>NC_058093.1:8807500-10057500 GCF_020171115.1 Neogale vison
TGTTGCATAAACCCTTTAGGCTGAAATGTAATCTTCCAACAAAATAAACTAGATAAAATCAGGTAGTATCATCTTACTATAAATAACTGTTCAAAGAAGCTGCATTTTAAAATAAACTCCTTGACCTTTAAGCTAGAGATCTTGGTTACTGCCAAGTGAATTCAAAACAAAAGCGAAATCGTTTTCCTAAATGTATAATGAAAAATTTAAATATACCTTTTAGTAAAATGAGATGACTATTTATTCACATGCATCATTTATCAATTTCACAACAAACAAAGTAAGAAAGTGCACAGGAGGCAGCTGCCATAAAGGCCTGTATTTTGGCAGAAGCCGAACCAGAGGTGGGTGGATACTGCAAATATCATTAAGCCATAAATCAAGAGAAATTAAGATATTTACTAGGAGAGTGTTCATTTTACTTTAATAATAATGTTTTCATACCAAAAAAAAAAAAAAAAAGTCTTCTCAAAGAATCCTTTACAAACATTCATTTGGACCCCAGCTCAGAAAGTCTCACTAAAGGGCACCGGCCTTTAGCAGGACCAATTTATGCAGGCATCTATTTTATGACATGTTGTAAGGGAACTGCACATCTCTAGAAAAGGTGCAAAGCTTAGATATGTTATTTCATATCTGATAATACCATCCTGTCTCCACTGTTGACTACTCGTTTAGGATTTGATTCCTACAAGGTACATGATAGGATGCAATAGGTCATCTCAGGATAATAAGTTTTTGATGAACGCATTTGATAGGGTTTCTAATTTCTTCCCTCAAGTTTCTGAGACTAAGCAAATTCATCACTCTAACATCCAGACTCTCAAAGCAGAGGCCCATTTATTAGAATATGTTCAACAACAAGCAGCTCTTCCTGCCCATGGATCCTGTCCCTATGCCTTACTAAAATCACCTTATTGCATAAAAAAAAAAAAAAGAATATGTTCAACATAGAAACATGATACGTATTGTGCTCCCATTCCCTACACCCAACACTCTGGGCCTAGGGACAAGGGACTTATCACAGATGGGTCTCACAGCTTACAGATTTCTCAGAAGCCCAGCAGTGGCTTGGTCCATGGTCCCGTGGCTCTGCCTTCCAGAGAGCATCAGTGATCAAAGTCTTTTCTCATGGTTTCTCCCAAGAGGCTCAGAAGATCTCCCAGGCAACAGAGCTCTCACTTGGTTTTGTACTCTTGATGCAATTCAACAGATCCTCCTTCAATCCAGGAGCAGAAAGGAGGATCTGCCTAGGTTGGACAGTTCCTACACCTATTCTATTCACCTCTTATGCTAGAATTCTCTCAAGTGCAAATAATGGGGAGGGCCGGGAGGAGCAGAGGAGGAGGGGAGAGAAGAGAGGAGATGAAGGAAAAGGGACCCACAGCTGGATCCAGGAGATTTCATCAGAACTTGATCTCTCTCTCAACATCTCTTGCCTCTGCTTTTCTCTATGTGATCCTCATTATGTAGCTGGGTCTTACCGCAAGAGCGGCAGCATGTCTGCCCCCAGGCTTATGTCTTCCCAGCTCTAAGTCCAGTGAAAAGAGAGCATCCCCTTGTAAAGAGCCAATGAAATTTCCAGAATGAAAACTTATCAGCTCTAGTTGACTTTGTGTGGGTTGCCTGTTCAACCCAGAACCGACCGAGGGGCCTGAGCTGTGCAAGGATGTCTGATTGGCTCAGCCCAAGTCAGACGCCCCCCGCTGGCATCAGGAGAAAGGAGGGTTCAAAAGCAAACCACGGCGCTGTTACGGGAGAGGGACCTTTGGGGCCCTCCTTGTTGATCCCTGTCTTTAAACCCCCTTCCATACTTTCCCAACCTAGGACCCTTCATCCTTTACCATGCCGATCAAGCACACACCCTCTCCACATGTTTCCCTGGCCCAGGAAAATCTCTGTGTGGTCCTGACGCTGGAGTCAAACAGCCCGGCTTCATTTCTGGCTCCATCACTTTGGCAAGTTGTACAATCTCTCTGTACCTCAAGTTCCTCGTCAAACAGAAGAAAGGAAAAAAAAAAAAAAAAAGGTAGGTGACAATAGCACATCTATCATTAAGTTGCTGGGACAGATCAATAAGATGATACACCCAAAATGCTTAAAACAGTGTCTCACACGAAGTTATCTCTCAAAAAACACGAGGTATAAATATTCAATGACTGGTTAACACGTCACTAACACTGCCTCATTTTTGCTTATAGCTGAGATGTCTTGTAAGTGCAATTTATAAGACATCACTTAAGAGTGCATATAAGTATGGGGTCTATCTGAGAATGTTTTCTAAGTTCCTTGCACTGTACCTTTACCAAACTGGGTATTATCTTTTTATCCTTCTTGCAGAGCCATTAAGTAAAAATTCAGTTAACAACTATTAAAGTAGATCCTTTTTAATCCACAAGACACTAAACACCTAAAAATATAAAAATACAATAATTAATTTTCAGTTTATCTAAAGTTCTCACTGGTTTCATACTGCATCTATTATATAATTTGGTTATTGACAAACCCAGGAAAGAAGGATGTATGGCTTAAAATTTGTAGTACATAGGAAAGTAAAATTCTAAACTGTAGAAGATTTTGTTTATTCCCTGCAGGAAATGCAAACAATCTGGATGGAAATGATATCATGTCCTCAACTCATTAAAAGCCAAAGCTAAGGGAATATAAGAAAAGAAAAAATTAGGGGTGCCTGTGTGGCTCAGTCGGTCAGGCATGGGACTCTTGATTTCAGCTCAGGTCATGATCTTGGGTCATGGGATTGAATACAGAAAGGCTGGAACTTTAGGTAGAGAAAGAATACCCCCTCTGAGGGTATTTCAGGTACACAGACACTGGGACAGAACAAAAAGAGAGATAAGGAAGAAAAACCAGACTCCCTATCCCAACTGCTAGGTTAAAATGTTCTTTCTAATAATTACACTGTAACCACAGAAAATAGAAAATAACCGTGCAAAATAAATAAATAGATAAATAAATGAGCAAGCCTCAAAGAGAAGTTAACTATAGAGGTTAACCACACCTAGCAAAACATATCTATAGATCACAGATGTCACAAGAAACAAAGACTCTCACATAATGTATACGAGTCATGTCAAGTTCCAGACCACTGACATAACCACCAGCTGGTTTCCTGGTAAAGTTTCCTGGTAAAGTCCTGGTAAAGGACTTTTTAAAGTTTCCTGGTAAAGTCCCAATAAAATGGCAGAGATGAAACGCCCTCATTGGCAACGTGGTCAGGATCCCTCTCACCCCTGAGAGCTTTTTCAGGAAGCTTCCTTAATAAAACTCTCTGGCTTTGCTCACTCTCCTTAGTCCGTGAGATTCATTCTTCTACTCTGTGAGGCAAGAACCTCGCTCTCCTGCTTCAGGATTGAGCCTGTGCCCAGCTCCCTGTCCGCTCTCATGGGGAGTCTGCTTGTGGTTCTTCCCTCTGCCTCCTACCCCTACTTGTGTGCACACATATGCACGCTCTCACACACGTGTGCGTGTTCTCTAAGTACATAAATCTTAAAAAGGGGGGAGGCGCTTGGGTGGCTCAGTGGGTTAAGGCTCTGCTTTCTGCTCAGGTCATGGTCTCAGGGTCCTGGGATCGAGCCCCGCATCAGGATCTCTGCTCAGCGGGGAGCCTGCTTCCTCCTCTCTCTCTCCCTGCCTCTCTGCCTACTTGTGATCTCTGTCTGTCAAATAAATGCATAAAATCTTTAAAAAAAAAAAAAAAAGGAAAGGGGGGCCAGGGTGGTTCCATCAGTTAAGTGGCCATTCTCTTGACTTGACTCAAGTCATGATGTCGGTGCTCGGGGACGGAACCCTGAATCAGGCCCCCTGCTCGGCTCGGCATCTGCCTGAGATTCTCTCTCCTCCTCCTCTGTCCCTCCCCCCACTTGTGTTCACACGCACATGAGTGCTCTCTCTCAAATAAAAATAAGTCTTTTTTTTAAAAAAGGGGAAATTAGCCTTTATTTAATGTGTGAAATAAAGCTATAATGAGTATTTTTCCAGCAGTTGTCTAATAATGAGAGTTTTGGTCTATTCAATGCATCCAATTGCTGCCATTTAAAAAAGTCAAACTCAATCTAAATTTCCTTAATAAGTTAAAAAGTAATAGGCCATTCATTGGAAATCTTGCATGCTTTTAAAATAAAGAAAACACTTCTTCCACTTCCTTGGCTTTCAAGTGTTTCAGGAGGAAAATTCTAAATGGGATGAATTCATTTATCCTCAAAAACCCCTTCAAGTGTCCCAGGGGATTTCATTTTCATTAGTGCCATGATTTAATACAAAGTCTGTGTTATTAGTTGACTTTCCTTTAATTCTTTTCAAATGTTTACTGTCAAAAACCTAGATGAATCCTTCATACATCTTTAAAATGACATCTGAGTAAAACTGACAGGAAGATACTAAGCTCCCCCTGCTTGTGCGGCCTCGTGAGAGAAGGGGCTCCTAGGGACCATCACTGTCCTGCAGGAGCTGAACACCTCAAAGAGGACACAAGTCCCACTGGTGACGGAAACGTCCAGCAAGACTTAGACAGTGGCTTGGAAGAAACAGAAACAGCAGGAAATTAAAAAGGAGAAATCAGAGTCCCAAGTGCAGGAGTGGCTCCAGGCAAAGAGGAAAAGTAATCTAGGCTCTAACAAGCACTATTTTTTTTTTCTCTAGAGAAATTTATGTATTTATTTGACAGAGAGAGTTCAAGCACAGGGGGAGCAGCAGGCGGAGGGAGAAGGAGAAGCAGGCTCCCCACTGAGCAGGTAGCCTGATGCGGGGCTCGATCCCCGGACTCTGGGATCATGATCTGATCCAAAGGCAGATGCTTAACCCACTGAGTCACCCGGATGCCCCAAGCAGAAGAATTTAAACAGGCAGGACGGCGAGGAAAGAACTCTCTACTGCAAACCTTGGACGGCGCACAAGGGTTCTTGTAATAACAGACACACTCCCACAGACACATCTCCTGGCTGCGGGCATGTCCTGTCATTACGTTTCCTACTGTTCCGTAAGGTAAAAAGTGGGTTTTATTCTGCCTGGTAGCTCTGCAGTCACTGGGGTTTGACTGGTATGTGTTTAAAGTAAGTCTGAACATTCTGTTGCCTATAACCACTGTCCAGCCGGGTTAAAAACGCACGTCCAGGAAGTAACTATTGCCGTTGTTAGTATTATCGCTATCCATAGCGATCCATTAACTTCGCTCTCAACAGTTGTTTTTACCTAATCCCCACAAACATTTTCATAAAGAACAGTATCAGAAGAAATTATGACAGAACCAGAGGAGATCCCAAGCCATGCCGGATGATACAAACCAGCCCCGCGATGGAGGAAGTCTGAAATACTATAAAGTAGAAAGCTGCTTTCATCACCACTTTCTCAATTAATGGGAAACCCTTACATTCATATTTATATTACATAAACACATATATAAATATTTATATTTCCCATATACTAATATATGGGAAACCCTGATTTATATTTCCGAATAGAAACATTTACGGCATCCACAGGAATGGGCAGCAGCCCAGGCTTGGGAAAAGGAATCTCTACATTGTGGTATAAAATGTGGTATAAATGTGGTCTCTTGATTCCTGGATTTCATTCTAAGAGACAAATGAGGTCACCCATGAGAGCACGCACTGGACCCCCACTTAGCATTTACGGAGAAGTAACACAGCCAATGTCAGGGCCAAAGAGGAGGGTGCACAACTCTAAAACGATTGAACATGCGTCACAACAGAGTACGGCATCAACTCTTTGTACTAGCATGTCATCACCTGAGCACAGAGCCACAGCCTCCATTTTTCCTGTCCTGGATAAAGAAGCAACAGCACAGAAAATGGGCCACTGTGAGCCCATACAAGTTGGTGGCAAATCAGCCCAAGACATGTCCCAGACTGCCTCTGCCCGACAATCACTGGGTCACTGAGCCGCAGCTACTCTGTTCACTGCCCGAGTCTCCACCCAGTGCTCAACCAAGCGGGGTGCACTGTGTGAACACAGAACTCAATACTTCCAAACACAAACTCAGGATCTCTCTCCTTTTCCTCCACCAGCTCCTTCTCCAGACTTCCCTGTCTCTAGAAATAGGATTTTGCCTTAAGAGCTTTGAGTTATCTTTGACTCTTCCCGACAGTCCCATATTTTCTCTTCCATCCTGCTCTTTCCACTCCTGCTACCATCTTCTTGCTGAAAGGTCTGAGGTAGTGTCTTAACTGGTTTCTTAATTGCAGCTGTATTTGTAAGTTACCTGGGCCGAGACACATTTCAGAGACTCCCTACTGCCTAAGTTAAATACCTTGACCCACTGGCTGGCTGGCTCAGTCAGTGTCTGCCTTTGGCTCAGGTCATGATCTCAGGGGCCTGGGATCAGGCCCCATATTGGGCTCTCTGCTCAGCAGGGAGTCTGTCCCTCTCTCTCTCTACCTCTGTCCCTCCCCCGATCATGTTCTCTCTCTCTCAAATAAATAAATAAAATCTTAAAAAAAAAAATCTTGACCCAGCATTTGCAATCTTTCCCAACATGACCCCAAAGTATTTTCCACCACACCAACCCTTACTCCCCCTCAAATACCTATTCTTCCCTAAGCCTGTTCCCATCTCAGCCACCTGTTGACCCCATGTGATAGGGTCACAGAAGAGATGGCCACATTTCTAGCCAAACCACATCAGCTTTGGAGGTGCACTCACAAAGCTGCTCCAACTTCCCCAACGCAAGATTTTCTTTTCTCTTTTGTCCTCCCCTACCCACAGTACTTTGTACTTTATTACCCTAACACACTCACCCACTCTAGTGAAAGAATGCTGCCTGTGGGTTCTTGCACGTGTGATAAAAGCCTTAGTGTTACTTGGGGACCCAGGGTCCCACCATTGTCATCCCCGAGAATCGAAGGGGGCCCCTTCTGAGGGTGGAGGAGAGGGGCAGGCTCCGGCATCGGCCCGTTCCATCCTCAGCCACAGCCGTGGCTCCGCGACGTGCGCCTGACAACGCAGGGACAGGGGCTGGGAAAGCACCGACTGGGGGGACGGCGAGCCGGACTGACCCAGGGCAGAGGTGAAAGGACAGAGACGCTCTCCGACGCCTGCGCTGTGCCACACAACACCCGCCCTGATCCTAGGCTCGTCAGTCACACCAGCAAAAAATACCCTTTTCCTGCTTAAGCAAGCTTGAGGGCCCTCACGGCCAGCGTCCTACTTAAAACATCCCTTCTGTTGTCTGTTGGCCACTGAAGGGACGTGTGTGACCCTTCGCCCCCTCCCCTCCGTCCCCCTCAGCGGGGTGGCCGCGCGGACGGAGACCAGGCGCCCTGCGCTAAGTACTGGTACTCAGGGAATGTTCTTGACGTGAATTGGGGAATAAATAGTTTAATTGGGAAGAAATAACGGACTTAATTTTAGCCCTTTGCAGTCTCTCTGGTCGTCACCTTATCACTTGCAGTCAGCAGACCCTGAGAAGCTTCCATGAGCAGGTTCCAGGGAGGTCCCGCACTCAGAATGACACTCTTCTGTGAAAACTCGCCCCTGCTTTCAGGACTCCTGAAATACTAGCGCATACGGCAAAGCAGGTGTTCGGCAGCAAATGTTTTTTAAAAGAGCGTTTGAAGACCGCAAACTTGTTTCTCCTTCTAAAATTAGGGAGACCCGCACAATGATAGCTTGGCTTCCCTGACCCCGTCAGTTCCACGTTCATCTCATCCTTTCCAGAAGCCGCCAACACAGGTTCGGGATGCCTGTTCTGTCCGAGGTCTGAGAAAGCTTCACGGTTGTGCTCTGTGCCCGGAACGCAAGTGCTTTGGGACAATAAAGGCATATGTGGCCTGCCACACCCTGGTGGCGCCCTCCCTCACAGAGGAAACGGGTGACGGAGCGTCTCCTGAGAGACCCCACAGGGAGCTGCCCCCTCAGGGGTCAACGGACCACAGGACGACTCGCAGCCCTCAGACTTGCAGGCTCAGAAACCTGCGCGTGGCCTTCCCCCAAGCTGGCTGCCTCCTCAGAGAATCCAAGAGGCGCACTTTCCTCCACAAGCTTCCACTAATGCCGAAAATCAAATTCCAGTTAGTTCAGATCACAATGAAAGATAATGATTTTTTTTAAAGATTTTATTTATTTATTTGACAGACAGAGATCACAAGGAGGCAGAGAGAGAGGAGGAAACAGGCTCCCCGCCAAGCAGAGAGCCCCATGCAGGGCTCGATCCCAGGACCCTGGGATCATGACCCGAGCCGAAGGCAGAGGCTTTAACCCACTGAGCCACCCAGGCGCCCCGAAAGATAATGATTTTCTATGAGATACTAGGTAGTGGAAAACTTTAGGCATTAGAAATCTTAAAGTTAGGCGCCTGGGTGGCTCAGTGGGTTAAGCCTCTGCCTTCGGCTCAGGTCATGGTCTCAGAGTCCTGGGATCGAGCCGTGCATTGGGCTCTCTGCTCAGCGGGAAGCCTGCTTCCTCCTCTCTCTCTGCCTGCCTCTCTGCCTGCTTGTGATCTCCGTCGGTCAAATAAACAAATAAAATCTTTTAAAAAAGAAAGAAAAAAGAAATCTTAAAGTTCCTCTGATCACTACACTCTCTCCCATAGCTAAAGTCATGGAAAATAAATCATGATCGTAAGAAGGTTGTGGCAAACACTCGAAATCAAAGGAAAAGGGATTTAGAGGTCCTTACAAAATGGACCTCTGACAAGGCAGCTTAAAAGATGTTGTTCCTGTAAGAGTCCGGGAAACTGACCACACTCTGTCCCCACGGAGAGAGCTCACTGCACATCCAGCGAAGGCCCCTTTTTCATATACATTCTAACCGCCTTCTCTCACCAGGCCAGCTGCAGATTTTGCAGGGCCAAATCCAAAATAAAAACGTGGAGCTAACTTACTGTTCAAAAAGTAAGATAAAAAGTGACCTCAAAGTTACTAAAATCTGGCTTTGCTTTCTTCCATGGTCTCTCTCTTCACTTATCATGTTGCATTTTGTTTGCTATTTCATAGCATCTCCCGTGAGCATAGAGATGCTCCCTGAGCCAGAACAGACCCTCACAGGCACCAGGGAGCCCCGCCCCATGACTTGGAGTAAGTGCGCAGCCCACTAACTAGAGGGTCCCTCTCACACCAGCTGCTGGACTGCCGCTACCTAGGCCAGGGGTGGGCGTGGGGGGAGTCAAGCCAGGTAATTCCCTTTGCCATAGGGCATGTGGCCCAACCCACCATGCGCAGGCTACCCCAGGGACTCCACATCTACACTAGGACACACGCCGTACCGGGACTAGTGGTAGGCGAGGGGCACGGAGCCACTGCTGAACGCGTTACAGCATTCCAGCCCAGGTGCAAATGGCCAACACCACGCCTCTCCCCAGACACCATGGACTGTGCAGACTGGACCCTCACACCCCTTCCACCCAGACTCCCACCGGGGACAAAGGGTGATGATAATTGCTTGACGGTCAGGGTAGGGGCAGGCCAAGCAGGACCAGTGACCCAGGGAGGTGGGGAGCAGGCTGCCAAGCATCTAGGGCAGCAGGGCTCCATGCTCCTGGACATGCTCCCCTGTCCCATTGGGCTTCATTTACAAAACACGAATTCAAAATCAAAATTATTATGAATTTCAAAATGGCACCTGGCTGGCTGAGTCGGAGGACCATGCAACTCTTGACTTCAGGGTCGTAAGTTCAAGGCCCATGTTGGGTGCAGAGATTACTTAATAAAACTGTGGGACGCCTGGGTGGCGCAGTTGGTTGGACGACTGCCTCCGGCTCAGGGTGTGATCCTGGGGTTCCGGGATCGAGTCCCACATCAGGCTCCCAGCTCCATGGGGAGTCTGCTTCGCTCTCTGACCTTCTCCTCGCTCATTCTCTCTCTCACTGTCTCTCTCAAATAAATAAAATAAAACCTTAAAAAAAAAAATTAAAAAAAAAAAATAAATAAAATAAAATGTTTTTAAATAGCAACCACAGAGCACTGTGTGCCAAGCATAGAGCCCTTCCCAGAGAGGCGCCCTGTATGACTATACTATACTAGTCATACACCCTACTTCTCTTGCTTTTTCTTTTCTTCTAAATGTCACTGGGCATGGCACAGCTCCAAAAAGCAAATACAGTCCAATTGTGCTACACTTACAACTTGATAGCATGCCTCAAGAAAATTAAGGTTCCCCTTTAATTCACCAATTATTTTTTAAACAGGTATTTTAGAGACTAAGCAACTTCCACATTGCACTGATCTAATAAGTAAGGAAGCATTCTTACTCTCCTCATTTCTAAGCCTTCTCCTGCAGCCCCCGAATACTAACCACATAAACAACCGGCCAAGCATAGCAATAACCACAGACTCAAACATCCCTAAGAAAGCATTTATCTCCATTAGCTTATTTATTCAGTGGATTTAATAAAGCTTACATGCCTACCTGTCCGGCATTATGCTAAGCTCTATGTTACAAAAATCAAGAATTATACAATTCCATGAAGAGTGCACAACTCAAGTGGAGAAGACAGACAAGAAAAGAGACACTTTAGTTTCATAAGTGCTGTGGACTCGCTTGTCACGGAGGCACAAGAGAGGGGGAGACAGCCGGGTGGGCTGCGCTGAAGGTTTCCCAACCATTTCTATAAAGTAGTGGAAACATTTTTCCAAAAAAAAAGAAAAAAAAACTTGACAGCACCTTGGGAGTTACAAACCTTTTCTTACAAGCTTTCAGAATCTACTATGTGATCTAAAAAATTAAAATAAAAATTTTTTAAAATCTATGTGAGGGGTGCCTGGATGGCTCAGTGGGTTAAAGCCTCTGCCTTAGGCTCAGGTCTTGATCCCAGGGTTCTGGGATCGAGCCCTGCATCAGGCTCTCAGCTCGGCAGGAAGCCTGCTTCCCCCTTCTCTCTCTCCGCCTGCCTCTCTGCCTACTTGTGATCTCTGTCTGTCAAATAAATAAATAAAATCTTAAAAAAAAAAAAAACTATGTGAGAACTTTCTACCACCTCTAAAGCATGAAGTACTTTTGGAGAAAAAAAAAAAATCAAATCCCAATCTATTCAAGCCTTGGAGATTCAACTACCAATTTACAAGAAATACAGGGAAACAGGGGAGAGGGGAACAGATTAAACTAACACCAAGGGATGCATTCAGCAAAATCAGACTGTGGAAACAACTCTAGCAGACCAGATCACTCCATTTCTTCAAAAACACGTTGTAAGAGGGGCACCTGCATGGCTCGGTCGGTTAAGTGTCTGCCTTCGGCTCAGGTCATGATCCCAGGGTCCTGGGATGAGTCCCACATTGGGCTCCTGCTGAGTGGGGAGCCTGCTTCTCCCTCTCCCCCTCTCTGTTTGCTGCTCCCGCTGCTTGTGCGCTCTCTCTTGCTCTCTCTCTCTCTGTCGAATACATAAATACAACCTTTTAAAAATATTAAATTAAATTAATAAATTGTAAAAAAAAAAAAAAAACAGGCAAATACTGATTAGGTTAAAAGAGACTTAGAAGATACATTAACTGATTGAAGTGCACAGGCCTTGTGTGAAGTTTTCTGAATCCTTGTCAGGAGGGGAAACATTGTGACACTTATGAGACAAAACTATTTAACAAATTTAAGGAACGATTAGTATTTTAGATTAACAATGGCATTGTAGGTATGGTCAAGGAGACAAGAAAGCATAACGGTTAAGGGTCCAAACCTTGGGATTATATTTCCTGGTTTCAAAAATCTCTTCTGAGACTGGGCAATAAAACTCTGAGTCAGAGTCAAAGGCTCTATGTCTCCTCTCTGAAACAGGAAGCAGTAAAGGTAGCTGCTTCGTTAAGCTGCTGGAGGGCTGGAAGATGTCACCTAAAAAGGGGCTGGTGCACAGGAAGCATCCATTCCACGTTTACTACTAGTAGAGTGATGAGGGACTTTTTATTAACCTTGCTATGGATTTCACTCAGCTCAGTTACTCTAATCTCTGAACTAGGTTACTCTTCTTGCATTTTTCCATATACAGCATCCTTTTTTAGATGATCAAAACTTAGTTTTTTTCTTTAGAATCTTGTTCAAAATTACTTCAGCCACAGTCTTTCTTAGGCTGCGTACACCAGCCTGGTTCCTTTGGGCTGCCTCGCTCACCCAGATGGCTGCAGGACGTCACCATTCACACCCACTGTCCTCCCTTGCATGGTCTCTGCTCTGTCTCCCCCAGCCCCAACCCGGCCGCCAAGTTCACAAATCCCCTTGCCTTTCCTCTACTGCCCTACGGCCTTGAAGAGTACATTCCCAGGAATCAAGGCATCTCCTGGGCTACATCTCTTCAGGTAAAGTCTCTTTCAACTCCTATGTTCATGCTCTAACGCATCCCAGGGGTTCCTGGGCAGTGCTCTCCCCACTGTGGCTGCGGCAAGCCCACGCTGCTTCTTCCTCTGCAGGTTTCTACTGCATGTCCTAGAGCTCAACAAACACAATTCACTGTTTGCTGTTGCTCATGGCCTCAGGCCACAATAGCACCTGCCAAGTCTGCAAGTTCCCATCCTCTGCGGCAATCCTAATCCTTTCCCCACTTCAGGGCAGGGAAGGGCAGGCCTCTTGATAAACCCTGGGACCAGGGACTACCTTACACTGCTCTGATCCCTCCGAGGCCACTCACTTGTGCTTTGCACATTTAGGCACGAGAAAGATCCTCAGTGGGTTTTATAATGCTTAGCAGTAGTGAGGCTGTTTTACATGTCAGGGGCAACAGAAAAAAGAGAGGACAAAGACGGACTTGGGAAAACTAGTGTACAGAAGGTGATACTATTAAAATCCACACCCTGCTCTCTTCCCCCCACCAAAAAAAAAAAGAAAAAGAAAAAATCTAGGGGCAGCTGGTGGCTCAGTCGGTGAGGAGTCTGCCTTTGGCTTGGATCAGGATAACCAGGGTCCTGGGATCAAGCCCTACATCCGGCTCCTTGCTCAGCAGAGAGCCTGCCTCTCCTCTCCCTCCGCCTGCCACTCCTCCTGCTTGTGCTCTCTCTCTCTCTCAATCTCTCTCTCTGTCAAATACATAAATAAAATCTTGAAAAAATATCTAATTAGTCCTGACACCTTAGTAATCGGTCATAGTTGTGCTAATCATTAAATATACTGGATTCCCGGTAAACAACTAAACCTCTCCAAGCCCCACCTCCTTCACCTGCTACGTGGGGATGTTGGATTACAGAATCTCTAAAAACCCGGCCAGCTCGGAAGGTGGGATTTTAAATGTACAAGATAAAACTCCCAGATGCAGACCCCTGTGCTGTGTCATCGTCACCGACTAGGCTCACAGCAGCCATGAGCCAAAACTCCTTCATGACCGCGAAACTGAACACTGGCATGACCACTAATATTACTGTAAGTTCTAATAACATCATAACACATACGTTAGTTGCCTTACAGAAATTTAAATTGCATGTACCAAAATCACAGAGCATTAGTGTAACATTAACAATGACATGTTAACACATTAACATTCACATGTTAATGTTAATAGTTTCTTAGCAGAGGGTGCAACACATTTTCACAGACTAAACACGATCATTTATTCTCACACCACAGTTTGTACCTGGTGGCCAGTCCCATGTCCGCTGAATTCACTCATTTACTTAGGAATTCTGCCACAGACTGTACTTTGTTCAGGCTTTCGAGACTATCGGGCAAAGGCGAGACTGCCTTGGCGGACCCGGAGCTCTGCTTTAGTCCCTTTTCGGGGTTCCCCTCTGGTCTTTGAAATTTAGGTACAAAATTGAGTTATCAAGCCGGTTTGTTGAAGGCTGGCCCACCTTAAAGCAGCGCCTTGGGATGCAGCCAACGCTATAAAAATCCATCTAGAGACAGGAACGTTTCCAGGAAACTGGAAAAAACTGAAATCAATGTTTGTAAACAGGAATCACAAAATCACAGGCTGCACAGAAGCAGGACTTCAGCTCAGCGTCCTGCCGGCTGGGACCTGCTGGGCCTCTACCTGGGCTGCCCTGAACGCTCCATTACAGTGACTCTCGTGGCCCCAGCAGAGAAAGGCAAGTGTCTGCAGCAGCTCCAGCCAGTCTGCCCAAACGGTACGGTGAGCAAAACGGTGCTCGCAAAAGAAAATCAAGCTAAAAATGTCGTCAGTCCTCCTCCCAGAAGAAATACCCTTTGGGCAGTGGGGGTGGTGGGCCAGGCACAACTCACAGAGGTGACATTCTAATAATGGGGCTCAAATCACAGTTTCTGTCTTTCTTGAAAGTCTTGGCATCGCACTGCTGAAAGGCATAGTCAAGAGCCAGCCATCCACTGAAAGGCGGTTCGAACAATCGCATCACTGCCCCCTCTGGGTCTCAATGTCTTTGTTGCTAAAATGAGAAGACTGGACCACCCGACCTCCAAAGTCCCTTCTGAATCCAACACCAATGAATCTATGACATTCATTCAAATATCTGGGTGGCCAGGGAACCTGGGTGGCTCAGTGAGTTAAGTATCTGCCTTTGGCTCAGGTCATGATCCCAGGGTCCTGGGATCCAGCCCCATTCAGGCTCTCTGCTCAGCAGGGAGCCTGCTTCTCCTGTGCCCTGTGCCTGCCACTCCCCTGTTTGTGCTTTCTCTCCCTCTCTCTCTCTCTCAAATAAATACATGAAATCTTTAAAAAAAAAAAATTTTTTTTTAAATAAATATCTGTGTTGTCATTTTGACCCATTTTTCACCCTTGCTACTCAGAAAAACCCTTTCTCTCTCACCTTCACACCATCCTCTCTAAAGTGACTGAAATGTACCTCAATTCTTCTGAGCCCCTTGCCCCCCTCCTCGAGCGCTCCCCCAAAGCCCCCCACCATGTCTGTCGGTAGACCCGGCACCTCCCCTCGGCATGGGCCCGCCTTGCTGCCCCCTCACTTCCCAAACAGTGCAGTTTTTTCCCATTTCAGGCCGGCTACCACATCTGACTTCCTTCAGAAACTGAACTCCTGGGCGCCTGGGTGGCTCAGTGGTTTAGGCCGCTGCCTTCGGCTCAGGTCATGATCTCGGGGTCCTGGGATCGAGTCCCACATCGGGCTCTCTGCTCAGCGGGGAACCTGCTTCCTCCTCTCTCTCTGCCTACTTGTGATCTCTCTCTCTGTCAAATAAATAAACAAAAAATCTTTAAAAAAATAAAAAAAAGAAAGAAACCGAACTCCTTCATGCTTCAGGCGTATTTCTGCGCGTGGGCACACTACAATAGTGCACGTGGAGGCCAGTGGTCTACGTCCAGACTCCCCACGCGCCTTTCACCTTCAACCCGTCTCCTCAGTCGGGCTACCTCAGCTGTCTCCCGGCCACCTGTTGTGTAAATGAGGCCTTACTGGAACACAGCCACGTGTGATCTTGTACATATTACGGCTGTTTTCTCACGAGAACAGCAGCTTAGCAACTACAACAGAGACAATATGGCTGCCAAAGCCTCCAATATTCACTCTCTAGCCCTTTACGAAGTCTGCCGATCCGATCTCCCAGAGACCCTCTGAAGGAAGGATCCTGAAGGAAGGGTGAGAGTTGACAACTGCGGAGAATCTACCATGTGCTAGCAACATGCCAGCTTTTTACCCTCTTTGAGGGAAGCAGGGAGACTTGCTACATTGCACACTACTCAAGGGCAGAAAGCGGGGTTCTCTTCCAACCTCACCTCCTAAAAAATGGCTGATATCAAACAATGCACACAGCAGACCCTCAAAACAGATTTGTGGACCTGAACCACAGGCTATCGTGTTTAGGTCTCGGGATAACCTACGAGGGCACTGAAGCGTAGGTGAATGGCAGGACAAGGTACGAACCCAGGTTGCTCAGACTCTCTCCACGACTCCGGAGGACCTGAGACAAGTCAGCAGTCTTCCTGGGAATTCAGTTATTGTCACAACCACTGGATAACATGCAGCTGCTGCTGGTTTCCTAAATTCTCCTGCCACTCTACAGCTCTATGCCCAACTGTCCCATGCGGCTACCAACCTCTGAGCAATTCCTATGCACTGGGCATTGTTTCACGTGCTTTGTAGGTACGGACACCTTTAACCTTCATGACCCCATGAGTGGTACCAGTGATGTTCTCATTTCGTGGATGATAAAACTGAGGCCTAAAGGATTCAAGTAATTTGCCTATGGTCACACAGCTAGTGAAGCGTGGAGCAAGGATCCAAATCCAAGATGTCGGACTCCAGAGTACCCACCCTTAATCCCAACCCTATAGCACCTCCCTTCTACCATAACAGTTTTCTACAACTCAGCTCAAAACCCCCATCCTCCATAAAGACTTCAAATATGAGAACAAACACTTAGGTCCATTTCTCCCCTTTACATATCATTCATTTAAACTAAAAGTTAAGACATTTCATGTGTCTATCTTCCATTTTATGCCACAAGCTTCTTTAAGTAAAGACCTTTCCTAAGGAGTTATAAGCCAAAGCATTTGAATAATAACAAACACTTATTCCTTTCGGCTCTACCACAACCTTTAAGAAAGAAAATTTTTTTTGGTAGCTTTCTTTAGTTCAGTCATCAAGTGTAATAAAGGACGGTTGTGCAAACTAAGCTTCTCTGTTGTTATAAAGCATCAGGTTACACGACAGTATCTGGGAAGGGAAAGTGGGCATGGTTTCATGGGTGGACAGAACTGCTTATGCAAGGTGTTTTAAAGTACATTTATTTTAATACAAAATGAATCAAAACCTAACTACTACACAAGGTCTTATTTTCTTAAATGTCGTCTAAAATTTAGGAGTTATTAGTGTTAGTTACAGTGCCCAGAACTAACATTAATACAGTGACTTGAAATATAACTCCATTCACAGATTAAACCTAAGCACCATTTTCCTTACAAATATGTTATTTTTTTAGAAAGGTAGAACTCTTGGATAGACCATGGGACTAAAAACAAGGAGATGAAAGTTCAGGTTCCAATTCTGTCGATTATTAGCCATGCATACTTGAGCATATCACAACCTCAACAGGCATCAATTTCCCTATCTTCAAAAATAATATCCATTCTACCTTAATTCTAGGATTGTACATCCAGTATTTATGAATGTCCTATACCTGTGATAATATGTTTTCCAGAATCCGTGGTGTCTTACCCCAGCATACGGAGAAGATCCCCAGTAAGGAAGCTGAGGATATGATACAACACTTGAGATATTTGGTTACCAGTTATATGAGCTGATAAAAGAGGTGTTTTTTCTTTTTAATTCTTTTAAAATATGGCCAGAGCATAATATGTCAGTAAACAAGCAATTTATATATTAAGACAATGACATCATTTTTGTGACTCACATTGTGTGTCTTCATATGATTTTAATAGCAAGTATGCTTGCTATTACAGAGTATGAAAGAAGACCTTATGAGCACTGAGCTAATTTTGTATTGCTTTTAAAATAGTTTTAAGGACCGCATTGCTTTATGTGTTCTTTGTAAATTTCAATCCAGGTAAGTTTACAATATGTTTTTAGATTGGTTGCTTAACTTTTTAAACTTACTGAACCTCATTTTTATCTAAACCTAAAAATACACGGCGCATCTATGACGGCAGAACACTTCTAAACTCTTCCAGGCCAACTTGGCTACCAGATAAGGTCTTGAAGAAGGAATTCAGCATGTGACTCACTTTGGTGATCCAAAGGACATTTGCCAAGGGGCTCATTCACTCAGTCAAGCATACAGCAAGCACCTATTACATGGAAGGCACTTGGTGGAATCTAGGGAGTCCTGAAATTCCAATAGGACACCCTCCTCACCATCAAGGCGCCCACACCCCGGGTATCAACCACTCCAGCCGGCACAATGAGACAAGCGCTCCACAGATGCCCCAGGGCAGAGGAGGAGGGTACAGTCAGTCTGGGAAGCTGACACCAATTGGAAGGACGCTTAGAATAAATGCACTGGGGAGCTGAGGACATGGGAGGTCCGCTCGCATCACTCTCATTTCTCAGGGAAGAGATAAAACAAATTCATACGCAAAGTCAGGAAAAGAAATCGTGTTTTCACATACTAATTAAAACGCCTGTCATTTCTTGACAAATGTCTGTGTACCTATTTCGCAATTACATTAACATGTATTTTAAATGGCCTAACAGGCAAATCTTTAAGAATAAACTTAATTCTCATTACACTTTAGTTGAGGCCTCTTAAGTTGAAGCCACGTACCTTAGGGAAAACAGATTCTTAATTAAAATCAGGCCAGTAGCCAGAAGAAATTAAGGGAAGAGAAAAAAAATACAAACAAAGCAATTAAATGTATACTAAACTTGAATGGAGGGGAAGGTCTTGAGAGCACAAGTTCATCTTCTTCAAAGAGCCAAAGCCTGTTTCTGATAATAGATAACTTCCAACTTTGACATTATAAAAATGATACCATTTCCTTGACAAAAGAAGAGACCCAACCAGTTTACAATTTTGTTTTCCATTCTCAAACTGAACGTCTTCTTAACATAAGAATATACATTGAGTTGCGATCTAATATGGTGTTTAAAACCATGTGCTTTGGAAATGGGCAGTCCTGACTGGAGTCCAGATTTTGCAGTGTACCAGCTGTGTGGCTCTAGGCAAAGCCCGTAACTTCTCTGAGCCTCGGGTTTCTCGATGCCAAGTGGTGGTAGCTATCTCCACACTACTGGGTCTTTGTAATGAAATAACACGTGGAAATTACTTCAGCACAGTACCCACACTTCATAACTGCTCCATAAATGTTCGTTACATTAATAAAGCTTCATACCACTTCAGCATTCAGCCAGGCTTGACTTCACAAACTAGGCCTTGTATGCAAATCAAGGGTTCATTACAAAAAGCTCTTCAGTTACAAACCTCTTTTTTATTTTTTTTCCAATTTATTTTCAGAAAAACATTATTCATTATTTTTTCACCACACCCAATGCTCCATTCAAGCCGTGCCCTCTATAATACCCACCACCTGGTACCCCAACCTCCCACCCCCCCACCACTTCAAACCCCTCAGATTGTTTTTCAGAGTCCATAGTCTCTCATGGTTCACCTCCCCTTCCAATTTACCCAAATTCCCTTCTCCTCTCTAACGCTCCTTGTCCTCCATGCTATTTGTTATGCTCCACAAATAAGTGAAACCATATGATAATTGACTCTCTCTGCTTGACTTATTTCACTCCGCATAATCTCTTCCAGTCCCGTCCATGTTGCTGCAAAAGTTGAGTATTCATCCTTTCTGATGGAGCCATAATACTCCATAGTGTATATGGACCACATCTTCCCTATCCATTCATCCGTTGAAGGACATCTTGGTTCTTTCCATAGTTTGGCGACTGTGGCCATTGCTGCTATAAACACTGGGGTACAGATGGCCCTTCTTTTCACGACATCTGTGTCTTTGGGGTAAATACCCAGGAGTGCAATTGCAGGGTCATAGGGAAGCTCTATTTTTAATTTCTTGAGGAATCTCCACACTGTTCTCCAAAGAGGCTGCACCAACTTGCATTCCCACCAACAGTGTAAGAGGGTTCCCCTTTCTCCACATCCTCTCCAACACATGTTGTTTCCTGTTTTGTTAATTTTGGCCATTCTAACTGGTATAAGGTGATATCTCAATGTGGTTTTAATTTGAATCTCCCTGAGGGCTAATGATGATGAACTTTTTTTCATGTGTCTGATAGCCATTTGTATGTCTTGATTGGAGAAGTGTCTGTTCATATCTTCTGCCCATTTTTACAAACCTCTTTATAATCACCTATCAGGAAGCAAAATGGTAGAATGCTACCAATATTTCTTCTGATCAGTTAAGTACTCAACTAGATTTGTTTTTAAAAAAGCCACGCTAATTGCAACTTCCAAAGATAAACTTTTCTCTGAAGCAAACATGAGATGTCAGGCCTGTTGTTCTTGATTACCTGGTTTTCCAAAGAATAGAAGCAAATTCCAACTTTCAAAGACCCTACCATCGGATTTTTTTTCTCTACAATTTCTTATCACCATCATCCGACATTAGATTGCACACCCAAGTTATGAGGGCTTGGGACTCAGATAGCTGCTCACCTGAAAAATGAGACAACAGTATCTAACCCATAAGGGTTTTGTGGAATTAAATGAGACATTGAATATAAAGTGCTTCACATAATGCTTTGAAACAGCGTACCAGGAAGCACTCGACACATGGAGCTATTATTCATATCATTAATTATTCAAGTCTTTTCTCATAAATTGAACAGCCGAGGGGCACCTGGGTGGCTCAGTTGGTTAAGCGTCTGCCTTCAGCTCAGGTCATGATCCCAGGGTCCTGGATGGGGCCCCGCATCGGGCTCCCTGCTCAGCAGGGAGTCTGCTCTCCCTCTGCCCTGCCCCCTGCTCATGCTCTCTCTCTCTCTCTCTCTCTCTCTCTCTCTTTCCCTCTCTTGAAAGTAAATAAAAAATCTTTAATATCATAAATAAATAAATAAATGGAACAGCAGAGATGAACTGTTTCCATCTAATGATCTACACAGTTCTGGAAAACACAGATTCCGAACTGGGCAAAGACCATGAAGAATTATGGGTATTGTTGTTAAGCAAGCTCTTTCTTATTAACAAACTTGCACACATTCTGGATTAAATGTGACAGGGACTCCAGCAAGAATGCCAATCACATGAAATTTGAAAAGGCATCTGGAGCCTTTGTATTTCCCTAACAGACACTTCCAGTCAGTAATCCACAAATTTTGAAGTGGTAATTATCTGATATTGGGTTCTGTGTAGGTTCAGTGTTTTACAACATTTCTTCTTGTGTGTATGAACCCCAGGATGTGTGTGAGGCAGTGGTTCTCGGGCCGGCTGCATCTCAGAATCGGCTGGGAGGTCTAGGAACATATGATCCCAGGCTCTCGGACCAACCAAAGCCTCGTGTCTGGGATGAGACCTGGGTGTTTGCAGTGTTTTGCTTGTTTTGAAGTTCCCCAGGTGGCACTAACACACAGTGAGGGCTGAGAAAGAACCATAGGTGTAAGGAGAAACAAGAGAAACAGGCAAAAAATTCTGGAAGGAGACATCAGGCCAGTCTGTGGGAAACCCTAGTTGTCCAATTACAGATTTAGAGGGTGGCTGAGAGATTTAAAGAGAGAAACACAATTATACACAACACAATTAAGCTCTCAACCCCAAACTAATCAAAACCCCATAAGAGCAAGACTCTAGGAACAAACTAAAAAACAAACTAAAAAATCCATAAAGGAATTGTAGTTGCCTTTTAGGGGGAGAAAAGGCCTGAGAACTGAACCTCCCACGAAAGTCACATTCACCTCCTTCTGGAGGTGCACATGGTCATTCATGACATGTCTCGGCTGCAGGAGAAGGCCACAAAGCAGACAGAAAACAGAGACCTTCTCCAGGCATCAAAGCCTTGCTCACTTCTTCACAGCCCGTCCAGACATCCTAGAATATGGATGACGCAGATGGTATATTCTGGAAAACAGAAGCAGGTAGCCAGCCTAGTAAGCCGGCCTCAGAGAGCGGCTGCTTTGATACAGAAGTGAGGGGAAATGGAGAGGGTGATGATGTTTAAATCCCATCATCAGCAATAAAGTGGGCATTGTCAGTCCGTTTGCAAACCCGGAGCTATGGCCTTCATGGGGGAAAAGCAGGGATGGGGTAGTCTGTTACAACCCCACAGACAGGAAGTCACCACAATATCCAGGCAATACAACAAAATAACCTCTGCTTGAGGCACGACTTCCGGGCCCTCCAGTGGCCACAGGAAGATGAGGGTCGTTAGGAGGGGCCCCTCTCCTCCAAGGGCATGTGCGCGCCCCAGAGCTCTACCTGTGCTGGGGCTGAGGGAGCACTGGGCTCCCTCCTGGGGAGAAGGGGTGTTCCTAGACTTGAGCACAGAAGTAAGCCTTTCTTAGAATCTCTCTGGTCATTTATTCTAATTTTGAAGCATATTACACAAGAGCCTGCCTAACATAAAATTTACCGCCTCAACCATTTTTCAGTATTCAGTACAACAGTGTTAACTGTATGCACATCACTGTACAATAGATCTCCAGAACTTTCAGATCGTGCAGAACTGAAAATCTGCACTCATGTTTGAACCAAAATTCCCCCCACCTCCCTGCTCCCAGGCCTGAGAAACCACCATGCCACTTTCTGTTTCTGAGAGTTTCACGACTTTAGTTACCTCATAAAAGTGGAATCTTCCAGGATTTGTCTTTTCGTAACTGGCTTACTTACTTCGTTTAGCATAATGTCTTCAAGGCTGTCCATGTTGGAGCGTGTGACAGGACCCCCTTCCCTTTTAAGACTAAATAATATTCCACTGTGTGTATGTACCAAAAGCACACTAAGGTTGTCCCAACCCTTGACGACTGTGAATAATTCCGCAGTAAGCATGGGTGTGCAATATCTCTACGAGCCTGCTTTCATGTTTTGTGGGTATATACCCACAAGCGGGACTACTGGATCGCGTGGTCACTCAACTTTAATTCTTTGAGGAATCATCATACTGTTTTCCACAGCAGCTGCATGATTTTGCATTCCCACCAACAGTGCACGAGGGCTCCACATTCTCACCAATACTTGCCATTTTCTTGATAGCGGCCATCCTAACAAGTGGGAGGTGCTATCTCACGGTGGTCTGGATTTGCATTTCCCTGACAATTAGTGATGTTGATCATCTTTCCATAGGCTTGTTGGCCACGTGTATATCTTTTCTGGAGAAAAGTTTATCCAAGACCTTTTTCCTTTTTTAATTAGTTAACTTGGTTTTTCATTTTGAATTGTAGGAGTTCTTTATTTATTCTGGATATTAATCCCCTATCATATACAGGGCTTGCAAATATTTTATCTGATTCTGTAAGGTGCCTTATCACAGTTCCTTTTGCGGTACGTAAGTTTTTAAGTTTGGTGTAGTCCCACGTATCTGCTTTTGCTTCTGTTGGCTTGCTCTGCATCATATCCAAAAAAACACTTCCAAATCCAACATGATGAAGATTTTCCCCTATGTTTTCTTCCAGGAGTTTTATAGTTTCAGGGTTACATTTAGGTCTTCAATCCTCTGTGAGTTAGTTCTTACGTATGGTGTAAGAGAAGGGTCCAACTTCCTGTGTACATGTCCATCCAGGTTTCCCAGCACCATTTGTTGCAAACATCCTCCTATTCCCACGGCGTAGCCTTGGCACTTTGTTGAGGGTTACCTCGCCGTCCACTCAAGGCTTACTTCTAAGGCTCCCCCTTCTCACAATACATAAAACAAAACGGTGCTTCTCCTGAATACGCTGCTCTGTAATCTGCTTCTTTCATTTAAAAATATGCAAATCAGTGACTTATAATATAATCATCTTCTTTTACAATTCTTATTTATCATTTTAAAGGTGTTTTAATATAAAAATAACATATGCTCAATGTAAATGAAAAAGGTAAAGAAAAAAGTATAAATAACCAGAAATCCCACAGCCGCAGGCAACCACTGCTCCCAGTTTGATGTATTTGTCCAGGACATTTTATCTTCTGAGGATGAAAATCTTATCCCAGATTATATTCTGACAAACATTCACCGATATCCTACTATTTCCAGTCACTACACTTAAGGTCTTAAGCCCAGAGATACAAATAAAATGGCATCTGGACCAGGCCCTGGCAGAGAGATGCATTCAAATACTTGTTGAATGAATGAGTGAATGAATGAATAGGTCTGTGTCTTGACACATTTACATCATGATTAACTAGCCAATCCAGTTAAGGACCAAACAAGCACAAAAATCACGCAAGGCGGGGTGGCTCAGTGGGTTAAGCCGCTGCCTTCGGCTCAGGTCATGATCTCAGGGTCCTGGGATCGAGTCCCGCATCAGGCTCTCTGCTCAGCAGGGAGCCTGCTTCCCTCTCTCTCTCTCTGCCTGCCTCTCTGTCTACTTGTAATCTCTCTCTGTCAAATAAATAAATAAAATCTTTAAAAAAATTAAATTAAATTAAATTTAAAAAAATCACGCAAGGCGGAATGATAAATGTTGTAACAGGGCTGTGGCCACAATGAGAGGAACACTGAAGCACGAAATCATACTCAAAATGTTAGGTCACTTCTTCCAGAAGAGATGGTATCTTCTCAGTCTTAAAGAAGGA
This sequence comes from Neogale vison, assembly GCF_020171115.1. Classification (NCBI taxonomy): domain Eukaryota; kingdom Metazoa; phylum Chordata; class Mammalia; order Carnivora; family Mustelidae; genus Neogale; species Neogale vison. The sequence goes on from NC_058093.1 coordinate 8,831,501, forward strand.
CCACAGCAGGAGCGCCTGGGTGGCTCAGTGAGTTAAGCATCTCCCTCTGGCTCAGGTCATGATCCCAGGGTCCTGAGATAGAGTCCCACATTGGGCTCCCTGCTGAGAGGGGAGTCTGCTTCTCCCACTCCCTCTGCCCCTCCTCCTGGCTTGTGCTCACTCTCTCTCTCCCTGTCAAATAAACAAAATCTGTTTAAAAATACATGCATGCCTACATACATAAGAAGGACAGAAAGACGCCCAGGAAGATGCCCGAGAAGCAGCAAAGGAAGAGTGATCAGGAAGAGCACTGGCCAAAACCAAACCAACAAACAAAAACAAAGGCATAGGAGTGTATGGTATATTCAGGGAGCTGCCCCATTCACCCGGAAGGAAAGGTAACAGTGGGTGTGGGGGGGGGGGTGCGTGCACACACACGCGCACAAATGTGTGCTGAGGATAAAGCGTGTAGCAGAACAGCAACATAAGGCTGATGAGGTGTGAAAAAGCCACATCACAGAGGGCTCTGAATATACCTGAGTTTCAACGTCATCTTGAAAACCATGGGAGTGCCTGAGAGAGTCAAGCTTGGAAGTTTCAATGTGGTAAACAGTGCCCTGGCTGGACATTCGGTGGGTGACAACCCGGAAGCTGCCAGAGGTTCTATTACAGAATTCCATGTCCAAAGTGTTGCAGGTCTGACTGAAGCCAGCACGGGCGTGGTGTGGCAGTGGGGAGGTCAGGATGAGCGGTACTGAGGCGCAAGAACTAACAAGGCTCGGTGAGTGACGGATGGAGTGTGGTTACTGAGAGACGGAAGAGCCTAGGCAACTCCTGGTTTTCTGAAGGGCTTGATCACAAGAGAAAGAGCAACTGGAGAAGAGAAAACAGAGAAAATGACAGCTCGGTTCAGGGCATGCTGAATGTGAAGATTTGTGCAGCATCAACATGGAAGTCTCCAGAAAGGGTGTGGCTTTGAGCAATTGAGTAGGGAGCAGAGCACAGAGTGGAAACCAGGAAGGGAAAATGATCAGGTCAAGGACGGAAAAGGAGAGAACATCACTGGTATATACCAAAGGGATCACAGAACATATGTCTGGGAAAAAGACAGGAAGGGAACTGACCAGAGAGATGATAAGGAAAAGAAGATGACTTACCACTGTAAAAGCCAAGGGTTTAAAAACTGGTTAATTTTTTAAAATTTAAAATGAGTTTTAAGAAGTAAAATGTGATCAAAACGTAAGGAAGAATGAATACTGTTTTTCTGAAAATAAATAAATTGGGGAAAAAAAAAAAAACGTAAGGAAGAAAGATACTTAGAAAGTAGAAGACCAGTTAAATTAAGTAAAAAGTAGACAGTCTCATAACACAGGAAGATAAATCCCTGAGTCAATTCAGAACAAGTGATCTTCCATTGTACTACTTTATCCCTAATTCTTACCAAGACCCAATACAGCATCTATAATTTCCCCACGGATATCACACAGACAGTGCCAGAAACATGGCAATTCTTGCGGAGTCTGTAAAGGGTGTGGTGGTACCTAGATCCAGATTCTGGCACCACGGTTCCATGGTTCCTGTGGTGGTTGACCTCTTTGTAGGAGGCAGAATCCAGCCCAGGCCTTAGTTCCTACAGCCTTTTGTTAGGGCCTGAAGGAAAGAAAGAAAGTGGGAGCGGACAGAGAGGAGAGAAAGGATGAAAACGAGAAAAGAAATGATCCAACAGAAGTGAGAAAATGCTCTGGAAGCCGTACCAGGAGACCTCACGTCGCACATCTGTATGCAAACAAATGCATTTTTGCACTTGCCAGAGCCTCCCCATGGAGCTGCTCGCGTGTTTCCCAACTTTCACATGGGGGTGGGGGGGTGGGGAGGCTGAGCAGCCAAACAGACTTTCTCACTATGTCAGAGACAGTAAGTGTGGCCGAGCCACGCATGGTCAGCGCTGCAGATACAACCCCCCAGAGCCCAGCGGAAAGAGATGATTTTGGAAAACCCTCAAGCCCATGCACTCTGCCAGCATTCCATACATGAACATTCCTCACAAAAAAAAAAAAATGAAATCGGGGCCCAGAGTGTGGGTGGCAGCCTCTCCCTGGAAGGGACAGAAAAGGGAAAAAGAAGCTCCCTTAATTATTACTGCATTCTCCGTCCTATTTTTAGAAAAGCTTAATGAATGGAATGATACTTCAACCTGGTAACCAAGCCTGGGACCCAGCAGGCAAGGGAAGTATTAAAACAAAAATACACATGCTCAGTGCCCACCCCCTTGCCCAGGTAATTCCAAATATAAGTTCAGGGAAACTTAAGCAGCTTCACATCTATGTATTTCCTCCTTAGGAATCTGGGGCTAATACTGAATCCTCAAACACAGGATTTAAACGAACGAGCAGTGCTGTAGTGATGCCGTGAAAGAGGGTCACGAGCGCTGCGTCACCAGTTTCCGGGCGGTGACCCTCGGGCTAGCTTATGAAGAAAGGCCCCTCTCGGGGCGCCTGGGTGGCTCAGTGGGTTGGGGCCTCTGCCTTCGGCTCGGGTCGTGATCCCAGGGTCCTGGGATCGAGTCCCCCATCGGGCTCTCTGCTCAGCGGGGAGCCTGCTTCCCTTCCTCTCTCTGCCTGCCTCTCTGCCTACTTGTGATCTCTGTCTGTCAAATAAATAAATAAAATCTTTTAAAAATATTTTAAAAATTAAAAAAAAAAAGAAAGAAAGAAAGGCCCCCTCTCTATTCTCGGAAAAATTTAACCGTACTCAGATCTTGCTTCCTAATGCTCCAGTATGTGAATATTGAGACCTTAGCCCTGATGTGGAACCACACCCCACTGTCCAGGGCAACTGGCTGGCCTCTTGGCCACAGTCCCTGCAGAGGAGGTCCCCAGATAACCGCCTCAAGCTGCATCCCACACCAGGCAGGACTGTGTTAGACAATTTGACTTTAAATGACCTTTTAAGACAGGGGCCCGATACTCAATGAATTTTAATCATCTCAAAACTGCAGCACTGACCACAATTGCAGGGCTCAAATATTTTTATACTGTTATAAGATAAGATGCTCAAATAAAAACAGCAATTCTGTTAGGTCAATGCATTCATTAGGCAGTATTCCCAGGAGTGCGGCGTCAATGACATCTACCCAAAATGCACCAGTTTTAAGGAGTCCTTTGGTCTTTTGTGACGCCTGTATTCTTAAATTAGCTGACTAGAATGTGAACAAGGCTTAGTTTAAAAAAAAAAAAAAAAGTATAGTCCTAGAACTACAATGGGACAGTTTCAAAGACCGTGATGTTTTTAAAACCTCATTTACTATATTTCATCTTTATCATGGGAAAGCACATTTACATATTCTAAGGTTGGGAAGTATGCAATAAGATTTTTATTACCACAATGAGCAATAGGTCCACATGCATGCAGGTCCATTTGCTCATGTTCTCCAAGGGGTCTCTTAAAATCTCGTTTCTCAGGGGCATGTTACAACGAACAGGATCAAATCCCTTCTTACCTCCAAAAAAACAAAATACCCAATTCCCCTCTTACAAACACCAGAAAGAGTTAAGGTATGTCAGATCATAATCCTGACAAATATATCCACTCACATACAAATAGCTCTTTTAAAGGAGATCAAGAATAGAAAAAAAAATCATAAAGCATAGACACAAAACAGTGATTCTATTTTTTCTTTACATTTCTGAATCGGCTCACTGAATAACAATGTGCTTTATTCTTTACAATAAGCAGAGGAAATTATTAGAATGGTGTTACACAAGAATATGTAAGGGCATGGGGAAATGTTCATTATGCTACACATGGTTAAAATAATAAAAAACACTTTTCAAAACAACATATATATTAAGATCCTAATTGTGTAATGAAAAACACACACATCACCCCACATAAAATACAGCTGCACCCATATAAATCTGGTGGGGGAGGGAGAAATAAAATTAATTTCTCCAAAATGTTATCTCTAAATGGTTGGACTGCTAATGAATTTTTTTTCTTTTTACTTTTCAATATTTTTCTATTTTTCTACAATGACCGTGACCTTTAGCATAAGATATTATGGAAATTAAATGAGATGATATTTGAATACAGCACAAACTCAATGCCTACACACAGTAAGCATTCAATAACCATTAGTTTAAAAATCTAAAGCATAAATATGGATACATAAAAAAAATTAAAAAGCAAAGGGTAAAATATTGCCTACATAGATTATGTTGTATTAAAAATTATATATCAACTAAAGTAAATTTAAAAGATTTTTTAGAGGGGCTCTTGGGTGCTGACTCTTGATTTCGGCTCAGGTCATGATCTCGGGGTCATGAGATCAAGCCCTGCACCGGGCTCCCTGCTGGCCATGGAGGCTGCTTGGGCTTCTCTCTCTTCCTCTCCCTCACCAGCTCCATTTCGCCCCCTATGCGCACTTTAACTCTCTCTCTCAAAAAATAAAAAATAAAAAATAAATTAAAAGATTTTTAGAGTAATAAAAATAGATTTAGTATCTTTTACTCTTGTAGTTTTAAATTCCTTTTTTTAAGGTATACATATGTTGGAAGATGACCTCAAGAAACTTGGACTTCACAAAGGCGCGGGTATTCTTTTGCTTTGTTAATCAGAAGACAGTATAATATTGTAAACTAGTAGGTTCATAGAAGAATATACTGAACATGCTTTTCAAAATGGTGCCTTGTGTTTATGCTTTGCCAGAAACTGTGAGCCAATTTTATAAGAACTCAAAGAGGGAGATAAAACCACCCTATCATAACAAAGCTATCATTTTCCATAACAAAGTACTGCTTTTCTTCTCAAGTCCTCCAATCTATTTATTTTCAAAGACGCTGTTATAATTCAGTGGTGTGCTGGAGGGACACAGCTAAATTCGATAGGGACTAATGATTGACTGGGAGAAAGATCAAAAGAACCCACATCACAGATACACACAGTAATGAAAATCCCATAGAGTCAACACACTCAATCCAAATCCTTACCTTCAAACCATTAAACTACAAAATCCCCAAAGAAAACGGCCCTGGGAGTGTGAAGGAGCAGACCACAAAGCCTGCTTCAAATGCTAACTGCTTACCACTCAAGTTTGCTGCTGCCATGTTAACCGCGCGGGCTGGCCCACCCACTTGGCCCCCAGCCGTGGGAAGTGGACCTTGGTAACTAGCAAGTAATTCATGGAACTTTGGGCGAGATGGCACAGCAAAAGGCAAGGAATAGGAGGGCACCTTTCCCTAACTTTCTCTTATTTGCTGAATGACCCTTTAAGCCCCGTGATTATAGCTGAGGCTCATCTGCAGAGAAGCTCCTTGGTTGAGGAGTCAACCAAGAGGAAGGTGCTGAGAATCAGAAGGGCGCAGGCCTCCGAAACATTCATGTCAGAAAGGCAGAGACACATTTCAAAGCCAAGGCTGCCTGATTCCACACAGATGCAAACAAACGAACACAAAGGAACAGAGGTGCCCAATTGTCTAGAACATTCCATTCCCTGGGCCAGGCCTTCCTTGGAAAGGATTTCTTTAACTATTCTCGATAAGCACTGAAAACCTACAACCAAAACCAGATTAAACAAACAAAGAAGAAAAATCAACAGTGCTCGTTCAAAGGCTGGAGGACAGGGTTGCCTTCTTTCCCACCACTTTATTTTCCCTTCCTTTCTGTCTCATCCTTCTGACGAAAGCAGCCACACTCCCCCATCTGTTGCCTGACAATGACAAGGGATCTACTTGCCCCCAAACTAAATTCACTCATCAGTCTGCTCTCATTCCATCCAGACAATGCCTCAAAGCACTATTAAAATATTTACTCCAGGGGTGCCTGGGTGGCTCAGTGGGTTAAGCCTCTGCTTTCAGCTCAGGTCATGATCTCAGGGTCCTGGGATCGAGCCCCGCATAGTGCTCTCTGCTCAGCAGGGAACTGCTTCCCCCCCTCTCTCTGCCTGCCTCTCTGCCTACTTGTGATCTCTCTCTCTCTGTCAAATAAATAAATAAAATCTTTAAAAAAAAAAAAATTTACTCCAACTAGAACCTTCATATGCCGCCACTCTGAAAAACCGGGCACTTTCTTAAAAAGTTAAACATGTGTTGAACCACACACTCAGCGACTTCACACCTAGGTATCCATCCAAGTGAAATGAAAACATATGTCCACATGAACACTGTACAAGACGTTCACAGGGACGCCTGGGTGGCTCAGTTGGTTAAGCAGCTGCCTTCGGCTCGGGTCGTGATCCCAGCGTCCTGGGATCGAGTCCCACATGGGGCTCCTTGCTCGGCAGGGAGCCTGCTTCTCCCTCTGCCTCTGCCTGCCTCTCTGTCTGCCTGTGCTTGCTCTCTCTCTGACAAATGAATAAATAAAATCTTTAAAAAAAAAAAAAAAAGACGTTCACAGCAGCATTATTCGTCATAACCAAAAACTGAAAACTCAATGTCCGTCAACTGTGAGTGGCTGACCCTGAACGAAGGACCATTCAGCCACTCAGCAATAAAATGCACGGAACTGATTTATGCTACAACACAGACAAACCTCAAAAACGTGTAAGTAAGTAAAAAAAAAAAAAAAAAAAAAAAAAAAGGAAGTACCAACAATACACATTGCATACGTCCATTTACATCTAGAAGCCAAACTCTAAACAGAAAATATATTTGTGGCTGCCTAGGGCTGGAGGTGGGAAAAAGGATTCACAGTAAATGGGCATGAACAATTCTATCGTGGTGATGAAAGTGTTCCAAAACTGGATTGTGGTGATGTACATCTCTGTAAATTCACTAAAAACCCCTTAATTGTATAAGTAATAGGAGTGAATTTTACAGCATACCTATTATACCTCAACAAAGTTGTAAGAAAAAAGAAGTCTGCAGTGCCTGGAATAGTCTATCTAGCACGGTTTGCATTATATACCTGTGAAGCCGCCAGAAAAGCAGCGCTTCTTTCACAAAATCAATAGACTCATTTTATTGGCAAAAACAACAAAGACTTTTCGAGTCTGAGATACTGGAGAGCAGAGACGTAACTCCAACAACAACCATGACTCTTTAAAAAAAAATGATTAAAGGGGCGCCTGGGTGGCTCAGTGGGTTAAGCTGCTGCCTTCGGCTCAGGTCATGATCTCAGGGTCCTGGGATCGAGTCCCGCATCAGGCTCTCTGCTCAGCGGGGAGCTTGCTTCCTCCTCTCTCTCTGCCTGCCTCTCTGCCTACTTGTAATCTCTCTCTGTCAAATAAATAAATAAAATCTTTAAAAAAAAATGATTAAAGACAAAAACTCCGCTAGACAGTTCGGGGGAGGGGGACCGAATGGAGATGGCTAATGGAAATAGGCACATTCAGGACATTTTCAGAAAAATCTGGCTGAATGTTTCTAGTAAGATCAGAATTAGATAATAAACAGAAGTTCAGATGTGTTTTTGCTACTAACAGTTTCTTTTTTTTAACTGTTGAGTCTCTGGGTATCTGAATGCTCAATCCAATGACCTCTCCAAGAGCAAATTAGGGATGGTAGCGTATTAGATACTGTCTACCTCTTTCTTAAAAAACACATGTTTTGGGGTACCTAGGTGGTGCAGTCGGTTGGATATCTGACTCCTGGTTCTGGCTCAGGTCATGATCTCAGGGTGGTGGGATTGAGCTCCGCCTGGGGCTCTGTGCTCAGTAGGGAGTTTGTTTGATATTCACTCTCCCTCTTCCTTGGCTCCTCCCTGCCACATGCTCTCTCTCTCTCTGCCCTGCACTCTCTCTTTCTCTCTCTCTCTCTCAAATAAATAAATCTTTAAAAAAAAAAAAAAAAGTTTGTTTCTTTGGCTGTCAAAGGCCTAACTGGCCATAATCTTAGCTAGAGATGGAGGAGAAAAATTTATTTCCCAGAAGCTCTGAATGCTTTTTCAAAAAGCAAATTTTGGACTAGAGGTCAGTGAGGTTATATCATATTTATACAATAGTTCAACATTAGCTCCTAAATTGGGGTTGGGGGAAGCTTTATTACTTACTAGAGGCTTTAACTGACTTTTCTCCATAAGCCTTTACAGAGTGACTAGACCACAAAGATGAGTTGCTCATAATCTAAGAGGGGAAACGGTCACGGAAGCAGACATATTCCAGTTCAACCCCAAGTAGGAATTGAGCTGGAAAAACAGAGAGCAGGACTACCCCCCTCCAGGCCTTCAGTGACATCTCACAGAAGTCATGCCTTTTAAGCTCGGTCTTGAAGGATGAACAGGAATTGGCCAGGTAAGGAGAAGCATTCCAAGAAAAAGGAATCCTAAACTCGAATGAATGAACATCTGAGAGCAGGACTTGTTCAGGACAATAGCCTGTGCTGCCAAAGAGGGCAGAAGCAGGCACTGGGGCTGAACAAAGAGTTAAAGCCTCGATCACAGACACGTATATCGTGCTGACAAATCGGCAGTGGGAGCCACCGAAAAGAAATTTTCAGTTGGGACGTGAGATGACCCAATTTTCATGTTAGAAACCACATTCTAGTAGCCACATGAAGACAAGACGGAGAGGAGAAAACCTGGAAGCAACTGCATTGACCCCAACTGGCAGAGAGGATGGTACGGATTAAGAGATATTTAAGAAACAGAATTTCTAGAACTCAACATTTGGTTAGAGGGCAGTGGGGCAAAGGGTAGTGACAGAAGGGACAAGTTTAAGGAAGACTCTCAGATTTCCGGGGCCAACGACGTAGATGGTACAGCCATTAACAGACAGAGCACACAAGGGAAGCGCATGTCAACCGAGGGGACCAAGACACTCTGTGATGCTCCAGACTGTCCAGTGCACAACTGAATATATGAAATCCAGAAGTTTAAGAGCACCACGACTTCCCAGTCCCTATTTTATAAGCAGAACTGTCTTTAGGTATCAGTTGAAACAATTCATCTTTATTCACTGGACAGAGTCGATCGCATGCTTCCCAGATTCAGGGCATGCCACGGAGGGTTCGAGGAGGCGTCTGTATGCGGTGGAAAGAGCTCTAGCCTCAGAGTCAAGACTAAGATGACAGATATTGGCTTTGCATCTGCTCTGTGATCTCCAGCATGTCCCACTCGGATCTTCTGTAAAATGCAGAAGTGGTGGGGGACTTCAGTAAGATAATTACATGGAAAAGCATAGCATGATACCAGACACATTGTAGGGGATCAGTACAAGCTGGTACAATGCAACGTCTAGTTACTCTGTATACTCAGAGAGGTCCTGAGCTGGTGGGGAAGATGGGCTATGTAACATTAAAATGCTATAATATACTGTGAAAGATAAGGGTCACCTCTACAGAGATATAAAGCATGAGGGCGGTCACAGGAGGGACAGACCATCTATAGAAAAGATTTAGAGAAGAACTTCCCGATTAGCTGGGCCTGCAGAATGGGTAGGATTTAGACGCGCAGAGAGAGAGAGACCAGAGGGCAATCTCAGGGGTAGGGAAACATGGGCTTCTGCTCAGAGAAGCTGCCTTTCATTAAGGTTCTGACGCTCATGAGCTGTGTGACTCTGAACAAAATAATGAACCCAAATGAGAACAGCAGCAACTACCTTTCTGTCACCATTCGGATCTTATGAGATAAAGTATGTAAGGTTCTTGGCACAGGGCACCTGTCAACTGCTGTCATACTGCCCAGGAACGAAGAGGCAGAAACTGAGGGAAGGTCAGTTTGGCTAGTGTACGGTCCGCAATGCCAAGTAGCGGGCATAAAATTAAAAACAGATAAAAGGTTAAAAAAAGAAGAAGAAGAGGACTGTGTACTTTTTCTGCAGGTAAGAAATACCACTGATGGTTTTAGAGCAGGAAAGGAAGACGCATGTCTTTATCTTTCCAAATATCAGAGTTTATATTTATGACATAAGGAACTTTAATTATAAAATGATCTGCTTTCTGCCCATGCCTGACTGCTCACAAGTTTTCAGTAATAACGTATAGAGGATGAAAGGACCAATTTTAGACCTACTTTTAAAAAAAAAAAAAAACTGGCTGAAATTCCTATAGCACGTGCTTGTACACATTTTTTTAAGAGTGTGTGTGTGTCTGTGTGTGTCTGTGTGTCCTGTATCACTAAAAAAAATACAAAACCCTTCGGCCATGGTGGCCTCAGATACCAGTACAATATTTGAAACATAAGACTAGGAGAATATTTACTGATGTTTTCAATGATTTTTCTTTTTATTGATCATAAGTGCAATAATATACTGGTGCTGATATGAGAAACAGTGATCAGTTTTTCCATATATATACATGAATTTATAATACATGTATTTCTATATGCACATCTACATATATAGTAACTCATGTGTATATTCTACCAGTATGACTAATCTGAAGCATTTTTTTATAATTATCACACGCATATTCTTTTTCCAGCATGTTTTCCTCCAAATCTTAAACCCTTCTCACTCTTCATTTGCCATTGAACTCCCACTGAAGCTAAAAATAATCAAATTTCCAATTCAGATACACATAGCACTTTTCTTCCGAGGAGATTTGGTTGCTTTATAATTAGTCTCAAGTTTATTAAGTCCTACGAGATAGTAGGTATAAAATACTATATAACCTTGCTGACCTGTAAAACAGAGTATATATTCTTCCTAAATGTTTACCCCAGAAGAGTAATGACATTGAGAAAGTCATGTTATTTTGTTTTCCAAATGTTAACCTGGATTTTCCCCATGGTTCTACCCTGTATCACAGCAGCTGTTAACTATAAATATGCCAATAAGTCATTTTTCCCAAGCATTTATTGAGTGCCTACCATTAGCCAGACACTGGAGAGAAACAAACCAAAAGAGAAGTGGATCTTGGCACCTGCCTTGAAGAAATTCTCAGTTAAGTGAAGAAGACAGACCCATTCTCAGTTGATGGGACAGACTAACACAAACCAGCCTGGCTGAAGGATCTGCGGAGCCCAGTGGAGTGAGAAATACGAAAAAAAAAAAAAAAATGTATACCAAATCTTACTCTTACATCTCAGTTCCTGGATCTACAGATTACTCCCAAAATACGTGCTCAAAGTGTTCAAACCAAATTGTGCCCTTAAGACTTCCCAAACTAAGCTGCATTTCCTGGTGCTTTTTTTTTTTTTTCCCCCCCTGGTGCAGTTTGGTCATCCACTTTAATTCCTAAAGCAAAAAAAGCCTTCCATTCAGAACAAAAAGCAGGCTGTGCATTTCACCAGAATTCCATTGCTTACGAGTAAATGCTTTTGAGTAAATATTAAGTTTGCATTCAGATACTAATGATTTTAGGCTCTTCACCTTCGTATCTCAGAGCCCAGCTCAGTATCTGCAGAAGAGATGGGCTATGAATGACTGTTGACTCAACTGAATGAATTACAAGGCCACTATTGTACGATGGTAACACACCAACTCACCAGGAAAGTAAAAATACCTTGGGACTTTAAGAGCTACTGTCCCTCTAAATAATTGGAAGTCCTATCAATCTTACAACCTATCTTTGATCACTTAACATTCTAGCATAAGTGTTTTCTCATTTAATCAAAAATTTTTGGGTGCCTGAGTGGCTCAGTTGGTTAAGCATCTGCCTCTAGCTCAGGTCACGATCTCAGGGTCCTGGGATGCAGCCCTGAGTTGGGCTCTCTGCTCAGTAGGGAGCCTGCTTCTCTCTCTTTCTCCCACTGCTCATTCTCTCCCTCTCTCTCTCTCAAATAAATAAATCTTAAAAAAAAAAAAAGTTTAAAAAAATTCTCAGCCCCATGTCATTGGGCTCAGCAGGGAATCTGCTTGAAGTTTTTCTCCCTCTCCCTCTGCCCTTTCCTTCATTGACACACTTTCCCTCCCTCCCTCCTCTCTCTCTTTCTCAAATAACTAAATCTTTTTTTTTTTTTTTTAATTCTCTATGGGGGCACCTGGATGGCTCAGTGGGTTAAAGCCTCTGCCTTTGGCTCAGGTCATGATCTCAGGGTCCTGGGATCAAGCCCCGCATCGGGCTCTCTGCTCAGCGGGGAGCCTGCTTCCCCCTCTCTGACTGCTGTTCTGCCTACTTGTGATCTCTCTCTCTCTTTCTCTCTCTCTCTCTCTGCTAAATAAATAAATAAAATCTTTGAAAAATTTTAAAAAATTAAAACATTTAAAATTCTCAGTATGTGTCACTTTAGAAGCTAGGTAAATACTGCATGACTACGTCATAATTTTTCCAACCATTCCCATTTATTGGAATAGCCCAAAGGTTGTTTTATTTTTCATTTCATAACACTGTGGTGAACATCTTTTTGCATAAAGGTTGTGTATGGATTTCTGATTATTCTTTGTACAGGAACCCCAAAGGAGAATTAAAAGGTCATATATTTAAAGTTCATATGATGTACTAACAAACTGTTTTTATTTTTTATTTTTTTTTAAGATTTTATTTATTTATTTGACAGAGAGAGATCACAAGTAGGCAGAGAGGCAGGCAGAGAGAGAGGAGGAAGCAGGCTCCCTGCTGAGCAGAGAGCCCGATGCGGGACTCGATCCCAGGACCCTGAGATCATGACCTGAGCCGAAGGCAGCGGCTTAACCCACTGAGCCACCCAGGCGCCCGTCATTCTGACTTTAGGACAGGACGTAAAAGGACTAGTTTCACTGGACCTTTGCCAAGTTTAAGCATTCTGAATTTTTTAAAATCAATGCTAGTTTGTGAACTCAAATACGACCAAAAGTAAATGTAAATAATCCCCTTTGCTTGAACAGTTTCAAAGCAAGAGGACCCTAAAAAGACTTGAGAATCCTCACAGGTAAGCCAGTGAGATAGGGGCTTACCTTGGAAAATGATGCTGTGTTTATTCTTAGAATCTACAGTTTCCAATATCTTTTATCGTTACTGGTAACCTTCTCAAAGGCAAATTTAGAGTCCTTCCCTTCGTAAATATTCATATAACATCAAATTCTAGGGCTTGCTTTTCATTTGTGGACTTGACAACATAACGAAATGCATGAATTTTTTAAATTAGAAAGCACTCTGGGGCGCCTGGGTGGCTCGGTAGGTTAAAGCCTCTGCCTTTGGCCCAGGTCATGGTCTCAGGGTCCTGGGATCGAGCCCCGCATCGGGCTCTCTGCTCAGCGGGGTGCCTGCTTCCCTTCCTCTCTCTGCCTGCCTCTCTGCCTACTTGTGATCTCTGTCTGTCAAATAAATAAATAAATAATCTTTTTTTTTTTTAATAAATAAATTAGAAAGCACTCTACACTAAATATCAATGCTGACCAAACCCCCGCACCTCCCTAAAGAACTCAAGGATTTCCTGAAAGTTCTCTTCTTCTGGATTTTATTGTTTTTAACTTCATTGTTCTTAATCATTCTGAATTAAGGATTATGTTGCATGACTGTTCAGAGAGACCTGACTTTGTTACAACAAAACTCTGTTACGTTATACTGCTCCTCTTTTTTGTGAACACAGGACAACAGATGGAGGAATGATTCTGACATTCCATTTAATTTCAAGTTCTACTATATATTTTGTCTAACCTTAACCATCCCTAAAAATGGCCCTCTTCAAAAAAAAAAAAAAAAAGAGGCTACAAACCGCTTGCTCATAATTGAAATTCTCAAGTGAACAATGCTCTACCTCCATGACTCCAAGTTATTGTAAGAATTAAATGAGATCATGTAAAAATACTCTCAAGAACTACAGAACTTCCTTTCCTCAAGTTTTTTGACTAGGATGCAGAATTCTGAATGTCCACTTTAAGAAAAAGAAAGAACAGTATATAATGTAACTCAAGATCAAGCCAAGTCAAAGCCCAGTTCCTCACTGCATGATCTACAGACGACACAGCCATTCGCGGTAGGCTGGTCTCCCCAATACCCACACACATAACATATACACATACATGCAGACATACCCCAACTCCTCCACTCTCAGAAGGCATAAGCATTTCAACTGACACTGCAGAAGCATCTCATACAACATCCAGAAGCATCTCATACAACTGACACTGCTAGAAAAAAAAAAAACAAAGCTAATAAAGTAATTGCTGCCGTCACTAAACGAGTGAATGGCAGGCCTCTGGGTTACACGGGACAGTGAGACTTCAAACACGTTTCACAGGCTGACATAGAGTAACTCTTTACCTTGTCAAACAAAGGTATTTGGGAAAGAAAAAACTAGCACAACTAATATTGTTTTACCACCTTACCATGTACATCCTTAAGCTGAATAACCTCAGCTTTAATTAGAATTTAGTACATTGCCAGAATTTTACTAAACCTATAAAAAATATCTCAGAACAGAACCTGAATAAAAACTTATCTAGACTATACTGGATTTAAGGACACCAGTGTCCCCTCCACATTACTATTTCTTGCCCGTCTTTCCCTGCTGCTACTTCTTTTTGTCCTCCACTGGCTGCCAACAGAGCAGTCACCAGGACTCAACAATTCAGAAACCAAGGTCAAGGCAACTTTGATTGGGGGACATGATGCCCACAGATGGACAGCAAATTTCCAACAGCAAGATCATCTTTAATTTTCCTGCTCTAAGTGGATGGCTTAACCCATTTCCAAAAGTAAAGACTTTTCTCTTTGGAATATAAAGGTAGAGAGGGGGACGCCTGGGTGGCTCAGTTGGTTAAGCAGCTGCCTTCGGCTCAGGTCATGATCCCAGCGTCCTGGGATCGAGTCCCACATCGGGCTCCTTGCTCGGCAGGGAGCCTGCTTCTCCCTCTGCCTCTGCCTGCCTCTCTGTCTGCCTGTGCTCGCTCTCTCTCCCTCTCTCTCTGACAAATAAATAAATCTTTAAAAAAAAAAAAAAAAAGGTAGAGAGGGATACGGAGGAAAAACAAAAGATAAAATGAGTGCAAATAATATTATGAACCTACCTACTGAATTTAATCCTTGTTCAGAAGTTAGTCCTTTTCAGAAACTAAAAAATACACAGAATTTTCCTATGAAAACAATAATCTGCTAGTAGCTACAGAAACACATTTTATCTGTCTCTTTAATGAAAACCCTAAAACGTCAGAATAACTTTATTAAATCGTAAGTTATAAAAGATGACTAGTATTTTTTAAGGTTTTCTTTATTGTGAAACTCTCCTTTCAGATTTTACTTGGTATTAAAAAGACAGTTGGATGAAATGCCACAATTATAAAAACTGACATAAGGAATATTTTAGGACCAAATTACTAATGTTCAAATTCGCTCCAATAGGTAAAATCCACCATGTGTCTTGCATGTACATTCATGAGCACACGGAGTTTCTCCTACTTTGGATTTTTAAGGTATTCCTTTAAGTAAAAAGACTCTCAAAGTCTAAACCCACAAGTACTATCACAGATCAAAATATTGATAGTGACTTAGGCTTACTTCTAGTCAAATATAAGAAAAACTATCTTCTGGTTTGTAAATATGAATGCTTACATTTCTCTTGAGCATTAGAAAGAGTTGTTGTGTAATTCTCCAAAATCAGAAACAAGATCAGTATATAACATTTCCCTCAGCTACTCAACATTCCCAAAAAAGACCAAGACACAGGATGAGTTCTGCTTCACTTTCTCTTCTAGCTCACTCAACAGATGGTTAAGATTTTAAATGACCTTAATCCCTCAAGCCGCACTAAGTTAAGCATTCTTCACTATGAAAACCTTGACTTTCCTTGAATCTTGATATCCTGAAATCTTAATATCCTTAGTCGTTTTTTTTACTTTGAAAATGCTTCCAAAATAGTTCTGGGATTTAGATGAAAAAAAAACTGTCAGAAAATGTCTTATTCCTATTTTGTTTAAAAATTTAGTCTTAATAATCAATAACAATCACCATGGTTTTTATAATGTATTTCCTATATATTTGGCTTGATTTAGCCAACTGTAGTAGCCTAGAGTTTTGTTTATATGTCTTCTTCCTTTCTTTTTCTTTTTTTCCTTCTTTCTTCCAAGCTAACTGAACTACATACCATCCTATAGTGCATATTTGTGCTGAAATTCGGAATCAGGAAAATGATCCCTCAAAAATATGCTATAGATACAAAGTCAGACAAGAACATATTACAAACTTATATAACCAACTATCTCTAAATGATACAAAAATTTTCAAACTTCATAGGATCCAAGAGGAAAACGGATACCAGAGAGCATCCTGGGACAGCATTCAGCCTATCACACATTATGGCACCCCAGTGGAGTCACTAAGGGTACTTTCCCTCTCCCGCTGAATAATTCCCTTCCTACCACAGCTCCTCGGATCCCATGACTGGTCCTTCTTTCATTCAACCTGTGCCAGACATTGTTCTAAGAACAATGGTGAGCAGAAGCAGCGGCCCCCGCCCAGTGGAGCTCTTCACCCGGCCTCCATCCTCTCAACACCACGAGGCAGTAGAGTACGGCCGTGGGGTGATGTTCTTAGGCCGGTCCGCCGCTAACATTTGCAACGTTAGGGACCAGAACCAGTGGAGGCGGACCTCCATATGTCTATATATTTAAAGGTATAAATTAAGCTAATTAATATGTTTTATTCTCATAATGGCCTGAAAGATCAGGTTTGATTTGAGAATTCTAGCCAAAAAGTAGGGAGCCAGAGGTGCAAGGCACCTCCTGCATCTACGTCCAGCTCTGCCCAGCGCAGTGGACATCATCTGCGCGTACTGCGGATGCCCACCCAGCCCATCAGGCTCCATTCACGCTCCCTGCAAACAGGACCCTCTTAAACACTCCTTGGGTCCGAGGGTGTGCATACTGGCTTCCTCTGTCTGTCCTCAATAAGAACCCCCAGCAAGAGGCCCAAGCAGGCCCCATAGGCAAGCTTGGGGCTTTGGAACAGGGACAGGGAAATCAGTGCCCTGAAGGTGTTCCAGAAGGCAGGGCATGAGCTTCCAGCGGGAACGTTCTCTTGGCCCTATGACTCCTTGCTCCATGTGGAGGGGCAGACAGCGGGGCCAGAGGAAGGGCCCCTTGCCCGGTGCTAAGGGCTCAGGTGTGCTCTCTTCGGAGGCAGGAGATTCGATTTTCAGAATCAGTCTGAAGAGCAGCCCTGAGCGCCAGGGGAAAAGAAGAGGCCAGAGTGAGGGAAAACAGCACACTGTCCTGATGCCTCCTGCCCTTGGGTTCCTTCACCCAGGTGGCCAACAGCAGCAGAGGGAAGGGCAGGGGGCAGCACGCTGCTGTTGCAGGGGTGCTGTGTCCCTGTGACGCCACACTGAGTACCCGGCCCTGGAGAGTCGGGGAAAGAGAAGGGAAATGAAAAGGAAGAGGGAAGAGGGAAGGGAACTGTAGTCATGAAGCCTCCGCTGAAGGCCAGCTCTGCCCACCTCAGAAATACAGAAAGGCAAACAAACAAAACAGAAAATCCAACATAAGCAGTAGTGTTCAAAACGTTACTCATTAAATTATACCCCAAAAGGTCTTAAGTCAAGTACCTTTCCCACCACCAGCTTTGCTCTGCGGTGTGGGAGTCTTTTATGCCAGAGCCAACAACTCAGCAACTCCCACTGTCGAAACAATCATCGATGCTTCTAGTTTGGGAGCTCCATGCTTGCTTTATTCACCAATGGCAGAGCCACGCAAGGCCCAACTAACCAGTGGTGCTGCCAGGACTCTGGGCAACCCCACCCCCAACCATGCAGATGCGGGACGAGCTCTCCGGGGCTCACCTGCTGGATGCTTCCACAGAACTGATTCCTGACTCGGTCCCTCCCAGCCAGAGACACCTGGCAGGCCAGCCTCCTCCCATGCCCAACATGGCGGTTAACTCCCCTTCCTCTAGGCACTCGGCAAATGCTAAGAGCTTCAGAGAAATACTTACAGGTCCACGCCAGCCCACAGGACCCTGGACCTCTCCGTGAGGTCGCACTGTGCGTTGTCACACTTCCGTCGCTACTATAGTTCTCCTCTCCTTCCTCCACACCAGCCCTCACCCGCACAAGAACTCCACTTCCTTCCCATTCTTTCTCCTGACGTCTCTCTCTTACTTGACTTATTTGTTATCTGTGAGTTCTCTGGGACAGTGTGTGTGATCAAACCTTATATATCAGGCACTAAGTTATGAGAGAAGGAGATTTTGAACATGACTTCCATGTTCAGGAACCATGTCTTTTGCATATATTTTCTCATTTACTCATCACAAAACTTTACAACCATGATTACTAACCACATTTTTATCCACTGAGCTCAGAAAAAATTAAGCAAGTTACTCAAGATGACAAGCCTGGAAAATGTGTGAAGGCACCCAACAGAGTTCTCGTTGTACCTGTGAGACTCCAAAGTTACTCTCTTGCCACAGCACTAGCCGACTGCCTGATGAACGGCTGACTCCAGAGATTCTTATGCGTCGATGTTTGGTTACATGGGGCCTCAAATAGCCTTTTGAACGCTGAGTTACAATAACAAGGATAAAATACTCTATTAGCCAGACTTTATACTTGACTTTTTTTAAAAGATTTTATTTATTTATTTGACAGAAAGAGATCACCAGGCCCAGGGAGAGAGAGAGAGAGGAGAAAGAGCAGAGAGCCTGACGAGGGACCTGATCCCAGGATCCTGAGATCACAACCTGAGCCGAAGGCAGAGGCTTAACCCACCAAGCCACCCAGACACCCCAGATTTTATACTTTAAAAAGAACTTCAAAAATAATTTTCAAACACCAAGATAGCAGAAAGAATTAATAAGGATAAAAACAGAATGAAAGAGAAAACAAACAAACTTGATTAATAAACCAAAAGATGATACTGTGAAAGGACCAAGAGAAGAAACAAATCATAGGCCAGGCCAATTTTTAAAAAGAAGGAAAACACAAATAAACAATGCTACAAATGAAAAAGGGGACACAACTGCCAATTTGGTATTAAGAGAACAGCACAGATCTATGACAATAAACTTGGAACTTTAAACCAAGAGGCTAGTTTTCTAGAAAAATATCAGTGTATCAATTCATTCAGTGAGTATTTACTGAAGACCTTCTATATGCTGAGCAGTGGGGCTATCACAATGAACAAATAGATAAAGTTCTTCCCATTATGTAGACTTCCTGGGGGGGGGGCAGGGGTGGTAGGGTTGAGGGACAGAAAAAATGAATGTATAGCATGTCATATGGTATGAAGAACAAAGGCAGTTGGCAGAGGGAGACCAGGAAGAGGAACATCTTTCAAAGCAGTGGTCAGAGAAGGATAGAGCCGTGAGGGTCAAAGGGGAAGGAAGGTGAGTGTACTTGGCTTGTTTAAGTACAATGGAGAGTGAACAGGTGACATCATCTGGTGTGTACTTTAAAAGAAGCATTCGAGGGGTGCCGAGGTTAGTTAGTCAGCTAAGAACCCAACTCTTGCTTTCGGCTGAGATCGTGATCACAGGGTGATGAGATCTGCTTGGGATTCTCTCTCTCCCTCTTCCTCTGCCACTCCCCCCCAATCCTCTCCCCCTCTCTAATGTAAAAGAAGCATTCAAAGTCAAAATAAGAACCAAAAGAGGTAAAAATACTGCAAACCAATAACTACACAAGAAATGAGAAGAGCCATTGAAAAAACAAACCCATTTACAAATGCACCAGAAATAATGAAACACCTAGGAATACATTTAACTAAGGAGGTGAAAGACCTGTACTTTAAAAACTATAAAACATTGATGAGGGTGCTTGGGTGGCTCAGTGGTTTAAAGCCTCTGCCTTCGGCTCAGGTCATGATCCTAGGGTCCAGAGATCAAGCGGCACATCAGGCTCTCCACTCCATGGGTAGCCTGCTGTCCCTCTCTCTCTGCCTGCCTCTCCACCTACTTGTAGTCTCTGTCAATTAAATAAATAAATACAATCTTTAAAAAAAAAAAAAAAGACTGATGAAAGAAATTTAAGGCATCAAAAGGAAATGGAAAGACATTCCATGTTCATGGGTTAGATGAATAAATACTGTTAAAATATTTATAATGTCCAAAGCAATCTACGAATTTAATGCAATCCTTACCAAAATATCAGCAGCATTTTTTGTAGAACTAGAACAATCTTCAAACTTGTATGGAACCACAAAGACCCTGAAGAGCCAAAGTAATCTTGAAAACGAAAAAAAAAAGAAAGAAGGAAAGAAAGAAAAACTGGAGGCATCACAATTCTGGACTTCAAGTTCTACTACAAAGCTTCAGTAATCAAAACAGTATGATACTGGCACAAAAACAGACATACAGATCAATGGAACATAATGGAAAACCTAGAAATAAACCCACATTTATCTGGTCAATTAATCTTTAATAAAGGAGGAAAGAATATACAATGGGAAAAAGTCTCTTCAACAAATGGTGCTGGGAAAACCGGACAGCCACCTGCAAAAGAATAAAACTGGGCGACTTTCTTACACCATATACAAAAGTAAACTCAAAATGGATTAAAGACCTAAATATGAGACTTGAAACCAAAACGATCCTAGAAGAGAGGGCATGCAGTAATTTCTCTGACACTGGCCACACAGCAACATTTTTCTAGATGTGTCTCCTGAGGCAAGAGAAATAAAAGCAGAAGTATACTGCTGGGGGACGCCTGGGTGGCGCAGTTGGTTGGACGACTGCCTTCGGCTCAGGGCGTGATCCTGGAGTCCCAGGATCGAGTCCCACATCAGGCTCCCAGCTCCATGGGGAGTCTGCTTCGCTCTCTGACCTTCTCCTCGCTCATGCTCTCTCTCACTGTCTCTCTCTCTCAAATAAATAAAATAAAATCTTTAAAAAAAAAAAAAGAAGTATACTGCTGGGACAACATCAATATAGAGAGTTTTTGCACAGTGAAATGATCAATAAAACCAAAAGGTCACCTACTGAATGGGAGAAGATATCTGCAAATGCCATATTCAATAAAGCGTTAGTATCCAAAATATATAAAGAACTTACACAACTTAATACCCCAAAATCAAATAATCCAATTAAAATGGGCAGGAGATATGAACAGACATTTGTCTAAGGCAGACATACAAATGGCCCCAGCCATATGTAAAGATGCTCAACATCAGTCAGCATCAGGGAAATTTAAATCAAAACCACAATGAGATACGACCTCACACCTGTCAGAATGGCTAAAACCAACAACCAGAGAAACAAGCGTCCGCACGGAGGCGGAGAGAGGGGCCCCTCGCCCTGCGGCTGGGAGCGCAAGCTGGCGAAGCCGCTGCGGACGACAGTATGGAGGCTCGTCAAACAGTTAAAAACAGAAACTACCCTATGACCCAGTATTTGCACGGCTGGGTATTTACCCAAAAAATACAAAAACACAAAGAGATACATGCACCCCTATGGTTACTGCAGCATTACTTACAACAGCCGAATGACGGACGTAGCCCAAGTGCCCGTCAGTAAATGAATGGATAAAGAACACACACACACACACACACACACACGAGACATATTACTCCGCCATGAAAGAGAATGAAATCTTGCCACTTGCAGTAACACGGATGGAGCTGGAGAGTATCGTGCTAAGCAAATTAGTCAGTCGGAGAAAGACAAATACAATATGATTTCACTCATATAGATTTTAAGAAATAAACAAGCAAAGGGAAAATAGGAGGGGGGTAGAAAACCAAGAAGCAGGCTCTTTGACTACAGAGAACAAACTGATGGTCACCAGAGGGGAGGCAGGCAGGGGACGGGGGACAGGGGTGATGGGACTAGAAGAGCGGACCTACCAGGGTGAGCACTGAGTCAGTGCGGAAGTGCGGAACCACTATATGGTACATGAAATTAATATAAAGTCTATTAACTATGCTGGAATCAAAATTAAAAACTTAATTAAAAAAAGAAAACAAACAAACAAAACACCTCTAAAAACAGATGGGTCCCGGTAGCTTTAAAGGTAGCTTTTGAAGAACTAGTATCCCCTATACGAAGTGCTTCTGAGCCTTTATGAGGCTCAACGGATATGGAAAACAAGCCAGACTGATAACATATACGAAGGACTCTCCTACTCACCTCCATCCCTCTCTCTAGCAAACACAGAAACACAGAAACACACACACACACACACACACACTACACGCCAGCGTTCCCTAAACCTCAGTCATTCTAGTACCATCTTCACAATTTTAAAACATCCAGATACCACCTACACTAAATACAAATTGTTATTAATGTTCATTTAAATTGGCTACTCTAAAAGATAAATTTTTATCAGTATCAAAAATGAAAAATAATATGACTTGTCAAAATTGAATAACTGCACATCTATGGAATTTTTAAAATATTTCTCTACATACTTCCTAAGAGTAGGTCACATTCTACCCATACTTGGTACGGAAATGCAGACCATATTTTAGAAACACTAATACAGGCCAAGCTTATTTATCACTCTACATATACAAAATTTTAAATATTAGAAAATCTAATACAAAAATGCTTTTAAAGAACAACATATCATGGTCAATCTGGTTTTATTCCAGAAGCAATAGAATGGCTTACCATTGGGAAACCACTGGGAAATATTTATGTGTGCCCATTAAATATAATATATATAGATACATACACACATATTAATAAGGACACATGTAGCTAGCCGACAGAGCACATTCGAAACCACTCATTATCTCTTGTAAAATAAGTACCACCCAACTTAGAGACAGAAAAACAGGCTGAGGACTGTTACGTAATACGTCCAAGGTCTTAGAGCTCCTACTTTTAGAGCCGTAGTTCTCCACCAGGGACAGTCTGGCCTCCCAGGGGACATTTTTGTCTGTCATGACTGGGTGACTGCTACTGGCATCCAGTGGGCAGAGGTCAGGGATGCTGTTAAATCTCCTACAGTGAAACACAGGACAGTCCTGCAGGACAAATAACCAGTCCGAAAGGTCCATAGTGGTAAGGTCGAGAAACCCGAGTTTAGAGAAAATGCAACATGGAACCCCGAATCTGATTCCAGGCCCGGGCTCTTTCCCTCTATTACACTGCACCCCTATCACTGAACTAAAACTTAATTTCTACGGAAAAAATGCATTTTGAATTCCATACAACCAACTCTAAAACTCACCTGAACGTTATACCTGAAGAGCAGTAATTAAGAGAAAGGCCAGTTCAGTCCACAAGGAGTCTTCTTCCCAAGGGAAACTCTAAGTGAGACAAAGTAATGAATCCCTCCTACCACCGGCCATTGGGCAGAAGGTATAACAGCAGTCGACCAGGGCACCTGGGCAGCTCAGTCCATTACGCACCTGACTTTGGCTCTGGTCATGGCCTCAGAGTCCCATATAGGGCTCCCCACTGAGCAGGGAGTCTGCTTGCCCCTCGCCCTCTATCCCTCCCCCTGCTCGCACTCTCCTGCTCTCTCGTTCTCGCTCTCAAATAAATAAAATCTTAAAAAAAAAAAAAAGAGCAGTTGACCAAAATGTTTGTTCAGCTATTTTTTTCCTCTGACATAAACATTTGTCTTGGACTCCAATATGCTCTGGAAACCTAGGTTCGTTGTTCCACACTGGCCTGGGAAGTTTTATAATAGGCGAGTGTTTTTGAAATACTGTTTGCTTATGTCATTTATACAATTCATGTATTAGGAGGAAAAAAAACAGGCCACTTTAAACAAGCAGATATTTTTATCTCTCTGCAACTGTCTGGAAGTGTACCGCTTTCTGAAAAATGGAAGGTGACATAAATATGTTACTTTACTTTTCTTCAGTTAAATCTCATGACCTACTTCTTCTAACCTGTTTTCTACTCTCACACTACAACTGCAAAGAGGAGAAAATGAACAGTTAATCAGCCATCCTGTGTCAAACACAGAAGCTTGCACCCATCAATCTCTGGGTATATTCAAGACAAACAAGCAAAATCGTTCCATGCTTCCCACTGGTGCAGCCAAAATACAAATTAGAAAACTGAGCCAGTAAACACTTTCTTCAAAATCACAATTGAAGAGCCTGCAAAAACAACAACAACAACAACAACAAAAAAAAAAAACCCTACTGGATTCTCACTGCAGCTGATGCACATCAAGTGTTTGACTTTCAAAATGCATGGATTATAAAAAGCATCAGTGTGTGTAGAGGGATGTGTGTGGGATGAGTAGGCAGGGGTATAATAGGAAAGAACAGTATTTTGGTTCTTTAGCAGATTTAATTCCTTCATCCCAACCTCCCACTAATATTTCTGAGAATATGCAAATTACCCCAGAACGTGCCTCTCCAACCTACCCCCCCTTCTGTCTCTTTGCCCTCCAGTCTCTCATCCCCCAAAGGCATCTCTGTGGGGGAGGAGCATCTGGTTTCTTCCACTCCCCCTCCATTTCGCTCCTCCCTGAGGAGAGCTCCCTTCCTCCCTACAGGATTTCTTTTCATGAATACTTTCATCTTGAGCTTTCAAACAACCACAACTATTGCTCTGTAAAACATATTTCTATCAAAAATGTTTTAGGACAGAAGTAAATTATTAAATGTTTAAATAAGCTTCTGGCTTGAGCGTAGAAAAATAAAAATGGCTTAGTAGGGCTGTAAAATTTTCTTTAAAAAGATTCCCTTAATTGCTATCCTTCATAATTCTTTAAAATACAAAACAAAAAAGCAAAACCTCCAGCTCTCAACACTAAAGACATGGCTTTTTAAAAAAAAGGTAGTATTTTACTAGTTATTTTCCATAAATACGGGGATTATTATATTATTTTTTATTTAGACATCTATTTTTTTAATGGTGTGATCAAAGCCCAAAAGAGCTTATGGACAAGCCGTTCTAATTATTGTGTAGCCTGCAGCTTTAATTAGTATGAAGCTAATTTAATGGTGACTTATTTTTCCCCTCAGAATTATAACCATAAGCAATTAGTAGTGAGAGCCTGCCTTCTTGAAAATCTCTAAAAATTAGACTTTGAAATCTGATGATAATATAAATACAGTAAATAAATTATTTTGAAAGTACAAAATATTATATTCCTAAATGCAAAATCATAAGCACCAAAAATAAAACTAAAATGCTTATAAGACATCAGTCAATATTTCCATATTTTCTGGGATAATTCAGTAAGTAATTCAAACAGCTTTTAATTAGGACTGACTGGCATACTGCACACTGCGTAACTGCAAATCAATTCCACAACCCACCCTCAAACCTACTGCACCAATACCTTCATTCCATTCAGCCACCAAATATGTCCAATGTATGCCACGCACGATAGTAGGGGGTTAAGAATTTAGTGGGACACAAAGCAGAAATGGTCCATCAGAGAGCATACGGTTTGCCATTAAATAAGTAAACATATAAATTAGTGTATGATTATAAACTACAGTTAAGTGCAATTAAAGAAACAAAAATCCTATTAAGAATATTCCAGAATAAGGGATATAAAAAGGCAAAAATAGACGTATTGTAAGGTTAGCACTGCATGAGAAAAATGTGTAAGCCAAAGGTCAGAGCTGTAAGAGGCAAGCAGGTACAGGTGGATAGTTAGAGGTTTCTAAAAAGGCTAGTAGGAAAGTAGGGGCAGAGGAAGGTTGAAGTTACAGTAAAGTGAACAGCACCGTTCAGAGAATCGGGACAACGGGAGCACGACATCAGCAGTGGGGCAACCTGAGAGATTCTCTTTTAAATGCTATCCTTCCCCCACAGCCTGCTCATTAGACATTCCGCGGTGCAGGAGAGATTTTATTTTTTTTTTTTTAAAGATTTTATTTATTTGACACAGAGAGAGAGAGATCACAAGCAGGCAGAGAGAGGAGGAAGCAGGCTCCCCGCTGAGTAGACAGCCGGATGCGGGGCTCGATCTCAGGACCCCGAGATCACGACCCAAGCCGAAGGCAGAGGCCCCAACCCACTGAGCCACCCAGGCGCCCCTGCAGGAGAGATTTTAACACATTACTCTGGACCAGATGTCCCAAACCCCAATGACCACAGGGGACAGGCAGGTGAGGAAAATAACAAAGCAGCTGCCACGTGCACCTGCGTGAAAGGTGGGGCCGGTGGGAGACACAGGTGAGGACCAGCCCTGACTGACGTCATGTGGAGATGTAGGCCCCACATGGGGCCAAATATCAGGGTTTGTTTTTTAAAGATTTTGTTTATTTGACAGAAAGATACAGAGAGAACACAAGGAGACAAAGCAGCAAGCAGTGGGAGAGGAGGAAGCAGGCTCCCCGCTGAGCAGGGAGCCCGATGCAGGACTTGATCTCAGGACCCTGAGATCATGACCTGAGCCAAAGGCAGGCTCATGACTGAGCCAACCAGGAGCCCAAATACTTGGGGTTTTTAAAGAGATGCCAGAAGTCTGGATTTTTTCATATGACACATTCCAATTTTTTTAAAACTATAGTCAATCAAATAAATTAAGTTTAGGACTATCATTTTGTAACTTTTCTCCAAAATTTTACTTCTGTTATCTAGGGAAAAAAGATTTCTCTTCTTAACTCTTCAGCTGGCTTTACTTTTTAATATACCACCAACACACTACTGCAGACTAAGAAAACAAACAAAAAAACTGTAAGATAATCCATTCTGCTATTACTGACCTTTATTCTTTAAGCCTAAAAAATTCATATGTATTTTAGGCATGAATAACATTGACTATATTTCTATCTTTCTTCGAGAGGCAAGTTACTTACTACAAAATTGTTGAAACTGATTACTGATAAAGGATGAAGGTTAGTGTAAAAAATAGCAGCATTCCTTGCTTTAACCTTGGATAAAAGTTTTTAAGTGAATATCCGGAGCTTGCCGATATTGCTATAAAAATATCTTTTTCGGGGCACCTGGGTGGCACAGTCCGTTGAGCGACCGACTCTTGGTTTTGGCTCAGGTTGTGATCTCAGGGTCATGAGATCGAACCCCGTGTAGGGCTCCACGCTCAGTGGGGAGTCTACTCAAGAATCTCTCTCCTTCTCACTCTGCCCCTCCTGCTCATGCATTCTCTCTCTCTCAATAAACAAATAAATATTTTTTAAAAATTATATATAGGGACGCCTGGGTGGCTCAGTTGGTTGGACGACTGCCTTCGGCTCAGGGCGTGATCCTGGAGTCCCGGGATCGAGTCCCGCATCAGGCTCCCAGCTCCATGGGGAGTCTGCTTCGCTCTCTGACCTTCTCCTCGCTCGTGCTCTCTCTCACTGTCTCTCTCTCTCAAATAAATAAATAAAATCTTTAAAAAAAAAAAAAACCTGTTTTAAAATAAATAAATAAATAAATAAAATAAAATAAAATAAAAATTATATATATATACATATATATATATGTATATATATATATAAATCTTTTTCCACTCTTGTAAACATGCCTTCTGTGAGACTGGTTTCTCTACAATGAGTGTTATTAAAACAAAACCTTAAACATTTTGGGTAGACATGATGCCCTGTCAGTAGTGTGTCATCTGGTCCAACCTGGATTAGATACGTTCACAAGCAAGAAGCAAGCCCACCTGGAGAATAAGAACTATAAATACTGGGCGCCTGGGTGGCTCAGTGGGTTAAGCCGCTGCCTTCGGCTCAGGTCATGATCTCAGGGTCCTGGGATCGAGTCCCGCATCGGGCTCTCTGCTCAGCAGGGAGCCTGCTTCCCTCTCTCTCTCTCTCTGCCTGCCTCTCTGCCTACTTGTGATTTCTCTCTGTCAAATAAATAAATAAAATCTTAAAAAAAAAATTAAAAAAAAAAAAAAAGAACTATAAATACTGATACACATAGTTTACATTCCGAGTGTGCATCTGGAGACTGCTCTTGCACTTACAACCATCTGCTTAGTTATAACTGCAGATCAAGAAGGGTATGAATGTGGGGTGCCTGGGTGTCTCAGTGGGTTAAAGCCTCTGCCTTCAGCTCAGGTCATGATCTCAGGGTCCTGGGATCGAGCCCCACATCGGGCTCTCCGCTCAGCAGGGAGCCTGCTTCCCCCTCTCTCTCTGCCTGCCTCTCTGCCTACTTGTGATCTCTCTCTCTCTCTGTCAAATAAATAAATAAAATCTTAAAAAAAGAAAAAAAATTTTAAAAGGGTTGAATGTAATAACAATTCTCCGTGTTAACTGATTATACAAATACACATTTTCAGACACCTATATGATTTTCATAACTAGAATTTTCAGAATTTTTTTTTCTTTTCCTATGTTAGGTTTGTTATTTATTATTGAAATGTCACTTTATGTCTTAAAACTAATAATAAAAAGTCTGTACTTTTGCATGTGCAGTTTCTATCTTATTTTTCTAGTAATTCAGAGTAGCAGTCTACAACATACTGGAAATTAAAAAAAAAAAAAAAAAACTGGTCCTTCTCCACAGGTAATTTGAGAAATACCCAAGATCTACCCAAGACTGCTAGAAAACAAGCCAGAGGTATTTCAAACCTAATTTCCCTAGGGCTCTATTTTCCAGAACTTCGGGACATGTGGCTTGGTAATAAACAAGGCATTCAGTCACACTGAATCACAGAATGAGAAACGTTTTGTGAACTAATCTGATCCGTAAGGGCCCAGGTCTTTTAGTACGGGTCTGTGAAGCTCGGTGCAAGCCACATATCTCATTCCTCAAGCTCACTACCTGCTAGTATTTTACGAAATCAAGTCATAAACTAAATTCAGCCAAAAGTGCATTAGCAAGAAGGCAGCAAGCCTGCCTGGTAGCTCAAGGAAGTCCCATTTTCTTCCTCACGTACTTACTACTACTCCCCAGGGTAAAAGACGCTCCCAGAAACACCCAAGGATCTGGATGGCAGGAATGAACCTGGGGCGACTCCCAGGCCTCCCGCAGCTCATGCATGCAATTCCCAACCATGTCACGGATGAAAAATTGTTCCTGACATCCCTGAAGCTAATTAAATCCTCCGGTATCCATTTCTCTAACAATATTTGACGTTCTAAGTATCAGTACTGAAGGTGTTAATTCCTTACTCGGATGCCTGAAACAGTAACAGCCCGTAAGGAAAAAAGCAGGCAAGAATCACACCGTTTATACCGAAGCACTTCCAAAGTAAATTACACACATACAACATAAAGATCTTATTCCAATAGTTCTACTGGAAGAAAGTCTCTGTGTGATGACAGGAAGCTGTGGATAAACCTTCAACTCTCCCTCATCTCCCGTTTTAACAAAGAGCAAAAATTTGGTTTAGGGCCTTTGCAAGTATCAGTATCCAGCTACAGGAGAACTACACTGTTTCCTTTTCATTGGAATGACTGTGACGGCTACCTTCTCTTAACCCCGTAATAACATAGAGCTACCTTTTAAAATAAATTCCCTTAAGCTAAATAAAGGGTAAACAGAAATATCAGATAATCAATAGTAGAGGCATATGATGTAAAAATGTGTGAAAACTGTTCTTTCCTAAGTTATGTGCCCTCCCAACTGACCACCCCTGCCAACAAGGCCTGGGGCACATAATTTTCCATAATTCCACCTCAAAGCATCCCCCAGGCAATCCTGTAGGATAATCAGTCCTTACTGGAACACTTTTTCCTTTAACACCCCACAGAGAGCGTGGGGCTTACAATTCAGACTTCCCTGTTTGTGTCAATCAAATTTTAGCATTAACAAAGAAACGGAAGATAACTTTCATATACATCCAGGAAAAGATGTCCTATAGATCTCAATTTATTACAAAAATTAAAAATTGAGTGAGCATGGAGAATATGACATTAAAATTGGAACCTTAGGCTTGATTCTTAAAAGCCCTGTGTATAGAAATTGTTCGAAGGGACACGTGTCCACACAACCCAGATAGCTAGCAAAGTCTTCCATATCAAAAAATACGATGTATCTGCCCCCAGGAAAACCTACCATGTAATGTGCACCTGAAAAGCACACGAAAGGAAAGATAAACGACTTTACAGGCAAAGGAACGAAGTCTGAAATTTCTTTCATTATAACCCAGAAAGAAAGTTACTCCTAATTATTGGAGTTTAGAGATATTTGCCAAAACAAATGAACCTATTAGTTGGGCATAACCAGACCCATTTGTAATGTAATACTCAGAACAGTTTTTCACCTGTAGCTTCTAAAGATGAATGTGCATCGGTGTCTCGTGGACTAGCATAACAGTTAACAGGGGAGGCAGGGGTTCCAGCTCAGGTCTTGATCCATGCTCAGTGGGGAGTTTGCTTGACGATTCTCTCTGCCCCTCCCCCGACTTGTGCCCACACACATTCTCTCTCTCTCTCTCAAATAAATAAATCTTTACGTGTATGTGTGTGTGTGTGTGTGTGTGTTTCAAGCTGGCGGCAACCTTCCCATCCATTCCTTCATGCTGCTCATATCCCTACCCAATGGCCATGTGACACATGAACACGGAAAGAGTTCAAGCAAAAAAAAAAAAAAAAAAAAGAGCATCATTCCATCATTCCATTGGCTCTTCACAACAGTGAATACTGATGATGAAGGTCCTAGGTGATGGCGATTGTACTAGTGGTGATGACTCTATGTTCACCCATATGTCCAAATCATGTGAGCCATTAATTAATAGGTCAATTCTTCCCTCAGTAAGTATAATACAACTTTTAAATACATCCCTTTAAATGATTCAATTGCAAAAGTGTGAGATGCACTATCAAGCAATTAATTAAATATTAACACTGGTGCCTAAATTACTGGCAATTGATAATGCATGGAAACGGAGTCAACTGTATTATTTTTTTATTTACAAAAATTAAATTACATAACAGCAACATTATCACCATCCTGTTCTCTACACAGGAGGTAGAACACACTCAGCCTCTCTCATTTACAAACTGTTTGTTGCCTGAAGCAACCAAAAGCTAGTTCCAAAGTCCGTGCTGAGTGTCTGGAGCAGAAACACAGCAGCTAGAACCCTGGTATACAGGCTTTATAATCCTGGGTTCCACCAACCAGAACATGATGCTCCTTTAAAAAGCAAAACAAAACAAAACAAAAAAGAAGGCTTTTCTATTGTGCATGTCCAAGGCATTGTCAACACATCACTGCTTCATTGTTCTGCCCATTCTTCATGAGAGAAACCACAATTAAATGATGACGCTTTCTTTCCCTTTTTCTAATAAAAGCCAGAGGAGAGAGAGTTCCATGTCCTTATAACTTTTCATTTTCTGGAACTCCAGATTCACTCTTTAATAAATGTTTCATTCAAAGGACTGAGTAAAAACAAGAGACCAGTCAAGTATCTGGAAATCCTGTGGCTTTCTCTGATCTGTATTAGTGAAATGCCCCCAAAACTGTCAAATGAAATTTCACTTATCTGTGCACAGTTGCGGTTACCCAGGACTAGAAAAGTGGTTTGACTAATGAGGGCAATTCTGGCCATGACAGTAATGGTTTTCTCAGAAGCAGAAACTGAATGAGGCTAGGGGTTATAGCCACATGTAAAAACCATGCCATAAGGAATCAATGTTCCTGCACATAATTAAACTGTAACATTTAAGACAAAAAGAAGATACGGGGACTGCCAGAGTAAAACCATCCTACTAAGTAAGTACTCCAAGGGCTGTTAGCTTCTGTGGATTCCCCATGTGATGCCAAGAACAATCAAGAATGTGACTTTGGAAGGGGAAGATGATCATGGATCCAGGAGGAAAAATACTGTCACCGTCACTCTTCACCCTTCAGTAGGTGGCTGAACTTTGTGTCGTAACAGGAACTCAAATAAAATTTTATTTTAAATATTTATTACAAATGCATTTAAAAGACATTTCATTCTTACTACCAAGGGGGTCAAGGTAGATTCTAGTCCTGCCACTAACTCTCTTTGTGTTTCTGGGCAACTTAAAATTGACTTGAATCTCATTTTTTAATCAACCCCACATCCTTTTCTCATCTAAATTACAGCAATAACCTTGTTGCCCCCTAGCCTTCCACACTGCCCACCCATTCATTCATAGCATTCAAATGAAGACCATCTTTCTCAATTGTAAATTTAATTCTCATCTAATGGCTTCATATTTACCCTTGGATAAATCCTAAAGTCCTTAAAATATAGTGAGATGGTATTATATGTGTGTGTGTGTGTGTGTGTATATATATATATATTTATATCCTGTATTTCCTCCTGGATACATATATATATACAGATACACACATATATATAAACAGACACATATGTATTATATATACATATAAACAGACACATATATTATATATAGAAACAAACATATATATTATATATATAAACAGACACATATATATTATATGTGTATAATATACATATGAACATGAAACTATCAGTTAACAATTAAAGCCCCCTAATCAAGAGTTCACTCCTGCTGGCACTGAAAAGACTCTATTAAGGTATCCACCCTCTAGAAACTACCCTTCTATGGGACGAAAATAAACTCGTTTTGTTTGAACTACTATAATTTTTGGTCTCTGTGTCGCTGCACCTTAAATTATACCCTATCTAATACTACACTCAGTGATTTTTAGCTCCTTAAATACACCATATTCCCTCTTACCATTGACTCTCTGCACATGTCCTTCCCTCCACCTGGAACTCTCCCACCTCCGAACCTTCATCTTGCAAATCCTACTTCAGTTCTCTCTTCCATGGAGAGATTATCCCTAACCTTAAGCCTAGGTTCCGTTCCCCTTGACATTCCAACAGCAGACTTCATTCTGACGTCCAGCTATCACTTTAGACACCAGAGGTTAATTTATTAGTATAAAGGGTGCCTGGAGTTGTTTTTCTTTGGTGAAGTGAATGATAAAGATAAAAAGGATTTGAGTACCAGAATGACCTTTACAAATAGAGCTGTCTAACCTCCCTGGTTTGTCAACTAATTCCAGACAATTGGTTGGAATTGTCTGTCTGAATTGTCACAGGAGGAAATACATTGGTCTTGCACAGGAGGAAATTTCACAGGAGGAAATCTCACAGGAGGAAATACACTGGTCTCATTTGAGCAACTCTAATGGGGAGGAACTTGTTACAGCAGCTAAGCTTGTACCTTAACAAATGAACTCACCACGTCCGATAGTTTTCAGATCTATGAGGAGCCCATGTCCTTCTCACCTGTAAGTCCTTGCATAGGCTATTCCCTATGACCGGAATATTCTACCACTTCCTACTGCTCACCTAGCTAAACATTAGCCTCCAAATCAGAGCATAAAGATCATCTTGGACAAATCTTCCCTAACCTTGAGGGTCCCATTAGATCCAACAGAAGACCCTGCACCCCATCACCATTATCTCAATACATTTTACTGCCCTTTCTTCTGTAATGATCTCCTTCCTTCAAACACTATAAGCTCTTAGCAGACAGAGGCCACTTCTCTGCTGCCCTGGCGGCACTGAGCAGGGGGTCTGGTACCTAACACAGGATCCGGGGCACAAGCATCCATCTTGACCACAATGCCATCTTAAAGAGATCTTGTAAACTACCTTATCACAGTCTAGACCTCTCTCCATATTTTATTTTATTTTACTTCTAGTAACACTAATGAGAAGGAAAGAGGAGATAAAGGGGTTGAGGGAGAAGGAAGGGAAGAGGAAGAAGAGATTAGTTTGGCATAATTTGGCAGAGCTTAGTGAACCCTCCCATCTACACTGCTCCCCAAAACATCTTGTTAAGAAAGTATGTTCAAAATATTTGGAGTTAAATAGCACATTTAAATAGCTATAATTTTTTTCAGACCCATAGCATTTAATTTACATGACGTGGAAACCAATTAGATGCCTTCTTACTATCTCTTTCTTTACCTTCAATTGAACTTCAGTTGCCTCTTAACTCTGTTTGAAGACTACGACCGGTGCTTCGTGAGCATGTTTTAATTCTTCCGGAAGACACAGATTGGACAGCTGATCTTCTGGTACGCAAATAAATTATAATGTTGCAAAAATGTCCAAACTGAAGTCACCTTATCCTTTGTAAAGAAACTAAGAAAGACCCCTAAATAGGTTGAGAATTAGCAAGCAATGACCTCTAGCTACTTCCACAGCTATGTTCCTAAAAGACAAACGTCTGTCACTGATTTGGAATATTCTAGAGCCTCTTTCACAACATGAAGCAGCCCCAACCACCACAGATGAACGTTG
This sequence comes from Neogale vison, assembly GCF_020171115.1. Lineage (NCBI taxonomy): Eukaryota > Metazoa > Chordata > Mammalia > Carnivora > Mustelidae > Neogale > Neogale vison. The sequence goes on from NC_058093.1 coordinate 8,865,302, forward strand.
TACTTTAAATTATTTTGAATCATAATCAGGGTGCTTGGGTGGCTCAGTGGGTTGAGCAGTTGAATGTCTGACTCTTGATTTCTGCTCAGGTCATGATCTCAGCGCCCTGAGACCCACCCTGGTTCAGGCTCTATGCTCGGTGGGGAATCTGCTTGAGATTCTCCCTCTCTCTCTGCCCCTCCCCCTGCCCGCTCGCGCTCTTTCTAAAATAAATAAATCTTTAAAAATTAAATTATTTTGACTCACGAGCCAAAGGACAACTTGCCTTTTTTTCCCTTACCTTGTATTTCACTTCCCTTTCCTGCTTTTCCCCTTACTAATTTTAAGTCTGTAGGACAGAAAAACTCCTATTCTCTAATCTCAACAAAATCATATTTATTCTTATCTGTGGCACAAGAAAAGGAATATACAGATGTAATTTCATTCTTGATTTTCCTTTAACAATGTGTTTAATTAGGCAAGTAGCTCTGTTACTGTCACCTTAAACTACAATGACTCTTCTGGCTCAGCTTACCTCACTATAAAACACTATGAGGTCGATGCTAGATTGTAGAATTTAATTAAACTCCTAAGATGAAAGCTTTATAACATCTCCAATTCTTGCTCTGCATCAAGAACAAGAAACCAAATTTTGCTTAAGCCTAAAATATGATACTAGCCCTGTAAAAAAAAATTATTGGACTTAATCTGTAACTATCTAACCTAGCACATCTAGTTTGACAGCAGAGATCAGGTGGGCTGAGGATTTTTTTTTTCTGTAACTGCACTCTGATTTACTGTTGCACACTCTTCCCAGAATCCTGATTTCATTTGTTTTTACTGTCAATATGAGTCTGCTAAAAAGTCCCAACTTTGTGTCCTAAACCAAATGAGATCAGCCAATTGGAAAGCAGCATGCACACATCTAAAAATCAGCTATTTATAGCCCTGTTTCCCAGACGTGTTTCCTGACCACAGGGAAGGTTCAGTCTCACTATAAATCAGTCTCCAGTAGGTGTCAGGAGCTCCTGTCCTTGTGCAACAGAAAAATCTTTACTCTGCTTTCTTCTTAATGTATGCAGCTCTTCCCTGCCACACACACACCAAGCCACTCATATGTCAGCATTAATGCAGAGGAATCAAATATTAGTAGCAACATCCTCTGAAATCTCAATTCAGTGAGCGCAGAACATCAGAGGGAATGTGTTACTTTTATCCTCTCCAAATAATACATACCAAAGGACCATGGAAGAATCTTTGCAGCCTTGGAAATGAGAACGGGGGTTGAAATGATAGTCAAATCCCCTTCTAGAATTCTCTTCTGCCTCACTCCACCAGCCATAAATATCAGATGAGAGGCTGCATATTCTGGTGAATGTAGGCCAGCTGCTGTGACGCAGGAGGGAGATTTGGGCTTTGAGATATAAATTTTTCAAAGAACTAAAAGTAGCTCCCAAGAACCTGCTTAAGACAACCTCAGCCTCCGACAGCATTTTCACAGTCAGTCGGCCTGGGAAACAAGCTTGGGTTCATCTGCCGCCTCCGATGGCTTCACCAGGCTGGAAAGGGTTAACTAGAAGGAATGGGGCACTACTGTGCTTTTCTCGCCACAAAATGTATGAGGGCAAACCATCTTGCTACAAGCTTCAAATACCAAGATCCAATCCTGTTTCCATCGCCACACAGTCGAGCACATCTAAATGGGGAAATCTTTTAAACGGCATAGCAGCTAACTCCTCTACTAACTAGTCTTCTTCAGAATTTGCACAACAAAATGACTAGGAAGCAAACAAATTGTCAACACAACTCTTCTTCCACGGCTAAAAAAGCTACCCCTAAAAAGCCATATTGAAAGCTTCAGGCCTCATTTCTCACAGCCCTCCCAGAAGAGGGAAAACAGATTTCCCAGTTTGTGAAAATCAGTGCTGCTTTCAGCAAGTCGGTAAAGACTTCCACTGCAGAAACAGAAAATCAGGATCATACTAAAATAGAAAGGGTTGGTCCTTACCACCAATGCGAGACATACAGACTGTTCACCATGCTGGCTTTGTTATTTAAGAGCTGCTTCCAACGTGGTGCAGAGGAAAGGACAAGATTCCAAATGCATCAATGTTTAGAAATTTTATACTGTTCCACATCACATTCACATGCCACAGAGTCTGGGTGCCTCTGCTGCAATGCCTTGCGTAATGCACTGGAGGATCTGCTAAGACAAATTACAAGACAATTTAATTAGAAGACTTAGCCCCTAACCATATACCTTTCTAGGTCTGTATCTGGCAAAGTCAACCCTAAATGTATACCTAACAGCCCTGGCTATTCTCCACACGACACCACCCACCAACCTCACCCCATCCCCCACCACCTCCCCTATCTCTAAAGACTATAGTCACTTTGGAAATGCAGGGACAATGTGAGTTCAAAAGCAGCAAAAGTCAGAGAAAGTACAAACAGCTTAGACTAGACATCTTTTTTATTGTCCCTTCACTTTCGTTCAGACAGTCTGAAATTGCTCATTTCATGATGATACATTGCCTCAGATGTCATCAATTATAGATTTGAGTCAACAAGCATTACTTGTTTTTAAAAAAAAACAACCTTCAGGGGAATCACTACACTATGAAGAACTGAATCAGATTGCTTTCTACTCTACCGTTTATCAGAGAACAGCTACAGCGGGAAGAAACGGATGAATGAGGCTTAATAATCTGGGAGCACTTTAGAACAATCTGGAAAGGTAAAGTAGGCTGTCAGGAACCATATGGCATCCTAAAAACTTAAGGTCCCTTTCTCTAAATGACCAATGTTGGCTACGGAGGACACACGGAATAAATTAACGATGAACAGTTCTTGCGGAAGGTAACCTGATACACACGTGGACATTTCCGGAGAATATTCCCGGGCCCTCCAGCTTATCCAGCTCTGAGTTTATGAGTTTCCTGGTGCACCTCGGTGCATGGCTTGCCACTGTGAACTGTGACAGCTGTGGCAGCTTCTGTAGAAGGGACTACTGCAGGGGCCACAGGACCACACGTGAGAGCGACACTGGAAAAATCAGAAATGTCAGTGGGCACCTGCTTTCCAGAATGTGTCTAAAGCCCATAAACCTTAAAAGCTGGCAGACTTGGCCTCACAAAATCTCAGCTGCCCCCATCAACTTCCAGAATTCTTCTACTGATAAGCAGAAAGAGAAGCAAAAAATACGTAGTAACTTCTTAAAAACCATTAATCTTGCTATTTGGTGCCTAGAAACCCTCCGAGGGCTCATCTCCTATGGGAAGGGGAAAGATTACACATCTCAAAAAGCTAAATGGCAAACGATCTTTAGAAAGCACATAATCCAACTTTCTGGACTAGAAGCTGAGAGCTACGGGGTCAGTCTGCCAAATGGCCATACAATCTGCCAAATGGCCACTGTGCTTAGGAATAAAGTGACCACCGATCCACCAGGTTACAAGTCCTGACTTCCACCTCAGTGGTGGTTCTGGGGGGACGGCGGCGGCACCCCAGCTAAGCAAGCCCGGAGCTCCCCACGTATCACCCACCTCGTGTGTTGGGGACACACAGCACTAATTTCATAGCCGGATCACCCGACTTCAAATGCAGAGACCAAGAAAGGTGGGTCTCGTAGAAGCAAAGGAGTGGGCAGAAACCAATTCCTTTCTGTTCCATTTTGCCTAAAGTCACTCCCGTCCTAGGCAGAAGAAAGGAAACTGTTCCTCCTCCTCCTCCCTCCATGTCAGAAGCCTCCGGCTCGCAGGAAACACTTCCGTTACCACGTAGGGCGGATCAGTTTCACAGGAGACCCTGAACACCATGACGGAATTTCCAGGAACATGTGCTCCGAGACATAAACAAAAACAAAAAGCACACTGTACATTGGGACACCTGTTTGGAATCTGAGAATGTGCTGTGTATGTATGGGGACACAGTGAGAAGTGAGAAGAACAAAAGCCTCTGACTCTTGACTGTGGAGAACAAAATGGCAGTTCCCGGAGGAGAGCTGGGTGGCAGGACTGGGGAGAGGGGACGGAGATTAAGGAGCACCGACCACGACGAGCCCTGAGCAGCATACGGAACTGCCGAAGTCATGATGCTGTACACCTGAAACTAACATAACACTGGCTGTTAACTATACTGAAGTTGAAATTTTCAAAAAACCTAAAGAAAGAGAGAGCGAGAGAGAGAGAATGAAAGCCTAGGAATTCAAACATCCGATCCAGAGACCAGCTAGCGAAATCCAAAGGTTTATAATTCGGTTGAAGCTGGCGATCGGGAGATGGCAAAGCTCTTGGCCTGCCGGGCCAAGAGCTTGACCAGACAGGGCACAGATGACTGTGATTATGGAAAGGCTTCTCGTAAAACCAGGGACAGCATGAACCAGGCTGGAAAACAGACCAGGCCGAGGTGTGGCTGAACAGCACTCAGGAGCCTAACAGAGACCGTGGAGAATGGCAGTCGTTTCTCTGCCCTACAGAGAGCCTTCCCCGTATCCTCCTTATCCCGTTCCACAGAGTGACTGGTCCTTAGTGTGTCTCAACTGCTTGTGATAAAGACAAACAAGGGAAATGAGAAAGGCGCCGGTGGTTGTCGAATCTTAAAGCATCTATGACCACTTGGAGAGTTTGTTTAAAATTATGAATCCCAAGCCCCACCCCAAGAGGCTCTAATGCAGGCGGTTCCGGATGCGCTCTGGCAAACAATGAATGACTGTGAGGGCAATAAAAAGGGTAATTTGCTGGCCAGGACAGCAGCTCCAGATTTGTTCTGACAGCGTACAGAGCGCCGTGCACACTCTGCACTCCACAGAGAGGTTCCTGCAAAGGAGTTCGGAAGCACCTCCCACATCACGTCTACGGGAGAGTCGGGGCTCCCATCTGAGCACCCTTCTATTGGGGCAGTCACCTTGGAGGCCAGTGAATCAGACTTAGCCAGTGCCCCACCATGCCCACTAAGGAGTTTTGTTGTTTTCTTTTAAAAAATGACTTGTCCTGAGGCACCGGGGTGGCTCAGCCTGGTAAGTGTCTGACTCTTGATTTGGGCTCCGGTCATGATCTCAGGGTCATGAGATCCAGCCTGCATCAGGCTCCGCACTCAGCAGGGAGCCTGCTTGAGGCTCTCTCTCTCTCCCTCTCCGTCTGCCCCTCCCCTTCCCTGAAATCAACAAATAAATCTGGTTGAAAACTCTGAATTTGTAAAACTATGCGAAGTGTCACAAGCCAACACATCCTGACGCTCCTGCTTTTGTGTGTGTAAGGTTTCCTCCCCGGTACCTTCATTTTCACATGAGAGACAATTCTGGGGATGTGAGAGAGAATAGAGGCCGGCTGCTCCTTAGAACTTACCAGAAAGAAAATCTTAGTAACTTGCGTGGAAACCAGCTGTTGCCTCTACACCAAATCAGCCCGCTGCCATGGCAGTTTCCTTGGAGCTGAAACACTCTTTGAAGGTGGGAAAAAATATCTCTGTACAAAGAAAACAAGTCCTTCCAACAGTGAGAAGTGCTAGTCTGGAAAGGAAGTCTATTTAAATTCTCCAATCCTAAAAGCACGTAACTATTGCCCAAATGGCAAGAAGAACGGCAGAAACCCAGAAGTATCCTTAGAGCCTCAAGCTGAGACTAAAGATGGGCTGGAAGAGAAATTCTGTACACTGCTGGGTTCTTGTCTGAGAAACTACTGCAGGACCCTGGGCTCATTTTACAAATGTGTCAAATGGGGATAAGATTCCCTGCCATCTCTCCCCACAGGAAGTGGCAAAGTTTGAATGACAGAAAACACGGGCGCCTGGGTTGCTCAGTGGGTTGGGCCGCTGCCTTCGGCTCAGGTCGTGATCTCAGGGTCCTGGGATTGAGTCCTGCGTCGGGCTCTCTGCTCAGCGGGAAGCCTGCTTCCCTCTCTCTCTCTCTGCCTGCCTCTCTGCCTACTTGTGATTTCTCTCTGTCAAATAAATAAAATAAAAAATCTTTAAAAAAAAAAAAGAAAGAAAAAGAAAACACGGGAGAGCTTTCCATAAAATACTAACCAATAAACAAATATTTTATCACATTTTTATGCCCATGATTGCTATCCTGTTATTCCTTTAAGGCTTTTAAAAATCAAAACAGTAGGGGCGCCTGGGTGGCTCAGTGGGTTAAGGCCTCTGCCTTCAGCTTAGGTCATGATCCCAGGGTCCTGGGATCAAGCCCCACATCGGGCTTTCTGCTCAGCAGGGAGCCTGCTTCCCCCTCTCTCTCTGCCTGCCTCTCTGCCTACTTGTGATCTCTGTCTGTCAAATAAATAAATAAAATAAAATCTTTTTTTTAAAAAATCAGAAGAGTAAGTAGTCACTCTACCCATTAGTGATCTACTTATGAATCTTTTTAAAGTTACTATGCTAGGGTCACCTGGCAGTTCAGTCAATCAAGCATCTACCTTCGGCTCAGGTCATGATCTCAGGGTCCTGGGATGGAGTCCCATGTTGGGCTCCCTGCTCAGTGGGGAGTCTGCTTCTCCCTCTTCACTGCCCTCCCCCTGCTTGTGTTCTCTTGCCCTCTCCCTCTCTCTCTCTCTCTCTGTCAAATAAATACATAAATAAAATCTTTAATAAAAAAAAAAGTTACTACCTATAAGCTATGTCCACAATAGTCAACTATGGAAAGAGCCACAACGTCCATTGACCAATGAGTGCATAAAGAAGATGTGGGGTGTGTGTGTGTGTGTGTGTGTGTGTGTATATATATGTGTGTATATGTACATATATGTGTATATATATGTATATATATGTGTGTGTGTGTGTGTACATGGAATATTACTCAGCCATCAGAGAGGATGAAATCTTACCATTTACATCGACATGGATAGAACTGGATGGTATTATGTTGAGCAAAATAGATCAATCAGAGAAAGACAAGTGTCACATGGTTTCACTCATATGAGGAATATAAGACACAGCGCAGAGGACCCCAGGGCAGGAGGGAAAACGGAATGGGGAGAAATTCGAAGGGAGACAAGGCATGAGAGACTCTTAACTATGGGAAAGAAACAGGATTGCTGGAGGGGGGTGATGGGGGGATGGGCATTAAGGAGGGCATGGGATGTGATGAGCACTGGGTGTTATATGCAACTGATGAGTTACTGAACTCTACATCTAAAACTAATGATGTTCTATATGTTGGCTAATGGAATTCAAATTTTTTTTAAAAAAGTGACTATGCTAAAGACATCTGTCAATGTCAATGAAATTGATCAGTACTGAGTAATCAAGTATAGGAGAGACGTATTTGTGCCTAAAAAATCTAAATCTAAATCTCAAATACTATTGTCTATCATACATTTTTCTGAAAGAAAGAATAAAAATCATATACGGAAGCAAAACATTTGTAACCACTACACTTTCTCCATGTACTGATCACGCAGTGAAATGACTGATTGTCTTATTTACATGACAGAACGTGAGTAGCAGGAGCTAGAAAGAAAAACAAAACAAAACGGAACACGGACATTTAACATTGGGGCAAGAGGCTGTACCTAAAACTATCCTTGCTCGTCTGTTCTCTCCATCCGTCAGTATCTTTATATTAAAAATGCTCTTACCCCCTCCTGCAACCCAGCCTTCACCTACCAACCACCCCAAAGACCAGTGCTCTTCCATCCCTCCACAAAACATACTGAGTGGCGCCCACAGAACCCCCCGGGAGGCCACCACCAGGCGGCCTGTGCACCTGTGGTCCCATCAGCTGAGTCTCGTGCCCCCAAAACCAACTGTGTTGGATCCCAGACCTGTTTATGCCAGCTCTACCTGTTATTGATAATTACATAATTGAATTAAATATTATGTAAACCCCAGAAATTTGAGAGCAAAAAGCAAGAGTGATCGTTACTATGGAAACTAAGTTAAATGCTTTAGAAAGATCTTGTAAAGGCAAGTAACTAAAAATATCTTCTGTCAAATTAAGAATGAGTAAAGGATTAGAGAAAGTCTTAAAATTCTAGAATTCTTCACTCAGCCTGCCTCACAAGAGTCCCTGGGTACCTTCCCTAGAGAAGAGACTGAAACTTCCAAGCACCAAGGAGGCAGACTGAGTGCAGCTTACACAAGACAGTCCATGAGGAGCTCCTGTGAGCAGGTACAGACGCAAAGAGAAGACCACAGTCTTATGTCCAAAGACAGGGGGGTGCGCACAGAGATTTCTTTACTCGTCTCTATGGCTCTGTTTTAACTGACTCTTTATATTTAAAGACCCTTCATAATAAAACATTAAAAAAAATTTCTGCTTTTATTTCAAAAATTTAAGTCTCAGAAACCAGGGGCGGGGGGGTGAAAGGTGAGGGCGCAGTGCTGGTGAGACTCTTAAAAACAAACTCCTGCAAAAACTTGAAGACCTTCTTAGAAAAAGATCCAACATCTTTATCAATATGCAAAAAGAACTTCCTGAACCAATAATGCAGTAAAGAGAGAGAGAGAGAGAGATTGTACCTCAGTGTTTATAAGAATATAAATAGCATGAGAAATTGAATAGAACCTGAATGAAACGCAAGGACAAAATTACAAGTTAAGGGAAAGCACAGTAAACAAGGAAGAACAAGAGGAAGGCGCGGCACGAAAACGACACTGGACATTTGGTGAAATGAAAAACAAATGTGAGAAAATTAAGCCATGGTTAAAACGTGGATTTTGAGGGGCGCCTGGGTGGCTCAGTGGGTTGAAGCCTCTGCCTTCGGCTCAGGTCATGATCCCAGGGTCCTGGGATCAAGCCCCACATTGGGCTCTCTGCTCAGCGGGGAGCCTGCTTCCTCCTGTCTCTCTGCCTGCCTCTCTGCCTACTTGTGATTTCTGTCTGTCAAATAAATAAATAAAATCTTTAAAAAAAAAAAAAAGTAGATTTTGAAAAACTACCTCCTGTCATGAGAAACTGCTCACAACGTAACTTTAAGGTATTTTATTTCAACCACAATTTTAGGAATAGTAATATATACACAGGGTACAACACTCAGAGACGACAAATGAGTAAACATTGAAAAGACAGTCTCCCTCACATCCCTTTCCTTCAGCCACCCGTCTGTCCCCAGAGCCAACCACTATAACCAGCTTCTATTTCCTTCTAGGGACAGTGCATGCATACAGGTGTGGATAAATATAAATAAGAATAAAATTTTAAGTGCAAAACTCAGGACAAAAACAGATATTTCTAAAAAAATCTATCTACTGTTCCTCCAGAAAGTCTCAGTCCACTGTTGCAAAACTACCTCACAATTCCACAGGTACCATTTTTGGGAAATGAATTCCATCCAAAGTCATATTTTCACAGCACAAAAATAGGAATGGGAAGAACAATAGTGCTCCTTCTCAAAGAGCAAGTCAAATCCGAGGTCTCTAGAGAGTATTTATACCAAATACAAAGATGGCCAGACGACAGTCTGATCTGTTACGGCAATTCACGTCTTCCTCCTGCCCTGCCCTTTTAAAAACTGGCATGCCACACGTACAGGGTGGTAATCGGTGTGGGAATTCAGAAGAAAAAAGCAAGCAGGAACAGCAAGGGAAAGGAGACCTCCATGGGCCTCATACCTCGGGCTTCTCTTGTCCAAGTTTGAACTCTGCATGACCATCCAGAAGACTCTGGAATCTGATGAGTTGCCATGCTCAGAGGAGACCCTCTGTCCTGGACAAACTTGTCGCACGGTAACTCGTAATATCTACAAGTGTGCGCGTGTGGGTGTGTGTACGTGTACGCGTATATGCTTACGGAATGCCACAGTGTCCGTGTGCAGGGAGAACCCTGCCAAGGAGCCTCAACACTCAACATGGAGGCAAGAACATCTTCTTTCTGTGGGCACGTCAAAACCAAATAACAGAACGCCAGAAGAACTATCATTTCTGCCTATCCAAATCCATTCTTCCCTATTCTGATTACAGACTTTTACTTCTGAGAACTTTTCATTCCCCGTGAGCAGAACCCACGTTTAGATGGTTGGGTGGGCACATGTCCCAGCACTGGCCAGCCCCGGGGCTGAGACTGCCCCCCTAGTAGGCAGGACGGTTAAACTGTGAGAATACGAGCAGGGAGATGCAGAAAGTCCCCTCAAGAAGAGGGAGCTCTGACTGAAAGTGACGCCAGACAGGTGAGTGGAACCGAGACATGAAGAGAGACATTGCCTGATAAACCTTTTAACGTGGACGTCAAGCCGTGCCTGACACCAGGATACACCCGGAACTCTTCATTTTCGAGAGACAATAAACTCCTCTCTTAACCCACTGTGAGGTGGGATTCTGTCTCTTGCAAACAAAAAGAAGTCCTGATTAATATGTAAGTGTTTTCACAGAGAAAATGAAATTGGACTAAGGAAGGTTTATAATCTGATTTGAATGTTTAATCAACATGAAAGTAGCTTAATGAACCCATAGTCACACCAGGGCGAGCCAGGGCCCTTCCTCGGCCACTCTCCTGTCCTTCAACATCTGACCAACCCCTCCTGCACTGACACATTTGCTCTTAAACCATGCTCACACGTTCAGTCTGTCTGGCAAGCCTGTAGTCATTCTGTCTCTGGTCCACTTAACTAACTCTCAGAGGGCAAATCACATATCCCTTGCTCCCAAGTTCTTAGGGGATGGACCGCTGGGTCCCGAGCACTGAGAGTAATCGAAAAGCACTTAATAGATTATTAAATTTTATGGCACCCACGAGAACTCATAACTCATCCAAATTAAATGCTATGAATTTCTTCCAGTGAATTCTAGCATCAAAAAATCATTTACTGGAACAGAATGACACACTCAACAGTTTCCAACTATGAGAATATATCAATGCTATTTTTATTTAAGGTGAATACACCGCACTGGTACTTTAAGATGGGTTCTCTAAACCCATTTTATTTTGATGATAAGGAGCTGTTTATACTCACTCCAATTCGCAGGACAAGACATAAGTATACACATTTGTAGGTTACATTCCTATTAGAGCTGCCTGTTGTGCAAATAATGGCTGCAGTGTATTACTTTTCTTCCTCCTTTCAGGCCCCAATACTGTCTGTGGTTAGATTCTTGAGTGCCACGTCCCAGCTCCCTGTCCCAATTTACCCATGGGTAGAGAGACACAAATAGCTTCTCCTCAAGCTATTGACATCATCTGCTTTTGTGCCTCCCTCACTAGACCCCATTCTCTGGATGCCTCGATCACTAGTCTAGCACGGCGTCTGGCACACACTCTATAAACATTAGTTGTGTGGATTTAATTAACTACACTTGTCAGCAATTTACCAGAGGATCTAGTCTGTGACCTTTGTGTCCCTGCTCGGTTGCAAGCATCAAAGAAAGTACTAGAGAGGAGTCTTGCAAACGTGACATCTGCCCTCCCTTCAAGAACAAAGCTTTCTTGTGGACAAGTTTTCAACCTCTGTAAAACATATCTTGCAACTATGGTTATCAGGCCCAGGGGCTGGCGTCTGTCTGACCTAAAAAGGTGTCACATCTCAACTGGGCATGAGGAAGACCACTGGCCTTCCACGCGGCCAGGCATGTGAGCTTGACCCCAGGAGGGACAAAGTGTACTGAACAGTGAGGAAACCACTTGGTCAGATCCTTTCTCAGAATGTGTGAATGCAACGCCAACAGAGAAAGCCGTCAGAGGCCAGCACAGAACAAAATCAAGAGAAAGTTAAAAACCGAAACTCTGAAGCAGGAGAGGCCAAGAATAATCCAAAGCTAGGAGGCCTGTAGGGGAGAGGAAGTTTACAAGACCACAGAGGAAGAGTGGAAGGAGAAGGCACAGCACGAAGCTGAGAGAGCGTCAGGAAAGTACTCCAGGCCCTGGAATGTGGCCTCCAATTTCCTTCACGATACAGCATGAGGTCAGTGGATCAAAAGGCCACGTTAAGAGACAGTTACTCTGAGTTTTCCAGTTATCTTTGCCTCAACTAAAAAGCTGAGGTTGTCCATTATCAAAATGGACATTAGAAGTGGGTTTTTATTGTTGAAATCTGAGAGGTCCACGATTTATGAGATGTCCAGAAAACCTTCGGGGGTGCCCCGCCCTTTGTGAAGGGGTGTGTTCTAGCATGTTCACCAGGCTGCTCTGGGAACGGGCCGCAGGCCGCACTCGGCCACAGTCTGGATGACCTTGACCGTCCGGCGCCAACACCAGGTGCAACGGACTCCTGCCGCCACAACACTGTCTTATTCCCCTCAAGTGAATCTCTTGAGCAAGGCAAGGAACATCCAAAAGGGCAGAGATACAGTCTTTATTAAACGTATAAAATAAGTTGCAGGTGTATTTTTACGGCCCTTTTACAAATGCACATTTGGCTTCCGTATCTGGGGCGGGGAGTTGTTGGGAGACCTGAGCCTTCACCTTCCTCTGACTACTGGGGTGTGTTCACTGGGGCTTTAGACTCAGGCGCTATTACACAGAAACCAGAAAGAAAAGTGGCTTGACCAAGACCCATATTTATGTCTTAACGTCTAACAGTCCAGAGGTAAACCAGTCCATGCAGGTAAAGCTTCCACTTCCAGCCCCAGGCGCTATTTCAAGCCTCCCCATCCCCAGTCGGCAGGGAGGCAGAGAGAGGAACAGAGGGCCCACCCTTTCCCCACCGGCTGGACTTTATCCCGAAATCATGTCCAGCCACAAGGGCAGCAAAGAAACTAATCCCTACGTTAGCAAGCAAAGGACATTTGAGTGAAATTTATGCCGTCATTCATCATTTAGGGGCCTCCTCCTCTACGCAGCTCCCATCACTTGAGGAAACTTGAGTGAGATCGATTCTTCACAGTATGGATGAGTCTAATATAGCAAATCCACTCACTGCCTAAATAATACCAGTAAGATGGGCGGGGGTGGGGTACCTGGGTGATGGGCATGAAGGAGGACACTAGACATGATGAGCGCTGGGTGCTACATGCGGCCAGTGAATCAATACATTCTATACCTGAAACCAATAATACACTATACGTTAACTAAACTGAATGTAAATAATTTTTTTAAGATTTTATTTATTTATTTGACAGAGAGAGATCACAAGTAGGCAGAGAGGCAGGTAGAGAGAAAGAGAGGAGGAAGCAGGCTCCCTGCTGAACGGAGAGCCTAAAGCAGGGCTCGATCCCAGGACCCTGAGATCATAACCTGAGCAGAAGGCAGAGGCTTAACCCACTGAGCCACCCAGGTGCCCCTGTCCCTAACCTTCTTCAGTCACCTTAATTAGAGACACCGGGATCACAAGGGCACGTAGCTCTCCTTGCTTGGCACAAAAAGACCCCACACAGGTCAGTGTAACAAGTAAAACCACTGATTAAATAATAAAGGAAAATCTCTGTCAGTGTTCCGAACTGCATTACTGCATTAGAGCGGCTGTAACAAACACCACAAACTGGGTGGCACGGAAACAGAACTTTTTTGTCTCACAGGGAAGGCAAGGGCACATTCCAGATGTCAGCAGGGTCGGTTCCCCATGAGGTCTGTGAGGAAAGGATCGTTCTGGGCCTCTCACCTGGCTCGCAGCTGGCCCTATTCTTGTGTCTCTTGACAACGTCTTTCCACTGTGTGTGGCTCAGCATCAAAATTTCAACTTTTTACAAGGACATCTGTATGAGAGCCCACCCAACCACCTCACTTTAACTTGATTATCGCTGCAAAACCGCATCTCAAAATAAGCTCACCTTCTGGGGTACTTGTGGTTAAACTTCAACATATGAATTCGCTGGGGGCAGGGAGGACCGGGGCCCACTATTCAACCCCTAACACAAGCTCAGAAGCCCTGTAAAGCGGAGACCAAAGACTGAATATTCCCTCCATTCATTATAACCTTTTTAAAGCCTTTCTATTGGAAAATATAACAGATACAGAAAAATGCATAAGACCTAAATATACTGTGTAGCAAATAATTATGAAATAAGCACCTGCGTAACTGCCGTTTAGGTCCCAAAAAACTGAGCACTGTCAAGAACCAGGAGCCCCTGAAAGCCTCTTTCTGATCACAAATCTCTTCTTCTTCCACAAGGTTGATCATTACTCTTAGGAAAATGACTTCCTTCCTTTCCTACATAGCCTGACCATTTCTGAATACATCCTGAAACACAGTTTGGTTTTACCTATTTTTGAACCGCTGATGAATAGAGTTATGTTGTCACGTATCTTTTGGGGTCTTCTATCCCTTAATGTATTGGTAAGGTTTATCCATATATTTATATTTTTTAGCGGTTCCAAACAATATGTCATTAACCTATATCTAATTTTGTTAGTTAAAACTGTATTTTCTCTGATATTTACCATTCTCACTCTACATACCCACAGCTTTCCATGTCTACATCAAAGTCCCATCTGTCTTTCCAATCCCGACTACAAACTACTCTAAAACTTACTCTTAACAGTTCTTTTCCTGGGGTGCCTGGGCAGCCCTGTGGGTTAAAGCCTCTGTCTTCGGCTCAGGTCGTGATCCCACGGTCCTGGGATCAAGCCTCACATCGGGCTCTCTGCTCAGAGGGGAGCCTGCTTCCTCCTCTCTCTCTGCCTCCTCTCTGCCTACTGTGATCTCTGTCTATCAAATAAATAAATAAAATCTTTAAAAAAAAAAAAAAAACAGTTTTTTTCCTTACCAAAAAAGCCTTTTGTGTTTAAAACTTCTGTGTAGACAGATTATAAGACAAGCAATTTTCTTCAGTGTTAGTTTTACAGACATTTTCCCAGAAAATACTCACAGCAAAGTTTATTTACCAATCGACTTGACATGCTTCAGGCAACGCTGTAATATTCTGGGTTGAACTGGCCCACAAGCCATTTCTCACGAGGTTTGTGAACCACGAGGAAAAGGTGAGAAAGAACAGGGCTCAGTGGTCTGAGGGGACAGTCGTTTGCCAGGGGTTAGTCGTTTGACAGCTTTCACTGACGCACAAAGGACCTCAAAGGAAAGACAAGAGTGTAACCAGGGGGACTCCACTGATGACAGAAGCCTGCCCAATTTGTGGGTTGTCAGTGGTCAGAGACTTGCTCCTTGGTCCGTTCTATTGAGATTTTCTTATCCTAATGGTCTCAGCACTCTGCCCTCGCCTGCCTACTTCCCTTCCTGCCTGTGGTCCCAGGCTGGGCTCTGACACTCGTCTGGTTATTAACTCATCTACTTGCGAATGCCCCGGCCCTGCAGAGGCAGACTGACTTTCTACCCTGCAGCTGGTATTGTAAGCTCAGATCCGAATTCCTGCTTCTGAGTCTCCATCCACACTTCATTCTTGATCCCAAGAATCGGTTGTGTTTTCCAATCCCGACTTCATTCAAGTTCTAACCGTGAGGTGACCCCCCGACGAAATGAATCACAACTGGAAAGCTGGTTTTTTTTTTTTCTGTCACTCTAAATGTATCCCTATAAGTAGAAATGAGCTAAATAAAGAAGGAAATTAAGAAATTACTACAGACATGAAATTTTCACTAAAGGTCTTTAAATAATAAAATAGCTTCACTTTTCAAATTTATTAATTTTTAGTCTCTATAAAGTTATTAAGAATAAAGGAAAGCTACTCTTATTTCTAATACTCAGAGATAATCACTGTTAACATTTTGACACATATCCTTCCAGACTATTCTTTTCTATTCATTAATACATAGGTTAAACAGATAAAAAATAAGATCATATTATAATTAATATTATTTTGTGACTACCTTTATTGTCTAAAAAAAAAAAAACCCAATGTATAGCTTTTATCCAATGAGGCCAGTTGTAGAAATTTTAACTAAAAAATAACTAAAGCTATATTTTTTTAACTAAAGATACATATTAATTAAATTTTAGTTAAGGCCTTTATAGGAATGTTTAAATCCTATAGTGAGAAATAATTTAAAATAGCAAATATTCAACAACCAACTGTGGAATATCTGTGAGGTGGACTTCAATGCATCATATTAAGAATGATGTTATTGGGGGCGCCTGGGTGGTTCAGCAGATTATGCCTTCAGCTCAGGTCATGATCCTGAGATCCTGGGATGGAGCCCCATGTCCGGCTCACTGCTCATCAGGGAGTCTGCTTCTCCCTCTCCTTCTGCTGCTCCCCCTACTTGTGCTCTCTCACTCTCTCTGTCAAATAAACAAATAAAATCTTTAAAAAAAAAAAAAAAACTAAAACCAAATTAAATTTAAAAATCTTTATTAAAAAAGGAATGATACTGAAAAGTATATTTTTAGATGGAAAAGTACAGGCTAAAAAAACAGTATGCAGGGCGCCTGGGTGGCTCAGTGGGTTAAGCCGCTGCCTTCGGCTCAGGTCATGATCTCAGGGTCCTGGGATTGAGGCCCGCATCGGGCTCTCTGCTCAGCAGGGAGCCTGCTTCCTCCTCCTTCTCTCTCTACCTGCCTCTCTGCCTACTTGTAATCTCTCTCTGTCAAATAAATAAATAAAATCTTTAAAAAAATAATAAAAAAATTAAAAAATTAAAAAAACAGTATGCAAAGAAGATTGCTTTTTTAATTAGTGTGAGTATCCACATGCGTACACATATATAGAAAAACACTGCCACGAAGAATGGTAATGTCAGGGACAATTTGTTTCCTTCGATGTGCTTAGCTATATTTCCAGCGGACACATATTACAATCATTTATGAAAGCTAAACAATGTTTAAAAAAATACGAAGACCATTTTCTGGCAGAATTTTTCTTTATACCATCATTTTTTTTAAAAGATTTTATTTATTTATTTGACACAGAGAGAGAGATCACAAGTAGAGAGAGAGGCAGGCACAGAGAGAGGGGGAAGCAGGCTCCCTGCTGAGCAGAGAGCCGGATGTGGGGCTCGATCCCAGAACCCTGAGATCATGACCTGAGCTAAAAGCAGAGGCTTAACCCACTGAGCCACCCACGTGCCCTATACCATCATTTTTAATGCCAAGTAAAACTCCATTGTAAGAATGTACTATAATTTATTAGGCATCCATTTAAATAATCTTTTCCATGAAGTTATATATGTCTGATGAATGAGAACATTCCATTCTGATCTTCTGTGGTGGCAATCTGTTACAGTTTAGACCAAATACGGTCAACTACAACAAGATGTAGAAACCTTATTTACACCCCCAAAAGATTATTGACCGAAAAGAATTTCTAATAAGATCAATAAAGATTTTCAATCTTTCATGCCTTATCGTTGGCTTATAAGCAAGACAGTGCTACACATTCAAACTTCTGGTCAGGATAAAAATCAAAGAATTTGCCTTCTTACCCAGTATTTTTACTGCCATTGTCTCCATAAGCAACTAGGAAATTCACTGAAAATCCAAATGTCCCTCTGCATCACCACAGAACAGGTAAACAGCTCTATCTGCTTAATATGTTAGGAGAGTGCCTGAGAAACACAACACCTTAAAAAAGGAAAAGTTTCATAATGAAAACAACTAAGAAACACACCCACCTCATTTTATTAGGAAGCAAACACAGTAACTCTTACAGCCAAGGACAGGAGCGGGAGTTAAGGGAAAATAGTAATTAGATACTATTTTTTACAAGCATTTGTATGAGATCTTAAAAGAACAAAAAATTTCAAGCTATACAAAGTGAAAGACTATAGAAAACACAATTTCGAATCACTCCACCCTAGGAAATGGAAAGACTAATATTTTTAGGCAGCTCAAGGCAGAAGTTGGCTTCTGTTTACCACTAAAACTCTCTTCCAGATAATTCAAAACAAATAAATGCCTGAATTTAATATCCTTTTAACATATGTGTAATTTCTCTCCACCAGATATAAAGATTTAAAGCTCTCCAATACTATACAGTTTCAAGATACCTAAATATAGTGTCTGATAACTTTGTTTAAATGGTAAACATGATTATAAATTTCTTCTAAACTCAGATGTATAATAACTACACCCTGATTTGTAAGAGAATCAACATGAACTGGAAATTACTGTAAATGTTGAGGAAATGGAATTTATTTAATCATACATTCTTTTCATGAACCTCTACAATCCAACTCAGGAACCAAACCTTTCCAGAAACACTTTTTTCCATGGTCATCAGTGACTTTCATCATACCATATGCAGTACTTCTCATTCTCGAACTTTCTTTTCCGAGCCTTCTTACTATTCAGTACTGCTCTTTCTTAACATTCTCTACTCTCCAGTTATTATAACAATATACGATCCTGATCACCTCTCTCCTCTCAATCTCCATTAAGTCAAACATTACTTAGAGTCCAAGAGGAGATGGACACAACACTATGTCCTATAGATAAGGAAGGCTCTAGATATGCCTGGTCCTTGAAGAGAGAGATGCAGGAAACTAGTATTTCAGCCCCAAATAATAAGAATCATAATGACCAAGTAGGTGTAAGAATATCAGTGAAAAATATTTTAAGCTTTAATCAGAATTTAGAATTTATGGTCAAATAAGGGTTTCTGGAAGTTGTGAGGCTAACCAACCAGGTGTATGCCAGACACATTTGAATTTCCTCAGGCCCTCAGATGCCATCTAGATTTTCCCTAGACAGTTCTGTGGTCCACTGCCATGACAACTATTTCTCACTTTCTCCACTCTCGAAATTTTCAGACAGCCTCTATTTACCTCATTCACAGCAGATGACCTAACCTCAACTTCAGAGAATGGAGAAATATAGTCGATGAGCAGAAGAGTCTTACTATTACAAGCTGAAACACAGAGTACAGAGGATGGTACAAAAGTGATTTTATAGTTCCCTAAATCCCAGCCCCTAACATGCACTTTGGGAGGCAGAGGGAAGTCTCTCCCCTCTTCTGTTTCCCTACGGTCATCAAGTGTCTCACTCCTAGCCAGAGCCCCAGGCTCGCTCTCCTATTCCTCTGCTACTGACCCAGAGTCTTCACCATTTGGCTACACTGGATTTTCCTTTGGTGGAACAAGGTAAAGGCCAGCATGGCAGTAAAACAGAAGATCCTTTCTCTTCAGAGAATCAGGAGAAATGAATTTCCAGATCCATCCTGAGAATGAAGTCCTAGAGACATAAGCCTAGATCCAAAAACACCTTCTTTTGTAGCAACATGGACAGGACTGGAAGAGATTATGCTGAGTGAAATAAGTCAAGCAGAGAGAGTCAATTATCATATGGTTTCACTTATTTGTGGAGCATAACAAATAGCATGGAGGACAAGGGGCGTTAGAGATGAGTAGGGAATTTGGGTAAATTGGAAGGGGAGGTGAACCATGAGAGACTATGGACTCTGAAAAACAATCGGAGGGGTTTGAGGTGGCGGGGGGTGGGAGGTTGGCGTACCAGGTGGTGGGTATTATAGAGGGCACGGCTTGCATGGAGCACTGGGTGTGGTGAAAAAAAAATAATGAATAATGTTTTTCTGAAAATAAATAAATTGGAAAAAAAAAAAAAAACACACCTTCAAATCTCCACCCCACTTTACCAAAGCTGTTCCCACTAACCTAACCTGGTCAAGACCCAGAAGAAAAATGGCTGTACTCCAAATCCCAGGAAGACTGGGTACCATGGGCCCAAAGGGAAGAAAATCCAATCCTTTCCCACAGACTGTTAGGTTTCACTCCAGCTGCTTTCTAGGAATCAAATTTAGCTACACTAGAAGCTAACAATTGATTCTGCAAATGGTTAGAAAATGCATTTCACATGCAAACAACAGTTCTCCAAAACTATTCAAATTCTTTTGTTCAAATTCTTCTCACAGAATGGATTACATGCAGTAGTTCTAGGATACCTGCAAGAGATTTTAGAATCCAGTTAACTGAAGTTGTGGGTTAGCCAACAAAAGTCAAAAACTTAACTCTGTAATTCCCCATAACCTGAAGATACTTAGACTCTTTCAAGTTCATTCATTTCTTCAGCAAATATATGTAAAGCATCTATCAGATGCCCAATACAGCATTAGGCTCTGAGCACACAGTGGAAAATAAAACAAGTATGCCCACTGCTTAAAGACTATTGAGGAGACAGACAAAAAACAAGTACACAAGTAAATAGAGCATTTACAAATGGTAATAGATGTTTGTATTACATCCTGCAACAAAATTATCCTCCCAGGCACTCCCCGATTGCCATCCGAATTGAAGCAGTGACCAAGAAAACATGGTAGAAAATTGCACCAAATTGTTGGTCTAAGGGACAAACACATTTAAACTCTGATTTGCAAAGCAACTGTCTGGAGAAGCCCACAGGCTGATGACTCACTAGACCAAAGGAGACTCTTACAGAGCTTTACATTTAATCAAATTGTTGCCCCACAGACTGCATGAGTTTTTCACCATAGACGGCATTACCTTGAGCCATCAACAACATTCAACCCACACAAGCCTCAAACACATATATATGCTAGTGTCATTTCCACTTAACCCATAAAAATCTCCTCATCAGTAACCTCCATACCACACGCAAATCACCCAGCCCCAAGTGCCACGGAAGATACGAAGCTATTCACCTAGAAGTCCATCTATGTCCCAGACATCGCAAATGTGGGTGGAGAGGGTTTTCGTTTTTAAGATTTCTGAATTACGGTGGCAGAAAACAAGCACACATTTACACACATTGATTTACACACATTGGTTCATTGACTTCTCAGTGATACTTTCGAGGTCCTGGAAATTTGAGAGAAACTAACCCTCACCTGCAGCCCGGAAACCTAAATTGAAGAAAAAGAAGGGGGAGTCAGGTGGGAGAATTCCAGCCTACCAAAAAATATCTGCACTTCCCCACTCCCTCCCTGCCCAGATCTGGGCTTTGCACAAAAGGAAAGCAAACTACTCCCTTGTGCTGCTTTCTAAAGCAGCAGGCAGTTGCCCCCATCTGCCAACACTTCTTTTCTTGTACCAATTCCACTTTAATTCCCACCAACTACACTTCCCAGCATGCAGTGCACCAACGGGAAGCCAGTGGTTGGAGGATAGCCTAGAAGAACAATAAGCAGTAAACTCTTTGGTGTGCAAAACTGCTGGCTTGGAAATTACTCGTAAGTTTTTCAGATCATCCAGGAATAAATTCTCACCTTTATAAAAAGATAACAAGGACAAGATAACAGAAAATCTCTGCTTTAGACAAAAGATCCATAAACAATAAAGACCACAGTAACAGTGCAGAGCACTTAGCCCTCCAGCTTAAAAGGCCAGAGGAGGATTATAAAACCTGCAGTAGAGCCCAGAATAAGTACACCAAGAATAAAGATAAATACGCCCTACATCAAGAATGAACAGATTTCCCCTCGTGTAGGACTAAGCAAAGAAAAAAATGTCAATATAGATCCTATGAAAACATCTCACTGCATAAAAGACACAGGTTATATATAACGTGTTATTAGATGATAAGAGTTCGGATCAATGGAAAAAGGAAGGACTAGGTAATAAAATAACAATAAAAATCACATTTCATGGCCTTCATCATGAAACAATTCAAAGATGATTGATTCCCTTTTCACCACAAGTTAATGTTATTACTGTATGTATATCCTCCCTTTTTCCTGACTCTGACTACATGTTGGCATATCCTCTGTGTAAAATGGAATATTCTCAGTTTTCTGGACAGGTAATCCCTCCTGACGATGATCCAGTGGATGATTCTGCCAAGTTGAAAACACCACGCCTCTGAGGGCCAAGGGCTGCCATACAGCGACGACGACAAAGGAGGAGGCTTACCTGGCAAAAAATCACCTGGAAATACATTTGATGGACAAAACTATCAGAAGCTACTTAAACCCCTGTAGTTCAGCTGAAGCAGCCATTTAAAAAAAGCTGGTAAGGAATTATTTAATACCCCAAGTGTACATAGTAATGAGTACTTAACATTCGATGGGTACCTGCTCTGTGTCAGGCACAGTATTGAGCTCTTACTGTGCCATCTCATTATGACGGACCTCACAACAACCCCGAAAGAAATCAACTAACCTTACTTTTACAAGTATATAACTCAAAAATCAGAGGTTAAAAAATGGCTACTAAGTCACAAGATTAACAAGCAGAAGAGCTGGGATCCAAACCCACATCCAGCTCATTCCAAGCGCAATCCTCTTTTCCACGCCACCATCCTGCTGCCCTCCTGCACTCCTCGGGCCCGCAGTTCCCGGCGGAACCCCCAGCTGAGTAAGTCGGGCCCCGGCCGAAGGCACTGCCTTCCACAGCACATGCATGAGCCTCTCAGAGGCACGCCTGACCCACCCACCCCTCGGGAATATCTAGAGATGTGTGGGAGACCCAGAGGGGAGGAAGCTCAACTTCTTCGCCATCACCCCGTCACCTCTAGATATAAGTGAAACATCTAGAAACCTGGGAAAACCTGACTTAGGCCAAGTTGCCTTCGACATTATCAAAGCCAACACTAGGCTGATGTGAATCATGGACACCTAAGGTTCAGCCGAGCACTAGGCGCGGGGAATGCGGTCCACCTGCCCCAACCCCCCAGCAGCGGGAAACAGAGCGGCCGTCCCGCAAACAACACAGCAGCCGAAGGCCGAGCCTCACAAGCCGAAGCATGACTTCAGAATTTCAACCACTGTATCGACAAAATACAAAGAATATAAAGCAAGGAAAGGGAGGGACGTTGAGCACTCGAGCCTACTAGCGAAACAACCTAAAATATCACTTTTTAAAGAATAGTATTCTTGGTATTTGAGAAACACTCCTTTAGGTCTTCTTGGAGGTTAAAATTTAACAACCGTATTGCGCCAATATACATTTACAATATGTATGTGAAACGCTTTCACTCTTTAAGGATTTTTCTAAATATGCTATTTCGTATGGGCAAGTACTTCACAAAAGGAGCCTTTATGACCCAACCAGCTGATGTGCAGAAAGGGACAGACTAACAAAAATGATTTCTGGTGCTTCCCAAACCGAATTTGTATGGGAACCACCTGGAGACAGTGTTCAGACGCAGGTTCTGATTCAATAGGCCAAAACAGAGCCGGAGATGCTGCATTTCTAAAAACAAGCACCCAGGTGACCTTGACCTGCAGAGACCAACCTTAGCAGCAAAGATCTCAGCCACTGTTTCTTCACTAATTTTTTGCCTGTGCTCCCCACACTGGACCCAGGAAACTGGGCTTTACACAAATTATTTATTGAGCATTCATATTTTTGATAATCTAAAAAATACACATTTTACTAGTTCAATGACAAGGCATCTCTTTTGCAGAAATAATTGGCAGGCACTGCCAGAGAACTGGTTTTCTTTAGCCGCTTTTCTCATAGCAGAGTCTACAGACACTATTTTGGTGGGCCCTCAAGAAGAATTTTCCATAAAAGAGGACCAGGTCCACACAATGACTTCTAGATCAGTTTTACCTTATTCGGCAGCACAGCCAACACCGAGCCGCAGGAAAAGGACTGTCGTCTGCGAATGGACCAAAGGTTAGGAGGAAGGGTAAATTAAAAAAATCACAGAGTTGATTTCCCCGCCCTTCAAATCCCTGACATGGATTACTGAACAAGTGCTGTGGGGGAACTTAGGGGAGATAAAAAGAGGCATTCAGTAGAATACGGCATGGTTTCGCTCAAAATTGGTTATGCCAAAACCGTTTATTTCCTTTTTGAGAGGCTTAGAACAACAAGTGGATTACAGAGATGCTTTAGACAGCGTATCCGGATTTCAGCAAGGTACGGGTCTCTTGAAAGTCTTGTGGCCAAGACAAGAGAAATGCAGCCTAAATAATATCTGTTGAGCAGATTCACAGGTGATAAACAGAAGATGGAAAGGCAGTGGATGAAATAAATGTCAGTCCAGGAACAGAGCCCTTCACCAGCCTTTCCCGCCTCCCGCCTCCTGCCTGTCAATCTCTCTCAACCTCCAAGCAAATTAGAGACAACACAAATCACACGTACTGAAACTGAAATTGTTACATATACTTATGTAAGAACTTTACAAAAGAGGGATTCAACTTCGGTATACGTCACACCAACGTCTCTTGATAAGGCCCCAGTGATTAAAATACAATGACTTGTCCCTGTATAAGTTATTTAAACTGCCTTTCAGTGGCAATTTCCATGCTTACTGCTTAGAGGCTGGTGACAGCGGAGGTCCAGCGGATGACAGAGAAGCAGCAGGGGCCTTTCCAATGAAAATTTAGGAAAGATCATGGGAAATGAGCTCCAGAAAACACTGCATTTATAAAGTACAGGAGGAGGGAGGAACAGAGCGAAGATGCTTTAAGGAGGGCTGTGCGGAAGCTCCGTTACCGTCTTGAGCATCCCTGGTATTCCTCCTCTCTAGGATCAGAGCGGGTCCCAGGAGGCGGCACGCAGGAGTCCTTATTTTGAATCATAAATCAGAAAAGGATTTTCAGAAACCAAAAACTGGCCTCTTGATAGGTTTGTAATCTTCAAATAGCCAGTTATGCACATATCACTGATACTATGTGGAACAGAGAACTTTCCATGAAACAACTGAGGACAGATTGAAATTTGTATAAAGTGTCTAAGATCTCTTTACTTCTTTTATTATAAAATAAACATTACAACTTTATTTTAGACACTTAAAAATATTTATTCTGAAAAGCGGGTAAGTGCTGAAAAACTACAGAACTCAGGTGTAAAAAGAACACAGGAGCTTGCAGTGGCGCCAGATTGAGGACAATTTGTGCATAAAAGTATAACGGTGATAATTATAACATCTATTTTTTTTAATTGTTTTGTTTGACCGACCAATATATATGCTTCTTTATTAATGCATTAAATGACAAGACTAATGCATTAAACAACGTCCAGTTTCAGAACTATTCTAATTGCATAGTTATGGTAAATTGAGAAAATATTATGAGATAAATACAACGGCTATAACATGATACAAATACATCTGAAATAGCTGATTTCTTGTTGTGATAAAGTGACGTGTACTGTGAATACTGGTATGGCTTGTTGCCTACTATCACAGTTGAAAGAAATACTAAGGGCGCCTGAGTGGCTCAGTTATTGGGCGTCTGCCTCCTGCTCAGATCATGATCCCTGCCTGGGTCCTGGGATCAAGCCCCGCATCAGTTCCTTGCTTGGCAGGAAACCTATTTCTCCTACTCCCACTTGCCCTGCTTGTGTTCCCTATCTCACGGTCTCTCTCTCTCTCTCTCTCTCTCTCTCTCCCTCTGTGTCAAATAAATAAATAAAATTTTAAAAAAAAAAAGAAAGAAAGAAAGAAATGCTAAAATTTTATTAGAAGTAGTGAAAATAGATATAATTATTTTCCATTCAAGTTCCTAGACCTCTTCATTGCATCGGATTGTTCAGGCTCTCAAGTCTCTTCTTCTCTATTCTGTAATCTTCCCTACCCCTGCCTTCCTTTCCTGCCATTGATTTGGTGGAGAAATCAGATTATTCATCTTAAAAAAGTCCTCCATTCCATATTTGACTGATTACTTCTTCATGTTCATGTCATTCAAGTGTTCTTCTATCCCCAATATTTCTTCTGCTCCATTTACTTCTTATAACTGGACATTTTTTCTAGAGACTTCCAGGCTTATGTTCAACGTTTTGACAAGAATACCTCACAGGTGATACTGAGGATTTCCTATTGCATCACGCAGAGAGGGACAGAATATCTCCTGGTTTTGCACTTTCAGTGCAAAAAGATTTGATTTTAAGATTTTAAGATTTATCAGTGGGATCAGAGTTGGCAGGCTGATCCTTCATTACAAATGTCTGCATCAACTCTCATCTTACAGTTGGACAACTCGTTGGTAGTCATTATCTGTATAGATTATTTCAGTAAAAATTACAAAATGGGGTCTAATTCTATAACTGCTTATGTATTGATTAGCCGGGATTTAATTATTAAAAAACGACTTTTCAGGATCTTAGTTCAGCCAGTGGAGCATGTTAATTTTAACTTTTTAAAGACTTTACTTATTTCGAGAGAAAGAATGCACACAAGCAGAGGAAGGAGCAGAGGGAGAAGAAGAGAGAGAATCTTAAGCAGGCTCCCCACTGAGCAGAGAGCCCAGTGAAGGGCTCGATCCCACAACCCCAAGATCATGACCCAGGCCGAAATCAAGAGTTGGATGCTTAACCAACAGAGCCACTTAGGTGTCCCAATATCTAAATTTAAAAATTCACGAATCCATATTAAGGGGGGAGATGAGAGAATTTCTTCTTGCAAAATGCCAGCTAGTAGATGGAAAAGGAGTGATAAGATTAGAAAATAATCTCTGCAATCTCCAGGGTAACTGATTGAAGCAAGAATCACCTATGAATACTAAAAGTTGTTAGGAAAAGATTAGGAAATAGGATATTCACCTAACCTCAAGCACCACCCTATGGATTACCTACTATTCATAAAAGGAAAAATGTACTTGTACATGGGAAAGCTGTGGTAGCCACCACTTAACCAAGTGACCCCATCCATGGTCACCAACAGCAGGATGATAAGCCCCCACGTGCCTCCTGGTGTGATGCAGTAAGTGGTATCCCCTCCCCTGCCTTCTCGACAAAATCGCTAACCTGAACCAAAAGCTGGGAAACAAGTAGACAAATTCAAAATGCAGAACATTCTACAACTGGTCTAAACTCTTCAAAACAATCAAGGTTATAAAACGAAACAAAAGGAAGAAACATGACATCTGGGTATTTACCCCAAAGATACAGATGTCGTGAAAAGAAGGGCCATCTGTACCCCAATGTTTATAGCAGCAACGGCCACGGTCGCCCAACTGTGGAAAGAACCAAGATGCCCTTCAACAGACGAATGGATAAGGAAGATGTGGTCCATATACACTATGGAGTATTATGCCTCCATCAGAAAGGACGAATACCCAACTTTTGTAGCAACATGGACGGGATTGGAAGAGATTATGCTGAGTGAAATAAGTCAAGCAGAGAGAGTCAATTATCATATGGTTTCACTTATTTGTGGAGCATAACAAATATCATGGAGGACAAGGGGCGTTAGAGAGGAGAAGGGAATTTGGGTAAATTGGAAGGGGAGGTGAACCATGAGAGACTATGGACTCTGAAAAACAGTCTGAGGGGTTTGAAGTGGCTGGGGGGTGGGAGGTTGGGGTACCAGGTGGTGGGTATTATAGAGGGTACGGATTGCATGGAGCACTGGGTGTGGTGAAAAAATAATGAATACCGTTTTTCTGAAAATAAATTAATTTTTAAGAAACACGGTGATCAAATACAATGCATGAAACATGACTGCATGCTGGATTTTTCTTTTAAGTTGTGGGATAATTTCAACATAAAATGTAAATGAGATGATATTATTGAATTATGGTGAATTTTCTTAGGTTTAACAACGATGGTAGAAACAACAATGATACTGTGGTGGTAGGAGACTGTTTACTGTCAGGAACCAAGAAAGTATTTAGGGGGGCTGTGTAATGGGGTCTGCAACTTATTCTTTAAAAGTTCAGGAAAAAATCGCTTCCTGGCCTTTTGGCTAAGATCAAGTGTAAAACGTTCCGAAAAAAATATAGACGTGTAGAGAGAGAATCCAAGGTGACAGAATGTTAACAATTGATATAAAGAGTATAAATGTGTTTATCTTTTTATTTCAACTTTTTCACAGTAATTTTTCAAAATTAAAGGCGGAAAGAAAGATTTACGCTTTTTTTTTTAAGATTTTATTTGTTTATTTGACAGAGAGAGATCACAAGTAGGCAGAGAGGCAGGCAGAGAGAGAGAGAGAGGGAAGCAGGCTCCCTGCTGAGCGAGAGTCTGATGCGGGACTCGATCCCAGGACCCTGAGATCCTGACCTGAGCCGAAGGCAGAGGCTTAACTCACTGAGCCAGCCAGGTGCCCCAGATTTACGCTTTTTTTAAATTTAAACACTCATTAATGTTTCTTTTCCCCTCAACCTTATTTTTTCCATAAAACTTACGTTCCTCAACCTCATACCTCCTACTACAGAAGTTTCCAGTACCAACTTACCCTTGGAGTTTGATAGCAATTAGAGTTCTCTCTGAACAATACATTCAGTATTCCAAATCTAGACAGATTGTTATAAAAATATATTTAACAATAAAATGGAGTTTCAATTTAATGAGCAAGGTAGTAAGAAGATAATGGGTGAAAAGCTGAGGGTTCGTTTCTGTTACTCTGCTTTCCACTGTTTCTGAGGCAAGTACTTCAACTATTTCTTCAGAGATAGTTAGAGAAACTCTTTGGTAAAATTCAAAACTGTCCATAGCACAACACTCCCCACAAGTAAATAATGAAGTTAAATCGAAGCGATTACAAGGCTGATAGCTGTGTAACCCCAGCCCCGTCTTCCCACAGGAGACCCTTGAACAACTTGGGGTTGAGGGGTGCCAACCACCATACAGTTGAAAATCCACATATAACTTTATAAATGAAAACCCTTACCAGCCTACTGCTGACTGGAAGCCCTACCAGTAACACACTATTAACCAATAACACACCAGTAACAGCTGATGAACAGATATTTTGTATGTTGCATTATACACTGCGTTCTCTCAAAAAGTAAGCTAGAGAAAAGAGAATGTTATTAAGAAAATTATAAAGAAGAGAAGACCTCCAAAAACTTTTCAATTATATTTATGGAAAAAATGACCAAGTAAGTGGACCCACACAGTTCAAACCCGTGCTGTCCGAGGGTTAACTGTACATGTAAAGGTCATCCTAAAATCACTCACAAATTAGCCGGCAGCAATACCAGAGATCAAGAAGGAAAAAAATGATAAGAAGCTGCAGGTTAAAGCAGTGAGAACCAACCTAAATTGGGGGATGCTATCGAAAAGTGACGATGACAAAGCAGATGGCACACATATTCCCTTCTGGCATTTGGCCCAAGAAATAGCAAACCTAGGAAGAATTCTTATGCAACAAACGAACACACTGTCGAGATGCTAAATCAAAACAAAACTTAACCTGTTCTTTGCTTGTATGTTTCCCTTGTTCTTATCATTAAACAGGTAAGGAATGAACGCACAAAGTTTTAAAGGTAAGCTCTGCCGTCATTTCTTTATTTGACAGAGAGAAAGAGCGTGTGCCGGGCTGCAGAGGGAGGAGAAGCAGGCTCCCTGCTGAGCCGACCTGGGACCCTGGGATGATGACCTGAGCCAAAAGCACACAATTAACTGACTGAGCACCCGGGAGCCCCGGTGATGTCATATTTAAAACACATTTCCAGTGGAAGGACTGCTTGAAGCAAAGTAACATATGATCTCACGAAGCTCACTAAAATCCCTGAATAAATGCTTAGCCTCTTTTTATCTTTTTTTTTTTTTTAACAAAAACTGACTTTTGCTAAGAATTGCTTTCAAAAAAGTTAAGGAATGATTCTTAACAACTAACAGGATAAAATAAAAAGGAACCCAAAACGAAAGTTATCTTTCTTT
Source organism: Neogale vison (assembly GCF_020171115.1). NCBI lineage: Eukaryota > Metazoa > Chordata > Mammalia > Carnivora > Mustelidae > Neogale > Neogale vison. The sequence continues at coordinate 8,894,505 of NC_058093.1, forward strand.
TTTCAAAAATAGCAACAAGTGGCTATGAAAGATTAAAGATCATTTATTTAAAGATTTCTTTCTAGATACCAACAACACATGATATATAATACACTAAAATACTCACAATACTATCATACCAGGAAAAGTAGGGATTACTTTCTGTACTTTCAAACTCAGGTGGTTTAAAAATATCAGTAAATTTTCTCCACATTGGTATTTGTTAAAAATATCGATAATGAATAAGTTTTGGGTTTACATTAGTAAGAGGTTTTATAATTTATTTGCCCCAGTGAAATATCAAGAAAGCAACTTCTAATTTTTTATTTTTTTAAAGATGTACTTACATATTTGAGAGAGTATGTATGTGGATGAGCAGGGGGAGGGGCAGAGGAAGAGAGAGAGCAAAGCTGATGCCCCATAAGCATGGAGCCCCCGAAGTGGGGCTTGATCTCAGGACCCTGAAATCATGATCTGAGCTGAAATCAAGACTCAAATACTTAACCGACTGAGATACCCTGGCGCCCCTCAAGAAAATAATTTTGAAAATTACAAAGGCATTTTAGAATTCTCACTTCTGCAGTAAATCCATATGCTAAGAACATCTTGCCAAATAAACGAATTGCTTCTAGCGATGACCCATTTTAAAAGAAAAATCTAACTAAAATTTTGCAAGTGAAATTAAATTACTCTAATGGACTACTTACCTCAAAACCTACTTACGTGTTATCCACATTAAAACCATTCTAAGAAATAGCAAGAAATGCTCTTCCCTTAGTAATACTTTTTCAAAAGTAAGCTAAAACAAAAAATCTAATTGTTATATTCGTATAAGATCTGTTGTCTCCGTGTATTTGGTGGCTTTTACTGCTTTTCTTTTTTTTTTTTTTTTAAGATTTTATTTCTTTATTTGGCAGAGAGAGACAGAGCAAGAGAGGAAACACAAGCAGGAGCAGAGGGAGAGGGAGAAGCAGGCTCCCTGCTGAGCAGAGAGTCCAATGTGGGGCTCGATCCCAGGACTCTGGGATCATGACCTGAGCGGAAGGCAGACGCTTAACAACTGAGCCACCCAGGCGCCCCCCTTTTCACTGCTTTAAATTGTGGAATCCTCTTGAAGTAAAAACTGCTTGAAGTAAACACTGCTAAAGAGTTCTTTAAGCTCTAAAAAACAAAAAAGCAAGTTACTCTTATCATTAGAAACATCTTCCTAGTTAAAATCTAATATTTACGAGGAAGTGGAGACGCAACGGGGTGGTTGGTGGTTAGTTAAGGAATAAATGAAACACGATGGGATCAGGAGGGAGACAGACTACAAGAGACTCTTAATCTCACAAAACTAACTGAGGGTTGCGGGGAGGGGGGTAGGGAGAGGGCGGTGGGTTATGGACACTGGGGAGGGTGTGTGCTGTGGTGAGTGCAGTGAAGTGTGTAAACCTGGTGATTCACAGACTGTACCCCTGGGGCTAATAATACGTTACATGTTAATAAAAAAAAAAAAAAAAAGAAAAAAGAAAAAAATTCAATATTCATTGAGCATATTTTAAATATCAGAAATGGAATAAATAATGTGTATGTGTTACTTTACCTAATCTTCAAAATAAGCCTCTAACGTAGATTATATTATTGGCACCATTTTAAAAATAAGGAAAGAAAATCAGGAAAGTTCTGCAACTGCAGCAGGTCGCTGGACCCGGCCGCAGACCCAGTCCCGTTCCTCGGCGGTACGGCGCGTCAGCCGGGCTGAGCCCGCGGCCCGGAGGCGACTCCATCGCGGTCCCTGCGGTCACGCGCCAAGTTCCCGCGGCGGCGGTCACTGAGCAACGCCGGCCGCAGCGGAGGTGCGGCGCGCGCGTCTGTCCCTCTCAGGTGGAGCTGAGGCGGCGGCAGGCACGCAGAGGACAAGGGCACCCTAAGGGGCGGCAAAGCAACAGGACGCGAGCCCCGAGCAGAGCTCAAAGGGCCGTCCCTGCCCGCCCGGGAAAGAACCGAAAAATAGACGGCGCAGCCTCTGATCCCCGTTCCTGACGCGGGGCTCTCTGACACGCTCCTAATGCCCCAGGTGACGGAAGTGTCCTGCATTCTATGAGGTGCCTGGAGGTCCTAGAAGGACAGCGGGTTACTGGAAAACGCAAGCCACAGGTCAGAAGCCCGGAATTGCCAGCCCTGCCCTCCATTCTCTTGAGAAGAGAAGTTCACGATCTCTCCTGCCGACGAGACGGAGCCTCCGGAAAAACCCCAGTAGCCCCGGGTCGGAGAGATTCCAAGTGGGTGAACCCACTCAAGTCCTGGGAGCTGGTGCCCCCCAACTCCACAGGGAAGGAAGGCCCCGCTCTCGGGACCCTCCCTGACTTCACCTCACCTTGCTGCTCCTCTGTGAACTCTACCATATCCTTCAAGAAACTGGGACACTTAAGCGTTTCCTGAGATCTAGGAGCGGTTCTAGCAAATTCATCTAATCCGAGGAAAGGGGCCCCTCCAGAGTGTTGCCAAGTTGGCCAGAAGTTGCACAGAACCTGGGGACCTACGACGTGCCACTGGCATATGAAATGGCAGCGAGTGAAGCGAGCCCCTAACCTGTGGCACCTCATGCTGTCTCCACATACACAGTGTCAGAAATGAGCTAAAAGTACAGGACAACCGGCTGGTGAGCCAGAGACTTGCCGGGGGGGGGGGGGGGGGGGGGGGGGGGGGGGGCGCCATACTTCTGGTCAGCGGAAGTGTCTAGAGAAGCATTTGGTGTGAAAGCAAGTGAGAGACATACGGGAGGGAAGGACTGATGTTTTTCCAAAACACCACGTCAGGTAAAAATATGCGAAATAGCAAGAGAAAATGTTAGAAATAAGCGTCCATCATTAGGGCCACTGTAATTCTGAGGAAGTGCTTATCACACCAGCTTATTAGCTCATACCCAAACAACGCAGAAATGGGTAGAAATGGGGAGCTGACGTTAAATATAAAAAAGGAGGCACTGGCTTAGAGATTGGGTGCTAGGTAACAAGAAAGATGTTGCTAACTGAGAAAAGGTCCCAAACCAGTGACCCTTGTTTGTCACAGTAAGAGCGCTGGCATATCTGTCACCTGAGACAACCTCTAAGGCAGTGGACGACATACATACAGAATCTGTTGCCCTGAGGAAAAGTAGATGGAAAGTGCAAGAATGGGCCATTCCTGTAATTCCAGGTATTTAACTACCCAACACTGATATAAGCGACTGTCACAAAGAAATTCTAGAACTAACTACATTCTCTAGCAAAGGTCAGAGGCCTCCCTACCTTGTACAACTAAAACATCGGTGATAAGATGCCTTAAGAAGCCTGTTCCTAGACTAATTTCAACCCTCCCTCAACAGGAATTAAACAAGACTACATAAAACCTTCTCACATTTTGGAAATTGAGAAATTGAATCTTTCATTTCCCCCAAAATTTGTTGGAAGAAAACAAATTTTTAATCTTAAGTGCCACAGATAACCTGGTAAGTCTTTTGTTTCACTTTAATGTTGCACATATCTAAAAATAAAACAATTAATAAAACATTGCAAACATATTTCCTTTAGAAATATTTCATTGTTTTAACTAGAGAGCATACTTTGCTTCAATTGTTCTCTCTTTCTTAATATTTTTTTTATTTCCAAATTTACCTAAAGACTTGTTGGAAGCTCATTCAAGGTGAAGTCATTTCATTAAAAAACTGGGAAGTCGTTATAATACTCAAATATATATCTAAATAAAAATTATCTGTATTATGGTAGTTCTGGCTATATTTTCATTACATGAAACTGCAGTTCCTAAAACCATGTCTAAGAGTGCTGCCAACTTAAAAACTCACAGTACTTAACTTCACCCACCCCCACCACCTACAAAGTGGAGACTAGATGTATGAATAAAATTAAGTGCACGAAAACAAGTCTTAAAAAGCACTAGTCAAAAAACTAAGAAAAATTATAGAAATAAAACTTTGTCTCAAATGTCAACTCCTCCTTGATAAACACCAAAATTTATCCAAGAAAAGCCTTCTGTCTACTTTTGCTGCATGGTACTTTTACAGCCTTCTGGTCTGTGCAGCACTTGTGTATTTTCTCCTTAGGAAACCTTTATTTTATCATATTATTCATCTTCCTGCTGTGATGGAAGAAGTTTACACTACAAATAAGGAGACTAGATCCTAATTTCAGCACTATCACTAAGTGACCCTATATCCCAGACTGTCCCCATTTGTGTCTGTTGTCCCAATGTAATAATCTCAAAGGTATCTCTGGCTGAAGAGAAATTATAATAAGCACACTACTAAGTAGCCATGTGAACTTGAGCAAGTCACAGTACTTCTTTGGCACTCGGTTCCTTCTTTGGCCAAATGAGAATAACCTCTATGCTACAACTTGTGATTGTAGAAGATAACATATAAGTGAAACACATGGAAAAGTTCCATATAAAACCGTTACTGTTAACAAGAACACAAAAGAGACCCAAATGCATTTTCAGAAAGAGGAGCTGGCACCGCTACCCTTTAGCTAGCTTTGCATGAATCCAAAACTCTTAAAAGATATCAGGGAAAGTCATTTAATTTTGTTGGGTCTTGCTTCTTTAACTATAAAATAAAATGGATGCACCAGATGATCCCAACGGTCCTTTCCAACACTAGAAATGCTATTATCATAATTACTCTAGTCGATTTCTCCAACTACCATAAACATATCACTTATGTGGTATCCATCAAACAGGCCACCCCCTGAATTTATCACAGTCATAAATCCAACTTGCAAACTCATCTGGCTGGACAGTGTGATTTTTTTTTATTTTCATTTTTAAATGGCTTGCCCATTTTTTTAAAATAAGTCTTCACAAAAAAATCCCAATTTTTCTTTTCTCTTTAAAAGCTAGCTTATCTAGCATCTTGGAGCAATGATCTGGTAGGATGCGGTAACAGCTGCCCCTTTATAAACTGTAAGGTCCAGCTTACCGAGTCCTTATCTAGTTTGCTCCGCAGATTGTGTTACCTGCCTCCATGATGGAGGGAGTTGAGTTTGCTCCCCAGATGTACAAATGGCCACTCACACCTATTTATAACTAAACCTGTTACTTTCTATCCCTAAATATGTTTCCCCAAATGCCTACTCATTTATCAATGAAATTTAGACTAAGAAATGCCATGTTGGTTGCTTATTCAAAAGGACTATGAGAATTCTTATCCCTACACTATTTTTTTATTTAGATGCATGAAAGTAATAAAACATAGCAATTTAAGGTTTCAACTAGGAATTGGAAGTTGGATTCCATTCAATTTTGTAATTTATTTATTTCCTAAGCTCTGCATGGCTTCAAGTCATTTAAAATGTTTTAAACTTTACCCGCTTAAAAATGGGAGAACAAGTGAGGTAATGTCTAAGTCTGGGAAGAATCAGAAAATAATACTTAGTGATGTCTAATGAAGAATGTATTATATAGCAAAATCTGAGAAACCCATTAAGCTTACTAACCTATTTAAGAAAACTATCAGGTTGGATATTTCTGTAGCTGTTGTCACATAAAGAAAAAAAATTAACAATATACTAAGAAGAACAGAAAGAGGTATGTGTACATCTATGTTCATATTCACAATAGAGAAAAGGTAAAAGCAACACAAGTATCTATTAATGGATGAGTGGATAAACAAAATGTGGTATATACATACAACAGAATATTGCTGAGCCTTAGAAAGTAAGGAAATTCTGACGTATGCCACAACCTGGATGAACCCTGAAGATATTATGCTAAATGAAATAAGCCAGTCACAAAAAGACAAGTACTATATAACTCCAGTTATATTAGATACCTACAGTAGTCAAATTCCTAGAGACACAAAGTAAAATGATGGTTTCAGGAACTAGGGGGAGGGAGAAATGGAAAGTTCTTGTTTAATGGGTACAGATTTTCAGTTTCTCAAGATGAAAAGATTTTTGGAGATTGGGTGTACAACAATGTGAATATACTTAACATTACTGAGTTGTATGTTTAAAATGGTTAACTGAGATGGCAAAATTTTGTTAGGTGTCTTTTACCTCAATTTAGATATTTAAAAAATACACACATGGATGTTTTAAAAAATTACATACATATAAAAAGGATGAAAAAACAGAGACAAAAATGGTGAAAAAGATAATAAAAATTGTGTTTTAAATCTTGAAAGAAAGAAAAAGAAAAAAAAGTCAATCAAATGTAACATCACATTGTAGCAGATGGTGGTAAAATTCCATAGAACAGGGAAACACTTCCAGAATACCCAAGTAAGAACCTCCCAAAACCTGCTCCTCCATAAAACCATAAAAGCTTTCCTACCAAAAAGTATCAAAATCAACTTTTTTAAAATTATGGAAATTAGTAAAGGCTTACAAATTACAATGCTAATTTAATCATGAATGGCTGAATCTCAATAAGAGTACTGACCTTTGTGGGATTTTAGTTTTCCTGTTTCCATCACTCTCCCCTAACATCACAGTACCCTTGAAAACCGGCATCCTTGCAGCCATGGTGACTGAGAGAAAGAGCACTCTAGTGGTCCCTGAGAAGGCAAAATGGGTTTGCAGTCCCCCCCCACCACCAAAGGCCCTCTCCCAAAGAACTGTCATTATTTGAACTCGCAGTTACCTGGAAAAGCCCCATTCTCAGGGTTTATGTTTATCAGACCTAACTAGAGATCACTCAGTGGGAAAAACTTTAGCCCCTCCACATTTGTTGAAAACAAGTGCTTAACAATGAAAACGCCTGAGGCAGCAATACTGGGGATGGGGGTTGGTGGGAGAGGCTGACTAAGAACTTAAAAGAAAAATTGGGAGAATGAGATGTGCATACAAGGATCTGAAAAGCTCTAACGCATTCCTTGGGCTCCAGAAGGCCACATGCTGCACATACACAATAAATGCCTGAAAAGACCCTAATCTTTCACTTCTGGCTGACACTGAGCCTCTGTGCCTAGAGCATTGTCAGTGGCATAGCTGACTGTCATAGGTGTGCCCCAACATGCCCCTGGAGCTTCTCCGTACAGACTGAAAGACTCAGTCATTCCAGACATTTAAAGAAGTTTACCAAGCAGAGACTTCTGTAGCCACACATGACAACAAAAATGCAGACTTTAAAGAATTTATTCAGTAAAATCTGTAAATAAACTAATAACAACAGAGAGCAAAAACACCAAGCCCTGGGGAAAGAAGGAAATCTCATTTTCAGAGTTGCCATGAAATATTTCAAATGTCTCCTTTCCAACAAAAACTTGGAATATACACACAAATAAATGGGAAATTATGGCCCATACACAAAAAATAAAGTAGTACATCAAAACATGTGCCTGAGGAAGCCAGGTGGAGGAAACTAGAAAAAGAAATAAATATGTTATTATAAATATGTTCAAATTATTAAAGGAAACCATATCTAAAGAACTAAAGGAGAATATAAAACTATTTCACCAGAGAATATAAATAGAGAGACAGAAATCATTTTTTTAAAAAACAGATTAAAAATTCTGGTGTCAAGGAACACCTGGCTGGCTCAGTTGATGGAACGTGTGACTCCTGATCTCAGCATCATGAGTTCAAGCCCCACATTGGGTGTAGAGATTACTTAAATAAACAAATAAATCTTAAAAAAAAAAAAAAAAAATTCCGGTGTTGAAATGTCTATACAATACCTGAAATGGAAAATTCACTATAGCTGTTCAATACCAAATCTGAATAGACAGAAGAAAGAATCAGTGAACTTGAAGATATGTCAATTGAGACGGTCCAGGCTTAGGAACAAAAAAAAGAAAGAAAGAAAAGAATGAAAAAAATTAACAGAGCCTCAGAGACCTACAGAACACCAAAGTATCAGTACATGTATACAGAGAGTCCCAGAAGACAAGAAAAGGGACAGAAAAAATAATGAGATAATGACCAAAATTCCCACATTTGATGAAAACACTAATCTATATATACATCCAAGAAGCTCACCAAACTCAAAGTAGGATAAACTGAAAGGAATTCCCACCAAGACACATCACAGTCAAAATGTCAAAAGACAGAAACTTAAACACAGCAGGAAATTCTCATCATATGTGATTATCATATGTGATAAGGGAGTCTCAAGAACATTAACATTTGATTTCACATCAGACACTATGAAGGCCAGAGGGAAGTGGAACAACATATTCAAAGCAGCTAAATTAAAAGGTAAAACAAGGTTCTTACATCCAACAAAATTATCCTTCAAAAATGAAGAGGAAATTAAGACATTCTCATTTAAGCAAAAGTTGAGAGAATCTGTCACTACTAAATCTGTCCTTCAAGAAATACTAAAGTTAGTTCTGAGTTGAAATGAAAAACACCAAATATTAACTCTAATCTACATGAAGACATAAAGAGAATCGGTAAACCTAACTACACAGTTAAATATAGAAGACAGTATAAATGTATTTTTATAACCTTTTCTATTATCCAATTTAAAAAAACACTGCAGAGACAATAATTATAAAAGTGCAGGGGAAAAAAAAAAAAAAGTGCAGGGGCACCTGGGTGGCTCAGTGGGTTAAGGCCTCTGCCTTCAGCCCAGGTCATGATCCCAGGGTCCTGGGATCGAGCCCCGCATCAGGCTCCCTGCTCCTGCTTCCCCCTCTCTCTCTGCCTGCCTCTCTGCCTACTTATGATCTCTGTCTGTCAAATAAGTAAATAAAAATCTTTTAAAAAATAATAAATAATAAATAAATAAAAGTGCAGTGATAGGCTTACAATACATAAAGCCAAGAATGGAGCTATACTAAGGTAAAATATTTGAATACTTTTGAAATTCATCTGAACTAGATCATTTTAAATTAAAAAGTTTACTGTAATCCCCACAGCAAACACTAAGAATATAACTCAAAAAATATTATAACAGTATTACTGAGCACGATAAAGACCTATGAAAATCCTCTTCTCCAGAAACGCAACATTGGAATTAAAACGCCACACTAGAAAATAGATAATTAGGACAACATAAGGCAGTAATAGAGAAACACAAGGAAGATAAAGAAGACCTGAGGCATACAGAAAAAAAAATAGCAAAAAGGTAGACATTATCCACCTTATCAGTAAGTAACATTAAATGAAATAAACATTCCAGTCACTCTAGCTGAACACTAATCAAAAAGCACAAATTGGCATAATATAGATCTTAATTGATCCAACTATTTGCTGTCTAAAAGAGATACTTTAGATTCAGAGATACAAATAAGATGAAAGTAAAAAGATGGACAAAGATATACCATGTGAAGAACAACTAAAGAACGAACTGGATTGGCAATACTAGTATCAGACAAAATAGAAATTGTTACCAGAGATTAAGAAATATATGCAATGTATACAAGAGTAATGATAAAAGAGTCAATTCAAGAGGAAGACATTATAATTATAAACATATATGAACCCAAGAACAGGGCTGCAGAGCATATAAGTATAAACTGACCGAGTTGAAAAGAGAAACAATTCAACAGTAGTTGGAGATAGCAAGACTATTTTTCAAGGCTTATATAACAATTAGAAGATCGACAAGGAGAAGTAGGACACCAAAAGCACAAGGATAAAAAAAAAAAAACAAAACTGGGCTTCATTAATATTAGAAATGATTGTGCTTCAAATGATACTATCAAAAAAAGTAAAAGGACAATTTCACAAAATCAAAATATTTTCAAGTCATATATCTCATAAAGTTTAGGATCCAGAATATAAAAAGAATTCATACAACAGAAGAATAACCCAATTCAAAAGTCAGCAATGAATTTGAATAGACATGTCTCCAAAGAATGGGGTTGGTTGTCCAAATTTGTAAATATACTAAAACTCACTGAATTCTACTGACAACGGTGAATTTCATGGCATGTAGATTATATTTCAAAAAGGCTACCATTTTTTTTTAAATCAGTGAGGAAAATGGATATCTACAGAATGACTTTCCAAGATAAAAATAAATTGTATCTTGTCTTACTTCAGGACAATAAACATTCTCTAACCCAGATTGTGCTAGATGCTGGGATGTGAAGATAAATAATAAACAGTCCTTACCCTAGAGGAACTTAGTTTTCAACAAAAAACATGATAATAAATCTTTGGAGAGAATATTGATTCTTTCCCCTAGTTTTTACTTTCAAAATGTATAAAATGTTAATTTTACCATGACAAACTTTAATTGAAAATCCAATTCCAGCAAACTTGAAATAATAGCAGGCACCCAAATCAACAACCAGATGCTAAAGAAAAATTAAATCAAATTCTATCTCTAGCCACACTTCTCTCCCAGCTTGGACCAAGAAGGTCCAAGTTGTGGTCCCACCTGCTGGCCCCGACTGCCATGTTGTAGTGCATGATTCCATCTTCAGCGTGGCCAAGAAATTTGCATGTCGCCATTTCCTCACCCTCGTCCCAACCCACTTTCAGATTTTACAGGATCTAAAATTTTATTCCTTTAGGGCCCCAACTCTTTCTTTCAAATACCATTAGTTACTAAGGTTCTCCAGGCATATATCTGGTCAGGTCATCGTCACAAAGGCAGCTCCCTTCTTTTATATCTTTTATTTCTTTTAGTTACTGAAGACCCAAAAGGGTCCCTACCAAGACCAAAACACCACTACCCATGTTTGGTGCCCTGCACGCCAAGAGCCTGGCACTGGTACCATCTCAGACGTTCTCTCGCTCCAGAACAAGAGTTGTAAAACAGATGCAGGCAGCATACAAAATTTGTTTGGGCTGTGCTGTTCTAAAAACATTTTAATTGCCACTCAAGAGATGTTTTACATACAAACTTATATTTTTAGTTTCATTTGAAAAATGTGAAGATTTGGCCATCCTGGACCCAAATTCCCCTGTGACAACAACTGAGTGAGCTAGGTGGCATCCCTCTTTCCCTTTGGACGAAGAACGCCCTCCATGGTCCTTGCAACTCCACAAGATTTCCAGGCACAGCACATCCCACTGGTTTTCTTTGTGACCTGCTGGCTCTGGAGGCATTAAAGTTTAAGATAATCCAAGTCCAGAGTGTCAGAAGTTGTTTCTGAGTATAAAGCCAAGACATCTTCCTTTCTTTTCAGTTTTAGGTTGCATGGCCATGTTTTTCTGCCTTTGCCAAGCTCTCCCAGTTTCTCACTCCAACAACTGCTTCAAATTCCTATCATCATTATCATGTCTGACACGTAAGTATCACCCACTTAAATCACTCCAGGACACTCCTACGGAGGCATCTTCAGGCCTGGAAGCTCCAACATGTACAGGATCATTTCAGGCCACCCTGCAGAAGGCAGTGAGGATCTTGTCCATAGACAGGAAATCTCCATTTCCCAACTTACTTCTCTTTGACGATAAATGTTCCTCCTAAATTTCTGAATTCTGGTAAGTTAAAGCTTACCAGACTTCGCTAGGCAGAGTAAAGCGCAGCTGGGGATCTTGTTAATATGCAGATTCTGGCTCAGGTGTGGTACAGGGCCCGAGATTCTGCATCTCTAACAAGTCTAGGTGATGCTGATGCTGCCAGTCTGTGGATCACTTTGAACAGCAGCAGTTAGGAGACATATAAAGAAGGAGGTCTCTGAGATCAGAATTGTCTGAATGAATTAGACCCCCAAGACTTGACTTTCTGCCATTTTAAAACTACAAAATGTTAATATTTCGTATCTGTGCCAACTTATATAAGTAACAGCCTTTCATAATGGTCCGTGAGAAAGAAACAAGTGGTTCTTTCCACCATTAGGCATTGGTGACTGTATATTCACTCTGTGATCGATACTGAGTTATACAGAGGTGTCAGCCAGGTTCCCATTTATTTAGAGTGCTGAAAACCTAGTGGGCAGAAAGGCTAATAGGAAACAAAACAACTAGTACAACATCTAAAGCAAAAGATGAGAGGTGCCTGAGTGGCTCAGTTGGTTAAGCATCTGACTCTTGATCTCAGGGTTATGAGTTCAAGCCCCACGTTAGGCTCCACGCTGGGGGTGGAGCCTACTTAAAATAAGTAAAAATAAATAAATAACTGTTAAAAATAATAATAAACAGAGCAAAGATTATGAAGATATTGAGTGCTATAAAACAGTGATTCCTCAGAGGGTGGCGTTTCAGCATCTGGAGGGGAAAATGTCAGCCCATATACTTCCATCTGCCCCCCCCTCAGATTATGACACTGGCTCTGCCCACCCTCAATGTCAATCACTGACAAAGGAAGCTATGTATACTTCTAGGAATGCCATATCCTTCGAAAAGAAACATGGGAAAACTACTGTTTTCAGATTGTATCCCGAAATGCAATGGAGATACGGGGCCTGGAAGAGTCAGTGAAATTGGTGGGCATTCCAGGTGGGAAGTGCTCCTGTGTAAAAGTACTGAGGGCAAGATGAGTCTGGGGGATTTATGGGATGGAAAGAAGACCTGCCTAATAAAAGTAAACCGGAGCGAGTGCCCCCCCTCACCACCACCCTATTCTGAGTAGAGGAAGCACAAAAAGGATCTCCTAAGAACTTGATGTTAAAAACCTGTTAAGAACACTAAGGAGATATTCCTTCACAGGAGGGCTCAACTAGTTTGTCTCTCAGGTCCTTTCCAATTTTTCCACAGTTGAAGGAAAAAATGTTCAATTTTCTTCTCACACATATTTCTAACATGAGCAACCTGCCTTGCCTGCTGTTGAACATGGGAAATTACCAAAGACAGTATGACTATGAAAAAGCCCCCATAAATTTATGAAAATGATAGCTTAAATGACTGCATCAGGTAAATTTCTCCTACTGCTTGGCATCCCCAGTTCTTCGAGACTGTTCTCATAGCTCTTACTCTCACCTATGTCATCAATCATCTCTGTGACTCTTCTCTGAACTCTGTTCAAATGACCCTCATCCCTCTCACACAGACAAACAATGAGGTACGCCTCTGGTCTTCCCTGATTACTCCGTCCAAAGGAAGTCTCAGTTACACTCCATGCTCCATCAATAACCCTCTCTAGAAAGCACTTACCACACTTCCAACTATATTTTTTCCTTTTTTACTCAGGAGATATTTCAAGCATATATTCAGAAGTTCATGTAGTTTCAAAGTACAATAGCAGCCCATACACCACCGCCCAGATTTAACAAATATAAACATTTTAGCCACATTTGCTTTACACTTAAATATTTGTTTATCATATCCTACTAGATTCTTTGTTTTATCTGGGCAGGGCCAAGTCTAATTATTCACCTCTTTTATACGTATCCCTTAGCATAGAGCCTGGCTCATATACAGGTCTCAGTGCTCATGCAACGTGTAATGAATGAAGGGCTTCTGGCCTAGAAGTAAATAATGGTAATCAATATGGAAGAGTTATTAGACAAAACACAAAGACTCCATCTTTATTTAAGTTCCAAAAAAAAAAAAAAAAAAAGAAAGGGAAATGAATCTTTACTGAAGAATGAAGGTTCAAATTTAAATGTGTGCTCTAACTGGACCCTACACATTAGAGTGAGCAGGCTGAGAAAGGAGCGGAAGCCCTCATCCCTTCTGCCCTGGGTAGCCCACATACTGCCTAATGGGATGGAGATACAGGAAAGGAGCTCACAAAGTCCCTTCTAGCTTAAAGACGCCAGCTGAAGGATGGAAAGCAAGAAGGGAAAGAGGGAAGACAGGAGGAAGGCCTATGCAAAGAGAATCCAAGACCACTGGAGACCATTTACTGTTTTAGGTTAGGTCAGGGGCAATATAGATCATGTGCTGACAACTTCTGAGTATCAAGCCCATTTGTCTGGAATGAAGCCAAGCCTAAAGCAGAAGATATAAAAGGTCATGTCCAATTGTTAGATTTCTCCACCTCCTTCTACCTGTACCCCCTGCCACCCAGTCTCTTAATCAAAACCCTACAAGCCTAGGTTCCTCCCAGCATGGTTCTCTACATGCTCTCGAATACCAGGCATACACTGGTACCCTTTCTCCATCAAAATGAGTGAGCCTAAGTTCTATTTCTTTGTGCTCTTATTCTCTCAATGGGTCATGAAGAGGAAATACAGTTACTATTTAAAGGACTGTCCATTACCGAAAACATAACCTCCTTAAAACACTCTGTGGCCAATGTGGCTCTCCAACTTCATCCAACGAAGGAATTTCTTAGTCTTGAGATGGCAGCAGATCGTGCTATTTGTTGCGCCTTCTTCCTTCCCTCCGGGCGCTTGACACGGCTCGCTGGGGGCAAGGGCATATTCCCGACGTATGCCACTTGATATGAGACAAATGGTTTCTCCTCAGCATCATAAAAAAGCGTTTTTTTCTTATCCCACAGATAAAATGTTCTATGTGTGCCTTTCCTCTAAACAGCCAGCCTCGGTCGGCACGGAGAAGCCCAGTCATGTCCCCCACCCGTCCCTCCGCAAGCACATTCCTAACACTCAGGGGCCGCAAGTTGGCTGTACCCAGTTTTTGCTCTTGCTTTTAGTATCTCCTCCAGATCGGAAGGCAGGACACCTGCTCTGTGGAGGCAGCAGCACGCAGACCGGCCTCTAGGGAAAACTCCTTTACCTTACGAAGCCCTCCTCGCCTTCCTATATGATCATGAAACCAAGTGCTCCATAAGTCCTGCCCCGGGAGCAACGCTTCCAGTCTCATGAGCGACAGTTCAGCAAAGGAAAAATCTCCTCTCTCTGAGCACAAGTTTTCAGCGATAAATGAACAAAGCATCACCAAGCGCTCCTCCCTGGACAGACGCCAAGAGCTGATTCATTCTCTGCATGACCTCCGTGGTTTCATCCAACCATAAAGTGAAATACCTCCCAGTATGTACTTGATAGTAATCAGCCTTCGACACACTACTCCACGGCCATTATGCAACAGCCAGCCGGGCCGTTGGACAAAGGAATTCTGTCAATAACTTCTGGTTTCTCGTTAAGGACAGCGCTTGTCTTTAGCTGTGCGGCTGATTTTGCGAGTGTCTATGCAATAACGTGACTCATTCTCACTTTCGCTGCACGAGTCCTTTAATGATGATGCCACTAGAGTCTTTCCGTCTCTGACTTACCTCTAGCGATATATGTTAATTTTGTAATGGAAAGCATTATTGTGTGCTTGTCCTGGAAAACGGCAATAGTGTAACAGAGAAGCCACTGTGCTTTGTTCAAAAATGACACCAAAACATCCATGGCTTCATGCCACTATTGGACAGTTTCATAACAGGCAATGATGGGGAATGAGGAGCAAATGGATGGGCGGCAAACCCAAGAAAGGAACAGTGTTAGGAAAGCCATCCTCATACTTCCATTTGTGCTTCGCAATTTCTGTTACTGTTTTGAACTCCTCACTCTCGCGGAGTCCCTTGCTTTTATGCAAACAGATTTCACATTTTATATTTGCAGTGGGATTGAGTTCTCCAAACATGTTTAGGACATTCTGAACTGTAGCATTCATAGGACTATTTTCATTACTATTTTCACACTTCACAGAACCACTTTTCAGCCGCTGATCTATTTTTACAAATGGGGATACAGTTTGAGACTAGCAACAAGCAAACACATGCTATTTTAACAAACAAGAAGAAAATGAAACGAAAAGCTCATTAACCAAGTTGAAGTGCACTATTTATGACATGTACACGATACTGACCAGGACAGGCTTCAGAGCACAACTACAACTTTTTAAATATTATAATGATTTTTAAGAATATAAGAGGATTTCTGGGGCGCCTGGGTGGCTCAGTGGGTTAAGCCTCTGCCTTCAGCTCAGGGCATGATCTCAGGGTCCTGGGATCAAATCCTGCATCGGGTTCTCTGCTCAGCAGGGAGCCTGCTTTCCCCCTCTCTCTCTGCCTACTTGTGATCTCTCTCTCTCTCTCTCTCTATGTCAAATAAATAAAATCTTTAAAAAAAAAAAAAAAGAAAGAAAGAACATAATGGGATTTCTGCCGGCATTGTAATCACCCTTGTATTTCAAAGTCCTACATGATCTGCCACTCCCAACCACTTTTCTGATTTCATATCCAGCTCCTCCCAGTCGCCCCACCCCATCCGTCGTGGTCTTCTTGCTAATTCTGAATGCATTCTTCAGGCTTTCACACTGGCTGTTCCCTGTGCCTGGAACATGCCCCCTCAGGTATGTGTGTGGGTAATTTCTCTCACCTTTTTCAAAGTCTTGGCTTAAGATTAGGGTCTTTTTCTCCATGAAGGCTACTCAGCTACACTGATCCTGTTCTACTGTCCCTTTCTTCCAAAGTATGTACTTCCTTCCTGCATGCTACCTGACCTACTTACTCATTTTTTTTTTTACTGTCTGTTTATTATCTATCTCCCATCCCACCCCTACATGCCAAGAAAATGAAAACGTCCCAAGGGTGAGGATCTTTTGTTTTATTCATTGGTACTTCCTCAGCCTCCAGATCAGATATTGACTTGTGAAAGGAGCCCAATAAGTGGTAATTGAATGAATGAATGAGTGACTGAAATCTTTTTCATTGTTTTTCCTTTCTAACCACCAAACAGCCTGCAGACTAAACAGAAAACGAGCACCATCACAGGTTTTTAAACAAGAATTACACTAACAGATGAGTATTCCAACTACACAAGGTCAGGAGAGGACTTAAATTTTAGAGAGGCTGGATGCAAAGAATTTAGTTTTAAAGTCAGTTCATGAAAGAGATGATGAAGGCCACGATTTTCCAAAGAACTAGGCATTCTTGCGCGATTTATCTCAACCCCACAGTACACACATCTATAGACATATGATCAGTGTTCATGCAAACATAGACACATACATGCATGCACACACATAAACACATGTGCTGAACAAATCTAGAAGAAGCGGAAGACACTCTTCCATCACATGGGTGTCCTTCATACGACAACTAATGACCTGGCTCAGACCACCATACATCACGGCTTTCCCGGGACTGTCCCAGCTTAGACTTGGTGAGCCAGTGCCCTTTCCAGTTATTACTCCCTCTTACTCTCAAACGTGTCCTTGTGTAGACAGAAGAACTACATGTCACCCTACTTATAAAGGAGATACATAAATTCCTTCCTGTTTAGACACCCTGACCTCAGTTTTGAGGGTCTTAGTGGAGAGGGTACGGAAAAGGTGATCACCATCATTAATTGTAACACCTACTGGCCAGCGCTGCAAGTGAACTATTTCGAATGGGCAATTCTCCAGCAAAGTCGTACAGCAACTGCTGCAGAAGGAGATGCCACAAGCTCCAAATATCTAGCCTGGAACCCAAACCTTACCAGGTCACCTGCACAATCGCAAACCCCTAAGAGAATTTTCACCCAGTGAAGCAGGTACGCCAAGTTCTTCTCTGTAAACCCTCCATATGAAAAGCGGAGACCCAAACTCAAGACTGGAGTCAGAAGAGAAAATTGAAAACAAAGGCTCTTCTATTATCCTGTGGCCCAGAGAGCTGAGAAACTAGAAGAATGTTGAGTCACGTCTTCACGACACGTGTGTTCCTAACTCTCAGTAAATATCCCAAAAATGGACCCATCATTAAATCTTGAAATCTGCATTCACATCCCAAGAGCCATCCATCTGCCGGATCTGCAAACGGGCTTCGTCGAAGCTCTTCTCCCAAGTCCCAGGAGTTATCCCAATTCCTGTCGGCCCGAGGTAAATGGGCAAGTGTAACTCTTCCCATTCTTGAAAGTAATAACACAGGTTTAGAGCCATAGCAGACAATTAACAACTTAAGGATAAAACTACTTATTTCTATATATGTAAATAGATGACAAGCAAGCAATGACCTCATTTTTCAATCTTTTATCTTCCTGCTATTTCTTTTTTCTGTATGTATTTTTTGGTTTATTTTTTTTAACCTTTCTTATCTTTGCATATAACAAATAAAAGACTAAATAAAGCAAGACTCGAAATCTGAGGACAGGAGTGGGTGGTAAAGAAAAGTCAGGGTTCCTTAACATCTAGGGTAACTATATAATTTATCAAACTACAGCACTTCTAAACGTGAAAAAGGATGCTTTTGGTAACTAAGAGAGGTCAATGGGAATAAGCTGGGACCACTGTGGACAAACCAGGAGGTCTGGTCCCTCTTGTAATTCCTCATTCATATTCCCATATGAAAGACATCCTGTGTGTAAAGAAACAACCCTCTGTTTTTGTTGGATCAACCAAACTTCAAATATAGCTCTTCTCCTTCAGGCCAGGCCTGGCTTCTGACAATGAAACTAGAAAGGTTTTCACACCATGCTGCCATTCCCCATCCAACACACCATGCAAAACTGGTTCCATTTTTACCCAAGAAAACAAGCAACACATAAGAATGTGGACCCAGGCCAGGCTTATAGCAAGCCCTGGACTTGCAGCCTTGGGTTTCTCTTAAAGCAACACTTCACAAGAAAGACAACAACCTGGTAAGAGGGTTCACAGATCCAGCCACAGATTTAACAAGTATTTTGAATGTTAGATCCTGTCGTCGATGCTAGGACCCCCACTGAAAGTGGACAGAGGCCAAAAGCCATCTCTCCTGCAAAATACATTCACCCAGAAGGCTATACCATCTGTCCTCAACTACAGGCAACAACTTTAGTTTCTTTGTCTTTGGCTGAGGTCAGGGGTGGAAAAGCCTTTGAAAAGAATAAAAAACTATGTTTTTCTCTCCAGATCACACTGCCCAAGTTAAACAGAGCCGGTGCTTACTTTTATTCCATACTTCCTATCCACGGGGTCAAACATTGCTCATGTTCATGAAATCTCGTACGTGGCTTGTGAATATTAATTTACTGGGCTATCCTCCCTCAAAATCACAGAGGGAAGACCAGTTTTGCAATCTACAGCACATAAAGAACCTATAATGGTGGTTGGAGCAGGAAAGCTGCAGCTGGCTTATCTCGAATGTTCAGAATGACTTTGATTCTTCAGGCTCTGCAGCCAAAGGCTGCTCAATGTGGTGGTAAAGGCATTGGTAAAGCAAACGTCTTAGGCTAAGTAATTACAGAAGGCGGTTCTATCCACAGCTGAGGGTGTGGGGGCAACTGCTAGAAGTTAGGGAATCACCTGTCTTAGAGATGGTGGAAGAATTCCTGCGGACCGGACCAAAGTCCTTCCAACTAGGAGACACCGTGAGTCCAAGGGGCTATTTGTTGAAATGACAGAGAGCTAAGAAAGTTATGACTGTTTTCTCCCTGTAAGTGGTAGGATAATCTTAAATTCAAAGACATTTCTACTAAGAAAACCGTTTAAACTGCCTCACATAATCACAAATGAGACCAAAATGTGCCAAACAAATAATCAAAACAAATAGCTTAATGATGAGTTTTTCGATGTTCAAAGAAAGAAGAAATTAACTGGTTCAGAGACTGGACGGTGAGATTATAATGTCTTTTTTGGGAGATCAAAACGATGTCTTCCCCACCTTCTAGCCCGCCCTCTCCCTCTTCCAAACAGTGAAGTGGACAGTTTCTGGAAAATACAATGACCCTTTATGCCCGGCTTCTCTTGTCTGCTTAGGGATACCATCTGTCTCCCACGCTATGTAAACAATCCCGGCAGGAATCTTCTGATGACCAAACAGATTAGCAAACTCCAGATTTTCACACCATTAATAATATCCCCCATCCAGATTAGGCCTCTTGCTTTAATAATGCCAACAATAAGCCTAATACCTTATCCTTCTCTGTTTATAGGGACTGTGAGTGTCCTTTTAAAGAAATCTCTCAGAACATACAGAGCCATCTGTTGGGAGGAGGGGGTGGGGGAAGCTCTCTCTAGGCGACGAAGACAGGAGCCCTTGAGGGAACGGGGAAATAATAAAACGAAAATCATACCTGTAAGACAAAGGCATACATGAAATTTCACCAGATGTAATAGAGGACACTACTAATCACACTAAAATCTTTTTTTCTTCTAAAAGCCAAAGTACAGAAAATTGCTCAAGAAAAGATAAGTTTCACACTTGGACAGCGATGTCCACACAGCGAGAATTCAGAGTTCCCTTGACTCTGGGGCAGGGACAGCAGAAACAGACCCGGAGAGCTTAAAGCCTCCGGCAAGTTTGCCGACCGTCCCCCTCTACCTAGGCTGACCGCCGAAGCCTGCCTTCTGGAACTTTAGTATTGATCCCCCGTAACTCCGCGAGCCCTCCGTCTTGTCTCCAGAGACTTCCAAGTCTAAAAGAAATAGCCGGGCCTGCCAAGACGTTCCTGAAGTTGCTAAGTGTCAAGGAGAAGCACTTGAGCACCGCAAAGGGAGGAAAAGGCAGGCAGGGAAGGGCCAAGCTCTGCAGCTGCCCGTCCTCGGAAGCGGCGGCGTCTGAATCCGCAGCCCCGGCTTCCTCCAGGCCCCAGGCCCGGCCGAGGATGCTCCCGGCGCCTTCCTCGCCAGAGAGCAGGGAAGCCCCCTCGCCCGCGAGCGAGGCTCTAAGGGCCCCCACGGTCCCCGCTCCCCGGGATAATCCAGCCACGAAACCCGTCCCGGAGCCTCCCCCCCCCACACACCCCGCATCTGAGGGCCGCGGAAGCCGAAATGTCAAATGAATGACCGCGCCGGGGCGCGAGGAGGAAAACAAAGCCGCCCCCCGCCGGCCCGTACCTGCGGCGCGAGGGCCGGGCTCCGGCCGCGCACTCACCTGGGGCTCGGGCGCCGCGGGCTGGGCTGGGAACGCGGCCGCGGGGCGGGACGGCGCCCCCGCAGTCGACCGGACCCGCGGCCCCGGCGCCCTCCGGCCGGTCCGCGCGCGCCGCGGGGAGAGCAGGCGGCCCGGGGCGCCGCCACGCGTCGCATGCAGGTCCCGGCTGCGGCGGCCGCTGCCGAGGGGGCGAGGGGCCGAGGGGCCGAGGGCTCCCGCGCCGCCGTCCCCGACCCCGCGACCCGCGGCGGCGACGGCACAGACGCGGCGCAGGAGCAGAGCGCGCCCGGCGCGCCCCTCAGCGGCTCTTCCCGCCGCGCTCCGCAGCGGGCTGGGGCTCCGCTCGCCTTTGTGCCGGCATCTTCCTTCGCTCGCGACACCCGGCGCTCCCCCGGCGGCTCCGCGCCGCCGCCCACCCCCGGCTTACGCCGCGCCCCCCGCGCGACCCGCCGATTGTGCCGAGTCAGCAGCAGCCGCGGCGGGGACGCGCGAAGCCATGTCTCCCGCCCGCGCTCGAGAGGGCGCCGGGGGTCCGGCTGCCGCGCGGAGCTCCCCGGCCGAGCTCGGCGGCCCCGGCGGGGCGCGGCGCGTCCCCGAGCGGCTCGGCGGCGTTCGGCTCCCCGGCGCTCGCTCCTCGGGTGTCGCCCCGGAGCGGCGCGCCGGCCCGCCGGCGTCTCCCCTCTCGCCGCTCCCCGCCGCGCCGCCCGGCCTCCCTCCCGCCGCCACCTTCCTCCCGCCGGGCCGGCTCCCGCCCCAGGCAGCCGCGGCGCCCCGGCCCGTGCAGAGCGCGGGGTCGGCCCGCTCACCTCTGGCGGCGCCAGCGCCCCTCCCGCCGGCCGCCCGGGCGGCATCTGCCCGCACCTTCCCGCGGGGCACCTGGCTGGGGGCTTCCTGCACGTCGGGGACAGGGGCAGGGGAGGCGGGGGCGGCGGAGGGACGGCGGGACCTCGGCCAGCCGGACCTCCTGAGGAAGGTGCGGGCGCGAGTGGGGCGGGCGCGGCGGGGCGGAGGACGAATCCCGAGGCTGCGGAGGATCCGGAGCGGCTCTCCTGCGGCGCCGAAGGACAGGAGGGTTCTGAGGCGCCGTGGAGGAGGGAGACCCTCTGAGGTCATGCAAGCGGGACTCTTCCTAAATCTCACCGAAAAGCTGAATGGAGGAATGTCGTGGCTCGGTTTCCCCACCTGCAAGGGCAAGACGGTAATACTCATGTCACCGACACGGGGTGTGGTCGCAATTAAAAATGAATTACTGAAAGCGCTCCGAGCTACTTTGCCTAAAGAGAGCACTAAATTAAAAATTACTGTATTAATACTCTCAGCTTTCTATTTACTTCTTCAGTAGCATCTTCATTGACCCAGCCCCACTTAGGGGAAGGACTGAAAAAGCCAAAGGGCAAGGCTATTGCCCTCTATGCGTGGTATCTATCCAGAAGGGCGGGGGGGGGGGGGAGAAGATGTGCTTGATTTTACGGTTTAACAACTATGGCCATATGGAGGAAGCTCCCAAGCATCGCCCCCTCCCCAAATAATGAATATCCATTATTTTGGAATTTTTGAGTACGTGCTTTCAGTATTACCCATCTCTCCCCTTTCTCTGTTAACAGGAATTAGATTTTTCTTTGGGAACTACCCCTCCCCCTTGCCCAGGAGTTTTTATGGTTCAAGATCGTGACACCTCACGAGTGACATCCTCACTCCCCAGAACTGACCAGTTATCATATTTCCAGACCATAGTAATTGGTTCTGGAATGGGTATGTTGGTCCCGGAACTCGATCTGGGGCTTTTGCTGAATCAGTTCAGAAAAAGAAGCTCTTTTAACTAGGATAACTAATAAACCAGTAATAACAAGTACAACCGCTTGAAGGAAGCCAGCTTCAAGGGAAGGAAAGCTGAGGGAGAGGATGGTGTCTTTTGAGACTTAAGAGGCAAATATGTCTGAATGAATGCTACCCCTAATGCCAACAAATCCCCTTACTCTTCATATCCTTAGATGAGTTTCAATTGTGTCTGTCACCTGTCATTTAAAAAAAAAAAAAAAAAGCTTTGACTCATTATTCGCAGAGATCTATCCCTTGCTAGGCTATTCCACAGAATTGGTGAACCCCTCCCCACCCCCAGCACGTGGCCAGAAAAAAAAAAAAAAGTCCTATTTTTGTTCCTACTGGAAGAATCAGGATCCCAAGAGATCCCTCATGATGTTCTCTTTCTACAACTTGCTCTAGACCCAGCAACCCCACACCTGCAAACCCTTAACCTCCTGTATTGATTAACCACTATGTTACAATTTTGCCTTTAAAAAAAGCATAAAAATAAATAGCACTAAAATGGATCATTATTGCTGCCCTTAGGTTTAAGAAAAAAAAAAAAACTATTTTCTCTTACTTAAAAGGAAGTCCCATCTATCTTTAAAATTTTCTGTATGTCAAGCATAAACCCCGAAGCTAAGGTATCAAATAAGATTAGTAGCAAAGTCATCTAGAATCTCAGCTTTCCAAAGGTGTATAAATGTTAGGTTCTTTCACGATGTGCTCCCCAAACCCCATTACCGCCATTACCTTATTTAGGTCTCAGCATCACAGGATCCAGGACAGATTCTCACCTAGCCTGGCTTTGAACCGTTCCCATAAAGAAAACTCCTCTATTTCACACGCTGGTCAAGGCTCTGTTGAAACTGACCTAACCCTAGAAAATGATTCTTAATATTGAGTCATCATACTTTTTCACCTAATAGAACTCCAAGTACAGAAGATAGACTTGTGGACCCCTTGAACTGTGTCTTTGGAGATCTTTGCATGGTCCTTAGCTGTTTATTACATGACGCTGACCTAATTCTTCACCATCCTAGGTTACCTCCTTACTATGAACATGTGCGGGTTTGTGGACACTCCTCCTGAAGTGTAGTGTCCAAAGCAGAACCCAAAGGCAGATTCCAAGAAACTTAAGCTTCAAGCCCCAACACCACAGGAGGAGTCCTAAACGTATGTTCACTTGGCTTTATGTTTCTGTAAAGGTTTTCGAAAGTAAAATATTTTAATCTCAAGAGACTGCTGTGTCTTTGCATCTAACTTCCTTTCTGTCATAATTTTCCTTCCATCTGGAAGCATCGGAGTGCTAGGCATTTGGGGCATCTGGCTAAGGGGAAGTTGAGTTTGTTAGATGGAATAAATGTATGGGGGTCTGTGGGCATTACAGCCCATAGTTATAGTGACATTATTCCAGCTGCTTGAAGGTCTACTGTCATGAGGATCACCGGGTGTTGTGACACTAAGGCAGAGAGCCAGACATCTTATCAGCAAATGAATGAGTCCCTCAGAATCCAGCACGGAAGTATACAGGTAACAGGGTAGACAATATTTGAAATACATGGATCCAGAACAAGAATGTGGAAAATGCCCCCCATCTTATTATATGGAAAAGAGATTTTTCCATATTTGACAACAATCTTAAAAAAGTAGATGGCTGAATACTGTTTTTCTGAAAATAAATAAATTGGGGAAAAAAAAAAAAGTAGATGGCTTTTCCAGTAGGGACTGAAAGGAACCTCTTCTAAACTATCAATAATAAAAACACATTTCAATCAACTATGCTAATGGAAAGACTGAGAGATCTGTTAATGTTGTAGAATAAAATGTGGCAGAATCATTTTTACATGAAGGAAACAGAGTAGGCAGACAGAGTATAGGAAAAAGTGTTATAAAAGTATATTAGGCAATTAATTATTTTCAAATCATTGTATTTTTTTTAAAGATTTTATTTATTTATTTGTCAGAGACAGAGGGAGAGAGAGCGAGTGAGCACAGGCAGACAGAGAGGCAGAGGGAGAAGCAGGCTCCCTGCTGAGCAAGGAGCCCGATGTGGGACTCGATCCCAGAACCCTGGGATCATGACCTGAGCCGAAGGCAGCGGCTTAACCCACTGAGCCACCCAGGCGTCCCCAAATCATGGTATTTTTTATACTTGCTGATGTCTGATACTTGTGAATAGATTTTAATTTGTAATCTGCTGTGATTTTTTAATTCTAAATATTATATTGTACATATGTATTCTTTTCCTTAAAAAGGCACTGAGCTGTATTATATTCAGACTCCAAAAATACATGGATCTATCCCCTGTTGAACCTGATACTCTAAATGTGGCCTCTGACTAAGTACAATAATGCTTTGAGATGTCCATTTCTGTCATAATTCATCTATCAACCATTACAAGGAAACAAATGGCTAATTATAACTAGGGAATTGGGACAATAACTAAAGGATGTCCATTGGAATGGCGTCATAAAACAAATGTATTGCAACTTTCCTATATTTTTAAAGAAAGTATATCAAACCTAACTGGTTAATTGTTTTCATAGTGGCTATGATTTACTTACTCCGCTATAGTTCAGTGATGCCCTTAGGTGCTAGGAAGGTATAACGTGTTTTTTGCCTCTGTGCCAATAGCCTTAGACTATCACAGTTTTTCCTGTAGTGGAGGTACTTAAAAAATAACTTTCTTCTTAGAACCCTGTATTTTTCCTACCTATTACCTTTTCTTTTATTGATAATCTTATCTCATTCTAAGTTCCTGATTATGGCCTAGTATGGAATCTATAGACAAGGTATATATTCTTCTTAGAACTTTTTCTAGAGTGGATTGTGGGAGGAAGGCAGGTCAGTGAATAATGTACATGAGCTTTAGTGCATACATTTTGTGGCATCTATTTTGGTTGCTTGGAATGCTTTCACGTTTTCTTCTAATTTCTTACCCATTACCAATGGTAAAAACTCTGGATTGTCCCTTTCATATATGCCTTATGTAAATATTTAATAACCACTTAATGTGAGTCAAGCATTCTTCTAAATGTTGAGGATGTAAAAGTCAGGAGAACAGACAAAAATCCCTGCCTTTGTAAAGCTTATATTCTAATAGGATAGGGAGGGAGAGGGCAAATAATAATGTCTGGCAAAAAGTGTGAATGTTTACCATATCCATATATTCCTCTGATTTTCCATTCTTCTTTGACTTTAAGATAGCCATGTGATCACTGCTGGCCAATAGAATTTAAGCAGCAGTGATGGTTGTCACTTCTGGCTCTGGAGATTAAGAATCCAATGTGACTTCTCTCATTCTCTTCACCTTCACCGAAACCACAGAGTCCATATATTGCAGTGGTATCGTCCCAAGATGGAAGGAGCCTGGATCCCTGAACCATCACTTA
Source organism: Neogale vison (assembly GCF_020171115.1). Taxonomy (NCBI): domain Eukaryota; kingdom Metazoa; phylum Chordata; class Mammalia; order Carnivora; family Mustelidae; genus Neogale; species Neogale vison. The sequence goes on from NC_058093.1 coordinate 8,920,229, forward strand.
GAGGAAAGCTGACTAACTGACATAAGACTATGATGTCATCAAGAAATAAAGTGTTGGGCGCCTGGGTGGCTCAGTGGGTTAAGCCGCTGCCTTCGGCTCAGGTCATGATCTCAGGGTCCTGGGATCGAGTCCCGCATCGGGCTCTCTGCTCAGTGGGGAGCCTGCTTCCTCCTCTCTCTCTGCCTGCCTCTCTGCCTACTTGTGATCTCTCTCTGTCAAATAAATAAATAAAATCTTAAAAAAAAAAAAAAAAAGAAATAAAGTGTTACATGTGGGGTTATTTGTTACATCAGTCACTATTAATTATCTTGACTACAAAGAAAATTGGTAACTTAAAATAAGGTATTGCTATAATTAAAACCTAAAATATGTATCATTTACTCAGGAGTTCAACAGCAAGCAGCAAGGAAACTAATAGTAGAAGCTAGAAAGATGGGTAAAGAGGATCAAGAAGTACAAACTTCCAGTTATAAAATAAATAAGTCATGGGCATGCAATGTACAGCATGAGGAATATAGTCAATAATATTGTATTAACTTTATATGGTGACAAATAATTAGACTTATGATGATCATTTCACAATGTGTATAAATGATGAATCACTGTATTATACACCTGAAATAATATTGTATACCAATTATACCACAATATAAAAAAAGAAAATATTGGTAGCATAGGGCAAAGCATCACAATAAATAGATGAGCTAGGAAATAAATCACCAGTTTTCAAAAATAAATGAGAGTAGAGATAGTCTAGACATTTGGGCCTCTGCAGAGGTAAAAAGGCTGACTGCTTTTAGATTCCAAATAGTAAAAATGGAATTTGTAAAGATTTGTAGAGACAAAAGCTCAGTAAAACTGAGCCATGGAAAAGATCAGATTTGAGGTGTGGTTAGATAACCTCAGGGTTACCGTTTAGCTGAGAGAAGTTTAAAACCTACGTGTCAAAAAACACTTTGGATGTAGTTACTGGCACATGCAACTGACTGGAAATTTTTTTAAAAATCACAAATAAGTTTATTTCATACAAAATTCTATTACCAAAAAAACTCTGAGCCCGGACCAAAAAAAAAAATTATTTGCCCATTCAAGACGTAACTTTCTATGTGCAAGAAGCAGACTTTGAATGCTGTACACACTTTGCAAGGAGACCCCATAACATTTCTCTTTTTTTTTTTTTTTAAGATTGTATTTATTCATTTGAGAGGAAGAGAGAAAGAATGAGCGGGGTGGGGGGCAGCACCAGGAGAAGTAGACTCCCGAATGAATAGGGAATCCTTCGTAGGGCTGGCTCTTAGGACCCCAGGAGCACAACTTCAGCCAAGGCACCCCAACATTCCTCATTTCATAAGTGGCCAGGCAAGATAATGGAGAAGGAAGAACCACACAGAGGTGGAAGGGGAAAGGATGAGGGTGGAGGGAAACAATGGACAAAGAAGATTCTCCCTGAGACAAAAGCAGAATTTAATCATGCGCCCTGCCAAACTGCCGCACCTGGGGTACATCATAATGTCTACCACAGGATTCAAGCATCACTCTCCACAAGATTGCCGTGAATCTTCCATTCTTTCTTTTCCAAATGTGGTATCCATTCTAGGTGTGAATCATTACAATTGGACTTCTAGGAGGCAGACATCTTGTCCTACTGGATCATAAGTTCTTACTACCATAAAGCGCCACATCTGGACTTGACAGAGGACAGAGGACCCAAGGATCTTGAATTTAGAACTAGAAAAAAATGACTAGATTGTTTTCCTTAGGGAGAAAATGAGTGTTTTTTAAATACAGGAATATATTTGTTTTCTATTATTGCATAACCAATTACCACAACTTCAGTAGCTTAACACATAACACATGATTTCATAGTCTCTATGGGGGGAAAATGTAGACCCAGCTCAGCTGGGACCTCTGCTCAGATCTCCCAAGGCTTCAGTCAAGGTATCTGCCTACTATATTCATACCTGAAGTCCTGACAAGGGAAAAAATCTACTCTCTCGGTGTGTTGACAGAATTCAACTCCTTATGGCTTTTGAACTAATGGCATCTTGTTTCTTCACAGCCAGTAGGAGAACCTGTCTTCCCTGTCTTTTAAGACGAAGTCTTATGTAACATAACTTAATCAAGAGAGTAACATTTTATCACTTTTGCCATATTCTATTGAAGCGAGTCACAGATCTCACCCACACTCAAGGAAAAGGAATTTACAAGGACGTGACTCACCAGGGGACTTTGCTCATTGTCCTTCTAGAAGTGGAACAACTGGATAATTGGTGAACAGAAGCTAAATATATGGGTTTTTACTAATAGTGATTGGTAATGTGCACTGCCATTTTACCCAGGTTGCTTTAGGGTGAAGTAGACCATGTGACTGGTTCTATCCAGTGAAATGTAAGTACAATGGGGGTCATTTCTAGACTGATGCAACTGTCCTTTGGTTGGTGTCAGGGCAGCCTGTGAGAAGATCTCCTTACTAAATGTTAAATATAAACTGAAGAATGTTCTGGAAGATAGTGGAGTAGGATGCTCCAGGAATCTGTTTTGGCTTAAACAACAATTGCACTCTCAGAATCTGTCCGATGTAACTATTTTAGAACTCTGGGGTCTGTGGAAGGCTTGCAACTTCTAGGGTAATACTCAGTATGGTAAACTGTGACAAATTTTGGCCAATTTCAGCTCTCATTGCAGTAGCAGTGTCTCATTGTCCATCCCTAGCCACATGGCAGGCAATTATGCACATGTTCCTAGAGCAACTTGCACACAGCTTTTGGGAGCCAGGGTGGGCAAAAAGGACCCTGTCCCCCAGTTAGCTGGGATCTGTCCTCTGATCACTGATGGCTCCTTCTGGTCACAGAGGTGCAGACAATGGAGCAAGTGATCATCCTTGTTGCACCTAACCCCCTTGATGCTAAACCTTTCCCCTCCAGCTGAAGTGGCCGCCAGGGGATTTAAAAAGCTAGCACCCTTTCTCTCACCCACTTTATTTGTCACCTTTTACCCTTTTGGGGAGCCATATATTAAAGATTAAGACCTTTAAAAGTGTATACAGGGAAAATCTGGAATTGACCATCCATTCCCTGAGAAAGGATCAGATTAAGGTTACAATTCAGGCTGATCCTTAGCATGGAGGTAGCCTACAGCAACTCAAAAAGAATAACAGAAAACAGCAAACCCTGGGAAAAGGGGAGAATCTGATTTACCGAGTTACCACATTATAGATAAGACAATGGAAATTATCGAGTTTACAGAACAGAAAGAAAAAAGATTTAAAACTGTGAACAGAGCCTAAGGAGCCAGTAGGACACCCTCAAACAGACCATGGGAGTCTTAGAAGGGGAGAAGAGAAAGGGACACAGATAATGTTTGAAGAAATAATGCCTGAAAAATTCCCAAATTTGATGAAAATATGAACATAAACATCCAAGAAGCTCAATAAACTCCAAGCAAGATTAAATCAAAGAGACCCATTATAAGCAAAGTATCAAAAGATAAAGACGATCTTGAAAGCATCAAGACAGAAGCAAATCATCATATACAAGGGATCCTCAGATTAATCTAAGATTAACAGCGGATTTCAATTTCTCGTTGGAAACTTCAGAGGCCAGTAGACAGTAGACTGATATATTCAAAGTGCTAAAAGAAAAAAAAAGTCAACCCAGAATCCTGTATCTGGCAAAACTGTCCTTTAAGGGTGAGGGAGAAATTAAGACATTCCCAGATAAATAAAAATTGAGGGACTTCGTGACCACTAGACCTGCCCTACAAGAAATGCTCAAAGGAGTCCTGCAAGGTAAAATGAAAGGACTCTAAACAGTAACTTCAAGCTGTATGGAAAAATAAAAATCTCAACAAAGATAAATACATGGGTAATTATAAAAGCTGGTGTTATTGTAACAATGGTTTGTTACTGCACTTTGTTTTCCCCCATGAGTTAAAAGATTAATGCATTTAAAGAAAAAGATATTAATGGAAAAGTTAGGATTACTGTAACTTTGGTTTGTAACTCCAAATCTTGTTTTCTATCTAATTTAAGAAACCAATGCACTTAAAAGAATTATTCATTTACATTTTGGGTGCACACAGGTATGAAGATACAATTCTGTGACTCTATGATTCCACTTACATGAGGTACTTAGAGCAGTCAAAATCATTTAGGGAGAAAGGAGAATGGGAAGTTATTTTTTGATGGGTATAAAGTTTCAGTTTTACAAGATGAAAGAGTTATGGGGAGGGGTGTGGTGATGGTCACACAACACTCTGAATGTATTTAACACCGCAAAACTGTACACTTAAAAAGTTAAGATGGTAAATTTTATGTTATGTGTGTTTTACCACAATAAAAATAAATGAACAAATAAAACAAAGGGAAGCAAGTGTCCCTGCCTTAACTCATCCACCATTAAGCCAAACCTGGGGAGAACATATACTTTAAGAGCAACATCTGTCACACCATGGGCCTCTTCTATCCTTTTCTGCCCTCTTTTCCCATGGCCTGCTGGAACTGGAAGAGATGTTCTTCTTTGACATTCCTTCCCTGTCTACTTGGGACTTGTTTTGACTAAAAATGAGCCTTTGGGCTGCCCAATGTCTTCATACCAATGTGCTCCTTCCCAAAATCAGCCTCATTGCTAAGCCTTAATGAGGCCCAGAGGAGGGCAAAAAAATCAATTTTAGGGAAACTAAATCAAAAGGCAATTCTAAAACATAACAGCTGCTTATTAACACAGAATATCTAACTTCTTAACTAATTTCAATGTATAATACCTCATTGAAGAAACTAATCCCATTATTATCTCAACAGGTAGGAAATTGAAGAGGTAGAAAGGCTAAGTCATTTGCCAGGACAGCATGAGCCTCTGGCTCCTCATCCTGTGTTTTGTCCACCATGGTGTAGTGTCCCTTTCATTAAAATAAGATGGCTTTTAAATTACTTTTTAAAGTGTTGTTTCCTTAAGATGCCTAATACTAATCCCATGCTTACTCAAATCACTCACCAGCTCAGATCACTTCTACATTTGTTTGATTTCCTTATTCGTTTCTTACTCTCTTATTGTTTTCCTCTTATTAACATCCTTCTTAGTACTACCATATTTTATAGCATTTTCAGTAATATTCAAATATGAAAGTCCCAAATTGCTTGTTGAATTTGAGAGAAGTCAAAATAAAGATGTGGACAGAGATCCCCAAGAAGATGTATTTTAAGGGGCACATGCACCTGAATATTTATAACAGCAATGTCCACAATAGCCAACCTATGCAAAGAACCTAGATGTCCATCAACAGATGAATGGATAAAGAAGATGTGGCATACATACACAATGGAATATTATGCAACCATAAAAATGAAATCTTACCATTTGCAACAACATGGATGGAACTAGAGGGTATTATGCTAAGTGAAATAAGTCAATCAGAGAAGGAGAATTATCATATGGTCTCTCTGATATGAGGAATTTGAGAGGCAGGGTGGGGTTCATGGGGGAAGGGAGGGGGAAAATGAAACAAGATGGGACCAGGGAGGGAGACAAACCATAAGAGACTCTTTTTTTTTTTTTTAAAGATTTTATTTTTTATTTATTTGAGAGAGAGAGACAGTGAGAGAGAATGAGCGAGGAGAAGGTCAGAGAGCGAAGCAGACTCCCCATGGAGCTGGGAGCCTGATGTGGGACTCGATCCCGGGACTCCAGGATCACGCCCTGAGCCGAAGGCAGTCGTCCAACCAACTGCGCCACCCAGGCGTCCCGATAAGAGACTCTTAATCTCAGGAAACAAACTGAGGGTTGCTGGAAGGGAAGCGGAGTGGGAGGAATAGGGTGGTTAGGTGATGGACATTGAGGAGGGTATGTGCTATGGTGAGTGCTGTGAATTGTGTAAGACTGATGATTCACAGACCTGTACCCCTGAAGCAAATAATACATATGTTAATAAAATTTATTTTAAAATTTTTAAATTTAAAAAAAGAAAGAAAGAAAGAGGACATATTGTGGTTATGTAATAAGAAATACCATATATGCTTTAAAAATCCAAAATGTGGGATACCTGGGTGGCTCCGTCTTTAAGCATCTGCCTTCGGCTCAGGTCTTGATCCCAGAATCCTGGGATCAAGCCCCATGACGGGCTCCCTGCTCAGCAGGAACCTTGCTTCTCCCTCTCCCACTTCTCCTGCTGGTGTTCCTGCTCTCACTGTCTCTGTCTGTCAAATAAATAAAGTCTTTAAAAAAATTTTTTTTAAATCCAAAATGTATATTAAGGCTGGCATATTTTTCTTGTTAGTGAACAAATATGTCAGATAAACCCAGCATTTCTACTTGGCTCAGAATTCCAACGTAAACATGATTCTGCCTGGAGAGAACACTGTAGCTTTGGCCAAAGAAAAGACATCTTTCCTAGCAGTTGTACCATTATTGGAACTTGAGCGAAAGAGTTTACGTCACAATCTAGTTCAGGGTCACAGAGAGATAACAGGTGAAGCAGCAGTTAATCTAAGGAGACGTAAAGGGAAACAGACATGTAGAAAATACATTGTGTAATTAAAGGCAAGGGTGAGGTCCTAGGAAAATAATATAAAATTTACAAAAAAGTTTAATTACGACATCCTGTTAAGAGTTATTCTCGCCCCATGTCCTAGGACCAATGGTTATACTGCATACAGCTTATCCTTTCACACTGATTTTTTTCCGGAGACATCCTCTGGAGACCCATGCTTCTGGAGACCCATGCTTCTCCCTTCTCCCTGCTCTCTGTGCAACAGAGCCTGACCCATATGGACTACATCTCAGGCTCCCTTGCTCCCTAGCACTGGAAGAGATTGGAGAGAGGGGTTAGAGGGTTTTCTCCCGACATTCCTCCCTGACTTGGTGATGGATTTCCAGTACTCACTCTGTCGGCCAGTCCCCCTCCCACTTACCCAGCCCTCGCTGCACTCGAGGACCTCATTGCCTTTCCTTACCCCTTTGTGCCTTGGACAGCAGCAGTTTCCCACTGTTTCTGATTCCTGAGTGTCCTGGCATTTCTTGTCAGTTTTCTTAACTCTGCCCAAGTTTCTGTGAATAGACTTTTCTTGACATTGGTACAACATTCCAGGGGAGCGTGCCTTCTATTTTCTGCTGGGATCCTGATTGGCATTCTTTTCCAGGATATTTATCGTTTACAAAATGATGGATTTAGACATCATTTAAGTACATTTAAAGTAGACGGTGCTTGTAATTCAGATCAATAAAGCTCAAGTCAGTAGAGCTTCAATCAATTACCATGAAATAATTTCAGACCTAGATACATTGAGAGTTTCTGAAGGTTCAAAAATTTCAATTTTATCAATTCACCCAAAGATGATAAAACTATAGGAATCTGTTCTTGCCAAATTCACGGGACACTGAGTTGTACTTCCAGGATTCCTATGATTAACTTGAAGAAGAGAATCTTTCATGAGTACTTTATAGTTTTCTGAGTATAGATTCTTAGCCTCTTTGATTGGGTTTATTCCTAGGTATCTTATGGTTTGGGGTGCAATTGTAAATGGGATTGACTCCTTAATTTCTCTTTCTTCTGTCTTGTTGTTGGTGTAGAGAAATGCAACTGATTTCTGTGCATTGATCTTATATCCTGACACTTTACTGAATTCCTGTTGGGATTTCATCAAGATCAAAAGCTTTTGCACAGCAAAGGAAACAGTTAACAAAATCAAAAGACAACTGACAGAATGGGAGAAGATATTTGCAAACGACATATCAGATAAAGGACTAGTGTCCAAAATCTATAAAGAACTTAGCAAACTCAACACCCAAAAAACAAATAATCCAATCAAGAAATGGCAGAGGACATGAACAGACATTTTTGCAAAGAAGACATCCAGATGGCCAACAGACACATGAAAAAGTGCTCCATATCACTCGGCATCAGGGAAATACAAATCAAAACCACAATTAGATATCATCTCACACCAGTCAGAATGGCTAAAATCAACAAGTCAGGAAATGACAGATGCTGGCGAGGATGCGGAGAAAGGGGAACCCTCCTACACTGTTGGTGGGAATGCAAGCTGGTGCAACCACTCTGGAAAACAGCATGGAGGTTCCTCAAAATGTTGAAAATAGAACTGCCCTATGACCCAGCAATTGCACTACTGGGTATTTACCCTAAAGATACAAATATAGTGATCCAAAGGGGCACGTGCACCCGAATGTTTATAGCAGCAATGTCCACAATAGGCAAACTATGGAAAGAACCTAGATGTCCATCAACAGATGAATGGATCAAGAAGATGTGGTATATATACACAATGGAATACTATGCAGCCATCAAAAGAAATGAAATCTTGCCATTTGCGACAACATGGATGGAACTAGAGCGTATCATGCTTAGCGAAATAAGTCAAGCGGAGAAAGACAACTATCATATGATCTCCCTGATATGAGGAAGTGGTGATGCAACATGGGGGCTTAAGTGGGTAGGAGAAGAATCCATGAAACAAGATGGGATAGGGAGGGAGACAAACCATAAGTGACTCTTAATCTCACGAAACAAACTGTGGGTTTCTGGGGGGAGGGGGGTTGGGAGAAGGGGGGTGGGGTATGGACATTGGGGAGGGTATGTGCTTTTGGGTAAATTAGAAGGGGAAGCGAACCATGAGAAACTATGGACTCTGAAAAACAATCTGAGGGGTTTGAAATGGCGGGGGGGTGGGAGGTTGGGGTACCAGGTGGTGGGTATTATAGAGGACACGGCTTGCATGGAGCACTGGATGTGGTGAAAAAATAATGAATACTGTTTTTCTGAAAATAAATAAATTGGAAAAAAAAAAAAAAGAAGAGAATCTGACACCAGAACCATTAAACCATCAGCTGAGGGGGTCTCCATGTTGGTGGACAATATCATTTAGAGCCTCAAATTACAGATCAGATGTTTGCATCATGGTGAACACAGAGTTAGAATAGAATCATTGTATATTTTTAGGGGCTTTTCCTATGAATTTAACTGACATAATAAATTACTTTTATAAATTTCAAGTATACGCCTGCATGAAAACAACAACAGAACCAAAGAGTACTAACGTAATGAGAATGAACAAGTTACAACTAATCAGTAACATGGGGGAATCCCACAAGTGTAATAATGCTCAGTGAAAGACAGATACAGACAGGCATCTACTGTATGACTCAATTTATGTAAGCACAAAACAAGGAAAGCTAGTCAAGGTCATGGAGAAGTCACAATGGTGCTTACCTTGGTACAAGGGTGAGGAGGAGGGTTATGACTGGAAGAGAACCATGAAGGAGGATGTTCTTTTTTCTTAATCTGGGTGCTAGTTACACAATCTTTGTGCAAATAGATAAGTCTGTGAAAATTTATCAAACTATACATTTATAATAGGAGTGCATATTTTTGCATATTTTGTATTTGTACCACACTTCACTAAAAAGTTGTTTGTTTTTTTAATTTACTAGTACTGCTTCTAGAACTAAAGCTTCTCTGTTTGGGGCAATACTGTAGATCCACTGACCAGCCACCACCAACTTTGTATCTCCAGTACGTATCTATTGTCAGTTCTGAAGATTCTGTCATGATACTATCTCAAATACTGATGTTCAACATCACAATGATTTTGTATTAGCTTATGAAATGAATGAATGATGAAACAATGACAACACTCTGGTCCCATTTCACAAAATCCTTAGAAATAATTTCTTAGACCAGGCTATTTCCAGAAAGAGTTCCATTAGAAACATTATTTATGTGCCTCTAGATAGATCAAAGCAGTGATTTGTAATGAGATGTGTGCCTTGGAATCTCACCTCCACACCTAGTGAGTCAAAGCCTCTGTGAGTAGAGTTTCCCACTTTCATATCATATATATTTTCAGAATGTGTCCTGAATGAATCAGACGTACTTCTCTACCTAAAAACCACTCTCCTCTTCCAGCACGAATCGGAACATCAATGTTCACAGCAGCATTATTCACAATAGTCAAAAGGTAGAAACAGGGGCGCCTGGGTGGCTCAGTGGGTTAAGCCTCTGCCTTTGGCTCAGGTCATGATCTCAGGGTCCTGAGATCAAGCTCCGCATCGGGCTCTCGGCTCAGCAGGGAACCTGCTTCCCTTCCTCTCTCTCTGCCTGCCTCTCTGCCTACCCGTGATCTCTGTCTGTCAAATAAATAAATAAAATCTTTAAAAAAAAAAAAAGGTAGAAACAACCCAAATGTCCCTGAATGAATGGATAAACAAAATCTAATATAAACATGCCATGGACTATTATTCAGCTTTAAAAGGAATGAAATTCTGATACATGCTACAATATGGGTGAACCTTAATGATTTTATGCTAAGTCAGACACAGAAGGACAAATCTTATTTGATTCCACTTATATGAGGTCCCTAGAGTGGTTAAATTCATAGAAACAGACTGTAGAATCGTGGTCGCCAGGAACTGGGTAGAAGGGGAATAGGGAGTTAATGTTCCGTGGACGCAGATTTCAGTTTGGGAAGATGAAAGCGTTCTGAAGATGAACGACGTGAGGGCTGCACAGCATAGTGAGTTCACTTATTGCCACTAAATATAAGCTTAAAAATGGTTAATATAGCAGATTTTATGGTACGTGTATCTATTTATTTATTTGAAAGCGAGAGCATGTGTATGAGCAGGGAAAGGCCAGAGGCAGAGGGAGAAGCAGACTCTCCACTGAGCAGGGAGCCTGATTATGGGGCGCCATCCCAGGACCCCGGGACCATGACCTCAGCCAAAGGCAGACGCTTAACTGACTGAGCCGCCCAAGTGCCCCTTATGGTAGGTATAATTTACTACCCAAAAAACTACTTTTCTTGAATCTTATTTGGCGTATTTTATAAGAAAATAAGCTAAGAATTCACACTGTTGGAGGAAGATTGTAAAATGAAACCCAAGCTCCATCTAAGGAGTCTCATAGCACCAGCAACCCTCTACTCGAAGGCCAGAGTTCCTGGTAGACTTGCATATAGACAAGAGGTTTGTACACTGGCCATTTTGGTTCTTGCTCATTTTGTCTGGATGTTGACTTGGTAGGACAAGCATTATGCAGTTGGCTACATATGATTCCTCTGGCCTACTGACTAAAAGCAGCCTCATCTTAAGCAGCTGGGTGTCTCAGTCAGTTAAGCATCTTGATCTTGGCACAGGTCATAATCTTGGAGTGGTGAGATCCAGCCCCATGTCTGGCTCCATACTGAGATTTTCTCTCCTTCTCCCTTGGTCCCTCCTCCCCCCTCAAATAAATAATTAAATCTTAAAAAAAAAAAAAAAAGGCATCTCATCAAAGCTCATCTCATCAAAGCTAAGCACTACCTATCAACAGTTGCCGTGCCAGAGGGACTTTGCATAAACAACATTCTGAACCCTTACTAATGAACATGAATGAAACCCTATAACAAAGAATTTCATTCCAGGGATGCCTGGGTGGCTCAGTCGGTTAAGCGTCTGCCTTCAGTTCAAGTCATGATCCCAGGGTCCTGGGATGGAGCTCCACGTCAGGCTCCCTGCTCAGTGGGGAGTCTGCTTCTCCCTCTGCCTTTGACCCTTCCCTCCACTTGTGCATGCTCTATGTCTCTCAAATAATTAAAAATAAAATCTTTTTTAAAAATGTCATTCTATTTTATCTTGACTCATCTAAAGAAAATATTATTTTTCTGTGGGTATTATCATATAATTGTTTCTAATAATGTAGTTTATTATTTTAGGCATTTGATTATTTTATTTTATTTATTTTTTTTTTCAACAAACTTCTTTTTTTTTTTTTTTAAAGATTTTATTTATTTATTTGAGAGAGAGAGACAGTGAGAGAGAGCACGAGCGAGGAGAAGGTCAGAGAGCGAAGCAGACTCCCCATGGAGCTGGGAGCCTGATGCGGGACTCGATCCCGGGACTCCAGGATCACGCCCTGAGCCGAAGGCAGTCGTCCAACCAACTGAGCCACTCAGGCGCCCCGGCATTTGATTATTTTAGTTTAGTTTGTTCACAGTAAGGTTTGTTTCGCCCACCTAGCTATCAAAGGAAACAGGAAAATTCTCATGGCCTTCATATGCTTTCTCCTTTTTGGGGAAGAATTCTGGTTCACTACTTCAATGAAAATATTCAACCTAAGAAGTTTTTCAGAATGTTTAGTATGTATCAACAATGTTAGCAAATTGCACTGTGATTAAAATTGTCCAAATCTCTCTTTTGTAACCATTGTATTCATGACAATCAGGCTTTCAGTAGTAGGTCTCCTAATATAATTATGAACTCGCCAATCTGCTTTCTGAAATCCAGTTCCAAATACATTCTTTTTTGTATTGTTAACTAAAGCTGTAGCAAATGTAAGTACTATTACTACTCTAACCCATTACCACTGCCAAAAAAAAAAAAAAAATCCCAAAAAGCAAAAACAAACAAACTAAAAAGAACTTTTACAAGCAAAATAACTAATAAAATTAAACTGTGGGGACATTTACCTAACTATGGTTCCAAATTAAAGTGCATTGATTAAGGTCATCCTCTTTTTATTTTTTTTTTAAAGATTTTATGTATTTATTTGTTTGACAGACAAGGGATCACAAGTAGGCAGAGAGGCAGGCAGAGAGAGGGAAGCAGGCTTCCTGCTAAGCAGAGCCCGATACGGGCCTCGATCCCAGGCCCCCAAGATCATGACCTGAGCTGAAGGCTGAAGCTTAACCCACTGAGCCACCCAAGCACCCTGGTCATCCTCTTTTTAGATGAGTCGTACTTTTATGATTACAAATGACAGCCAACTGGTCATGGTTTGACTTGTGGTTTTGCAACTTTATAACAGTGCAAAAGTGTTATGCACTCAATGGAAACTGTACCTTGAATTTTCTTTTTTTTTTTAATATTTTATTTATTTATTTGACAGACAGAGATCACAACTAGGCAGAGAGGCAGGCGGGAGGGTGGGAAGCAGACTCCCCGCGGAGCAGAGAGCCAGATGCGGGCCTCGATCCCAGGACCATGGGATCATGACCTGAGCCGAAGGCAGAGGCTCAACACATTGAGCCACCCAGGCACCCCTGAATTTTGAATTTTGATATTTTTTCCCCAGCTGGTGATGTGTAGTATGGTACTCTTCCATGATGTTGGACAGCAGCAACAAGCCACAGCTCCCAGTCAGCCACACAATCACAAGGGTCAACAACCAATACACTTAACCCGCTGCCTTCGGCTCAGGTCATGATCTCAGGGTCCTGGGATCGAGTCCCGCATCAGGCTCTCTGCTCAGCAGGGAGCCTGCTTCCTCCTCTCTCTCTCTCTGCCTGCCTCTCTGTCTACTTGTGATCTCTCTCTGTCAAATAAATAAATAAAAAATCTTTAAAAAAAAAAAAAACTATCAGTACCGATACAACCCTTCTGTTTTTCACTTTCAGTATCATATTCAATAAATTACTTGAGAAATTCAAAATTTTATTATCAAATAGACTTTGTTTTAGATGATTTTGCCCTACTGTAGATTAATGCAAGTGCTGAGTGTAAGATAGAGTAGCCTAAGCTGTGGTGTTCAGTAAGTCAGCTTTATTAAACACATGTTCAACTTAACACTATTTTCAACTTATGATGGATTTATCAGGACTGATTAATGGACTGTACTAAAGCAGCAAAACACTTCCTATATTCATTACCTCCTGCTCCAGGAGAAACAGACAGAACCTATTTCCCTGGTAACAGAACAGTGTATTAGTTTCCTATTGCTTTTGTAACAAATTACCACAGTGTCAACAGCTTATAAATCACAAATGTATTACCTTGCTGCCCTGGAGTTCAGGAGCCTGAAATCAGTTTCACTGGGCTAAAAAGTAGAGGTGTTATTAGGCCTGCCTTTGAGGGACCCTAGGGGAATCTTTTTCCCTGTCCTCTCTGGCTTCTAGAAGTCACCTCTATTCCCCGGCTTGTGACACCTCCTTCCATCTTCAAAGCTCATCACTCCAACCTCTACTTCCTCTGTTCCATCGCTTTCTTCTACCTTTAACATTCTTGCCTCCCTAAGGATCCTTGTGAATACATTGGACCCACCTATAATTCAAGATAATCTATCTCAAGATTCTTAATGCAATAGTATCAGCAAAGTTCCTTTTGCCATGTAGGGGGGTAACATAGTCACAACTAAGCTGCCCATTATCAGTCTATCATACATAGCTGTATCTCCAGCTAAAACATTACGTATACAAGCTTCTCTTCCACATGTAATTATAAGATTAAATTTTGACAAGTGAGATGTCATAGGCAGAACTTCTAGGAAGAAAATTTAAAGGAAGTTGATTTAACTGCAAAATGCACCTTTTTGTTCTTCTTTTCTTCCTCCCTTCTGCCCAAAACATAGACGTGGTGACTGGAGTTCAGCAGCCACATTGGACCCTGAGGTTAACACTGGAAATAGAATTCATGACTTAGATAAAGAAGCAGAAAAGGCAAAATAAGCCTGGGCCTTTGAGGGTCACTGTGCCAACCTGAAATGCCAAACTCTGGGCTTATTTTACATGAGAGAATAATCTCTTGTGTACATAAGTCACTGTTTGTGCTTATGTTACCACCATCGGAACCCAATTCTTGCCTAATTGATATTGTCTAATTCAGCAAATCTATCTTGTCAGTTGATCAGGGAGTGTTTGTTGAGAGTCATACTGCACTGCTGCATCTGTAATTAGTTGGACTTTCAAAGTAAACTTAAGAAAAGGAAAGAATGAAGGGAGGGAGGGAGGGAGGGAGGAAAGAAGGAGGAAAGGAGGGAAGGAAGGAGGGGGGGAAGGAAAAAGAAAAGGAAAAGAAAGAAATGGGCCAACTCCCATAACTGAAACCTTCTGTTAGGTTTGGCACCAGGCACAGCCTGACTTTAGGACAAACTAGAGCATGAAGACCGGGGTTGACTTTGCCTTCTTGGGACTTCATTATCAGGCCGGTTCCTCTCAGGGTTGCAAAATGGCTTCAGCAAACTCATCTTTTTCATATGTTTATTTCCCTAAGCCCAGAGGAAGAGTGAAAGCCTCTTTTCCTGAAGCCCTGCGAGGTCACCATAGGTGTCATTAAATCGCTTAGATTATGTATATATTTCTGCACCAATCACTGTGGGGTCTGGGGCTGGGATAGATCAGATCCTTTGTTTTATACCTACACCAATCAGGACCTGCCCTACAGATGTGAGTGGGGTCCCTCCCACACAAATGACAGAGCTGAGAACGAGGGGGAGTGTGGTAAAGTGTGAAGTGTGTTACAGAGACACCAAGAATGCTGGGGAGGCCTAGAAAACTTAGACTGTAGACTGGTCAGTCTACCAGTTTCATAAGAGACTTCTCTAGAAATTCAGAGAATTTGAGCTGTAGAATAATTAGCAAAAATGGTTCTAGCTCAGGAAGTTAAGATCTAATGCAAACCCCTTTAATTCCTAGCCCATGGCAATCCATTCTGTTTACACTATCATTCCCCAAATACTTTTCCTCCCCAAACCAGGAGCATTCAGGATTGGTAGAGAGTTCTCCTCTCAGGAGACTCCAAATCTACTCAAGGTTACCTGCATTTACATTTTGCAAAAAGTTACACAGTCCCGAGGTACTATTTCCATGTGAACCCTAAGAAAGATGGGTAATGTCATCACATCATATCCGGGAACGATAGGAGCTTATCTTTGTTTTTATGTGCATAGACTCGGCTCATTTTTGTGTGCAATTCGGCCAGTCTAGTACCTTCAGTATTCATTTGTTTTCCCTGCCCTTAGTCCATGTATCTTATTCCCATGCCCTTATTCCATGTGGAATCCAATTCCACATGTACACTCAACCTGTCATAGAAAGTATGTTCTTCTACGAACACATTCAGTCTAAAATAAGGTAAATTTTGTCTCCTTTCTTAATTTTTACAAAATGCAGGGAAAAGACACCCAGGTATCCATGATTGAAATTAAACAACCATTAGCTCTTTGCTATATTTATTTTAGGGGTTTTTTTGTGTGTTAAATACTAATTTCAGAGCTGATAGTTTAGAGGCAGCTAAAAAACCCTAATTCCTACTTTCCTTCTTGCCTTTCTTCCTCAGAAATAACCACTACCCTGAAGGTGGAATATATCATTCCTGTCATTCTTCTTTTTCTTTGTATTTGTTCACATTTCTCTCCATGTGTGTATATCCAGTCACAATATATACTATGGCTCAATTCTAACATGGCCAGGATCCCAACAAGAAGTTGATGGTGGCACAAAAAGTTAATTAGAAAGAGAGTCATAAGGGGGTAATGCAGAGACTCTCACAGAAGTGTGGGCAGTTTTAAAGAACAAGACATGGTAAAACAGCCAGGGAGTAGTAACAGCAGAAAGCCCTTCCCATCCCTGAACATGAAAGGGCAGGGAGAAGGAGTAATATTTCCAGAAGCTGCTGTGAGTTGCAGCACAAGACAGGGGTTTGCCAGCAGCTTTGACCTTAAGTAGAAGAATTAGAAGATCTCAATTGTTGTCCAAACCAAGATCTACCAGAAGATCAATACCAGGCCCCCTTTCCTCCCTCTTTTGAACACTGGTCTGTGGCTCCCATTGGCCACAACCAACTAGAAGGCAGGAGAGTCTGTCTGAAGCTGTCCGTCCAGGCCAACTTCTTGTGGAAGAAAATAGGAAAAAGAAGGGAAGCAAATGGATCTGGAAAGGTAGACAGATAATAACACAATCGTTTTGTATTTTAAGAATTAACATATTATCATAAAGTTAGGTGTGAACTGTTTCCTTCCAGAAAACCATAAATTAAAAATCCAAGTTACTAAACTCAAAGGTTTATCTCTGAACACTCTTTGTTTATCCACATGCATTTGGCAATGAATCAAAGAGGAAGGAAGGAAGGAAGGTAGGTAGGAAAGAAGAAAGGGGAAAAGGAAAGAAGGAAGGAAAAAGGGAAAAAAAGGAAGAGATGGGAGGGGGTGGAAAGATTGATTCCACAATCCCT
Organism: Neogale vison; assembly: GCF_020171115.1. Taxonomy (NCBI): domain Eukaryota; kingdom Metazoa; phylum Chordata; class Mammalia; order Carnivora; family Mustelidae; genus Neogale; species Neogale vison. The sequence goes on from NC_058093.1 coordinate 8,937,160, forward strand.
TGAAAAAAGGAGTGGACTTTTCTCTCCTTTGCTGTTGGCTTGGAGAAGCAGCAAAAGCACAGAACATTCCAGCTTCCTGTCAACTCCGCATCACCGGCAGATTCCCACTTCAGCTAGCCCTAGTGGAAAATAGAGATACGGCAGCTGAAACAGAAGCTCTTAGCAAAGAAACACTGCTGTCCCACCTTTAAATAAATAAATAAATAAATAATTTTTAAAAACCAGCTTTATTGAAATTAAAGGCAGCTCAACTGTTTCTAGTGTATTCACAGTTTTGCATCCATCACCACAACCAATTTTAGAACATTTTTATTTTCCCAGTAACAAATTCCACACGCCTTAGCCATTACTCCAACACTCTTTCCTTTTCATCTCATTCAGTAATTTGTGAATACCTAACTTACACAATTTACAACTTTCTTGTAAATTCTGACTCCAAAATCTAAGGAACTAAACCTGATGTACTATAGTGACCTATTGAATGTACTGGTAACATTAACATTCTTCCCTTATGTATTACTTGTCAACACAGATGCTCAGATTAATTTGTCAAACATGTCAATAACCACATATTCCCTTCTTACTCTTGTAAGTTACTATTAGACATGCTCTGAGGAGATTGGAACATGCTTTGGGAGATTTCAATTATTTTTGGATTTTTCAATATTGTCTTAGGTGAGTGACATAGCATTTAGGATACAATATATTATGTAAAAACTTAGAATTATATTAATGGGGCAAACAAAAAAGATGATGAGATACCCTGGAAGTAGTTCTTCTTTGTTAAGGATTTATGATAACCTTTATTAATGTTCAGCCTCTAATTTGAGTTCCTTCATTTGAGTGTAATGAACAGAGACCAATGAACATCCTAAGGAGATTTTTAAAAAGATTACAAGAAGGAGTAGGTATAGAAAAAACAGAAGTGGCACTTGCATTATTTCATTGTGAAAAGGAGAAGACTAAGGAACACCTTGGCTGTCCTCAAGCTTAAAGGGTGTTAATTCACCTCCGTCTCCCCAGAAGCCTACATATACACCCTTTCCGGGAAATATCCCCTGCTTTCTTCATTTCAGCTACTATTTATATTCCACTTGTAGACTGTGGATTTATAGCTCCAGCCCCAAACGCTTCTTTTGCATATCCCACTGGACTCCCATATTCCACTGGACATCTTTACTTGGATGTTTAATGAAACTCAACATGTCAAAACTGAACTCATCTTCCCCCCATTGTGGCAGACAGACTTTAAGGTGGACCTTGATTCCTGCCACAGTGTGCACACCTTTGTGCCATCCTTTCCCCTTGAAAGTGGGTGGGACCTGTGAATTGCTTCTAACCAGTAGAAAATGGCAAAGATGATGGGATGGCCCTTCCGGGACGTGATGTTATAGAAGATTCGCTCTTGCCAGCTGCCTCACTCTACAGACTCTCCTTGCTGGAGTAACAAAGTTAGTAGTCATTTAGGAGAGTCCACATGCCAGGGATCTGTGGCCACCTTCTAGAAACTGCAACTGGCCTCAGGGAGCTGAAGGCAACCTTCCGCTGATCATCACCAATAATGTGGGGCCCTCAATCCCACAACCACAGGACATGAATTTTGCCAACAACCTGAGTGGGCTTAGAAGCATATTCCCCCCAGTTCAGCCTGCACATGAGAATGCAAGTTGGCCAGCACCTTGACTGTAGCCTTGTAAGACCTTAAGCAGAACATCCAATTAAGTTATGTCAGCTTCCTGACCCACAGAAACTGTGACATAATAAGTACGTTATTTAAAGTTGCTAAGTTCGTGGAAATTTGTTACACAACAAGGCAGAACTCATACCCCCCAAACTTCATCTTCTTCCTCTTTTCTCTCTGTCTTTAAATGAGTGTATCTTCTACTCTATCAACCAAGCTACCCCGAATTCCCTCTTCACCCCCACATTCAACCAGTGTCTTCAGACCACCACTTCTGCCTCCTACATAGCTTCCTAACTCACGTAAGTACGCCACATATAAATCCAGATCTTTAGAATCATGTGCCCAACATCGCTGCAGCCTTTTAATCAGTCTCCCTGCCTCTAACCTTTCCTGTTTCCAACCCATTCTCATAGGACTACCAAACGTATCTTTCTAAAGCATGAATTGAATGAATTCACTTCAGAACAAATTGACTTCAGAAACACAGAAAAATCAGCTTCAGGACCAAATCCAGAGGTCTTGGCATAACGTTGATCTAACCATCCCTATGGCTTGTCTCCTTCTCACCACCTCTGCTCTACTCACACCGCACGAGCAGCCCCCCACGTGCACCTTGCCTTCTTACTGAAAACACACGAGCACAGATTGTTCCTTCTCCCTGGGGCTACCTTTCTGTCCTTAGTCAACTGGAAAACTCTTATTCATCATTTTTTACTTATCTCTGGCATCGTCTCCTCCAGAACCCTTTCTCAGACCTCACTACCTGGACCCTGTCTGCATTCCGAGTCACCTGGGCTTTTCTTGATCACAGAAGGTAGGGGTATTTGCTTGCATTTCAATCTCTCATAAGATAGTGAGCTCCATGTCTTCTGGAATTTTGTCTTATTAATTTCTTTTTTAAAGATAGAGGGGTAGGGACAGAGAGAATCTCAAGCAGAATCCCCACTGATCACAGATACCAAAGTAGGACTTGATCCCATGACCCCAAGATCATGACCTATTCCAAAATCAAGAGTCAGATGCTTAACAGACTGAGCCACCTGACAATTTACATAGTTTCTGACGCAAGCAACAAATGGCTGTTTATTTGGTTAAGGAATTAAGTTCACACTGCTAAGATATATGGAAGTTGACAGAGAATGCAATGAACACTGGCATTGTGCTTGGAATTGTCCCCCACAGCTGTGCTGGACTAATATGGGCAAGGGGGACCCAGACCTTAGCTCTGGGTTCTAAGATGTTAAATGAATTTGTCCCTTTGCCCTAGCCAGAGCTGAATCTCCACAGGTTGTGTACTCTTTGGAAAAAAGGTCCCATTCCTGCAGAATGTTGCTGCATTTATTGAGATGCTTATGTTCTCCTTTGGGCAGTTATCGCAGATTAGACTCTACGAACTGCAGGAAGCTTGTGCAAACATTTTCATCTCACCCTGGAGAAGAGGTCCCAGAAGGAACCGAACTGGGTTTGACAAAGTTCATCTTGAACTGCACTGCCGCTGTCCAGCACCTAGTGTTATTTAAATATAACAACACAAGGTGGGTAGGGAGAAGGTGGTGGGATTATGGACGTAGGGAGGGTATGGGCTATGGTGAGTGTTGTGAAGTGTGTAAACCTGACAATTCACAGACCTGTACCCCTGGTGCTAATAATACATTATATGTTTCTAAAAAAATTTTTAAAAATAAATAAAATAACAACACAGGTTTGGGAAATATTAAAAAAAATTCAATCTTTGCTATTTGAAAGTGAGGCATCAAGGTTGTGATCTTGCTACTGTCAAGAGTGCATCTCTTAGGGACACCTGGGTGGCTCAGTTGGTTGGCCAACTGCCTTCGGCTCAGGTCATGATCCCGGAATCCTGGGATCGAGTCCCGCATCAGGCTCCCAGCTCCACGGGGAGTCTGCTTCTCCCTCTGACCTTCTCCTCGCTCATGGTCTCTCTCACTGTCTCTCTCTCAAATAAATAAATAAAATCTTTAAAAAAAAAAAAAAGAGTGCATCTCTTGTATTGATACTGTGTGCCAAGGTGTCACACTGGGGAAGGTACGCAAGTGATTATGAAGGACATGGTTATTTTCACAATCAATCATCTTGGGAAGAGAAAGACCCTAAGTAGGGTAAGAAGACATTTCTCTTTCTCTTTTCCCTTTCTCTCGCTCTTGGCCTGCGTTCCAAGAATGTACATGAAGCTCCTCATAAGCAGTAAAGGAAAATGGCTTCTACCACAAAGGTCATGTGGAAACCAGGCAGAACAGCACCTGTAGGATGAACCAGGGTTACAGAACAGCCATATCTGGTAGCCAGTAGTCTGCATGTGCTTTCCTTCCCTCTCCCCTGAGAATATAGTCAAGTCTCGTTACAACATAGAACCACGCTTCAGCTCAGTTTGAAGATTTAAGTCTGTTTGTGCTTGATTTGGCGTGCTCTATTCTAAAACTGAAATGAGGAGAGTGTGCTCAAAGGGGTAATGGTAATCAATGGTGTCGTATACTACAGAGAGGTCAGGAAGAATGAAGGCAAAAAATAAGGCCAGTGGGACTCTGCAAGGTAGAAATCAACAGTGCCACTCCGGATGACCCTTAGAGGGAAAGAATGAGACTAATCACCTAATTACAGTGCCTAAAGATGGATAGTTAAAAGAAATGGAAGCAACCAATTTAGAAACTCTTTCCATTACAAACCAAAGAAGTAATAGTTTCTAGTTAAAAATTATTTTAACTTTCATACTGTCAAATTGCAGATAAAGGAACTGAGTTTCAGATTATAACTTCCCAAAGTCACCAAACTAGGAAGTGGCAAATTCATACTTTCTTTCTTTAAGTTCAACTATTTTCCCCACTACCTTTAGGAAATGAGCTGGTGGCTTGAGAACCAAGCTATGCAGCTATATTCAGATCAATGGCTCTGTGCAACTTCCAGGAAATCTCTTTAGGAAGGAGATATGTTCTTCTTTTTTCCTTCTTTTCTGACTTCCAGAACACAGATGTGATGGCGAGGGCATGAGGCACTGTCTTGGATGATTTGGGGGTACTTACTTGTTAAGAATGATAGACAAGAGAGAAATCATCTAGGATCCTGGCACTGGGGAGCATCGACCAGGCCTCAACTGTCTACCTCCAGTATTTTCATGAGAGAGAAATAACATCCCCTACCACCACCTTATTTAAGCCATTGTTATTTTGAGTGTACTTTCACTCAAAGCAGATCTAATAATAACTGATGCCATAGATAAAGGGGGCAAGTGAGGGTAGAAAGGAAATGGATTGTCATTTTAGTTGGTAATCTCAGTGGAAATTCAGGGTTATGTATCAATATTATCCTTATTGTGGCCTTGCTGCATCTAGCTAGTAAAATGACCAACTATGGTGGACATTTGTTCTCTTTGTCTCATCAGCACCCCTTTTTTCCTGGAAAATTTGTTATGTTTTCCATATAATTCTAGTGGGATTGACATTACATTGTTGTCCTCCTATTTAAGGAGGTCTGGAAGTCACTCAGGCAGTTCTGCCTTACAATTGTGCCCCCTTCCATTTATTGGGATAATTGGTTCAATGTTAAGCACTTGACCCAAGCTAATCAAAGTCCTCTGAGATTGTCTTAAATAGCTCTAAAGGGTAAAGCATCATTTGACTCAGGAGATACATGATAGGAAAGGTAAAACTGGTACTGGTTGAAGCCTTATTCCTTGAGTCTGTGATAGAAATAAGGTCAAGAAGAGATAAGAAGTGAGATTGAGTGGATAGAAGTGGTTGAGAGAAAGAGAAACTGGGTTTCGGACTTGATGACATAATTTAACTCCTTAGATCCCTTATGCCAGAGCTAACTGCATTAATTTCCTATTGCTACTATAACAAATGGCCAACAACGTTAATGGCTTAAAACATTATCATCTATTACCTTACAATTCTAGAGGTCAGAAATCCAAAACCAGTCTCAGTGAGCTAAAGTAAAAGGTTTGGCAAGCGTTTGTTCCTTCTAGAGATTCTAAAGGAGAATCTGGTTCCTTGTTTTTACCACATGCTAATGGCTACTTGCATTCTTTGGTTGCATTCTTTGGTTGTGGCCCTTTCTCCATCTTCAAAGCCAGGAGTGTAGAATTTTCAAATCTCTCTGTCTCTGTCTGTCTCCATTTTTCTTTCTAAACTTCACTTCTGTTATCTCATCATCTCCTTCTATCATTCTGACATTCCCATCTCCCTCATTCCTTGTGATTACATTATATAATCCAGATAATCCAGAAGAATCTCTCCAGGTCAAGATTGTTATCTTTATCGGCAAGGCTCCAAATTAACATTTTCACAAGTTTTGGGGGTTAAGATGTATACATCATTGGGGCTTTCCACCGCAAAACCTTTCTACCAAAAAGCCTTTGGGTCCCTCTATTGTTAATTTTTCTACCACACTAAACCATCCCTGAACTTGCAAAAAAAAATTATTTTCCTCTTCTCTTCCTCTTGTCACTTGCAAACCAGAGTCCTAACTGATCATGCAACTTCCCACACGAAAGCTAACAGAATAAATACTTGAGTTCACTTAGCAGTGTCATTGCCATAAGCTTCTTCCTGCAGGCAGGTCAACGTGGCTTCATCACGGGAATTCATCCACCTGCTCTACTCCAGTAAGGATTCTCAGGACTCGTGACTACGGATGGTCCTGGGTAAATTAAGCAATGAAACTGCATTTTCCATATTCTTAACCCCAAGAAGTTTAAGATATTAGAGTAAAATTACCACCAAATAGTAGCAGATGGATTATTAAGACATTGTTCAGGATGTGCTTATGCCCTGGAAAGCTCAACCTCTTAGTTCTTTGCAGGAGCTAAAACCTTATACAAATAAAAGCTCTACACAATATATGAAAAGCAACTACCTGAGATGCATCAGAATGGACAATTATTATAACTCTGAAAGAAACCCATCTTTCTAGCTAGAGGACTGGGAAAAAAGGGCTCTCAGAAGTTGGAAAGAATAACAGAAATATCACAGTGCAGACAGCTGGAGAATAAATTCTAATTCTGCGTATAAACCAACATAAGCCCTAGGTTCATTCCCAATCTGTACATGCATGAAATAGATGTCAGAGCCTCAACATACAATATTCTAAACATCCAGAATATAATCCAAAGTTACTCAACATGTAAAGAACCAGGAAAATATGATCAATTTTTAAGGAAAAACACAATCAACAGATGCAAAGCCTGAGATAACACAGATCAGGGCAAACTTTTTCTGCAAACAGCCAGATAGAAAGAATATTTTCGGTTATGTGGGCCATATGGTTTCTATGGTTATGTGGGCCATATGGTTTCAACTCAGCACTCTCATTGTAGTACCAAAGCAGTTACAGACAATAGTGAAATGAATGAGTATGAAAGTATTCCAACAATATTGCATCTATGGAAACAAATACTTTATCTGAAATGAATGTCAAGAAACTCAGAAAATCCTCAAATACTCTTAATAATTCTCTGCTCCACCAAGATACCCAATAGGATTAAATAATTATGAAGAATGAAATTATGAAGAATGAAACATAATTTTTGAAGAATGAGCTTTTATAGTTCAGGACCTCAGACCTAAGCTTATAGATATTAGATGTTATTTTATTCTTATACGCACTGTGTGGGGGCCAAGAAAAACAAGGCTGTGCCCACCTCGAGTCTAGCCCTGACATAAGTGCAGCCATCTTGATGTTCCAGATTATCAAAATATTTCTTGGGTTCTAACCTACTCAGGTTAGCACTTTAAACAGTTCCTTTCTCCTTTAATGATATATTTTAACCCCTGGATTCAGCTGCCTCTGTCTTTCATATCTCCCCTACATATTCCCCAACTGAACAATGTTGACCCGAGTAGGTAGGGACAACTCTAAGCCCTTATTCAGCAGGAAGAAGTTAGAGAAGATGAGACCTTCCCCCTTCAACTACCTTAAAGATTTAAGGGGGAAATGTGGAGACCAAGAAAATTAAGACAATCGCTCCTCAAGTTTAGCTGATGTGGGAAACAGAGGCAGAAGAAAATCATTAAAATTCCTTACCTACTGACAAGCCCTTGAAACAGACAGAGTGGCTCTCCCCTGGGGACTTAACTGCCCTCACCTTGAGATTTTGCTAAGGACAATCCTAGCCTCACTGACCCCCTACCCCAACAAGTCTGACCAGGATCCTGTAAGTCTACTTTAACAATACCTTTATCTCTATACCTCCAAGATAGTGTTGAGAATCAATCCCAAGCATATGGCCCACTGATATACATCTAAAGGGTCTCATGAGAAGATTTTTATTATTGGTAATAAATAACCTTTCTACCAACAATAGCTAGCCTCTCAAGGTCCAGGAGACCTTGCTTCCGAGAAAGTCCTTGGAGACTTACATCATCCATAATCCCCTCTGTCCTCACCCACCGTCGGAGTCCACCCCGACTCTGCCTTTAAAAACTCTGACTGTAATCTGGTTCAGGAGTATAACCTACTCCGCTGTGCCGGGTATACTTGGGCCCAAGCTTAAGCTTGTCAAATAAACCCTCGTGTGATTGCATCGGTGCCGGGCTCCTTGGTGGTCTCTCGGATGTGAAAACTCGGGAATAACAACTGGAGAAACGGAATAGGAAACGTGTTCTCAACTAAACAATACATGGAAGATAAAAACATTTTTGTCATTTTTAGTATTTTTGTTGTTGTTGTTTTTGTTGTTCTAGCTTTATAGGGCTTTAAGAGTATACATACCTAGGGGTGCCTGGGTGGCTCAGTGGGTTAAAGCCTCTGTCTTCAGCTTGGGTTGTGGTTCTGGGCTCCTGGGATCAAGCCCCGTGTCGGGCTCTCTGCTCAGCGAGGAGTCTGCTTCCCTTCCTCTCTCTCTGCCTGCCTCTCTGCCTACTTGTGATCTCTGTCAAATAAATAAATAAAATCTTTTTTTTAAAAAAAAAGGAGTATACATATCTATAAAAAATTTTCCAGTGATACGAAAGTATTTATGTTAATACATGAAACATGAAGTGGAAGGAAGTTATTTCTCATCTCTCAACTCCAATCCTGAAAGAGAAATACTGAAACTTTGTGTATCTTCTCAAATTCTTTACTATGCACATAAAATAAATGTACTCAAAAGTTTTTCTTCTAAATAAAAATAGGGTCACATACCTATCTTACAATTCATTCTTTTTATCCACTGATGTGATATGTACATTTTCCATTTAGAATATTCCATTTTGGGGCATCTGGGTAGCTCAGTAGGCTAAGCTTCTGCCTTCAGCTCAGGTCATGATCTCAGGGTCCTGGGATCGAGCCCCACATCGGGCTCTCTGCTCAGCAGGGAGCCCGCTTCCCCCTCTCTTTCTGCCTTCCTCTCTGCCTATTTGTGATCTCTGTCTGTCAAATAAACAATTAAAATCTTTAATAAGAATAAAGAATATTCAGTGTTTTTGATGGCTATTTAGTGTGACTATATTGTTATTACCTAACCACTTTCCTATTGAAGATTATGGTAATTAATTTATGGATTCCAATTATCCATTCTCCTGTAGTACATCTAACACCCTTACCATGGCTTCCCAGAAGGCTTGGTATAATTTCTGGTATCTTGACTTCGGCTTGGCCAAGTTGCTTACTTTGGCCATTGGAATGTTATTAGATGTGACAGAAGCAGCAGCTTGAAATATGCTTCTGCACTTGGACTTGCCCTCCGGTTCTTCTATTATTCCCAAGAAGAGCATGCCCCAAGGAGACACTGACCCCTTTTTCCTGCCTCCCCCAGAAGGAAACCAAGCAGAGCTTTCCCAGCCAACCTATAGACATTGTGAGTATGAGAATAAATGCTTGCTTTTAGATGACACTGACTTTTAGAGTGTTTTTGTTAGGTGGTATAATGATGGCAATAGCAGATTTTGTAATATTATAAAAAATATACGATAAGTATCCATCCCTTTATACATATCTTGCAACTTTAAGCCAGATAAATTCCTAGAAGCATAACAGCTACGTCAAATCTTATTTTTTTAAAGAGAGCTTCATTTTTTAAAAAAGATTTTATCTATTTATTGACAGAGATCACAAGTAGGCAGAGAGCAAGGCAGAGAGAGAGAGGAGGAAGCGGGCTCCCCGCGGAACAGAGAACCCAGTGTGGGTCTCAAACCCAGGACCCTGAGATCATGACCTGAGCTGAAGGCTGAGGCTTTAAACCCACTGAACCACCCAGGCACCCCCAAATCTTCAAAAATCTTTATTTTTGAAACCAGCTAGATAACGTTGGTGGTGATAAATATTAACATTTCTTAAGCATTTTCTACACTCCACTCTCAAAGTCTTTCACATGTGTCCAGAACTGTAAAGGGTCTGAAATTTTTTTCTATTTGCAAACTAACAAGTTCTCCTGCCACAGTTTTATAGAGGGTGACAGAGACATGAGACTCCTGAATCAAAGGACATTGTTACTTATGACCAGCGGCATAAGTGTCAGCACGTTTTTCTTTGTTCCCCTTGCCCCCAAAGCACCAGAAAGGTGTCACCGATTGGCCCAGATGGGTACCTGCACATGGATTGTGTTACAGGAGGGGATCCTTGAGTTTGGGAACTGAAATCTCTCATAATAGATGGTAAGCAAATCTGCCTTTTACTCCAGAGGCAGACCCTATCTCTATTTTCCAAAGTTATTCCCTCTATAAATATTCTCGAAAAGATAGGCCCGAACAAAGGGAAGTCAGTGCCTGTCCTCACAAGTCATAAAGAAATATGAGAGAGTATGGACAATTGTCTCCTAGTGGTTTTATTAACTTAATCTTCTCTACTTTACAAATATGGAACTAAAGCACAGAGAATTTAGTAATTTTCCCAAAAGCATATAGCTAAAGGGTAGGAGAGTCAGGTATATTGGTCATTATTTCTAAGACAAAGATAGATTTTTAAGAAAAATCTTTAATATTATAATTGTGGAATAAAAAATGTATGAACACAATTTTTTCATTATCATATAAAAAGTAGTCCTTTTGTCTTTATTAAGCTGTTCAGTTTGTATAAGAAAAGAAATTGTATCTTGATTGCACTACAGCTAGAGAGAACATTTTCCATAAATAATTCTTTAAAGAAGTCAGAATGCTTTCCAGGAAGGGAGTGTTTGGGGGTAGAAAATGAAACCAGCCAAGCTGTCAAGGGCTTCAAGAGACAACAGGCATTTCAGAGCTAATGTAGAAGCTTGATTTTATCATCAATATGTTTGATTAAATTTACTACCTTGGCGCGTCCTCTGCACTGATTTTTATAGAGAAACAATGAAGAAAGAAATGTAAATATGGATTTTGCTATTTGTTGAGAACCAGAGGAGAAACAATTCTACATTGTAATATAGTCTTATTAAATAATGTTTTTATAAAGATTAAGACTTTTATCACTTAATAATTTTTCATACCAAGATATACAAGTAATACTTTAAGCTCAACTGAACTTTTTTGATGGAATATATATATATATACATATATACACACACACACATTTATATTCTTTAAGGGGTTACCACTATTGAAAGAATAAGGTACCATCTGTGTTCAAATATAATTAAGAAGAATCTACAAAGATCTACAAAAAGCCTTAGAAATAAAGGAATAGATCCTGTGATATAAGATTTATAAACTGGTTGTTTAGAATTCAATGTCTGGGTGAAATGTTATGTTAATTTTCACTTTTTCACCCATATGATGTTTTCTATCTTTTGGATGAGAAACATTTCCCTTGTAGTGTTGATCCATAGCTTCCCTCAGAGCCTTGTATTTTGAAGGGCTGGACTAATCTTTGATGACTATGACGAGGAGCATTTGTATTCTTTTCAGAAATACTTATCGAAATGCATTACTTGCATTTAAATCATCAAATCAGTTCTTTAATATATGAATGTGTATATTTTTAATGTGTTCTTAAGAGAGTGATGTGACTTTTCCCAAACCACAGAAAAATAAATAATGTTATCCTTTTCATTCCATAAATAAAACAATTTTAGGTTCTTCATCTGACTTAATGACTCATGGAATCCAAGGACATACTCAATATCTGAGAATGTAACAAATCTCAGAAACAACTGGACCAAGGTCCTGACTACAGTTATGATAACATTTCACCAGACATTGAATGCTAAACAACCACTTTATAGATCTTATTTCTCGCCAGTTTCTCCATTATTGCATAGGTTCTCCAGGCCAAAAATTAAGTCTAAGAGAATTCTGTGCTGGAGATATACATACAGAACAATGTATGAAAATAGAAATCCCCACAGTCACCATGGAGATGAGGCATAGGTTGTGAGGAAAAGCGGCAGAGCTGGGAGACCCTCAGAGGGTCTGTCAATGAGAGCCTTTACCTTCCCTCTGATTTTCTAAAGCAAGTTAGAGTTTACTCCTTCTTTGTATGTAAAATGCCACAAATAATTTGGAAAATGGGCAAAAAAAAGAAAGAGATATAAATAAAAAGACTAAAATAACTAAATATGTGAGGATAATAGTTATGTTCCCAAACCTGCAGGTTAGGAATACAGAGCAAACCAATCATTCAATTCTAATATATATGTTGCCAACATTTAGAGTTAATTATATAATAATTATCCCATTTTCTCCAATAAAACTCAGATATCCCCAGGCCTTATGGATTGATTCATTCATTTATTCAACTGTATACATTGAGATTTTACTATATGCCAGGAATTTTACCAGATTCTGAAATATAGTAGAAGTACATTACAGTATATTTATTTTATTTTGTGAATAGGTCATACATCCAAATGATTTAGAATCAAAATAATAGTAAGATACATGCACTGAAAACTTTATTCACATAGAAGTTCCCATCTACCTTTGTCTTCATCCTATGTATCTTACAAGCAGGGTGACATACCTCTAGGTTTTCCTGGAACATTTCCAGTTTTTGCCTTTTGTATTGGTTTAATTATTAATAGTGTCCCCTTTTATTTTCAAAAGTGTTCTGGTTTAAATAATAAACACCAGAGAAAATAATCAATAAATTTGAAAACAGAAAAACAGTAAAGAAAATCAATGAACCTAAAAGCAAGTCCTTTGAAAAAAAAAATCAATAAAATTGATAACCTTTATCCAGATTGACCAAAAAAAAGAAAGACAAAAATTACCAATATCAGGAATGAAAGAGAAACTATCATTACAGATCCACACAGAGAGTGAAAGGATAAGACAAGACCACCAAAAACTCTCAGCCTGGAAGTCAACAACTTAGATAAAATGGACAAATTGTTAAAAGACGCAACCTACATGGGACACCAGTGTGGCTCAGTCAGTTAAGCATTTGACTCAATTTCAGGTCAGGTCATGATCTCAGGGTGATGAGAGTGAACCCAGCATTAGCTTCCACACTGGGCGTGGACCCTGCACGAGAGGAACCCTCTCTCCCTCTGCCCTTCCCCCCCCATTCATGTGCAAACATGCTATCTGTCTCTCTCTTTCTCTCTCACTCTCTGTCTCAAAAAGGAACAAAAAAAGATGTAAACTATCTGAACTCACTCAAACAAAACAACAAAAACCCAAACAAAAATACAATAGTCTTAGAACTATTGAAGAAATTGAATTTGTAGTTAAACATTCTTTCAACAAAATGTTTCAGGCCTAGATGCTTCACTGGCAAATCCTAAAAAAATACTTAAGAAAAAAATAATGTCAATTCTCCACAATCTCTTTTAGAGAATATAAGAGGAAGCACCCATACGTTTTATAAGGCTAGAATTATCCTACCATAACAACCAAACACGTTATTATAAAAGAAAAGTAAAAACTAATATCCCTCTACAAACAAGACACAAAAATTCTCAACAAACTATTAGCAAATCAACTCTAGGAATATATAAGACAGGGTAATGTAGATTGACCAAGTGTGGCAAATCCTGAGAACGCAACTGGTTAAAGTTTTGAAAAACCAATGTAATTCATCAGATTACCAGACTAAAGAAGAAAAAAAACATGATTATCTCAATAGTACTTGACAAAATTCAGTATCTCTTCACAATAAAAACTCTCATCAAACTAGGAATGGACAGAAATTAACTTAACCTGATAAAGAACAACTAACCCTTCAACTAATCAAATTTAGTGGGAACAAAGCAAGAATATCTTTCTTTCACCACTCCTATTCATTAGAGTAAAAATCCTAGCCAATGCAAAAAGTGAGAAAAATAAAGTTATTCAGATTATAGGGGGGAAAAATACTCTATTTGTAGATGACAGGATTGTTTATGTAGAAAATCCCAAGTATACAAAAAGAGTTCCTAGAACTATTAAGTGAGTTTAGCAAGGTCATAGGATAAAATATCAAAATACAAAAGTCAATTATATTTCTATACAGTATTTCCATATTCTATATATTTCTCTATTATAACAATAAACACTCAGATTTGAAATTTTTAAAAAATTCTAGTTTAAATAATATCCCAGGACCCCCTGGGGGCTCAGTCAGTGTAAGCATCTGACTCTTGGTTTGTACTCGGGTCATGATTTCGGGGTTGTGAGATCAGGATTGAGCCTTGTGTCCAACTTGGTGCTCACCAGGGAGTCTGCTGAAGATTCTTTCTCTCAGATGCCTGGGTGGCACAGTGGGTTAAGCATCTGCCTTCAGCTCAGGTCATGATCCCAGGGTCCTGGTATGGAGTCCCACAGAGCCTGCTTCTCCCTCTGCCTGCTGCTCCCCCTACTTCTCTTTCTCTCTGACAAATAAATAAATGAAATCTTGAAAAAAAAAAAAAAGTTCTCTCTCTCCCTTTCCCTCTGCCCCTCCCCTTGCTTTCTGCTTGTGCATGCTCTCTCTCTCTCTCTCAAATAAATAAATAATCTAAAAATATAAAAATAAAATTTAAATAACTATGTCCAGGACCTATACACTGAAAATACCAAAATACTAATTAAAGAAGTCAAAGAAGGCCTAAATAAATAAAGAGATATATCATATTCATGAATTGATAGACTCAATAATATTGTTAAATTCTCCCAAAGTTGATATATAGATTCAGCATATTTCCAATCAAAACTCTAGCAGAATTTTGTATAGGTATTATTAACAAGCTGATTAATTGATTTTATTTTGAATAATTTTCTTTGTTGTTAAAACATGGATTATGAAATAATTTTTAAGTTTTCTTTTTAAATTTAAATTCATTAGTTAACATAGTGTAATATTAGTTTCAGGTGTATGATATAGTGAATTAACGATTTCATAATCACTCAGTGCTCATCACAACAATGCACACCTTAATCCCCATCATCTATTAAACCCACTCCACCACCTACTTCCCCTCTGGTAACCATCAGTTTGTTCTCTATATTTAAGAGCCTGTTTCTTGGGGCACCTGCATGGCTCAGTGGGTGAAGACCTCTGCCTTCAGCTCAGGTCATGATCCCAAGGTCCTGGGATCAAGCCCTGGGATCAAGCTCTGGGATCAAGCCCTGGGATCAAGCCACGCATCCAGCTCTCTGCTCAGTGGGGAGCCTGTTCCCCCTCTCTCTCTGCCTGCCTCTCTGCCTACTTGTGATCTCTGTCTGTCAAATAAATAAATAAAATCTTTTTTAAAAAATCTGTTTCTTAGTTTCCCTCCTCTTTTCCCCTGCTTTGCTCATTTGTTTTGTTTCTTAAATTCCACATGTGAGTGAAATCATATGGTATTTGTCTTTCTAACTTCTTTTGCTCAGCATAATCCTTTCTAGCTCCATCCATATCTTTACAAATGGCAAGATTCCATTCATTTTTATGACTGAGTAATATCCCATTGTATATATGTATACTTACAACATCTTCTTTATCCATTCATCAGTTGATGGATGCATGGGCTGTTTCCATAATTTGGCTATGGTAGATAATGCTGCTACAAACATCAGGGTACATGTATCCCTTTGAATTAGTTTTTTTTTTGTATTCTTTGGACAAATACCTAGTAGTGCCATTGCTGGATCATAAGGTAGTTCTATTTTTAACTTTTTGAGGCCCCTCCAAACTATTTTCCATAGTAGCTACATTGTTTGCATTCCTACCAACAGTGCAAGAGGGTTCCCCTTTCTCCACATCCTTGCCAACATCTGTTTTTTCTTGTGTTGTTGATTTTAGCCATTTTGACGGTGTGAGATGGTATCTCATCGTAGTTTTGATTCGTATTTCCCTGACGATCAGTGATGTTAAGCATCCTTTCATGTGTCTGTTGGCCATATGTATTCTTCTTTGGAAAAATGTGTAGTTATGTCTTCTGCTGATTTCTTAATTGGATTATTCATTTTTTGGGTGTTGAGCTTTATAAGTTCTTTGTATATTGTGGATACTAACCCTTTATCAGATACATCATTTGCAAATATCTTCTCCCATTCTGCAGTTTGCCTTTTAGTTTTGTTGATTGTTTCCTTTGCTGTGCAGAAGCTTTTTATTTTTATGAAGTCACAGTAGTTTATTTTTGTTTTTATTTCCCTTGCCTCAGGAGACATATCTAGTAAGAAGTTGCTACGGCCTGTGTTCTCCTCTAGGATTTTGATGGTTTCAAGTCTCACATTTAGGTCTTTAATCCATTTTGAGTTTGTTCTTGTGTATGATGTGAGAAAGTGGTCCGGTTTCATTCTTGCATGGTGCAAGCATGTTAGTGATTTTTGGTGAAGTCTTTTGGGTTTTCTACATAGATTATCATGTAATTTCCAAATAGTGAATATTTTACTTTTTCTTTGCTGATTTGGATGCCTTTTCTGCTGTTGTTGTTGTCTGATTGCTGAGGTCAGGACTTCTAGTACTGCACTAAATAACAGTGGTGAGAGTGGACATCCCCATCTTGTTCCTGACTATAGAGGAAATGGTCTCAGTTTTTCCTGATTGAGGATGATATTTTTTTAAGATTTTATTTTATTTGAGAGAGAGAGAAAGAGAGAGTGAGAGAGAGTGAGAGAGAGCATGAAGGGGAGAAGGTCAGAGGGAGAAGCAGACTCCCCGTGGAGCTGGGAGCCTGACGCGGACTTGATCCTGGGACTCCAGGATCATGACCCAAGCCAAAGGCAGTTGCTTAACCACCTGAGCCACCCAGGCACCCCAAGGATGATATTAGCTGTGAGTTTCCATTAGCCTTTATTATGTTGGGATATGTACCCTCGAAACCTACTTTGTTAAAGATTTTTTTTTTTTTAAAGATTTTATTTATTTATTTGACAGAGAGAGATCACAAGTAGGCAGAGAGGCAGGCAGAGAGAGAGAGGAAGGGAAGCAGGCTCCCTGCTGAGCAGAGAGCCTGATGCGGGACTCGATCCCAGGACCCTGAGATCATGACCTGAGCCGAAGGCAGCGGCTTAACCCACTGAGCCACCCAGGCGCCCCTGTTAAAGATTTTTTTATCGTGAATAGATGTTGTACTTTCTCAAATGCTTTTGCTGCATCTACTGAAATAATAATATCATTCTGATCTTTTCTTTTATTAATGGGTGTATCATATTGATTTACAAATATCAAATCACCCTTGCAATCCAAGAATAAATCCCATTTGATCGTGGTGAATGATTTTTTTTAATGTACTCTTGGATTCAGTTTGTTAGTATTTTGTTGAGAATTTTTGCATCCATGTTCATTGGGGATATTGTCTCGTAGTTCTCTTTTTAGTGGAGTCTTTTGGTATTTTTTTGTTTTTGGTATCAGGGCAATGCTGGTCTCAGAATGAATTTGAAAGTTTCCCTTCCTTTTCCATTTTTGGAATAGTTTGAGAAGAATAGGTATTTACCCTCTTTTGAATGTCTGGTAGAATTTGCCTGGGAAGCCATCTGGTGCTGGATTTTTATGTGTTGGAATGTTTTTTGACTACTGATTTTCTTTGCTGGTTATCTATCTGTTCAAGTTTTCTATTTTTTCCTATTTCAGTTTTGGTAGTTTATATATTTGCAGGATTTTTTTCCATTTTTTCAGGCTGTTCAGTTTGTTGGCATACAGTTTTTTGTAATATTCTCATATAATTGTTTGTATTTCTGTGGTGTTGGATTTTATTTCTCCTCTCTCACTTGAGATTTTATTTATTTGGGTCCTCTCTCTTTTCTTTTTGATAAGTGTGGCTAGAGGTTTATCAATTTCAATTATCAATTGATAAAATAATTAAAATAAGCTAAATTGACTAAATAAATGGAGAGATATATTGTGTTCATGGATTGATAGACTCAATAATATTAATGTTAAAATTCTCACCCATTTTGATATATAGATTTGGCATATTCCCAATCAAAATCCTAGGAGAATTTTGTGTATCAACAAGCTGATTTAAATATCTCGAAGGGAAAGGAAAGGAACTAGAATAAGAAAAACTCTTTTTGGGGGTGCCTGGGTGGCTCAGTGGGTTAAGCCGCTGCCTTCGGCTCGGGTCATGATCTCAGGGTCCTGGGATCAAGTCCCGCATCGGGCTCTCTGCTCAACGGGGAGCCTGCTTCCTCCTCTCTCTCTGCCTGCCTCTCTGCCTACTTGTAATCTCTCTCTGTCAAATAAGTAAATAAAATCTTTAAAAAAAAAAAAAAAAGAAAAACTCTTTTTGGAAAAGAAGAACAAAGTTGGGAAATTACACCTGCTGATTTCAAGAATTATTATAAATTACACTAACTGAAGAAAGTGTAGCACTGATGGAGAGAGAGAAATGAAGATCAACGAAACAGAGTTGAAAGCCCAGAAATAGACTCATGATTTTTAAATAGATTGATTTTTGAAAACATACAAAGGCAATTCAGTGGAGGAACAATGGATAATTTTGTTCTAATAATAGTGTGAGAATAATTAAATGTCCATAAGAAAAAATAAAAACAAAATCCCTCCAACCTATACATCATATACCTTATTTTTTAAAATCCACTTTAAATGGATCATAGGCCTAAAGATAAAACAGAAAATGATACAACTTTCAGAAGAAAATGTAGGACAAAACCCCCTTTTTTTCCCCTACATTTGGCCTAAGATTAGGGTAGGAGTTTTTAAAAAAATTTTTTTTAAAGATTTTATTTACTTATTTGATAGACAGTGATCATAAGTAAGCAGAGAGGCAGACAGAGAGGAGGAAGCAGGCTCCCACCTGAGCAGAGAGCCCGATGCGGGACTCGATCCCAGAACCCTGAGATCATGACCTGAGCTGAAGGCAGAGGCTTTACCCCACTGAGCCACCCAGGCGCCCCAGGGTAGGAGTTTTTAGGTATGACCTCCAAAGCACCGTTCATAAAAGAAAAAACTGTTAAGTTATACTCCATCAAAATCAAAACTTCTGGAAAACCCGGGCGCCTGGGTGGCTCAGTGGGTTAAGCTGCTGCCTTCGGCTCAGGTCATGATCTCAGGGTCCTGGGATCGAGTCCCGCATCGGGCTCCCTGCTCAGCAGGGAGCCTGCATCCTCCTCTCTCTCTCTGCCTGCCTCTCTGCCTATTTGTGATCTCTCTCTGTCAAATACATAAATAAAATATTTAAAAAAAAAAAAAAAAAACTTCTGGAAAACCCAAAAGACTCCACTCCAAAACTGCTAGAACTTGTACAGGAATTCAGTAAAGTGTCAGGATATAAAATCAATGCACAGAAATCAGTTGCATTTCTCTACACCAACAACAAGACAGAAGAAAGACAAATTAAGGAGTCAATCCCATTTACAATTGCACCCCAAACCATAAGATACCTAGGAATAAACCTAACCAAAGAGGCTAAGAATCTATACTCAGAAAACTATAAAGTACTCATGAAAGAAATTGAGGAAGACACAAAGAAATGGAAAAATGTTCCATGCTCCTGGATTGGAAGAATAAATATTGTGAAAATGTCTATGCTACCTAAAACAATCTACACATTTAATGCAATTCCTATCAAAGTACCATCCATCTTTTTCAAAGAAATGGAACAAATAATTTTAAAATTTATATGGAACCAGAAAAGACCTCGAATAGCCAAAGGGATATTGAAAAAGAAAGCCAAAGTTGGTGGCATCACAATTCCGGACTTCAAGCTCTATTACAAAGCTGTCATCATCAAGACAGCATGGTACTGGCACAAAAACAGAATAGAGAGCCCAGAAATAGACCCTCAACTCTATGGTCAACTAATCTTTGACAAAACAGGAAAGAATGTCCAATGGAAAAAAGACAGCCTCTTTAATAAATGGTGTTGGGAAAATTGGACAGCCACGTGCAGAAAAATGAAATTGGACCATTTCCTTACACCACACACAAAAATAGACTCAAAATGGATTAAGGACCTCAATGTGAGAAAGGAATCCATCAAAATCCTTGAGGAGAACACAGGAAGCAACCTCTTCGACCTCAGCCACAGCAACATCTTCCTAGGAACATCGCCAAAGGCAAGGGAAGCAAAGGCAAAAATGAACTATTGGGATTTCATCAAGATCAAAAGCTTTTGCACAGCAAAGGAAACAGTTAACAAAATCAAAAGACAACTGACAGAATGGGAGAAGATATTTGCAAACGACATATCAGATAAAGGACTAGTGTCCAAAATCTATAAAGAACTTAACAAACTCAACACCCAAAGAACAAATAATCCAATCAAGAAATGGGCAGAGGACATGAACAGACGTTTCTGCAAAGAAGACATCCAGATGGCCAACAGACACATGAAAAAGTGCTCCATATCACTTGGCATCAGGGAAATACAAATCAAAACCACAATGAGATATCACCTCACACCAGTCAGAATGGCTAAAATTAACAAGTCAGGAAATGACAGATGCTGGCGAGGATGCGGAGAAAGGGGAACCCTCCTACACTGTTGGTGGGAATGCAAGCTGGTGCAACCACTCTGGAAAACAGCATGGAGGTTCCTCAAAATGTTGAAAATAGAACTGCCCTATGACCCAGCAATTGCACTACTGGGTATTTACCCTAAAGATACAAATATAGTGATCCGAAGGGGCATGTGCACCCGAATGTTTATAGCAGCAATGTCCACAATAGGCAAACTATGGAAAGAACCTAGATGTCCATCAACAGATGAATGGATCAAGAAGATGTGGTATATATACACAATGGAATACTATGCAGCCATCAAAAGAAATGAAATCGCCATTTGCGACAACATGGATGGAACTAGAACGTATCATGCTTAGTGAAATAAGTCAAGCGGAGAAAGACAACTATCATATGATCTCCCTGATATGAGGAAGTGGTGATGCAACATGGGGGCTTAAGTGGGTAGGAGAAGAATAAATGAAACAAGATGGGATTGGGAGGGAGACAAACCATAAGTGACTCTTAATCTCACAAAACAAACTGAGGGTTGCTGGGGGGAGGGGGGTTGGGAGAAGGGGGGTGGGGTATGGACATTGGGGAGGGTATGTGCTTTGGTGAGTGCTGTGAAGTGTGTAAACCTGGCGATTCACAGACCTGTACCCCTGGGGATAAAAATATATGTTTATAAAAAATTAAAAAAAAAATTTGAAAGTGAAAAAAAAAAAAAGGTCAAGGAAGTGACAGCAGAGCATTGAACTGAAGTGCCAGACCTTTGTGAATATCAACGTCTGTTTAACTACACAGATGCTACACCCTTGAAGTGGGCCCTGGAGCACATTTCTTTTTGTGCTTCAACATTTATTAAGCAACAGGTATGTGTAAGAAAAGTAAATGACAGATGGACACTATGCCATCCTTCAAGTCTTTGAGGAGGTATTTGGGTAATTACCATATCTACGTTTCCAACAGAAGAGCTACTTGCTCAGCTTCTAAGATGATGCCTAAAATTGCAAGAGAATATCTAGCACACCTGGGATATGCCTTATCCCCAGAATTGCAATCCCTTCAGATAAACAGGGGAAAATGCAAGATCTATACAGTTGAGACCTAACAGTGAACTTATGAGCTCAACTTGACATTCAGAACATATTACCCCCGAGGATTATTGTAAACAGGCTACAGAAAACAAGGTAACTCCTTGTTTTCAAACAGCTCCCATCAGCTTGCCTCAACAGCAAATCAGAGCCCTTGTGGCAAAATTGCTGAACATGAAGTAGTATCAGACAATATATTTTTTTCGAATTATATTTTCTTTTTCATTGTGGTAAAATATGCAGCACATAAAATTTACCATCTTCAAAATTTTTAAGTGTGCCATGCAATAGTGTGAATTATATTCATGCTTTTGTGCAAGCAACCTCCAGAATTTGTTTTGTAAAACTGTAACTTTGTACCCATTAAACAACTCCCCATTTCCTCCTCTTCTGAGCCTTTGACGACTACCATTGGACCTTCTATGCTTGGGAGTCTGACTACTCCAGATACCTTATACAAATAGGTGGAATTATATAGCATCTGTCTTATTGTGACTGGTTCACGTCTCTGAGTGTAATGTCCTCACGGTTTGTTCATAAGGAAACATGTGTCAGAATTTCCTTTCTTTTTCAAGGCTGAATAATATTCCATTCTTTTTATCTGCTGTTTCATTTATCTGTTCATCCACAGATGAGCATTTATATCGGCTACTGTGAATAAAGTTTCCATGAACATGGGAAAAAAAATTAAAACTTCTGCTCTGCAAAAAACAGTGCTCAGAGAATGGCAAAACAAGACACAGATGGGGATAAAATGTGGTCAAAAAATATTTTGATAAAGGACTTGTGTCTGAAAATATCTGAGAAATAAACCATTTATTTAAGAAAACAAACCACTCGATTTTGAAAGTGGGTAAAAGATATATATGTGTGAAAATATGTTCAACATCATTAGTCATCAAGGAAATGGAAATTAAACTGTAACAAGATACCACTGCTCACTGACTAAAATGTCTTAAAAAATGCTAACTGTATCAAGTGTGGACAAGGATGAGGAACAACTAAGAATGTCACACATTGTTGATGGATATGCAAAATGATAGAGCCATTTGGGGAAGGCAATTTGGCAGTTTCTTACAAATATACCTAATATATAATGCAGCAATTCCGCTCACAGGTGTTTATGCAGGAGAAATGAAAATTTTATTTCACACAAAAACTTCTATGTAAATGTTGGTAGCAGCTTTATTAATGATCACCAAAAACTAGAAGCGACCTATATATACTTCAACCAGTGAATGAATAAGGAAACTGTGATGTATCCATACAGTGGCATATTAGTCAGCTACAAAAGTGATTATTATTTTTTAAATAAATACAAAAATCCACTTATTTCTCACAGTTCTGGGGGCTGGGAGATCCAAGATCAAGATGCTAACAGATTCTATGTCTGGTGAAGACCCTCTGCCTAGTTTTCTGTTGGCTGCCCTGCTGTATCCTCACATGGAAGGGAGACAGAGAGAGAGTATCTTATGTCTCTTTCTCTTTTTCTAAGAGCAAGAATCCCACTCTAAAGGCCCCATCCTCAGGATTTAGCCTAACCCTCATCCCCTCTCAACAGCCCCACCTCTAAACACCATTATGTTGGGGATTAGGGCACCAATAGATGAAATATTGGGGGCAACATCCAGTCCATAGAGCATTCTTCTGCTACATCATGTTTTCTTAAGCTTTGTCAGTGAAAAAATGAGAGAGGTATTGGTAGCCTGTTAGGGAAGCAGTGTCAAGTCAATGCGTTTTGGGGATTGTGGAGACTTCGAGTCTGCTTTTAGGCCTATGAGAAGGAACCAAGTGGAGGGTGAAGGTGGGTAAGTGGTGGAGTAAGATCCCTGAGAAGTTAGTGGAATTGGAGTATGCTGTGTCTCTATAGGAATAAGCAATTCTATGTATTAGTCATTTGTTATTCAATTTGCTCTTCTTTGGGGTCTTCTTGTGACATCATTATCAATCTTTCAGTAAGCTTATTAATTTAAAGTAGTAGAATACTTTAGGTAATCTCCAAGACCCTAGTTTATCTTTATAGCTTTTTCTATAAAGTCTACCATCTCAGAACTGAAAAGAATTTTCTGTTAAAAAATGAATTATTGATTCATGTAACAACATGGATGAATCTTAAATACATTGGTCACTGAAATAGGTTATACACAAAAGCGCTTTGACGCCATTAGTATGACATTTTGGAATAGCAAAATTATAGGCATGGAAAAGAGATCAGTGGCCAAGAGGTGAGGGGTGGGGTGGATTATAAAGCGGAAGTGTGGAATTTTGAGAGTGAAGAAACTGTTCTGTAAACAAGTATGGTGGGACAATAAGTCTGTAATAATTTGCCAAAAGCCATAGAACTATATACCACAAAAAGTCAATTTTACAGTATGTAAATTAAATACAATCAACCGGGATATAGGCAGAACACAAAATGCATGCAGACTGACCCACGTAAATCTAACTGTATCACAAAGAAATCAAAGAGCCGTACTGAAGCAGGTGGAGAACAAAGGAGCTGATCTATGTCCCTTTGGGGAACAGTGTTTTGACTGGGTATTGTAAGAGTAAAGCAAAAAGAGTAATGCTAAAGCAATATGCTCTAGATTTTTGTTTTCAAATATTTATTTATTTGAGAAAGAGAGAGTGAGTGAGGGGATCGGCAGAAGAAAAGGGAAAGAGAGAACCCTCAAGGAGACCCCCTCACCCCTGGGCTCAACCTCAGGACCCAGAGATCATGACCTGAGCCAAAACCAAGAGGCAGCAACTCAACCAACTGAATCACCCAGGTACCCCCAATATACTCTACTTTTAAATTTGTTTCTCTCTGGGTATGGCTTAGCAATTTTAAAAACTACTTTATATGTGTACTAGGATTGAACAAACAATAGATGCACTGTGGATAATAAGAGTCAGGGTTCCTACAGTCATAGAAGTTAAAACTCATGAAAGGGCAAAGGTTAGAATAAGTTGTGGTGCTGGATTTGAGTGGCATGATTGGTAGGAACTCATGTTTGTTCATGCATATATATGCAAATACAAAGAGAGATAGAAACAGAACTATAGATACATATGTATACACATGGGTTGGTATATAAATGTGCATTTCCTATGTCTTCTGAGAAGAACTATCAGCAGTGATTTTATTTTATTTATTTTATTTTATTTTTTTCAGCAGTGATTTTAAATACCATTCTTCCATAAAAAGGAACAGGGCTCCTTGGAGAATTGGTTGAATCTAGGGTTGGGCAGGGAAAATACAAGATGAGCGTGGAAATCTTGCAGTGAAAGAAAGTAAGGAAGTGCTCAAATTTTTTTTTTAACAAAAAGGAAGCGGGGACACAGCAGCTCCTTCATGATCTCTGAATGCCAAAGCTAGAACAATTTTATTGCTGGAGCAATAAATAATGGTAGTATTGAATTTTAAACCAAAGAATAAAGCAAATATCCATAAACCTACACTGATATAAACAACTGAGTAAATCTGAACAAATCAATGGGAGAAAACATACGAATCCTCTCTACAAAACAATTCCAATTAATAAATAAGAAACATGGAAAGTCACTGTTAGCACACCATAGTAATGACTGCTCTTGGCAAGACAAACTGGCTAAAATTAGTGAGTGAAAGTTTAAGGAGAAACAAGATATTTGCATAGCCTCAAAGTATCCCTCCCAAATATTACAAAGAGGAACACAGTAAGATTTTACTGGAGGAATCCAGTAGATATCACCTAAGCTAGTGGTGGACCTTAATTTCAACAATAATAAAATATACATTGTGTACCCCCAGGCATCAGGCACCAAGAAGTGCATCTCAAAGTATCTCAAAGAAGTACTCATCTCAAAATGCATAATCTTGTCTAACCATGAGAAATGATTATAAACGCACACTGAGGGACATTTTACAAAATAACTGCCCCATGGTCTTCAAAAATCCTAAGGTCATGAAAGACAAAGACTGAAGAAGGAGTCAGGACAAGTAAAAGCAAGGTAAAATCCTGAATTACATCTTGGAACAGAAAAATGATGTGACTGGGCAAACTGATGAAAACCAAATGAAATTTGTCAGTAGTTAATTGTATCATACCAGTATTAATTTCTTCATTTTGATCATTATATCATGATTATGCAAGATGTTAACATTAGAGGAAGCTGAATAAAGGGTATACAGGCATTCTCTGTGCTGTTTTTGCAGCTCCTCTGGAAATCTAAAATTATTTCATAATACAGAGTTTGAAAAATTTATATATAAGATGGAAAATTATATGGTTACCCTACCTGCAGAAATAATACAAGATATTATTTTATTGATTTCTTGAGTATCCTGTGATTATTTATACAAATACAAAATACTTATCTCTACTATTTCCACACGCCGTGCTTTTTTCATTTAAAATATATCCTAGAAACTCCCCATATAGATACGCAGACTTGCTTCATTTTCTTTTCATATTTTTCATCATGAAGAAATTTTGAGACGTACAGAAAATTGGTATGGATTGGCATAAACACTCACATGCTACCACCTATATTTCCTCATTTTCTTTTATAAATATATGGTATTCCCTTGTGTGGAGTTAATGTACATGTATTTTTTTAAGTAGGTTCCATGTCAAGCAGGGAGCCCAGTGGGGAACCAAAAATCACAACCTTGAGATCAAGTCCCTGAGATCAAGACCGTCAGACCATTTAACCAACTGAGCCCCCAGGCACACCAGCTTACATGTATTTCTCATCTCATAGATGCTGAAATTTCTGTCTTGACCCACACTTGTCAAAATGGAGTAGAGAAATGGTAGGAGATAGAATCAAATTGAAGAGCAGAACTTTGGAACTGGATAGACCCTAATCTAAATAACCATTCTGTTGCTTACTGGCTGCATGGCCCTAGGCAAGTTACTTAACTTCCCAAATCTCCGCTGCCTTGTAGGAAAATACAATGACATCTTAAGGTTACAGCCAGGATCATGTGAAATGATATATATAATGCACCAATTCAACAGGTGATGCACCTTGTTATTGCTATTATTTAATCCGAAAAGTTCAGAAATATCAGGCAGTTGATCTGTGTAAGCCAATTTCAAGAACACTCATGTTTCTTCCTCTTGCTGATTATGTATCAACCTACCAAAACAAAAAAAGTAATCTTGGGAAACATAAAATAGAGCTGCAGCAGTACCACCATAACCTTGATTGTTCTGAAATTCAGTAAATAGAACAATGTGAAACTCTACTTGGCCACAAATTTAGTTGGTAAAAATAAGCGACAAGAGCCCTTATAAGAAGTGTTGTTACTCTTGGCTGATTCAAATGACAGATTCATCTTCCCAGCCCTGGGCCAAAGCACCAATTCATTAAAAAGTCTGAGACTCCTCCAAATTTTGATCTCTATATTGAGAACCAACCAATACTTTACCAAAAGGTCTGGACTGCCCACAAAATGTGTTGGACCAGTTAGTGAACTTGCCATTATTTCTCCATTGTACCAACAAGATAAGAAACCCTTGAGCTTTTTTGTTAGCATTTCTCTATCCACAGAACACATTTTCAGTCCCCAGGGAAAGTGGTTGCAGGTAATTTTGGTATCACTTTTGTAATTGCAATGGCAAATCATTGCTAGCTCTGGAAGAGAGCAGATGTCTTTCTTTCTTTCTTTTTTTTTTTTTTCCTACAGATAGAATATGTATATACATAGTCAAGAGAGTGAGAAATAGCCTCTGTCAGTAGAAGCATTCAAACTTGATTCCTTAATTCACTCACTCAACAAGGAGGACTTACCAAGACTCTATTGTATGCCAGGCACTGTGCTTGGTGTTGAAAATAATAAGATCAAAATAAGAACAAAACTCTTGGCTTCAAGTTACTTAAGGAGAGATAAGACACACTGACAATTATAAAGCAATGCGGTTGAGTACTTTGGGAGGGAATAAAATGGCATCACTAAAGCAGTTCAATTTCTGTTGGGTTCAGCAGACAGACAAGAAAAAGGGCGTGACGCACAGCCTGCAGGCACAGAGACATGCTGCTAACCTTGAATTCAAGGTTCCTTCAGGCTACGACTTGCAGATGTGGCTGGTGAATTAAGCTGAAGTTATAAGAAATTTTGGTTTCATCCTGCTCAGTGGAAAACTACTAGTTCAAAAGTAGAACTATTAAATGTTTTTAAGCAAGGGACTAGAATTATTGAGATTTACAGTTGACTTTTGAACAACACGGGTTTGAACTGCATGGGTCCACTTATATGTGGATTTTTAAAAAAGATTTTTATTTATTTATTTGACACAGAGAGAGAGAGATCTCACAAGTAGGCAGAGCAGCAGGCGGGAAGGGGGGCGGGAAGTAGGCTCTCCGCTGAGCAGAGAGCCCGACGTGGGGCTCGATCCCAGGACCCCGAGATCATGACATGAGCTGAAGGCAGAGGCTCAACCCACTGAGCCACCCAGGCGCCCCATGGAGTTTTTAAAAAATACAATACTGTAAATGTATTTTCTCTTTCTCATGATTTTCTTAACATTTTTTCTCTAGCATACTTTATCATAAAAACAAAAAGTATATGTTAATTAACTCTACATGATCAGTAAGTCTTCAATAGTAGACTATTAAAGTCTCTGGGTGTCAAAAGTTATATGAATTTTTGAATGCATGGGGTGTCAACACCTTTAACCACTGTGTTGTTGAAGGACCATCTGTACTTTTAAAGATCATTTTCAAAGCTGTACGAAGGTTGCATTGGGAAGGGTGATCAGAAAACCAGTTAGAAGTTTACCGTGGTATTGTAGTGAGAAAGGAGATGGTATTCATGAAATCTCAAGATTTCTGTGACTGAAAAGACCTTGTTTTATCAATGGGTCAAGAAGTATAGGGGCGCCTGGGTGGCTCAGT
Source organism: Neogale vison (assembly GCF_020171115.1). Lineage (NCBI taxonomy): Eukaryota > Metazoa > Chordata > Mammalia > Carnivora > Mustelidae > Neogale > Neogale vison. The sequence continues at coordinate 8,965,504 of NC_058093.1, forward strand.
GGGTTAAGCCGCTGCCTTTGGCTCAGGTCATGATCCCAGGGTCCTGGGATCAAGTCCCGCATCGGGCTCTCCGCTGAGTGGAGAGCCTGCTTTCCTCTCTCTCTCTCTCTGCCTGCCTCTCTGTCTACTTGTGATCTCTCTCTGTCAAATAAATAAATAAATAAAATCTTTAAAAAAAAAAAAGAAGTATAAAAAGCCTTTATCAATAGAAAATTAAGAGTGAAATCAGAAAAAAAAATCAGTATGCTTAGGCACTTAAATAAAAACAGACCTTTTATGTAATGAATTCTCAGGTATCCAGGACTGATTCTCTACCAGATGAATTAGTTTATTGAAGAATTCAGATTCTTTTTTCTAACTTTGTAATTGCTTGATTTAAGTTCTTATATGTTTTGCCAGATGGTGGAAAGAGGAAAGGAAATGGAAAACAGTAAATTTAATCAATTTGGCTCCCTGACTGCTGCTTACTATGGAGATTCAGGAAAGTGAGGGCCTCATTACATTGAAGTGTGTGGCTATCTGTCGAGGGCATACACATACCCCTCATCTCCCAGAGAAATCAGAGACCGTTGAAAGAGAAAATGTACATAAAGAATAATTAGCTTTTTGTGTTAACGCTGTAGAGTACTTTCCCACTTTTCCTATTAAAAGCTTTATTTGGTCCCTTCACCTGAATAATGTATGCAGATAGGTTCACAGCTTAATGAATACATCCTATGGCTGTGATTTGATAGTCACTCTATTTCGTCTGGAGGATTGGTTATCAGAAGAATCGGAACAGCAGGAGCATTTCAGTCCGTCACTTGCTTGGCAAACGACGACACATCTGGACTCGGACTGCGTTCGTCTGAGGCTAAAGCTATTCTCAGCAGCGCCCCCAAGGGAAGGAGAGAAATGCATTAATTGCCCTGATGGTGGTAACAGGTGTCCTCTTCAGTCCCCTAAATGCAAAGCCCTTTTGTCTTCTCACTGTGGAAGGCTTCTCGTCGTTAAGTGTGACTCCCCACTCTCGGAGCAAAACAACGCTGAAACGGCTGCAGTATTATTTTCAATGCTTTCTTGTTTCTCAGCTATTTACAATCATATTTAGAAATACCCATTCACTACCCTGTCGAGAAGACGAGAAATATATTATACTGATGAGACAAAAAACAGGAGGACAGAAAACATGTGTTTGACTCTCTGTCTGGCCATCATGGACGAGGATGAGGAGGCTCTTGGCTTTTCCTTCAAAGAAAAGAATGAACTTTGTATTTTTACCATTTCTTAGGCTCCCTAATGAAATCTGTTAACTTCCTATCGTTTAGAAGTTACCTGATACTTTAGTCCTCCTAAAACTAAAAACACTTTCCAATCGGGGAGTCTCTCCTGTTGCGGGCATGTTTGCCAAATTACCCAAACGCCGCACGTTCCCCCAGATGAGACCAGGAACTCTGCAAAGCCGACAGGACGATCTGGGAGGTGAGTGGGAGGAAACTACATATCCCGCCATGCCTCGCTCAGGAGCACAATGGAGCCCTGTCGTCATCCGGGTCACCGGGCTGCGCGTTCCGTGCGCGCAGCCGGATTCCGGCCTGGGTGCCGCCCCGGGCGGAGGGCCCTCCTGGGCCGGGAAAACTGCAATTCCCGGCATGCGCTGCCACGGATGCGCCTGCGTACAGGAGCGACCACGCCGGAGCGGGTTGGTTTAAAGCGCGGTGTTAGTTCCATGGAAACCGGCCTGAGGGCGGAGGGACAGAGCTCCTGGCGGGTAGGTGGAGTGTGAGGTAAGACTCCCGGCCGTGGACCGGGTGCCGGCCCTGCTGGGGGGAGTTGGAGGCTCAGCCAAGACCCCCGTCACCTCCTCCTGCCGCCCTCTCATCCTCTTGTCAGAGTTTAGTATCGCCCTCCGGACCTCGGGACCCGGACTTATGGCGCTTCTGCGCTGGATGCAGTGAAACCTGTTTAGGAGCTAAATTTGCATGGGACTGGCTCTGAGGGACGGAGGACCGACGCCCGGGGAGGCTTTCCGATAAGCCCCAATACCACCTTTCTTTGTATGTTAGGTTGGAGGTTATGGGTTCTTAGGAAAGCCATTTCGACGGGTTTGGGGGGGGGCGGGGGAGGGTTGTTTGTTTGTTTGTTTGTTTAGTTTTTGTCACCAGTTACATCCCCGGATCTGCTAGTTAGAATGTAGTGAGCCGGCATTCGTTCACTGACGTTTTCCCCGTACCTGGCACCGGTGCTGGCACAGGATGGATGGTCATTAAATTTTCGCTGAGTTTTCCGGTTCTTTGCCGGCCGCGGTGCCCCGTGCGCTGTGCGAAGCTCTGAAGATGGGGAGGAATCGATCTGACTGCCTCGGAGAACTCGGACTAGCTTGAACACCCCCCACACAACAACTTGTTCATTGTGAGCTCTCAGGGACACCCCGTTCCCCCAGTCCTTTCTGTTCTCTGTTAGCGGGTCTTGGGGCTTTACCAGTGGCACGTATGCTGAGAATTGCAAAATTTCTATCCCCAGCGCGCACTTCTCTGAACTCCGGAATTAACACGTTCAGTCCTGTATGGGTCATCTTTCCTGTTTTCAATTTAACAATTCCAAAACAACTCAATCTTTCATTAAAATTAACTCTTCTGACAGGCTTCCGTTGTCTCCACGAATGGCCACACCACCCTTCCCGTTGTTTCCTTGCTCTCATGTTCCCTGTCAAATCGATCGGCAAAACCAATCTTTAAAACATGTCTGGGCTCTGACCAGGTCTTACTCTTCCGTGGCTATCACCCCGGTCCTGGCCAGTGGCACTTGCTGCCTGGATTATTGTGGCAGCTTCCCAGCGGGGCTTTCTACCTCTGTGGTTGTCATTGCACCCTCGTGAGAGGGTACCCAGAGTGATCCGGTCAAAAGGTAATTACATCCCAGCACTCCTCTGCTCTGCACAGTCCAAGGGCTCTAAGAGTCACTGATGGTAAAAGCCAAAACTTTACAATAGCCTTTAAGACCTCATGTGATCTGGTCCCTTTATTACCCTCTGACCTCCCCTTCTAGAGTTCTCTCCTTCACTTACTCCTCTCCAGTCAGACTGAACTCCTTACCGTTTGTAACGATCTCATTACTCACTGTGTACTCTTTCTGGACTTTTTTTTTTTTTTTAAATATTTTATTTATTTATTTGACAGAGATCACAAGTAGGCAGAGAGGCAGGCAGAGAGAGAGGGGAAACGGGCTCCCTGCTGAGCAGAGAGCCTGATGTGGGGCTCGATCCCAGGACTCTGGGATCATCTTTTCAAAGTCACCTGGCTCTTACTAGTATATTACCCAAGACCTTGGTCTTGTTCACGCCATCCTTTCAATGAAGTAACCTACTTAGGAGCTGAATAGAAATACTCTCCTAAATACAAAAACAGAATTGTATTAAATAATGATACAGTGATGAAAGTAGCTATGAATGCACTTTTTAAAACTAAAAGTTTGTATCTTAGTATTTTTACTATTGTTACCATCAGGCATCAGGCCTTGGGTTCAAGACTACACTCAATGATATTTGCACCTTTTCAAAAACAGCAAAGCACACGGAAGTCAAGCTATAGCGTCTTTGCCACAATTAGCAATTAGCAGTTAGAGCTAGGTTCTTTTCCTGTAAGACTGTATGTACTTCTTAGACTACGAGTTTTTGAGCTATGGCTTTTGAGGATCTGCCATGTGGCCAGTGGACAGTGTGTGGGGCCTGCCAGATGAGGGAGGGCAGAGAGATGGGAATCTGTATCCCATTCAAAATATATGGGAAACTTGCATTCCATTTCTTGTATTTTTTCCCCTAAAATGGACTAATGTTTGTATTAGTATTTTACGCTTGGCTTTTGATGTAAATTAACAGAGGCCACCCTTAATATTATAACCAGCTGCCTCAGCCTAACAGAGTTGCCAGGGAAATTGTCCTCCCTCACATCCCCTGCAGTGTTTCTCCTTTCTTTTACCACTTCCTTCTACTTGTTTCTCCGCCAACTATTGCCTGGGGCTACTGTATTTCAAAAACATTTTTGTTGCAAGCAACAGAAAAACATGACTAACACAAAAGGCAAAAGTTTATTTTTCTCAAATAAGCAGAGGTTGGTTGTTAATAGTTCTCCAAAAAAAAGAAAAGAAAAGAAAAACGAAAAAAGGTCAGGTTAATCTGAACTTCTCTGGCCTTTCCTTGTATTTCTCAGATTCTGGTGATCCGAGGCTCTGTTCTTTGTATCTAAGTGAGGCACTGCATGGCTGACTGACAGAGCTGTGAGAGCTCTGGGCCTCTGATGTGGCAGTGAAGGACCAGGGCCATCATTTCAGGGTTTTTTCCTAGAAGAAAAACAAAAGCCTTCCCAGAAGCTCCTTGCAAACTTTTTGCCTAAAGCCTCATTCCAGAATGTGTCACATGGCTGTGCCAGCTGCAAGGGATGCTGGGACATGAAATTTTCAGCTTCTTTTATAGAGAGAACAAGGGAGCCAGTTCTGTCTACTCCAAACCTTACTAAACACTTTAAGTTTTCTCCCTACTTCAAGCCTGGTATGTTTCTAGGTGGGCAGTAACAAGACAGCAAGTGATAGAAAGTAGAAGGAAGGTAAACCCAGGTGGTGTTTCTCCACTGTTACCCTTCTATTTTTAACCCTGGTATCATGGAGCCTCTTCCATTACCTGAGGAACACTATCCTGGTACATGTGGTAGCCTGAGCAGGAATCTTCAAATCTGCCTTTTTTCAGAAACCTAGATGAAACTTACTTCAAGTCTTTGTATATCCAAAGACAGTTACAGTCTATATATACCTTTGTCTTTCTCTTCAGGAAATTTTGAAAGCATGATAGGAAATTAATAATAGCTTCTTTGTCCCCATGTCCTTAAGCTGATCATTAGCAGAAAATCTTTTAACAAATTCAGATTATATGTGTCAGAAATGCTTTCTGTTTCATAGAAGAGAACAAAAGAGAGAAATCCTAGTCAGAAGCACTAAAATGAGAGTAAAAAGAAAATTTGTACCCTTTGACCTACATCATTCCATTTCCCCCTCCCTCCAGCTCATTCTACTATGTTTCTATGAAATCAACTTTTTTCTATTCTGCATATAAATGATATCAGACAATATTTTTCTTGCTCTGACTGGTTTATCTCACATAGCTTAATGCCCTCTCGATTCATCTATATTGTTCTCAGTGGCAGGGTTTTCTTTTTATGGCTAAGAAATATAATAATTTATATCACTTTTTCTTTGTCCATTCATCTGTTGAAAGACATTTGGGTTGTTTCTCTGTCTTGGCCATTATGAATAATGCTGCACTGAAAATGAGTGAGCAGATAATCTCTTCAAAATCCTGCCTTTGATTCCTTTGGATATATATGAAGGAGTGGGATTGCTGGATCATATATAGTTCTATTTTTAATTCTTTGAGGAACTTCCATACTGTTTTCCATAATGGCTGTTCCATTTTATATTCCCACCAATAGTATATGAGGGTTTGCTTTTCTCCACATCTTTACCAACATTTGTTATTTGTCTTTTTGTTTTGTTTTAAAATTTAGTTATTTAATCAATTATCTCTTCACATAGCAAATGTTTCTTAAGCATTTGACATATGGTGCACAGTGGATGTTAAAATGTATTACCTGTTGGGGCGCCTGGGTGGCTCAGTGGGTTAAGGCCTCTGCCTTTGGCTCAGGTCGTGATCCCAGGGTCCTGGGATCGAGCCCCACATCGAGCCCCGCATCGGGCTCTCTGCTCAGCAGGGAGCCTGCTTCCTCCTCTCTCTCTGCTTGTCTCTCTGCCTACTTGTGATCTCTCTGTCAAAAAAATAAAACTTAAAAAAAAAAAATGTATTACCTGTTACCAAGGGGTCTGGTAGAAAAAATTTTTTTTAACATAAAACTATAGCTTTTTTTTTTATACTACTCTTTTTAAAAAATTTTTTAAATTTTTAAAATTTCTTTTCAGTGTTCCAGAATTCATTGTTTATGTACCACACCCACTTCTCCATGCAATATGTGCCCTCCATAATACCCACCACCAGGCTCACCCAACCTCCCACACCCACCCCTTCAAAACCCTCAGATTGTTTTTCAGAGTCCATAGTCTTTCATGATTTGTCTCCCCCTCCAATTTCCCCCAACTCCCTTCTCCTCTCCATCTCCCCATGCCCTCCATGTTATTCCTTATGCTCCACAAATAAGTGAAACCATGTGATAATTGACTCTCTCTGCTTGACTTATTTCACTCATCATCATCTCCTCCAGTCATGTCCATGTTGATACAAAAGTTGGGTATTCATCCTTTCTGATGGAGGCATAATACTCCATAGTGTATATGGACCACATTTTGCTATTTGTCTTTTTGATAATAGCTATCCTAACAGGTATAACAGGTGTGAGGTGATATCTCATTGTGGTTTTGATTTGCATTTTCCTAGTGATTAGTGATGTTGAATGCCTTTTAATTGACCTATTGGCCATCTGTATGTTGTCTTTGGAGAAAATGTCTGTTCAGACTCTCTGCCCATTTTTTAAAATTTCTTTGCTTTTTTGCTGTTGAGTTATATGAGTTTTTATGTATTTTAGACATTAATCGCTAATCAAATCTGTGGTATGCTATTATTTACTACCATTCTGTAGGTTATCTCTTTTTTTTTTTTTAAAGATTTTATTTATTTATTTGACAGATAGAGATCACAAGTAGGCAGAGAGGCAGGCACAGAGAGAGAGGAGGAAGCAGGCTCCCAGCCGAGCAGAGAGCCCGATGCGGGACTCGATCCCAGGACCCTGAGATCATGACCTGAGCCGAAGGCAGCGGCTTAACCCACTGAGCCACCCAGGCGCCCTGTAGGTTATCTCTTTAAGTAAGTTCTGAGGATCTAATGTACAGCATGGTAACATAGTAGTATGTTGTATAGTTGAAAGTTGTGAGAGTGGATCTTTAGCACACACACAATACACACAAAGTTAACTATGTTATTATCTGTGGGAGGTGATGATTGTGTTAATTATCTTGATCTTGGTAACCATTTTACAGTGTACATGTATATCAAATCATCACATTGTACACTTTAAATATACACAATTCAATTATTCCTCACTAAAGTTTAAAAAAAAAAAAGAAACTAGGCTATTCTCTGGGAACTTTGTGGGGAGATAAAAGGTGATTGGAGAGCTATTTCAAGAAATGTTCTTTTTTTTTTTTAAATATTTTATTTATTTATTAGGGAGAGAGAGCAAGCACAGGCAGACAGAATGGCAGGCAAAGGCAAAGGGAGAAGCAGGCTCCCTGCCAAGCAAGGACTCCATCCCAGGACGCTGGGATCATGACCTGAGCCGAAGGCAGCTGCTTAACCAACTGAGCCACCCAGGCGTCCCTCAAGAAATGTTCTTGATGTGGTATACACACACACACACACACACACACACACACACACTGGAATATTATGCAGCCATCAAAAGAAATGAAATCTTGCCATTTGCGACGACGAGGATGGAAGTAGAGGGTGTTCTGCTTAGCGAAATAAGTCAATCAGAGAAAGACAACTGTCATGTGATCTCCCTGATATGAGGAAGTGGAGATTCAATGTGGAGTGGGGGTTGGAGGGTAGGAAAAGAATAAATGAAACAAGATGGGATCAGGAGGGAGACAAACCATAAGAGACTCTTAATCTCATAAAACAAACAGGGTGACTGAGGGGAAGGGGGCAGGGAGAAAGTGGTGCGGTTATGGACATTGGGGAGGGTATGAGCTATGGTGAGTGCTTTGAAGTGTGTAAACCTGGCGATTCACAAACCTGTACCCCTGGGGCTAATAATACATTATATATTAATTAAAAAAAAAGAAATGTTCTTGATATTGTCAAGAAGCTCAGTCTCTTCACTGCCCCTCATCATGCTTCTCACCCCTTTTAAATCCTGCCACCAGTCTTCCCCCTTATTTAATTCTTTCCTTGAGTGATGGAGACTGCTTTCAGTTACTTGGACCTGAGGTAGTCACCACTTCCACTGCCTGGGAGGTGAGGGGAAGGAGAGATACCTGATTACACAGCAAATGGGAGAGAAAAAAATGTGTTCCTAATATCCAAAGTGGGATCTTTGTGAACATGTATCCATAGGAGCACTGTTGCTAATAATGGTTAATGTTTATATTTGGATTAGTATAGAAACATCTATACAGGTTGGAGTTGCAGGAAAATGTCCTTTAAATTTCTTTCCCCAGTGACCTTGTTGAACTTTGGGCCCATGATTCATCTATTTGTTGGGACTGCTTCTTCTATGCTAATTCTGCCTAATTCTGTCACTAATATTTCAAAAAGTACTCTTACACAGTTTTGGGAGAGAAGACAGGAAATTTTATGTCAATAGCTATAGAAGAGTCTTTGCTAGGCTATGATTAAGTTTGCAAATTATTTTTTTAAATCACTGCTTCAGGGGCACCTGGGTGGCTCAGTGGGTTAAGCCGCTGCCTTCGGCTCAGGTCATGATCTCGGGGTCCTGGGATCGAGCCCCACATCAGGCTCTCTGTTCAGCAGGGAGCCTGCTTCCTCCTCTCTCTCTCTGCCTGCCTCTCTGCCTACTTGTGATCTCTCTCTGTCAAATAAATAAATAAAATCTTAAAAAAAATAAATAAATCACTGCTTCAGTGTAGTTGAAGTCTAAGAAGTATGTTTTTCTGAAAGATTGGTTGGAATATGTTAAAATGATGATGACTGCTAATGAAAGAAGTGATAATTCCCTTAGCAAAGTTATAGGTCCTAGTATGTGTCTAATAGTAGCAGACAGGCTAGAATAGATTATGATGCAATAACGAACTACTCAACAGTCTCAGTGGCTTATAACAACACACACTTATTGCCCTCTCATATTGGATGTCATGGACAGGCCATAGCGCTTCTTCGTGTCTTCACTGTAGGATCTTGGCACACGAAGCTGGCCCTATCTGGGTTGTTGCTCATCTCGTGGAGGGGGGAAAAGAAGGAGATGATGAATGACAAGTTGGCTCTTAAAGTTTCCACCCACATTACATTGACCAAAACAGGACACATGGCCTTTCCTGATTTCAACGGGACAAGGATGTGTAATTCCCCCACAAGAAGGGACAATGACTATTTTGAACCATAATAAAACCTACTGTACTAATATTGTGACTTTAATCTCAGGTGCATATGGAAACTACAGTGTCCAGACCAGTCCTCTCTCCAACCCACATCAATGCTACAGCTTCTGAAACTTTCACGGTACTTCAGGAAAGGATGAGAATAGTTGAGGAACAGACCAGTTCTCTGAGGGATGACCTAATAATGTTGGACTTTGGTGAAAAAAGGTAACAAATGGAAAATGAACTAGATCTTTGTAGGCTGAAGGATTCTTAGGAGTCTTAGTGCAAATGGTTTGGCAGATGAAATTAGGTATTTATAAAAGAATTGAGGAAAAAACAGTTTCCATTTGAACATTAATTAGAACATTAATGAACAGTTTCCATTTGAACATTAATTTGCAAGACAAAGTTGCCGTCCTGTAATAGAGCTACTACCACTTCTCCCCTGAACAGATATTTATTTATATGAAGAGGTGGGTGGGGGAATCGGGTAACTAGGTGAGGACCATTAAGGAGGGCACGTGATATAATGAGCACTGGGTGTTATAGGCAACTGACGAATCCCTGACCTCTACCTCTGAAACTAATAATATACTGTATGTTAATTAATCGAATTCAAATAAAATTTTTGAAGTGTGCTAATTAGGTACACAAACTTTGATAACCTGCTCACCTTCAAAACTTGGTTGAAAACCAACATGGAATTTTTTTTTTTTTAAAGATTTTATTTATTTATTTGACAGAGAGAAATCACAAGTAGATGGAGAGGCAGGCAGAGAGAGAGAGAGGGAAGCAGGCTCCCTGCCGAGCAGAGAGCCCGATGCGGGACTCGATCCCAGGACCCTGAGATCATGACCTGAGCCGAAGGCAGCGGCTTAACCCACTGAGCCATCCAGGCGCCCCCCAACATGGAATTTTTGTATAATTAGAAAAAATTTAGTTCTTATTTTTTTTAATCAAAAATAGATTTTGGTATTAGTTAAGGTGAACATCTGAACTTGATTCATGCCATTGATACAGTCTTCATTTTCTTTCCCCAGACTTACTGTAAATTAAAAGAAAGCTTTTAAGTCCTTAAAAAAAAATTCAGAATTTAGAATGAGGTACTCAAAAAAACAAAAAACAAAACAACAACAAAAAACAACCACCTTTTTTTCCCCTTGGCTAAAGAATGTTTTGCCATTAAAAGCTGGAGTATTAATGGCCTGAGGAATCCGGGTGCTTAAGCAACCAATCTCAAATTTGCTGGTGTGATTTTCTTGAAGATTATAATATATTTCCTTAGTGTCTCTTGTGAAAACCTAAGATTATTATAGTTGGTATTATAGCACCCATAGAATGAATAATTCTTCAGTATTTAAAGATTAAATTTGCATAGATGCTAAGTATGTTAGAAGTAGGAATGTTTATTATGATCTTATTTTAAAATTTTCTAAAAATATGTGAATATATCGACTCCATGCTAACTTTAATTCTTAGTTTATAATTATATATTTCGCATTTAACATGTTTTATGTACCATCTAAAAGTTTACAAAAAATTGAAATTTAAAGAAAAAACCGTTTTAAAGTCAGTGGTCTCTATCCATCCGACATTAGTCTCATCCTCTTTACCTAATGGTGCTTTCTATATATAAATCTGAAGAAGCTAACAGGTGCTTAACTAAGGAATCTAATTTATATTCTTGGTAGAAATGTTACATTGACCTGATGGTAGGGATTGCCAAGTACACATTGCATTGCATAATGTTATTAAATTGGGATCTTTGTCCAGAGGCCAACTGGAAAGTCCAAAATGTTTGGAAGAGCCTGTGAGCCAGAATATCATTAGTCCCATCCAGAATGAAGTGATTTGTCCAGGAAAACCAGATATTCTATGGAAGAACTGTGAGTTTTTGGTAAATCGAATGTGCCGTCTGGAAAGCCTCATCCAATCCTTAAAGATGAACATCTTTCGTCTGCAAACTGAAAAGGATTTGAATCCACAGAAAACAGGTACAGAGAGAAGGGAATCATCAGAAATTTGGTCCTGTATGGGTGCTTAATGAGTTCATGATTTTTTTCCTTTCCTGACCTCCTTTCAACTGCTCCATGACCCTCCTGTGCTGTCGGGTAGCTTTCCTGAAGGACCGACTGAATGCGATACAGGAGGAGCATTCCAAGGACCTAAAGCTGTTGCATCTCGAAGTGATGAATTTGCGCCAGCAGCTGAGAGATGTCAAAGAGGAAGAAGACAAGGCACAGGAAGAAGTGCAAAGGTTGACGGCCACCTTGGAGATTGCCTCAGAGACAAAGGTTTGAACCCAGATTTCTGAAACACAGATTCACTGTTCTCTGTTAGCTGGAGGAGACAACAGATGCATAATTGACTTTTAAAAATAGGTGGTAAGATGTGAGGATTCTTGACATTTCAAAGTTACCTACATTGATAAACTATATGCCCTCTCGGTAATGTGGTATTCCTAGAGCCCTTACCCTGTACGCATGAGAGCGGGAGTCCAAAATTTATGAGGTCGAGTTTCTGCTCACCCAAGGCCATATGCTTGTTGGAGAACAAGGAATATCATGAAAAACTAAATAGAGAAAAAATAAGGGCATAGGAATTGTTAAAAGACAGCGGAGAACAGTAAGTGACTATTGACAAGTGTTTTGTGTTCAGGAGGGTTTGAGAGCGTGGGTGTGCCCTATCTAGAGTAGATTAGGGTAGGCTTCAAGAAAGAGATATGAGCTGAACTTGAAGAAGGCCAAGTAGAGAGGTGAGGACATGTCAAGGAGTACGCACAGAGGCAGGGAAGAATACAGAGTAGGATGATAAGCTGACAGTTCTGTTCTCCCTTCAGGGGCACGCAGCATACTAGATGGTCAGTATATTATTTTGTTTAATTTTTGAAAAACCTTATGACAGGATGATATTGTCCCCATTTTAGTAAAAAGAGCAGTGAGCCCTGAGAGAACTCGTGTCTCTCAGATCCCAATTCCCTGTCTTCTTCCTGTTACCCAGGTTTGAACTTAGGCCTCTGCACTGGTACAGTTAGAGGAAATGCATAAACGAGCCTGAGAGGAGTGAGGATTTTGGGTGGCAAATAAATTGGAAGGTAGCTAGGGATCATGTTATAAGGATTTCAAAATCAAGAATAATTAGGGCTTGATATTAAGGGGGTGATTATCATTTTTGATAAGGAAGTGCATAACAAAAACAGGAAAACTAATCTGGCAGTGTCTAGAGTTTTGGGAAACCAATTAGGGGTCCATTGCATGATTTGAGGCACAAGCCTTATTAGGTATGGCTTAGGGGAGCATTTTGAAAAGAAAGGGATGTTTTATGAAGAAAGATACGCTAGAATATGGTACTGGACAGCAGCTGAGTATAGGACAGAAGGCAAAGATAACTGAGGTTTTACATCTTGGATTGTGGCGCCATTAATAGTGACATAAAAGAGAATAAATAGTGAAAGCTATATTTTTGATCATTTGTTCCTAAGCATGGATAACATTTGAGGCAAGAAGAGATTGAATACTTAAAAAAAAAAAAAGGAATATACACTATAAGAAAAAGTTCTATCATTTACCGGATTCTTTCATTATTGAATTTCACATATAAAGTGAATGTGTTTGGGGTGCCAGGGTGGCTCAGTCAGTTAAGCATCTGACTCTTGGTTTCAGCTCAGGTCATGATCTCATGATCTCATGCATTGTGAGATTAAGCATTCTTTCTCACTCTAATCTTCTTTTTTTTTTTTTAATATAAATTCAGGGGCACCTGGGTGATTCAGTGGGTTAAGCCTCTGCGTTCAGCTCAGGTCATGATCTCAGGGTCCTGGGATCGAGTCCCGCAAGGGGCTCTCTGCTCAGCGGGAAGCCTGCTTTTCTCTCGCTCTCTCTCTCTCTCAAAAAAATAAATAAAATCTAAAAAAAGAAAAAAGAAAATATAAATTCAATTAATTAACATGGCGTATTATTAATTTCAGAGGTAGAGTTCAGTGATTGATCAGTTGTGCATAACGCCTGGTGCTCACGTCATGTGCCCTCCTTAATGCCCAGCACCAGTTACCTTAGCCCCCCCACCTCCCCTTTAGCAGCCCTTAGTTTGTTTCCTATAGCGAACAGTCTCTTATGGTTTGTCTCCCTCTCTGATTTCATCCTACTTTATTTTACCCTCCCTTCCCCTATGTTCATCTGTTTTGTTTCTTAAATTCCATATATGAGTGAGATTATATGATAATTGTCTTTTTCTGATTGACTTATTTCATTTATCATAATACCCTCTGACTCCCATCTACTTTGTTGCAAATGGCAAGATTTCATTTTTCTGATGGCTGAGTAATATTCCATGGTGTATATATACCTTTATCGTCTTTATCCATTCATCTGTCAGTGGACATCTGGGCTGTTTCCATAGTTTGGCTGTTGTGGCCATTGCTGCTATAGACACTAGGGTGCATGTGCTCCTTCCATCACTATGTTTGTATACTTCGGGTAAATACCTAGTAGTTCAGTTGATGGACCATAGGGTAGCTCCATTTTTTTTTTTTTAAGATTTTATTTATTTATTTGACAGGCAGAGATCACAAGTAGGCAGAGAGGCAGGCAGAGAGACAGGGGGAAGCAGGCTCCCTTCTGAGCAGAGGGCTCAATGTGTGGCTCAATCCCAGGACCCTGAGATCATGACCTGAGCCAAAGGCAGAGGCTTTAACCCACTGAGCCACCCAGGAGCCCCAGGTAGCTCCATTTTTAACTTTTTTGAGGAACCTCCGTACTGTTTTCCTCAGTGTCTGCACCAGCTTGCATTCCCACCATCAATGTAACAGGGTTCCCCTTTCTCTGTATCCTCGCCAACATCTGTCGTTTCCGGAGTCGTTAATTTTAGCCATTCTGACAGGTGTGAGGTGGTATCTCATTGAGGTTCTGATTTGTATTTCCCTGATGCTGAGTGATGTGGAGCATCTTTTTGGGTGTCTGTTGGCCATTTGTTTATCTTTGGAGAAATGTCCGTTCATGTCTTCTACCCATTTCTTGACTGGATTATTTGATTTTTGTGTGTTGAGTTTGATAAGATCTTTATAGATTATGGATACTAGCCCTTTATTTGATAAGACATTTGCAAATATCTTCTCCCATTCTGTTGGTTGTCTTTTGGGTTTGTTGACTGTTCTCTTTGCTGTGCAAAAGCTTTTTATCTTGATAAAATCCCAGTAGTTCATTAAAATAAATAAATCTTTTTTTTAAAAATTAAAGGGAGAATAATAGAAGTAATGAATCAAGGTAATAACTTTCTTTTTAAAGATCTCATTATAATAATTATTTTAGACTCATAAAAGAAGTATTTATAACCATATTCAGAATAGCATTTATAGGTCGCTAGAAAAAGTCTAGATTTGAACTGATGTGCCTATAGACAGTTTCTTTCTTCATTTCAGATTATTTAGAACCTTTTCCCCTTGTACTTTTAGAAGAATGCAGCCATTATTGAAGAAGAATTGAAGACCACAAAACGTAAAATGAACCTGAAAACTCAGGAGGTAAGATACAGAGAGGTTCTGGAGGGTGGAGGGGGCGTTGGAATTGCTGAGGGGAAGTCAGGAAAGTGGAAAGCATGGAAAACTTTGAAGAAGAAAATATGTTACTGTGGAGTAGGAAGATTTTAAAAATATGCCACATGTAATTCAAGTGAAAGTGGCTACACTTATTTGACATTGAGTTCCTTTTGCCTCAGAATGGCCCTACAACCAGAAATAAAGTCAGTGCTTTGTGAGCCAGGAAGGAAATTAGTTACCACAAAATTCATGTGCTAGAGCTAAGTGAACATCTTCATACAAAGACCTTTTAAACTAAAGTTGTGTTTAAAACAAAAAGCTTTTAATAAGACCGCTCGTCTAATTTTACCTTGAAAACCTCCCTTTCAGCCCAAGTTTTAGTAGATAACAGATTGGGAGTTGTGAAGTAGGTGGCTGCTAAAAGTTGCTGGGCTGAAAAATGGCAGCTGAAAACAGTGGAAGCGTCAGGAGAATTAGTAATCCAACACTCCCTGGCCTAAAAACCTCAATATTCCCTGACAGAATAATCATTGATGTCCATCCAAATCAAAAGGATCCAATTATATTTAAAATACTAAGAAGTAGATATGCCTTTTAAAGAAAATTCTCACGTGAAATTACTTCTTAAGTAATGGTTTTTAGTGCTTAAGGTGTTAAGTATAGCTATCTGAAAAATTCTCTTAGGTACTTTGCCAGTAACTACTGATGAAATCATGAATTTTCATAGCATGTATTATATTTCATGTAATTTTATTTTAGTTTTCAGATATTTTAGTAGACTTTTTTTTTTTTTTTACCAAAGCTTCACATTTATAGAAAAATTGCATAGAAAATAGTTCTCATAAACCTGCTCTCCTCATCCCTCCAATTTCCCCTATTATATTAGTGTGGTACATTTGTTAAATTTGATGAGCTAGTATTCATAAATTGATAAGTCATTATTAGCTGAAGCCCATAGTTTATATTAAGATTCACCCTTTCTTCATTACATTATCTTACAGAATAGTATCACTCCCCTAAAAATGCTCTCTGCTCCGTATACCCATCCCTTGCCCCCTCTCTTCCTGAGCCCCTGGAAACCACTGATCTTTTCACCCTCTGTAGTTCTGTTATGGTTGGAACGATTCAGTGTGTGGTGGTTTTGGACTGGCTTCTTTAGCATATGCACGTAACATACCTCCAAGCCTTGTCATGGTGGGATAACTCATTGCCAAACAATATTCCATCGTATGGACATACCACAGTCTGTTTTATCCGTTCATCTATCGAAGAACATCTTGGTTACCTCTGTAACCAAGTTAACCTCTGTAACCGAGTTTTGGCAGTTGTGAATAAAGCTGCTATAAACATTCACGTGCAGGTTTTTGTGTGGACTTGTAATCTACTCATTTAAGATAAATACCTAGAGCACAATTGCTGGACCATATGGTAAGTTTGTTTACCTTCATAAGAAACTGCCAACCTATCTCAAAAAATGGCTGTACCATTTTGCATTCACACCAAAAACGAGTGAGTTCTTGTTGTTGCACATTCTCATCAGCGTGTTGTCAGTGTTTTGAATTTTTGCCATTCTAATATGTGTGTAGTGATATCTTGTTTTAATTATAATTCCCTAGTGACATATGATATTGAATATCTTACATACTTATTTGCCATCTATATATCTATCTCATTTGGTGAAGTGTCTGTGAGATCTTAGGCTTATTTCGTAATTGGGTTGTTTGTTTTCTTATATTGAGTTTTAAGAGTTCTTTGTATATTTTGGACCTAGTCCTTAATCAAATATGGGTTTTGCAATTTTTTTTCTCCATTCTGTAGCTTATCTTTTGCAGAGCAGAAGCTTTTAATTTTAATGAACTCCAATTTACTCATTTTTTCATTCAGAGATTGTACTTTTGGTGTTATAAGTCATCACCAAACCCAAGGTCATCAAGATTTTTCTCCTGTGTTATTTTTACAACCCTTATAGTTTCACATTTTACACTTAGATAAATGATACACTTCAAATTAATGATGTGAGTCTGTATCTAGAGTCTGTGTGTGTGTGTGTGTATATGTCCACTTGTTCCAGCAACCATTTCTTTAAAAGACTATCAGTGATTACCATTTATCATTACTATTTATTAGAGAAGTCTTAATTCTGAGAGCTGTGATAAAATCTTGATTTTTTTTCTTTTTTAAAGATTTTATTTATTTATTGCACAGAGATCACAAGTAGGCAGAGAGGCAGGCAGAGAGAGAGAGGGGGAAGCAGGCTCCCTGCTGAACAGAGAGCCCAATATGGGACTCGATCCCAGGACTCTGAGATCATGACCTGAGCTGAAGTCAGAGGCTTTAACTCACTGAGCCACGCAGGTGCCCCCAAATCTTGAATTGTTATTGAACCCTATCAAGGACCAATAGAAGGACTGTCCTAGTCAAAATGCGTTTTGGTATTCAAGCAAGAAGGATATATTAGTTTGTGAGGGTCGCAGTAACAAAGTACCACAGACTGGGTGGCTTAAACAACAGAAATTTCTTATATTTCTGGAGATTTGAGGTCCAAGATCAAGAGGTCAGCAGGTTTTTTTCTCCTGAGGCTCCTCTCCTTGACTTGCAAATGGCTGCCTTCCCATGGTCCTCACAGGGTCTTTGCTTTGTGCGTGCACATCCCTGGTGTCTTCGTGTGTCCCAGTCTCCTCCTCTTATAAGGACACCGTTTGGGTTGGATTAGGACCCACCCTCACAGCATCCTTATAGCTCATTTTAGCTATTTAAAGGCCCTGTCATTTTTTCTCATACTGGGATTAGAGCGTCAACATGATATTTTGGGGGAATACAATTTGGCCCATATCAGGGGGCTGTATAAAGACGGAATAATGTGGTATATATCCTCTTAAAAGGTAGGATATATATATATATATATAAAATCTGTTTCTGATAAACATAAAGCTGGTTGATTTTAATAATGCTTCATAATTAATACCTCAATAGTATAATTATAAAATAAAGTTTCCTCTGTAAAGGACTTAAATTATATCTCAAGTACATTTTATTATGTAATTTGATCCAGAGCTTAGAAAACTATAGTAAGCTACTCTGTATTACAAAGTAATTATAATTCAATACTATAGTTAGTATTAGATTATTAATATGCACCAAAACAAAAACTGGTTAATCCTTAAATAAGATTAGAACGATGAGCTGAAGTCAGAGGTAATGATGATAAAGATGATAATGATAATGAAGGATAAGGAACTTCTAAACTTGAAGGAACAGAATTATAAAAAGTTCAAAAGATTTGAACACATAAGAATTAAAAATTCTACATGTAAAAAAAGGGAGGCAAAAAACAAAACTAGGAAAATCTAGCACAACTAGATATAGTTAACAATCTTTCCTTGTAAAGAACTTAAAATTAACAAAAAACAAAAAATAGTGGTCAACTAACATTTTAAAAAATATATATATAATGCCTCAGAAAATATACAGAGCTAATAACCATATTAGAAAATGTTTAATCTCACTAGTAACCAAAGAATGAAAAGCTGTCAAGATGTTATTTTTAATTTATTAGATTAGCAAAGATTTAAGAAAACAATAATACATAATACTGGTGGGATTTATTCTACTGTTACCAACAGGCTAAAATTGGAAGGAAATTTATACTCCTATTGATAAGCTAAAATTGGAAGGAAATTTATACTACTATTGATAAGCTAAAATTGGAAGGAAAATTATATACCAAATTTATCAAAAGTCTAAACACTATTAAGCCTTTAACCTAGGGTTTCCTCTAGTAGGAATCAGAAACGCAAAGAAAGATTTTATTCACAGGCATGTTCAGCAGAACAATATTTAGAATAGTGAAGAGCTGGAAAAACCTTTGATATGGGATATGATTAAGAACATTATAGAACTTTGGGGCACCTGGGTGGCTCAGTGGGTTAAAGCCTCTGCCTTCGGCTGAGGTCATGATCCTAGGGTCCTGGGACAGAGCCCCATATTGGGCTCTCTGCTCCATGGGGAGCCTGTTTCCTCTTCTCTCTCTCTGCCTGCCTCTCTTGTGATTTCTGTCTGTCAAATAAATAAATAAATTTAAAAAAATAGACTATTATAGAACTTTTGCAAAATGGGCTGTGATGTAAGTTTGATGCCAACACACTTTTCATGTCTTTCAACTTTTCAAAAAGTTTTTAAACATAAAATATATCATCCGTAGAGAAAACACATGTAAAATAAATATGTACAATTTAGGAAAAGACCTATAAAATGTACTCTTACATTATCTTCACTGGGGCTTAAAAACAATTTCTTTTAACTTAACACCACTTCATAAAAGGAATAGCATTTGGCAATTTCCATTTAAGTTTGAAAGGATCTCTTTTTTTTTTTTTTTAAAGATTTTATTTATTTATTTGACAGAGATCACAAGTAGGCAGAGAGGCAGGCAGAGAGAGAGAGGAAGGGAAGCAGGCTCCCTGCTGAGCAGAGAGCCCGACGTGGGACTCGATCCCAGGACCCTGAGATCATGACCTGAGCCGAAGGCAGTGGCTTAACCCACTGAGCCACCCAGGCACCCTGAAAGGATCTCTTTACCTCATGAGAAAAGAGATTCTTTTTTATATCTTTATCTAACTCATTGTCATTTTTGGAGAGAAGATACAAGGTTAGTGTACCCAGTTCTTGAGTGGTGTTTTTAATCCACTACTTTTAAGTTACTTTACTTCATTATTTCCTTAGACCTTTTAATTCCAAAACAGAATTGGGACACCTTTCAAAGTTATGTTTATAATCCTACGGGATACAAAATATTTAAAAAAAATAGGGAGATAAACTAATAAAATATAGGGGCGCCTGGGTGGCTCAGTGGGTTAAGCCACTCGCTGCCTTCGGCTCAGGTCATGATCTCAGGGTCCTGGGATCGGGTCCCGCATAGGGCTCTCTGCTCAGCAGGGAGCCTGCTTCCCTCTCTCTCTCTCTCTCTGCCTGCCTCTCCATCTACTTGTGATTTCTCTCTGTCAAATAAATGAATAAAAAATCTTAAAAAAAAACTAATAAAATATAGAAAAATAGGAGTTAAAAGTTAGAAAATACAGAAGTACGTATATACTAAGGTGTGATATTAATGTTTTTCATCCTTTTTTGACAAGTCTGTTGTGAGACATACTGTCACACCATACATAAATAATATACACAAACATCTAATGAAGCATTTCTTACCCTTCTTTATTACATGCTGTATGCTCTGATATTTCCCCCCTTTTAAAGTGCTGCTTGCAACTTACTAACGTGTCTTGACCCACAATTTGGTGGGGGCGTGGGGGGACACAGACACAGTGGGAAGACCGAGGCAATGGATTTGATGCTTCCTTTCTTAGTAGTTTATCCCTTAGGGAGAAACTCCAGCTTGTTTCGGAGCCATAATTAATGAATGAGGAGTGTCCGGGAGGGAAATGGCATGTCTCGTGAACTTTTCGTGGTGAGTCTGATCTTGGGCAAACTGCTGTGATGTTCCTTTGGTCTTGCCTAACTGCAGTTTCTTCTGTAGCTACGGAGACAACTGTCTCAGGAGAAGTACCTAAGGGAATCTCTGGAGAAATCCGCGTCTGCAATGCTTTTCAAAATACAAGAAATGGAATCAACAGTGGAGGTGGAACGGAAACAGGTAGATTTTTCTCCCCTTATGTCAAGGAAGTGAACCCAAAGAGAAAGCTGATATTTTACCTGTAAGTGTTTAGTTTTGCTAATTTTCTCTAGATCAAATTTTTGCCTGTAGTATTACTTGAAATACCTGCAGGTAATTTAGACTATTCAGTTCTAAGTACTGAAGGCAGTTAGTAGTTCTAAATTCTAATAACCTGTATTTGGATTACATAATCTTTACTTGGACCAATGGCTATTCTTCATAATAAAATTATTTAAAAAGTTTCTACTTAAATACTAAATAAAGGTTCTACTTAAATTTGTTTTTGTTTCATTTCTTTAAGAGTTTTTTGTTTGACAGAGAGAGTGTGAGAGACCATAAGCAGGGGGATCAGCCAGCTTCCCACCAAGCTGGGATCCTGATGTGGGGTTTGATCCCAGGATCCCAAGATCATAACCTGAGCAGAAGGCAAACGCTTAACCTACTGAGCCACCCAGGCCCTCCTACTTTAGGAATTTGTAAATGATCCTTTATTGCTCTAACTTGTGCCACCAATATAGTAGCTACTAGCCACATGTGGATATTTAAATTTAAATTAGTTAAAATTAAATAAAATTAAAATTCAGTTCCTCAGTCACTCTGGCCACACTTCAAGTGCTCAGCAGTTACTTGTGCCTGGTACGTGTTGTGTTGGAGAGTGCACAGAAAGTTCTGTCGGACGGCCCTGCTGTAAAACACTGCACCCTGCTGAAATCTTCAATGTAACGGAGAAACTCCCCTTCTCCCTCCAGTGATGTGTAGATAGGAAAATCTGCCTTACACATGTGCTCTGAGGTGGTTTGGTAGAAATCTTGACCTTGAAGAAAGGACTTTTTCTTCCACATTTCAGGTGCAGATTTTGCAGCAAAACTGCGTTGCCCTACGCAGTTCTATACAGACCACCCAAGATCTGCTGGCACAGGAGCAACAGAAAAAAGGAGAGTTGGAGACTTCTATCTCTCAGCTCAAGTCTGACCTAAGTATGAAAATAGATGCTAGAAATTACATTTCTGTTAGGTGCTTTTGAGATCTCATGCAAAAGCTCTTAAGATCCAAAGTTCTGGAAGAGACCATTGTTACTGAGATTTACCACAAGACCACAAGTAAAAAATTGTTGATTGCCTTTTTTCTGTGGCACTGGTAAAAAAAAAAAATGTGTTGGTAATAAAATAGAATTCGATCTTCTCAACTGTAGACTGTTCTATACATAAATTCTTTCTCAGATTTATTTAAGTGTTCATGGACTTGGGAATACTGGGTTTCTAGAAATCTAGATTGAATATTGGAGAATAGAATATTAATAAGGAAATAAGGCCTTTAATACTTGCTAACCTGACTCTAACCATTTATCGTGTCGGGCTCCCATTCAGGTTGCCAGTCTATTGATCTGTATTTGTATCAGTGGATGGTTGTAACTTACCTTAGAGCTTAATGTCCTCATTTTACAGATGGGTACACAGAGTTCTTACAGGTGATTGAGCTAGGAAATGGATGAGTCTAGTCGTGATCCCATGTTGTTCAGTCATGGTTCTTCCAACCCAGCAGTCCTTGCCATATTTACTATTTTTTGTTTGTTTGTTTGTTTGTTTGTTTTTTTAAGATTTTATTTATTTGACAGACGGAGATCACAAGTAGGCAGAGAAGCAGGCAGAGAGAGAGAGGAGCAAGCAGGTTCCCTGCTGAACAGAGAGCCCGATGTGGGGCTCAATCCCAGGACCCTGAGATCATGACCTGAGCTGAAGGCAGAGGCTTTAACCCACTGAGCCACCCAGGCGCCCCTTTGCTATTGTTAATATATAGTTGTAAAGCAGTTTCAGCCAGTATCAAGTATAGGGATCACACTTCAATGCTTCACATGAGTAACACTTCATGGTTTACATAGAGCTTTCACGAAAACGATCTCTGTAACACGCTAAACTGTCCATACTTCCCAAAGTTAAAGCAAGGCCTGAGTCTGTATCTTCTAGATCCTGTCCTCCTGCCAGTGTGCCTGCTGTGCTCTCTGGCTGTAGTGAGGGCAGGGAATACCAAAAGGGAAATGAAAATTTTAAAAAGCATGAAACAAAGAGTGATCTATTCAGTGTTTTGTTTTCCTGCTTTTAACAGAAAGTACTGTTTTTCTTATAGTTGTAGATTAATGAATTACTTGTGGAGTTCTCACTGTTAATGTCCCAAGATAATTGTGTGGCTACCAAAAATACATGTTATATTTGATGGTGCTGCCACATTATCTCATTTGACCTTACAACCTTGCAAGATAGTTAAGAAAATATACCCCATTTTGTAGAAGCATAAAAAGGTCTGTATCTAAGGACCCATGGCAAAGAGGACAGCTAGGACTAAAACACAGATTTTTCTATTATAGGAGCAATTTTTTTTAATGTTACTTTTTCATTGGCTAAATGCTTTAGTTTTGAATTTTGTAAAGAATATATGGAAGACCATTTAAAAAATGAAAATTAAACATTAATTAAACCTAACATAAGGAAAAGGAAGCCTGAATACCAACAATATGCTTATATTGAATAACACTCTTTACCTGCATGCAATTTGATTAAGATATAGTTATGCTAACTAGATTAATAAAAGGAATGTCTCTAGATATTTGCTTTAATGAATTTAAAAATGTAATTATTAACAATAAACTTTTATATACACATAGTAACATGATGAAATTGTTCTCCCAAGTAAGATAAACGTTCCCCTTTCATTCTGACTTTGATTACTGGAACTTTTAAAATGGATCATATAATAATCCTTTTTATCTTTAACATTTTAAATAAACATTTACCTTATTTAAAATGAGTCTTGGACTTACATACTCAAATAGTTTTTCTGATTATATCCTATGTAAAATGTTTTTTTTTAAATTTTATTTATTTATTTGACAGGCAGAGATCACAAGCAGGCAGAGAGGCAAGCAGAGAGAGAGGGGGAAGCAGGCTCCCTGCTGAGCAGAGAGCCCAATGTGGGGCTCGATCCCAGGACGCTGGGATCATGACCTGAGCCAAAGGCACAGGCTTTAACCCACTGAGCCACCCAGGCGCCCCCTAGTAAAATGTTTTTATGCGTTTTGTAATTTTCTGGCTTTAGACTATTTAAGTGAAACAAAACTAATAGATCTTTATGAATTTTTCACGAAGCCAAAACATTACTCTCAGAAAAGTTTACTTTGGGCTACTAGTGCACAGTGCCAAACCGTTCCCCTGTTTCTATCTTTGGTTTTATTTTCACTGTATATACTCTCTGGGTAGTTTCAGATATTTTTCTTTCCACATACGATCCTCTTCCTGAGCTCCAGATGGTATCTTAGTGCCAACTAGACATCAATATACGGATGTCTTACAGAGACCTGCAAACACACGGTGGATACTTAAAGACTGCAATCATTCGTACTCGTTCTGTCCCCCGAACCTGCTCCTCATCCTGTGTTCCCTACTTGAAGAGTCTACCACCCACCCCATTGCTTACAACTGGACACGAGATCTTCTCCTTGACTCACCTGTTGCCTTTACCCCAGCAGCCAGCTGCCAAGTCCTGACCGTCCTCCCTGCTTGTTGGATTTCCGGAGTGTGTTTTCCCTCCGCATCCCATAGCCCTTCCCTTAAAGCCACCTTTCACTGTTTTATACTCTGGTAACTGCTCAGTTGCTAAACTGATTTCCTCTTCCTTACTGAGCCTCTGCCAGAGTGTTCTCGCTATCAAAAACCCTCGATCAGGTGCCTCTCCAGTTTAAAATCCCTCAGACGCATCAGCCTCCCTGACCTAATTTACTATCGCATGTGACTGTGCACTATTTTCTTGATAATTTCATGACTTAGTTTCCAGTCTATAAAAATATGGTAGAAATACTTGCATTCTCCTTATTTTCACAACATACAGACTGGGGAAAAAAAAGAAAGCAAGCTGTTCCGGGAGAAGATACTATGTGATTTCAATGTTGTTTTAGTAAGTTATTATTACCATAGTTATGTGGACTCTTTGTTTTTAGTTTCTAGAGATGAGGTCATTTCCAAGTTGGTTGAAGAAAATAAGGTAAGTTTTGAGGTTGTAGAGTTCAGAGATGCTCTTTCCTCTTTCACTAAGTAATATTTCCTCAGTCATGTTGGTTTGCAGTTGTTCTGATTCTCCTGAAATAAATCCTTACTAGAAAAAAGTTGCAGTGTAAATGAGTCGTATGTTCAGACCTGTTGTCAGCTGGGTATTAAGAAGTCATTTCAGCACATTATTATGGTTTGAAAAAAAAGACGAGTTAGCAAAAATTATGAGATGAATTTGCATCTTATCCTTATTGTAAAATAATTGCTATAAAATTTATGAAATATGAAAAATATTAACTAATTTTGGTTACTATAAGAAATATTAACAATAATGTGAATATACTTAACGCCACTGAACTTAACACTTAAATATTTTTAAGTGAACTGTACATTTTAAAATGATTAAAATGTGAATTTTTTTTTTTAAAGATTTTATTTATTTATTTGAGAGAGAGACAGTGAGAGAGAACATGAGCGAGGAGAAGGTCAGAGAGAGAAGCAGACTCCCCATGGAGCTGGGAGCCCGATGTGGGACTCGATCCCGGGACTCCAGGATCATGACCTGAGCCGAAGGCAGTCGTCCAACCAACTGAGCCACCCAGGCGCCCTGAATTTTTTTTTTTAAGATTTTGATTTATTTGACAGTCAGAGATCACAAGTAGGCAGAGAGGCAGGCAGGGGCCGGAGGGGAAGCAGGGTCTCTGCCAAGCAGAGAGCCGAATGTGGGGCTCCATCCCAGGACCCTGGGATCATGACCTGAGCCGAAGGCAGAGGCTTTAAACCACTGAGCTACCCAGGTGCCCCTAAAATGTGAAATTTTATGTTATTTGTATTTTATGAAAATAAAAAATGAAAAAAAAGAACTATTACCACTTTTATATCTTAATACATTTCTAAATCAAACTTAATGTGTAGATCCTGTTTGGAATATTTTTTCTGGGTTCTATCTCATCCTGTAGTAGGTGATGTTTAAGTCTTGAGATGCTTCTCCTGGAAAAATAGAAGCGTGGTCCTCTCTCTATAGGGAGAGGACTTGCACTTTGCCCTTCCCCATTTCAATAACTACCTGTTAGAGGGGAAAAGTAGTTCATATCCCTGTCACCTATTTGGTTGTTTGTTTTTAGAGCAAAGGTGTTTTCTTTTGTTCCACACCCAGGTAATCCTTGATGAAAACATTTTCACCTACAGAAAACTTTAAAAGATCCTTGAATGTGTTTAAAATCACAAAAGATAACTGCTTAGGGGAAAAACTGTGTATGTAGTATAACAAATACTCATCTTAGCAGAACTTTCTTGACGAGAATCCTGGTTAAATATTTACATTATGGTTTTAGGCAAATTCTTTCCAGTTTGAAACACCATATGAGAACATTTTAATTAACAGTTTTTATAATTTATGGGGGAGCCAGGTGGTGGGTATTATGGAGGGCACGCATTGCATGGAGCACTGGGTGTGGTGCAAAACCAATGAATTCTGTTACGCTGAAAAGAAATAAAATAAAAAGAAAAGTTTGAGAGTTGAAGATATCAGGATTTTTAAAAATTCTTTACAAGATGCTTATCTATAAATATCATTATTACTAGAGCACTGGATGTTACACCAACTAATGAATCTTTGAACACTACATCAAAAACTAATGACGTACTATATGTTGGCTAATTGAACATAAGAACAACAACAAAAAAACAACAAACTTGAACTCATAGTAGCCAAAATACAGAACAGGTATTTTGATAGAGATATTCATAATAGCTCTTACATGTTAAAAAAAGAGAGAGAGATAGAACTTACTATTTTTGCTCTTACAGAATGTGCAGATGTCTTTGAACAAGGAACATGAAGAAAATGCATACTTGAGGTCTGAATTAGTAGCCCTTCATGAAACATCAGAAAAAGCACAGGTAGATCTTATTTCTGTAGTTTTTAGATGTTAATTTTGTTTAATTAAGGAATCAAAAACAAAGATTAATCCTGATTATATTAACTCATACTATCATGATAGGTATAATTGGTATATAGCATTATATTTCAGGTATACAACATAATGATTCAATATTTGTATACATTGCAAAATGGTCACAGTAATTCTAGTTAACATCCGTCACCATATTTAGTTAAAAAAATTTTTTTTAAAGATTTTATTTATTTATTTGACAGAGGTCACAAGTAGGCAGAGAGGGAGGCAAAGAGAGAGGGGAGGGGGAAGCAGGCTCCCCGTGGAGGAGAGAACCTGACGTGGGGCTCAATCCCAGGACCCTGGGATCACTATCTGAGCCTAAGGCAGAGGCTTAACCCACTGAGCTACCCAGTTGCCCCCCAAAATGTTTTTCTTGTGATGAGAACATTTAAGATTCACTCTCTTAACTTTCAAATATGCAATACAATATCATTAACTATAGTCATCATGCTGTACAGTACATCTTCCTGATTCATTTATTTTATAACTAGAGGTTTATACCTTTTGACCCCGTCACCATTTTCTCCCATCCCTTATACCTCCTGCCTCTGGCTCCCACCTTCCTGTTCTGTGTATCTGTGGACTTGGTATCATTTTTTTGTTTTTTGTTTTAACATTCCACACGTAAGTGAGATTATATGGTATTTTCTTCCTCTGCTTGACATACTCCATTTAGTATGCATTCAGGGTCCCCCCATGCTGTTGCAAATGGCAAGAGTAAATTCTTTTTTGTGGCTGAATATTATCGATCTATAACTATATGTACACACATACTACATTTTCTTTATCCATTCATCTATTGATGGACACTTAGCGTTATTTCCATATCTCGTCTATTGTAAATGATGCTGCAGTGGATGTAGGGTTGCAAATATCTTTTTTAGTTAGTGTTTTTGATTTCTTCATGTTAATGCCCCGACGAGCAGTTGCGGGATCATACGGTAGCTCTAGTTTCAACTTTCTGAGAAACCTCGGTACTGTTTTCCTCAGTGGCAATATCAATTTACGTTCCCTTCAACAGTGCCCAAGGATTCCTTTTTCTCCACATCCTGTCTAATACTTATTATTTCTTGTCTTTTTGGTAATAGTCATTCTAATAGGTGTGCGGTGATATCTCGTTGTGGTTTTGATTTGCATTTTCCTGATTAGCGATGCTGAACATCTTTTCATGTACCTCTTGGCCATCTGTATGTCTTTTTTGAAAAATGTCTGTGCAGATCTATGGCGCATTTTTTTAAAAGATTTTATTTATTTATTTGACAGACAGAGATCACAAGTAGGCAGAGAGGCAGGCAGAGAGAGGAGGAAGAAGGCACCCTGCCGAGCAGAGAGCCCGATGCGGGGCTCTATCCCAGGACTCTGGGATCATGACCTGAACCAAAGGCAGAGGCTTTAACCCACTCAGCCACCCAGGCACCCCATTTGGCCCATTTTTTAATCAGATTTTTTTAAGCTACTGTGTTTTATTCTTTATATATTTTGGGTATTAACCCCTTATTAGATATATGATATTAATACATGATTGACAATATTATCTCCCATTCAGCAAGTTGCCTTCTCATTTTGTTGATGGTTTCCTTTGCTGTACAGAAGCTTTTTAGTTTGATATAGTTCTATTTGTTTCTTTTTGCTTTTAGTGTGAGACCAAGAAAAGTACCTATGTTATCTTCTAAAAGTTTTACGGTTTCAGGTCTTATGTTCAAGTCTTTGATCCATTTTGAATTAATTTTTATGTATTGTACAAGATAGTGGTCTTGTTTCATTCTTTTGCATATGCCTGTCTAGTCTTCCCAACACCATTAATTGAAGAAACTACCCTTTCCTCATCAAAAAAAAAAGCACAGGTAAATCTTCCAATTTATGTGTTTACATGTTAACATAATTTTGTTCAGTTTAAAAAAAACCAAGAACCAAAATTGATTCTAATTGTATGCATTTATACCATTGCCATGATCCATTTTTTAAATTTTCTTAAAATCTGTTTCATCTATGAATCATTATCACATTAACTACATTTCCCATTTCACCAAATCTCCTGTGACACGTAAGTATATGAGATATACTACTAAATCATGCACTAATCTACATTTTACCTTTGTCTGCTTTATATTTTGCTCATTAAATATATAGCTTTCATCTACGCCTATGAACTTCTAAGCAGTCCAGTGCTACAGGCTATGCTTATACTTTGTATGTTTTATAACAAACAGCGTAGTAGGAACATAGTAAGTACTTACTGGATTTTAGAGTACTGTGTATATTTTCTGTAGGATGGTGGTTTCCAAATTTAGCTAATGGGGTGTGTGTGTGTGTGTGTGTGTGTGTAGGCAAACAAGTTATTTCTCATAGGGTCAGTGAAATCGTATTAATCACTTAAAAGAACTTTTTGTTAGTATAATTTGATTGCTTCAATACTGGGATCATAATGTTGCTGTGCTCTCTTTATGATAAAGGAAATAGAAAATAAATGTGCTATTTTATAAAATAATAATGAAAATTACTACTCTTGCTATGGTAGTAGTAATTAACATTTACCAAACTCATTCTGTGTTCCAGGCATAATTGTAAGCACCTTATTTACTAACAAATTGCAATGCTTATAATAGCACTATTACAGAAACTTATTATTCTCATTTTAATGATAAGGAAGTTGATCTATACAGAGAGGTTCAATAACATAGCTAATAAATCACAGAGTTAGAATTTGAGCTCAGAAATTTTGGCTTCAAAGAAAATTAACTATTTCTTTTCAAGGATCAAGAGTTTATCTTTGTCTTACCCCTAGGTATTCCTTGGTGAATAGTTTCTACATCTGGTTATAATTTTCAAATGCCCCTGAACATTTGCCTTCCTTCTTTACTATACTACCACTTATGCTTTCCAGATAGTTTTTCATTTCTTTACTTTCTTAACATTTTTGAGTGTTTTTTAATTGATCCTATAGTTATTTGTTCCCATTCTTGAAGAATTTGTTCATTAAAGGTAAGATCCCTGGGGTGCCTGAATGCCTCAGTCTGATGGATACCCAACTCTTGATCTTAGCTCAGGTCTTGATCTCAGGGTCATGAGTTCATGCCCTATATTGGGCTCCACACTGGATGAGGAGCCTACTTTAAAAAAAAAAAAAAAAAAAAGGATCCTTGGCAAATACACTTTGCAAAAATAACTAATAAGATAAATGTTTTCCACAGGAATAAAAATTTCAAATGTCAAAAAGACAACAGAATTATATGATAGATTCCTTGCACAAAAGATCTTAGTTTTAATTTGGATGATCTGTCTTGTGAAAAGGTACAGTTACCTATATTTTGCTTTTGTGGATACTGTAATTGATGGTGAAAGAACTTAGACAATTTGTATTATTCGCTAAACAATTCTGAACACTCATCTAATTGTGGGACTGAATTTCTGTAGTACTGGCTAGGCATCTACAATGTGAAGTCCATTCTGTAGATGTCTTACTCTGTCTCAACAGTGTTCAAAATCGTGAACAGGAGATTAGCTAATTGTTGAACGCTTCGGTCGCTCCACCAAATAAACAAATTTCTCCTTTGATTGAGAATTATGTGGGGTATTGACTCCAAATATTAGAAAGTATTATCTAATGAAATACCAGTTGGAGATAAGTAAATTAAGTTCACATACAGAGTGAAATACTATAACATTAAAAATGTGGTAAGTAAAAGTAATTATTTACTGGAGAGATCTGTAACTCGCTGTATATACCATCTTAGGTTTCTAATGACCAGCTGACTAGAAAGTGTTCAGAGCTGAACAGCATGCTTGAGACTGTTAGTATGGAAAATGCCAGAATTATTGCTGACCATCAAGCCATTCTGCAGGTATTCACTTAAAACTTGTCCATTTCTGATAGAATCACAAGAAAACTCCTTGACTAAGAAATTAGGAAATGTGTATGACCAATTGGATAAATAAAATATTTTAATAGTTTCAAGAAATTTTCTGAATTACTTTATTTTTTATTAGTGGTTTTCAGTTTTCATCAGAGGGATCATTTAGCCTTATGCTCAGTCCTTTCTTGACAGTTTCTTCTCAAATACCATTATTTTTTTTTTTTTTAAAGATTTTATTTATTTATTTGACAGAGAGAGATCACAAGCAGACGGAGAGGCAGGCAGAGAGGGAGATAGAGGGAAGCAGGCTCCCTGCTGAGCAGAGAGCCCGATGTGGGTCTCGATCCCAGGATCCCGAGATCATGACCTGAGCCGAAGGCAGTGGCTTAACCCACTGAGCCACCCAGGCGCCCTCAAATACCATTATTTTAAGAAAAGTGATTACCTGGCCCAAATACTCAGTATTTCCTCAAACACCTGTGTTTTTCCCATTTTGCTTATGCTGTTTCCTTGACTGAGAATGGTCTTTATTTCATCTTCAGCTATTTGAAATTCTATTCATTAAGACTCAAATTCATAAGGAAGCTTGATCACTCAAACCAGAAGGATGAGTTTTCTCTGTTAACTCCTACTCCTAGGACATTAAACAGACTTTCATAATAATAGTTCTCACTTTTTGGAGAGCGTGCTTACTGCATAGCAAGCCTTATACTAATGATTTTACATATATTTCCTCCTTTAATTCTAGCAGCCAGTATGTAGAGGAATATTTATTATCCTCATCTTATAAATGAGGAAAATGAGGTTTAGGGAAGTAGATCAGCTTGTCTGAAGCCATATAGCTAGTAAGGGGTAGAGCTGGATTGAAACCAAGGTCTGACTCCAGAGTCCATGCTTTTAATTTTTGCATTATACTACCTCTCTAGTTTGCACTGTGTAGCAGTGTATTTGCATGGCTCATTTCCTGGATAACACTGTGAACTTCCTTCTTACGCACCTTTGCTATTTCCCATCGTGCTTACTGCTGCACATAGCGTAACACTAAGTAAAACCAGTGTTTACTCTGTGTGGGTACGTATAGGTCTAGAAGAGATTATAGTCCTGAACAAAATAAAATCTCTACTTTCAGGGACTAACAATGGTAGAATAATGTAATAGTAGAATAATGTGATGTATGGAAGTAATACTGTCACAAACACTTTTTAACTTTGGAATGTTACACAGATGGGATTTTATTTTCCAAAGGTGTGAAGGTTTGCTTTGCAGTCAAGTATTGTTAAGATAAAAGTGTTTTAAAATACGTGTACAGAATTAATTGTTAATATGTACTATACTTGCAAAAGTTTTATAAATCGTAGGTAGAAGGGATGTGTCTAAAAATGTTGTTTTGAGAAGTCCAAAATGGTGAGCCAGAGAAAATAAATTATGCAAAACAATTATAAGCATATGTTGTTTTATCGTGCTTTGTAGATCATTGCATTTTTTACAACCTGAAGGTTTGTAGTGATCCTGCATCTAGCAGATCTACTGGTGCCATTTATCAACAGCATTAGCTTATTTTGTGTCTCTTTGTCATATTTTGGTACTTCTCACAGCATTTCAAATTTTTTCATTATTTTTGTTCTGGTGATCTGTGATCAGTGATCTTTGATATATTATTGTAATTATTTTCAGATGCCACAAACCATGCCCATTTAAGATGGAAAACTTAATATATATTTTGTGTGTTCTGGCTGCTTTGACCGGCTCTTCCCCATACCTCTCCCTCTTCTCAGACCTCCTATTTCCTAAGACCCAACAATATTGAGATTAGGCCAGTAGATAACCCCTATGAAGGTCTCTAAGTGCTCGTGTGAAAGGAAGTGTTTCATGTCTCTTACTATAAATCAAAAGCTAGAAATGACTAAGCTTAGTGAAGAAGGCGTGTCAAAAGCCAAGATAGGCCTCTTGCACCAAACATTGAGCCAAGTTGTGAAGGCAAAGGAAAAGCTGTTAAAGGAAATTAAAAATGCTACTCCAGTGAACACATGAATGATAAGAAAGTGAAACAGCCTTATTGCGGATACGGAAAAAGTTTTAGTGGTCTAGATAGAAGATCGATCCAACCTCAACATTCCCTTAGACCAAAGCCAGAGCAAGACCCTAACTCCATGAAGGCTTAGAGAGGTGAGGAGGCTGCAGAAGAAGAGTAGGAAGCCAGCGGGGTAGCTCCTGAGGTTTAAGGACAGAAGCTGTCTCCGTAATATGGAAGTGCAAGGTGAAGCAAGTTCTCCAGAAGATCTAGAAGATCATCAATGAAGGTGGCTACATTAAACAACAGACGCCATTGAAAGAGGCCATTTAGGATTTTCATAACTAGAAAGAAGAAGTCAATGCCTGGCTTCAAAATAGGTCTTTTGTTTGTTTTTCTCCCACTCAGTGTCAGGGAAACTTTATTAAAGCTTCAGGGCCATGCGGCTCAGGCAGGAGGCTGACCTGTGGGTGAAGGAAAAGCTGACAGCAGGGCCTTCGCTCACCATCCTCTTGGGGCACAGGTTGTTGGTGTGGCTGTGCTTCCTGCAGCAATTGACCGTGTGGGCTTCAGGCAAGCACAACACTTGGAGTAGGCAATCTCGTCACAGTTGTATTTCTGGGTGAGCTAGAGGTGGGCAAGCCTTGATGATGCGATGATGCAGCCCCGCAGATAAAGCACCCAGCACAGGGTGAGCTCTTTCTGGATGTTGTAGTCTCAGAACATGTGGCCATGGTCTGCTGTTTGCCTGCAAAAATCAGATACTGCTGGTCGTGGAATGCCCTCCTTGTCTTGGATTTTGGCTTTGACCTTTTTTAAAGAGCAGGGAAGGGAGCAGAGGGAGAGAGAAATCGAATCTTTTTTTTTTTTTTTTAAGATTTTATTTATTTATTTGATGGACAGAAATCACAAGCAGGCAGAGGCAGGTAGAGAGAGGAGGAAGCAGGCTCCCCGCCGAGCAGAGAACCTGATGCGGGGCTTGATCCCAGAACCCTGGGATCATGACCCGAGCCGAAGACAGAGGCTTTAACCCACTGAGCCACCCAGGTGCCCCCCCCCTTTTTTCCAAGATTTTATTAGAGAGAGAGAGAGCAGGAATGAGAGAAGGAGCAGAGGAAGAGGGAGAAGCAGAATCCCCGCTAAGCAGGGAGCCTGACCTGGGGCTCCATCCTGGGACTCCAGGATCATGACCTGAGCTAAAGGCAGATATTAGGGTCCGTGATCAAAGGAACAAGACTGATACAAAGCAAAGATCAAGCAAAGCTTTATTTCGCGCCAAGCATCGAGAATCAAACCAACCAGTCGGGGACATCTCTTACAAAGAAGTGACCCCTCCCAGCCTCACAGACTAACTTTTATAGAGATGGTTGAACCTGTCTATACACAGGTGGCCAATGAGATTGCAATACACAGAGAAAACTGCACAGTCATGCTAGGTCAGCAACACACAGAGAAAACTGCAAAGTTATGCTAGATCACATACGGGTGGCCAATTTAATTTCAATTTACCCTAGTAGATATATGCGTGCCCCACTGATTGGATGTCTCCACCTGGCCTGACCCGCCCTCGTATCTGGGCTTTGCAAGTAAGTTCCTCTGGGAGGAGCAGGGTCAATCTAAGTTCACTGCATAAACTCAAAATGGCTCGCTCTGGCTAAGTAGGCCCTTACAGCAGACACTTAACCAACTGAGCCACCCAGGCATCCCAGAGAGAGAGAATCTTAAGCAGGCTTCATGCTCAGTGCAGATCCCTGATACTGGGCTCATTCTCATGACCCTGAGATCATGACTTGTGTTGAAATCAAGAATCAGACACTTAACCAACTGAGTCACCAAGGCACCCCTTGGCTTTGACATTCTAAGTGGTGTCACTGGGCACAATCTACAGGGTCAGAGTAAGGTTCAGCTTCTTCACAAAAATCTGCATCTGTGCATCTGTTCCTTGGCCCACTCACTGAAGAGAAAGCGCCACGCTGACTTTGTTTGGGCCTAATATAGCTGGCGACTTTAAGTGGGTTCAAGAAACTGCCACAACTACCCTAACCTTTAGCAAACACCACCCTTATAAGTCAGTAGCCATCAACACCAAGGCAAGACCCTCCACCAGCAAAAAGTTTATGACTCACTGAGAGTTCAGATGATGGTTAGCATTTTTTAGCAATAAAGTGTTTTTAAGTTATGTACATTGCTTTTTTTTTAAGACATAATGCTACTACACATTTAATAGACTATCACTTGTATATGCAGTGGGAAGCAGAAAATTATTTGCCTAGGTTTATTGTGGTGGTCTGGAAGTGAACCCACAATATCTCCTGGGTATTCCCATATAGTGCTTCTGTAACAGTAGCTGAGTGCAATTTCAAATATTTTCAAGTGAATTCACAGCAAATTATTAACATGATTGCCCCTGGAGAAGTGGTATTATTTTAAAGGAGGGGGAGTGTAAGTGAAGAGATCGTTTCACTTTATACATATTGATGTTGTTTTTTAAAAATATGTATTATATTACAATTTTGAAGTACCAAAATATTCCTAGTAGAATTTTATATCTAAAAATACGTTCATGTTAAGAGTTTTATAAATTTTGCAGCAGCCTGGGTAAATAATGCATCTTCACTGTTGGCTGGTAGAGCTATAAAATGACAGAATTGTTGTCAGGTCAGAGTGGGGACAAAGAGAAAGCTGAACATTAAATTCTTTAAAAAGAGGTTTTATGTATATAAAAATGTATCTCTCAAAGCTAAGTCACTATCTTTGATCAGTCATTTTCAGTGGCACCCTATTAAATGACTTCCTGGCATCTCAGCTTTTAATATTACTTCCAAAATTCAGGTAGAGAAGAAAATGATGACGCAGACTTTTCAAGAACAAAACCTACTCCTGGATGCAGCCCATGCCAGTATCACTACGGAGCTAGAGACTGTTCAGAATGAGAAAATCCAACTCCAAACACATCTGTAAGTAAACTAGGCAACTTCTTCTGTATCTTTTGTCCTCAC
Source organism: Neogale vison (assembly GCF_020171115.1). NCBI lineage: Eukaryota > Metazoa > Chordata > Mammalia > Carnivora > Mustelidae > Neogale > Neogale vison. The sequence goes on from NC_058093.1 coordinate 9,000,642, forward strand.
ATTTGTATTTCTTGTCTTTAATGGAAACGTTTAATTCTGCATTTCTTGGGCCAGACACAAAGATAAGATAAAGACTTTGCCCTCAAGGAACTAGTTTTGTTAGAACGTTTTGGCAACTGCTCTTAGCCAGTATGTTCTTGGAGAACGGGGGTCTATTAAATAAAGAACTCTCAGTCAGCGCTCATGTCTCCTCGTTCTCTTCTTACAGGGACCATTTAATCCTCGAGCATAATCAGTGTACCCAGAAAGCACAGGACGCGGAGAGGAGGACAGCCTTGCAGAAGGAGCTGCTAGAAACAACGATTGCAAGACTGCGTGGTGAACTGGAAGCATTGATCCAGGAGAAGAAGTCTCTGCTGGAGGAGAAAGAAAGATTTCAGGGAGAGGTGGGGAGCAGCAGATTTATGTTACCTCCTGGTTGTGGTGGTGATCTTGTTTTAAAACTATTTTAAGTGCCAAAGATAAGAAATACAGCCCAGATACAGTTAGTCTGAGTTGCCCATTAAAGAAATCTTGAGGTGGCTAATGTCTGTCCGGTAGCATGTGATGTAGACTGTGCCAAACTGCCCACCCTTGCACAGCATTAACTAGTGGCTCACACATCCTCATGGTAGCGAAGGTGTCAGATTTAAAAAGCTGATTTCCCCTGAAGGCGTGGGACAGTGGAGGTTAAGGGGGAGCAGCTCTGTCTTCCTGCTGAGGAAGGAACCAGCAGAGTCTGACGTGCAGACGTGTCTTTCTAATTTCAGGGCTATTTGTGAAGTCTGCTCTGCCTCAGAGACTCCCTGAGTGGCCCCTTTTCTGAGAGGATGTGCTATCTCGGCAGTGTAGGTATCCGTGAACAGGGTGTGTCTGCTGTAGTAGAGCCTGCCGGCTGCACTGAAACTGAGCCTTTCTTTGTTTCCCCTCCTTGGGCAGGTTGATAAAACAGAGAAAGAAATAGCGCAAGAAAAATGCAATTTGGAAAAGGAATTAGCCAAAAACAAGGTATTCTGCATTTTATTTGTTGATATTTCACTGTGTTTCCTTCTGTATCTCTGCCTCCTGTATGAGCTTATTTTACTGAGGAGATGGGTTATTCAGTTGATTACCAGGATGTGGAGGGGGAAAGAAGCCACTGAGGTGGGTGCCCCGCAGAGCGCTCCGGTCACGGCTCCGGCCACGCCAGCACGGGGCTGCTGCTGAGCCGCGTTCAAGCATCTGGTGTTGGCCACTGAGTCACGACAGCCTCTGGCCCTAGTGTTCACTCAGTATTTTATCCAGGAAGTCCCTCGATGGCCCTGTGGGAGGCAAAGAGAACATTGTTGACAGTGCTGTTTTGTTTTGTTTTGTTTTGTTTTTTAAAAAGCCAACTTAGGCTTCCTAAGTACCTGTTAGCACTTGTCACTCATCTGTAAGATACTCTCTCCTGGGTTCTAAAAAGATAGAATGGCCAGAGACACAAATACTCTGATTAAAATAAAACAAAAGCCGGTCTTTAAAGCATTGCTGTTTGTGTTTCCAAAATTTGAAAAGCATAAAGGTTATGTATCACTGTCATCCGGAATGATCTGGAGCATCAGGGAGAATTAGCCTACCCTAGATGGTAAATTCTGCGACACGTGTCTGTATAATCATTGATCCTTGATTGCTTCTTGGCTTCTGGCCCTATTAAATAGTATTCATGTTACCAGAACCATATATGTGTGAACTTGTAATTTAAGAAGTTTCTGAGCCCAAGCTCTGATATGTATAGTTCACCTCTCTGTCATGTAATCGGTGGTTTAGTGACTAAGCTCTAGTGATTTGAAAAATCATCCAACCTAAGAATCTTTTTAAAAAGCTTACTTCCCACGGTACATAACAGGTTTAACTACTTGTTAAGTATCTGTCTGAAGTCACTTCCTACCGATAAAAGATTTGATGTCTCAAGATATAATTCTAAACTGGTGTGTGTCTAATACTGTATTTTCAAAATACGCAAAAAAAGAAATAAATTTACTATCATATTAGAAGGGTAAGGTAACTACCTCAATAACTGATAGATCAGAAAAGAAATTAATAGGGACTAAAATGATATAAAAGTACAACGATGAAATAATTATAAAGTTTGTGCAAATGGATATATATATAATTGTACCCCAAAACTGCAGAATATATGGTCTTCCAAAGATACATGGAATATTTGTAAGAATTCACCAAATGATATAGAATAGAGCAAATATCAACAAATTTCAAATAATCAATATCTTGGAAAGCATATTATTTTATTTTATTTTATTTATTTATTTTTTTTAAAGATTTTATTTATTTATTTGAGAGAGAGAGAGACAGTGAGAGAGAGCATGAGCGAGGAGAAGGTCAGAGAGCCTATAGTTATGTCTTTCCCAGAATATCCTATAAACGGAATCACATAAAGTGTGACACTTTGAGTCTGGCTTCTTTTGTTTAGCGAAAGACATTTGAAGTTCTCCCATGTTCTTGTCGTGTGTTTCAGCTGTTTGTGTTCCATGATACGGGTATCTCACAGTTTCTTTGTCCATTTGCCACTTGAAGGACATTTGGCAATTATGAATAAAGCCTATAAAATGTTCACATCTGAACACGTATTTTTTTTTAATTTTATTTATTTATTTGACAGAGAGAAATCACAAGTAGATGGAGAGGTAGGCAGAGAGAGAGAGGGAAGCAGGCTCCCTGCTGAGCAGAGAGCCCGATGCGGGACTCGATCCCAGGACCCTGAGATCATGACCTGAGCCGAAGGCAGTGGCTTAACCCACTGAGCCACCCAGGCGCCCCTGAACACGTATTTTTATTTCTCTTGGCTAATTATCTGGAGTTGGAACTCTAGATCCTATGGGAAATACATATTTGACAAACAATTCAGCAGCTATTTTCCAAAGCATATGCACTATCCTGCCTTCCGTCAATACTGTAGAAGAGTTCTACTCTGCATTGTCGCCGGCACATGGTAGCGTTGGTTCCTTGAGTCTTGGCCATTCTAACTGCTGATGGAGACTGGCATAGCATTGTGGCCTAATTTGCATTTCTCTAGTGATTAATAATATTGAGCATCTTTTCAGCTGCTTATTGGTTATTCACAAGTTTAAGTGTCTCTTCGAATATTTTAACCATTTTAACTCCATTTGTTTTCTTATTATTGATTTTTCAGGGATTTTAAAAATATTCTCATGTTGATTCTTACATAAAAAAATTCATACTTTTTGTTTATGTGCAGATCTTCCAAGTGCTTTACATATTTTTCTCCCATATTATGCCTTGTTTTTTCATGCTCTTTCAAAGAGCAGAAGTTCACATTTTGATAAAATCCAACTTGTCAAATTTTTTATTTTTGGATCATACCCTTTGTGTCCTATCTAAGAAATTTTTGACTAACCTAAAATCACAAAGATTTTCCTTTTTGTTCTCTAGAAATTATATAGTTCTAGATCTTAGATTAGGTCAATGGTCTGTTTTTAGTTAATTTTCATATATCATGCAAGGTTCGTTTTATTTTCAGATGGATTGTCTGATCTAGTACATTTTATTATTGAGATGTAATTAATGCACTATAAATTCACCTCCTTAAAATATACAGTTCAGTGGTTTCTTAGTTTATTCAAAAGTCTGTGCAAACATTACCACTTAAAAATTTTTTTTAGGTGTGCCTGGGTGGCTCAGTGGATTAAGCCACTGCCTTCGGCTCAGGTCATGATCTCAGTGTCCTGGGATCGAGCCCCGCACTGGGCTCTTTGCTTGGCGGAAGCCTGCTTCCCTCTCTCTCTCTCTCTCTGCCTGACTCTCCGCCTGCTTGTGATCTCTCTCTCTGTCAAATAAATAAATAAAATCTTAAAAAAAAATTTTTTTTTGAATTTCTTTTCAGTGTTCCAGAATTCATTGTTTATGCACCACACCCAGTGCTCCATGCAGTACGTGTCCTCCATAATACCCACCACCAGGCTCACCCAACCTCCAAAACCCTCAGATTGTTTTTCAGAGTCCAGTCTCTCATGGTTCGTTTCCCCCTCCAATTTCCCCCAACTCCCTTCTCCTCTCCATCTCCCCATGTCCTCCATTTTATTCCTTTGCTCCAAAATAAGTGAAACCATATGATAATTGACTCTCTCTGCTTGACTTATTTCACTCAGCATAACCTCTTCCAGTCCCGTCCATGTTGCTACAAAAGTTGGGTATTCATCCTTTCTGATAGAGGCATAATCCTCCATTGTATATATGGACCACATCTTCCTTGTCAATTCGTCCATTGAAGGGCATTTTGGTTCTTTCCATAGTTTGGTGACTGTGTCCATTGTTGCTATGAACATTGGAGTACAGATGGCCCTTCTTTTCACTACATCTGTATCTTTGGGATAAATACTTAGTAGGGAAGCTCTATTTTTAATTTCTTAAGGAATCTCCACACTGTTTTCCGAAGTGGCTGCACCAACTTGCATTCCCACCAACAGTGTAAGAGGGTTCCCCTTTCTCCACATCCTCTCCAACACGTGTTGTTTACTGTCTTGTTGATTTTGGCCATTCGGACTGGTGTAAGGTGGTATCTCAATGTGGTTTTGATTTGAATCTCCTTGATGGCTAGTGATGATGAACATTTTTTTGTGTGTGTCTGTTAGCTGTTTGTATGTCTTCACTGGAGAAGTGTTTGTTCATGTCTTCTGCCCATTTTTTTACATGATTATCTGTTTTGTGTGTGTTGAGTTTGAGCAGTTCTTTATAGATTACCACTATCTAATTCCAGAAACTTTTTATCACCAAGAAGAAACCTGGTTCCCATTAGCAGTCCCTCCCCATTCTGGTCTGCCTCCAGCCTCTGGCAACCACTGTTTACTTTCTGTCTACATGGGTATGTCTATTCCCACATTTCATATGAATGGAGTAAACCGGTGTGTGTCCTTTTATGTTTGGCCTCTTTACTAGGTTAGTGTTTTCAAGGTTTATCCATACTGTAATATATGTCAGTATCTCATTCCTTTTTATGGCTGGGTAGTATTATATTGTGGGACTATACCACTCTTCATTTAGCCATTCATCAGCTGATAGACATTCAGGTGCTTCCCACTATTTTGGCTGTGAAGAATAATGCTATGAACATTTGTGTACATTTTTTTTATGTGAGCATATGTTTTTGATTCTGTGGGAGTAAAACTGGGTCTTAGGATAATGCTGTCATTTTGACAATCTACCAGAGTGTTTTTATAAATAGCTACGCCATTTTACAATCCCACCAGCAGTGTATGAGGATTCAAATATCTTCATATTTTCACCTACATCTGTTATTGTCTACTTCTTTTTTTTCCCCCAATTTATTTATTTTCAGAAAAACAGTATTCATTATTTTTTCACCACACCCAGTGCTCCATGCAAGCTGTGCCCTCTATAATACCCACCACCTGGTACCCCCAACCTCCCACCCCCCCGCCACTTCAAACCCCTCAGACTGTTTTTCAGAGTCCATAGTCTCTCATGGTTCACCTCCCCTTCCAATTTACCCAAATACCCTACTCCTCTCTAACGCCCCTTGTCCTCCATGCTACTTGTTATGCTCCACAAATGAGTGAAACCATATGATAATTGACTCTCTCTGCTTGACTTATTTCACTCAGCATAATCTCTTCCAGTCCCGTCCATGTTGCTACAAAAGTTGGATATTCTTCCTTTCTGATGGAGGCATAATACTCCATAGTGTATATGGACCACATCTTCCTTATCCATTCATCCGTTGAAGGGCATCTTGGTTCTTTCCATAGTTTGGCGACTGTGGCCATTGCTGCTATAAACATTGGGGTACAGATTGCCCTTCTTTTCACGACATCTGTATCTTTGGGGTAAATACCCAGGAGTGCAATTGCAGGGTCGTAGGGAAGCTCTATTTTTAATTTCTTGAGGAATCTCCACACTGTTCTCCAAAGAGGCTGCACCAACTTGCATTCCCACCAACAGTGTAAGAGGGTTCCCCTTTCTCCACATCCTCTCCAACACATGTTGTTTCCTGTTTTGTTAATTTTGGCCATTCTAACTGGTGTAAGGTGATATCTCAATGTGGTTTTAATTTGAATCTCCCTGAGGGCTAATGATGATGAGCATTTTTTCATGTGTCTGATAGCCATTTGTATGTCTTGATTGGAGAAGTGTCTGTTCATATCTTCTGCCCATTTTTTGATGTGTTTGTCTGTTTCGTGTAGGTTGAGTTTGAGGAGTTCATTATAGATCATGGATATCAACCTTTTGTCTGTACTGTCATTTGCAAATATCTTCTCCCATTCCGTGGGTTGCCTCTTTGTTTTTTTGACTGTTTCCTTTGCTGTGCAGAAGCTTTTGATTTTGATGAAGTCCCAGAAGTTTATTTTCGCTTTTGTTTCCTTTGCCTTTGGAGACGTATCTTGAAAGAAGTTGCTGTGGCTGATATCAAAGAGATTACTGCCTATGTTCTCCTCTAAGATTCTGATAGATTCCTGTCTCACGTTGAGGTCTTTTATCCATTTTGAGTTGATCTTTGTGTACGGTGTAAGAGAATGGTCGAGTTTCATTCTTCTACATATAGCTGTCCAGTTTTCCCAGCACCATTTATTGAAGAGACTGTCTTTTTTCCACTGTATATTTTTTCCTGTTTTGTCGAAGATTAATTGACCATAGAGTTGAGGGTCCATATCAGGGCTCTCTACTCTGTTCCACTGGTCTATGTGTCTGTTTTTATGCCAGTACCATGCTGTCTTGGTGATCACAGCTTTGTAATAAAGCTTGAAATCAGGTAAGGTGATGCCGCCAGCTTTATTTTTGTTTTTCAACATTTCCTTAGCGATTCGGGGTCTCTTCTGATTCCATACAAATTTTAGGATAATTTGCTCCAGCTCTTTGAAGAATGCCGGTGGAATTTTGATCGGAATGGCATTAAAAGTATAGATTGCTCTAGGCAGTATAGACATTTTAACAATGTTTATTCTTCCGATCCAAGAGCATGGAATGGTCTTCCATCTTTTTGTGTCTTCTTCAATTTCTTTCATGAGTGTTCTATAGTTCCTCAAGTATAGATCCTTTACCTCTTTAGTTAGGTTTATTCCCAGGTATCTTATGGTTCTTGGTGCTATAGTAAATGGAATCGATTCTCTAATTTCCCTTTCTGTACTAGAACTCATACAGCAATTCAGCAGCGTGGCAGGATACAAAGTCAATGTGCAGAAATCAGTGGCTTTCTTATACACTATTGTCTACTTCTTAAAAAATTAATATACCCATCCAAGTCGCTAGGAAATATCTCATTGTGTTTTTTTCAATTAAGGTGAAATTCACATAAAAGAAAATCATACACTTTAAAGTGAACAATTCAGTGGCATTTTGTATACTTACAATGTTGTATAACCACCAACTCTTCTAGTTCCAAAACATTTTCATCACCCCAAAAGGAAACCCTGTACCCATTAAGCAATTACTCCCTATTCCCCTCTTCCCCTAACTTTAATAGCCACTAATCTGCGTTCCATCTGAATAGATTTACCTATTTTAGATATTTCATATATTCATACAGTATGTGATCTTTTGTATCTGGCTTCTTAGCATAACACTTTTGGGTTTCATCCATGTTGTACATAGCAATATTTCATCCTTTTTATTCATTTTATGGATGAGTAATAATTCACTCTTTGTGTGTGTGTCATGGTTCCCTGGTTCATAGCTCAAAGACCAACCACCTGGGGTATTCTGTTTGTAGAAATCTAGGTTATCTTCTTACATCAGAGGCTGATTTCATGGGTGTACAGAATATTCTGGTAGATATCCAGCTCAATTCAGGGACTAGTTAAAAATAAGGTCCCTTAATCCTCTGCCATCTTTGCAGAGGTTCCTTTTTTTGTTTTTTAATAATAACCACCCTCGTAGATGTGAAAAGAGGTACCGTGTGGTTTAGATTTGCATCTCCCTAATGACTACTGATGTTGAGTATCTTTTTATGTGCTCATTGGCCATTTTGGAGAAATGTCTATTCAGATCAGTAGCTCATTGTAAACTGGTTTGTCTTTTAATTGTTCAGTTAAAAGAGTTTATATATTCTAGATCGTAGACCCTATCAGATATATGGTTTGCAGATATTTTTCTCCCATTCTTGGGTTCTGTTTTTAAATTTTTAGATTTTTATTATGTTCAATTTACTTTTTTTTTTTGGTTGCTTATGCTTTAAATGTCACATCTGAGAAACTTGCCTAATCCAGGGTCACAAAAATTAACAGTTTTTTATTCTAAGATTTTTTTATAGTTTTACATATATAGGTCTTTGTTCATTTTTAGTTAATTGTATATATGGGTTGAGGTAGAGGTTCAACTTGATTATTTTGCCTGTGGTTATCCAGTTGTCCCAGCACCATTGTTGAAAAGCTCTTCTTTCTTTTGAATAGTCTTGATTCCCTTGTCAAAATGCAATTAACCACAGATGTATGGGTTTATTCTAGACTCTCAATTCTGTTCCACTGGTCTGTATGTCAGAACCACACAGTTTTGATTATTGTAGTTTTGTAGCAAGTTTTGAAATCAAGATGCATGAGTCCTCCAACTTTGTCTCCCCCCCCCAAGATTGTTCTGACAATTCTGAATACTTATGTTTCTATATGAATTTTAGAGTCAGCTTTTCCATTTTTGCAAAAAAGGCAGCTATAATTTTGATAGAGTTTGCCTTGAATCTGTAGATTAGGGGACTTTTGCAATAATCATAATACCTTGTATTTTTTTCTCTGTAAGAATGTATCATCTGAAAATAGAGATAGTTTTATTTCTTCCTTTCACATTTCACTGCCTTTTCTTTCTTTTTCTTGTGTAATTGCCTTCAGTAGAATCTCCACTATAATGCTGAGTAGAAACGTTGGAGCAGACAGACATCCTTGTCTTGTTCCTGATTTTAGGGGGAAAGATTTCAATCTGTCACTGTTAAGTACAGTATTAGCTCTGGGCTTTTTCTCAATGCCCTTTAGCAAGATGAGAAGATTCCCTTCTATTCCTAATTTGGAGAGTTTTTATCATGAAAGTATGTTGAATTTTGTCAATTGCGTTTTCTATGCTATCGAGATAATCTTGTAGATTATTTTACATTGTTTGATTTCAAATGTTGAACCAAGCTTTCATTGGGGGATAACTTTTACTTGCTCATGAGTGTAATCCTTTTTATATTGTTTCATTTGGCTTGCTAACATCTTTTTGAGGATTTTTGAATTGTTATAAATATGGGATATTATTTTATAGTTTTCTTGTGATGTCTTTGGTTTGGGTATCAAAGTAATAGTGGCCTCTTAAAATGATTTGGTAAATGTTCCCGCCCATTCTATTTTTGGGAAGAGTTTTTGAGGGATTAATGATATTTCATCTTTTTAAAAAATATTTTATTTATTTATTTGACAGACAGAGATCACAAGTAGGCAGAGAAGCAGGCAGAGAGAGAGGAAGGGAAGCAGGCTCCCTGCTGAGCAGAGAGCCCGATGCGGGGCTCCATCCCAGAACCCTGAGATCATGACCTGAGCTGAAGGCAGAGACTTTAACCCACTGAGCCACCCAGGCACCCCTGATAATTCATCTTTAAATGTTTGTAGAATTCACCATAGTTCTAGGTTTTTCTTTGTGGGGAGTTTTAAATTTTATTTCTTTTTAATTTTTATTACTAATTGAGTCTCTTTATTTATTAAAGGCCTATTCACATTTTCTACTTCTTTCTTTAGTCAGTTTCAGTAGTTTGGTCTTTCTAGGAATTTTCCCGTATCACTGAGGCTTTCTAATTTATTGGTATACAATTGTTCAGAGTAGCTCCTTTTCTTCATTTTTTTTCCCCAATTTATTTATTTTCAGAAAAACAGTATTCATTATTTTTTCACCATACCCAGTGCTCCATGCAAGCTGTGCCCTCTATAATACCCACCACCTGGTACCCCAACCTCCCACCCCCCCGCCACTTCAAACCCCTCAGACTGTTTTTCAGAGTCCATAGTCTCTCATGGTTCACCTCCCCTTCCAATTTACCCAAATACCCTACTCCTCTCTAACGCCCCTTGTCCTCCATGCTATTGGTTATGCTCCACAAATGAGTGAAACCATATGATAATTGACTCTCTCTGCTTGACTGATTTCACTCAGCATAATTCTTCATTTCTTTATATTCAGTGTAATGTTCCTTCTTTCATTCCCAGTTTCAGTAATTTGTGTCTTTTAATTATTGTTAATATAGCTAAAGGTTTGTCCATTTTGTTCATCTTGTCAAAGAACCAGCTTTTGGTTTTAGCGATCATGTCTGTTGTTTCTCTATTCTGCCTTTTGTTTCTGCCCTAATCCTCATTATTTTTTTCCTTCTGCTTGCTTAGGTTTAATTTGTTCCTTTTCTAGTTTCTTAAGAGAGTAGCTTAGGTTGTTGGTTTATTTCTTCTTTTTTAACATTGGTGTCTACAGCTATAAATTTCCCTCTAAGCACTGCTTTCGCTGCATACTATACATTTTGTCATGTTTTCATTTTCATTCAACTCAAAGTATCCTTTAACTTCCCCTGTGATTTTCTTTTTGACTCATTTGTTATTTATAAGTTTGTTGTTTAATTTTCTCATATATGTGACCCTCCCAAATTTCCTTCTTTCATTAATTTCCAATTTTATTTCATTGTGGTTGGAGAACATATTTTGTATAATTCCAGTCCTTCAAATATATTGAGAGTTGTTCTATGGCTTAACATATGGAACATTCTGGAGAATGTTGTATGTGCTCTTGAGAAAAATGGTATTCTGCTATTGTTGGAATGAGTTTTCTATAGATGTCCAGTTCTTCATAGTGTTTTTCAAGTTATGTCTCCTCACTGATCTTCTAATTTTTCTCTTCATTACTGGAAGTGGGATATTAAAGTGTCCAGCTATGTTGAATCATTTTTCTCTACCTTTAATTCTGTTAGTTTTTGCTTCATTTACACTGGGACTCTATTGTTAGAGGCACATATATTTATAAATGTTATATCTTCTTGATGTATTGACCCTTTTTTCAATATGTAATGTCTTTTTTAAGTTTCTGGACCCAATTACAACATGTGTGTGTGGGGGGGTTCCCACACACAGAACACCAAACAGATTTTGGATACCAGCAAAGTGTCCAAGAATTGTACTCAATTCTTACACTACTACCCAGAAATAGCATTTAGTCCTACACGACCTGTAGGACAAGTTCAGTCCTACAGGACTGTTCCCACTCTTGAACTCCTACTTCAGACACAAGTTGCACGCTCCAGGTTGTTAAAGCCAGGCTGTTGTGCTTCTGATCTATTGGCTATAGATTGGAGGTTCCAACAATCTCCTCCTTAGATTCTTTTAATTTGCTAAAGTGGCTCACAGCACTTACAGAGATACATTTACCAGTTTATGAAAGGATATGATAAATGATACAAATCAACAGCCAGATGAAGAGATAACATAGGATGAAGTATGGGGAAATAGCAGTGAGTTCCATACCTCTCCAGGGGCACCACTATCCCTAATTTCCATGTGTTCACAACCCAGAAGCTCATAGAACTCGGTCCTTTGGGGGTTTATGGAGGCTTCACTGCATAGTCATGTGACTAAGTCATTGACCATTGGCTGATTCAGTCTTCAGTCCCTCTTCCCTCCCTGGAGGTTAGGGACTAGGACTGAAAGTTCCAATCCACTAATCACGTGGTTGGGTCTCCTGGCAATCAGCCCCTATGCTTGGGTGGGGACCAGAAGTCACCTTCATTAATAACAAGAACATATTTCACCGTTATGGCTCTGTTCCACAGTTCTCAGGAACTGTAAATGAAGGCCACATATATCTGTGACATATATTTTGGTCATCTGAGTGACCACACTTATTTCTTATAAACCATTATGATAAAAGGCCTTCTTTGTCTCACACATTTTTGTTGATTTTGTCTAACCACTCCAGCTCTTTTCAGGTTACTGTTTACATGATATTTTTTTTCCATTCTTTTTCTTTCAACCCATTTGTGTTTTTGAATCTAAAAATGTGTCTTTTATAAACAGCATATAGTTGGATCTTTTTAAAAGTTCGTTCTGCCTGTCTCCTTTTTTTGGTGGGGTGTTTAATCCATTTACATTTATCATAATTAATGATAGGATTTACATCTGCCACTATACTTATTTTTTATGTCTTATATGTTTCTTATTCCTCTCTCCATTACTGCTACCTTCTTTGTTAAGAAGATATTTCTAGTATACTTTTTAAATCCCCTTATTCTTTATTTTACTGTATATTTTTGAGCTATGGGTAATAGAGTTATTAACATTTTTTCTTCTCTAATCTATTGATATAGTAAATTATACTAATTAATTTTGAATGTTTGACAAGCTTTGTATTACTGGGATAAACTTAGTCCTGGCTTGTTATCCTTTTTATATATTGCTGAATTCATTTTACTAGTGTTTGGTGGAGACTTTCTGCATCTATATTCATAAGCTGAAATTAATATATAAGTAAATACCAAGTTCCAGAGATTTTCTACTTCTAGTAAATGTGAATGATGTAATTTGTCATAGCCATCCTGCTGAAGACAACTAAAAAAGCTGAAAATTTTTAAAAGAAAAGAAAAAAGTTTACAAAATTATAGAGCTATCGGACTTCAAATCCCTGCGTTTAGAGACAGGAGGACATGTTCATACAATAAGCTCTAAATTACAGTTTAAAATGTCATTTTTAAAATAAGGTAATATTTTTGGATCTAGCATAAATAGATTTCTTTTCCCCTTTTGTGTTTCAAAGATAGATATAAATGCATTAACCCAAAACCTGCGCATTCTAGAGGAAAAGAATAAACACCTGGCAGAACAAATGGCTTCCCTAGAACTTCAGCAAGTCACTTCTGATTACAATGGGGTGGGTATAAAAAGGTCAGTCTAAATTAAGAATTAAGAATTTAAAAATCAAAGTCAGAAGATGGGTTTTCTTCATTTATTGGTGTTTTAATAATTATTATTAAGTCCTGAGTAACTCAGGCTAAATATAACAGAGAGCCTTATGAGTACTTAAACAATAAGAGATTTAAGAAAACAAGAATTTAAGGCAGCTATTAAACATCTGCCTCCACAGATGATCTATAATACTGAAAAGCACAAATATTTATAATGCTTAAAAATATTTCCTCTACTGGGGCCCCTGGGTGGCTCAGTGAGTTAAAGCCTCTGCTTTCAGCTCAGGTCATGATCCCAGGGTCCTGGGATCAAGCCCTGCATCGGGCTGTCTGCTCAGCAGGGAGCCTGCTTCCTCCTCTCTTTCTGCCTGCTTCTCTGCCTACTTGTGATCTCCGTCTCTCAAATAAATAAATAAAATCTTTTAAAAAAAATTTCCTTGAGAGACTATGGACTCTGAACAACAATCTGAGGGGTTTGAAGTGGCGGGGGGGTGGGAGGTTGGGGTACCAGGTGGTGGGTATTATAGAGGGCACGGCTTGCATGGAGCACTGGGTGTGGTGAAAAAATAATGAATAATGTTTTTCTGAAAATAAATAAATTGGAAAAAAATATTTGTGGGGGAAAAGAGGAATAAAACTTGCTTGTAAAAAAAAATATTTCCTCTATCATAAATTATGAGGAAGAAACTTAAATTTTTCTTTTCTTTGTCTAAAAGTTCCATTAGGCAATCAGTAATAAGTACAATTTCTAAAAGCTGTTTGACAAGGTCAGTGCAAAACAAATAAATGGTAGAGTTCACAAAACATCTCTCAGTGAAGGGTATTTAAAGAGATGATCATTTTGTTAAACAACTAATAAGTTTTCCTGTGTGCTTTTGAGTTCTTGAAAAAATAATTGTGTCTATAGCATGCCGATCACCTTTGAAAACTGCAGAGATGGCCTCGATGTGAGTCTCTCTTAATCTGAGTTAAATTCTTTCAACTTCTGTCATAAGCTTCTCATTACTTCAATTATGAAAACCTAGAGAGTAAGTCTAAATCCATTACATTTGCATAGCTTTAGAGTCAGACTGCCTGTGTTTCAATTTTGGCTGTGACCTCTCAGATCCTCAGTTTCTTAATCTGTCAAAGTAGGGAAATTAATACCTTTATTAGGAAGTTAAGGATTAAGTATGTTAATCTTGTAAAGCATGTAGCAGATAACTACCATTTACTGAACTTTTAGTATCTGAGCCATCCCAGAAAAAAGGCCTTTAAGTTGCTATTACAGCAACAAGGTGCATTAGTTCTAATTCCATATACTATCTCAGACCAGTATTCCCACCCCCAAGTTTAAAGATTTATCCATGTCCGCTACTTGCTCATTGGCCATGCATCAGCTGGGCTTATCAACCCACCTGCTTCTGGTCCCTCTGACGACCACATCTCAGTCTGCCTGATTCTTTCATGCCCCACTGCCAGTGAGTAGGCCTGTGGCCTCATTCTAGTAGTGATTTTGACAGATCCTGACAATGATTCGATCAGTCAGTGTTGATTCTTTCCTGCTCATAGCACCTCTTAAGGTCTCCCAGTTATAAACCACACCTCAATTCCATCTTGCAGTTTTGTGTTTCTTCATAGAATTTTCTCTGACCATGCCTGCCCAGAAGCCCTACCATTTGGCTGTATGAGTCTTGAGAAATGAGGTTGAGGTGTCAGGATTTGGGATTTTGTTTGTTTGTTTTTTTTAATCTCAACAGTATCATTAAACCTATCACCATTCAATGTTGGCAGTGTATTTTTGTTCTTTGGGAATTAACACTTGAAATTCTCAATAAGAGCTACCTTCTAGTATAACTTCTTCCTGGATTTTGGAGATAATGCTTATGAGTATGTGCTGTATATGCCACACCTGTGATTTGAACTCAGACAGACCTGGTTTCAACGCTTGGTTCCATTGACTGTGTGACTTGTGCAAGCCTTAAACTTTAGGGCCTTTGGCACTAAGGGGATCCCTCCTAACCATGGGTTTCCTACAGCACACTGTGCTTGTACATATCAAAATATTAACTTCATTGATTAGAATTATGTATCTGCCTTCACTCTCTTCTAATGCAAGAACTGTAGTTACTTATCTTTATACTCCCTTACCTAACATAGTACCTAATACATAATAGGTATTTAAGAAAGATTAATTCAGTAGAATATAAGGAGGGTCATATGTCTTGCCAGGACATGAGGAGTAAATGTCATACTGTATGTAAAGTGCTCATCACAGAGCTTAGCATACTTTATCCATGTTTAAACAGTATTTTTTTTTCTCCTTCACACTGATTTTGGGTTTATTTTTATTATTTCAGCCTTTAAGGATGATACAATTTAAGTCTCTTAACACAGGGAACCATAGTGAGGAATGATGAAAATGGGGGAGATTTACAATTGAATCCTTGTCAACCTATCTTTCATATCTTAAGATAATTCTCTTTGCTTCCTGCTTTTTCCAAAGAGTGAAATCTTTGAATCAGTTAAAATGCATATTCTAACACTTAGCATTTTTCTTTGTATGGTTCTTAAGTGATTCTTCAATTTTTATTTTGCTTTGCATATTAATAATTTATATAGTATATTGACAAGATTATTTAAGCAAAGGTTAATCTCTTTTTGGTCTTTCACAACTCAGAATCCAAGATAATCACTCATTCAAGTGCTCTCTTAATTTCTGGTCTCCCACTGATTCTCTTAAATATAAGGCCTATTTAAATAGTCTGGAAACAATAATTTAAATTATTGCCTTAATATCTGCTTTCCTTTAGCAGCTAGAATAATTTCTTTTTTGTTTGTTGTCAAATATGAATCACATTTTGATTTTGCTAGGTGACCAAAGAAAGGGAAATTATTTTTAAAGCATATTTAAAAGATTAATAGAATTTCTTATGCCTTAGCTTAAAAGAGGGAATTTTATTGAGGTCCAAGTACCATTATTTTAAAAATTCCTGGATACCTTTTATAAGAGACCAAGATCATCTAAGTTACTACAAAAAAAAACCTTTTTCATATTCCAAAAAGGCAAGCAGTTTCCTCTGTTTGTTACAGCTAGCATATTTTAGGTTAAGTCTAGTTCTTGGTGTTTTATACACCAAATCTGCACTTTACTATATATTGGGTACCTCAATTTGTAGAATTTAAATATATATATATATATATATATATTTTTTTTTTTTTTTTTTTAGAGATTTTATTTATTTATTTGACAGAGAGAGATCACAAGTAGGCAGAGAGGCAGGCAGAGAGAGAAGAGGAAGCAGGCTCCCTGCTAAGCAGAGAGCCTGATGCGGGGCTCGATCCCAGGACCCTGAGATCATGACCTGAGCCGAAGGCAGCAGCTTAACCCACTGAGCCACTCAGGTGCCCCATCAATTTGTAGAATTTAGAATTGAATTTTAAATAACTAAGTTTTTGTGATTATGGTATATCTTTGTTTTTGTAACATCAGTGGCCACCCTTATCATTTATTTTTGCTGAAGACTTGGTCAAAACATAATCCCAAATGTTGTGTTCATGGAATATTTTTACTTCAGTTTCCAAAATAGAAGTATTGTGGGAAAGGGGAATTTCCACTGACAGAAAATTGATTAATTTTATGATAATATATCGCTATTAGTCTCCCTTTTATTGATAACAATCTATAGCTCTCTTAGGTTACCTTGAAACCAATACTTTATTGGGTCTGAATGCTTTTAAAACATATTTTCCTTTGCATTAATAGGAACCACACATAGTGATTAAAAATGAAACTTTAACAGGGCACCTGGATGGCTGCTAAACATCCAAATTTTGATTTAGGCTCAGGTCATTATCTCAGATCTTGAGATCAAGCCCCATACTGGGCTCTGCACAGAGCCTCCTTAAGATTCTCTCCCTCTCCCTCTCCCACTCCCCGCTGGCACTCTCTCCCTCCTCCTTTGCACATTCTCAAGCACTCTCTCTCTTTAAAAAAAAAAAAGAAGAAGAAGGAGGAAAGAAACTTTGAGAGATAATGTACAAATATGTGTAATTATGTATGAAATAAATACTGGTCTGATAGGACAAATACTCAGATGGCCGTAATAGTTAACCTCCTGTTGCTTAATATTGGATATAAATTTTTATATTGAATATGCATAATTTGGGGGTAGGTTGTATAGAAGTATAGAAGTACTGGTCGCTCTAGGGAAGAGCTAAGAGGCAGCAGAGGCAAATAAATATGTATCCTGGTTTGGGCACTGTAGAAATGGTAAGGTATAAATACTTGTTCAGAAGTGGTTATTCCGTTTTATGCCTCAGTGCTGACACCTGTGTTTGCTTTGTCAGCTTGCCCAGCAGCAAGTGGAAAAGGCCTTGGGAAAAATTACTGAGAGTAAAAATAAACTGGCCTATGAAAAGGGAAAACTCCAGGTATGAGATTTTATTTTCTGATTTGTGTTATGTAATTTTTTTAATAACAGTTTTCCTACTAAGTATTGCTAGGTTTTGAGAAATTCTGTAACTTTGGACCAAAGTGTTTGAACGGGGCCCTTAGTTTGTTGCCTTATTAAATAAAATCCAGGTGACTTCTATTCACATATTTGTAATGTAATACTGAATATGTATGAAATTATGAAACCAAATTTTGAAACCAAAACCCATTCTGTGACTATTTGCAGCTGTATTATAATTGTTTCATGCTTGCATGGTCATTCATGGAGAATGTAGACAGCCCATGCTCTCTTTTTTGCTGAAATTTTATAATGTTCTTAAAAAGAAATAACCCTGGGGGACACCTGGGTGGCTCAGTGGGTTAAAGCCTCTGCCTTCAGCTCAGGTCAGGGTTTCAGTGTCCTGGGATCGAGCCCCACATCAGGCTCTCTGCTCTGCGGGGAGCCTGCTTCCCCCCAACCTCTCTCTCTGCCTGCCTCTCTGCCTTCTTGTGATCTCTCTCTCTGTGTCAAATAAATAAATAAAATCTTAAAAAAAAAAAAAAAGAGAGAAAGAAAGAAGGAAGGAAAGAGCCCTGGAATTGGGACTCACAGGCAATAGACTTAAGTGAATGGGATGATACTGTCTTGCTGCCTGTGGGCGGGAAGTTTGCCGCTGATAACCCGCTCCAAGTGGAAATGCTGAAATCTGAATAAGTAGTTCCCAGCTTAGCTACACATGACTGTTTGAGGAATTTTTAAACACCTCATTCTGGGAAGTGTATGATGTCTGCCATTTACTCTGGAATGAACGAGAAAAAAAAGAAAAAATCGTTTGGTGGCTCAGTAGAGGAAACTGATAGATGATTTGATATGTGATGAGCAAGTATAAAAAAATGGTAGGATTTGGGTGACGGTGTTCTCATTCACAGTGAAACTCTCTCAATTTTTCTGTCTACCTAAATCCCATGACAAGGCTTGCCCCCCAGAGCAACCGGATCAGAATCTCAGGGACCAGGTCCTCGGCTTCAGTGCTTTTTGAGTCCCCAGGGACTCCAGTGTGCAGCTGTGTACTTGAGGACCCCGGATTCGATGGTATAAAGTGCAGTCGCGTTAGGCTTGGAGACCATGAGCTGATCTGACTAAGCAACTCCCTACAGCCGGTAAAACACATCCGTGCTGAGCTCGTCTCCTCTGCTCTGAGTGCCTGTTAGGAGAGTAGCGCCCAAGATCGGCGCAGATATGTGAAAGGCAGTTGGTAAACCATGGCTGTGAAACTGATGAAGTTCTAGAACCTAGGTGAGGTTCGGTGGGCTGAGGTCCGGAGCCGATGACCAAGAAAGAATTCTTGAGACATCTTTGGTGCAAAATGGTGGTTTATTAAAGCAGGGGGACAGGACCCGTGGGCAGGAAGAGCTGCTGCTGCCCAGGGCCTGTGAGGAGTGGCTGGTTATATACGCAGGAGTTGGGTAGGTGAGGACAAAGGGGTGTTCAGAAGGGCTGTTGGGGTAAAGAAGACTGTCAGGATATTGAAAGGCCACTTTCCCTCTAATGAGGCACTAACATAAAGACAATTGGGGGTCTCCTGGTGGAATGTTACATTCCTGCTATCAAGCGTCCTTGTTAGTGAGATTTAGGTTTAGAAGAAATTTAACTTTATTTACTTTCCTTTCTACCTCCGCCTCCATCGATTTTTTATGGAGGGGAGGGTGATGTTAGGGCTTGAGGAACTGAGTTATGTGTCTTTGGAAATTGGGCTATTGATAAGGTAACTGTTGTAAATCTCAAGGACATTTGTAAACCAAGAGAGACTCCTGCCTTGCAGGACTGTGATCTCTGCAAGATAACCATTTGTTCTTCTTTCAGGGCAGTCAGGGGTGCCTGAGGAATGTCACACATATGACCAAGGGGAGTGGGTGGAGAGGGGGTGCAAGGCGCCAGCCCCTGCTCCGTCGTCAGCCAGCCTCCTGCTCCCTCATCAAAACAATATATTGTCCACTAAAAAATAAGACTATTTGAGCACGGTTTGTGTGCTCTTAATTAATATATTCTGGAGTCCATGATACATTTAAATATAATCATTTATATTTGTATAACCTTGGGTATGTCTTAATTTTCTTAAAATTTCATTTTTTTTTTTAAACAAAAAAAATGGGGTATGGGGTAGCCCAGTTGGTTACTTTGGACTCTGATCTCGGCTTAGGTTATGATCCTCAGTGTTGTTGTCGTGAGATGGAGAGATTCTCTCTTTCAAGGGGCGCCTGGGTGGCCCAGTTAGTTAAACGTGGGCTCAGGTCATGATCCTGGGATCAAGCCCCAGGTCAGGCTCCCTGCACAGCGGGGAGCCAGCTTCTCCTTCTCCCTCTGCCACTTCCCCTGTGTGTCTTCTCTCTCTCTGAACTAAATGAAATCTTTAAAAACAAACAAAAAAATTCTTTCTTCCCTTTCCCTCCGCCTCTCCACCCCTTAACCCACTTGTGCACTCTCTAAAAAAAAAAAAAATTTAGTTCTTTTAAAAATCTATTTATCAAAATGTTCAAAAATAATTGTGATACTTAAATATTTGTTTCTTTTTTAATGCATTCCATAACAACAGCTAATGGTGTTCTAGTAAACTCTATAATTTCAAACCAGTGATAAGCACAAACAGCTGTTCAAGTTATTTGCAGTAACTGTTACGTGATATGAAAATATCTGTGATGTCTGTTGGAGACAAAGTAAGAGCTTCTGCTAATACTGCTGTGGTTTACTGCCTACATTTTAAAAATTTTACTTGAAGCTTTTAATCTCTCCTTCTATTTTCAATGATAGCCTAGCTGGATATAGTATTCTTGGCTGCATGTTTTTCTCGTTTAGTGCTCTGAAAATGTCATGCCAGCTCTTTCTGGCCTGCTTCCAGGACAAACAAAAACTGAAAGAATTTTCAAACACCAAACCAGCTCTACAGGAAATACTGAAAGGGGTCCTCTAAGCAAAGAGAGAGCCTACAAGTGGTAGATCAGAAAGGAACAGAGACAATATACAGTAACAGTCACCTTACAGGCAATACAATGGCACTAAAATCATATCTCTCAATAGTTACCCTGAATGTTAATGGGCTAAGTGCCCCAATCAAAAGACACAGGGTATCAGAATGGATAAAAAAACAAAACCCATCTATATGTTGCCTCCAAGAAACTCATTTTAAACCCGAAGACACCTCCAGACTTAAAGTGAGGGGGTGGAAAAGAATTTACCATGCTAATGGACATCAGAAAAAAGCAGGAGTGGCAATCCTTATATCAGATCAATTAGATTTTAAGCCAAAGACTATAATAAGAGATGAGGAAGGACACTATATCATACTCAAAGGGTCTGTCCAACAAGAAGATCTAACAATTTTAAATATCTATGCCCCCAACGTGGGCGCAGCAAACTATATAAACCAATTAATAACAAAATCAAAGAAACACATCAACAATAATACAATAATAGTAGGGGACTTTAAAAATTTTACTTGAAGTACCGTTGACATATTATAGAACTTTTGACACACAACATAGATCAGTAATTATGTACATTATGAAGTGCTTACCATGGGTGTAGTTATCATGTGTCACCATACAAACATTATTGACAATATTCCCAATGCTGTACTTTTCATCCCTGTCACTTACTTATTTCATAACTGGAAGTTTGTATCTCCTAATCCCCTTCACCTAATTCATCCACCCAATCCTCCCCACCTCTAAAAACCATGTATTTTTTAATCTGTTTCTGGTTTTCTGTTCATTTGTTTTGTCTTTTAGGTTCCACGTAGACGTGAAATTGTAGGGTATTTGTTTTTCTCTGACTTCTTTCACTTAGCATCACACCCTCTAAGTCCATCCGTGTCATTGCAGATGTCAAGATTTCATTCTTTTTTATGGCGATTCTTCCCAAATATTCTGAAATATAAGAGGAAGAAAAACTTCCAAAAGACAGAACAAATTAAAAACAAAAACAAAAACCAGTAACAGATTCATGAACACAGAGAACTGATGGTCGTCGGGGTTGGGGGTGGTGAAATAGGTGAAGGCGATTAATAGGTACAAACTTCCAATTATGGAATAAATAAGTGACAGGGAAAATTATATAATATCCTGTGTCAACTGTAGTTAAAATATTTTTAAATGTAGGCAATAAACCACTGTAGTATCAGAAGAACTTGTTACTTTATTTTTTTTAATTTTATTTATTTATTTGAGATAGAGAGCAGGAGCAGGAGCAGGGGCAGAGGAAGAAGCAGGCTCCTACTCAGCAGGGAGCCCAATGCAGGGCTCAGTCCCAGGACTCCAGGATCATGACCTGAGCCAAAGCCAGGCACTTAACTCACTGAGCCACCCAGGTACCCTAGAACCTGTTACTTTAAGGGTTTGGTGGAAGTCACCTGTGAAGTCATCTAATCCTTGACTTTTGTTTTTTGGGAGTTTTTTGAGTACCGATTCAGCTAGTAATCAGTCTGTTCATATTTTCTATTACTGATTCAATTTGGGGAGATTGTATGTTTCTAGGAAATTTATCCATGTTTTCTAGGTTGTCCAGTTTGTTGACATATGATTTTTCATAATATTTTCTTATAATCCTTAGTATTTCTGTAATGTGTTTATTTCTCCTCCTTCATTTCTGATTCTATTTATTTGATTCCTTTTTTTCTTGATGAGTTTGGTTAAAGGTTTATCAGTTTTATCTTTTCAAAGAAGCAGCTCCTGGTTTTACTCATCTCTTCTATTACTTTTTCAGTCTTTATTTTGTTTATTTCTGCTCTAATCTTTACTATTTCCTTCCTTCTACTAGCTTTAGACTTTTTCTTTTTCTAGCTCTTCTAGGTGTAGGGTTAGGTTGTTTATATGAGATTTTTCTTTTGCCTTGCTAGACACTTCCTCTTAAAAGTACTTTTGTTGTGTCCTTTGTTGTTTGATTAGAGCACTTTGTCCATTTACATTTAAAGTAATTCTTTTCTTTTCCTGTCTTTCTATGTTTATTTTCTTTCTTTTTTTAAAATTTTTTTTATTTTTTATTTTTTTTTCAATTTATTTATTTTCAGAAAAACATTATTCATTATTTTTTCACCACACCCAGTGCTCCATGCAAGCCGTGCCCTCTCTAATACCCACCACCTGGTTCCCCCAGTCTCCCACCGCCCCCCTTCAAAACCCTCAGATTGTTTTTCAAAGTCCATAATCTCTCATGGTTCACCTCCCCTTCCAATTTCCCTCAATTCCCTTCTCCTCTCCATCTTCCCTTGTCCTCCATGCTATTTGTAAAGTAATTCTTGATAGGTACTTATTGGCATTTTGTTAATCATTTTCTGATTGTTTTGTTTGAGTTTCATCTTTTTCACCTATAAAATGAGGGAGAAGCATATCTCTTATCTCCTTTTCACTAGGAAAATTAGTCAACATTACAGTCTGGGTGTGTAGATTACTATTTAACCTTTTATATATCAATTACATACTTTAGAGGTTATCCTCAGAATCTTAAGGAAAATATAACCCTTTTTCTGCTCAGATTCCTATAACAAGGGCTTAAGGTTTTTGATAGTCTTTGAAAGCTGAAATACTTGAAACTACTGACTCACTGGTATTTTTATGTTATACTTTGGGTTGGCACATTCCAAAGGGACTGACCGTCAACCCAAGGGAAATTGCTCTTACACCATAATACTCTTACAAGTTAATTTAAAGGAAGAGCCGCATACTAAACATGATCAAAATAACCTTCTGTGTTCTCTCTAAATTGAACAATCGATTAAAATATTACCTATGAATCATTTGATAAAAGGTTACTTTTTAGAATTGACTTAATGATTGGTATAAAGACTGGGTTTTAGGTGCTAATGTAGACTGAGTGAGAAACTGCTTCCCCAGATTCAGACATGATCTGAATGTTATTTTCAATATAATTCAATGTAATAATTTATAAATATGGCAAAAATAGATTTATTCTTTCTTTTATTGATGGACATTTAGGCAGTTTCCAGTTGCTTACAAACAACACCGATGTGATGAATTACTGTACATGTCTCCTTGTACTCAAATGTAGAAAAATTCTCTAGGCTAAGTATAAATCTCAGGGGGAAAATTCCTGGATTGTAGGATTACAGATTTTGAATTTACTAGAGTTTATGAAATTACTCCTGAAAGAAGTTATACCAGTTTTGAAAGCAGTCTCTGCAAGAGTGTAGACATACATGTGAAAATGGACCAGTCTCATAAAATAATACTATACATGATTTAGGGACACATTTATAGTATAATTATTAAAAAAGATTAAGAATGATAAACTAAAGACCTTAATCTAAATTACCACTTTTTCTGAGACTGGCTGATAAGCTAATAATGGAAACTGCTTGGATTTTAATGACACAGAAAACCCAGGTCTCTCTAGGGCAGCACAACGTATTTGCTTCTGTGTTCTTTCCCATATGAATGTCCCGAATTCAAAATCATGCCAAATATGATAATACAGAAATTAAAGTGCTTATAAATGAGAAAATGCCATCTGAAAAGCTTCAGAGCATTTTACTGTGTACCTAGAGGTTGAGTTAGGCAAATTATCTGAGAAATATTGTGAAGTAAGGATATATTCTGTGTTTTGCTTGAAGAGAAGCAAATCTAAAGGTTTTCAGAATTAATGAGCCATTTTCCATTAGAGTCTACAGGCTCACAGCAGTCTGCTTATATTTAAGATAAGAATAATTATTGTATCAATATCTCCCTTTAGAGGTGGCATTTTAATTCTAAAACGTTAAGTGAAAACCATGATGGCTTTAGGGAACCACAACACATATTTTATAATGCACTTTGTGGAAAAGAGCAACAGAAATAAGCAAAGATAAAAGAAGGATACTAGAGAGATTTCCTGAGACAAAATGTGCTTTTATGCCGTCTTTGAAAAAAAAAAACAATATTAGCAATCATATTTTTAATAGTTTCTGAAAGGGTCCAGTAACTATAGCCAAGAAGCGTTTACCTTCTATGGGTAGGAAACAAGACACAGGGAGAGGGAAAAGTTGATTTAAATTTTTAAAATCTTGGATAAATTTTTTCTGATTCAGGGATAGGCTCAGTAATGTTAATTGTTGATTCGTATGAAAGGGTTAGGTATGATAGGAAGAAAATTTGGAAAAACACAATTTGGAGATTAGTGAGTAAATATTAATGGTTTCATTCCCTCAAATGATCATTTTCTTTAAAGAAAGATATGTCATCGTTCTCAGTGTTAAAATATAATTCATCATTTAAGAACTTCATTTATTCAGCTTTTATAATTTTGTTGATAAAATAAGACTCTGTCATCTTGCATAATGACAATTCTAATTATCTATATTCAAAATGTTTTTTGAATGTTAGATACTACAATTTTTTAATTGAAATTATTACTCACAAAGTCTCACTGTTATATTTATGAGACATGTTAATTTGGAGTTTCCATAAGCAATAGAAACCAAGTGAGTCATCTCATTACATGTAAACGGCTGTAGCCTACTTTAAACTATTGAAATAGCTGTGTTAATTGAGGTAGCATTCTTTGCATGATTAGAAAAACTCAGGATTGGGGCGCCTGGGTGGCTCAGTGGGTTAAACCTCTGCCTTCGGCTCAGGTCATGATCTTAGGGTCCTGGGATCGAGCCCTGCTTTGGGCTCTCTGCTTGGCAGGGAACTTGCTTCCTCCTCTCTCTCTGCCTGCCTCTCTGCCTATTTGTGATCTCTGTCTGTCAAATAAATAAATAAAACCTTTAAAAAAAAAAAAAAAAGAAAAGAAAAAGAAAAACCCAGGATTGCTTTTATAACTTTTAAGGATTCTCTGTGATTTTTCCAAACTCATGACATCTTTTTCCTTTTACAGTACGTGTGTATGTATAATATATATATCCTTTTAGAGTGTGTGTATATGTATGTGTATGTATATCTGAATATACTTGTATATATGTGTGTGTGTAATATATATATTCTTTTAGAGTGTGTATGAATAATATAGATACACCTAAAATTAATAAGCCTTATTTTATTATTCTTCTGTTTTACCCTAGATAAAAGTTAAACAGCTAGAAGAACAACTACATTCTTTTACTGAAACTAGTTCACAGAATGACCATCTACGCAAGTTGAACAAGGCTCTAGATAGCAAATATGCTCAGGTGTGATTAATAACTACAAACCAGATTGCTGTTACGTTGTTTTAGTTAGGTTTTAAAAAATTGATGCCTCTCTCCCCACCTTACCGTACAGTCCCAGAAAGATGAATATTCCCTCACATGACTCAATTGGCAAACATTTTTTAAAAACCCCCAGTGTCCAGGGTTTTGCTGCACTGTAAGAAGGAAAGATGCCTGAAGCAGGATTGGGACATTCAACTTATTTATGTTCTAATTGGAGGCTTAGGAATATACTCATAAACTTTATTATAGAATTAAAATTTATGTCTTTTAGAAGCAAGATAGAGTTATGAGTGAGTGTTCATAGAGAGCATCATTGTAATGAAAGCAACAAGAAAGACTTTCATAGAGGAAGTGTTTTGATAATTATTGGCAAGTTCAGAACTCAGTGCCAACAAGATACACTCACAACAGACAGCTCACATGAAAGAGGCATTGGTAAAGTGCTTACTTGTTACCATGGTGGCTACTGAGGCTGTAAACCTTTTGTAGATCACATAACATTTTAACAAATGAATGGGAAAAGTTCGACAAAGAAGAGAATAAAACATTTCATGAAGAAAAATAATCCAGGAATGTGTTACCAAGAAAAAGTGATTCATTTCAATGATTTACAGATTTACTATGTATGATATTAAAAAAAAATCAGTGTATTTCTAACTTCTATATCGATAATATTTTTGTTTGTATAGCACTGGTAACCAAGGAGCTAGAATGTGTCTTCAAATAGAATACCGTTAGGGTTCTAACCATCTGACCATACTGGAAAAGGGGGTCTCTTTAGATATACTCTCCTACAGGGAATTTGATTAAAGGAAGGTCAGTTTCTTCACTAGGACAACTTCACAGTGTGATTTCTTCATTCTGAAAGCAAAGGAACCCATTTTCAAGTATATTTTCCATCAGAGCTTCATTCAGAATATTGTGTCGCTCCTCCTCATAAAAGGAGCATTCACTGAAAAATAAGTCTAGGTTTAGCCATTTTACTGTTTGTAATTGGTGATGCCTCCAAGAAGAAGGAAATCTCCGGAGAGGCCTGCGTCTTCGAAGTTGTTTGAAAGCTACAGGCCCCATGTAAACAGCGTAAAGGAAAGAACTTCGTCCGTTGGTTTGCCCAGTGTCATTCCCAACTCTACACGCCGTGTGACCTTTGCACCTACTCTGACTTCTGTGAGAGCTTCTCAGGATATTGCAGACTCTAGAATCTCTCTAAAGACTCTTTTGAATGCTATTAAAACCATGGAAGGAAGGCTGGAAGGTAAAATAGACATTCTTGCTTCAAGACCATTAATAAACGAGTCACCAAATTTTCTTAAACAGGATTCGGTAAGTGAAGACCACAACTTAAGTCATAAGGAAATTTCAGATTTATACAACAATGAAGAAAAGTAGTAACAATCCAGAAAGATAATGTTTGGAGCAATGAGAAACAACAAGGAAGTTAGGTTCTTCATAAATAAGAAAAACTGACAGTATATATTGAAACCATCATTACACTTATGTAAAATTTTTAGACAAAAAGACTTGGATTAACATTGACACCTTTTTAATCTGATTTTGATTTTTTTTAAATTCATGATATCTATATAATGTTAATATTCATGGTAAAATATTTAGATAAAGCCCACTTTTAAAATAGAAATACATTAATGAAATCCCCACGAACTTGAACATTGGAAATATTTTCCAAAGAAAACTTTTTAGAGCATCCATCTTTGATATTTAAAAATAGAAATTACTATATAACTTGTCTTCTAGAGTTGATTACTATTTAGATCTTTTCTGTAAACATTTCTGCTAGGGCCTTTTCGTAAAAACACTGGTAAAATTATAAAAACTATATTCTTTCCTGAGTCCATTTATAGAACAAAATCCAGGACATTTTTAGAGTCTTAGTTGGCATCTTTTGTAATATTCTTAGGTCCTTAAAGAGGAAGTATTTCAGATGTTACAGGTGAAAAGTTTTAAGGAAGTATAATAATACTGAAGAAGATGTGGATAAAAGATACTGGGTTTTGTTGCTGTTGGAAGTGTAAAATGTTACGACTTCTTGCAGGGGGGGAGGTGGATAATTTAGTATCTATCATTTCACCTCACCATTATATTTCTAGGACTTTCTCCTATAGATATACCAGCTTATATATATGACATATTTATAAGATTACTTACTGAAGTATTGTTAACAGCAAAAGACTGGAAGCAAACAGAATTTCATCAATAAGAGACTAGCTAAATAAATCATGGTGTATTCATGATTTGAAATACTGTTTGAATATATGTATTATTAGGTTAAAATAGTCAAGGTTCAGAAGAGTATATGCAGTATTTTAATATTTGTGTAGTAAAAGGGGTAGGAGGATAAAAACATATATACATATGTGAGTATATATATATATATATATTCACTTGTAATGCATAGAATTGCTCTACAATGAATCACAGATTGGCAACATTATTTTTGAGGAAGAAAATTGGATGGCTGGAAATTTTTCACTTTACCCTTTTGTATATATATTTTTTAATATTTATTTACTTGACAGAGAGAGAGATCCCAAGTAGGCAGAGAGGCAGGCAGAGAGAGAGAGGGGGAAGCAGGCTCCCTGCCGAGCAGAGAGCCCGATGCAGGGCTCAATCCCAGGACCCGGAGATCATAACCTGAGCTGAAGGCAGAGGCTTAACCCACTGAGCCACCCAGGCGCCCCACCCTGTTGTATCAAATAATGTGAATGTGCCACCTATTCAAAGTAATTTTATGAACACTTCATTTTCAACAAAAGTGAAGGTACAAAAAGAATGCTCTTTTCAGCAAATGGTCTTGGAGCAGTTGGCTATCCACATGCAAAACCAAAAAGTCTATGATTCATACCTCACACCATCTGTAAAAATTAACTCAGGCACCTGGGTGGCTCATTCAGTTAAGTGTCTGTCTCTTGATTTTGGCTCCGGTGACGACCTCAATGTCATGAGATTGAGCCCTGCTTGCCCCTTTCCCTCTGCTCCTCCTTGCATTCTCTCTCTCTCTCTCAAATAAATGAATAAATAAATAAAATCTTTAAAAAAACAAATTAACTCAAAATGGATCAGTCTTACATGTAAAACCTAAAACTGTAAAACTTCTAGAAGAAAACATAGAAGGAAATCTTTGTGATCTTCTCAGAGATAGATTTGACACCAAAAGCATGATCCATAAAGGAAAAAAAAAAAAAGGATACAATACTTATCCTCTTCAGAGCTATTAAAAAAAACAAGATATAAGCTCTTTACTGGGAGAAATTAGTTGCAAATCACTTTTCTTATAAAGGCCTTGTCTCCCGAATGTATTAAACTGTCAAAATTATTAAGAAGAAAACAGTGAAGGGGTGCTGAGTGGCTCAGGTGTTGGGCATCTGCCTTCGGCTCAAGTCACGATCCCAGGGTCCTGGGATTGAGCCCCACATCGGGCTCCCTGCTCTGGGGGGAGCCTGCTTTTCCCTCTCCCACTCCCCCTGCCTCTGTTCCCTCTCTCCCTGTCTGTTTCTGTCAAATAAATAAAATCTAAAAAAATATATATGGATGATAACTAAGTAGTTGAAAAGATGTTAAACATCAGGTGTTAGGGAAATGCAAGTGAAAAACACAGTGAGATATACCACACACCTGTTAGAATGTGTAAAACCCCAAAACCGATCATCCCAAATGTTAGTGAGGACGCAGAGCACTGGGACCGTCATACACTGCTGAGGGGGATGTCAGATGGTCTGACCACCCTGAAAAATAGTTTGGTAGTTTCTTTAAAAATGAAACAGTGTATTACCCAACCATTCCTCTCTCCTATGTATCTACCAAAGATAAATGAAAGCATAAAACCACGCAAAGCCTTGTACACAGCTGTTCACAGCAGCTTTATTTGTAATAGCTTAAAGCTGGAAGCAACTTAAGGGTCCAGAAGGTGAATGGATCAGTAAGTTGTGGTATATCCTCCAACAGAGTACGGTTTAGCAATAGAAGGATTGAACTACTGATAATGAAAAAGATGGAATCAATTACGCTGAGTGAAGGAAGCCATTCAAGAAGGAGTACACACAATATGATTCCACTTATGTAAAATTCTAGAAGATAAAATAATTTACTGTGACAGAAAACAGATTAGTTGCCTTGTGTGGAGATACGGGAACAAGGAGAGAGAAGGGGGAAACTACAAAGAGGCATGAGAGAACTTTCAAGATGATAGAAATGCTTATTATCTTGATTATGGTTTCGGGAATTTAAATAGATGTCAGAACTGTATGCTCGAGATATACACAGCTTATTGTGAGTCATTCACACCTCAGACATGCTGTTCAAAAAAGGGAGAATGTGAATGTGTTACGTATCAAAAGTTAATTACGTTGAAATGTTCGGCAATTCTTGAAATGACAAAACTACAGAGGTCCAGAACAAATCACTGGTTGCCCCGGGCCTGGGGACAGGGTTGGGAGAGTGTGTACACAGAGAAGCAGCACACGTGAATTCTTTTGCGGCACGATGGGGCAGTTCTGTATCTCGATTGTGACGGTGTTCACAGGAGTAATGTGCATGGGGTCAGAGGACACAGAGCTCGGTGCGTGCACACACACAAATGAATGCAGGGTTTCAAAAACTGGTGAGAGCAGAGGAAGTTCTGTAGTCCGGTTAATCTGTTAGCAGTAATGTACAAAGGCAGCTTCCCAATTTTGATGTTGAACTACAGTAGTGTAAGGCGGCACCATTAGAAGCAGGGTGAAGACTGCACGGGACTCTCTGTACTACTTTTACAACATCCTATGGATGTTGTTATTTCAACACATTTTTAAAAAGTAATATTTAAAATATTTGATCATTTGAAATGATTGTGTAGATATACTCAAAGTATTTCAGCGATATAAAATACTAATACTTCCAATTAAGATGCCTTCTTCTATAGCACTATTTTTTTGACACTGCTTAGTATTTGTCTTTGCTTTCGTTAGATTTGCATTTGTTCTATTTTCCAGTTCCATGATACTCCGTTTCTTCCCCATTTTGCCTCTGACCTTCATAATCTTTTCTCTCTCATCACTTAGCCTGTACTTTCCTGATGACTGACATCTGTTAGGTTTGCTCATGTTTATTCACACAGATTTTTTGCTATTGTTTTGTAGTTTTCGTTAAAGGAAAGAATAGCTCATAAAGCTGGTTTTTATTATAGTGGATAAGTATAGTTAATTAAACATTTTGAGCTTGGTTTCCAAATTGCTGGGCTTACTCTAATTGCTGACTTACAGTGCTTTGGAAAAGTTATTTGTCCTTCCTTGTTCTCTACTAAGGTGAAATCCATTCTCGAAAAGAACGAGGAGGAGCTCTCACAAGCCATGAGGAGCCGGGACGCAGCCCTGAAAGAGAGTCAGAGGTTGAAAGGGGACCTCGAGGCCCTGGAGGACAGAGAGAGCAAGAAGGCAAGGCGTCCGCCCTCTGTGAGCGTTTGTTGCTGACGCGAGGCGCGTAAGAAATCTTCCACGAGTCTGTTCCTTCATTTCTTGTTACCTTGAGCAAGAATGAGGATTGATCAGAGGAGGATTGTGTTTTCTTTTTCTTTTTTTAAAAAGATTTTATGTATTTATTTGACAGAGAGAGATCACAAGCAGGCAGAGAGGCAGGCAGAGAGAGGAAGGGAAGCAGGCTCCCTGCTGAGCAGAGAGCCTGATGCGGGACTCGATCCCAGGACCCCGAGATCATGACCTGAGCCGAAGGCAGCGGCTTAACCCACTGAGCCACCCAGGCGCCCAGGATTGTGTTTTCTAAAGATAGTTTTAGAAGAGCTGTTAAGTGTTTGCCTTAAAAACACATCCTTTAACTCCCAATGTCTTTTTAATTTCAGTTGGTAGCATGACCTGTCCCCGTACGCGTTATTAACATGTCGCTCATTCCGGCGGCCTTCACCCGTGTGTTCCGGCCCCGCCGTGAGCTCACCCCGCAGACCGCCCGGGCCACCCCACCCGGAGGCCGGGAGCTGCCGACGCCGGGTCCCCGCTAGTCCGCGCGCCGCGGCAGGGCCGTGGTGGGCCGCACCGCCGCTCCCGCAAGAACTTCAGGTGTTGACCAGATAGAATATGCCGCAGTCGTCCCTCTTAGCGCGGTGCCGCGTGGTGTCCGTCCTCGTGCTCAGAAGGGACGGGCTCAGCCACCGCTGAGTAACCCGAAAGGATCAAACCTCTTCTCTGGCTCCCTTTCCTTTTAGGTGGGCAACTTCCAGCGACAACTGGCGGAGGCTAAGGAGGACAACTGCAAGGTCACGATCATGTTGGAGAACGTGCTGGCCTCCCACAGCAAGATGCAGGGCGCTCTGGAAAAAGTCCAGATAGAGCTGGGGCGGAGGGACTCGGAGATCGCGGGCCTCAAGAAAGAAAGGTACCGGAGGTGACTCTGGCCCTGTGCGCGCGGCTGTCTGCTGTGGCACAGTAAGGGACAAAGCCACTTTCAAGAACAAGCCCATTTGAGGCTCCTAGAAACTTGACTGGGGAGCAAGGTTTTCGGTGACCGCACTAACCTCTGCCTCTAGACTTCCCGACCTGCTCTTACCCAGGTCCTGGCCCAGAGCCACAGCCGCCTCGGGGTGCCCGGCCTCCAGCCCGGCCATGGTGTGGCCCACGGGCTGCCCCTCAGCCCGCACCCTTGAATCCTCGCCACTCCCCCGGCCCAGTGGAGTTTTGTAAGCCGACGTGCTTAATTATTTGTAGTCTTTAGTCAAGGAGATTTTTGTTTGGAACCAAGGACCTCCCTTCAGTCCTGAACTGGTTTTTCCTCCAATTCAACCAAAAGTTTGACATATTTCCCTCTCTCTATTTTATACTCACTAAATGTGTATGACAATTCATCCCCTTTTCTATGCTACACTCGAAAAGTCTTCTATTTTAGCTTTACATTTCAGAAATAGTGAAATGTAGACATGCTTTCAATAAAACACAGTATTATAAAAAAATAAAGATCTAGAAAATTAGGGAGAATCTGGAATTAGAAATAAACATGATCTTCAAAGATTCCAAAATTCCCATATTTTGTAGTGGTGTAAAGGAGTATGTAGTCTAGAAGTTTGTGTGCTATATTGCTGCCTTACCCTTTCTATTTCTATACCATTTAAACCTGCTCTGGGGTCTACGGAATAATAATTGTCTAGTCCTCCTGTACCCCTGAGGATAAAAATATATATGTTTATAAAAATTAAAAAAAATAATTGTCTAGTCCAAATAATTAAAGCTAAGTGCCTAGTTGAGTTTGAATTACTTCTATATTAGTGTCCTATTTAAAGATTAATAATTTTAGAGGAATCATTCCAAAAACTACTTTGAGTCATGTTTTATAAGTAAACACCTTCTTTGAATGTTTCAAGTTGCATAAAAATTTCCCCTTGATGTTAATAAACAAATGATTTGAGTTTAGTAAGTTCTCTTAAATATATTGTAATGTGTATATTGGTTGTGCATATAGCCTCAGTGTTGGGGGAACAGGTGCCAGTTTTATATTCTCCATTGTACTTATCTTTATTTTTTACATACTATAAATGTATGTTACCTCTGAACTTAAAAAGTTACTGGGATGGCAGTAAAAGTTGCCTACCATTCACAATAAAATTCTAGGTAGTTGTATGTATGCATGTATTTGACAGACAGAGATCACAAGTAGGCAGAGAGAAAGGGAAGCAGACTCCCTGCTGAGCAGGGAGCCCGATGCGGGGCTCCATCCCAGGACCCTGAGATCATGACCTGAGCCGAAGGCAGAGGCTTTAACCCACTGAGCCACCCTGGTGTCCCGGGAGTTGTATTTAGAAGCAGAATGTCGACAGCAGGCCCGTCTATTTAGAGGGGGTATATCTGGTACTAGTGATATGTATGTATGTTAAAATTACCAGCTCATAAGTTAGTCATTAATAAGTATTGACAGTTTAATGTATCAAGTCAAATTGACTCATAGCTGGGACCAATTTTCCATCTCTAGGAGCTTAATTTCTTAACCTGAAGCTGAAGCTGCCAAGTCTCAGATACTCTGCGCATCTCCACTTTACCATGTATGCTATTTGAGCTTCTTGGAAGAGTGCCCTCTCAGTGAGAGTAACTCCCAGAGGCATCTAGAACATTCCATTCCTAGACGGTTCTCTTCTGCAGTCACTCTCCCTGTGCTGTCCATCCATAGGGCTCTAAATCAGCAGAGGGTGCAGAAGCTGGAGGCGGAAGTGGACCAGTGGCAAGCCAGGATGCTGGTTGTCGACGCCCAACACAACAGTGAGGTAAAGGCCACTTTTTTAATAGATGATAATGGTGATAGTTTTATTTTATTGGGCTATTGCTCTTTTTAGGAAAATGGAGTAAAATAATCAGGGAAATTTCTTTTTTCATCCAAGTCTGAATTTGGGTCACAAATGGGAATTGGGCCTGCAGCCTTTCATTGGTTCATTTATGGGCAAACCAGGACCACAGTGATGCCTAATTCTCCTACTTATATGGTTTCCTTTTTATTTATTAATGCATAAATGACTGCAGAAGTTAAAGTGTCAGAGAATAACTTGAAACTTCAGTCAGAAGTCATTGAAGTGATCCCGCTGTGAAAAAGGCGACACATTTACATGTGTGTGTTCACAGGTGTATGCACTCGTGAATATATCTCTACATATATGTGCATGTATTAAAAAGGGGTCTTTCATATCAATAAGCTTTTTCTGGAAGGACATACAGGGAATTGTTCTTCTCACTCTAGGCAATGACACCACAATGTTATAGGATCAGAAAGGGGAATTTAACCAGTTTAAAATTAAAAATTAAGTCGGCTCAATTTTTCAGAGCTCACTGGTAATCAGGAGGCAGATTCTCCCCATCACCTTCTGAGAGTCTCCTAAGCATGGTCTGCAGTCAGTTCTCACGTGTCTATTGCAGGCAGCTGGAATCTTTGGTTCTGGTTCCATAATTATCGTGTCAATGGCCCCTGATGATAAAGTGTAAGGAATGAATATGCAGTGTTACAGACTTCTTGCATCTGTGATAGTGGAATTGAAAAGAGCCTTCCCTCTTTCAGATGGAGCCTCTGCAGAAAGCTCTAGATGTAGCTAGAGAAGACAACAGGAAACTGGCTTTGAGCCTGGAACAATCTCTCCAGACAAATAATCATCTACAAACAAAGCTCGATCATATCCAAGAGAAATTGGAAAACAATGAACTTGAGCGACAAAATCTGGAAACCTTCAAGTAAGGGCAGGATAGTCACAGTGAAATTAGGGAAGAGCCTCTGGGAGAGTAAGTCGGGCCCAGTCACATAAACCAGTTCGCGCCCGTCCTCCGCTTAGAACTGGAGCTCCCAGCAGAGCTGTGACAGGGAACGAGGCCCGCCCCAGCAGCCCGCGCTGGCCGGCTCAGGGACGCTTGTCCGGATTTCCTTGTCCGCTCTCCCCTCACCTCATGTCAGGCTGCTTTGCTATGTGAAGGCTGAACCAAAACTTCACGTTCCTGCCAACCCTTTCCTATCAAAAGCTGATGTGTCCTTCCGAAGCATGATCTGGGGAAGGAATAGCAACAGCCTGGATGGGAATAACCCCTTCCAGGAGTGGGATGAATTCACCCAGACAAACCCTGAACCATTGTTTTCCTTTGGGCCTGAAATTAGTTAGGTCAAATCCACCAAGTTCAGGGAAGGCTCTCGATTTGTTTTGTTTTGTTTTTGTAAAGTGCACCTAGGTGAATAGGGATGGGATAGAAGAGACATTCCATGAAAATCTTCAGCCTGGGGAAATACAGTCCGCACATAGATCTTTATGCAGTTCAGGTAGTGAACATACCGATAGACAGAAGGCATCAATTCAAGCTGAGAAAGTATGTTTTCTAATTTATGATCTGTGCAAATTCTAGAATCTAGGGAAATGTTATTGGCTCAAGAAATAAGCCAGAGAATGTTGCTGGCTTGTTTATTGGTTAAGACAAGAGTATGTGTTTCACTCTTTGAGCTGGGGGTCTTTATACTGAATGACTCTTTGGCCTTTCATGCTATAGGAAAACGTGCTCTTCCCTGCTGTTAATGGGCTCCAGACCAGTGTGGTTCACCTGGTGCCTGATCTGCGTCTTGTTTGTAAATCACACCTTTTGGATAGTTGCTCGTTCCCCTCCAGGCCTTCCTTGCCTCCTAAAGATGATTTCTAAGGGTGACTTTTTTCCCCCCAAAACAGAGAACGAATGACTGAGGAATCCAAAATGGAAGCAGAAATGCACGCTGAACGCATAGAAGCTCTAAGAAAGCAGTTTCAAACTGAGAGAGAAGCGGCCAAGAAAGCAGCACAACGGGAAACGACTGAGGTATGTAGTCAGGTGACAAGTGTCACTCTCAATCAGAGCCTTCCGGGAGCAGAACCACTTACAGGAGCTCTAAGCAGGGCTGCAGTTGCTCTTGTCCTTCTGGTCCCTCCGTGCTAAAGCCGCCTCTGTGCTCTTCATAAATCAAAACACAAGAGGCTTCTGATAGATGGTTCTCTGCCCAGCCAAGGAGCATCTCAATGAGAGCTTTGTAACTGAGGGACAGAGGAAGGAAGTGCCGGCCGTTGGGCAGACATCAAATCATCTGTCCCCTCAACTCCTTGGCTAGCACCCGTCACTCATTCACCTTTTCCTAGAGCCACGTATGGTCCATGCTCTGCTGTGCACTATGTGAGCCATACTTAATTGTGATCTCCACTCTTTACGGGAGATAAATAGGGTAAACAGCAGGGGACATTTCTTGAGTAACGAGCGGCCATGTACAACTCTGAAGGAACTCAAAGTCAGGGTTGGGTGATAGAAGAAGGGAAACAGAAGTACATGATGGGCAGAGCTGACAGGGCCAGGACACCCAGTGTAAGGGGGTGACCAAAGCTTATTTACAAAAATGAATAGGACATGTGGGAAAATGAGTAGGACATGTGGGAAAATGAGTAAGGTTTTTTTTCTCCTGATCAGAGCCGAGACTTTGGGAAATGTCTGAGAAAGCGTGGGTAGCTGAGGTGGTACCATCTGCTAGCTGATGTTGACTGTCAGAATGTTAGAGGTGACCTTTCAGGTCAAAATGGCGTTCGGTGGCTTTCTAAGAAATGGGCAGTATGATGTAAGGACGATTTTAGGAAGGGGAGTCTGGTGGGAGTGGAGAGTAGGCAAGAATGAAGAGTTGAAACCGGAGGCATGTAGACCCCAGAAAACTACAACCGTTACTTCAGGCTTTCGAAGATTAGCGCCAAGCAACATGGTTCCGTTGAAAATAGAGAACAATTAAATCAAAAAGGTATTTTAATAAAAAAATCATCAAACAGGGACACCTGTGTGGCTCAGTGGGATAAGCCGCTGCCTTCAGCTCAGGTCAAGATCCCAGGGTCCTGGGATCAGGTCCCACATCGCGCTCCTTGCTCGGCAGGGAGCCTGCTTCTCTCTCCACCTCTGCCTGCCATTTTGCCTGCTTGTGCATGCGCGTGCTCTCTCTCTCTCTCTCTGATGAATAAATAAATAAGTAAATAAGTAAATAAAATCTTAAAGAAAGTAAAGAAAAATCATCATCAGACACTAAATGCTCTATCATGAACAAAAGGGAGGGAGGAATTAAAATAACTCCAAGACTTGCTTGGAGTGGCTGGTCTACAGGTTTATATTTTGCCAAATTTGGTGTATTTAGCAACTGCAATTTACAGAGATCTTTTAGAAAATTTGTATATTACAAAGCACTAAACATTAAAACATTATAAAGGGAAACAAAAAGGTACACTGAAATTAAAGGCACTTTTAATCAGACATAGTTGTCAGAATACTTACAGGATTTAAACCCTTTTAACAGGGACCCCTGCAGACTGCACTGGTGGGAAACCAAGGGGAGAGTGAGCGGGTGACGTGGGGCGTTCGCAGCGGGGCGGGCTTGGTGTGCGCCACTCCGGAGTCCCAGCTCTGCCTCTTATTAACAGGGTGTTAATAAGCTGCGGATAGTTTCAGAGTCTCTCTTTCCTCAGTCATAGACTACTTTCCAGGGTTTTGTTTTTTTTTTTTAAAGTTGGAAAATATATGGAATTATCACAGTGCCCAGACATAGTAAGGACGAAGTAAGTGATCATTGGTTGGGCTTACCCAGTTTTGGCGAAGTTGTGACTGAGGTAATAGTAGAATGTAAATAAAAAGGCCGGCACTGGGGCACGGAGACAGGCTCTGAAGCAAAGAGGTAGTGTAGAAAGAAAAGCTACAAATAACCTTAGCGGGTCAGACACGGCCAGCTGTCCCAAGTGCCACCTTCTCCCTTCTCTGCTGCCACCTCTTCCGGAAAACCCAGCGGCACTGCTTTAAGGGCACTGGAAGAGGAAAGGCGTTCTATAAAATGATTTAAGTCACGTTAAAAGATAAACTGAGGCATATTCAACATTGTAAGAGTTTAACTGAGCAAAACTCAGTTCCAGTCACGGTAGTACCCAAGCTAGCAGAGCTCCAGGAGCCGTAGGAGATGAAAGAAAGGCTTTCAGAGGCAGCCAGGAGCGGGAGTAAGATATATGAGGCTACAAAGCAGGTTGATTAGAACAAGGTACTCTCCTCTGGGGGATGGCAGGGGTCTTATCAGGCAGATTACCCGACTGTCTTAGATCATTTGCTTTGTGCTTAGCAATGATGAACGTGCATTTCAAGGTTTTAAGAGCACACAGCACACTTGGGGGAGACTGCTGTGATCATTGTAAGCAGGTAATTCCCAATGTGCCTTGGTCCCCGAGACCCAGATCAGAGCCGAGCCAGGGAAGGACTCTGCTGAAGGAGTCACTCTCTCCGGCCGGCCGGCTAGCTCATTCAGCGATCTCAGGTAGCGGAGCCTCAGCTTCCCCAGAAGCGTCAATCTAAGTGCTGCAGGGGGTACTGGCCCCAGCACAAATACCTCCTCACGCAGCTGAAAGACAACTGAGAATATCCGATTACCCAGAACAAGTTCAGGCAGAGTCAAGGGTTTTGTTGGGCAGCTTTTAGCAGATTCTGCAGTACCTTTAAGAATTATGGAGAGGTTTCTTTTCTTTTCTTTTTCTTTTTAAATATTTTATTTATTTATTTGACAGAGATCACTAGTAGGCAGAGAAAGAGAGGGGGAAGCAGGCTCCCCGCTGAGCAGAGAGCCGATGCGGGGCTTGATCCCTGGACACTGGGATCATGACCTGAGTCGAAAGCAGAAGCCCAACCCACTGAACCAGGCAGGTGCCCCTACGGAGAGGTTTCTGATGGCAGCCCAGGCACTAGGGATCTACCAAAGGAAGCTAATTTTTTTTTTAAGATTTTATTTATTTGACACAGAGATCACAAGTAGGCAGAGAGGCAGGCGGAGGGCAGGGGGAAGCAGGCTCCCCACTGAGCAGAGCGCCCGATGTGGGGCTCGATCCCAGGACCCTGAGATCATGACCTGAACCGAAGGCAGCGGCTTAATCCACTGAGCGACCCAGGTGCCCCAGGAAGCTAATTTTGAATCACGAATGCCTCCTGGTTAAGTCCAGTTTTCAGTCTGCTGCTCAGAACTGGAAAGGTGACAGCAATGGAGGTCAGTAAAATTTAAGTCTGTAGACCACACCGATTTTATTCTAGTTCCCCTTGCCTGTGTCACTTTCTTTGTCCAGAACCTGGATGCAAGATTCCCTGGGCTTAGAGTTTTTAACCTGAAGCAGAGAAATTGACCATGGGGTGTAGGGAGTATGAAACAATGGAGGGGGGCGCAGAGTTGGGCCCAGAGGAACTGAAGTATCGGAAATCAGAACTGTGTGACGGGCATAACTACGGGATGACCAGCGGCATGGCGAATCTACCAGGTGTTCAGCTAGATTACACCCTTTGCAATGGCATCATTTTTGCAGGCCAGAGCAAGGCAAAATGTGGGCAAATGAATAATTCCTAAAGAAATTAAAAATAGAGCTTCCCTACGACCCTGCAATTGCACTCCTGGGTATTTACCCCAAAGATACAGATGTCATGAAAAGAAGGGCCATCTGTACCCCAATGTTTATAGCAGCAATGGCCACAGTCGCCAAACTATGGAAAGAACCAAGATGCCCTTCCACGGATGAATGGATAAGGAAGATGTGGTCCATATACACTATGGAGTATTATGCCTCCATCAGAAAGGACGAATATCCAACTTTTGTAGCAACATGGACGGGACTGGAAGAGATTATGCTGAGTGAAATCAGTCAAGCAGAGAGAGTCAATTATCATATGGTTTCACTCATTTGTGGAGCATAACCAATAGCATGGAGGACAAGGGGCTTTAGAGAGGAGTAGGGAATTTGGGTAAATTGGAAGGGGAGGTGAA
The DNA here is from genome assembly GCF_020171115.1 of Neogale vison. NCBI lineage: Eukaryota > Metazoa > Chordata > Mammalia > Carnivora > Mustelidae > Neogale > Neogale vison. The sequence goes on from NC_058093.1 coordinate 9,040,405, forward strand.
CCATGAGAGACTATGGACTCTGAAAAACAGTCTGAGGGGTTTGAAGTGGCGGGGGGGTGGGAGGTTGGGGTACCAGGTGGTGGGTATTATAGAGGGCACAGCTTGCATGGAGCACTGGGTGTGGTGAAAAAATAATGAATACTGTTTTTCTGAAAATAAATAAATTGGGGGGAAAAAAAACACAATACTTAAAAAAAAAAAAAGAATTAGGAAAAGGATGGTCAGAGAAGAAAGAATGGAAAGAAACATTCTTGATCTGACATCTTAGGTGGAAGCAGTGTACCCCAAAGTCAGCTACTTCTCTTCTTAGCTAATTTGGTTTTGAGGCCTCCGCACCACATAATTACACGGGACCAGACGTCAGATGGAGTCTTCTTCAGTTGTGAAGAAGTCAATTTCTTCCTGATTCAATTTTGGGAGTTTTTAGTTTTCCATTGCATGTTTTCCAGATGAAATGCATCCATTTCATCTAGGTTGCTTAGCTTATTGGCATATACTGTTGATAATAACTTCTGATGATTGTTTCTACTTCCCTGGTGTTGTTCATTGTGATCTCTCCCTTTTCATTCATAATTTTATGTATTTGAGCTTTCTCTCTTTTCTTTTGGATTAGTGTCACCAGTGGTTTATCGATCTTATTGATTCTTTAAAAAAAACAGCTTCTAGTTTCATTGATACGTTCTACTGTATCTCTGGTTTCTACCTCATCGATCTCAGCTCTAATCTTGAATATTTCCCTTCTTACACTGTTCGGGGAATGCAAGTTGGTGCAGCCTCTTTGGAGAACAGTGTGGAGATTCCTCAAGAAATTAAAAATAGAACTTCCCTATGACCCTGCCATTGCACTACTGGGTATTTACCCCAAAGATACAGATGTAGTGAAAAGAAGGGCAATCTGGACCCCAATGTTTATAGCAGCAATGGCCACGGTCGCCAAACTGTGGAAAGAACCAAGATGCCCTTCAACGGATGAATGGATAAGGAAGATGTGGTCCATATACACTATGGAGTATTATGGCTCCATCAGAAAGGATGAATACCCAACTTTTGTAGCAACATGGACGGGACTGGAAGAGATTATGCTGAGTGAAATCAGTCAAGCAGAGAGAGTCAATTATCATATGGTTTCACTTATTTGTGGAGCATAACAAATAGCATGGAGGACATGGGGAGTTAGTGAGGAGAAGGGAGTTGGGGTAAATTGGAAGGGGAGGTGAACCATGAGAGACTATGGACTCTGAAAAACAATCTGAGGGGATTGAAATGGTGGGGGGGGTGGAAGGTCAGGGTACCAGGTGGTGGGTATTATAGAGGGCACGGATTGCATGGAGCACTGGGTGTGGTGCAAAAATAATGAATACTGTTATGCTGAAAATAAAAAATAAATTAAAAAAATAAAAACAAAACAAAACAAACAAAAACAAACCAACAACCTTTCACAGCCTCTTATCAAGAACAGACCAATAGTCCAAGAAAGCTCAGTCCATTTAATGAAGAGAAAACCAAATTCTAATTTTGTACCAAATTTATTCTTTAAAAACTTGAATTAACTTAGCCACCTTGACCACACACAAAATTCCTTTCTCAAGACTCCTTTTCCACAGACCAACTCTTTCTTTTACCCATTAAGACTTTGTTCTATGTCTTCTCCTTTTTCTCCATCTGGAGCAGACACTTTTCATACAGTTTCCTTTCACCCTTATCACTTTGAAGTAATTTTAATTACACATATTGACTAGAATCCCTAACCCTTAGAATCCTTATTCCTAGGGAAAACTAAGAAATAACCAATTGTGGAGTATGTTACACTAACATCCTGTGGGCTGGCAAGTTTATGAATATCTCTTAATTTCTAGAAGTATATTCTTTGTCCTAGTAAACTTTCTAATTTAGCACAAAACATGTTTATTAACCCAAATATCTTTAGTTTCTCTGTAAAAGAAAGCTGAAAGTGGATAAACCTATGTTTAGTAATTAATGTTTTGGTATTTTATTTGGAAATGATCTAGATATTCAATGTGCCCATCATTTAATTTATTTTAGGATAATTTCCAGGTTTCTCATTAACAAAAAAATTGGTAATTTTACCCAAAACTGGAAAATTTTATCCTACATCTCTAACAATTATGTTTAGATTACTTGTGAAAATTTCGTGAGACATTAAGCAGCTAGCCCTGATCTTTTTTGCTGACAAACTCTATCGCAGACATCGATGAGCTTATCCGACTGTTAATAAACCCGGCAAATAAGCATTCCAACTTGTGTTGATAATTCTGAAGCCATGGTTATTTTAAGTAAAAGGTAGCTTGTTTGTTGTTTTATTTGTGGATGATTATCCTAGATCTTGTGAACTTGATGTGTATAAATACTTGTTTGTCTTTAAACCAGTTAAATAGTGCTCTCTACAAATTCATTTTGGCAATACCTTTCAAAGGTAGGAAAAAAAGTCTCTAAACATGCGTTCATGACCCAGCAATTGCACTACTGGGTATTTACCCTAAAGATACAAACGTAGTGATCCAAAGGGGCACGTGCACCCGAATGTTTATAGCAGCAATGTCCACAATAGCCAAACTATGGAAAGAACCTAGATCTCCATCAACAGATGAATGGATAAAGAAGATGTGGTATATATACACAATAGAATACTATGCAGCCATCAAAAGAAATGGAATCTTGCCATTTGCGACAACATGGATGGAACTAGAGCGTATCATGCTCAGCGAAATAAGTCAAGCGGAGAAAGACAACTATCATATGATCTCCCTGATATGAGGAAGTGGTGATGCAACATGGGGGCTTAAGTGGGTAGGAGAGGAATCAATGAAACAAGATAGGATTGGGAAGGAGACAAACCATAAGTGACTCTTAATCTCACAAAACAAACTGAGGGTTGCTGGGGGGAGGGGGGTTGGGAGAAGGGGGGTGGGGTTATGGACATTGGGGAGGGTATGTGCTTTGGTGAGTGCTGTGAAGTGTGTAAACCTGGTGATTCACAGACCTGTACCCCTGGGGATAAAAATATATGTTTATAAAAAATAAAAAAATTAAAAAAAAAAAAAACATGCGTTCAAAGACATAAACATACAGACACAAACAGGTCTAACAAGCTCTATTTTACAACTTTGGTTCTAAGACAGGTACCATGATGCGTCGCACTACGGAAGAACAGTTGGATCCAAACTGTGACTTTGGCAAATGGAATAAAATTAAGATTACCTGTGCAGGCGAAAGCTTTTAATGCCTATTGGTGGGGGAGACTTTTAAGATTTTTCATGGTTTCTACTTTTCAAAATATCCTTTCTTTCCTTTTTTTTTCTTTTCCTCCTAAGAATTGTCTTCATTCCTGCAGAGCACCAAATAGAATTCATACATCTCAAAAGTCACAGAAAAAGAATATATGTTGTACCGAGGAGGATTTTGTTCCCTAAATCCAGATCTTTTACAATATCTGCAAGACTTAGAGGGATTAGGGGTTTGGGGGATTGGTAAAAAGGACAGGTGGGCTGTGAATTGCTCTAGAGCTGAATTTCTGTTCTTGGATACTTGATTTACAAGACAAATAGTTTTTAATTTCTCAAGTGATTGGGTCACAACCTTTAATGCTAAACAGACTGACCCACCCAGCCAACTACTTTATCTTTGATTTGCTTCTTTGTGTCAGGGAGATCTTCCGCTAAGATGGAAATTTTTTTTTTTTAAAAGATTTTACTTATTTATTTGACAGAGAGAAATCACAAGTAGATGGAGAGGCAGGCAGAGAGAGAGAGAGAGAGGGAAGCAGGCTCCCTGCCGAGCAGAGAGCCCGATGCGGGACTCGATCCCAGGACCCTGAGATCATGACCTGAGCCGAAGGCAGTGGCTTAACCCACTGAGCCACCCAGGCGCCCCTAAGATGGAAATTAAAAGATGCCTATGTTCTGGATTTAGAGAGAGCTGTGTGTCTTTGGAATATTTTAGTAAATCCTTCCATAGAGACTTTAGAATGTTTCTCTTTCTCTCTCTAGGTATGTAGTTTCATTTTAGCTGAGGGGCAGACTTTTTCCCCCAGCTTCCCTCAGACCCAGAGCATCGGCACTGACCAGGGGAACTGCTATTGACCGAAAATACTGCCATCATGGCAGAGGGAAGAAAGGAACTGTGAAGTCTGTCAGGCTCTGATTTTGCTCATCTTCTGACAGTAGAGCTACTTTTTTTTTTTAAAGATTTTATTTATTTATTTGACAGAAAGATACAGAGAGAACACGAGGAGACAAAGCAGCAAGCAGTGGGAGAGAGAGAAGCAGACTCTCCACTGAGCAGGGAGCTGATGTGGGGCTTGATCCCAGGACCCTGGGACCATGACCTGAGCCAAAGGCAGACCCCAACTGACTGAGCCACCCAGGTGCCCCAATAGAACTACTTTAATAAATCCTTTCAGATATCTCACCAGCTTTGAGCCAGGACAAACAGTAAATACTCCTAGTAGTATTGAACTACCCCATGGATGTAAGAGAAGTCCCCTCAGAGGGCACAAAAGATAATCCTCACCCAAGTTCCAGAACTACTCCCAAAGAAAACCAAGAGAAATGTCCCGGCCGGCACCAGTCGGTAGGTTCCTGGCCAACCACATTTTTAGAGCCTCTGACCTGATGGTTGCCTAGTCAAGTTCTCGGGATACAAAACCAGATCAACAAGAAGGCAATAGCTGTCCCTAGCAGAGGAAGGATCAACAACCAATGAGTACCTGGAAGCAGATTCACAAGACACAATCAAAGATTTCTCCCTACTGTTACAATTACAGTTCAAAGAATTATCTTAAACCTATCTTTTCCTTATCAGTCTGAATCTGATAGGGACACGTGTGGAATTTTATCTTCCTCTCTCAACCATGCACCATCGATGGACATCTGAGAGAGCCAACTTTCTTGAGAATTGTCACCTTTTGCTAGCTTCTGCTAGTTTTCCAGATCCTAGCTGTAGGCTCTGGGCAAGTGGGCTTGTCCAGTAGGTCTCACTCTAGTCACCACAGAGGATGAAAAATAGTAATTTTCCTTCTGCCTTTTATAAGTGCTTGGCCTTGCTCCTCTAGAGTACCTTACATACACATGGATAAACTTACTTGGGTTGAAAGTTCTCCCTGGCAGCCACTGTAATTCAGAATTCTCTGTTCAGCTTTAAAGTTGTACTCACCTGAGGCCTCACACTGGACCCGCTCCAACTCTGGACTCAGTTTGATTTTCGATCAGAAACAGTACAACTCTAGTCAGTTTCTGGACCCAGTCCGGAAAAAGAAAGGCTCAAAGTCTGACAGCTGCTAACACAGAAGCTGCCGGGTGAGGCTCTAGGAGGGACTTAGTGCGATGTCCAGAAGCATCAAGGAAGCAGGGGGCGCCATGGGTGCCCACAGCTGCTTGCTGCTGGCTCCTGGGGACCATTGCTCTCCTTCCTTTTTTTCTTCTGACACCAGAACTGTTAAATATTTAACAAACTTTAGTTTATCTTTTAAGAGTTTATTTGAACAAAAATTGATTCAAGTTGGGCATTATCCGCTCTAGCAGAGATCTCCAAGGAACAGTACAAAATGAAGGCTGTTTAGGCAGAAGGGAGCAGGAACAAGTTGTACTACCCAGTAACTCAAGCTGCTTTGTGCAAAGTTTCTTTGCTTTCGAGGACGGCGGGATCAGGCAGACCCCCCCAGCCAGTGCTCATCAGGCAAGTCCTGAGGGACTCATTTAAGGGTTCATTTCTAGGAAAGCCAAAACTCACTCAGTCTTGGTTTGGTGACGTGCGGCTTAGCGTAAGGGACTCCATTTGAGGGCTATTGTCTTGTTTTTAACAGTAATCGCTATGCCATTTTCCCACTAGACAAGCTTTTTAAAATCTTTAAAACTGAAAGCAGTATTATAAAAATCTGTGCAGTGGTAGTAACGGGCAAGTATTTGTATAAATTACCTTCTCATTTTCAGTTCTCCAGGCAGGAGGGAAGAGAAAAGCTGAAAGCTGAGCAAGTGTGCCAGGCTCCCCTTCTTTCTCTGCCTCGTCTTGTTCAACTCCGAGTCCCCAGAGATAAGTCATCTGTGTGCTTTGCCACTGATGACCCCGAGGGTCAGGGAAGTTAACTATCCAAAATTACGCAGCGAGTAAGTGCTACAGCTGAGATGTGAACTTAGATGGGACGCCCAAGTCCTGCTCTTTAAAAGCAAATGATGAACATGTATTTACATTGTCTATATCTGTTCTAGGAAAGGTTGTGTTTAATGTTAAAAATTATGAAAAAAAAAAGATGAAAACCACTTAGAGTTTTGCGCCACCGTTCCTCAGCAGACATCATCATCGTTGTCTCGCTTACCCTCGTCTTTAAAAGGCCCAAAGGGAACTAAACACAAAGATGGGCCTAATCATCAGCTTCTCTTCCTGAATGGAAGTTTTAAAATGATGGACTTTTCCCTTCGTGTTCCACAGCTGAAGAAGGCCCTCGATGAAGCCAACTTCAGATCGGTGGAGGTAACCCGGACCAACCGAGAGCTGCGGCAGAAGCTGACGGAGCTTGAGAAGGTCGTGAACAGTAGCAAGGAGAAAATAAAGAATCAAAAGGCCCAAATTAAGCTCCACTTGTCGACTAAGGCGAATAATACTCAGAATGTAGAGCGGATGAAGGTTGTATGAGGCGCGCTCCTTCTCCCTCACTTCCTTAGTATCCGAGAGGACCCAGGCAGGTGGTGGGGCCCGGTGAAGGCGGTCCCCGAGTCCCGACAGCCCCTGTGCTCTCTGGGGATGACAGATGCACTGGGGCGTGGGCAGACGCCTGCAGGGGGCGGTTACTCTCTTTCCAGCAAGATACTGCTGTGTCGATGTGTGGTTTCTGTTTAGCTGCCAAGTCCCTTTGACTCCCCATCCGCCCCCTCCCCGGTGACTGCGCGGGACTTTGCTGTTTCAGGGTCAGTGGGCCAGACGGGAAGGAGGGCCCAGCGGGAGCCAGTAACTGTGGGTCTCACGTGGGATTCTTTCTGTCACCCCACAGGCGAAAAGAGCAAGCCAGTTTTTCTACTGATCATCTGTCTATGTTATTTCCACATTTACTTTCAGCAAATAGAAACAGAATTGAGGCAAATGGAGTTAATTAAGGATCAGTATCAGAAAAAAAATTATGAACAGGTAGAAGACTTTCGCGAACTCCATGTTTACACCATATGCACATCAAATCTCAGACTCCGACCCACTCACCAGCTGCTTCCCTCTCCGCCCCACCAGTCGCTGAGCATCCAGAAGTTCGTGTCTGAAATGACCAACCTACAGAAGGAGATGCAGCTGTTGGCCAAGAGCCAGTACGAGACCTCGGCGCGGAACAAGCAGCAGGAGCTGCGCCTCGAGGCGGAGCGGAAGATAAGGCAGGACCTGGAGAGCCGGTGCCAGGTGAGAGGCTTCCTCGGGGTCCTCTCCGCGACGAGCAGCCCAGCAGCAGAGCACCTCGGTTTTCTAGAGTCTATAAAAGAAACATAAACCTGCGAGAGGAAGAAGCCTGTAGCTTTGGGTGTGCCACGTGTTCCCAGTTTTCAGTTCATAAAGGATTCATTCTTAACAGCTGAAGCTCGCTGCGCAAAATACTGGTTCCTAAGACATCCAGACTGAATTTCACAGTCTTTTAGGAACTTGCTACCCCTTGGTTCTTCCCAGAAGCTCAGCTCGCCCGCTCCTGTGATGGGACTTGCCGCTGTCCCCAGTCTCCGGAAGAGCGCCACCTTCTGTCGCGGAGTAGGGACTCCAAGAGACCGTCAGGCTCTTGCCTTCTAGCAGACACTGTCTGCGGTGAAAAAGCATTCCTTCGGCCCTGGAAGGAGATAATTAATCGCTTCCTCTTCAGGAGGATACGTAAAATCAAAATCGGAGATGCATTAGGTGAACTGCTGACCGTAACAGCGTGGGTCTTAACATGTTGGTAGCACCTGAAGTTACAACGTATAACCCCATCACGCTTTCATAATGTGGTTGCCCATTTATTACAATATGGAAGCTTTTTGTTCCATATGGTATATTGGGAATTTCTAAAAATCTTCGTATCACATTTTCAGGAACTGGAAGAAACGATCAGACACCTAAGGAAATGTAAAGAGGCAACAGAGCATAAACTGAAAGAAGCCAGTGTAGAATCAGAACAGGTAAGCCACACCCAGTCAGGGTAACATCCTTCACGGACATAGTTCCAGGAATGTCACAGGCAAGAACCAATAACCAAGTCTAATGTCTGCTACGAAGAATAATTTTTAGATTGGGATTCTGCCTCCTGATAAAAGAATACTGAAATACTGACTAAGCCAAGTCCAAGCCTCTGCCGCTAAATGTCAGGAGGACCAGCGTGTGGGTAGATTTGAACGCACTACTGCTTGACACCACTGATAGAAAGGCAAGCTCTTTGTGCAGTCAATAACTAGAAATGTAAAGTAGGCCCTATTTTTTTTAAGTTTTATTTTAATTTAATCTCTCCACCCAACATGGGGCTCAGACTCACCACCCTGAGATTAAGAGAGGCTTGCTCTTCCGACTGATGCAGCCAGGTACCGCTCGTGGGCCCTTTGAATTTGCGAATTTGCTTTCTCTAATCTTAAATTGACCTTTTTGAAGGTATTTAAAATCATACATTTTTAGAGGTGGAAAGGACCTATGAAATTCGTTGTGTGACACAACCAGTCCTGATGTCCAGTTAAGAAAACAGAGGCATCACAGTGATGACATCATCAGCTGGTCAGGATTTGTCCTTTTTATAGCCATTCGACAAGACAGCAGGACTATCAGAGTGGTGTAGCAAAAGGACTACAGACTCATGAGTTTGACGCCAGCTGTGACCCTTGCTGTGCCCTTGAGGGAGTGACATTTACTTGAACTCATCAATTACCACATCTCGAAAAGTCAGGATAGTAAGACTTACTGCTCTGTTATGCAGTAGATGCCTCCGTAAGTTTCACTAGATAGTACCTCCCTTCTCATTCACGGTGCAAAAGGTGACCTGATGTAGGGGCCATTGCTAGCATCTTCGCCTCCATCCCTGGTAAAGAATGCCAGAGAAATGTGGGGTTGGGTTTGAGGGGGCGGTGAGAGTATGGCCGGCCTTAGGAGGATATACAAAGTACTTGAGCTTTGTCGCTTTCTAAAGCTTAAATGCCAAGGGGAGCTCTATTTTCTTACGTCATTATTTTGTACCCACACAAGGACGTGGCTAATCTGGGACAAATACCTAGTCCCACACATTTACTGTGGACCTATCCTATGGTGGGCACTGGACTAGTTGAGGGGACACAGGAGGAACCGAGCCCAAGGGCGCCCCTGCTTTCAAGGACTTGCCTTCTCCCGGGCAAGAGAGAAATACACCTCTCTCTTTCTGACTTCAAAATCATTTTACTTTTTATTCTAGAGGATATGTTCTGGAGCTCTTTTGAAGCAACTTTTATATAACCTAAAAGCCTGTCAGCTTTACCTTAAAATACTGAAGTAACCCAGATACATACAGAAGTGCCAGGCACATACAGGTACTCAGTAAATATTTGTCAAATAAACGAATATTGATTTCGGATCATCTGCAAAGGCAGATTACTAGAAGGACTGTTTAAGTCTAACAAAGGTAGTTTGGAAGTTTGTGTTTAGGAGCCAAAGCATAAAATGTTTTGATGATAAAGGAAATTAAAAGAATGCAAGTTACACTAAGCTAGTCCACTCTTTTACTAATTCAATTACTTTCTTAAAGCCCAAAAGAAAGATCTAGCGTAGGGACTTTGGAGAACGATTTAATCTTAGAGAACAGAGCTCAAAAATTCAAACTGTGGTTTGAACTACCATATTCCTTGGCAGAGCCGTCTTGTTCTTTTCGTTCTATTTTCCTCCTGGGTCCTCTTCCTTACATTCACATCCAGGAAGTATCAATAAATGCAGGGAAGCAGCAGGCTTGCACATGTTAAGCTCTGCCTTCAGAAGTCACTCCCGTCTGGAGGTGCACAAGGACCTTGCACTTGGAATCTGGGTCCTTTAACGTCTGGGTTAAAAAAAAGTCTCTGGAACTAATACACAGAAAATTTAGAGCTTTCTTCATTGTCATTTTTACTGATAAGACTTTTCTGTTCAGATAACAGCTAACCTGGAAGAAGCTCATCGCTGGTTTAAGTGTAGGTTTGACGGCCTCCAACTTGAGCTGACAAAAAACCGGTTGCAGAGGCTTCCCCGAGAAGACAGGTGGCTGGAAGAGGTAGGGCGCTTAGACGTGGCTGTCCTCAGCAATCCTGGATTTGTCCCTTCTCAGATTTCTCACCGCAGAACTTCTCTCTTCATCCCACTACTCTTCCCACTAATCTTTAGGTTTCTCTAAACTGCAAGAAAAACAAAATAATTTCTTCCTTAAAAGTTGCCCATTTGTGGAGCATAACAAATAACATGGAGGACAAGGGGAGATGGAGAGGAGAAGGGAGTTGGGGGAAATGGGAAGGGGAGGTGAACCATGAGAGACTATGGACTCTGAAAAACAATCTGAGGGGTTTGAAGGGGTGGGGGGTGGGAGGTTGGGGGAAGCAGGTGGTGGGTATTATAGAGGGCACGGCTTGCATGGAGCACTGGGTGCGGTGCAAAACCAATGAATACTGTTACGCTGAAAAGAAATTAAAAAAAAAAAAAAGTCGCCCATCTCCCAAACTGTCTAGATTAGAACCATTCACCTTGATGAGTAGATTATATTCGTGGAGACAGAACGGGTCCTCAGCTCTGCAGGTAGTTGGGAACAGTGTTAGGTCGGTTTTCCTCCCAACAGGACCACGGTAACAGGCACGATGTCGCATCCGGCCAGTCTGCTCTACACCGATGGGAGAATAAACAGAATCTTAAACTCGTGCCCAAGAAGTGCCATTCTGAACTGGAGAGAAAGTGATGTCCTTGACAGAGGCGCTGCTTCATCTAGAGCTGCACCGCCATGATTTCCCGAGCCCAGCGTCCCAGGCTGGCCTTTCCCGCGGTCATCAGAACATGAAGTCTTTGATGTGGGCTGAAGATTTTGGACTTGAGTTTCTCATATTATGAACTTGCTGGTATCAGTACAGAACCACCCCATCTTATTTGTCCTTTTCCCCCATTTTCCACCCAATAAATTTATATTAATTTGTTGTATGATAAGAGATGCTGTGGCATGATACTTGGCTATTTTTCTAAGTACATTCTATCAAAAAGCACTCAGTGAGGTACTAGATGATATGGCAACCAAATGACAGACTAGGACATTTCTATGAAACAAAATATCCTAATGTCCAGCAGATAATCCCTGGAACTGGAATCACTTGGAAAATGGTAAAAACTTTTCCAGTCATACAAATGTATACCCTTTTAAGCTAGATAATTACCAGCATATCTTTAATAAGATGGTATCTCTAGTCTGTATTTTATTAAGTAAGTTCGAGGCCCAGTGTGGGACTTACTCATCATCAAGCGTCACACACGCCACCAACTGAGCCAGCCAGGAACCCCTGTGTCTATTCTTACAACAGACATTGTATTTACAGCTTCCTTGGACATTGACAAAGCAAACTATTGTGGATGGCAGTCTGCTCTGCTCCAGGAAACTATGCCTGACCAATGTAGCTCTTCCTTACTAGAGCAAGCAATAAATTGAGATTTTTCTTATTTCAGACACGGAATGGTGGATTGCACACAGTAAGTCTGGATCACTGTAATACCTAGGTTAATCAGGGCTCAAACCACGGCAGCTACTGATGCCATCAGGACCTAAATCAAGCGAGCAATGGTGAAACTGGAGAGAACATCAAAAATAAGACTCTCAGCGGTTGAAGAGGCCCCCACTCGTCTGATAGAAAAAGATAAAGCTGAGTTTAATGCTCACTCTGGTAAGGAAGAGCTTTGTTGGTCAGGCAGAGTCTTGTACAGGGTTTTGGGGAAGCAGGGAGTTCAAGGATTTCAAGTCTTTCAGAGGTTTGAGAGGCTCAATATTCGCCGTAGAAGTGTCAGTAATGGGGCTGAGACTATCAGTTGGCATTCAGGGCCAAGTTTATTGGAGTGTGTCCATTCAGAGCTGAGGGCTCTAGCAGGCTGGTAAAAGCCTCCTCGACTTGTCTCACCCCCACAGGATCGCTCCTTGTGGACTCTTCGTAAGGAGATAGTCAGTTGAGGGTACCAGGGCGTCAGTCTTGAAACAGTCCAACCAAGAGCCCTAAAGAGCAGTTTACCTTAGTCATGAATTCTTCATAGGAAAAAAGATCCCAGTTATTGCCCAGGAGAGACAAGCAATACTATTATGTCTGCTGCTTTAATACCCACCCACCTTTTCATGTTAGTACAAAAAGATTCATGAAAATCTAGGAAGAATCAATCTGGGGGAAAAAAAGGTGCTAATTAGCAACAAAAAACATGAAAGTGTAACTCACACTGGTAAAGTTAAAGGTAGGCGTGCTTGGGTGGCTCACTTGACTAAGTTCTGCTTCTTGATCTCAGCTCAGGTCTCAGGGTCATGAGTTCAATCCACACATTGGGCTCTACACGGGGCATGGAGCCTACTTTAAAAAAGTTACTATATCCACCTATATACACAACACATGCACACATAGTAAGAGTACTGGAATAATCACTTACAAAGCTAATATAAAAATTAAAAGAAAGTTGTAAAAATAACCAAACTTACAATAATTAGTTGAGAAAAACAAAGGATAAAAACATAAAATGTGATATCAAAACCATAAAATGCAGTGAGGGCATAAAAATGTAGAGATTCAGAACGTGTTCAAACTTTAGTTATCAACTTCAAATAGGCTGTCATAAGTAAATAGGTAAGCCTCATGGTAGCCACGAAACAAAAACATTAAGGAGATACACAAAAAATAATGAGAAAAAGGAATCTAAGGAATCTAAGTATATCACCAAAAAAAAGTCATCCAACCACAAAGGAAGGAAGCAAGAGAAGAAAAAAGAAGAAGAAGAAAGAACTACCAAACAACCAGAAAACAAAGATGAAAATAAGGATGTACCTATCAATAATTACTTTAAACATAAATGGACTAAATTCACCAATAGAGAAAAAGAAGAGTAGCTTAATTAAAACAAAAACAAACAAACAAGACCCATCTATTTGTTGCCTACAAGATATCTCAGCTGTAAGAACATATAAAGTGAGGGGATGGAGAAAGACAGTCCATGTAACTGGAAGCCAAAAGAAATTTGGGGTAGCTATACTTGTATTGGACAAAATAGACTTTAAAACGAAGACTGTAATAATGGACAAAGGCATTACAAAATACAGGGTCAAGCTCCCCCTGCAAAAAAGATGTAACGTGGAAATATTTATGCACCTCGTCTAGGAGCACTAACTATATAAAGCAAATATCAAGAGCCAGGGGCAACTGGGTGGCTCACTTGGTTAAGCATCTGCCTTTGGCTCAGGTCATGACCCCAGAGTCCTGGGATGGAGTCCCACACTGGGCCCCCTGCTCAGCAGGGAGCCTGCTTCTCCCTCTCTCTCTACTGTTCCCCATCCTTGTGCCCTCTCACTCTGTCAAGTAAATACATAAAAATCTTTAAAAAACAAAACTAGTTTTTAAAAACTGCCAAGGAGGACACCTGGGTGTCTCAGTTGGTTAAGAAGCTGCCTTCAGCTCAGGTCATGATCCCCAGGGTCCTAGGACTGAGCCCCGCGTTAGACTCCCTGTTCATCAAGGAGCCTGCTTCTCCTGCTCCCTCTGCCATTCCCCCTGCTTGTGCACTCTCTCTCTGTGTGTCAAATAAATAAAATCTTTAAAAATATATTAAGAGACCAAAAGGAATTGACTACAGTAACAGTAGGGGACTTTACTATGCCACTTAAATCAACAGATATCAGAAACTATCAGGAAATCAGGAAATACTGGTCTCAAATGACATATTAAACCAAATGAACTTGATATTTATAGAACATTTCAAGCAAAAGCTACAAAATAGACATTTTTCTAAAGTGCACATGGAACATTTTCCAGAATAGACCACAGAACAGGTCTTAATTTATTTAAGAGGATTGATACCATATCAAGCAGGTTTTCCACTAAACAGTATACTGCAAGTCATTACAAGAAGGAAACTGGAAAATTCACAAATACATAGAGATTAATCATCATACTATAGAACAATCAATGAGTCAACATAGAAATCAATAGAAATAAAATACCGTGAGAAAAATGAAAATAAAAATATAACACACCCGAATTTATGGGATGCAGTAAAAGCAGTTCTAAAAAGGAAGTTTACAACAAATGCTCACCTAATGAAACAATCTCAAAAGAATATTACACTTCAAAAAGCTTTTTCTAGCTCAATTGCATTGACACGGATGGCACTGGAGTGGATTAGGCTAACAGAAATAAGTCAAGCAGAGAAAGACAATTATCATATGGTTTCACTCATATGTGGAACATAAGGAACAGCACAGAGGACCATAGAGGAAAGGAGGGGAAACAGAGGAAGAAATCAGAGAGGGAGACAGACCATGAGACACTCTGGACTCTGGGAAACAAAATGATGGTCATAGAAGGGAGGCGGATTAGGGGGATAGGGTAACCAGGTGAAGGGTATTAAATGAGTTCTGGGTGTTATACACAACTAAGGAATTGTTGAACACTACATCAAAAACTAATGATGTACTATATGTTAACTCATTGAACATAATAAAAAATATTTAAATAAATTAATTAAAAAAAAAGAATTAGTAAAAGGAGAATAAACCAAACCCAAAGTTCATAGAAGGAAGAAAATATATCAAAGATCAGAGCAAAAATAAATGAAACAGATTTTTTAAAGCACCAGTGAAAAAGATCAATGAAACTAAGAGCTGGTTCTTTGAAAAGATAGATAAGACTTAAAAAAATAATTTCAGAAATGAAAGCAGAGCTGATACCACAAATACAAAAGGTCCCAAGCAACTACTACGAATAATTAAATGCCAACAAATTAGAAAATCAAAAAGAAATGAATAAATTCCAGGAACATACAATCTACCAAACCTAAATCATAAATAAAAAATCTGAGTAGGTCAATACTAGTAAGGAGATTAATCCGTAATTGAGTCCCTTTCAACAAAGAGAAGTCCAGGGTCAGATGGCTTCACTGGTGAATTCTACCAAACATTCAAAATATTAATACTAATTCTTCTTAAACTCCTCCAAAAAAAAAAAATAGAAGAGGAAGGAACTCTCCCAAACTCGTTTTGCAGGGCCAGCATTACTCTGATACCAAACCCAGACAAGGATGCCACCAGAAAATTACAGGCCAGTATCCCCACTGAACAAAGGTACAAAAATCCTCAACAAAGTATTAGCAAACTGAATTCAACAATACATTAAAGGGATCATATGCCAGGATCAAGTGGGATCCATTCCAGGGATGCAAGGATGGTTCATTATCGGCAAATAAGTCAGTGTGATACATCACATTGAGAAATTAAGGATAAAACTCTTATGATCATCTCAAAACATGCAGAAAAAAAATTGACAAAATTCAACTTACACTTATGATTAAAAAAACTCTCAACAAGAAGGTATAGAGGGAATGCATCTCAATATAGTAAAGGCCAATTATGGTAAGTCCACAACTAACATACTCAACAGCAAAAAGTTGAAAACTTTTCCTTAAGATCAGGAACAGACAAGGATACCTATTTTTGCTACTTTTTTTTTTTTAAAGATTTTATTTATTTATTTGACAGAGAGAGATTACAAGTAGGCAGAGAGGCAGGCAGAGAGAGAGGAGGAAGCAGGCTCCCTGTTGAGCAGAGAGCCCGATGTGGGACTTGATCCCAGGACCTTGAGATCATGACCCAAGCCGAAGGCAGCAGCCTAACCCACTGAGCCACCCAGGCGCCCCTATTTTTGCCACTTTTGATCAACATAATATTAGAAGTCCTAGCCAGAGCAATAGGCAAGAATAAAAGGTATCCAAATTTGAAAGGAAGGGGTAAAGCTCACTATTTGGAGATGACATGCTATTATATATAGAGACCCTAAAGATTCCACTAGAAATCATTAGAACTAATAAACACATTCCGTCAAGTTGGATTAAAAAATTAATTTATAAATATCAGGAAGAGAAATTAAGAAAATGATCTTTACATGTGCATCAAAAATAATAAAATACCCAGGAATAAACTTAACCAAGGAAGTGAAAGCCCTGTATACTAAAAACCGTAAGATGCTGATGAAAGAAATTGAGAACAAACAAATGGAAAGATATTTCATGTCCACAGATTAGAAGAATTAATACTGTTAAATTGTCCCTACTACCCAAAGCAATCTACAGACCCAACACAATCCCTCTCAAATTCCAATGGCATTCTTCAAAGAAAGACATATAATACTAAAATTTGCATGGAACCACAAAAGACCTCTAATAGCGAAAGCAATCTTGAGAAAGAAAAGCAAAGCTGGGGGCATCATGGTCCCTGATTTCAAACTAGATTACAAAGCTAGACTAATTAAACAGTATGGTGTTGCCATAAAACCAGACCTAGAGATCAATGGAATGGAATGCAGAGTCCAGAAATAAACCCAGGAATATAGGGTTGTTTTACATTGACAAGAATGTACAATGTAGAAAACACAGTCTCTTCAATAATTAGTGCTGGGAAAATTAAACAGCCACAATGCAAAAGAATGAAACTGGACTTTACACCATAATCAAAAATTAACACTTGCATGTAAGACCTGAAACCATAAAATTTCTGGAAGAAAACATAGGGGGTAAGCTCCTTGATATCAGTCTCTTGGTGATGATTTTTTTCAATCTGACACCAGAAGCAAAGACAACAAAAGCAAAAATAAACAAGTGGGATTATGTCAAACTAAAGAGCCTGGGTGACTCAGTTGATTAAAGATCAGACTCTTGATGTTCCATGCTCCAGTCATGATCTCAGGGTTCTGGAATTGAGCCCTGCATCAGGTTCCACACTCAGCATGAATCTGCTTAAGATTCTCTCTCTCCCTCTTCCCCGCCACCGCTTACTCACTCTCTCAAAAAGAAAAAAAGTGTCTGTACAGCCAAGGAAACCATCAACAGAATGAAAAGGTGACCTACAGAATGTTTGCAAATCAGAAAGGATTAATACGCAAAATATAAAAAGAACTGAGAACTCAACAGTAAAAAACAAAACAAAACAAACCTCATTAAAAAATGGGCAGAAGCTCTGAATAGACATTTTTCCAAAGAACACAGATAGATGGCGAATAGGTAAATGAAGAAATGCTTAACAATCCACTAAGTATCAGGAAAATGCAAATCAAAACCACCAAGAGCTATCACACCTGCCAGATGACTAGAATAAAAAATAAATAACAAATGTTGGTGAGGATGTGGGGAAAGGGGAACCCTTGTGCACTGTTGGTGGGAATGCAAAGTGGTGCAGCCACTATGGAAAATAGTATGGAGGTTCCTCAAAAAATTAAAAATAGAGGGGCGCCTGGGTGGCTCAGTGAGTTAAGCCGCTGCCTTCGGCTCAGGTCATGATCTCAGGGTCCTCGGATCGAGTCCCACATTGGGCTCTGTGCTCAGCAGGGGGCCTGCTTCCCTCTCTCTCTCTCTCTCTGCCTGCCTCTCCGTCTACTTGTGATCTCTGTCAAATAAATAAATAAAATCTTAAAAAAAATAAATAAAAATAGAAATACCATATGATCCAGGAATTCCACTTCTGCATATTTACCTAAAGAAAACAAGAACACGTATTTGAAAACATATACACCCCTATATTTATTGAAGCATTATTTACAATAGCCAAGATATGGAAACAACCTCAGTGTCCATCTATACGTGTTTAAAGAAAACATGATATATGTACACATACAAAAATATTCAGCCATCAAAAAGATTAAGAGCTTGCCTTTGGTGATGACAGACTTCGAAGGCATTATGCTAAGTGAAGTAAGACAGACAAAAAAAAGATAAACACTATATGATTTCTCCCACCTGTGGAATCTAAAAAACAAAACAAAAAAAGAATAGATTTTTGGTTTCCAGAGGGTGGGCAAAATTAGTTAACTGTTTTGGGGTTTTTTTTTGTTGTTGTTGTTCTAATTAATCGAATAAAATACCAAAACACACAGGAGAACACCAGCATGATCTGGAGGTAAGCAAAGATTACAGAAACAGGACACAAGAACCAGTAACAATCAAAGCTCGGTATTTGAAATAATACGTGTAATTTTTAAAGATTTTATTTTTTTCAATATTTTATTTATTTATTTGACAGAGATCACAAGTAGGCAGAGAGGCAGGCAGAGAGAGAGAGAGAGAGAGAGAGAGAGAGGAGGAAGCAGGCTTCCCGCCCAGCAGAGAGCCCGATGTGGGGCTCGATCCCAGGACCCTGAGATCATGACCTGGGCCGGAGGCAGAGGCTTTAACCCACTGAGCCACCCAGGCGCCCCGAAAGATTTTATTTTTAAGTAATCGCCACACGGGGGGGCTCGAACCCACAATGCCAAGATGGAGCTGCATGCTCTACCATTTGAGCCAGCCAGGGGCCCCTGAAATAATAATAATAATATTATTTTAATGAAAAATAGGAGTTTCTTGGGCCTCTTGAGAGACCGGAAGCTGGCCCACAGCTGCCAGTACTTACTCACCGCCACCCCCGCCCCCCGCCCCCCCGCACTGCCTCCGCAACACGGAGCTTCCCGACTGGCTCTAGCCGCGGCTTCCGGCCTCGCGGTGAAACTAGGATCACGTGTGCCGCACGGTCAAGCCGGAAGTCCGCGTGAAGCCGTCAGGGAGTCGAGCACACGGACCAGTGCCCTCTCTGTCCCCGCACCTGGTCTCAAAGCCGTCAGCGCCCACCTGTGCTTCCTGGTGTCCGAGGGTCCAGCCACACCTTCACGGCCGCTTTCGCGCTCCCAGAACTCGTGAGCGTCGCACCCACGACCTGACGCGTCCTGCTCTGTTCCCGACTCTGGCAGTCCAGACGGAGATGGGGCCAGTCTGCCTTCCCCTGTGATCGTCCTAAGAACCACTGGGTTTTCCAGAACTTTCTTACTTTCCTAAATACTTTGTTCTGAAGTTAAATATCAGCCAAGAAGGAAAACCGAGTTTTACAAAAAGACACTATAAAAACGGTGAAAAAACAAGTGACAAAGACGTGCTTCCAGATTAAGTGAGGGGCGCCTGCAATTCAGTAAGAAAAATAGGGCCCAGTGTTTTTTAATAGGGGAAACAAAAGCAATTCGAAGGAAAAGCTGGGCAAGGTCTGTAAGCACGTGCGGAGGCAGGTTTCAACCTCCTAAGTTTGCCAATGCAGCAACCGCTTCCCACCTCGCCGGGGAAGGCACAGGGACACGGTGTCCCCGCGAGCCGGTAAACCACGGGCGAGAGCACCGCGGCGCACTCACGGCCGTGCTGGCCCCAGACGGCGCTCCGACTCCAGGCCGCCAGGCGCGCGGAGCTCGATTTCCCCGCAGGGGTGACAGCAGATCCTACACGTCCCTCGCCTTCGGGCAAACCTACGTCCTTCCCCGCGAATCAGCCACAGGTCGCACAGACTAGTTGTTCATAGTGACGGGCCGGGCGGGACTTCAACACGGCTCAGCCGAGCGGGTCTCCTCGGGTCGGAGGCTCGCCGAAGCCCCCTAGGAAACGGGGAGGGAAGAGAGGCGCGAGGGAAGAACTCCCCGTCCTGCTAACGCCGCTGGGTGCTCAGGGTGCTCTGAGGTTTTGAGCATCTCCGGAAAGAGTCGGTGTGAACCATCCTTCACCCGCCCGAAGCTGGCTTCAATCTGCGCCCGAGAGCGACTCCGCGACGCGCGCATCGGGCGTGCGTCGGGCGTGCGACGGGCGAGCCTCCCGCGTGGGCGCTCGCAGGAAACGGCCCCTACGTAGGGGTCGGGTTGGGGAGCGCGGGTGTGCTTGGACGCTGGGGCCAGCGCCTGCTCGAGGAGGCGGGTGTGGCGTCCTGGAACCGGCGCCATCGGAACTGCCTCCCCCGGCCCCTTGCACGCAGCTGCGGTGGCCGAGCCGAGGAACCCGCGTCTCGGCGTCCTCTCCTGTGCACGTGTTTGAACTCCTTCTGCGGAGCGCGACACCGGACTCTCCTGAAGTGGCAGGCGCTGCTGCTAGGCCCCGTCCTCAGCCTCTTCCCGTGAGCCCGCAAGCAGGGTACACGTCGGGCGCGGCCTTCCGGTGGCGTTAGAGACTCTGCGCTTGACGGCGTTACCCCGACATCTGCCCGACGTGTTTTTGCTCGAGGCGAGGCAATGCGCGGTGACCCGCAGACGCTGGGGCTCCACTGTCCTCCCATGTGACCGAGGGCAGGCCGAGGGGCAGAGTTTCGGGAGTGACTGCCAAAACTTAGAGGAGATTGACTTTCTCCCCAAGTAAAAGATACTTGGAACGACAGTGTGTCAGGACTACTTTTGGTGCAAATAACAGAAAAACTCCAGCTAGTATGAATTTTAAAGTGGAATTCTAGAAGAGGGCATATCTTATACAAAGAATACAAAGGTAAGAACACAACTTTAGAAAGGATGGGAATGGAAACTGGAAAAATCTCTAGAACCACGGAGTCTCCTTCCATCTCAGTCCTGCGAAATGCATCGGTTCTATTTTTCTTGCTCAACAGAAGGGGTTAACTGCTAGTTGGCCCACTGGGAAAGCAGTAATCTTCCTTATGTTCCAAACCTACAGAAGAAATCCATCTCAATTCTGAAATTCCCAGGGAAGGTCTGAGGAAACTCTTGATTGGTCCAGCTTGGTTTAGGAGACACTCAGCTGAATCAACAGAGACCAGTAGAAAAAGATAGTACTGTATAAAGTGGCTGGCAGGATCCCATGGCTGGAGTGAGGATGCCTGCTAATGAGTATCAGCTTTTTTTTTTTGACCAAGAGCGATCAAAAGTAGGCAGAGAGGCAGGCAGAGAGAGAGGAGGAAGCAGGCTCCCTGCTGAGCAGCCTGACGTCCGGCTCAGTCCCAGGACCCTGGGATCACGACCTGAGCTGAAGGCAGAGGCTTTAACCCACTGAGCCACCCAGGCATCCCCAGTATCAGCTTTTTAAAAGACACCTCCAAAGATGTTTACTACAGGGGCTTTTTTAATAGGCTGATGGCCTAGCAAACAAAAAATACAGCCATACGCTCAACTTCTATGTTGTTGTTACTCTGAATTGGAATAAGTGTGTTCCTGTAAACGAATTTGCCAGTGATCTTGAAAATGACACTTCTCATACATAAGATGGAGATGATCAGCAATAACCTCAACCTTGCAGGTGATTCTCTAAGAGGAGCAGAAATACCGTATCTGGAGTATCCAGCACTATACTTAGCATACAGTAACATAGTAAACACACAGCAAGTGGTAGCTTTGATTTTAAATGCTAAACAAATTCATGCAACATCAACATTTTTTCTTAAAAGACTGCTAGAGAGGGATGCCTGGGTAGCTCAGTCAGTTGGGCACCTGCCTTCGGCTCAGGTCAGGATCCCAGGGTCCTGGATTCAAGTCCTGCATTGGGATCCTTGCTCAGTGGGGAAGCCTACTTCTCTTGCCCCTCCACCTGCTTGGAGTATCTCACAAATCATTCAATAAAGTCTTTTAAAAAAAATGAAGGATCAAGTTTCAATCAACATTTATTAAAAAAAAAATACTGCTAGGGAGATTTATTGTTTCCTACAAGGCTGTTAAGCACTTCAACTGGAGTCATAGCTCAGTGAGTTTTGTTTTTTTTTTTGAAGGTTTTATTTATTTGAGAGAGATAGCCAAGACAGAGGGAGAGCACAAGCAGGAGGGAGAGGGAGAAACAGGCTCCCTGCTGAACAGGGGCTTGATCCCAGGACCTTGGGATCATGACCTGAGCTGAAGGCACACACCCAATCGACTGAGCCACCCAGGCGCCCCAAGAGCCCACTAAGTTTAACTCAAAAAAAAAACTCAGAACACAGAATACCCAATTCCATAGGATTCAAAGATCTAATTCTAACTTACAAACTATCAGCTTTATTATTACCTGCAAATGGCAGGAAATAAAATATGTAAGCATGTGAAAGAATTAATTTTAATTATAATTATAAAAATAGAATTTATTTAAAGTATATATACATTTAAATACACACATGCAGAGTGCATGATACATTTACTTAATATATACAAATTTTGCTTTTCAACTACAAAGTTGTATACAAAGGATAAAGAGCAGTTAAGAATTCCTAAAAAGCCCTCACTGTATTTCTTTGATCCTAAGTCTCTTGTTTCCCTCCCACAATTAGACTAGGTCTCATAATCCATATGCACATTTATTACAACATTTTTCCCCTAAAAAGAAAGGAGCTGTTAGTAAACCTGTAGTGTATCTTATAAGTATTGTTATCTTAGATTCAAAAACATACCATATTTAATAAAAAAATTAATCTAGTTCTTGTAGTTTATCACAGCAATACTTTATTCCATACATACAATTCCCTAGTCTTCCTACATTCCTAGTAATCTTGAAATGCAAACTAAGTCACATTATTGAACACTGTCCTCTTTTTCCTATTTTTTGGTCTGAAAACCACCAACACTGGTAATGCATGTTTTTAATCTGCCTTGGAACAGGATGTTTTGAATTACGCCAGTCGCCCAGGTCTCAATCTATACAATTAAGATACATGCAGGTGGTAAGTAAAAGATTAACTCAATTATGTGTCTTCCTAGTACATAACCATTTCAAATCATTTTCATAGGAGCCAAGTGAATCACACAATTGTATTGATATGAGAAAGAGCCCCAACTGGTCTTTCCTTTAATAAGCAACACCCTTTTCTATTGTTATTTGAGAAACTGCCCGTGCAACAGCAGCAGAGCAAAAATAAGAGGACGACTCAACAATGAGAATGTTGGCGGAAAATGCAGCAAACATCTCTTTCAAATGAACGTATACTCAAGTTCTGTAGTTAAAGAACCATACTGAGAGGTCACGTCTGCCCTACTACTGTATTCCAAGGACTCATCACAGGGCCTGGTACACAGGTGTTTAATATATAGTACTGAACACACAGATGAATAAATGGTATGAATAAAAAATCAGCACAGTCAACCCCAAGCTGGCTTCAAGGCTAACATTCTCCATTTCACCTTTGGGGACAATTTTACTAAAAAGAAAATGACAGAAGAATGTACAAATTCTTAAAGGAATGATAATTTTGCATACCAAAAGATCATTATCACATATTAAAAGTTAAAAACACAGATAATTCTGAAATTGTCATTTCCAGTTGGGGGTTAATCCTAAGCCCTTAGAGAACACTGGTCCACACACAGAGCACCGATGATTCTCTCTCAGTTGAGGTACTTTATACACAGCAATAGGTATACAAAAGCTTTTGAGCCATTCCAATATTCCCGCTGCTCTGATAAATGAGAGACAAATTGTAGGCAATATCTCTTCGTAAGTCTAACTGGTCAACTTCTATACCCTAGGAGGAAAAATATGTATTCATATAAATGAGTTATATTTCAAACTGACAACCAGAACAATTTCATGGCAATACTAAATAAATAATAAATAAATAGTAAAATTCATGATACTATAAAAACCATATAAAACTAGGCATATACCTTGGATCTAAATTTTTATTAGGTAATGCTGATTCAGTTAATCGCTGTAATAATTATATTGTTAAATAATTAAAAATGTCTAACCAGTAAGTTAAAAAAGTTTCACCCAGAAATAATAGCAGAATAAACGCCAGACGAATTAAGAATCTAAGATTAAGAAAATGAAACCATAAAAGAAAACAATTATGGCTAAATAATATAATAATAAAATCTTGGGTAGGAAAGGCCCTTCTAAGTATAATAGCAAAAGTAGAAACTATAAAGGAAAAACTTAATAGATATGAATTCGTTAAAAACATAAAACTTACTCATTTAAAAAAGAAAATATAACACAAATGACTAGATGGGGAAAAAATACCTGTACTATATAACAGAAAGGCATTTAAAGGATAGGTATAAGAAGACATATACCAAATCAGTTGCATTTCTCTACACCAACAACAAGACAGAAGAAAGAGAAATTAAGGAGTCAATCCCATTTACAATTGCACCCGAAACCATAAGATACCTAGGAATAAACCTAACCAAAGAGGCTAAGAATCTATACTCAGAAAACTATAAAGTACTCATGAAAGAAATTGAGAAAGACACAAAGAAATGGAAAAATGTTCCATGCTCCTGGATTGGAAGAATAAATATTGTGAAAATGTCTATGCTACCTAAAGCAATCTACACATTTAATGCAATTCCTATCAAAGTACCATCCATCTTTTTCAAAGAAATGGAACAAATAGTCCTAAAATTTATATGGAACCAGAAAAGACCTCGAATAGCCAAAGGAATATTGAAAAAGAAAGCCAAAGTTGGTGGCATCACAATTCCAGACTTCAAGCTCTATTAACAAAGCTGTCATCATCAAGACAGCATGGTACTGGCACAAAAACAGACACATAGATCAATGGAACAGAATAGAGAGCCCAGAAATAGACCCTCAACTCTATGGTCAACTAATCTTCAACAAAGCAGGAAAGAATGTCCAATGGAAAAAAGACAGCCTCTTCAATAAATGGTGTTGGGAAAATTGGACAGCCACATGCAGAAAAATGAAATTGGACCATTTCCTTACACCACACACAAAAATAGACTCAAAATGGATGAAGGACCTCAATGTGAGAAAGGAATCCATCAAAATCCTTGAGGAGAACACAGGCAGCAACCTCTTCGACCTCAGCCGCAGCAACATCTTCCTAGGAACATCGCCAAAGGCAAGGGAAGCAAGGGCAAAAATGAACTATTGGGATTTCATCAAGATCAAAAGCTTTTGCACAGCAAAGGAAACAGTTAACAAAATCAAAAGACAACTGACAGAATGGGAGAAGATATTTGCAAACGACATATCAGATAAAGGACTAGTGTCCAAAATCTATAAAGAACTTAGCAAACTCAACACCCAAAGAACAAATAATCCAATCAAGTAATGGGCGGAGGACATGAACAGACATTTCTGCAAAGAAGACATCCAGATGGCCAACAGACACATGAAAAAGTGCTCCATATCACTCGGCATCAGGGAAATACAAATCAAAACCACAATTAGATATCATCTCACACCAGTCAGAATGGCTAAAATCAACAAGTCAGGAAATGACAGATGCTGGCGAGGATGCAGAGAAAGGGGAACCCTCCTACACTGTTGGTGGGAATGCAAGCTGGTGCAGCCACTCTGGAAAACAGCATGGAGGTTCCTCAAAATGTTGAAAATAGAACTGCCCTATGACCCAGCAATTGCACTACTGGGTATTTACCCTAAAGATACAAACGTAGTGATCCACCCGAATGTTTATAGCAGCAATGTCCACAATAGCCCAACTATGGAAAGAACCTAGATCTCCATCAACAGATGAATGGATAAAGAAGATGTGGTATATATACACAATGGAATACTATGCAGCCATCAAAAGAAATGAAATCTTGCCATTTGCGACAACATGGATGGAACTAGAGCGTATCATGCTCAGCGAAACAAGTCAAGCGGAGAAAGACAACTGTCATATGATCTCCCTGATATGAGGAAGTGGTGATGCAACATGGGGGCTTAAGTGGGTAGGAGAAGAATAAATGAAACAAGATGGGATTGGGAGGGAGACAAACCATAAGTGACTCTTAATCTCACAAAACAAACTGAGGGTTGCTGGGGGGAGGGGGGTTGGGAGAAGGGGGGTGGGGTTATGGACACTGGGGAGGGTATATGCTTTGGTGAGTGCTGTGAAGTGTGTAAACCTGGCGATTCACAGACCTGTACCACTGGGGATAAAAATATATGTTTATAAAAAATTAAAAAATTTATAAAAAAAATAATAATAATTGCCCTAGGGGTGTTATTACCTTTTTTCCTACTTAAATAGCAAAGCAATGAACTCAATGGAGTATGTTTCTAAACATCTCTGTTTCTAAATCTTCCCCAATACAAAATTTTGGGGTCAACTGTAAAATACCTACAACAACGAAAAATGACCTGTAAAGCTTAAGGAGCAATACCTAAAGGTATTTATGAAATAAAGAACACAAAAGTGTATGTATCTCATCAGCATAACTATAAAAGTATGTATTCATTTGCTTAATGACCAACATTGAACAAGGGGAATACAAAACAGTTGGGAGGGCATGTGAGGATGAAAACAGTATTTTTCTTAGGAAATTTAAATAGGAATGAGATTTTAAACACAGATTATCGTAGTACTAGCAACACTTTACCCTGTATTACCTCATCTTAAACAAAACTATATTTATACTGGTCTTCCATCTTTATAAAGAAATATTTCAGTTATATTTGAACTTGAAAATGAACAATGGCTATATTACTCAATACTCGGGCTTTGTGTCTACCAGCTCATACCTGTAAACCACAGGGGCTACCTTAAGGGAACTGAGATGGTCATAACCACAAGCTGTGTATACCCACATGGTTGCTGATTAGGTCACAAGGCCAGAATGATGAAGAGCTACTTGTTGCTGAACACAATTACATAAATACATTCAATAAAGAAAAAAATGCATTCTAATACACAATTTATTTCACTGTCTGGACTATGACATGGGCTAACTGTACTTATTGATAGATGAAATGAAGTGACTCATCAGTTTTTAAAATTAATCATACAGGGGCCCCTGGGTGGCTCAACTGGTTAAGCACCAATTCTTGATTTTGGCTCAGGTCATGATCTCAGGGTCATGAGATCAGGCCCCACGTCAGACTCTGTGCTTAGCAAGAAGTCTGCTTGAGATTCTCTCCCTTCTTTTCCCTCACTCCCCCTGCTTGTGAGCTCTCTCTAATAAGTGAATAAAACCTTTTAAAAAAAAAGCAGAAGTAAATCATAAAATACCTCTACCACAAGTGGAGGGAGTTCCAGGGCCTTCTGATAATAGTGGATCGCAAGATGAATCAGCCCCAGTTGGTGAAGACCACGGCCCAAATTGTAGAATGATTCCTGGCAAGGTCCACGTATACTGAGGTATCGATTAAGAAAAGAAAAGCCCTACCAAAAAGATAAACAATTCAGTATTGTAATCACTGGACAAATACGTATTTGAACCAATGTATGTGCCACGTATACTCTGCACAAAATACAATAAAAAAAAAGAGTCCCATCCTCAAAGAACATAGGTCTGTCGTGTAGTTCCATATCACAGTATAGTCAAGGTATAAATGATTTTTTTTAAAGCTAAGGATAAAATATTCACAGAAAACAAAGTCAAATGTCACAATTGTCAAAGATCCATAATCTCTAATAAGACAGGATTTTTTTTTTTTTTTGAAGATTCCAAGTTGGCTTTTGTGACGTTAGAGGCCAATAAACTTTTTGATTCAAGATGTCTAAAACCTTAAGCAAAATATAAAATCTGAGCCCTTAAAATAATTTTAGAAAGGTTTCTTCTCAGGGAGAAGCAGCTTTCTGGGTAAATAGTACCTTTTTGTAAGTTGCCTCTCTTATTAACTTCTTAACCAAAAAAAAAAAAGTCATTTTTTTCCCCTGAAAGCTTCTGACTCAGACTTTACAGAAAAACTGGTTATTTCAGAGTGCAGCTATAATAATGCAGACTCCTTGTATTACAGTGTCCAAAAGCAACTTGCTTCTTCATCTCTCCCTGTATTAATTTCCACCTTTCATGTAGCTTCCAGTTACCAGCCACAAAAAGTTACAAACTGCAAAAGTACAAGCGTCCTATGTTAAGTAATTAAACAAATATATTATCTGTGAATACAGAATATAAAATGCAACTATTTCCTGGGTGATCTGCTTTCAAATATATGGTCACAAATTTTTCTTCATAAACAAATAATAAAAATTAATGAATCTTTAGAATTAAAGCATTTTAGGGATAAAAATAATTATGCTCACTAAAAAAAAATCACTTTCTGAATAACAAAAGAACCTACTTCTATATATGAATATGACCTCTATGATACTGAAAATTATGGTTCTTAGTTAAGTAAAACAGACAAATTATTAGTCTCAAATATCAAATCTTATTTTAAAGTAATAAATTGCAAAAATCTGAGGAAGAATAGTAAATAATCCCAAAAGAACTGCTGCAACATAAATAAACTTGCAAGGCTTTTGATACAATAATAGGATTTGAGTTACTTGCTACATTTTAAGAAATTTTTAACAAATTTAGGAGACCCCTGAAACACTCAGTATGTAATTAGTGATTTAAAAACTAGGTAATGGGGGCGCCTGGGTGGCTCAGTGGGTTAAAGCCTCTGCCTTCAGCTCAGGTCATGATCCCAGGGTTCTGGGATCAGGCCCCGCATCCGGCTCTCTGCTCGGGAGCCTGCTTCCCCATCTCTCTGTCTCTGCCTGCCTCTCTGCCCACTTGTGATCTGTCAAATAAATACATTAAAAAAATAAAAACTAGGTAACGGGGACAGACACTTTATCTCTTAGGTACTATGAATTATCAAATACAAAAACTACAAAAATATGACAAAAATTTTAATGACATAGAAACAAAAGAGTTTTAACATTAAGAATGTTACATTTCAAACATTTTTATCACATTTTTCACTAAAGGGCCCAAATATACACTGTCTATAAAATATTAAATACAGAGAGAAGAAATCATAAAAGATTTTAGTAAAACATATGAGATTTTTTTTTAAAGTACTCTAAAGGGAAACAAACTGGTCACATAGCATGAAGAAATAGATTCACGAGAAATAAAACAATTTAAGAATCATGGTATTTACGATAAAACTTGTTTTTGGAAACTTTTTCAATGGAAATGTTTAAAACACACAAAAGTACAAAGATTAGGACAAAAAACTCCTATATACCCATCTCTTATTGCTTGATTTCTATCCCCAACAAATTAAAAGCTGCTGTTTAACGCTGAGTGCTTTGAAATTTAGCTTCTAAATTACTTTAAAGTATATAAAATTTTTTCCTTACCAGGCCAAAAAACTACATATTTTAACTATTTAATATAATAAGTCAATCCATAAAAATTTCCTATCAGGATTTACCAGAACATAAGCTTAGTGAGGGCAAGGAATTTCGGCCTGTACACTCACTGCTACCTGCCCATCTCCGGCACAGTGCACCTTCATTACATATTTAATTTATACGCAATCCTACATACTTCATACAGCAAAAGTATCCGTTAAGAGAGAAAAAAAGCACAGAGCAAGAAGTGGACAAGTATCACAAATAAATACCCAAGAAAAGGAAAATTTCTGGGCTTTCATTTTTACTTTTTTTTATGAAAATTTTCGAATATACAAAAGTAAAGAGAACATTATAACGGACCCCAATACCCAGCTTCAACAGTTATCATCTTTTGAATTTAGGCTTTCTATTAACCATTTCACTTTTGAAAAACAAAACAAAAAATCCTTACTCCATCCTGCTACTCCATTCAAACCAACATATTCTTTCCTTCCACACTACTTTAAAAAAAGTCTTTAAAATGCATCAAACATATAACCCTCTCTGCAAATAAATACATCCAGTGGTGCAAAGAAAATAAGTAATCAAATAAAATGCATCAAACATAAAAACATAAAAACAACACAAAAGTTTTAAAACAGAACTTTTAAAAAGTTTTGTTCACAGTGGTGAACAAAACAGATGACTCCCTCATCTTTTGATATATATATATATATATATATATATATATATATTTTTTTTTTTTTTTTTTTTTTTTTTGCGAAAGAACATGCACTTTGTGGAAGAGGACAGAGGAAGAGAGAGAATCTTAAGCAGGCTCCACTCCACTTCTCCAAGATCATGACCTAAGCTGAAATCAAGAGTCAGATGCTTTACCAACTGAGCCACACAGGCATCCCTGGAATTTATATTCTTATTAGAGAACATGAGCTACATAAAAAAGTAAACAAGAATATGAAAAGACTAATTTCAAATTTCTGTTAAGAACCAGAAAGCTTGGGGCGCTTGGTGGCTCAGTGGGTTAAAGCCTCTGCCTTCGGCTCAGGTCATGATCCCAGGGTCCTGGGATGGAGCCCCGCATCGGGCTCTCTGCTCCGCAGGGAGCCTGCTTCCTCCTCTCTCTCTGCCTGTCTCTCTGCCTACTTGTCATCTCTGTCTGTCAGATAAATAAATAAAAATAAAATCTTAAAAAAAAAAAAAAAAGAACCAGAAAGCTTTAAAAGCAATCTGTTGGTGATGATGTAAGGAAATAGTCACACAGCCACATACACTCATGTTATTGTATATATTTTCATACATGTATTTTAAATGGATTTACAATAAATCAGTCTTCAGGACCTAGAAGACTGGAGGCCTCAGGGGCTCTAGAATTTACAGAAGCCTCCAGATTCTGCTATCTTCTTTCTGTATGATCTGGCTGTAAACGCATTCTACATGGCTACGGAAGTCTTAGCCAGGAGCACCACCGCATGTTAAGTTCGTAAGTGCTGAACACAGGGACGGGTGTTGGGAACTCTCATCATGTACACTAAGCAGGTATTACTTTTGAAGCAAGACAATAGAAGCATTAAGTATATTCATTTTTAAAGAAGGTAAAACCAAGAAATGAGGAAGCCAAATGAATTACCTGCACAGTGAGAGCATGTCTCCTTAAGACATACTTCTGAGACGCCATGTGAATAAATGTCAGGCCTATACAGAGGCTGTAGAGAGGTTCATGGGGATGGGTGCGAAAGGCTTGCACATATTGTCCTGAAAAAAGAACAGTGATGTCCAACGGTGTGACACGAGCATGGCTCCTTGTTTCTTCACTTATTCAAATGTATTTTATGGCTAAACAGAACTGATTTTTAACATATGCAAGGTATGTTTTCTAAAATATCAACCAGATGCACATTAGTTTGGATTTTAAAACAATGCATAAAATATAATAAAATTTGGAGGTTTTACATCTATAAATGTATCCTGACTACAAAGACGAAATGTGAGCAACTGAAAGTAACTTTCTTCTAGGCACAGCTAGACACTTCCATGTAGAATAGTATTTCCAAAGTAAACAATTTATTAATTATGATCATAAACCTACTTTATGATCTTAAATCTATTTTAAAAGAAGAGAAGGTGTCTTTTGGCAAATTCGTCTGTAAAATTAAATGACCTGTTTTTTATGAATTCAAATATGATGGATCATGGAGGTGAGAAAAAGAAAAATAGTTCTGTTTTTTAGATTATGGGTGTTGTTTCCTGAGAAAAAGATGTTTTCCGTGTTTCCATGTATTCTATATATGCAATTATTTCATGTCAAAAACTTAACCATATGAGATAGGGGAATTGAAGAAAATTTTTAAGCAGCTTTTTCTTCTAAAGGGATGATCTAAAATTTGTCATACATAAATAAAAACCTCCATTCTCTCCAGCTTCTATGCCAGAAGGTTCTGCACCCCAGAACCTCTTTAGCAGCAGACGGTAGACTGCCATTTGCACTTTCTATTTTACCCTTGTAAAAGGTGCTAAATATAAGACAACAACATAAATCTCTCCTTTATATTTCTTAACATTAAACAAACAATTCCCCACACAACAGACGAGTTTCAACGTCTGATGTGCAAGGTTACTGGCTGAACGATTATAAAAATTCCAGCTATACGTGAAGAAACACTGAAAGTATTAAACAGTCAACATCCCAGTTTATCCAGAAGTAAACCTGGCAACATTAGCTTTTAGCCAGCAAGAGACACATGCCTCATTTTAAGTTTAAACATTTGGCCAAATATTTTTCTACTTACTTGCTTCTGATTCATTATTACAGAAGATTTCAAGTGATTAATTTTCCCTGAGTTTAATTACAATTAGCAGGCACCATGTAAATAAATCTTGACATAAAGACTTGTCTCCTCAAGGAACTATCAGCAAATCTTAAATCCTTTTTTGTACTACAGCAAATTAAAATCAGGTGGCAATGTATCCATAATTAATGAAAATTATTTTAAAAACAACCCGGGGCACCTGGGCAGCTCGGTTGGTTAAGCTTCTGTTTCTTGATTTTGGCTCAGGTCATGAGATAGAGCCCTGTGTTGGGCTCCATGCTGGGTGTGGAGCCTGCGTAAGATTCTCCTGCCTTCTCCTCCCCTCTCTCACTTGTACATGCTCCCTCTCTCAAAAAGGGGGGCACCTGGGTGGCTTGGTCAGTTAAGCGTCTGCCTTTGGCTCAGATCATGATCCTAGGGTCCCGGGATTGACCCCCACATTGGGTTATCTGCTCTGCAGGGAGCCTGACTCTCCCTCTCCCTGCCGCTCCCCCGGCTTGTGTGTACTCTCTCTCTCTAATAAATTTTTTTTAAAAATCTTCAAAATTAAAAAGAAAAAAAAAATCAAGCCTCAGCAGGGGAACTGTTAACCTTTAAAATGAATTATGACTTACTTCAGCCTTTTGAAACCAAAGCTTCATAAGGAAAATAAGTATTAATATTATCATTGTTGCTAACAGCTCCTTAAGTATATGGGTCAGGCATTAAAAAAATACTTTATATTAACACATTTAATTTTCACAATAATTTATAAGGTAGGTCCAAATATTACCTTCATTTCAGAGATAAAGAAACTGAGTGCGATTTAAACACAGGCAGTTCCACTGCAGAGGCCGACCTGTTAACCACCACTTCATCCACACTTGACAAAGTCATGTCGAGGACACTTACCAAGTGCATGCTTAAAACTACCAGATACAAATGCATTGTGTCCATTTAAGACACACAGAGCATGATTATCTGGGTTTTTCAGCATTAGACGAAGACAGAAGCGATGATGTCGTACTTCTTGGGAGTGCATGGTAACCTGATTGAAAATGTTCCAGAGCTGAGGTTTATTGACATTTTCCATTACCATTACCCTAAAATTGCAGAAAGACGGTGAGGATAAAAAATTGTGTAAAAGAAAAACTTCTATTTCTAAGAATGAAATCCTTCAGTGCAGCAACATCTTCCAAGAAAAAGCACATTGTCTCAATGTATTTAAACAAAAACATTTACACAAAGATTTTTCCCAGAAAATGCTGCTTAAGTTAGTATTTCTACATCTTGTTTGTTCTTTTCAACACAATAACAAAAAAATCAAGTAGTTTAAGTTTCACCGTTTCTCCCCCTGACCCTAGAGCTGCAGTACAATGAACAGGGAATAATAGTTAATAATGTTGCCAGACACTGTTAAAAGGCCTTATATATAATAAACCACTTAGCCCTCACAATAATCCTACCAGGTGGTAGTATTATATCATTTTATAAATGCGGAGATTAAGGCACAAGAGGTTATATGAGAGGAAATGCCCCTGAGAATCACCAATGACCTGAATTAACCAGTGAGCAACAAGAGAGTTAAAACAACTTATTAATTCTTGAGCATAAGAGACTAAGCCAAAGTGAATACACATACTCTTTCAACGACTCTAAAATAAACTATTAGAAAATTACCTGATATAGTTGTATGCCTTTCTGAAATTTTTGTCCAGTATTGCAGCAGAAAGACCAAAGTATTCTAGTTCTTTGCGTTTCTGCTTGTCATCATAAAATGAGTAATATTCCAATGAAGAATCCACAAGTAGCTCAGCCTCCTGAAATCGGGATAGGTCACACAAGCAATATATGGCCTTCAATAGAAGGTTCCACCAGTCATCTTTTGTCAAGACACTCGTGAGTACAGCAAATATTGCTAAAATGATACCAGTGAAAATCAGTTAGGATACCGTACTTTAGGAAATAACAGTATTAGAAAATTTCATATGATCAGTTTTAAGGTTAAATTTAATAACCACAATCTGTGGGCCTGAATTCTTGCCAACAGTCTTCTGATAATATGAGAGTGGATAGTTGCTCGTTTACACTACTTCAACACCACCCTTTCGGCTCTGCTTAACAATCGGCAATCTTACTTAATAATCTTGGATTATTCTTACTTTGGAGTGGTCCTCTACAAAGTCCAGCTACCTCATTTATATCTTGGTGCTAGCTAGGATACATGATCCTCTAGGGCAGTACGAGCGTGTATTCCATGACTGAGGTCAGATACAGGATTCTACACATAAAAAGCATTCAAATGTGTGTTTAACAAAGCACTCCAAATTCACAATTTGAGATTCACATTGTTCTTGATCTTGTTATAATCTTATTTTTTTCTCTGCCTCAAAATTTCCTTCCTTAAAAACCTTGCCTTCTTTGTAAGAAGCCCCTTTTTATAAATTTGTAATTCTTGAGAAATATTGAAAGCCACAAAATTTTTTAGTCTTTAACTCAGAATTCTGAGACTCTATCCTATCCAAGTAGTCAAAAATATGGATATAGGCATGACGATGCTCACTGCAGTACCATCTATAAAAGAAAATTATCAGAAGCAACCATATATCAAAAAATAATAAGAGAATAATTAAAATATGGAACTATCAATGGAATATTACACATTCCTTAATGGTAACAGCTATGAAAAAGAGCAACATGAGAAAACATCTGTGAGAAAATGCTGAGTGAAAAAAATCAGGATACAAAGATGCATGTAATGTCAAGAGGCCTTGCATCCTTTCCTGGTATACACCAGCGTAACGTGATGCCCACCAGGAGGAAATGAACTCACAAAAAAAAACCCTTATGAGCCTAAGAAAAACGAACAATAGATCTGAAAGGAGAAAATAGTGAAAGAGAAAACCAGGAAGGATCTATAGAAAAATATACCTTAAGGAAATAGTCTTAAATACATGAAGCAGAGTCTACCTTTGGGAGGACTGTTGAGACAGCAGGGTTCTGAGGCATTTATGACTAGATTCCAAGCAGCTGACCCCCATTCGTCTCCTGACTCTACCCCCTGCAAAACCTTGCTTAATAATGTGCTTATAGCGATTTAGCTCTTCTGGATTAGAAATCCTATCTCCTGGCACACTGCCATGACTGTAACAATTATTTAACAAGGTCTACTGACTTCATTAACAATGAAATAATTTTCTGACAGACCGATTAATTCCAATTTAAACTTTTTTCAAGGTTTCTGAGTAATAACCTCACCCAAACGTACCTGATGCATTACCAGCTAAAAACAGACGCCTTTTCAAGTCGTATTACTTGAGGCTGGGTCAAAGCAATTTATTTTCAGAGTTTCTATGACTACATTTGTCAAAAATGAATTTAACAGAGAATGAAGCATGTAACTGAAGTCACTGAACAAATACAGTAATTTATACTGCCATCTCATCTTCACAGATTTCTTAAAATAAGTTATATTTTCTTCTTAAAAAGTCAAAAGTTCCATTTAGTGTTTTCACAGGAAGATCCAAGCAGATGTTTTCCTTTCAATTTTCAAAAGTTAAAGTATTTACATAACCTTCCTTTTCTTTCTCAACATCAAATGAGTTTATTATACTTAAGGAATCTGGATTAGAAAATTTTATTTTATTTGAAAAGGGTATATTTTCAATTAGATTACTATCAGGTGATACTTCAGGAGTATTTTATGTAATAAAGCAAATGAAAGAATTACCTTTTGCATCACAATTTGCTGTCTCTTGGTCACTGTTGTCTGATATTTTGTCTCTTGACACTTTAATAAGGTAGAGATGCCTCTCTCCAGATTTGGAACTAGATATCAAACAAACTTGGGCTCTGTTCATTGCTACCTGAATTAAACATAATAATTTGAGACTTTTTTTTAGTCAGATTATTTCTTTTTAATATTTTATTTCTAAGTAATCTCCATACCTAATGCAGGGTTCAAACTCATAATCAAGAGTTGCAAGATCTAGCAACTAAGCCAGCCAGGCCCTCAGGTCATATAACTTTTTTTTTTTTTAAAGACTTTATTTGTTTATTTAACAGACAGAGATTACAAGTAGACAGAGAGGCAGGCAGAGAGAGAGAGAGGAGGAAGCAGGCTCCCTGCTGAGCAAAGAGCTCGATGCGGAACTCGATCCCAGAACCCTGGGATCATGACCTGAGTCGAAGGCAGCGGCTTAACCCACTGAGCCACCCAGGCGCCCCAGATCATATAACTTTTTAAAGAAAATCTATTGTGGGGGTGGTGTGACTGGGTGGCTCAGCCAGTTAAGCGTCTGACTTTGGCTCTGGTCATGATCTCCATCCCGGAACTGAGCCCCACATTGAGCGTGTCCTCAGTGCGGAATCTCTCTTCCTCTGTTCACATGCTCGCTTTTTCTCTCTTTGAAATAAATAAGATCTTAAAAGGAAATAAAGGAAAGAAAAAGAAAATCTGTGGGACACAAGTATTGCAGGTGTGCCTGTAATCTTCAGTAGGAAAAAAAAGGCCAAATTATTGTGCATTTAAACACCTAAAAGAGAATGAATAGATTTATTTTTTTCTTCCTACCAGAGGAATGTAGATCACATCTTAGTAGGGAAAAAGAAGTTACATAAATTCTTAACGCACAAACACACACACACAAACTACTTCCCAACAAAAACGCTAGACTGAGAAATGTCACACGTGGAAAACATTTTTTCAAAGCAAATAATTCTGGCACATAGACACCACTATCCAGAAGGCCAATATCTGATTATTCTATGGTTCTCACTTTTCTAGATAGGTACTAGCAAAGATTTATTTCACTTACTCCACAGTTAAGTTTATGCTTGCATGTAGAAGTTTCAATTACAGTCGACCCTCGAACAACACAGGTTTGAACTGCACAGATTCATTTATACATGAATTTTTTATAGTATAGTACTATAAATGTATTTTCTCTTCCTCCTAATTTTCTTAACATTTTTTTAAACATTTTTCCCCAGCTTCCTTTATTGTATGTATATATAATACATAAAACCTACAAAATACATGTTGATAATCAGCTGTTCACGTTATCAGTAAGGCTTCCATTTAACTATAGGCTATCAGTAGTTAAGTTTTTAGGAAGTCAAAAGTTACACATGGATTTCCAAGTGTGTTAGGCTTGGTGTCCCTAATTCCCATGTTGTTCAAAGGTCAACTGTACATACAATTAAGCTCTTAGTCTTCTGTCTATATCTGACTTTCATTTTCAAAAGTTTAACACCTATACTGGGGCGCCTGGGTAGCTCAGTGGGTTAAGCCTCTGCCTTCAGCTCAGGTCATGATCTCAGGGTCCTAGGATCGAGTCCCACATCGGGCTCTCTGCTCAGCAGGGAGCCTGCTTCCTCCCTCTCTCTCTGCCTGCCTCTCTGCCTACTTGCGATCTCTGTCAAATAAATAAATAAAATCTTAAAAAAAAAAGTTTAACAGCTATAATCTATGTTTAAATCAAATTTGAAACATTTAAAAAGTCAACAGTGCTAATGTACGGAAAGACCATTACCCACCTTTAAAAGCATGGCTAACATGGTAAGTAAGGTGTCCACATAACCACACATTTTGCCTTGAGAAAACAGTAGAGTAGAACGATGAAGCAATAACTTCAGTTCCTAAATAAATGAGCACATGATAATAAATGTGACAAGATTCGTTTCTGCAAGTTGTTTTGTTTGCACAGAAAAATTTTAGGAATCAAACCTTAAAAACATTTGCTTTATGATCTTTCACAACTTAAAAATCCAATATTTTAGATGCTGTAATTTATAATGTCTAACAAGAGGCTGAAACGTAAGATTCAAAATCACTTTTCAAAAATGCTGAGGGGCGCCTGGGTGGCTCAGCTGTTGGACATCTGCCTTCAGCTTTGGTTATGATCCCAGGGTCCTGGAATCGAGCCCCAAATTGGGCTTCCCTGCTCAGCTGGAGGCCTGCTTCTCCCTCTCTCACTTCCTCTGCTTGGGTTCCCTCTCTCCCTGTGTCTCTCTCTGTCAAATAAATGAATAAAATCTTAAAAAAAAAAATGCTGAATTTAATATACTAAAATAAACTTTTTGGATATACGCTGTAGAGACATCTTTAATGGAGGAGAAAGTTCAAAAATATAATCTACCAAGAAAAACTTCCTTTTATGTGCCAGCCTACCTGCTGTGCAGCATTTGCATCTTGTGCTAAAGTATCTGGATCATACATCGGTTCCAGAGCTTCCAAAGCTTTCTCAGGACGACCGAGCTGCTGCTGAAGGGTGGAAAGTGAAATTCTTGCATCCAAATGAAGGGGGGCCAGATCAACCACTTTGCCATAGCTTTCGGCAGCACGTTCCATATAGCCTAAGGCCTTTAAACATTCTAAGATGAGGTTAAAATAAAGCATAAATATGTCTACAGATCTGTAAGATTGCCAAGATTATTTTTCCATCTAAAAAAACTTCAGAGCAGTAAAAAAATACTTGTAATAATATTTAATATAAAAAATAAAGGACTAGAAATATTTCTAGCAGTAAAAAAAATTGTAATAATATTTAGTATAAATAATAAAGTACTAGAAATAATATTTCTAGTACTTTAAAACAACTAACCCATCTAATCTCCATTTATCGACTGATCAATCTATCGATTTCTCTAACTAAATCCAAATAGGATTTGTATCCAAACAAGGATACAAACAACATAGATATACAGTTTGGAGTTCTGCTTTATTCACTTGGCATTACGCTTTCAACACTTCCCACGTCTTCCTTACCATTCTGAACATTTATAACATTCAACTGATTATTTATTTTACCATATTATCCGATATTTGGGTTATTTCCAAATGTTTACTTTAATAAATAACCCTGCAGTAAACATTTTCATGTACATAAGCTGTAGTTTAAAAACTGGCCAGCCGATCTAGCTCACAGTTCCGTTTTTAAGCCATCGTGCTGTTATGAGACTGACGCGCTACCTACTGCGCTAACGAGGCACCTGCCATAGTGCCGTTAAAAACAATACACGGTCTATGCTTTTTAAAACTGGGATTTTTATGAACTCCCAAGTTACTGGATTCTTTTGAAAAATACGGATTTGAGCTTTGCGCAGTGGCAGTATCGTAGCCAATGAGGTTTATCCGAGGTGCGATTACTGCTAATTGAAAAATACGGATTTGAGAAACAGCAGCAGCATCCTTCAGAGAGGATTCTCCAGCTCTCCCCACTACCCTGAGTCTCTTTACTTGCCTACTTCACTCACTTCGTTACTTGCCAGGCTCCTAGGTTCCATGACCCCCAATATAAACTATCTCATGTCATACTCAATTATTTCCTCAGGGCAAGTTCTCAGAAGGGGATTCTTGGGCTCTATTCCTCAAATTTTATGTCAATTAATCATTAAGTCCCATCAGTTGAACTTGCCACTGTAACAGTGATAACACTAATCTAGGACTTTTTTAATCTCATTCCTTTTTCACTGCTATTACCTCCTAAAATGGTACTTTTGCCTCCAATTGCTTTCCTAAATCTCCAATTTCTCAACTCTCTGCTGAGTATCATCCTCAGGTTAAACTTTGATAACAGGCAATAAAAACTCCAACTCCTCACTCATGTCTTCAAAATTCAAATACCACAAATACTATAGTTTTTATGATGGTATCTCACCTGTATTCATGTTCAGTCATCCAAAGGGTAAAGAGTTATCTCTAAGTGTTTTCTGCAATTTCCTATCTGTGATATGTCTCAAAATAACCCAGATTATCAATCAATGCTTCTCTAGCTATAGAGTACCTTCAACCATTATGTAATATCTTAAGAACTATTAGAACCTTCTGCCATCATGTAGTATTCTAGACAAAGACTACTCAAATTTTAATGCATCTCTTATGTGGATTCAATATAAAATCCTATTAGAGTATATTTTGGCTTTCATACATTTAAGAAACTTTGTTGTTTTTCTCAAGTTATTTTTTTCTACATTATTTCAGATTATAAATTTAGATGCAATAAAATGAAGATACATAAAACCTAATCTTGAGCATATCTGCAGCTCAAAGAACACTAAAAAAAATTAACTTTTCCCTCAAAATAACATATGTAATATCAATTCATTAAAACTCTTGAAAATTAGACTGCACCCCAAGTCTGACAATCTATTACTAGAAATCGGAGCCTATGGTTAAGACAGGTGAAAGACGGGCACCTGGGTGGCTCAGTGGGTTAAGCCGCTGCCTTCAGCTCAGGTCATGATCTCAGGGTACTGGGATCGAGTCCCACATCAGGCTCTCTGCTCAGCAAGGAGCCTGCCCCCCCCCCCGCCCACCTCTCTCTCTGCCTGCCTCTCCATCTACTTGTGATCTCTCTTTGTCAAATAAATAAAAATCTAAAAAAAAAAAAAAAAAAAAAAAAAGACAGGTGAAAGACACATACAAGGTATTTTTTAACAGACATGTTAGTCCTACTTCATGCCGGTAGCATTAAATGAATCACTCTTCCAAAGCTTTAGTGTGGGGGAAATCAGGTAGTGGCATACCAAGACAACTGACAATACTGACATTCATAGGATTACCGAGTCACTACGTTGCACACCTGAAACTAACATAACACTGTATGTCAACTATACTCAAAAAATAAGCAAACAAAAAACCCTGACTTTCAGAAACTGCCCTGAAACCAGAAACTTTCACTTTCACCAAGACATTAATATTTTAAAATAATTATTACCATCTTGGGAAAGTAAGTTCTTGCCTGGTTATATGATTAAACTTCTCCCTCCCACAAAAAAATTATTACCTGCATGCCGGAGCCAAACTACGGCAAGGTTGTATCTTTCAGAGCAAACCAGTGCACTAAGGAGGGGAAGTGCAGAACTATATTCACCGACATCCAAAAACGCTTCAGCAACATCTAGATAGAGGTCTCCCATATCTTCAGGATTCTGTTCCACTAGTGTTGTCAAGAGAGGCTACATCACAAAATAAAAGGCTAAAGTCAAACTTTCATTACAAATACGCATATCTGTGTATATTTCTCTTCTTACATTCCTA
The DNA here is from genome assembly GCF_020171115.1 of Neogale vison. Lineage (NCBI taxonomy): Eukaryota > Metazoa > Chordata > Mammalia > Carnivora > Mustelidae > Neogale > Neogale vison. Next base: position 9,081,173 of record NC_058093.1, read on the forward strand.
TCAGTTACCCAGGGCAAGCCTAAAAGGAGCAAGGCTTAATAAAAAACAGTTTTAAATAATCATTTTCCTATTCATTTCCGTATCTCTATTAAAAAGATCTCATACTGCCATCATTCACTCATTTAACACATTACTTCTGAAGCCTGTTACAACCAGGCAAGGTAGAAGCTAAGCTAACGCTGACCTACTGTGCTCTTCCTCTGCCAAGTTAAACACGCCCAAGCCTCAGGGCCTCTGTGTTTGCTGATACTTCTGTCATTAATCAAATGTCACCTTTCCAGAGAGGCCTTTCCTGACCACCCTATTTACAACTGCAACTCCTCCTACCCCAATATTCTCTCTCTTCTGTTTCATTTTCTCCCAGAGTATTTATCTCCAACTCACATCCCCTATTTTACATACTTATTTCATGATCTATTTCATCCCATTAGAACAAAAGCTCCATGACGGCAGGGATCTGTATACTGTTTTCAATACCTTATCCTAAGGTCTGCCAAGTAAATGCCCAATAGCTTTTTTGATTCAATGAAATACTTAGTCCAAAGTTGGCAGAAGAGAAGAGCTGTCAGAACTTACCAACTATCTAAAAAGCCCAATCTCAAAGTCTGATCTCTGGATTGTTCTCATCAAAAAGAAAAATTACTGCAAGCCCCGTTCAGCTTTTATAAGATATTCACACACAAATGATTTACGCTTATGGTGACTTCCTGGTTATTGAAAAATGTGAAATTTGGGGTAAACTTACAATTTCTTAGAATTTCCTGTCAAAGAAAATAATGCAGATTTGATCCGAAGTACCCGAAGTGCAGATCTTAATGTCACTTACATTAAGTGGTTCGAGGATGTTGAGGTGTACGAGGCAGACCATCAACTTCACGGTGATGTCTATGGGCACACCATCAGGTATGCTGCAGCTAACATTCTCACCAGCTTTGGATGAGACGGACAGACAAAAAGCAGTTCTACATGCAAGCTTGGGAAGTAGGACAAATGAAGCGACTACACCCTCTATTCTATGTAAGATCTCAATTACTTCATTCAGGACAAAGGATTCCATAGTCAATTCTAATTTGACCAACTCTATTGCTAGGTTTTTATACTTCCTTCAGTCTGTCAGTAAGGAAAGAAGGAAGGAGGGGTGGATCTATGAAACACAGCAAAATATATTAAACAACAAAAGGACTACTATATCTATAATTAAAACCCGAACATAACTTTTTCCTTAATATTTTCAAAACAATGGACAGCAATAATTTTTAACAGGAATATAACTTTTGGGATGAAAGATCCTAAACAGAAAGCACAGCTGCAAAACAATTTGAGACTTAGCTCTAGGCTAGATCAGGTCCAAGAAAACTATCAAAACTGGCAGTTATTCAGATGCCCTAATTCCTGCTTTCAGGGCATTGCAGTTCCACCTCTGCTGTACTAGAGCTGTACTCCGATCCACTCATTCACAGCACCGGTAACACTCAAGATCCTCAGCCAAAGCACCCTATCTAATCCTGTCTGAACCAAGTAGTGCTCTCACACCCGTAACCTCTCAGTCTGCAATGCACTTCCACCCGGGTTTTACTTAAATTATGCTTCTAGAAACCTTCTCCAATCTTTAGTATATTGCTCTTTATTTTCCCATAATGTCAGGTTTACTACAGAAATTATCACACTACTCCTCCTATAATTAAACTCTATATACTTCATTTGAACCCCACTTTCCCTCCCTGTGGGAAGGAAATATCATTTTCATCTGCATATTCCCCAAACACCTAGCATAGGACCTTGTAAGAAACTCTTTTCAGAAACTGGGATTTTCATACCCCAACAACTTTCCTCTTCAGTGTCTGTCTGTCCCTTGTCTCATCTTGGGCCTTGTTCTCTACGAATTAGCACAGCAACTGGTTTGTAAAAATGAATGACTACTTTCCATTAGGATGGATCATTTAAATAAAAGGCTTTTTGATTTTGCATACTCATGCCTTAACCCAAAGGATTCTATGATGATGAAATTTGTAGGCACCATGAGAGGCCAGGGAGGGAGCGATTCTGAAGCGGGCAGTACTCAAGTAACAAGTGCCTCCCCCCTTCCCCCCACCACCAAAAGCCTCATGGGATAGAGGCAGAAGGAAGGTATTACACAAGAATTTTCATATAAGAACGGGGACGTCTACTCTGCCCACAGAGTTCAATTTTGCTACAACCTCAGATAGGGTCTTGCATACTAGTATTCTTACAGAACAGTTAAGGGGTGTGATACAAAGAAAAGAGCAGGGATGAGGAAGAGAACTGAAGGCGACACTGCAAGCCACACCTCAGGTAGGACTCCCCAGCTAGACCCCTAACTGCGTATTTTAAGTTTTCAAACAATGGACAGCAATCCTATTAGTTTCTACTTTTTATATGAATGCTTAAGTTTGAAGTAAGAAATTTTTTAATCAGAGTATTTTGCCACTTTTGAAAATTAAATTGCTTTAGATCTAAAGGTTTCTGATATTCTGTTCGGTAATCCATTCTTTTTTCACGTCACTAAAAAGACCCCAGAAAATGAGAAATGCCATGTTCAAATGCATGTACTGAGAAATAAAAAGGGACTGAAAAGAATTTTTCAAACAGATTTCTTGTGAGTAAATATTCACAAGAAAAAGATACGAAATCTCTACGAGGAAAAAAATGCTTCTGGGAAAACCTGCTATGAGAACATCAACTATCAAAATGCCACATTATAAACCAGAGAGGATTATGTGCACTACTCTATGCAAAGAAAACTACAACCTTTATTCTCCTCGGAAGGTCCTTCTTCTGTATTTTTTTCCAGCACAATTCCAGAAAAATCTGTAATCACCTAAAAGAATAGAGAAAAAAAAGGAAATGATGCAAGAGTGACACACAGAAAACCTTTTCATAATGCAGAGGTTCGTATAGTTTGTTCAAATAATCCTTACAACATATAAATGGACTACAAAAAGCAACAGCAGTCTCTTTAAAATAAGGAACCACTGTGATATATTAACATTTTTTTTTTTTAAGATTTTATTTATTTATTTGGCAGAGAGAGATCACAAGTAGGCAGAGAGGCAGGCAGACAGAGAGAGGAGGAAGCAGGCTCCCCGCAGAGAGCCCGATGCGGGACTTGATCCCAGGACCCTGAGATCATGACCCGAGCCGAAGGCAGCGGCCCAACCCACTGAGCCACCCAGGCGCCCCAACATTTTTTATCATATGAATTAATGCTTAAATAAAGATATAGAATTCATCCATATCAAACCGAACTACTTTTCCCAACAGCTTGTGAACTGATTCATAGCAATTCATCTGGCTGCTGAGTCCTGCTACCCTCAAATACAGATATATCTGGCACCTGGGATAATAGTGAGAGATTTTCTCTCTCATATATATATATATATAACATATATAACTATATGTTACATTTCATTTGGAATTACCACAGAATCTAGAAATCTGTTTCAATACAGACTTTAAATAAATAATTTAGTATATAAGTAGCTTAATATACATAACTAAAGTGAGGAATTGTTAATTTGTAGAATTTCTAAAATGCAGAAATGTGTCCAAAATCTAAGAGAAACCTATTACATTTTCCTACCTCCAAAGCTTTGTCATAATGCTTGTTAGAAATGTATAGTTCGGCTGCTATGTTAATATCTTCCATGGAGACAAGGCCCTGATGTTTTGAGAAAGCTTCTTCAATTATGTTAATAGCTGAAGTAACATCATTGGCTTCATAGTAACTCCTAAAAAAATAAATGACAAAATGGATGAATATTTATTTCATTCAGATTATAAAACTCTTATCTTTGCTTAGACCATCTATTACCTATGATTTTCATTTTCTTAAAACTGGGGAAGAGAAAAACATTTCTTTAAAATCATAATCACAGCTGATGCAGAAAAACCGGAAACACCAGTAAGACGATGTCATCATGCCAAGCATCTCACTCTCCAAAAGCTACCTGGTGTCATTCCAGCCCGTTCCCCCATCACCTTAGTCCAAGAACTCTTCTACCTCAGTGGAATCTACAAAGCACTCATCTACCTGTTCGCTGTCCTGCTGCTTCCTGTCCTCACTTTTCCCCGTCTCCACAGACCAACATTATGAATACTCCCTGCATTATAATCTCCTCGCTTCTCCTGCCCCTCTCTCCCTTCTAATAAAATCATTTGATAAAACCCCAACCCTTGTTAACTCAAATATGCCTGCTCTGCACCACCGCCTCTCCAGCCCACCACGCCGACTGCACTCGCTCTAAATGAACGACCAGAAGCCTCAAGCAGGCCCACGCTGCTGGTCAGCAATGTTACCAGTTACCTTGCCCAGTACTCTGCAAATCTGTACATGCAAAGTAAGTGGGGGTCTTGTACAAAGGCATATTCTGATGTAGCAGAGCCGGGATACAGCTGAGATGCTACATTTACAACAAGCTCCCAGGAGATGCAAATGTTGCAGAAGGCTCCAAGGACTCGACAACTACTTCTCATCTTCTCATCTTTCTCTTCAAACCTCCAAAACGCTCTGATCCTCACTCTCAGCTGACAACCTTGCTTTTTAGTTTTCAAAGAGAACCAGATCATAACATCTCACATATTCCCAACCTGTCGTCCTACTTACATACACCCAGGGCCATATCTTCTACCTTCTCCACTTACAAGGGCAAACCCCCACTAGATCCCATTCCCTCCCACCTACTCAAGGACTTCACTCAAGCAATCGTCCCTTCTCTTATTAATCTTCAATGTGTTTCTCAACTGCGGATTATACCAACGGAATACAAATACACTATAATTTTTTCCCAACTTATAAGTTATCCCTTACCCCTACAACCTATACCAATTATCTCCCCATTCCTCTGCTCCTCTTATAAACTTCTCCAAAGAGCTGCTTATCCCCCAGGAACTCCCACCCCACCTCCAATGTCAACATTCAGTCCTCATTTCACACGCTCTACCTTGACTACTTCACAAAGATGATCATCCCTCCTCCTTGAAGCATTCTTCAATATTTCTAGAATATCATGCTCTCTTCATTTCCTCCAACTTCACTGTCCATTTCCTTTCAGTCTCCCTGCTGTTTCCTCCTCATCTTCCTGACTTTTAAACACTGCAGGACCTCAGGGTTTAGTCCTCAGAACGCTTCCCTTATCTGTCTGTCTGTGTCTGCCTCTCTCACCCCAACCCACACACAAACACCATTTCGTATCAGAAAATCCTGAGACCTCAGCCTTCAAAATACATCTAGAATCTGAATACTTCTCACCAACTCCTGCACTTTTATCCTGGATCAAACAACTATCATCCCTTTCATAGATTGTTGCAATAATTTCCTAACTGGTCTCTCTGCTTCTGCCCTTACCACTCCTCACACTATTCTCAAAATAACAGAACTGATTTAAAGGGTTTTTTGGTTTTGTTTTAAATTTTATTTATTTATTTAATTGACACAGAGAGAGAGACAGAGACTGCGGGAGAGGGAACACAAGCAGGGGAAGAAGAGGGAGAAGCAGGCTTCCTGCTGAGCAGGCAGCCCAAGCAGGGCTCAATCCCACATGACCTGAGCCAAAGGAAGGTGCTTAATGGCTGAGACAGCCAGGTGCCCCTGATTTAAAGTTTAAGTCAAATTACACCTACTCTTCTCAAAACCTTCCAATGACTTCCAAACTCATTCAGGGTAAAACCCAAAGCACTTACAATGGTCTGAAAAAGCCAAGTGACCTCCGGATGCCTCTCTGATCTCAGCTCCTGCTATGTTCCCTTAAACAGCTTGTTCCCAGAGCACACTTCTGCACTTGCCACTTACTTTGCCTGTGACACTCTTCCCTCAATATCCGTTCCCATACTTCCTTTAGTTTACTTTCAGGTCATTACGATCATAACATAGGGAACTGAGTCCTTCTCTAATCACACTATTTAAAATAACATACCCCTAGGGTGCCTGGGTGGCTCAGTGGGTTAAAGCCTCTGCCTTTGGCTCAGGTCATGATTCCAGGGTCCTGGGATCAAGCCCCACATCAGGCTCTCTGCTCAGGGGGGAGCCTGCTTCCTTCTCTCTCTCTGCCTGCCTCTCTGCCTACTTGTGATCTGTCTGTCAAATAAATAAAATAACACACCCCTATACCTCAGCTTCCTATCCCTTTTCTGCTTCATTTTTCTTATCAACATCTGACATATTATATATTTGGTTGTTTTTGTTTATTGTCTCCCTCAACTAAAATGTAAACTCCACAGGGAAAGGAAAATTAAAACTCATTCAAAACTGGATCCCCTGGTGTTTTATACACTGCCCAACATTTAATAAATGTTTTCTGAAAGAAAAGTAGCATCTGAGAGAAATCCTAATAAACTGAAGTTATGGTAACATAATTCCATGTAGGAAGGACCTCTATGGCAGTGGCAAAACTATTCCTCCTCACCCTTTCCCCAAAAAATATTATAAATAATATAAACGGAAAACAAATTTACTATCACAGATCAAGTAATAGTTCATAAAATAGAGGCTTAGTGGGCTAATTACGTGACAGCTAGAGATGGGACTATTAGCATATAACCTGAAAAGTTCCTCAATGCTCAATACATCAGAGGATCAACTTAGGGTTGCCCTGCTTCAACACATTACTTAAAAATGCCTCTAGTATTCTCACATAACCCATCCTTGTGATAACAGGGAGTGATTTCACAGCTAAGCATCTTCATGACAATGGCCACAAGGTTAACAGGGTTAACCCCAAGACACCCAGACGAAGATGGTTGATCCTAGGCTTAAATACTATAGAACGGATATCTCTAGATAGAGAGCTTATGACAAGACATTATTTAGCCAAATGGTTCTTGCTCTGCTTTGATGTATAGCATATTGGAGAAGTAAATGCAGTAGTACACAGTATTTTAGAATAAAATATATACCACAGCCAGTAGCATGTGTCAACTACAAGGAACATTTTTTGTCTTAAAATGTTATTCTAGTACTAACTAAAGATAAATGATTAAAAAAAAAAAAACCTGTATCACAAACATTTCATTAGCACATTTACAACAATTTAAAATAATATAACCACAAATTTACATAACTTCAACTAAGTTATGGAAAACTGGCAACCTAATCATCCTTTTAGAACATGCCCCATTATTAAGCTTCTGAACACTTAAGGGCAACTGTATATACAAATTTTTCTAAGTAACCACACAGCTGACTTGAAAACAGAAAAGTACAAAAATGTATTAAATAAAACACTTCTTTGAACCTCAATTAAAAATAAAATATATTTACTTCAAATATGTGTTCTGATTTGTAAAATAAGATGATTAATAGGAGAATCTAAATATACTCCAAACTTACTTTGCCATATCTCTAGCCAACTGCATAAAACGTTCTCCATCAGATGGAGATAAAAGATTTAAAATACGCCTATAACCATCCATTGCCATCTTATGATCTCCCATCTGTTCATAAAGGCTTGACCGCTCCCAGAGATAACGGACATTAGTAGGTTCATATTTAAGAGCTAAAAAGAAAAAAAAGAATTACAGATTTACCAAAAAAAGGGGTTCATGATACCTAGGTATAACCAATCCCCTTTTCACAAAATGTAATAAGCACTTTAATTCTCTAATAAACCCAAGGGGGTTATTCTGAAACAAATCTACTTTCACAGGAACTCTCAACTAGGTTTAGTCTAAGACCAGACAGAATCTGAATCTCTAAATTAATCTTCATTTGGTCACTCTAATGTGATGTTAACCCTTAAGGAATAGCTTAGAACCGACAACGATCTCAGCAGGAAATCGAAAGTACTGTTCTTCTACCAACTTCTGTGCTGTATTAGATCACAGCATAAAGCTGCTGATAAACATGAAAGCAGAGAGACCCCAAATACTTACCTCTGGGATGCCAGAATATAAGGAATAACTATACTTCAGCTAACGTGACCTTATGAAAATACCTATTATATGACATTATATCAAACAAAATAAGAAATTTTTTTACCTTTCGTGTAGCAAAAAATAGCCTGCTTAATATTGTCTTGCTCCAGAGACATTTCTGCCAATCTAACCCATTCTTCGGTGTCACTAGGATTTAAATGTGCAGCAATCAACTCAAACTGAAGAGATTTTTCCATGTCACCTTGGTCCTCATATATCATAGCAAGAGTAGAAAACGGTTCATAAGCCAAAGGAGCTGTAATGAATTAAAAAAAAAAAAAATTCTATTGGCTGAAGAAAGAGGCATGAGATGACATCAATCCCATGTTCAAGCTATGGATCTTTTTTTAATGTTTACTCTTTAAAACATTCTAGCAGAATTATACAAACTACTTAACAGATTTAAGAATAAACATTAGATTAAATTTGCTTTACTTCATGTTCATACACGATTAGTGTTTTGGCATTACTGTCTCTGAGCGAATTGTAACTTCATGAAAAACTCTACTCTCCACCATGCATCCCTTGTGAAAATCCTCATTTGCTAAGGTTAAAGGCAGCTCAATAACTCAGCAAGTTCATCCCAAAGAACACCATCACATCTGTGTTTCTTTAATCTTCATGACCCAACAACCATAGGCGTATGGATGAATGGACCAAGGATAGCTAACCTGTACCTAAACAGAGGATATCAAAGTGAATAGTTAATCTACATTTCTGAAATGTTTCTGAAATGAAGTTCAAAGATCACAAGGGCTTAAAATCAAAGATAATTGTTAAAAATAAACAATTACAAACTGGAATAAAGGAACAGGTAATATTGGAAAGTAGGAAGCAAACAAAATATCCTTAAGGAAAAGTTTGGCTAAGCTTGTTTCTTATGGAGTATTAAAGAAAAAGCAGTGACCTCAAATTATCCTAATGAGTAATCTAAGAAAAAAAATTTTTTTTAAAGTAAGCTCTACACCCTACATGGGGCTTGAACTCATGACTCCAACATCAAGAGTTGCATGCTCTACCAACTGAGCTGGCCAAGTGCCAAAGGATAGTATTAAAGAAAGCCAACAAACCATGAAAGCGAGCAAAAGAAAGGATCAGAGCAAATCTACAGAAACAACCACAAAACAAGTAACAAAACAGCAAGAAATACATATCTATTGATAATTATTTTGAATGTAAATAGACTAAATGTTCTAATCAAGAGACAAGAAGATAACAGATAGATAAAAATTTAGATAGACTCATTTAGGATTGAAAGACACCTGCAGATTCAAAGTGAGGAGATGGAAAAACATTTATCATGCAAATGGGTATCAAAAGAAAACCAGGAGAGCAATACTTATATTGGACAAACACACTTTAAAACACTGACTGTGGAAGGATACCTGGGTGGTACAGTCAGTTAAATGTCCAACTCTTGGTTTCAGCTCAGGTCATGATCTCAGGGTTGTGAGATCAAGCCCCACATGAGACTCTGTGCTGAGCGGGGAGTCTGCTTGAGACTGTCTCTCCCTCTCTCTCTGGCCCTCCCCTCCATGCAGGCTCTCCCTCTCTCTAAATATAAAACAAAGAAACAAAGACATGAGGTAGAGCCTGCAACTGATGATCTTGGGGTTTTAAGTTCAAGGTCCAAATTGCATTTTTAAAGCATTACTTTAAAAAACAAAATCTTTAAAAAGATAAAAATAAAATAAAAAAATATAAAATGAAACAAAGATTATAATAAGAGACAAAGAGGACACTATAAAATAATAAAGGGCCCCCAATCCAACAAGAGAAAAAATCAATTGTAAATATTTATGCACCTAACATGGGAGAACCCAAGTACATGAAACAGTTAATAACAAACATAAAGAAGAAACAGTAATACAATAATAGTAGATGACTTTTACACTCCACTTACATCAATGGGTAGATCATCCAAACAGAAAATCTATAAAGAGTGGTTTTGAATGACACCCTGAACCAGATGGATTAAAAAGACATATTCAGTACATTCCATATTAAAACAGAATACACATTCTTTTCGATTACAGATGGAACATTCTCCAAAACAGATCAGATATTGGGCCACAAAACAAGTCTCAACATTCAAAAAAATCAAAGTCATACCACCCTGCTTTTCTGACCACAGTGCTATGAAACTAGAAATCAACCATAAGAAAAAATCTGGAAAGAGTATAAATACATGAGGTTAATTGACATGCTACTAAACAATGAATGGATCAATCAAGAAATCAAAGAAGAGGGACGCCTGGGTGGCTCAGTTGGTTGGACGACTGCCTTCGGCTCAGGTCATGATCCTGGAGTCCCGGGATCGAGTCCCGCATTGGGCTCCCAGCTCCATGGGGAGTCTGCTTCTCCCTCTGACCTTCTCCTTGCTCATGCTCTCTCTCACTGTCTCGCTCTCAAATAAATAAATAAATAAATCTTAAAAAAAGAAAAAAAAGAAATCAAAGAAGAAATAAAAAACTACATGGAAACAAATGAAAATAAACTACAGTGGCCCAAAATCTTTGGGATACAGCAAAAGTGGTTTTAAGAGGGAAGTTTATAGCAATACAGGCCAGCCTTTCAGAAGCAGAAGCAAATAAATAACCTAATCTTATACCTAAAGGAGCCGAAAAAGAACAAATAAAACCCACACCCAGCAAAAGGAAGGAAATAATAAAGATCAGAAGAGAGGAGCACCTGGCTGGCTTAGTGGGTAGAGCATGCCGTTACTGACCTCAGGGTTGTGAGTTTGAACCCCACAGTGGGTGCAGAGATTATTTACCAATAAAATCTTTTTAAAAAAATTAGAGGAGAAATAAATTATATAGAAACTAAAAACAAAAACAATGGAACAGATAAATAGTTCAGAATAGAAGTTAGTTCTTTAAAAGGATCAATAAAATCGATAAACCTTTAGTAAGGTTCATCAAAAAAAAAAAAAGAGGACACAAATAAAGTCATAAATGAAAGAGGAGAAGTAACAACCAACACCACAGAAATACAAACAACTGTAACAGAATATTAGAAAACCTATATGCCAACAAAATGGACAACTTAAAGGAAATGGATAAATTCCTTGAAACATACAACCTACCAAAACTGAAGCAGGAAGAAACAGAAATTTTTTTTTTTTTAAAAGATTTTATTTATTTATTTAACAGAGAGAGATCACAAATAAGCAGAGAGGCAGGCAGAGAGAGAGAGGAGGAAGCAGGCTCCCCGCTGAGCAGAGAGCCCGATGCAGGACTCGATCCCAGGACCCTGAGATCATGACCTGAGCCGAAGGCAGCGGCTTAACCCACTGAGCCACCCAGGCGCCCAGGAAGAAACAGAAAATTTAAACAGACCAATTAGCAGCAGTGAAATTAAAGCAGTAACCAAAAACTCCAAAAAAATAAAAGTCAAGGACCAGACAACCTCATAGGCAAATTCTATCAAATATTTAAAGAAGAGTTAATACCTATTCTTCTCAAACCATTCCAAAACATAAAAGAGAAAAGAAAACTTCCAAATCCACTCTATGAGGTATCATCCTATGCCAAAAGCAGATAAAGACACCACACACACAAAAAAACCCACAGCTCTAGATCTCTCACAAATATAAATGCAAAAATCCTCAACAACATATTAGCAAACTGAATCCAACAACACATTAAAAAACATACACTAGAATCTAGTGGCATTTTCCCCAGGTTGCAAGGATGGTTCCCTATCTGCAAAACAATCAACAAGATACCTTACATCGACAGGATAAAGGATGAAAAAAAAGGGAAAAAAAGAAAATAAAAAAAGATGAAGAATGAAAACTACATGATCTTTTCAACAAACGCAGAAAAAGCATTTGACAAAGTACAACATCAACTTCTGATTTTAAAAAAACCCACTGCTGGGGCGCCTGGGTGGCTCAGTGGGTTGAGCCGCTGCCTTCGGCTCAGGTCATGATCTCAGGGTCCTGGGATCAAGTCCCGCATCAGGCTCTCTGCTCGGCGGGGGGCCTGCTTCCCTTCCTCTCTCTCTGCCTGCCTCTCTGTCTAGTGTGATCTCTCTCTGTCAAATAAATAAATAAAATCTTTAAAAAAAAAAAATGAAAATAAAAATAAAAAAACCCACTGCAAAGTAGGTCTAGAGAGCACATACCTCAGCATAATAAAGGCCTTATAAGAAAAACCCACAGCCAACAGCATACTCAATGATGAAAAACTGAGAGCTTTTCCCTTAAGGTCCGAAACAAGAGAACAATGTCCACTCTCATCACTTTTAGTAAATACAGAACTAGAAGTCCCGCCACAGCAATCAGACAACATAATGAAATAAAATGCATCCAAATTGGTAGGGAAGAAGTAAAACTCTCATTATCTGCAAATGACATGATACTATATATAGAAAACCCTAAAAACTCTACCAAAGAATTACTAGAATTGATAAGTGAGTTCAGTAAAGTCACAGGATACAAAATCAATGTACAGCAATCTGCTGCATTTCTATACACTACTAATGAAGCAGCAGAAAGTGAAATTAAGAAAACCATACAAGGGGCACACGGCTGGCTTAGTTGGTAAAGCATGCAGCTCCAGACCTGAGTCATGAGTTCAAGACTGATGCTGGGTGTACAGCTTACTAGAAAGGAAGAGAGAAAGACAGAAAGAAAGAAAGAAAGGGATGGATGGAAGGAAGGAAGGAAACAAGGAAACAAAAGAATCCCATTTACAATTACACCAAAAACAATAAAATATTTAGGAATAAACTTAATCAAAGAGGTGAAAGAGGTGAAAGGCCTGTATTGTGAAAACTATAAAACACTGATGAAAGAAATTCAAGACATTGCAAAGAAATGAAAAGATACTCCACGCTCATGGATTGGAAGAAATGTTGTTAAAATGTCTATGCTAGGATACAAAGTCAATGTACAGAAATCAGTGGCTTTCTTATACACTAACAATGAAAATACAGAAAGGGAAATTAGAGAATCGATTCCATTTATTATAGCACCAAGAACCATAAGATACCTGGGAATAAAGCTAACCAAAGAGGTAAAGAATCTGTACTCGAGGAACTACAGAACACTCATGAAAGAAATTGAAGAAGACACAAAAAGATGGAAGACCACTCCATGCTCTTGGATCATGTTTATCAAAAATAAACATTGTTAAAATGTCTATACTGCCTAGAATAATCTATACTTTTAATGCCATTCCGATCAAAATTCCACCAGTATTTTTCAAAGAGCTGGAGCAAATAATCCAAAAATTTGTATGGAATCAGAAGAGACCCCGAATCACTAAGGAAATGTTGAAAAACAAAAATAAGACTGGGGGCATCACGTTACCTGATTTCAAGCTTTACTACAAAGCTGTGATCACCAAGACAGCATGGTACTGGCATAAAAACAGACACATAGACCAGTGGAACAGAGTAGAGAGCCCAGATATAGACCCTCAACTCTATGGTCAAATAATCTTCGACAAAACAGGAAAAAATATACAGTGGAAAAAAAGACAGTCTCTTCAATAAATGGTGCTGGGAAAATTGGACAGCTATATGTAGAAGAATGAAACTCGACCATTCTCTTACACCATACACAAAGCTAAATTCGAAATGGATAAAAGACCTCAACGTGAGACAGGAATCCATCAGAACCCTAGAGGAGAATAGAGGCAGTAACCTCTTCGATATCAGCCACAGCAACTTCTTTCAAGACAGGTCTCCAAAGGCAAAGGAAATAAAAGCAAAGATGAACTTTTGGGACTTCATCAATATCAAAAGCTTCTGCACAGCAAAGGAAACAGTCAACAAAACAGAGGCAACCCATGGAATGGGAGAAGATATTTGCAAATGACAGTACAGACAAAAGGTTGATATCCAGGATCTATAAAGAACTCCTCAAACTCAACACACACAAAACAGACAATCATATCAAAAAATGGACAGAAGATATGAACAGACACTTCTCCAACGAAGACATACAAATGGCTACCAGACACATGAAAAAATGTTCATCATCACTAGCCATCAGGGAGATTCAAATTAAAACCACATTGAGATACCACCTTACACCAGTTAGAATGGCCAAAGTTAACAAGACAGGAAAGAACGTGTGTTGGAGAGGATGTGGAGAAAGGGGAACCCTCCTACACTGTTGGTGGGAATGCAAGTTGGTGCAGCCACTTTGGAAAACAGTGTGGAGATTCCTCAAGAAATTAAAAATAGAGCTTCCCTATGACCCTGCAATTGCACTCCTGGGTATTTACCCCAAAGATACAGATGTCGTGAAAAGAAGGGCCATCTGTACCCCAATGTTTATAGCAGCAATGGCCACGGTCGCCAAACTGTGGAAAGAACCAAGATGCCCTTCAACAGATGAATGGATAAGGAAGATGTGGTCCATATACACTATGGAGTATTGTGCCTCCATCAGAAAGGATGAATACCCAACTTTTGTAGCAACATGGACGGGACTGGAGGAGATTATGCTGAGTAAAATAAGTCAAGCAGAGAGAGTCAATTATCACATGGTTTCACTTATTTGTGGAGCATAACAAATAGCATGGAGGACAAGGGGAGATGGAGAGAAGGGAGTTGAGAGAAATTGGAAGGGGAGGTGAACCATGAGTGAACCATGAGAGACTATGGACTCTGAAAAACAATCTGAGGGGTTTGAAGGGGTGGGGGGTGGGAGGTTGGGGGAACCAGGTGGTGGGTATTATAGAGGGCACAGATTGTATGGAGCACTGGGTGTGGTGCAAAAACAATTAATACTGTTATGCTGAAAAAAATAAATTAATTAAAATTTAAAATGAAAAAAAAAAAAAAAAAAAGTCTATGCTACCTAGGGGCCTGGGTGGCTCAATCAGTCAAGTATCCGTCTTTGGCTCAGGTCATGACCCCAGGGTCCCAGGACTGAGTTCTACATTGGGCTCCCTGCTCAGAGAGGAGTCTGCCCACACCCCTCCATGCACTCACTCACTCTCTCAAATAAATCTTTTAAAAAAAAGTCTCTGACATCAGTTATAACATTTTTCTCGATATGTCTCCTAAGGCAAGGAAAATAAAAGCACAAACTACTGGGACTTCATCAAAATAAAAAGTTTCTGCACTGCAAAGGAAACAACAGAACTAAATGAAAGGCAACCTAGTGAACGGGAGAAGATATTTGCAAATGACATATCCAATAAAGGGTTAGTATCCGAAACATACAGAGAACTGCTACAACTCAATACCAAAAAAACAAATAATCCAACTTAAAAATGGGCAGAAGGCACAATAGACATTTCTCCAAAGATGACTTCCAGATGGCCACAGACAACATAAAAAGATGCTCAACATCATTCATCATCAGGGAAATAGAAAGCAAAAAACTCAATGAGGTATCACTTCACACCTGTCAGAATGGCTAAAATCAGAAAGACAAGAAACAAGTGTTGGCAAGGTTATGGAGAAAAAGAAACCCTCATGTACTGCTGGTGGGAATGCAAACTGGTACAGCCACCTGGGAAGACAGTATGGGGAAAACAGTTTAACATAAAATAATTAAAAATAGAACTACCCTATGACTCGGTAATTGTACTACTGGGTATTTACCCCAAAAATACAGAAACATCCCAATGTTTACAGCAGCATTATTTTTACTACCCAAACTAAAGAAGCAACCCAAGTGTCCATTGCTAGGTGAATGGATAAAGAAGACATAAGATAAATATAATGGAATATTATTCAGCCATAAAAAAAGAATGAAATCTTGCCATTTGCAACAACATGGATAGAGCAAGAGAGTATAATGCTGAGCGAAGAAAGTCAGAGAAAGACAAATACCATATGATTTCATTCATATGTTGAATTTAAGAAACAAAACAAAACATAAGCAAAGAAAGAAAAAAGTGAGACAAACCAAGAACAGACTCTTAACTGTAGAAAACAAACATGGTTGCCACAGCGGAAGTAGGTGGAGGGATGGGGAAACAGGGGACGGGGAATAAAGAGTACATTTACCATGATGAGAAAAATAAAATTAACAAAGGGAAAAAAGACTTCTAAAAGGACCCTTATCCAGATAAAAGAAATGCCAAAATATTGAAAAGATAAATTAAGAGTTTACTGTATTACAACTACCTAAGTCACTACATAGGGCATTATTTAGCAACACATCAGGAAACCAAAATAATAAATTTAAGTGATTAGTCAGAAAGTCACTTATGAAGATATCCTTCAATATGCCCAAGATTTGCAGATTAAAGAAAGATGGTAAGTATAGGGGCGTGTGGGGGGCTCAGTGGGTTAAAGCCTCTGCCTTTGGCTCAGGTCATGATCTCAGGGTCCTGCGATCAAGCCCCACGTCGGGCTCTCTGCTCAGTGGGGAACCTGCTTCCTCCTCTCTCTCTCTCTGCCTACTTGTAATCTCTGCCTGTCAAATAAATAAAAAACAAAGTCTTAAAAAAAAAAAAAAAAAAAAAGACGGTTAAGTATAAATTGTATCTTTTACAAAAAGTAGATTAAAATAATCTAGCTCTGCCTAATCTGGAAAGTGAAAGGAAAAAAAAAAAACAACACTTTTTAAGTGGTTTTAATGTGGGCTTGCCATATTTAAAAAAGACTAATGCTACAGAAGTCTAAAACCCCAAAATGGAACATTAAAAAACAAACAAAAACAAAAAAGAAGCCTGGCAGAGTTCAATAAATATTAATATTTCATTGGGTCATACTCAGATTTTCATTTTCTTGGTAATGACTTCTACTCAATGTGAAAGTGGCATACTGCTGGTACAACAATCACCTCCAAGCTTCTGAATATATTTTCCAAGCAGTACAGTGAAATGGTCCTCCATTTATTTTAAAAGTCACACTATTAAACTGCTCTTATCAATAATCTCCACAAAAACCACCTTGTCTTATGATTTCCATGCACATCAGTATCGCCTCCTCATGTTCTCCTCGAGCAAAGCGAATGTTGGCTTCACCCATGAGACCCCTCAGAGCTCTGGGAAGTTTACTTCGAGGCCTTTTCTCCTGTATAAAAAATAAACAACATTTAGCTAAAATATAGTAATATTTTAGATTTCAATTCCAACCAAATTAATAAATGCAGAAGAAAATGGAAATGAAATTTCCCTTTAAAACTTCTCAACATTCTAAATTGGAAACTAAGGAATAAATGACTACAATACTGACTCATTAACATCAAAATCTGCACTTTAGGAAGAAGTCTAAAATTAATCTCAGGAAATTGGTCTAAAATATTCTCCAAAAAGGAGTAATTCAGAAAACTAAAACAAAAAACAAAAACAAACTTCCTACAGTAGAAAGATCAAAGCAGAGTAAAAATATATGAAAAAAGCAAAAACCAGTGTGGTCAGGAATCACTAATTACTAATTATAATAATAACAAATGTAGAACCTGATGCTGCAATACAGATTTATGTGCCAGGAAGCTTCTTTTATTAATATAACCTACTGAAGATCCTCCTTCCTTCAAATTTATCTACTTAGAATAAACTTCATTAAAAAAAATATCAAGTTATACTAGGGTACCTGGATGGCTAAGTCAGTTAAGTGTCTGACTCTTACTTTCGGCTCAGGTCTTGTTCTCAGGTTGGTCACGAGAGGGAGCCCTGTGGGGACCTCTGTGCTCTGTCAGTGAGGCGTCCACTCAAGATCCTCTCCCTCCCCACTCCCCCACCCCTGCTCTTGAGCAAGCACACGCTCTAATAAATATATCTTTAAAAACTATGAGGTGCCTGGGTGGCTCAGTGGGTTAAAGCCTCTGCCTTCAGCTCAGGTCATGGTCATGGTCTCGGGGCCCTGGGATCAAGCCCCACATCAGGCTCTCTGCTTGGCGGGGAGTCTGCTTCCCCCCTGCCCCGCGCCCACCCCGTGCCTGCCTCTCTGCCTACTTGTATTTCCATCTGTCAAATAAATAAATAAAATCTTAAAAAAAAAGAAAATCTCTAAAAACTATGTATCAAGATATAATATGGACCTTTTAATAGCAAAACCACAGTACAAAATCTCTAAGATTAAAAAAAAAATCTCTAAGATTAAACATAAGAAACCAGGAACAGTTGTCTCGTATTTCTTTCCTCACAGTTTGAATTCTTTCTAAATATATGTATGATTTAAAGATTTATTTTTCAATTACTATGTCACATTTTCATTCCATTTATCAATACTAAAGGAAGCATTTACTTTCATCATCTTCTTGGTCTCACGATTGAGGACCATCTCCAGCACAAACACATCGCCTGCAGTGGGTTGCTCAGGTGTTTCTTCTTCCTCCTCCTCCTCTTCTTCCTCTTCCTCCTCGTCATCTTCATTCTCTCCAAGCATGGACGCAAAGACCTTGTGAACTGACTTACTGACTCCATCTGACATTTCTCCTGAAGAAAGACAGGTTAAGGATGTTGGATAAATGTGATAGTTAATGTTTAAGGAAAGACAAAATTATTTTTAAAAACCCATATTCTAGCAACAAACAGCCATTCTCATAAAATCATAAAAATCATCTTAAGAATTCTGAACATCCAAAATAAATATACAAAGAAATGTATGTTATAACACTGCCAATCAATAAAATTTATTCCAGTAACAGGAAAAAAAAAATCACAGGATCATCTTAATAAGGAGAAGCATTTGATAAAATCTAATACTCATTCCTAATAAAAATTCTTAGTCAACTAGAAATGGAAGGGAGTATCTTTAGTTTGATAATCAGTATCTACAAAAAACTTTCCACAAACACAGTGAATAGTGCCTTATTCAGTTACTAGAAATGAGACAAGGAAGCCATCACCACTCCTTTCATCGTTTTGTTGGAGGTCCTGAATAACGTAAAATGAAGAGAAAAGGCAAAAGATGGGAAGGAAGAAATGAAACTGTCCTTATTCACAAATGATGTGATTAGGACACAGAAGATCTAAAAGAATGTACGTACAAACTGCCAGAACATAGGAGTGAAGCTAGGTTCTTGGATTCAAGGTCAATATACAAAACTGTATATTGTATATTAACTGTAGTTTCTCTATCAGCAATCATGAACTGAAAATGAAATTAAAAGAAGGCCCTATTTGCATGGTGTGTAGGAAAGCTACTCAAGAGCAAGAATTTAACAGCGATATTCAGTAACATATAGGAGAAAAAAAGACAATTAACTCTAGGGGCCATATATTCCAATTAGCAGACTTTGTCAAACTTGTTCAAAACTAACACCTCTTTTATTCTGAATATACGTTCACACTCACCAAGGGTCCTGATAGAGCTCTGGTGGGATGATTCCTTCCTGGGGGAATGGGGAGCTTTATATCTTGAAAGGACGGATGGGATTATCTGAGCTGAGGAAATCTAATACGCGTATGCCTACTGCTCCTGATGAGCAAGAACTGACTCAATTCATCACTTTTTTTTAGAGTGGGCCTCATGGCCACTGCTCAGGGGCAGCGTTAATCAACCACACACTGGTGCCTGCCACTACAGTTACACATCGAAGACCAGATGCTGGAAGAGCTATTCCTCCCCTAAGCAGATACAGGGAAAGAACAACTTCAGTCCTCTTTCCCACCCCACTTGCCTGACAAGGTAAGAAACAGTAACCCCAATTTGCTCTTCTTTTTGCCGTTCTTCTCCACTTGGGTCAAAGGAGGCGGGAATAAAGCTTGTTTTCTATTTTTCCTAATAGTATGTATTCTCTGTGGAAAGAAGGTCATTTACAGGAAAAAAAAAAAAAAAAAAAAGGAAAAAAAAGCCTCTACTTCCTACTCCCTAGAACAAGAAAAGTTCAATGTAGTTAGTTCTCCATCAGACACTACACACAAAGCTACATTGTAACTGCTACGTCAGTATCACACATAACTTGTCCAGGTAGATGGATACTATGAACTAGTATCGGTATTCCGATCACTAGGAAGGTGTATGAATCACTGGAAATTAAAGAATTTGCATACTAGTTCATCAGTTAGACTCTGATGGCTTTAACTGGTTTGGGACTAACCAAATCTAATATCTGGCCATGCAGAGCTGAGGACTGGAATGAGGCAGCACACCAAGACAACTACACTGTGTGTGAGGACCCAGCTGGGCAGCCAAGAGGACTTCCACTGGATTTCTATCTCATCTCCTACAACTAAAGCAGTAGTTTGGAAGCCACTTTACACAGAAGTACAATAATCTGGGGGAGTATAGTCTGGAAATAATTAGTAACTGAAAGAGCTAATATAAAAAACAGTAACTCTAAAAAGGCTCCCAAATATTGACACCAATTTGAGACACTTTTGCACAAGGCACCTGTGTGGCTCAGCCGGTTAAGCAACTGACTCTTGATTTTGGCTCAGGTTAAGATTTCAGGGTCCTGGGTTGGGTGGCATGGAACTCTGTACTCAGTGGGGAATCTGCCTGAGGATTCTCTCTCTTTCCTTCTGTCCCTCCCCCTGACTGACACGCCCCCAGGCTTCCTCTAAAACAAATATATCTTGGGGCGCCTCGTGGCTCAGTGGGTTAAGCCTCTGTCTTTGGCTCTGGTCGTGATATCAGGATCCTGGGATCAAGCCCCATATCTTGCTCTCTACTCAGCAGGGAGCCTGCTTTCCCCCGCTCCTTTTTCCGCCTGCCTCTCTGCCTACCTGTGATCCCAGCCAAATAAATAAATAAAATCTTTAAAAAAAAAATAAAACAAAACAAAATAAATAAACCTTAAAAAAAATAAACTTTTCTACAAAAATAACCCACAAAACTAACCATCACTATATTCAGTAACTCTACAAATCTTTATTGAGCAGGTTATTACACAGCATGCACTATGCTACTGATAAACAAGGTCATCAACAACAGAATACCACTGCAACGAAAAAGCACTGTTTTTATTAAATTGTTAGGTACCCTCAATATTTAATGCAGGTGACATGATTTTAACACACCTTCATTGACATCTTTGTCCCGCGATTTGGTGGAGTCAATTCCTGATGATGATGGAACTTCAGAGTCATTTGGATTTTCTTCTGCTGGTAACTTTCCTTTTTCCTGAAGACTCTGTGATTGAAAATTAAAATAATAATAATAATAATAATAATAATGCAGATTTGGTTCTCTCCAGTTGGGAATAGGGCATTTCCCTCATTTTCTCTATGAAACTTGAGCTCTACAAACACATACAGTATGTGGAATTCACATTTTAATAGTCAAAGCATTTCAGAGTACCTCGATCTCATCCCCCATGACTGTCTGCATCAGTCACTTATAAAAAAATAATGTAAGAGATGCCTGGCTGGCTCAGTGGGTTGAGCGTCTGCCTTCGGCTCAGGTCATGACCCCAGGGTCCTGGGACTGAGTTCCGCCCCGGATCCTGGTTCGGCAGTGAGCCCGCTTCCTCCGTGAGCCCGCTTCCTCCTCTGCCACTCCCCCTGCTTGTGCACGCGCTCTCTCTCTCTCTCTCTGACAAATAAATAAATAAAAATCTTTTAAAAATAACTTAAAATACTTTGATGACTTCACGAATCTACCCATTGCATCCCAGCTTTTTAAATGAAAAGAGATGGGTCACTATTAGCTGCATGAATTGGGAGAGAACCCACCCGTCAATTCCAAAGGGTGCGATCATTTTTATCTCCCTTCGGATTTCCTGTAAGTGAGACGATAAGGGAAGTTCAGATGTTCTAAAGTATGAAAAATTATGTGAGTGAAAATTTGGGTACCAGACAAGAAAACTCGTTTTATGGAAGATGACCTCACACCCGTGCGAGACGCCTCAGAAACCGGGCGTCGGCTGCATGACCGCAGCCTCCAGAAGGCGGGGAGGTGCTCACCCCAACACACCAGAAACACCTGGCGGCTAAGCTGGGGCTAGAGTCAGAAGGTGACGGGGAGGGAGGAGGGGCCGGGAACGGAGGAGAGAGAGACGAGTTACCACCACGGTTACCACAGACCAGGCTACCACAAAGACAAGACTTTGGCGGGGGAAATCTTTAGGGGAGCGCAGCACAAGGACGAGAGGCGAGGATCAGGGTTTGGGTAAGAAGCGGCGGACGACCCGGCCGCCCCATCCAGGCGAACGAGGCACGGGCCCCCCCACATCGAGGTGTACCCCGGCGACACGACAGTGAGAAGAACCCTGGCCTAGCGGCGCCTCACTTTCTTCTCGCGGGTTTTCCGCTCTTCTCTCCGCCTCTCGAACTCCTCGAAGGAGATCTTCCCTTCCAGGTAGTCGATGAGCTCCGGGCTGAAACCCGACATGGCTCCGGGGCGCGGATACACAACACCAAACACCGGGCCAGAGAACCGGAAGAGCAGGATTTTACCCCGCGCCGGGGCGCCGAGAGCGGTGACCCGGAGTTCTCCGGCGAAACGGGCCCGGCCGGCGCTGCAGCCGCTGCGCTCTGGTTCCGCGGAAGCATCTGGTCCGGGTTCCTTCCGGGCGGCGGGAGCGGGGTCTTCCGGGCGGAGCCCCGTGCCGGGGACCTCGGCGGCTGCGCGTGCTTAGGCCTCTTATTTAAGATGATTGGGGAGTTTCTAAAAACAAACAACAACAACCAAACCACCCCCCCCCCAAAAAAAAAGGAAAGGAAAGGAGAAAAAAAGTGCTTAAAGAAATTTTCCTTAATCTAGATCGTTTCCCTTAATTCTTCATTAGGATTCCTACTTCTAATTCTGAATGCTTGTTCCTTACATTAATTTGAACTTTGCTGTAGCGATTATTTTCCTACTGTTACCGTCTGCACTGCCACATGCCTGTTTCACTTTCCTGTGTCTCCCGCCACAGAAGGCGAAAGTCCCCTCCCGCTCTGAGCTCTAAATCTCCATCCTCCACCAGCGGTACCATCGGCCCGTCTTCCTGGATCCTCAAACCCTCCCTTCCCTCGGGGGTCCTTCCCTCCCAGTCCGTACGCAAGTTTATCAGGACTCCTTGTCCCACCGATCAGTGCGACCCAAGTTTTCTTCTTTTCTTAACAAACTTTTAGAAGGAATCAAAAGCTTGCTGTCATTGTCATCCGCTCTTGGCTCTTGTTCGTTGACTCCAGGACAGGCACTTGCTTATGCAGATTATTACACGCATGGCCCAAAGTAATCCTTAAAAAATTAACCCTTGAGATGCTGCTATTCTCAAAGCCAAAGTCTTACGTCTAATAAGTAGCAGAGCCAGGATGTGAACCCGGGTCTATGTGACCCCAAATCCCCTGAGCGGAATTAATACGGCACATGGCCTTCCCTCCATGGAACTGTTCTTCACCTGCTGAACCTTCCTGTGATCTGTATTTTACCTTGTATCCTAACGATTTCTCTGCTAGAGACACTGTCAGCATCTTGAGAACAGTACTACCCGATGCATCTTTGTGAACTCTAGTAATCTGTGCTCAAAACACACTTAACGAATTAAATTGGATGGAATTGAAAGTGCGTTGGAAATGGGCAAGAGAGTTGAGGTATGGGGAATGCATCTTAACATAAAGCTAAGTTTAAAGACAAGTTACAAGGAGCCTGTCACTTACCCATTAGTACCTCTTTGTTACAATCTGGATGAGGATAAGAAACAGTAGGATGGCAGGATGAGAACTGCGACCCCAAGATTTCCAGTTGAAAGAAAAATACTTCACAGCTAGATGTCACCCCCTTTCTCATGATGAAGAATCCTCAGGACTCTGCCTGTGTGTAAAATATGGAGGCTTGTAGGGTAGGTTGGATAAGGTTCTCAACAGAAATCATTTATGGGGAAATTCTCTCCTAAATTCCTTCAGGCAGTCAGGGAACTACATCCAAGAGGAAGTCAAGGGTCTGGTTCTAACTCTCCTGGGGGAAAAGAAGGGAATGGAGGGCAGGAAAGATGTTCACCTCATAAGAACTCTCTACTAAGACCCAGATGGCTTAGACCAACCTGTCTCATTGTTAGTTCCCTGGAACATGGAATAACAATTGTGAGTCTGTAGATTCACATTGGAGAGAATAGAGAACAACAGGGAGCAGGGGTGGAAAAATAGCTTTTATGCTGTTGACAAAGAGACAACAGATCCAAAATGGAATCACTTGTGCTAAACCCACATCACAAAACCAAGACTTAATACCTAACTTAGTTACAGTTTGAACCCTTCTCAGGAGTGGAATCTTAAGCCAGTCCATCTGTAATTACCTGGTCAGCACTAGCAAGGTGACCTCACTGCATGATAGACCTCTGCTATCCCTAAGGGGAGGTGATCTTGCCACAAACATTCCACTCTTTGCTGGTAACTTCCTTGCCCCACCTTCTTCTAGCTAAAAAAGTCATTCACTGTGTACAGCTCTTTGGAGCTCCTATTTTTTAGATGATGTTCAATTCATGGTTCACTGAATAAAGCCAATAAGATCTTTAAAATTTATTCTCAAGTTGAATTTGGTTTTAAACATGGAACAACTTGTGGACGTGAGAGTTACAACTCAGACTCTAGCAACACATCTTATAAAATTGTAATCTTTCTGTTTTTCTTTTCTCCATTTCCTGGTAAGTGATTTCTCCCCTGGTGAGTCAGAGGCATCTTCATTACCTTGAGATGAAGTGGAATTGTTCCAGAAGTAATGAAAATAGTCAGAAGAAACCTTTCAGACATTCTGACTGCTTTTGGGAATCAAATGAAATGTCTATAGAAAGAACATTGAATTTGTGTCAGGACAATAGAATTGAGAGTATACAAGGAGAAGGTGACTTCATCCTTTCTCCTCGTCAAGGGGAGGAAACAGAATGGGTTGTGACCCTTTTGGAGAGACAATTTTTCCATAATTCTCTCACTATTCGGCAAAAGCTTGCGACAATGTTCAATCTGGGCTATATTTTCAAAGATGTTTGTAGAGTAATCAACCTTGAAAGAGAAATTATCTTTCTCTGGGGCAGAGGACAGATTTGTTATGTTACCAGTACCATAAATATAATGTTTCTCTTGGGGCAAAGTTTGGGCATGTTGCTCGTAGCCCCTTGTAAGATTGGGATTTTCAAAGTTTGGGGTTCCTCAGCTGTGGCACAAGTGCAATATACTTGAACATGCCTCTGTGTGGCTTCTGTGATACTTGGGGGATAAAGAGAGCCAACATGGATGTAAAATCATGCTGTCTGCAGCGCCACAAGTAATAAAGTCTCTTGCTCAGCCCAAGAGGCTCACATGTCTGACAGTATCTGTGAAACTGTAGAAGGATAGTGTGTGACTTACACGTAGAGCAGAACTTCACGCCCTAGTTCTTGACTCCCCTAGATCTGGGATAAGGGACAACTGGACATGTCCAGAGAATGGAGAACTCCTCAAAGACGAACAGAGTCATGGTTGAGAGGCTGCCAGAGACCTATGTAAAAAATCACCATGGGCCCCTTGGTTACCTAGATCATGTGCAAAACTTTAATTTTCATTGGAGGAAACGGGACACTTCTGCTGTTTTCCTAGCAACGGCTCTCAGCTCAGAAGAAAATCACTTCCGCAGTGGACTTCTAGCAACGGGTGTAGGGAAGTTTTGGTTTTCAGAATAATAGTGCAGGTGTGGGGAAATGACTGATATACAGTGTCTGAGGACCAGGTGTGCTAAACAGTCATACAAGTGGAGACTTGTCCTTCCCCAACAGCCAACAGTACCACCATCCAGAAAGTCTGGTCAGAACGGAGTCAGGCCTTCCATCAACAGCTGCCTTACAACTGTGAGTTTTCCACTAGAAGACTGTGTGCTCCTGCCCTGAGGCTGTGTAGACAGCAGGCAGAGCAGGCAGAAGGAGAAGCAGGTTCCCTGCGGAGCAAGGAGCCTGATGCGAGACTCGATCCCAGGACCCTAGAATCATGACCTGAGCTGAGGCAGCCGCTTAACCGATGAAGCCACCCAGGCGTCCCTCAAGACATATTTATTGAACACTTGCTATGTGCACAGCACTGTGCTAGGTTCTGGAGAAATAAAAATGGCTTGGGTATGATCTCTGCTCACAAAGACATCACAACAGTCCAGGGAAAACAGGCACATATATGGCTACTTAAAACAGAACAAATTAGGGGCGCCTGGATGGCTCAGTCAATTAAGTGTCTGCCTTTACCTCAGGTCATATCCTGGGGTCCTGGGATCATGCCCTGCACTGGGCTCCTGGTCAGAGGGAGTGAACTTTTCCCTCTCCTTCTGGCTTGCCCTCCTGCTGGTGTGCACTCTTTCTCTCTCTCTCTCTTTCTTTCCCTCAGTGAAGAAATAAAATCTTAAAAACAGGACAAATTAAACCAGATGCAGAAATCTATTTTTGCATAAATATTTTATTATTGATATTGAGTATCAATGAGCCACGAAAAAGCTCCAGAAGACTATTGTGGAATATACAGACTAATGTTACTAGGACGCCGATGTTTGCCATGTAGTACAATGCTCTTTTTGTAGGAATCACAGAGAAAATGATACAGCTCTCCATAGTCATACAGGAAAAGTAGCTATCCCAAATGAAAATATGAGAAGCAGAGTGATTCAGCCTGCATTGGTAGGGAGAGAAGATTGGTTGTAAAGGAAGGGAATTCCACCCATTTCTACTCTCCCTTCTTAAGGATGTGTGTGGAGAAAAACTAGAAGTGCAGTGTGGTTAGGATATTTGTGTAGCAGTGTCCCGCTCTGAATATAGTGGCGGGTAGTATCTCCTGGAGACCTAGCAACTCCTAGAATCCCAAGTGTTTTTCCTCTCCATTTCGGCTGACCTGTGGATATTTATCACTTCTCCCTTGGTATCAAACTGGGAGGTCTCTCAATAATGTAGGCTGAAAGTGGGATTCATCTTCTTTTCAGGAAAAAGACAGATTTTAAGCCCAAATCTCCATTACATAGAATGAACTATAGTAAAAATGAGCAGAGTCTCTTTCAGATAATTTATTGATAAAAGGTAATTCGCATACATGTTTTAAAGAGAAGCTTAAAAGAAATGTAATTTAGAAGATCCCCATCTCTTCTGCCTGTGGTGTTCTTCTAACTCTTACAAATAAGAGCTCTCCGTCGGTGTTTGTGGTTCACAGAACAGAAAAAAAGACTCCAAAAATATGCACATAAAAATATGCACATATGTCCCAAAGGTCTATTTATATGTAAATCTGGAAATGTAGAATAAAATCACTATTAATTGACAAATGAGAGGAGGGGGGAAAAGGTTTAGTCATGACCATGATTGAATTTTTCTAATGAGAAGCTTCATCTGTAGTTTTAAAATTGCCAGACACCTGAAAGAACAAGAAAATGTTATCACGAAATAGAAAGTGAAGATTATGCAAGCAATACAATGACCCTCTTGCTTTTCTTTCTTTTCCTTTTTCTTTCTTTCTCTTTTTTTTTAAGATTTATTTATTTGAGAGAGAGAGAGAGAGACAGAGTGCAGTGGGAGGGTCAGAGGGAGACATAAAGAGACTCTTTGCTGAGTGCAGAGCCCAGCCTGGGGCTTGATCCCATGCCCCTGAGATCTGAGCCAAAACCAAGAGTCAGCTGCTCAACCTACTGAGCCAGCCAGGCGCCCCTGTATTTCTTTCCTAATTGGAGATGTTAGGACGGGAGCACATGTAATTATGGACTATTCTCCAAATAGAAGCTTAGCTTCTCTCGCAAAATTGAACAATTCCTATTACATTATGATACTACCAACTGGATGCTTTCTGTTTCCTGCCCTTAAACATTACCCCATTCTGTGCTCACATGATGTTATTTATTTGATACTTTCTCTGACACTTTCTGTGAGTTAGAGATCAGTTTCTGCAATTTATAAATGAAGAAACCAAGGCTTCCAACCAACTCGTACACAATTCTGTCTCATGCTGAAGCAGGCACTGAGGGTATTAACAACTGTTCTGTTTTAGTGTCTAATAGCCTATGGCCTCAGTGGGGATAATAACCAAGGGAACCCTTCATTAACATCCTCCTGTTTATTCTGATTAATTTCTCATTGTGGGAGCTGTCGAGTACATATGCCACATGGTAAATTGCATTTTCCTGTTAGAATAATAATCATTGTTTTAAAAAAGCATCACATTTAAAAAGGAAATAATAATCAAAACCCTTTCACGTGCACAATAAAGTGCAACATGGTATGCTTCCCCACAATTTCATCTCTACCTTGTGGAAGAATGGGAGTAGATTTTATTTTTTAATTTTTTAAAGATGTATTTATTTATTTATTTGAGAAAGAGAGCAAGAGAGCACAAGCAGGGGGAACTGCAGAGGGAGGGGGAGAGAAGTTGAGCAGGGAGCCTGATGTGGGGCTCGAACCCAGGACCCTGGGATCATGACCTGAGCTGAAGGCAGAGGCTTAACTAACTGAGCCATCCAGGCGCCCCGGGAGTAGATTTTAATTATGATTTAATTCCCTTTTTTATTCAGTCAAACGAAAAGCTGATAGACTCGAATCACAATGTATTTACTTGGAATGCACCATACCTGGGTTTTTGTAAATGGTAAATATTTATTTGATAGGAATGCTCAGGTAATATGAACATCAAAGCTCAAATCTTAACCATAAATAATTTCTGGGTTTTTTTCTATGAGGAAAATGCCATCTTTACTAGTATTTTACTCCCCCCTACCCCCGGTGATGAAGTACAATTTCAAATACATGTTTATTACTTTTTTCTAAGAAGAACCATTTTTTAAAACTTTTCTATTAAATCCAACTGCATTGTTTGACATTTTACTTTATATGTGATTTCCCACATAACTTAGCTATATGATCTGGTATGAAAAAAGCTTAGGTAAAAGTGTATAGTATTCCACTATATTTAGAGTGATAATTCAAGGGAAGCCAGTCTGGCTCATTTGGTAGAGCAGGTAACTCTTAACATCAGGGATGTGAGTTCAAGTCTTATGTCGAGCATAGAGATTCCTTTAAAGAAAAAAAAAAGTGATAATTCTTT
This sequence comes from Neogale vison, assembly GCF_020171115.1. Taxonomy (NCBI): domain Eukaryota; kingdom Metazoa; phylum Chordata; class Mammalia; order Carnivora; family Mustelidae; genus Neogale; species Neogale vison. The sequence goes on from NC_058093.1 coordinate 9,109,927, forward strand.
CAATATAGCTCTTCCCAGAAAACTGTGCTTAAAAAATCATAAGCTGTCATTTCTTTCTTTTTTAAAAAAATTTTTTGTATTTTTTTACATTTTTTAAAAGATTTTATTTATTTATTTGACAGACAGAGATCACAAGTAGGCAGAGAGGCAGGCAGAGAGAGACGGGGAAGTAGGCTCCCTGCTAAGCACAGAGCCTGATGCGGGGCTTGATCCCAGGACCCTAGAATTATGACCCGAGTCAAAGGCAGAAGCTCAGGCCCCTGAGCCACCCAGGCGCCCCTCTTTTTTTTTTTTTTTTAAGTCCCAACATGAGGCTTAAACTCATGACCCTGAGATCAAGACCTGAGCTGAGATCAAGAGACATCTAACCAAGTCACCCAGGCACTTCAACTATTACTCATTTTTAAAACCAGACCATGAAATACATGAACCAAATCCAAATATTAATAATGATGATTATCATCAGAACTGAGAACATATTTCTTTGAGAAAATAAAAATCATTTTCTAAATAAATACTTTCCCCTTTTTGACTGAGTTGTATAATTGGACAGATTCTAGGGATAAAGGGATAACTTACCTGTGTTCAGCGGAAACACTCAGCCTTTGACGTAATTAGGAAAGGAGTTTTTCTGCTCTTCATAATCTGCAAATGCAGAAGCAAGAAGTTCTGATTGGAAAGAGAGAGGTCTAGGATTCCCATTCATGGAGAAAGTGTTTGGAAACCTCCCAAGATCAAGACCTCTTCCCTTAAAATATGCCTGAAGGGTTCTGAAAAACTGAAGAGAGAAAGAAAGTGTTCAGTGCCATATGTAAATGAAACATCAAAAATACTCAAAGACAGATATTTTTCCCCTCTGTGAATGGACTTGAGGGCTAATCTAGGAGACAGGAGATGGAAAACCCGGAAATAGAAATACACTTTGGCTACTTCTCCTCTTTCCCCTCTGATGTGGAAATCAAAGGCAGAAGAAAAATTATTAAATTTCCTTACTACTTACAGCCCATTGACAAGTCCTTGAAACAGGCAGAGGGACATTCCTCTAGGGACTCAACTGCCTCTATGTTGATATTCTGCTAAGGGCAAAAGGCAATCTTAGCCCAACGCCCATAATTCTGTAAGTTTACTTTAACATATGAGAATTCCTTTGGAAACTTCCTTTATCTCTACCCCCCAAGATACCTCTTGGCAATCATCCCCCAGGTATATGACCCACCCATGAAGGGTCTCATGACTCAGGTTGTATTGGACAATAATAAATGACCTTTTCCCAATAATAGCTAGCCCTCTCAAGATCCTCGAAACCTTGCTTACAAAGCTTCTTAGAGACTGATGCTGTCCCTACCACCCTCCCACCTTGAAAGTATATAATGGGCCACTCCTCATGACCCCGATGCAGCTCTTTCTGCCCATGGGTCCTGTCCTCCTGCTTTAATAAAATCATCTTTTTGCACCAAAAACATATCAAGAATTCTTGGCTGTCAGCTTCAAACCCTGACATTCTTTCCTACATCACCCTCCACTGTCCTTTACCTGCCTTCTTTCTGATATTTCAACACTAAACAAGATAATTCTACATTCTTGGTATAGATTGAGAGAGGAATATCATTTTTTTAACAGCATCATAGTTAGAGGGTTTATTGTAAACCACCTCTGAAACACTTAAGTCAGGCATTCAACCAAATTTCACAGTGATCAGCGTTCCATGCCTCCTCTCTGACTGAAGGTGAGATCCCAGGCATTGTTTTCTATGCTAGAACTGTAAGACGTGAACTGTAAGATGTGCATTTTCCAGTTTTCCTTTAGGAAATGCATACATAGAAGGTTGCAAAGGGCTACTTGGTTGTTTTAACCTTACACTGTCATATTTCAAATCCATTTCCTTATGGAAACTGTATTTTGAAATAGTAAGGTTAGCATGATTATTGTATTTGGCATTATTTTTTTTTAAGATTTTATTTATTTATTTGACACAGAGAGAGAGAGATCACAAGTAGGCAGAGCAGCAGACAGGAGAGGGGGAAGCAGGCTCCCTGCTGAGCAGAGAGCCCGATAGGGGGCTCAATCCCAGGACTCTGAGATCTTGACCAGAGCCAAAGGCAAGAGGCTTTAACCCACTGAGCCATCCAGGTGTTCATATTTGGCATATTTTTAAAAGAGAATTTTTGCTAGTGTTTTGAATTCTTCTTCCTAGATAACTTCTATTGAAAATAATGTGGGGGGGGGGGCTCCTGGCTGGCTCAGTTAGTGGAAAGTGCAACTCTTGGTCTTGGAGTTGTGGGTTCAAGCCACACAGTGGATGTAGAAATTACTTAAAAATAAATCTTCAAAAAAAGAAAGAAAATAATGCCTGGTAAATCGATAAGAATGCAGATCATTTTTCAGTTTTTCCAATTGAACTTTGCATGTGTTGGTCATATGAGACTCTTGTTTTATCATCAGTTCAATCTAAACTGTGCAAAAATCAGTTCCCTGCTATGTTCTTGATTTTGTATATCTATGAGAAATCCAGGCTATAAGGTCAATGCGTATGTGAGATCATTTACAAATGTAATGTGCTATATGAATATAAAATCATCTCTAAATATAAATTTGTTTCTCCTTACAGAAACAGATGTAAATTGGCCAAAGGAACAATAGGGTACCAGCCACTAGGCTAGCAAAGCCCTTGATCAGTCCTGTTAAGGAATCGTCTTGGCACGTGGGAGCCTCCTCTCCACGGCGCTCCAGCGGACTGCAGCACGCATACATCCAAAGACGTGCCCAGCATGTCCCAGTGCATGCTCTTACCAGATCTCGGTTTCTGGGGTTGTTGAGTGACTTCCATTTCTCTCTGTTTCTCAATGTGGCTCCATGCACAAGCCCAAGTAGCACCAGGGCAACGCACAGCAGCAGGAAGGCTTTGGGCATGATGGAATGCAGCTGAGAAGAAGGAAGGACCAGGGAGATGTCAGTGGTTAGAGAGAGAAGACAGAAAGAGAAAGAAATGAAAAAGGAGGAGGAGGGGGAAGAAGAAGGTAAAAGAAGGGAGGGGAGGAGAGAAGGGAAGGCAAAAGTGGAAAAGAGAAAGAGAAACTAGTTTTAAAGAGAGACAAGAAGAAAGAAATAGTATATTTGTTCCCCTGAATTTTGCAGCCCTCTTTTTTTTCTACGTTGATTTGCAGATGAAGAGCCCCCCCACACAATTCAATTGATTACCTCAAAGGAGTCCATGATGATGAGAATATTATACAGTGATATGCAAAGCAATTATGATACAACCTAGAAAGTCTGAGTATGCCTTTTCATCTTTGGAAAAAAATGCACTTTTTCGTCTCCAGAGAAAGCGCAATTCTTAAAAAGCAAAAAGAAAAAACCTTGAATTACTTAAGTGTTAAGATAGTAGTCTTGAACAATGAAGAAGGAGGAGGAGGAAGAGAAGAAAGAAAAGAAAAAATATACCCCAAACCGAGAAAGAACTGTACACACAAGCCTGGGACAGACCATAGCACACAGGCATAACCACAGCTTGTTTCCCACCCCAGGGTGTGAAATGGAAATGAAACACACAGGAAAGGCTGAAGAAACTTACCCGGAGTTGGGTTTTGGCTGGCCCTGGTTGGCTTCCCTGCTTACAATCTGCAAAGCAATTCACGGCTACTTATAACCAGTGGACCGGCTGCAAGTGGGAGTCAATGACGTGAGCAGGGGCAATCGACAAATAATGATTCCATTCTCATGCCTGGCACCAAAGACCCTTGAGATTCACGTCTTCAAGCTTCCTCAGGGGTGACAGTGAACTTATATGTCTTATAAATACAGTGGCCGCTCCTCTAACCTCTGAACATTTTATGTGGTTTTTTATGAAACACACAAGGCACTTCTACACAGCAAAGTGGCTTTTTACTTTTTCACTCTTAAGGGAAGGGTATACACAGCAGCTGGCAATATGATGATGATTACCCACCTAATAGAAGGCTCCTTTGGAGATACCAGCTTTTTAAATTAACATCATTTTTGAACAGGAAATTCTATTGCAAGAGATAAAATTGTTCTTTGTGACCTACACCTTATAGTTCTTCTGAGAATCTCAAAAAGCATTACAGGTTTTAAATAGCAGCATGGTTTATCATAAAAAAAAAACAACCTTCAAAGTAGAGCAAAACGAGAGCATGTGTTTCTTGGAAAAAAAGAACAGTTGCTATACCCATTCTTGCTGTATAAATGCCATCCAAAGAAAATGGTAGGGTAGAGAAATGGGATTTGAGTTGTGAAGTTGCTTTGGTGGCAATAATTCAGAACAACCCAGGACAAGATCTTTGTGAGGCGGCTAGTAATCTGGACTAGAAATTAGAATACCCGGCTGTGGTCTGTCTTGCGTATTGACCCTGGGCAAGTCACAATGACCCACATTTGTTCATTCCTTTCTTCATTCAGGCAGCAAACTTTTTAAAAATATTTATTTATTTATTGACTTGAGAGAGAAAGAGTGTGAAGTTTTGGGTGGGGGGGAGAGGCAGAGGGAGAGGGAAGCTCAAGGAGACTCCCCGCTGGACTGAGCACAGAGCCCGATGCGGGGCTTGATCTCAAGACCCTGAGATCATGCATGACCTGAGCTGAAATCAAGAGTCAAACGCTTCATCGAATGAACCACTCAGACTCCCCCAGGGAACAAAATTTTATTGAGAGCCTACTATGGGCCAGGCACTGCTTTGAGGATAAAATGTTAGGAATAATAGGTCCTGCCTTCATTAAATTAATATATTAGTGGGCAAGACAGAGATAAATCAAATCATTATACAACAAAATGTACAAATACAAATGATGAGAATATCTATGAAGAGAAATTGGGTGCTGTGAGAGGGAGAAGAGGGGGCTTTGATTCCGTCTCAAGAGTTAGGAAAGGCTTCTGTGAAGAAGTGACCTTACATCTGCTAGGTGAGGAGGAGTTACTGAAGCAACGTAGGGAGACAGAGGGCGCGAGTTTCAAACAAGGTGAACAGCTGCGCTAGACTCCGTGGCCGAAAGCAGCATGGCACACCGGAGGAGGGAGGATGAATTATTGTGCCGGGAAGAGCGGGGGAGTCTGCTCTGAGACCGGAGAGGTCGTCAGACTATGATCTGTCCGCTGCGAGCAAGGCTGACTGAAGGGTTGTCGTATCCAAGCAGCGTGATCAGACTTGCAGTTTTAAAATACTGTTCTGGTTCCAGTATGGAGGAGAGATTAACTAGGAAGGAGGGTTGTAGAAGACCAGTTAGGTGTCTACTGCAGTGACCCAGGCAGGGAGATGGTAAACGGGATGAGGACGGTAACACCGGTGCAAAGCGTGGGAGGACCTCAGAGATATTTAGAAGGTCTGAACGCGACGGACTGAATGCTATGAAAGGCCAAGCTGGGCGGAAGAGAATTTCAAGAACAATCCCTGGGTGTCGGGATTATGCCGCGGAGTGGACGACAGGGCCATCCGTTGAGATGTCCAACACCGGTGTGGAGGGAAGAAGATCACGAGGTCCACTCTGGACGTGCGCTTGAAGGGCCTTTAAGATCTTCACGGGATGGAGAGTACCTTGTTGGATACACAGTTCTGGAGCCCAGAAGGGAGATCTGGGGGGAAAATGTAAATATGGGAATCGTTAGCATGTAAATGGGTGAGATTACCTTAGCAAAGATTAGAAAATGAGAAGAAAATTCGGCCTAGGACTTGAGTTTTGAGACGTTTTTACTACATCATCTCTCCTTAAAACTCCCAAAGTTTGAAGTTCAAGCACTTCATGATACGAAATATGAAACTGTTAATGAGATTACAGCCGAGTCGTTATACTATAAACTCCTTAGACAGTGCTCAACCTTACATTTCCTGTGCCGAGCACACGGAGCCGGACACATAGATGATACATTCTCTAAAATGGGAAAGACGCTGTAAGTAAGGATAGATTCTCACAGCCATTTATCTGTGACTATTTTCTAACTTTATCCCCATGTATATAAAAAACACAGCTCACTTATTTGTGGAGCATAACAAATAGCATGGAGGACATGGGGAGTTAGAGAGGAGAAGGGAGTTGGAGGAAATTGGAAGGGGAGGTGAACCATGAGAGACTATGGACTCTGAAAAACAATCTGAGAGTTTTGAAGGGGATGGGGGTGGGAGGTCAGGGTACTAGGTGGTGGGTATTATAGAGAGCATGGCTTGCATGGAGCACTGGGTGTGGTGCAAAAATAATGAATACTGTTATGCTGAAAATAAATAAAAAATAAATTAAAAAAAAACACAGCTCATTCTCTCCCATTTAAGAGCTCCCCATTTATGAAATATTTATAGGCATACCTCAAAGATATTGTGGGTTAGGTTCCAGACCTCCCCAATAAAGTGAATACCACAAAAGAGAATCAAATGAATTGTTTGGTTTTCCAGTGCATATAAAAGTGATGGTTGCACTACGCTACAGTATAGTAAGTGTGCAAGATCACTGTGTCTAAACAAAAACAAGGTACATACCTTAATTTAAAGATGCTTTATTAGTAAAAGAAAAAAAAGAAAGCTAACCATCAGTGAGCCGGTGGAAGGTCTTGCTGTGATGTTGGTGGCCGCTCACTGATCAGGGTGGTGGTTGCTGAAGGCTGGGGTCGCCCTGGCAGTTTCTTAAAATAAGATAAGTGAAGTTTATCACATCAGTTGACTCTTCGATTTCTCTGTAGCACGCAATGCCGTTCGATAGCATTTCACCCACCTCAAGCTTTGCCATGAGCTTGCAGCAACTCAGTCCCATCTGCAGGCCCCAGTTCTAACTCCGGTTCTCATGCTGTTTCCACCACATCTGCAGTAATTTCCTCCATCAACATCTTGAACTCCTCAACGTCATCTGTGAGAGTTGGAATCAACTTCTTCTTCCAAACTCTGTGAATGTTACCATTTTGACCTCTTCCCATGAATTACAAATATTCTTTTTTTTTAAATTTATTTTTTTAGTTTTTTAAAAAGATTTTATTTATTTATTTGTCAGAGAGAGAGAGGGAGAGAGAGCGAGCACAGGCAGACAGAATGGCAGGCAGAGGGAGAAGCAGGCTCCCTGCCGAGCAAGAAGCCCGATGTGGGACTCGATCCCAGGACGCTGGGATCATGACCTGAGCCGAAGGCAGCCGCTTAGCCCACTGAGCCACCCAGGCGTCCCCATGAATTACAAATATTCTTACTGGGATCTAGAATGGTGAATCCTTTCCTGAAGGTTTTCCATTTATTTTGCCCAGATCCATCAGAGAAATCACTGTCTATGGCAGCTGTAGCCTTATGAAATGTCTTTCCTTGACCCGTGGGCTACAGAAGGGATGTCGTGTTTGTAGGCACGAAAACATTAATCTTATTGTACATCTCTATCAGGGCTCTTGGGAGATCAAGTGCATTGCCAATGAGCAGTAATATTTTCAAAAGAATATTTTTTTCTGAAGAGTGGGTCTTAAGAGCGGGCTTAAAGTATTCAGTAAGTTATGTTATAAACAGATGTGCTCCCATCAGGCTTTGTTGTTCCATTTTTAGAGCACAGGCCGAGTAGATTTAGCATAATTTTTAAAGGCTCTGGGATTTCCAGGATGGTCACTGAGCACTGCTTTCATTTACAGTCACCAGCTGCATTAGCCGCTAACAAGAGCGTCAGCCTGTCCTTTGAAGGCAGGCATTGATTTCTAGGATCGAGTATGAAAGTCTGGATAGCATCTTCTTCCTATAGAAGGCTGTTTTGTCTACATGGAAAATCCGTCGCTTAGTGTGGTCACCTTGATCAGTTATCTGAGCTGGATCTTCTGGACAATCTGTGGTTTGTACATTAACTCTTGCAGCTGTACCTTTGCAGTTTGGTGTATTAGAGGTGGCTTCTTCCCTAAAACATCACGAAGTCACCTCTGCAAGCTTCCGACTTCTTATTCAGCTCCCTCGCCCATCTCAGCCTACATAAAATTGAAGAGAATTAGGGTCCTGATCTAGATTAGGCTTTGGCTTAAGGGCATGTTGTGGCTGGTTTGATCTTCTATCCAGACCACTAAAACTTTCTCCATATCAGTAACAAGGCTATTTTGCTTTCTTATCATTTGTGTGTTCACTGGAGTGATAGTTCTGATGTCCTCTGAGAACTTTTCTTTTGCCTTTACAACTTGGCTGACCGGCACGTAGCTTTTGGCCTATCTCCGCTTTCAACATGCCTTCTTCACTAACTTAATCATTTTTAGCTTTTGGTTTCTCTTCCTGTTTACCTTCCCTCTCTCCCTCCCTCCCTTCCCTCTTCCATCCTTCCTTCCTTCCTTCCTTCTGGGGAGATAGAGCAAGAGTGAGAGGAAGGGGAGGGGTATAAGGAGAGGGAGAGAGAGACTCTTAAGCAGACTCCATGCCCAGTGCAGAGCTTGATATGGAGCCGGTTGTGGGGCTTGATCTCACGACCCTGAAGTCATGACCTGAGCCTAAAATCAAGAGTCGGTCACTTGACTGACTGGTCACCCAGCCTTTTGATTTAAAGTGAGAAACATGCAACTCTTCCTTTCACTTGAGCACTTAGAAACCGTTGCAGGTAATTAATTGGCCTAATTTCAAGAGAGTGTCTTGTGGAATAGGGAGGCCTGAGGAAAAGGAGAGAGACGGGAGCAGCTGGAGCAAGCACACACAACGTTTATTGAATTTTCTGTCTTAAGTGGCTGTGGTTCATGGTGCCCCAAAACAATTACACGGTAACATCAAAGGTCACTGATCACAGTTCACCGTAACAGATATAATAATAATGAAAAAGTTTGAAATGTTGTGAGAATTACCAAAATGTGACTCAAAGACATGAAGTGAACAAATGTGTCAGGAAAGTGGTGCCGACAGACTAGCTAGATGCAAGGTTGACACGCACCTTCGGTTTATAAAAAATGCAGTATCTGTTAATAGAGGGACGTACAGTGGAAGAAAGTTTGCCTGTACCGTTTCTCCACAGAGCCACGGACTGACGGTAACACACACCTTATCTGTTCACGGAGACTGTGGTTCCCCTGACTGGTGAAAGAAACTGTATATTTAAATAAAACAAGTGTTCTAAATTCTTCTAATTATTTATTAATCTTAGATTTCTGTTTTAAAGAGCAGAATGGATTATTGACAATGCTGATGATGACATTTTCTTCAGAATGTATCAGCACGGCACTAAGTAGATATTTTGCAAGAATTTGGTCAATGAGTTCCATCAGGAGAAAACAAAAAATCCCAAATAGTTTAGATTCCCAAACCGTTCATTTCAGGTTTAAATGATCCTGTTCAGGCTCTCCGTTAAGCAGAGCATTTGTGAAAATAGTGGTCGGGGTATTCTAGGCAAAAAGGCTCTTCCACATGCAGAGGCATCTGAATGAGGGTCTTTGCTGGCGTTTCTCAGTTAGAAATTGAAAAGAAAATAGAGTGCTCGGCTCAAGGCTCCACACATAAAAGAAACCCAATAAACGAGCTGATTGAATTACCAACTTAGACAATAAATTCGATGTGCCGTTAAAGGCGAGGAAAGGATGGTAAATGAAGAGGTATTGTGAGAGGCCGAGAGAGGTTTTAAGATGATCCCTGTCAGACTCTACACCCTCTTCAAGGCCTTCCTGTCTCTATTAGGCAGCAAAAGACAGAGCTGATGATAGCTATTTAGCTGTATTGTGAACAGGGACAAGAATTTAATTTCCTTTTTCTTTAGCCTGCTCCGAATGAGGGAAAGGGAAAATTACTGTCTATCGACTGCTTCCTCAGCCCCGACGAGAACTTCAAAGCGGGTGGGAAGACGGCTCAGGCGATCCGCAGGGCAAGCGGGGCAGCTCTCGGCTCATGGCGACCAGGACTGTTTTTCCTGGCAGCGGGCAGATCGCTGCTTGACGGTAAAGAGAAGAGGGGAGAAGAGGCACACAGGCCTCTTGCCAGACACAGAACAGAAGCCAAGAGCCGTGGCAGTGACCATGATGCCTGGGAGGGGAGAGGCTCACCCCTCATGTCCTGGGGCCACAGAACAGTTCCAGACCCTGTGAGACCTTGGGGAGGTGTGGGAAGGCCCAGAAACCACTGAAACTGGATTCCTTTCCTCTCCCATTCGGATGGGGGAGATGAAACTAGTTTTTTTTTTTAATCCAACATTCTCGAACACCTCCGCAATATGGTTAACGCTTTGTCCACTTTGGCAATACTGACACCACGGAAAGTATCTCCAGTTCTGTGGAGTCGGTCCTCGGGATTCTCTAGTCGCTCACCATGCAGAAATCTCTTGAATTTTTTGCTGGCCTCTGTTTTGTTTAGAATGTTTTTAAAGAGTTGAAGGGGTATATTGAAGAAGAAAAAAAGATCTTCCACTTTTTAGAACATTTTACATCTGTTGACACCTCTTAAGGGCCAGAGTATGAGCCAATCCTAGAAGCCTGAATGTATAAAGAAGGAGGAAAACGGCCACGTGGACTGACCATCTTTCTCCTTAAGAGCGTTTGCCCTCACTTCCCGGCCTCCTCAGGTGTCCCGGTCACCAGCTGGGGCCTCAGCCGCAGCCTTCCTTTCTCCCAGGGTCCCTCCTCTGGTCACCTTCCGCGCCACCGGCTTTCCTGAGCAACCAGTGCTAGTCACACGGGGCCAGGCAGCGTGTACTTTTTAATCCTGTCCTAAGTTCAAGCTTTCTGTCCTACAACTAAGCTGAAGGAGTGGAGGCAACACAAGGTAAAAATCACGATAACGATTCTTGATCTGAACCAGCTTGGAGAAACAGCAAGAGAACAGTCCACACAGGGTCTGAGATAAAAACCTGACTCTCTCAACCAGGTTCCCAGGTCCCCGTCATGCCGGGCCATCCAAAGCCATAATAAAGGAGCAAAGGATTTTTCCTAATAGATGGCGAGCCAAAACAATACCTCAGGGCTTTGCCACGGCTTTCCTGTAGTCAGTCTCCTTTTGTAGCGGACAGTCTGAGGTGGTTGGCAATACCTTTGGCTTTGCAACTGACCCTAGGACAGAGGCAACAGAAAAACAAGGTCACGCTGTTGAAGAAAACCTTACAAGATCACATCCACCTCTACTGGCCTCTTGGTGCCTGTGAGATAAAGTCTAGGCTCTTGAGCAGGACGTAGAGGTCAAGGTCAAAGGTCAACAGAACCGGATCCCACCCTTCCCACCCTTCGTCCTCGCCCGCCAACATCACCCACGCTTCTACTTAGGTGCCTTGGCATTGGGCTGTTGCTTCTGCCTAGACACCCCTTGCGAGCCCTCAGAGCGTATTCCTGCCTTTCAGGGCCCACCTCAAACTCACTTCCTCTCAGAAAAGGAAACCATTTAGTCACTTCAACAGCTCTTAGCTCCTCAACTTAGAATGACTCCGTTGGCTTCCACGTGTTTTATTGTTCCCCAGGTGGGCTTCTCGAAGGAGGCAACGCGTCCTTTTCATCCCTGCTTCTCCGGGCTTTTTAAATCACTGGCACGAAGCCTGGTACACAGTAGCAAGCCTACCGCAGTTGTCGATGGAGTTAATCATTCTTGAGGTCAAAGTTCAGCTTAGATCCTCATAAAGCTCTTTTGAAACGTGAGCCGTGTTACATATCTATCTTGTTTTGTTTATCTAAAGATTTACAACCTGTTGGGGCATCTGGGTGGCTCAGTTGGTTAAGTGTCTGTCTTAGGCTCAGCTCATGATCCCAGGGTCTTGGGATCAAGCCCCGTATAGGTTTCCCTACTGAGCGGGGAGTCTGCTTCCTCTCCCTCTGTCACTTTCTGCTCTGCTCTCTCTTTCACTCACTGTCTTTTAAATAAATAAATACAATCTTAAAAAAAAAAAAAACTTACATCCTATCATATTTTAATAGAAAGAAATAACTGTAGGTGGCCAATAAGGATTTGTTGATTTGACTTGAATATTCAATGGATCAGTAAAGTATAAATTACTATTCACTCTAGCTGTTGCAAACAAACAAAAAAAAAAAAAAAAGAAAAGAAAAGTGAAACGGGCAGAGTGTGGCACTTTTATGACCACACACAGCATCCTAGTTAAGTTGTGCTGGAGTTGCAACCACAATCCAAGGAATGTGGGCAGCCCCCAGAAGCTCAAAGGAGAAAGGAACCGATTTTCCCCTAGAGTGTCCAGAGGAAGCATACTCCTGTCCACACCTTGATTTTGGTTCAGAGATACTGATTAGACACTTCTTGCCTCCAAACCTGGGAGAGGATAATGTTTGCTGTTTTAAGCTACTGACATCTTGTCAATGTGTGGCGGTAGCCACAGGAAACGAACACAAGAGGTGTTGAGGTGCTGGGCCAGTCATGAGGGAGGAGGCCACAGAACTCTCTGGGGCGACTTCAGCTTCTACAGGATATAACTGCTACAGACACACCAAGAAGTGGCTCTAAATTCTCTGCTCCCTTCTGAGAAAATGGAGCTTGTTGTTGTCTAATCCACCAGACAAATGGATTTGGATTGAAAGGTCTATCATGAACCTGAGGTTTTGTGTGAGTAAAACTAGACTTTAAAATGGTTGTCGGGTTTTTTTTTAATATAAAAGGGATGAAAATACTTTCCACCTTAGACTATTAAATTAGATAAGACCCTAAGCCATGAGTCACATAATTCTGTAATGGACCACATATTTTAGTCCATTAATAAAATTATGTGAGTATGTGGAAGAAATGCCATTCTTAAAATATTACTCAATTTCCAGGCATATATTTCATATGATAAAGGGAGTAGATTCAGAGAAGGCAGAAATTGGGGGTATAGCTCAGTGGTAGAGCATTTGCCTGCAGAGAAGGCAGAAATTGAGAACAATTCAGACGGGCATTTCTTTGGATGTTTTTGGGCATAATGGGCAAATGATTCTCTTTCATGGTGCTATTTATCAGTTGTGAGCTCTGACATACAACTAGTGAGCTTTTATTCCATTTTTTAAAAAGTCAACAAACTCCCCTCCCCCCAAACAAAATCAAAACAGCTCCCCCCACAAAAACAACGCTTAGTTCCTAGTATTTCCGGAGCTCTTGAGTACTCTAGATGCCTAAGATATTATCCAATTATTTTAAACAAAATTAAATAGCAGACCTTTGCCTTCTCACTTCGAAAGTGCATTCAGTAAGTCTGGTCCTGGGAAAATCCATAAGAAATCCCGGCAGCAGAATTGATTTCACCTTAATCCTCTGATGATAATGTGTTCCCAAGTGGCAGTGGGGACATTCGAAGTTCCTGCTAAAAATATTACCTGCTGACCATTAAAAAAATTCCATTTATAAAAGTTGGGTTATTGGCACCTGTGTGGTTCAGTGGGTTAAAGCCTCTGCCTTCGGCTCAGGGCTCTCTGCTCAGCGGGAGACCTGCTTCCTCCTCTCTCTGCCTCTCTGCTTACTTGTGATCTCTATCAAATAAATAAATAAATAAATAAATAAAATCTTAAAAAAAAAAGTTGGGTTATTGAGCTTCTATGATTGAGTTATAGAAGTATTTTATATATTCTAAAAACAAACCCATTGTCAGAAGTATGTTTCTGACATAATGGTTTGTCTTTATATTTTCTTAATGATGTCTTTTGATGAGCAGAAGTCTTTAATTGGGAAGAAGTATAATTTTTTTTAAAGATTTTATTTATTTATTTGACAGGGAGAAACACAGCAAGAGAGTGAACACAAGCAGGTAGAGGTTACAGGGAGAAACAGGCTTCCTACTGAGCAGAGAGCCTGGCACAGGGCTCGATCCCAGGACCCTGGGATCATGATCTGAGCCAAAGGCAGATGCTTAATGACTGAGCCACCCAGGGGCCCCTGTGATGAAGTGTAATTTACCAAACTTTAAGTCATGTTGCTTTATTCTTTATTCTGTCAAAGCACCCTTGCTTACCATCACATCACCAAACATTCTCTTATATTTTCTTCTAGAAGCTTTACAGTTTAGTTTTTACATTTAGACTTTATGATTCCCCTCAGATTAGTTTTGTGTTCAATGTGAGGAAGGGTCCAGGTTTATGTTTTTCCCCATGTAACTATCCATTTATTCCAGCGTTACATGTTGAAAAGACTTTTTTCCCCTTTTGCTCTTTTTGGCACGTTTGTCAAAATCAACTGACAATAAAAATGTTACTTTTGGGGGCACCTGGGTGGCTCAGCGGATTAAACCTCTGCCTTGGGCTCAGGTTCATGGTCCCAGGGTCCTGGGATGGAGCCCCACATCTGGCTCTCCACTCAGCAGGGAGCCTACTGCCCCCCTACCCCCTGCCTGCCTCTCTGTCTACTTATGATCTCTGTCAAATAAATAAATAAAATCTTAAAAAGAAATAGAAAAAAAATGTTTCTTTTTGAACAGTCTGTTCTCTTCCATCGATGTACGCATTTGTCCTTTTGCCAATACCAAACTGCCATGATTTGTGTAGTTTTATAGGAAGTCTTGAAATCAAGTAGTGTGAGTCTTTTTCAAAATTGTTGTGACTATTCAAAATTTTGTTTTTCCAGTTAAATTTTAGAATCAGCTTGTAGATGAAACAACAACAACTCAAAAACCAAAAAATAGCTCACTTGGATTTTGACTGAGATTGCATTTACTCTACATATCATTTGGAAGAAAAATAACACCTTAAAAATAGGGAGTCTTCCCATCAATGAAAATTGTATTTCTCTTTATATTAGGGCTTTAAAATTTTCTCTAAAGCAGCATTTTGTAGCTGTTGGTGTAGCGGGTTCATATATATTTTAATTTGTTCCTCTGTATCTTGTTTTTGTGATATATAAATGGCATTTTATAAAAATTATTTTATAATTGAAGATTTAAAAAAGTTTTTTAAAAGATTTTATATTTTTAAGTACTTTCTACACCCAGTGTGAGGCTTGAACTCACAACCTCAAGATCAAGAGTTGCATGCTCTACTGACTAACCCAACCAGGTACTCCTGATGCTTTATATATATATATATATATATATGTATATATATATTTATATATGATATATTTATATATGCATTGCCAAGTGTAGGAACACAAAGCGGTGACCTATGGAAAGAGACACAGTTCCTGGCCGTGAGGAGAAGAGAATCTATTTGGAGAAACAGAATGGTGTGGTGGAAAGGGTTTCAGAACCAAATTTAACCATGTTTAAAACTGAGCTCTGCCATTCCCGTTGGCAGTTTTTAATCTCTCTGCACCTCAATTTTCTTATCTGTGAAGTTATCTCACTTTGCAGTGTTGTCATAAAATTTAGAAATGGTCCATCTAAAGGACCTAGCACGTGCCTGACCTGTAGATGTTAACTAAATATCACTATTACGAACCGCACATGGAAAGCGCACAGACGGAACGTGATGACCCTCTTAGGGTATGAAACCAGGACAGTAAGAGCCGGAAGCAGAGACAGATAGATTAGCCCTGCCTGTGGCAGTTGATAATTTTTGTGAAGAAAATTTTGACAACCAGGCTATTGGAAGGAAGTTTTTAAACGAGGCCAGAAAAGGAGCAAGAGGGAGACAGACTCACAGAAGATTCCATGTCCCAGCCTGCTTGTGTGCAGACTACTTGTGGCTTCCTTCTATCCCTTTTGCTATGGACTGAGTTGTGTTCCCCCAAATTCATATGTTGAAGCCTTAACCCCCAGTTGATTTTGGACTGTCCAGTCTCCATAACTGTGAGAAATAAATTTCTGTTGTTTAAGCCACCCAGTCTGTGGCTTTTGGTTATGGTAGCAGAACAGGTTAATACATTTTTCTTCTTAGACGTTGTCTGGGGAGGCAATGTAGCCAGCTTAACATTTGTTTCCATAGCCTCCCTTGTATTTCTTAGCGGCCATGTGAGATCATTCTGGCCAGTGGGCTGCAGACAGAAATCCCTGAGGTAGGAAAGGGTCAAGAGAAGGAGAATCTTTTCCAAACAAAAGCAGAGCTTTTGTTCCTTCCCTCTCTTTCCTCTTCAAATTGAAATATCATGTAGCTACCATTTTGTTAAGAAAGCCACACATTAAGGATGGAGAACTAATGGGCGAGAAGGAATTTTAGTTCTTGATGACCTCAGGGAGATTTATCCTGAACTTTTACTTGAAGAATTGAATGTTTCAGCAACTGTCAGGTTTATTGTTTCTTTTAAACAAATCCTAACTCAAGTAGTTTGTGTGGGGAGGAGATGGGTGTCTTTGGAAAATAGTAGAAGCACTGGAAATGTCGGTTGGTCAAGCTGTCAAAAGAAGGAGTTTGGACTTTATCTTATAGAACATGAAGGAAGACTAGAAGATTTTGGAAAAGAGAGCGAAAATATTAATTTGAGGTTTTAAAAAATATTAATGGTGCGGATGCCATGGTGTCTCAGTCATTAAGTGTCTGCCTTTGGCTCAGGTCATGATCCCAGGGTCCTGGGATCAAGCCCCGCATCAGACTCCCTGCTCAGCAGGAAGCCTGCTTCTCCCTCTCTGACTCCCCCTGCTTGTGTTCTCTCTCTCGCTGTCAAATAAATAAATAAATAAAATCTTTAAAAAAAAAAGATTAATGGTAAACTAAAGTGCAGGATAGAAGTAAAGTGGGTGAGACAAGGGGAGAGATCATTCACGAAGCTGCTGTAAAATGTGGGATGCTAGTAACGATGGTCTAAAGTAGGGTGAGGGCCAGAAAGGAGTGTTACCAATGTAGAGTGACCCTGAAGTGCTGGACTGTTTAGGGCTTAGCAAGTGATTGCACATAGTAAACAAGGGAGAAATTGCCGCATGTGGTAAGAAAGAAATAAATTGTCTAAGTGCATTTTCAATTTGTGTAATTGGGAGGATTTAATAGAAATTTGGAAACTAAGAAGAATTGTTAATTAGGGAGGGAAAGAAACTGACAGTTGAAATTCCAACAGTGACTTGAAATTGATGTCTAGTTTAGAGAAAACTAGAGATGGGAGAGCTGGGAAGAAAGCACCTATCATTTCTCAGGCACCTACTACTATGTGCATTTGACCCATTATCCCACTTTGTCCCCATGCCAGGTTTACAAGATAATATTACTAGCCATAATTTAGGGATGAAGACTTAGTCTCAGAAAGACTAAAAATACTGCCATTGACTCTGAGATACTCAGATACAGAGCCGGGGAAGTGGGGGGAGGGAGAAACGAGTCTGTCCGACTTGGTGAATCATCCACCGGAAACATAACATTAGAGTCATAGAGTTAGATGAAATCTCAAAGGAAAAGTAGAGAAAGAGTAACAAGGAAGACTGGGGACAGATCATTGAAAACTTTTTTTTTCAAGGGAAGAGCAATAACTACTATGGTCAGGAAAGATTTTGACAGAGAGTAGGATGTAAACAAATTTAATTATTATTATTATTGGACATCTTCAGTGGAAAGAACTCTATTTCTTAGATAGACAATCTTCTTTGAATTCTACTATGGGCAAATTGTTTAATTTCTCTGATAGTAGGTCCTTTCTTGTAGTGTGGGAACAATAATCTTTCCTCTAAGGGTTTTTAGTGGGGAGTGAAATGAGGTGCTGAGTGTGAATGTCGGGCATGGATTCTGGTACGATAGGTACTCGATGAATATCTGCTAAAAGGATAAATTGTAGGTGACAAGGCAGTCTGTCTGGGATGTTTCTAGTAAAAGAAATTGCTTATTTTCTGTTTTCCTATAACTTTTTTCTTTTCTTTTAAAGTTGACTTACACACACACACACACACACACACACATACTTTTTAAAGTAGGCTCCATGCCTAGTGTGGAACCCAATGCAGGGTTTGAACTCACAACCCTGAGCTCAAGGACTGAGCTGAGATCAAGAATTGGATGCTTAACTGAATGAGCTACCCAGGTACCCCGTAGCATATATTTCTGAATACGGATTCCAGTTAGTTGTATTCTGGCACCTAAAGAACTTACTGCATTGGGATGCCTGGGTGTCTCAGTCATCCAGCCAGGCATCTCCCTTTGGCTCCCTGGGATCGGCCCCACATGGGGCTCCCTGCTTTGCAGGGAACCTGCTTCTCCCTCCTCCTGCTCTTGTGCTCTCACTCACTCTGAGCCCTCCCTCTCAAATAAATAAAATCTCAAAAAAAAACCCACCAAACTTACTGCATTATAGTCTCATTGTAACAATGGGCTTCTTTTTTTTTTTTTTCAAAGTTAATTTCAAACTGTATGCTATTGCAACAAGACGAAAAAAGAACAAAATGGAGATTCAAAGACCTACTCTCCATTCCCTCCCTTGTAGTTGTGGTACCTAAAATCTTAGGAATATTGAAAATTAAGACAGGCCACTGGCTGGCAGCATCTTACCTTTTAACTGTTTTAATGATATCCTGCACATGTTGGGAAGCAGTCAAATCTAACACAAAAAGAAACTTGTGTTGGAGAGGATGTGGAGAAAGTGGAACCCTCTTACACTGTTGGAGGGAATGCAGGTTGGTGCAGCCTCTTTGGAGAACAGTGTGGAGATCTTCAAGAAATTAAAAATAGAGCTTCCCTATGACCCTGCAATTGCACTCCTGGGTATTTACCCCAAAGACACAGATGTCGTGAAAAGAAGGGCCATCTGTACCCCAATGTTTATAGCAGCAATGGCCACGGTCGCCCAACTATGGAAAGAACCAAGATGCCCTTCAACAGATGAATGGATAAGGAAGATGTGGTCCATATACACTATGGAGTATTATGCCTCCATCAGAAAGGATGAATACCCAACTTTTGTAGCAACATGGACGGGACTGGAAGAGATTATGCTGAGTGAAATAAGTCAAGCAGAGAGAGTCAATTATCATATGGTTTCACTTATTTGTGGAGCATAACAAATAGCATGGAGGACAAGGGGCGTTAGAGAGGAGTAGGGAATTTGGGTAAATTGGAAGGGGAGGTGAACCATGAGAGACTATGGACTCTGAAAAGCAATCTGAGGGGTTTGAAGTGGCGGGGGGTGGGAGGTTGGGGTACCAGGTGGTGGGTATTATAGAGGGCATGGCTTGCATGGAGCACTGGGTGTGGTGAAAAAATAATGAATCATGTTTTTCTGAAAATAAATAAATTGGAAAAAAAAAAAAAAAGAAACTTGCCTACCGCATCTAATTAGTTGCTAAGCCTTAAAAAGTCCATCACTTTAGGGTCGTACTTACATCGGTACCCTCCTTTCCGCTCCCACCCTAGTTTAGACCAGTATTACTAGCATTCCAAATTTTAAAACTTTTTAAAATATATACATTTTTATTAAGTAATCTCTATACCCGACATGGGGCTTGAACTCACTACCCCATTATCAAGAGCACATGCTCTACTGACTGAGCCAGCCAGGCACCCCACTAGCATTCCATTTTATAGTGGATTCATTTTATAGTGGAACATTTTATAGTGGATTCAAAAATGATCTACCGGGACACCTGGGTGGCTCAGTTGGTTGGGCGACTGCCTTCAGCTCAGGTCATGATCCCGGAGTCCTGGGATCGAGTCCCGCATCGGGCTCCCAGCTCCATGGGGAGTCTGTTTCTCCCTCTGACCTCCTTGCTCATGCTCTCTCTCACTGTCTCTCTCTCAAATAAATAAATAAAATCTTAAAAAAAAAATGATCTACCTTTCCTTGCCTCATCCACTTCCCTTCTATACTGCACATTTTATTACCATTAATCTTTTTTTTTTAAAACAAAGACCACTCTTTAATTATGTTGTTCATCACCATACAGTACTTCGATAGTTTTTGATGGCAGTGTTCCATGTTTCATTGTTTGCCTATAGCCCCCAGTGCTCCAGGCAGTCCGTGCCATAAAGGCCAGTGTCAGAAGAGCTCCCCAAAGCTGGCTCCGCCGGTTTCTTTCCTACCTACCCTGCGAGCAGTGCACCACTGGGGGATCATATGTCGTGACGTTTAAGTTGCCCTACTCAATTCATCTGGTCGTTAAATGTTTCTAAGAGTACTGTCAGGAGTGAGGGAGGCATTATTTCTATACCCCATTAAGGCTATTGGCACAGCAATGCTTCATGGGTATTTTCATGTTTCCGCATGTCTTCGTGCCTTTGTTTCCCGAGTAAAGAAACTAACATGCTATAAAGATAATGCTTCCTTTTCCCAGAAACTTCTACTCTTCAGTGCTCTGTTTTCTCCTGCCTATTTGCCAGAGGCACGCACTTACATTTTATGGGGAGATAAAACCTGGAGCCATCTGCTTACATCCCAAAGAATTGTAAAACATTTGGGAGCAAAGGCTTCTCTTTCTCTCCCAGGAAGTGAAGAAGGCAGCATGTAGCTCATAGAAACTCCCAGATTCATAATTTCAAGGTTCCTCTCCCATGGTTCAAAACAAAACAAAAAACCTCTTTCGCACAAATAGGGTTAACCTGGCTCTTCTGACATTGCCCTGGTGGAGAAAAAATGGGGCAAGGGGAACCAACTGCTCTATGTAATAATAATCTGTTCACGATCCAGAAATCTTATTTTTGTTTTCAGGAGAATATAAATAAATATAGCTAGTAGAGCTTTTCAAAGACAATGCCAAAGGGTTACAAAATATATTCTAAATGAAGTTTCTCCAAAGGGGGTTGTATGCTTTCTAAGTGGTGTGCAAGACAACATATTAGGATGTGTGAGGAAAATGTAATTCATTTTCATCTTTTAATCAGATTAATACATGAACATTTTGCACATGGATTGATAACAGTGCTCTCACATACTCAGCCTTTATCAGAGCTGATGACACAATGTGTGTGGGATACAATCTGGGAGAATTCGATAGCGTGTAGAAAGATGACAGGGCACAATTACTGGTTTCATTTGTTCACTAAGCATTCTGTCACATTGCAGGATACATGAGCCAGTTAAAGGATTCATGGGTCATGTTATCAAATATTTATTATAGAATCTCATTTTAACTATCACAGATAAGGAGTTTAAAAATACTTATAAGAAACTACAACTTAGAACAAAAAGTTGAAAATAATACTAGTAATGTAAGACAAACCAACAAAAGGAAATATCAGTGCTGACATTTCTACCCTCTTAACAGGCTCATTAGGAATTAAACACAATAATTTAATAAGATTTGACAAGACGTTACTCTTTTCTATGAAAGACACCAACTATTCAAGGCAATCTTGAGAAAGAAGAACAAAGCTGGTGTTACCACGCACCCAGATTTCAAACTATACTATAAAGCTATAGTAATCAAAATAATATGGTACCAGCACAAAAACAATACACAGATTAATATAACAGAATAGAGAGCCCCGAAATAAACCTATGCTTATATGATGAGTTAATCTATGACAAAGGGGGACAAGGATAGGCAATGGGGAAAACCAGACATCTACACGCAAAAGAATGAAACTGGACCACTTTCTGGCACCAGATACAAAAATAAGCTCAAATGAAGACTTAAGACCTGAAGACCATAAAATTCCCAGAAGAAAACAGAAGTAGTAAGCTCTTTGACATCAGTCTTAAAAATATTTTCTTGGGTTTGTCTCCTCAGGCAAGGATCACAAAAGCAAAATGAACAAATGGAACTACTTCAAACTGCAAAGATTTTGGACAGTGAAGTAAGCTATCAACAAAACAAAAAGGCAACCTAGTGAATGGGAAGAGATACTCACAGATGATATATTCAATAAGACGTTAACATCCAAAATACTTTAAGACCTCGTACAATTAAGTATCAAAAAACAAACAGTCCATGGGGTGCCTGGGTAGCTCAGTCAGATGAGCACCCAGCTCTTGGTTTTGGCTCAGGTCATGATTTCAGGGTCATAAGATTGAGCCCTGCATCAGGCTCTATGCTCAGCGGGGAATCTGCCTCTTTCCCTCCCCCTCTACATTCTCCCTGCTTGTGTGTTTTTCTAAAATAAACAAATAAATAAGTCTTTAAAGAAAAAATCCAACTAAAAAATGGGCAGTGGACTTGAACAGACATCTTTCCAAAGAAGATATGCAGATTGCGAACAGGTACATGAGAAGATGGTCAACATCACTAATCATCAGGAAAATGCAAATTCAAACCACAGTGAGATATCACCTCACACCTGTCAGAATGGTTATTATCAAAAAGACAAGAAATAACAAGTGCTGGTAAGGATGTGGAGTAAAGGGAGCCCTTGCGCACTGTTGGTGGGAATGTAAATTAGTTCAACCACTATATAAAGACAGTATGAAGGTTCCTAAAAAAATTTTAAATAGAACTACCATATGATCCAGCAATTCCACTTCTAAATATTCAAGGAAAACAAAACCCGCAAAGTTGAAAAGCCATTTGCATCCCTATGTTCAATATAGTTTTACTTACAATAGCCAGGATATGGAAGCAGCCTTTATGTCCACTGACAGATGAATAGATAAAGGATATGTGATATAAACACGTGCACGGGACATTTTTTGTTCATCCTTACAGAACTATTTGATACTGAAGAATAAGCCGGTTTACATATATGAATATTCAAATGAGCAAACAGCTCTATAAAACCAGAGCAATCATTTAGATAGTATACTATGATTTAAGCACACTTAGAAAATTTATAAAACTGAACTATTCTGAACAGAGTCAAGAGAAGCAAATCAACTAAAAGTATTTCTAAAAGCTTGACTTGATTTTATAGAATTTTCCTTGAGTTAGCATCATTACTCTACCCATACCCAATATAAAATTATCTATTAAGTATAGTAAAATGCTCCAATTTATTCGATTACCTATTTTTCCTTTATCTCAGGATCATGAGTTCAAGCCTTACATTGGGTTCCATGCTGGGCATGGATCCTACCATTTAAAAAGGAAATAAAAACAAAAAACAAGAACAAAACCATCTCTAATCAAAACCTCTCTCACGTGTGTGTGTGTGTGTGTGTGTGTGTGTGTGTACATGAAGTAATCCAGGGATAAGAAATTGCTCTTGTCTCTTTTAAAATTCAATCAGGGGCACCTGGGTGGCTTGATCAGTTAGCATGGGACTCAGTTTTGGATCAGGTCAGGTCATGATCTTACAGATCCTGAGATAAAGCCCAGTGTTGGAACCCCATGCTCAGCAGGGAGTCTGCCTGAAGGTTCTCTCCCTCTGCCCTTCCGGCACTCACCCTGGGGGTGCGCTCTTTCTTGCAAATATATAAATTAAGAAAAAAAATTTCAGTCAGGGCACCCGGCTGGCTCAGTCAGTTAAGTGTCAGACTCGTTGCGTTCAGCTCAGGTCATGATCTCAGGGTTATGAGATCAAGCCCCAAGGCAGGCTCTGTGCTCAACAGGGAGTCAGCTTGAGAGTCTCTCTCATTTCATCTAAAATAAATAGTGCAGGCATGCGTGCTTTCTCTAAAATAAATCTTTTTTTTTTTTTTAAGATTTTTAATTTGTCAGACAGAGAGGGAACACAAGCAGGGAAGTCGCAGGCAGAGGGAGAAGCAGCCTCCTTGCTGAGCAGGGAGCCTGATGCGGGACTCAATCCCAGGACCCTGGGATCATGACCTGAGCCGAAGGCAGTCGCTTAACAGAGTGAGCCACCCAGCATCCCTCTAAAATAAATCTTATTAAAAGTTAAATCAAAGAATTGAGGGGATTTTCTTTCATTGAAACATTTTATATTTATCAATTCCTTCAATTAGATCTCTGAAAGAAAACACTACTTAGGTATAGCCATTATGAAAGACTTTAGTTCTGTGATACGCATGCTAGGCAGACTGCTAAAATGACCCCAAGATTCTCACCCACTAGTGCACCCATCTTGTATCATCCATGCCCCCTGAGTGTGAATGGAATCTGTGACTATGACTGGAACATGATTATGTTATCTTATTTGGGAAATGGGACTCTGCAGATGTAATTAAGTTGGGTCTCTAGTTAATAAGGGAGGCAGCTCTTTGTGCCCATGGGTTTTTGTCCCTGTGCATTAAAAAAACCACCTTTTTTTTTTTTTTTGCACCAAAACAAAAATAAAACAACCCCACCCCACACACAAAAAAACAAAAACAAAAGGGAAATTACCTCAGTGGATCTGCTATCACATAAGTCCTCTCTAAATCTGGGTCTAAAAAACAATTCAAAAAAAAATTCTAGGTCAGAGAGGAAATTCAATATTCAAAATGTGAAAATAATTCCGTTGATCTTGAAGGAGCAAATTGTCATTTTGTGGAAGGCCACATAACAGGGACACTGGGGAGCTCAGAAAACAGCCCTCTGTCAACAGCTAGCAAAAAAAGGAGGAATCTTAGCTCCTAACCTGGATATCGAGGATAGTAGTCCCAGCTGATACCTTGATTTTAGAAATGTGATTCTAGACCAGTGGAACAGAGTAGAGAGCCCTGATATGGACCCTCAACTCTATGGTCAATTAATCTTTGACAAAACAGGAAAAAATATACAGTGGAAAAAAGACAGTCTCTTCAGTAAATGGTGCTGGGAAAACTGGGCAGCTATATGTAGAAGAATGAACCTCGACCATTCTCTTACTCCGTACACAAAGATCAACTCAAAATGGATAAAAGACCTCAACGTGAGACAGGAATCCATCAGAATCCTAGAGGAGAACATAGGCAGTAATCTCTTCGATATCAGCCACAGCAACTTCTTTCAAGATACGTCTCCAAAGGCAAAGGAAACAAAAGCGAAAATAAACTTCTGGGACTTCATCAAAATCAAAAGCTTCTGCACAGCAAAGGAAACAGTCAAAAAAACAAAGAGGCAACCCACGGAATGGGAGAAGATATTTGCAAATGACAGTACAGACAAAAGGTTGATATCCAGGATCTATAATGAACTCCTCAAACTCAACCCACATGAAACAGGCAAACGCATCAAAAAATGGGCAGAAAGGGGCGCCTGGGTGGCTCAGTGGGGTAAGCCTCTACCTTCGGCTCAGGTCATGATCTCAGGGTCCTGGGATCGAGTCCCGCATTGGGCTCTCTGCTCCGCAGGGAGCCTGCTTCCCTCTCTCTCTCTCTCTCTCTGCCTGCCTCTCCGTCTACTTGTGATTTCTCTCTGTCAAATAAATAAATAAAATCTTAAAAAAAAATGGGCAGAAGATATGAACAGACACTTCTCCAATCAAGATACAAATGGCTATCAGACACATGAAAAAATGCTCATCATCATTAGCCCTCAGGGAGATTCAAATTAAAACCACATTGAGATATCACCTTACACCAGTTAGAATGGCCAAAATTAACAAAACAGGAAACAATATGTGTTGGAGAGGATGTGGAGAAAGGGGAACCCTCTTACACTGTTGGTGGGAATGCAAGTTGGTGCAGCCTCTTTGGAGAACAGTGTGGAGATTCCTCAAGAAATTAAAAATAGAGCTTCCCTATGACCCTGCAATTGCACTCCTGGGTATTTACCCCAAAGATACAGATGTCGTGAAAAGAAGGGCCATCTGTACCCCAATGTTTATAGCAGCAATGGCCACAGTCGCCAAACTATGGAAAGAACCAAGATGCCCTTCAACAGATGAATGGATAAGGAAGATGTGGTCCATATACACTATGGAGTATTATGCCTCCATCAGAAAGGATGAATACCCAACTTTTGTAGCAACATGGACGGGACTGGAAGAGATTATGCTGAGTGAAATAAGTCAAGCAGAGAGAGTCAATTATCATATGGTTTCACTTATTTGTGGAGCATAACAAATAGCATGGAGGACAAGGGGCGTTAGAGAGGAGTAGGGAATTTGGGTAAATTGGAAGGGGAGGTGAACCATGAGAGACTATGGACTCTGAAAAGCAATCTGAGGGGTTTGAAGTGGCGGGGGGGTGGGAGGTTGGGGTACCAGGTGGTGGGTATTATAGAGGGCATGGCTTGCATGGAGCACTGGGTGTGGTGAAAAAATAATGAATAATGTTTTTCTGAAAATAAATAAATTAAAAAAAAAAAAAAAAGAAATGTGATTCTGAGCCAAAAACCCATTTGGTCTATGCTCAGATTTCCAACCTACAAACCTGTGAGCAAATAAACAGGTGTTGTTTAGGGATGCCTGGTGTCTCAGTTGGTTGAGTGTGTGCCTTTGGCTTGGGTCATGATCCCAGGGTCCTGGGATTGAGCCCTGCATCGGGCTCCCTGCTCAGCAGAGAACCTGCTTCTCCCTCTCCCTGCTGTTCTCCCCACTTGTACGCTCTGCCAAATAAATAAATAAAATGTTTTAAAAAATAAATAGGTGTTGTTTAAACCTGTTAAATTTTTAATTTGCTATACAGCAATTATATGTATAAAATGGAAAGGCAGTGAAGATGAAGTGAGAATTGAAAAAAGCGAGAAAAACTAGTGGGAATGGTCTATGAGGCTTTCATTTTGATAATCCAGTAGCCTCCATATTAAGGTGTTTTCAGGATAATCTTTTATGTATCCAAGGAAACTATTAAAAATTCTAGCTGTGTATCTCTCATTTTTAAAAATTTACTTCTGGGAGTATATTCAGTAATAACATGTACAATGTTAATTCATGCAGATGATTCATAAATGATATATTTAGAGATACTAGTTAAAATAGTTTAGAATACACTTATCAGTGTAAGAAGACACCTGTCCCTCAAAAAGTTGTCCTGCCCCACTTTTATTTTCACCCATTCTTTTTTTTAAAAAATATTTTATCTATTTAATGGAGAGAGAGAGTGAGAGCACACACGCACAAGCGGGGAGAACAGCAGGCAGAGCAGGCAGAGGGAGAAGCAGGCTCCCTGCTGAGCGAGGAGCCCAATGCTGACTGGATCACAGGACCCTAGGATCATGACCTGAGCTGAAGGCAGCCACTTAACTGACTGAGCCACCCAGGTGTCCCGACTTTCACCCATTCTTAATGAGTTTTAGGTCTATACTAAATTCTCAATTAGTGTCTCTTTTGGCATCATGTAATCCTAAAGAGTCTTTCTGGATGCTTCTAGGAGCTCTAGCAAATTAATTTTATTGACTAACGCAAAGTTTGAGAATTACTATTTGTGGCACTTGTCAAAACAGAATCTCAGGTTTTATTTATTTATGGATTTAAAAGATTTTATTTAACAGAGGTTACAAGTAGACAGAGAGGCAGGCAGAGAGAGGAAGGGAAGCAGGCTCCCCGCTGAGCAGAGAGCCCGATGTGGGGCTGGATCCCAGGACCCTGGGATCATGACCTGAGCCGAAGGCAGAGGCTTTAACCCACTGAGCCACCCAGGTACCCCTATTTATTTATTTTTTTAAAAAGATTTTACTTATTTATTTGACAGAGATCACAAGTAAGCAGAGAGAGGGGGAAGCAGGCTCCCTGCCCAGTAGAGAGCCCGACTTGGGCCTTGATCCCAGGACCCTGAGCCGAAGGCAGAGGCTTAAACCACTGAGCCACCCAGGCGCCCCAGAATTCCAGGTTTCTTCCCTACTGATCAAATTTAGTAGTTCTAGGACGACCTAGATATCTGTTTACAAACTGTTTAAATTAATCTCAATTTCATGTAATTTCAGAAAGTGGGCATAAAAGAATATATACCAACTTAGCATAAGAAAAGTGGAAAGCAAGATCTTTGGGAGAGACCTGTATTTGAAAGAGAAACTACAATTCCTTGAAAATAGAACTTGAACCACGAGGTGTTCATACAAATGCTACAAAATAACCAAGTTGGGAAATACTAGAATTAATCTTGCTTCCAATATTTACGTATGATGTGTCATTTTATTATGGGCCATGCTTATCAGGCATTCAAGTTTCTGAACTCCAGATGGACTGTAAAGAAATCATTTTGAGGTTTTTTTTCCTGAGATGGTATTGTGAGCTGGTAAGCAAGTAACCTCTGCACCACATGCTCTTGTTCACCAAATTTATTGTTGGACACTCAGAACACCAGATTACAACAGATTAAAAAGAAAGCACCAAAAACTGCTACACATTAATACCTGAGCAAGGACTGAAGGCAAATATTCATCTATGAAATCCCACACCATAATGCTGAAAAACAGATAAAAACATACACAACACTCTACAGAGTATAATAAATAGCACTTTTGTGAATTACAACCAGTTAAACGTCATGTTACTTATATAAAAAATACACACAAAATCACACATGTGTATTTCATATACCATATATTATACAAAGTACTGGAGAAGATCATGCATATTTAAATGGAAAAATCTGCAAGATGACAATCATTTTTCAGTATACGCTACAGGACAAGCTCCTTTGCACTAAGTGTTGTTACTATGCACTACATTTTCTGGATGAGAACAAAAATATCAATTTGCAAATAAAGGATTACCGAGTCTATCACAGCCTAATACATAGTTTGTCCTTTATAAACTTCTAACTGTAATATGAAAGTGGATGCAGGTTGACAGCCATGTATTTTATTACATTTCCTTGCCCTAACTATTTCCATTTCGATTTTGACGTTTTAAGGAAAGACATGTTTTCTTTATACATATTTGTAGAGAAACCTAGATTTTTGTCTTTGGGGGGAATTAGTGGAGGTGAAATAGAAAGAAGAACTATGTTGGGTTTATGGTCAAAACTGAAAAATATACAACATATTCTGAGTACACAGAGATGTGGGCATCTGT
Organism: Neogale vison; assembly: GCF_020171115.1. Taxonomy (NCBI): domain Eukaryota; kingdom Metazoa; phylum Chordata; class Mammalia; order Carnivora; family Mustelidae; genus Neogale; species Neogale vison. Next base: position 9,138,332 of record NC_058093.1, read on the forward strand.
TAGCACAGACCATGATGTCCTATGAATGGAATAATATGTCTTAATAGAAATTATATTCATTATTTATTTTTTAAATAAGCGCAGTAAAAATACAAGTCTTTACATTAAAAAAAGTAACAACTGAAACCAGTTCTTTTATACCTTAAAAATTATTAGGAAGGAAAAAGAGAAAAAAAAAGGGGGGGGGGAAGTAATGTTTAAAAATACACTGCATGAATCTGAGTTTAATTACTAAAAAATTATTATTGGGTGAACTAACTTTGATATTCAAATTTGAGTGTCAATAATCTGAGGAAATTTTAGGGAAGAATTCATATCTTTGATAAATTATTTGTTAGAAAGACAAAAAATGGTATTTGAAGATTTTTCCATATGTAAATAAGTGCAAAACAGAAGCGCCACCTTTTCCTAAAATAAATTGATTTTCAGAAACTTTAGCCGAACTTACTTTTCTACATCTATGAAGTGTAAGTCAATTTTAACTCAAAATGAGAATTCTGGAAATTAAGGGGATCCTCTGGAGCAGAAAAAAGAAACACTGGTCAACTTTGAAAGTTTTACTTTACCAACTTCAAAGAAAAAAATTAGGGACCAATTTGAGAAGACCACCCATAATAAGATATACAGTTATAAAAATTGCAGGGTATTCCTTCATTTTAAGGCACAGTCTATTTTATCCTAAAAAACTATAAGTTCGAGGTCACAGTGATAATATTTTATGCATTCAATTTTGGTCTGGTTTCTCATGGATATGTTGCTACATTTAGTTAGTCATTAAGTTTAAGAAACTGTAATATAATCACTTTAAAACAATATATTTAAAGTCATTTTTATGTTTTTGAAAAGTACACAATACAATTTCTTAAATCACATACACTAAAAATTGAGAGATCTTCCCCCTGTAGAGGAGGAAGAGGTTATTTCTACCAACATCCAAAGAATACATATTTGATTATGTAGATAGCATGGTTATAATAAAATACAGGTACCTCCTATGTAGGATAAAATTATTTAACACAAAGGGAAAACTTATTCCAAAAAACAATGTTAACTGAATTTTTAGGTCTTATACATCATCTTTTTACTAAAAAGATGACTACCCAGTCACTACCAATTAACTGGATAAACTGTCACTAAATCACGGTCAAACATTTAAATATTTCCTTTTTCTTGCCTCTTTACTTCTAAGACTACTTTTGCAAATTGCATCAACTTTACTGGACAGAGAAACAATAAGTGACATTAACTGATGGGAAAAACTACATAATACGGGGGACTGAAATTCCCTTTGAGAATTTCTATAGGGGAGAAATTAAAGAATTTCAACCTGATAAACATATTTGTGAACAGTCTATCGTTTTTCTATTTTTACTTTTCTCTCATGAGTATATCACCCTTCAATGTTAATTCAGCATTAACACCATTGATTGTTTATATTTTCTGTTAAAATATGCATTTTAAGATGTTTATTTCATTTAGGATCTAGTTAGATAAATTTAGTTAAATCATGTTAGGATTTAGATAGATTTTAGATAAATCATGTTAGGATCTAGTAGATAAATTTCCCCATGGAAATACGTGCTTTATAAAGGGACTAAACAGAAATACATAGGAAACAAAAGAAATTCCACAGTAAAATCTGTATTAAATAAATGAGAGACGCCTGTACTAAAAAATAATCTGCACAACACAATTCTAAGTTTTACACAACAGCATGAATCTGTGATGAATGAAAGATTACTTCAACTAACTAACAAAAGATTATTGGGTAAATTAATTTTTAAACCCAATAAAATCGAGAACATTATTCCACAATTCAGATAAAATAGAATATACTATGTTATATTATATATAGATATTCAAAGAAAATTTTGGGTATGGAATATAAGTTTTGATGATTTATATATTTAATATCAAGTCCCAGATGAAAAATACTGAAAGTATTTTTCCTATAATCCCAATATGTTAAGAAAAATTCATTGGCACAAATATCTGGAGGTATTTTACAGTTTCACTTAGCTTTGGTGGCAGTGTGTTTTGCTAACCATATGAATACAGTTGTATTTTTCAATGCAGAGTTTTATGCTAAAAAAGCTCAAATGTGGTTTTTTTTCCTGCAAAAGGGATGTAAAAAGTCCAATATGAAACAAAACAAGTGCAACATGAAATATAAAAGATGCCTATAATTCTGGCTTATGAACAGTTAACAGTTCTATACTTTGTCTATAAATCTTTTACTAGTAACACTACTAGAATACAAATACTAAAAACAAAAATAACATTAACAATAGTATATGAACTTTACAAAACTGGCTACTTTTTAGCCTTCCTAAATTAAGATTAAAATTCAAATATGCAAACAAATTTACACTAACCAAAATACTTCAACAAATACAGTTTTTTACAAGTATTCAAATCTACAATGTACAGAATTGGTACAGAGTAATTTTGACTCATACATATCAAGTTCTATACAAAGTCACCGGAAATTGACTGGTTACTTGGCATTTCAAACCACAGTCATTTTTGGCAGCATAACATACCAAACACTATTAGAAAGTCCTGCACTTGATTTAAAATTTTCAACCATAGACAATGTAATCAGGATGTAGCTTAGAGTATCATTTAACTTGTGAAAGACGCATATTATTGATTTAGGTGTACTGTTATATTTATACTATAATGAAATAAATTAGTCTATTCTCACTATTTCCAAACTTTCTTCTGTTCTTAAAACTGCTAATATACAAAGTCGGTCTTCTATATTTATAATATAATTCAACACAAAAATGTGAATTCTTAAACATTTACAGTACACATATGCAGATTTGGATTACTGACTTGACTTTTCTTTCCTATCATCTTATTAAAAGTAAAGTACACAAGTAGCCTCACAGATTCCCTATTTCTTCAGGCTATTGAAACTTACTGTGAAAGAATGCATGTGTATTATATATAAATAAAAGTTCATTGCAGACTTTGAAATGCTGTCCTTTGTTCAAAAAGAGTGAGATAAAACTTCAGCTCCTAATCATCGATTTCATAAAAGTATCTTATACATTACCTTATGTGGCAAGGAACTTTTTTTTTTTTTTAAAGGTTTTAAATAATCTTCACACCCAAAGTGGGGCCTGAATTCACAACTCCCAGATCAAGAGTCACATGCTCCATGGACTGAGCCAGCCAGGCGCCCCACGTAATACAAAAATACATTTAATACTTCGTAGGAGTGCATCATGCCGTCCAAATTGACTCCCCCCTGAAAAACCTCACATGGTATCTAGTTTCCTATGATATGTAACACTGAGAAAACAAAAAGTGATGACAAAAAAATAATCAACAGATGCCTAGTCATAGAGAATCGTAACATTAAAAAAAATTCCCCAACTGATTTTAATAATAGTAATAATAATAAAAAATAATAGTAATAAAAAATAATAGTAATAATAAAAATAACAGTAATAATAAAAATAAATTTGCAAGTGCAGCACTGTAAAGTTTTACATTAAACTTCCTAATAAAGCAAGACATTACACTAATTTAGACCTAATGCCTAATATGAAAATACAGGTCAGCTAAACTATCTGAGGAGTCAGGAATCAACAGTCCTAGTTCATTCCATAATCTTTGTGTTTCTCCCATTTCCCCTCCTTTTACTTCCCCTGGTCACTACGAGGAAGAGTTGCTAATGAGCAGCGATGTAAGATAAATATACTATGCTACAAATGACAAGTCTGAAGCATTAGGAAAAGTGTAGAACTTGATAATGAACAAATCAGATAATTTGCTTCATTTAAGTATGTGTGTATGGTGATAGAATAATCAACCACAAACATTTACTAGGCCTAGTATAGTTCTTTATTTTTCTTTACTGTGTAATCATGTAGATACCATAGTGTAGTTCAGTCAAGAAAAGGTATTCCATTGGATACATGTGAATTTATCTGACCAAAATATGAAAAAAAATTAAAGATTAATCAATACATGATCAATATATACTGAAGAAACTAAAAATCAATGTGAACCAGGCAAGAATGGCTTTTTGGGAACAGTGTTTTAAATATTTTCATTCTAGTGACAACCAAGAAAAGAGTTAGCAGAATCTATTTAATTTCTGGCATGAAAAAGATCCAGAAAAAAGCGGTCAATGTTTGCTACCATATTATACTAGTAACTCCAACTGAGGCTTTAGAAACATTAAAATCACTCAGTATTTTTCTTATTGGATCTAATTATCAACAATAGGGTACAAGAGTAATTTTTATAACACAAAACTCACTCAAAACCCAAATTCTAAATAAAAACATTATAGCACTCGAGCTCAGAAGTTTGTTGAACATAATAACCTGTAACTGCCAGTAAATAATTTTTAGTAACATTTCTAATAAAGCTGTACTGTTTTGTCACCTAATAATAATAGGTTGCAAGCATGGTAGAAACAATGTATAATTTAAAGACGGAAGGACTATTTTTTCCCCCAAGGGACAGAAACATCAATTTCCCTAATCTTCAGACAGAGCCTACCTTCTCATATCTGGTAGTTATTTGGGCTTCAAGAGCATCAGGATTTGATAAACACCCTGTCAAAATGTGTATGTGTGAGTGTGTTTGTGTGTGTGTGTGTATTTGATGGCTAAAGACCCAACCTACTGTTGTTTATTAAATGTTTAATTTGAATCTTTTTTATAGCCCTAAAATGAAATATTCTGTTGGAACAAATAAGACTTTAAGACTTGATAACTACACTCGTATCAAAATTGTTTAGTAAGAATTAGTGTGCCTAGTCTACTGCTTTAAAAAGCTAATCTCCTACTCACAAATTAGAAATTTAAGATTGTTACATTTTCTTCATGAGCAGTACTGACCGAACAAGGAGATTTTAAATCGTATAAACACAATGACTGTTTTTGCCATGTGTAACGACATGGATGGAACTGGAGGGTATTATGCTAAGAGACATAAGTCAATCAGAGGAAGACAATTATCATATGATCTCTGTGATATGAGGAATTTGAGAAACAAGACAAGATCATAGGGGAAGAGAGGGAAAAATGAAACAAGATGAAACCAGAGAGGGAGACAAACCGTTAAGAGACTCTTATTAATCTCAGGAAACAAACTGAGGGTTGATGGAAGGGAGGGGGATGCGGAGGGATGGGGCGGCTGGTGATGGGCAGTGGGGAGAGTATGTGCTATGGTGAGCGCTGGGAATCACGTAAGACTGACGAATCACAGACCCATACCCCCGAAACAAATAATACATTATATGTTAATTAAAAAAAACAAAATGACTGTGGCTGCCAATAGAAAATAGATATTAATGAATTTTCTAAAGTTCTTTCTGAATATAAACACAAGTTCAGAAAGAGTTAAATGACACATTTAACCTGTAACTTAAAAATATAGTATCAGTGGAAAAAAAACAAAGATACAATATATCTAAAATTTAGTTATGAATATATGAATAGGTAAAAGTAAGCAGATACGTCATTTAAACACACACGTGGTATGCCATAGGACAAGTGTATAATAAACTCTCTTTCCTTTCATACACCGAACAAATAAACATTTTGTATTTTATCCTTGTGCTACCTCACTCAAACAAACAAGAGCCTGAAATATCAGCCCTGTCTACTGTGAGGTTATCACTCCCCTTTAATGATTTCCAGAAGTGTAAATATAAATACTGAACAACAGGCATGAGGCTGAGAGAGACAACAATGGAATTAAACTTTAATTGACTTAATTTAATTTAAGTTTAATTAAATTAATTTTAAAAAATTAAATTAAAAAATTAAATTAAATTAAAGTAAACTCTCACAGCTAACATGGAGATCCTCTTCAATTCCACAAAAGAGCAAGGGCCTGAGGAGTAACTGAGAAGTAAGAACTGAGAAGTAAGTAAGTGAGGTAACCCTCTCCAGGCAGTGAAGTGGGGGTAACCCTCCACAAGCAGTAACAGCTGAGAGGCTGTAATGGAATCCAGATGCAATTGTTGAAAAAATGGATCTGGTACCCTAGGACATTCCTGGGTACTAACAAGGTCAAAAGTTCATAAGTATTACTGGGATTTACGGGCTTTACTTAAATGGTTTTGGGTATGTAGAGCATATACATCTAAAGGATGAGCCAAGTATACCTCAGCCCGAGTTTATTCTATCTTAAGGCAGATACCTAGCTCTATTACCTACTCTTCTGTAGCTAAAAGTGAGCTGAAGTTTGAAAGGAAATAGAAATATTACTCTCTTTTCTGTCAAACCAAGTTAATCACCGTGGCAACTTAATATACCATTGTTGAAACTAGTGGCTAAAACCTCCAATTTATTTAAGTATACTGTTTATACTTATGCTATTAATGGGTAACAGTTGGTTATTCCATTAATAGTATAATTTTACATATCAAATGCGGTCCACCACTTGATCATGCTGACTTTTTTTTCCTACAGAAGACAGAAACTGTGCAAACCTAGAGTTTTTTCTCACCACTGGAATTTAGTTATTTTAAAAATACATCATGATTTGAGGCACTTTTGGCAACCATGTGGTCAATGAATTAAATAAAATGGTATATACTGAACAACTGTATTGCTCCAACACCATAAAGTAAATATCTGGGACAATTTTCTTTAAATTGAACAAAAGATATCTTTAATAGTCTTGTGATATTCACCCAGAATACAAAATGAGATCTGTATTTGAAAAGTAGTGAGAAAATTTCAGTAAGTTTTGAGTTTAAATTATGTTCACCAATCTTGCATTGGTTACCAAGAAGAAAACATGTTTCCTTAAAATGAAAAGTTGTATTTCACAGATGTAAGAAAGCAAAAGATCTGCCTTGTTCACTGTGGCTGCCAAAAACCGGCCAAAGACTCTCTGAGGTTATTTCATTTTTGAGAAATCAAAGAGTTGTGAATTTCATAGATCTTTTCCTTTTTCATTCATCTTTTAAGACTCTCAATATGCATGTTGTACCAAATACAAAGTAACCAACTTTTCAGAAAAAGTTTGATGAAATGAGGAGAACGTCTGAGTTGCGATGACAAGCAATGCTACATTTACTGAATATTTAGAAGATCCCCACTACGGCCAATCAAGCAGAATAGCTGATATGCAGAAATCCTCAAAAACAGTGGCCACCAGACCCTTTTACTCATTTTTAAAAAAATGACTAGTACATGGATGCCATACCACAAAACAAAACCATGCTTCAACTTTTCTCAAGCATTATAAAACTAATTTCCTATTTTCAATATTGTAAAAATAGACTGGTCTTCTCCAAAGGATCTTGCTGTCCACATTGATGAATCTGTGCATTCCCTCTTCTTACTGATCCTAAATGTGTAAATTATTTTTATCATTCCTTAAATTGAGTCTTATATAAAGTTGCATAATGCATGGAGTAAAAGAGGAATGAAAATGAAGCATGGAACCCTGTATAAATGTGCTGACCCAAAAGCAATTATACCAATAGCCAGAGGAAGTGGAAATTGCGAAGTAGTCTTCAACAATTTACTGTAAAGAAACAGAAAAATATACATTATGTAAACTACTTTGTAGGCAAAACCAGAATATGTTGATTTTTTTACAGTTTTGAGAAGGTGTTCTAAGTAATGTTAGAAGTAATTTTTCATATAATGAATTTAACTGTCCATAATTTTTAAAAAGATCAATACAAGCCACATTTTAGCTAGAGAACAATATTTCTATTAAGTAAATAATCAGCTTTGTTTAGTCTTTTAAATTTTGACAACAGAAAAATGTTAGTTGGACTTTCATTCAGCAATTCTACCTCTAAAGATTAATCCTTTTAAAAATAATCAATATTTACTAGGACATAGCTACAGAACTATTTTAACCTTACTTATAATAGCAAAAAAAACAACAAAACAAAACAAAAAAAAATCTAAACCAAATAAAAAAGGAACCCTTAATTCCTAACACGAATAATATTAAAACAAGACACTAAATCTTTCTAAAAGAAAAATGCTATCAGCAAAGACTATTACCTTTTTACTCAAAAAACAGAGAAACTGGGGATAAGAGGGGTTAAGAAATCTGTCTAAGGACATAGAGGTATTAAATGGCAGAGCCAAGAGTCAAAACCCAGGTCTGCTTCATTTTAGAAAATCTGTAAACATCTGCCAAAATCAACTGAAAACAGGTTCCCAGAGCAAACAACCAAACCAGTCAATGAAAAGTCAAATACATGACCAATCCTACCTCATCTATAATCCTATTCACTTCACTCCTGTACTTTCTGGAGACAAATTTTATTAGTCATCATATCTTGTAAGAGCTAAATTTTTTAAAAAAAGTTATTCTATCCTAACAAGTAAAACCCACAATTAAGAAAACAAATAAAATATGCTTCCATATAAATTAAACCTGCACACAAACCATACTTACTATACGATTACAGCTTTAGCTTTAGGAATATATCTCAAAATATTTAGACATAATATTTAGTCAAATATTTGGACACAGTCAAAAATTGTGATACAAAGAACACATTTCAGACATAAAAGAAGAGCTATTAAGACTAGGAAAAAATGTGAGAAAAACAAAGATTAAACTACTATACCTGGATCTTATTGAAACAGTGTGAGTATTTCCAAGAACTGCCATAGTTGGAATAAGGATAAATGCCAAAGGTTTACATGGATCAGGATTAAGTTTAAAGTAATACCTATACGAAAGAGAAAAAAACCTCATAAATCAAAAAGCACACCTAATCATTTTAAATATAAGAATCAAATTAATTTCGAAACATTTCGTAGATATGAGAGTTCTAAATATATTGCTCATGAAATCTTTGGCAAATAACTTTGCTACAGATTATCTTTATCCTTGAAGTATTACACAGAGAACTATGTTCAGAAACTACTAAAGGAAATGAAAATATCCAATATGGAAACACTTCCTTTTAATGACAGGTATATGCCTTGAAACCTCATGTAGAAATGTTTTTATAAAACAAATTATTTAAAATACATTAAGTCTGCTCTAGTAAAAAACAAAACAAAACAAAAAAACAATGAAAAAAATGAAGGTTTACATAAAGCAACTGTCCCTAGTTTTAAAAATCCACAAATTCTCATCTCTGGCCTTTATGGACACTGAGGCATCTATAGCTTTTCAGAATCATAAATTCATACTCCTCAAGTAATTTCTCCCCAAACTTGTGAGCAAAAATCTGATCTTGACTAAAATGAGGGACAAAGGAAGTATATTAAAATCTTGTAATCTGTTGATCTAATTTATCAAACTTACTTGGCTTTTGAAAAAAATATTTCCAGTATTTAGATAATTTGAAATTTTTATATTATTTCTGAAAACAGTATTGAGTAGGGGATCAGTTATTACTGGGATAAGGTAGCCTTTTTAAAAAATACTTACCAATAACTAAATATTCTAGAAATAATCTTAGAGGGCATTTTCACACTCTGATTTAACCTAAAACAATTATCACGTGATAAGGCAAAAATGGTTTTCAGTGGTAAAATAGCTGGTCATTTATTTTAGTTCAATGTTTGATATTCAAATAGAAAACTACGCCTTTTTTTTCCATTATTTCTAATCTTTTTAAATGTAAGTATTTTCTTACTTCGAAATTTAAGAAAACATAAAACTGATTAAAAATTGAAAAATACTTAAGCACTAAGCATTATGAGTTCTTTAAGTCAATAAAACAAAATGCACATTTTCACATAATATCTAGACTCACAGAAGATTAAAGGTAAAATAATACAATACAACTTCCCTCTTTTAGTCAGATTTTGAGGAAGTTTATATTCTCACAGTAAGGGAACCATGTGTATATACACAAATTAAATTTCAGGAGATACATATAGCTTCCTATTCTTGAGCAAGTTTTATGGATCATTAGAAATCTGGTACATTTCTACTTACAGATACTTATTGTTTGAAGCACATAAATTACAATTATACAAATAAAACACACCTGAGATTCTTTAACCAATAAATTAAAGACGGCATGCTGAGTAATACAATCCATGTTAATAAGTTGATCACAGTACTGTGCATGCGCAGACTATCTTCGGCATCACTGGCAGATAAACGAAGATGATGTACTGTAGAGTCTTTATGGTGATTTGATTTTTTTTCACTTCTTCTAGAGTGTTTGGGATTCTATAAAGCAATATAGTAAAATTACTAAGATGTTAAAATTTAGGTTTATTATTTTACTCAGAATCATACTAAATTATTTAACAGCTAAATAACCACATCTTTCTAATCAAACTGAAATAAAATATTGAAATTACCTTGTTCAGTGTAATTTAAAGCAGTTATTAGTTATAAAATTTTCATCCCATGACTTGCTATTTCCATTGCTGAGACTATATCCTCTAAGTAATTACTAAAAATTTAAGAGATAATTTGTAACAATAAACATGACATAAATACTGATAAAGATCAAATTAAAATCAGACAGGGGCACCTGGATGGCTCAGCTGGTTAAGCATTGCACTCTTTACTTTGGCTCAGGTCATGATCTGAGGGTCGTGAAATCAAGCCCTGCATCGGGGGTGTTGGGGCCTTGAGGCTTGAGATTCTCTCTCCCTCTCCCTCTGCTCCTCCCTGTTACCACTCCCTGCCCCTCCCACCACATGCTTACTCTCTTTAACAACAACAACAACAACAACAACATTAAAATCAGGCAATCTAAATAGGTTCAATTTTTTTTTCTAAATTTATTTGACAGAGAGAGATCACAAGTAGGCAGAGAGGCAGGCAGAGAGAGAGAGAGAGAGAGGAGGAAGCAGGCTCCCTGCTGAGCAGAGAGCCCGATGCGGGACTTGATCCCAGGACCCTGAGACCATGACCCGAGCCGAAGGCAGCGGCTTAACCTACTGACCCACCCAGGCGCCCAGGTTCAATTTTTTTTAAAGTTACTTAAATTCATGACACCTTTTTTAGACACCGTAAAATCCTAACTTAAAAAAAAACTTTATTTTCCCATGTTCTTTTATATTAAAGTGATGTAGAGTTTTGAAAATAAAACTTACCCCAGTCTGGCTATTTTTGTACATTGTTAGGCTGGCTTGCAGATGAACAATCTAGGAAAAAAGAAAAAAACTGTTTAATTTCACTTTTACTTTGAAACAAAAAAACCACCATTTTTATTACAACTGAGAAACACTAATCTGAAATTTAAAGAAATCTAACTAAAAATACATTTAAACTTTTATAAATATTTTTCAGGGCGCCTGGGTGGCTGGCTCAGTGGGTTAAAGCCTCTGCCTTCAGCTCAGGTCATGATCTCAGGGTCCTGGGATGGAGCCCTGCATCAGGATCTCTGCTCAGCGGGGAGCCTGCTTCCCTTTCTCTCTCTCTGCCTGCCTCTCTGCCTACTTGTGATCTCTGTCTGTCAAATAAATAAAATCTTAAAAAACAAACAAACAAATATTCTTTCAGAAAAGGTAAATAATACTACACAAACTTGCTATTAAGGATTAAAAAACAAACAAAATAATAAAACTTCCAGAGTGTGATATATTATTATACCTTCTGTATTCTGAGAACCTATGTTTAAATATGCTTTGCTCTAATAACTTAGCATCCTGTGAGTAAAATATTGATTATCTTCAGTACAGTATAAAGAATTTAACATGTCTTATCTATTTTTAATTTTTGAAAATCTGAACTCAATTATATATGGTGAAACGCTTACAAGAACCTCAGAAAATCTCTAGGTTTAATTTGTTAGGTTTGCTTATGGCTAAGTATTTAGCCAGTTTAGTATTTAGCCAGTTTTGTTCATTGGATCAATTATTTGAAATATCCAATTTAAAAAGCTAAAAATATCATATTTATAAATCAAAGTAGTAAACAGATTTTTCTGATGGACATAAATTCTTTTGGAAAACAGAATATATAATGTGCATATATTAGTATTAAAAGCAGATGTAAATAAACCATTGTTTAAAAAAGAAAATGATTATCCATTCTGGTATCAACTGTCTCTACCTAAGTTTAATGTGGAGAATATGTAGTTGTATAACCTAGATTTTCCTGCTATCAGCCTTCTTGGAAGTTTTTCACTTCCTCAGTAAAATTATTAGGCTAATTATTTTTGTCTTCTGATTCTCCAGCAACATGTGTAACATTCTACATTATGTCAGCACAATTGATAGCTTGATCCCAGTGACATAACTTTTTGTCTATTACCCTTGTTCAAAAGAAGGTATGAATAAAAACTGCTCTAAGTAAAATGCTTTTTAAAAAGTTGATACTACTTGCAAGAGCAAGAAGCAATGTGAAACAGATTAGATAGTCTCCCCTTATTTTGTTTTTACTAACTGAACTCAGATTAGTAATTTCAGCTCCGTAGTTAATCATATATTTTAAATAACTAAGATGTTTAAAAAAACCTTCTACACTTAAACCTTAAATTACAGGTTACTACAGCTATAGTTAAAATTTTCGTTAACAACACCTACAGGAAATTCTATGTCTGCCTGTCACAAAGCCTAGTTATTCTGACTTCAGTGATGTGACATACCTTAAACACATAATAAAGATAAGTAAGCAGTATGGCAAAAGCTCCACAAGTTGTCCAACCAACTATGATCAAAACAATTGTCAAAAAGGGCAAATCTGCTGATATCATTTTGATATCTTTAGGAAGTTCAGAGGGCCTGGAAAAAAACAAGAATAAAGCTATTAAAAAGAATATTAACAGTTGTTTATACAGTCATATTTAGAAAGAAAACAATACAGTACTCTGCTAGGCTCTCCTGCTTATTAATATGCAAGTATCACAAGGTAAGCAGTAAAATATTTTCTCATAAAAGCAAGGGATGACATATATTTGTATATTCTGTAATACATTGTGACAGCTCCTCTTTCATTTAGATACAGTATGGCTGATATTTGTACTAAGTTAGAAAAAATGCTGCGAAAAATAATCATTAATTATAGGCCCTGTGTCATATGTATTTCCTATCTTGACAGGAGGAAAAACAGTTTTCTATTTCTTAAAGTCTCAAGATAACTCAGACTTATGATGCTATTAGTGTCAGAAGCACCTCAGAAGGGTGAAGGAAGAAGCATCACACCATAATACCCTCTGTGACAGTAAATCACGTAACATGTCCGGTGAGGAGCAGAGGCAAGAGAAATAAGGTCAGTGGTTTACCAGAAAAGCCTATCAGTAGCTTCAAACTTTGTCTTTGGATCCAAAATAAAACTCTAGGCAATGTTTTTGGAATTTTTTTTGCACTTCATCTAAACTGATCTTAAGTATCTTGACTGGAATTCTCTTGCTCTCAGGTGTGACTGGAAGTCAACATATAAAAGCATTACCAGAGAAATATTTCTTCCTTCAAAAGATTTACAATCATAAAAATTAAAAATAATTCTGTAATCTGTCACTTTTTAAAGTAATGTCTACTCCCAATGCTGGGCTCAAATTCATGACCCTGAGTTCAAAAGTCATATGCTCTACTGACTAAGCCATTAAGACATCCCTCTGTCTAACGTTTTTGATTAACTCTTGGCATTAACTCAAACAGCATTTAACATGCAGTAAATGATTATCTTTTTTTAAAAAATAAAAGTTTTTATTTAGTTCAGTAATCTCTACGCCAACGTCGGGCTAAAACCCATGACCCCTAGATCAAGATTTGCACGCTCCTCTGGCTGAGCCAGCCAGGTGCCCCTGAATGATTATCTTTAACAAAGATAGAACTTTTAACACTAACCCATGTTTTTCTAGAAGAAGTGAACTTCTTTCCTTTCTAAGGTTTCTTTCCTTAGAAATTAGAGTTTAGTTAAAGCCAACTAATTCTGAGGTTCCCTATCAAAATACACTTTTTTCCTTAAGAGCAATAAGAAAGCTTTCAGTCATTCTTTACCTTTTCAAAGCTAGCCACAATGAAGAAAGGAGTCTCACAGATGTAAAAGACAGTAGGCCACCCCAGTAGGCAGTACATGTTCCAAACAGAAAGAGAATCAAGGATACAAGGGGGAAACACATACTCTGACTAGTTAAAACGATGGCATCTAATTCTGGTAACATTAACACATCCCATAACTCCTTAAACCATTTATATCTGTGGATAAAAGAAAACATACAATAAAAGAAAAAAATCAACAACTGACATTCAAATATTTAATATCTGAGGTATCTGGTCATTCATTAGAGTCCCCTAAGTTTCATGATACTCAATGAGTACTTATACTGAAAAACCAATTTCAATTCCTTATAGAGAAAAAGTTATTTATCTTCCAAGTAAGTCTACTGATCTTCAAGGATCTGAGCCCTGAGTATCAATGCTGTTCCTTGTAATAAATAAGTTGTCTTTTTTTTAAGCTAGAAAACCAACAGCTAATTGTAATAACTAACGAAAAGAGATCTAATGTACACCGGTTCTCAGCATAAAACACAAAATAAGAATAAATTAAAAATGGAATGCTAAGTGTGGTAGAGATCCAAAATACACTTTGTATGGGAAGAAAAAGTGATCTGAAGCACTGTTTCACAAATATCCTATAATGGTTTGCACTCATGAATTTGGAAGGCAGCTATGCTCACCACTATACCACCAACGCTGCACACACTCATGAATTTGGGATACTCAAAAATTACGGACCATATGTATCCCTTTGCAAATTTAAGAAGTTTGGTATATTTACAGATTAAGTTTCTATAACTGATACATATATATTATAATTTCTATAATTACTTTTGAAATGGTTATAATATCAAAGTAAATGTTGATATACCTATTAGGACTCTGCCTAAAAATCCCATTTAATAAAATAAGACAATTGCCATATTTGTATGAGTATTTATATATCATTATGGGGCATACTATGCCCCTATATATATATATGCCCCTATTATATATATGAAACATGTTTTATATATAAAAATAATTAAACATGTTTCATATATATAAAATAATTAAAATATTATCACAGATAATAAAACTTACCCCAACAGAAACTTAATCATGATTACAAAAGGATCAACTTTGTATGGCTTGGCTTCTTTATCCAACACAGTAGCATATTCTAAGCAATGACCTGGTGATTAAAAAAAAAATAGTAACTATGAGTCATATCATACACTGACTGCATTGTAAGAGCAACATATTTCATGTCAGAGAAAGCAAGGGTCACAATTATCATAAAGACTCTCTTCACAGATTAGAAATTACTGTAACTCAATAGATCATATGTAAGAGTACGCAATCACTTCTGAAACAATTTCAGGAAGCCAAAGCTGGGGTTTCACCATTTGCATTTTCAAAAAGCTCCAAACATGATTTTTTTTAAAAAACAACTTAACTGAGATGTAATTCTCATACCACACAATTCATTAAAAGTACACACAATTTAGTGGTTTTAAGTATATTCACAGTTATGCCTTCATCACCACAATCAGTCTAAGAACATTTTCATTACTCCCAAAACAAACTTGTTCTCCTTAACTGTCACCTGCTCCCAGGGAACAATTAATTTACTTTCTGTTTCTAGAGAAAGGCCTATTCTTAACATTTCCTATAAACAAAATCATATAATGTACAGTCCTTTGTGACTGGCTCCTTTTATTTGGTGTGTTTCCAAGATTCATCCATATGTGAGCAGGTGTCAGCACACTCTAGTTATGTGTTTATCAGCTGATGGATACTTGGGTTGTTTCTGCTTTTTGGATATGAACAGTGCTTCTGTGAACATGGGGGCACAAGTTTAGTGTGGGTATCTGTTCACATTTTTCTTGGATATATACCTAGGAGTACAGTTCCTGAGTCACAGAGCAACTGCCAACCTACTTTCCAAAGCATCTATACCATTTCACATTCCCAAAAGCAGCATATGAAGGTTAAAATGAATACTAAAGGCAGACTTGAAATTGTAAGTCATTGAAAGGAAATCAGTAGCTGCAGAAGGATTTGGCAAGAGGAAATGGTAGGGATATTTTTGGACTATTTTTATGTATTTTGATCCACTGTCTTTTCCTATCTCATCTCCCTTCATTACAACCCAAGCCCAACAATGTGTGAGGGCTTTATAAAGTAGGCTCCTGGGAAACTATTTTCATTGCTATCCTCTAGGAAAGGTTTTGTCCAATGCAGTGTATATTCTAATCGGGATCTCCGGATTCATTCTTCACCCTTACTTTGTTCTGAGCTCTGGGAGGCTGACTTAGGTGCAATGAATGATAGGCACTGATAAGAGGAAATAAGGTTCATCTATGTATTTCCCTGCCTTTTCCCCCTGCTGAGCCACAGCTTGACAGTGGCTATAGCTGTAGTAATGCTGCCCTCCACTACAGCCTTCTAGGCTTGCTCACTCCCTTGCCCTGAAAACGAGGAGTATCAGACGGCTCTACTGCTAACCTGGCCCTTAATCATTTCTTGTTGGTTTCTCTTAACTCTACCCATACCTTTGAAATAGTCTCTTCATTAAAATAAACTCTCAGTTATTCCATTCAGGACCTAACTGATGTAGTGGAACAGCCCAGACATTACACTGAATGCCTACTATGTGCCTGACACTACATTAGGTACTAGGGATGGAATGGGGAACAAGATCCCCATCAAGGAGACTCTCCCTCTTAAGATATCCTCAGAATAAAGGGAAAAAATTTCAGGCACTAAAGTGTAAAATGGAAAAGCTAAGTAAGGAATCTTCTTGGGGATCTCCTAAAACCAGAGGATCTGAAATGCCTGTAAACTGGAGAGATGGGTCATGAACTCAGCCACATGAGGGACAAATAAGTAGTAATGAAGAACTTTGGAGAAAAGGGGTGGAGAGAGATGGAGAGGAGGAACAGAAACATTCTTACCTGTTGAGAAAAGAGAATATAACTGTCCTCCATAAGCAAGAAGGATACTAGATGTAACATAAGCAGGAAGAGCTCCTCCGTGAAATCGAACTACCTAGAAAACAGGCAAATCACGGGGCAACTTCTGAATATTCATGTTCATGAAATTAATGTACTTTCACATGAAATAAAAGTGTCTTTCTTCACTTTATATTTTCCCTGACATGGCCACAGAGGTACTTCCAGTAATGGGTATCAAAACTCTAAGTAAAATAAATATCAAGAATATACAGTATGTTAGAAACATGTAATCAGAATTTTTCATAAAGGTGCAACAAAAAAAATACACAGTAGAGAAGCATATACTACAGACTTTTTTAACAAGGTACATTTATTGAGCATTTAATATAGTCCAGGCATGATACTAAACATTTTATACGTGTTATCTCATTCTCTCCTCCCAAAATCCTTTGAGGTAATTCTTATCCCTATTTTACAGATGAAGAAATTCAGGCACAGGGAGCCCAAAGCTTGCACAATTAAAAACCTAATAGACAAGTAGGGGAACATGGGTGGCTTAGTTGGTCAAGCATCCAACTCTTGATTTTGGCTCAGGTCATAATTTCAGGGTGATGTGATCAAGCCCGGTGTCAGGCTCCACGCTTGGCATGGAGCAGGACTGAGATTCTCTCTTCCCCTTTCCCTCTGTCCCTTGCATGCATGCACACTCTCTCTTGAAAATAAATAAATAAAATCTTTTTTTTTTTTTTAAAGATTTTATTTATTTGACAGACAGAGATCACAAGTAGGCAGAGAGGCAGGCAGAGAGAGGAGAGCCCGACGCGGGACTCGATCCTGGAACCCCGAGATCATGACCTGAGCCGAAGGCAGCGGCTTAACCCACTGAGCCACCCAGGCGCCCTAAATAAATAAAATCTTAAAAAAAAGATAAGTTAATAGACAAACAAGTTTCTCATTAACTCTTATTGTCCTCATCAGTAAAATGGGGACAATATGGTACTTACCTTATAGGTGATTTTAAAGTTTAAGGATGTTCACTTGTGTAAAGCATTTACAGTATTAACTCAAACCTGTTAAGCTATCACAAAATATTAGCTGCTATTACAAGTATACCTCATTTTATTGTTTTTGCTTCACTGCACTTTGGAGATAATTGAATTTTTTACAAATTGAACATTTGTGGCAACTGGCATTGAACAAGTCTATTGGTGCCATTTTTCCAATAGCATTTGCTCACTCTGGGTCATACTTTGAGATTCCTCGCAACATTTCAAGTGTTTTCATTATTATATTCGTTATTATAATCTACAATGACTGATTATGACTCATGGAAAGCTCAAATAATGGTTAGCATTTTTTAGCTATAAAGTTTTAAAAATTGAATCATACTCAATGCCTGCTAATGACCTGGTAGAAAACATATAGAGTACAGAAACAGGGGTGCCTGGGTGGCTCGCTGGTTAAGCATCTGACTGATTTTGGCTCAGGTCATGATCTCAAGGGTCGTGGGGTTGAGCCCGAGGTGGAGACCCCATGGGGGGGTACCCCACTTAGCAGGGAGTCTGCTTGAGGTTCTCTCCTGCGTGTGTACGCATGCACTGTACACACTTGCGCTCCCAAATAAATCTTAAAAAATTAAAAAGGAAGGGCGCCTGGGTGACTCAGTGGGTTGATCCCAGGGTCCTGGGATTGAGTTCTGCTTAAGGCTCTCTGCTCAGCAGGGGGCCTGCTTCTCCCAGCTCTCTCTCTGCCTGCCTCTCTGCCTACTTGTGATCTGTCAAATAAATAAATAAAATCTTTTAAAAAAAAAAAAGGAGAGGGGGAGGAGAAAATGGTAGAGGAGGAGGAGACTTAAATTTCATCTGGTTCCAGGAATTTAGCTAGATAGTTATCAAACCATTCTGAACTACTACAAACTCAACAGGAGATTGAAGAAAAGAATAGTAGCAATTCTATGAACAGAAAAGTAGCCACCTTCTAGAAGGTAGGACGTGTGGAGAAGTGAATCTGAGGCAATAATTTGGAAGATACACTATGGGGGGAGGGAGCTTCCATCAGCTGGCTACCAGCAAGCGAAAGAGCAGCAGAGCACAAAATCTGAACTTTTAGAAGTCTGCTCCACTGAGGGACGTCGCTCTAGTAGCTAAGCCGGGGGTAGAATCCTCCCTGGGACAGTGTGGTCTCAGGACTCTCAGGGTCACAGAAAGACCGGGCAGAGCTCGGGGCAGAGGTCCCAAGTATTGGAGCAGGGAAGCTGGCTGCAAAGAAGGAGCTGAAGAGTGGGCTCTCAGCTCAGGGCTGCCTTAAACCACAATCCGTGGCACAGTTGGGCCACTATTCTTCGAGCAAGGACCCAACAAGCAGCAGGTCCAGGGAGACTTTCCTTCCTCCCCAGGAGGAGTGGTGTGGGGGCAAACCACAGGAATCTGCTAGGTTTGGAAACTCCAAATGGGGTTGTGCGCCAGAGACAGAAATGCTCAGTCACACAGGCCAGGTGAGCATGGAGTGGGGCCGGAAACCAGAGAGACAGGAGTGATTGCTTTTCTCTGAAGGCTCCCTGGGGAGGAGGGCCCTGAGTTCTCAGCTCCTCTGGGACCAGAGATTGGGAGGCCACCACTTTCGTTCTCATCCTCCAAAGCTGTATGGAAAGCTTTCAGGGGACAAAAGTTACAGACAGCAAACCCGAGCAGATTGCTTAGCCTGGCCCCTGGCAGGGGTGGTGCAATTCTGCATCAGGCAAAGACATGTGAGAATCACTGCAACAGGCCCCTCCACCAGAAGATCATCAAGAACAATCAGCCAAGACTAAGTTTATCAATCAATGAGAACTGCAAAACTCCAGTGCTAGAGGAATATAGCACATAGAATTCATGGCTTTCCCCCCATGATTCTTTACTCTTTCAAAGTTAGTTTTTAAAATTTTTTTTCTTTTTCTATTTTTAAAATTTTTCCTTCTTTTTTCAAACATCTTAATTCCCTTTTTAAAATCCATTCTCATTTTTACAGTTATATTCTATCCTTTCATTGTATTTAACCTTATTTTTTGTATTATTTAAGTTTTTCTTTCTTTAAGCTTTTGGGATACAGTTTCTTCCAACAGACCAAAATATATCCTAAATCTAGTATATGGCTTTGTCCTAGTCTCCAGCCTGATCACATTCTCTCCTTTTTAATCTTTCTTTTTCTTTTTTCAACCAACTTCTTATCACTTTTATAAAATCTTTAATTTTCATCTTTATAGTCATATTCCATCTCTTCATCATACTTACCCTTATTTTGGTATATATATAAATTTTTTTTTTTAAAATTTTGGGAGGCAGTTTCTTCTAAAGACCAAAATTTAGTGTGTGGCTCTGTTCTATTCACCAGCCTGATCATATGCTTTTTTTTTTGTGCCTTTCTCCACCATCCCCCCCACCCCCGCCACCCTGCTGTTTTGGGTCTATTCTGATTTGTTTAGTGTATATTTTTCTGGGAGTTGTTTTAGCATTTTGTTCTCTCATTCATCTATTCTTCTCTGGACAAAATGACAAACTGGGAAAACTCACCTCAAAAAAAAGAACAAGAGGTAGTACCCACTGCCTGAGACATAATCAATACAGACATTAGTAAGATGTTGGAACTAGAGTTCAGAATGATGATTATAAAGATACTAGCTGGGCTTGATATAAGCATAGAAGATACCAGAGAATCCCTTTCTGGAGAAATAAAAGAACTAAAATCTAACCAAATTGAAATAAAAAAGGCTATTAATGAGGTACAATAAAAAAATGGAGGCTCTAACTGCAGGATAGATGAGGCAGAAGAGGGAATTAATGATATAGAAGACCAAATGATGAAGAATAAAGAAGCTGAGAAAAAGAGAGATAAACAACTACTAGATCACAAGGTGAGAATTTGAGAGATAAGTGATACCATAAGACGAAACAATATTAGAATAACTGGGATCCCAGAAGAAGAAAGAGAGAGAGGGGCAGAAAGTATACTGGAACAAATTGTTATGGAAAAAGAATTTTCTAATTTGGGGAAGGAAACAGGCATCAAAATCCAGGAAGCAAAGAGAATTCCCCCTCAAAATCAATAAAAATAGGTCAACACCCCGTCATCTAATAGTAAAACTTACAAGGCTCAGAGACAAAGAGAAAATCTTGAAAGCAGCTCAGGACAGGAGAACTGTAACCTACAACAGTAGGAATATTAAATTGGCAGCAGACCTATCCACAGAGACCTGGCAGGCCAGAATGGATTGGCATGATATATTCAAGGCACTAAATGAGAAAAATATGCAGCCAAGAAAACTATATCCAGCTAGGCTGTCACTGAAAATAGAAGGAGAAATTAAAAAAAACTTCCAAGATAAACAAAAACTGAAAGAATTTGAAAGAACACAAAACCAGCCCTACAGACAATATTGAAAGGGGTCCTCTAAGCCAATTTGAAAGAGCCTAAAAGTAACACAGACCAGAAAGGAACAGAGACAATATATAGTAACAGTCACCTTACAGACAATACAATGGCCCTAAATTCTTATCTTTCAACAGTTACCCTGAATGTAAATGGCTAAATGCCCCAATCAAAAGACAAAGGTATCAGATTCAATAAAAAGCAAGACCCACCAACAGGCTGTCTGCAAGAGACACATTTTAGACCCAAAGGCACCTCTGAACTTAAAGTGAGGGGGTGGAAAAACATTTACCATTCTAATGGACATCAGAAGAAAGCTGGGTGGCAATCCTTATATCAGACAAATTAGATTTTAAACCAAAGACTATAATAAGAGATGAGGAAGGACACTATATCATACATAATTAAAGGTTCTGTCCAACAAGAAGATCTAACAATTTTAAACATCTGTTTTTAAATATCTATGCCCCTAACATGGGAGCAGCCAGTTATATAAATGAATTAATAACAAAATCAAAGAAACACATCAACAGTTATACAGTAATAGTAGGGGACTTTAACACCCCCCTCACTGAAATGGACAGATCATCTAAGCAAAAGATCAACAAGGAAATAAAGGCTTTAAATGACACACTGAACCAGATGGACATCACAGATATATTCAGAACATACCATCCCAAAGCAACAGAGTACACATTCTTCTCCAGTGCACTTGGAACATTCTCCAGAACAGATCACATCCTGGGTCACAAATCAGGTCTCAAATGGTACCAAAAGACTGGGATCATTCTCTGCATAATTTCGGACCACAATGCTTTGAAACTAGAACTCAATCACAAGAGGAAAGTTGGAAAGAACTCAGATTCATGGAGGCTAAAGATTATCCTACTAAAGAATGAATGGGTCAACCACAAAATTAAAGAATTAAAAAAATTCATGAAAGCAAATGAAAATGAAAACACAACTGTTCAAAATCTTTGGTCCAAGCCTTTCTCAAGAACAGGAAAGGTCTCAAGTCTACAACCTGACCCTACCTATACCTAAAAGAGCTGGGAAAGAACAGCAAAAAAAGCCTAAACCCAGCAGGAGAAGAGAAATTAAATAAAGAGAAACAGAAATCAATGAAATAGAAACCAAAAGAACAGTAGAACAGATCAGCCAAACTAGGAGCTGGTTCTCTGAAAGAATTTAAGATTGAACCCCTAGCCAGACCTATCAAAAAGAGAAGAGAAAGAACCCAAATTAATAAAATCATGAATGAAAGAGGAGAGATCACAACCAACACCAAAGAAATTATACAATCATAAGAACATATTATGAGCAACTATATGCCAAAGGTCCTGGGAGGCAGGAAAAGAGAAGAAGAGTCAGATTCACAGTGATTTGATATAAGAAAGGCCCTACTTGCCATTGCTGGGTTTGAAGAAGAAGGAAGGGACCACAAGTCAAGAAGTGCAGGCAGCCTACAGAAGCTGGAAATGGCAAACAAACAGGGACCACAAGTCAAGAAGTGCAGGCAGCCTACAGAAGCTGGAAATGGCAAACAAACATGATTTCCCAGAGTGTCCGGAAGAAACACAACCCTGGGCACCTGTGTGGGTCAGTCATTAACCATCTGCCTTTGTCTCAGGTCATGATCCCAGGGTCCTGGGACTGAGCCACGCATCAGGCTTCCTGCTCAGCAGGATGCCTGCTTTTCCCTCTCTCACTTCCCCTACTTGCATGCCCTCTCTGTCTCTCTCTCTCTGTCAAATAAATAATAAAATCTAAAAAAAAAAAAAAAAAAAAAGAAGAAGAAAGAAAAAAAGAAAAAAGAAACACCACCCTGTTAACACCTAACATCTTTACTGGAAACCCATTTGCAATTTCTGATCTCCAGAACTATAGGATAATGAATTTGTGTAAAAACACTAAGTTAGTGGCAATTTCTTATCGTGGTAATATCAAATTAGTATAATAATAAAGCCATAAATATAAATAGTTTCATCATCATTTTTAAATGTGTAACATAGATTTCTCAATGTATAATTTAAATTTTTAAGCCTGGAATATAAAGTGGGGTTTTCCCCCACAACAATTCTGTTTCTGAATTTTGATGTGACTCTTTTCTTACAGCAAAACTGAATTTAAAAATATTACATTTAAAAATATATCGAATACTATCTAGATATGACATTGTCTAAATAGTTTTATTATATAAGGAAATGTTATCAGAAGCATTAAAATTTCTAAATAATTTTAAAAAAAGAAAAGAAAAGAAAACCGTACAGAAGTTAAGCAGCATAGCAGGCTTAGAGTCAGCCTTCTGGATTTAGACTATAGCTCTGCCTCTCGCTAGCTCTGTGTCCTTGGACATGTTACTTTACACCCCCCCCCTTCTCCCTGTGCCTTTATTTACAAAATGGAGATAAATAGCACTTATCTCACAGGGAGTTTGAGGCTTAAATGTGTTCAGTTGTATAAAGCATTTGGCACAGTAACTGGCACAGGTAGGTGATCAGAAAATAGCTGTTATTATTAACCTTTGATACTCTTCACTGTCTTTGGAAATCTTCTAGGAGTTTCTATTATAGTATTCTGAACATGGCAGTTCCTTGTAATGACTATCACTGTTGTGAGTATTAACTATTCTACTGGGCTACAGCCACAGCTCGTATAACAAATGACAAAATCCACAATCATAAACTGGCCACTATGGAACATATTCAAATTGTAGAGGCTTGATTTGGTTTAGTATTTGGCACAGTATTTCTTTACATTTCAAATTAGACGCCAACATTAAAAAATTTAAAAAGTTTTATCTAAAACTCTAGATTTCCAGTTTCTCTTAAAATCATTAAGCAGCTGCCTTCGGCTCAGGTCTTGATCCCAGTGTCCTGGGATCGAGTCCCACATCAGGCTCCTTGCTCGGCAGGGAGCCTGCTTCTCCCTCTGCCTCTGCCTGCCTCTCTGTCTGCCTGTGCTCGCTCTCTCTCCCTCTCTCTCCCTCTCTCTCTGACAAATAAATAAATAAAATCTTTAAAAAAAAAAAATCTACAGATTCAGCAATATTAGTCTTCATTCCTATATAGAAATGACTTACTAGTTTTTATAATTCTCTTGAGAAAGTAATTTCAGCTTTATTTTTTGCCCTCTTTCATTAGAATAAAGAACATGTAAATATTTTTCTCTCCTTTTTCTAAAAAAAAAGAAAGAAAAACTAATTTGATGGAAAATTAACTAAGCAAAGTCTAAAGATTCTCCCAAATTGTTTCTCTTTATTCCTATTCTCAGTCTTCTTTGACTGAATCAGCAACACTGAAAATATGTATTATTTTTAAAAGATGAATAATATATACTACATCAATTCATTCTCCCATTCTCAAGCTAAATTTTTAAACAAACATGAAGGAAGAGCATCACATCTTTCAGTAATTTGGGAAAGACTTAATTACCACAAATTCTTTGACATTTAAAAAAGTACCCACCTTTGATCCTGTAATACCTACATATCTTTGTTTTTTAGATCAATTTCCATGCCTTAACAAGAATATTAGTATGTCCTTATTTGATGGACATATAATTATGCTTGGCATCAAGTATCAAAATAACTTGACTTTTCCTGTCACTACTCTGAATTATGAGCCCTAGGGATGATATGGATAAGACAGTATGCTATTTTTCAGCCCATACCACTGTATACAGTAACATGCCTTTTGGACATACTAAAAATACAATAGCATCAATTCTTCCTCTATATGCCAAGACATAATTTTTCTTTTTTTTTCCACCCATCCCCTATAATTTTTCTTAAAAAAGGTCCCTCAACAAGCTAGAGAATTTACTATAACTATCCATGGTGCTACTCTTCCAATTTATACCATTTAATCTTCTCTTTCTAATGTAGCACATTTTACATATGAACTTAGAATTTTCTAATGTTCACAGATTTAATAATAATCACAATCTAGTTCTCACCAAATTGTTGTGAGAATCAAATGAGATAATGCATATAAAAAATTTCTGGGTTAGGGGCACCTGAGTGGCTCAGTGGGTTAAAGCCTCTGCCTTCAGCTCAGGTCATGATCTCAAGGTCCTGGGATGGAGCCCCGCATCGGGTTCTCTGCTCAGCAGGGAGCCTGCTTCCCGCTCTCTCTCTCTGCCTGCCTCTCTGTCTACTTGTGATCTGTCAAATAAATAAATAAAATCTTAAAAAAAAAGTATTAAAAAATTTCTGGGTTAATTTTGATTTGTGAGTTTTATAATTACAGTTAAAGGACTTAAATTTTTAAAATTCTGCTATGCTATGCCACAACAAAAAAATAAAAATTAGAAGGCACAATAAAACTTTTGTGAGTTTTAAAACGAGATATAATTTTTGATTAATTAATATTATTATTTA
This sequence comes from Neogale vison, assembly GCF_020171115.1. NCBI lineage: Eukaryota > Metazoa > Chordata > Mammalia > Carnivora > Mustelidae > Neogale > Neogale vison. The sequence continues at coordinate 9,163,933 of NC_058093.1, forward strand.
TGCCAGGTTATACAATTCCGCAAATTATAACGATGTTGAGTAATAGAGAGCGAGAGAGAGACAGAGCACAAGCAGAGGGAGTTGGAAGGCAGAGGGACTAAGGAGAAGCAGATTCCCGGCAGAGCAGGGGAAGCCCCATATGGGACTTGGTCCTAGGACTCTGGGATCATGACTTGAGCCAAAGGTAGTGACTTAACCTACTGAGTCACCCAGGCACCCTCAATAAATTATTTTTATAACACTATTTGCTATGAACTACAGCAATAGTAAATTTAAAGTATTTCAACTCAAAAAATAGTAAATTTAAAGTATTTCAACATGTTTATTTTTAATATATTTACTTTTTATTTTTACAGATTAAGCACATACAACATAAAAAGTTATTTGAAAATGTGTGTTTATGTAACAGAGCCTACAAATTTTACTGGACTATGAATTATAGCATAGTATGTGCAACATGAAATCTTAATAGGACATTCAATTAGCCAAAAACACTAATTTGACAATCAGGAATCAGCTCTCATCTCTAGGAATGAACATCACCTTAAAGCGAGGCATGGCCAACTAAGATTTGTCTGCCAATAATTGGTGTTGGATTTTATTGAAGAGGGAAAAAGAAGGAAAAGGAGAAAAGTCAAAAAGAAAGAAGCAGCTGCAACAGTTCCAGCAGCAAGAGACCATATTTAGTTAAAATATTTTATTATCTGGACCTTCCCAGAAAAAAGTCTGCAACCCTTGCCTTATAATATGATTAAGGCAATCCATAATCAAACAGGAATCACTTACCTGTCCAAGTATTTGTGAAAAGGAAGTCTTAACTGTCACCTAGTTTAAAAAAAAAAAAAAAAAAAAAAAAGGTTATTTCTCCTAAAGCCTTCTAGTTCACATTTTATTAAACTAAGTACTTCTGTGCATCTCTACACATAATCATTAATTTTTTTAATAATGACTGACCTAAATTCATTTATGGTATTATAAGAATCTTCTGAACCAGAAATTTTAATTTGTATTAAGTGTAGTTTTATTGTTCAGCATATTTTCCTGGATTCTAACTCTCTGACAACTGGATGAATGCTATGGTACTTGTGGTAACCCTTTACTAACTAGGATATTTGATTAAACAGAATATCTTAGTACCACGTAATTCAAGCTAAAGGACTTGACTGAACGACTGAATTCAGAAGCTATACATATGTTTGCTGAACAATTAAACACAAATTAACCTATTACATAACCAGTATTTTAAGTCTCAAACCTACAACTGTATAGCACTAAGTATAGTTAAGCTAAGGCAATTCTGAGTAAACTTCACAAAAACAAGTTTTATAAGATATAAGACCAGAAACAGAGCACATTTGGTAAAATTTAAGCCAAAACAATATTTTAAAGAGAAATTCATCAATTATTATCTCTATTATAAATACACTTTTTTTATATTAAGAAGTCTGCGGAAAAAGGAAATACGTATTTCATACAGAAATTATAAAATGACTTCAAAATACTTACTTTTTAAAAACAAAGTACTTATAAAAACATGGATTTTTTTAATGTGCAGTATTTGTAGCCAAATTATTAATGGAATTTTTGCTATCACTATTAGAAATATGAAGGCACACGTTAAAAACCATTATAGCCCTACAAAATCCTTCAGTGTTAAAAAGAGAAAGATATTAAAGCATTAATAAATACTATGAAATCCAAAGTAAGTCGTAATTGAGGTCCAATAAAACTTGTTGCCAACATACAGTCTGACCTACCAATTCTAGTCCAACCCAAGTTAATTCTAATGAAGAACCCAAATATTTAAGGTTGTTTTAAAGGAACTGAATAGAATGAAGATATTTCACATAAACCAGAAATCACCATTAAAATGTATAATCTCTTAAATCTGGAATCCTTAGAATCTGGGGTGTTCTGACACAGAGGGACTCCTGTAGTTCATGAATCCATAAAAGTATATGTCAGTCAAGTTTATCTCCCTTCTCTTGGAGCAGAGATGTACTGTGGTAGTAAAACAAACACAGCAGGCATACTACACTGCACATATAAATGACAAACAGAGATTTAAAAAGCTAGTGAAAAGAAGAGTCTTATGCTTATCCAGTAGAGGTGGAAACCAACATATATCATATTAATTATTGCAGTAAAGCCATGTCAGCTGATTTCATGATGTTCTTCAATTTATAGAGAATTTTGAACTTCGAGCCTCCAAAATTAGAAGGTTAATCTATAGTCTCAATTTTATTTTCTATTACTTATTAAGACATATACTTTCAATAGTCCAGCCTGAGGAAATACTGAGGTGGTGCTGACAGGCAAAATGGAGAATATTTAAGGCATCATAAAAGTCCATTTCATGTATTTATTTGCTTCCACATTGCCATATATCTATGGTTAATATAAAAATATATTTCCTGTGTATTCTATAACTAAATCTTAAAAGTTAAGCAAACATGCAACTTACTTCATACTGACAGTCTGAAGATGTATACATTTTTAATAATGCTACATGGCTGTCGTTTTCTGGTTGAGCAATGTGGAGTTTCAGAGAAATTTCTGTAGAAGATGGTACCCTGAAAAGATAACTTAAATATTAATTCTCAAATACAAAATGCTGTTAAATATCCATTGCTAAATCAATCCTCGCACAGCACAATGAAATAATGGAGAGGAAGACAAATGTCAGAGACGTTATTATAGATGGACATTTTTTCAATTTTATCACAGTTGTTTGAATGCTCCGTCATCTAGAACAGGCATTGGAGGACAGTCTAGGAAGGGGTCAAAGCTCCAAGCAAGTAAAGTTTAAATTATATATCATTTAGATAAGAATACTACATTGTCTTATTATATTATCTTATGAACATAATGCTACCTAAAGGATAGGTACATTTTATTAAGAGGCACTTAAATAGTTTCATTAAAATTTCACTATGATTTAAATAAACTAAGAAGAATATGTACTATTCAAAATGGCCAAAGTTTAAGATAAATTCTTTCATATACTCACTGCGCAATAGTAAGTGAATCTTCGTAAGACCAAGGAATATGAACTTTATAGATACTAGTTATTTCTTCTGTGGAAACATAAGGGAAATATGTGTTATAAACCTACTACAATACCTACCTACCAGTTCCCCAATCATAAAAAATAACCAGTAAGACTTAGATGATATAAAGAATTACCGAGAATTATTGAATAATGTTTAATTAGACTTACAAAAGATATTAGAGTATATGGAAACTGGTAAACTAGAAAACTAGAGCAGAGTAGGTAAACAAACAAACAAACAAAAAAACCAACTAGGTAAACTAGGAAACTAGAGCAAACTAAGAAACTGGTAAAACAGCTAAAATGAATTACTATTAATAATGAGATAGAAAAATATATATAGCATTTTAAAAAAGTAGGTATTTAAACTGATACAGTTGAAGATACTTAGTATTAAGAAAGGGTCTATGTTAAATCTATTGGAAATACAGCTTTTCTACTATCATAACCTAATCTTAATTCACATAAATAAATAAATATTATATAAAATTCGAGTGAGGATCTATTGATTCTTCAAATGACCAATACCATTCTTCTCAGAAATACACTTACCTTTGACTCCGGAGCACTTGCTTACTACGTTGATTTTAAAAGCCTGGTATATCTAATAAGAGTTTGACCACAAAAACAAAAACAAGAAAAACAAAAGTTTATTTTGTTTGCTTAACTAAACAGTGAGGTAAAATCAAATCTTTGTTATAATCAGGATAATTACCTGTCCAAAGTTTAGAAGTTCTATATTATAAAACAGGCCACTTGTATTTAATATCACTTTCCTTGAAGACAGTCCTGTTGAATTGAAAGTACTGTATCACTTAGAATACCAAACAGTTTTTAAAAGAGTACTAATTGCTTAACAGTGTTTAACTAATGCTAATACATTTTTAATATTAAAAAATAATTTATAGGTTTTCATTTCTGTTTATGAAGGAGTGAACTCCTAAAAATCCTACCCTCTTTCAATACACTCCAGACAACATTTACAATATATGTATTTTAAAAAGTCAACTACATATTTTCAATTTCAAACAGGTATGCTGTCTTTGTAGATCTTTCATTTTATATGTCTTTAATCTCATCTTTTTTTTTCCTAAAGATTTTATTTATTCATTTGACAGAGAGAGCGATATCATAAGCAGGCAGAAGGCAGGCAGAGAGAGGAGGGAAGCAGGCTTCCCACCAAGCAGAGAGCCTGATGGGACTCAATCCCAGGACCCCGAGACCATTACCTGAGCCGAAGGCAGAGGCTCAACCCACTGAGTCACCCCTTTAATCTCATTTTTAATTAGATAAGTGATTCAGACTTATCATTTCTGTATTGTTCTGAGTATCTTTCTTACCCCCTGCCAAAAGGTGGGTGAGGGATAAAAATCTAAAACAGTTTCTGCTCTGAAGTAACTGATTTTTTTCATAAATGGAATATTAAAAAATATATATTTTAAGGATAGGCCATGTCAAAAGAGCAAGGAGCCAATCTAAAATCAGCTCCCAATATCCAAAGCTGGAACAACTTAAGCAAAAAAATGAGATGATAATATTAAATTATAATCCAATGAAAAAATATCCATGAGTCATACAGACATAAATAAAATTTGACTAAGTAAATAAATGGAAAAGGGACAACTTTCCTTTCATAAGAATTCCAACAAATACAGAATACCAGTAATAACTGCCTCAGACTAGAGGAACCAATGGATGCTAAAATTAGTGGGTTATTTTGAAGATAAAAGGGTACTGAAACATTCTCAAAGTAGCTCCCCCAAGACATTCATTAAATACAAACAGGAAACAAATAAATTTACAGTGGAGAAAGCTGGAAGACACTACCTTAACCAAGGAATCAAGGTTAACATTATTAGTAATTAGACATAGTGATATCCCATGTCCATCCATAGGATACAATGAGAAGTACACATAACTCTGGTGATATGCTTGCTAAAAATGCACAACCTTAATCTAATCATAAGAAAGCAGTAGACAAATCCAAGTATCTGATGTTTTACAAAATAGCTTACAAGTACTTTTCAAAATATGTCGAAATTATAAAAGACAAGGAAAAACTGAGGAATTCTCAAAGATTAGAGGAGATAAACAGGACATGACAACTGAATGCAATGTGGGAATGTGGAGAACACTGGTGGAAAAACTGATGAAAACCAAACAAAGCCTGTAAATTTAGTTAACAATGTTGTACGAATAATAATTTCTTAGTTTTGACAACTGCATTTTTTACATTAAGGTAAATGAAGGATATAGAACTCCGTGCTGTTTCTGTAACTGTTCTGAGTGCTCAAAATTATTTCAAAATAAAATTTAAAGGCATATTTAGTTACATGTATTTTACCACAATAAAAAAAAAATGGGGGGCGCCTGGGTGGCTCAATGGGTTAAGCCTCTGCCTTCAGCTCAGGTCATGATCTCAGGGTCCTGGGATCGAGCCCTGCATCGGGCTCTGCTCAGCATGAAGCCTGCTTCTCCCCACTCCTCTCTGCCTACTTGTGATCTCTGTCTGTCAAATAAATAAATAAAATCTTTAAAAAAAATGGGGAAAATATTTGGAGAAATCTTGAAACTTCCAAGGGCAGACAGCAATTTATACCTTATAATAAACATTTTATTAAAAGGGCCAACATGCAGTATAAATTCATGGAAGACCACCAAACACACACACACACACACACACACACACACACAATTACTTGCAAATGTGTATGACCAGGGAGAAAGTTAAATTTCACTTCTTAGAAGGTGACCTCTAGCCCGCTATTAAAATAACAACCAAACCACTGGAACACATGATATGGCTATTCTAAGAACTAAATTTGAAATACACAATATATAAAGTTACAGGCTCTTCATTATTGCAACTGACTGGCAAAATAAATAAGAACTCTGTTAAAAATAAAATTAATTCCTGGGATGCCTGGGTGGCTCAGTCGGTTGACTGTCCAACTGTTACCTCAGCTCAGGTCTTGATTTTGGGGTCCTGAGTTCAAGCCCTGTTCTGGGCTCCATGCTGGGTGTGGAGCCTACTTAAAAAAAAAAAAAAAAAAGAAATTCTTAAGGCTTCTAAAATCAAAGTACTTACCAAAGGAAAAAAGATGAGTTACAGGAAGCTGAATGGATCTTGTCTCTTTTTTAAAGAATTCACAATCTACAACAAACTAAAATATAAAACATTGTTTTTTTTAGAAAAAAATAGAATTACATGTATAGTAAAATACCTTCACTCGATGTTTGAGTGGATTAAAGTCTATAAAAAAACCAGCTTTGGAGAAGTTATTACCTATCACATTCTCACTCTGGCTATACTTAAATGGCAATAATTACTCAAGGAGAGATGTTAAACTAAGAAAATTTGATGAACAAGCTTAACTTAATAAATTATTACAGGATCATTTGTACAACAGCTGCTGTACAGTCTAGTTTCCTTCCAGTTAATTTCAGGTGTTTATAGAAGAAGGACTTTAAAGGATGGGTCAAAGCATTAAGAATCAAGGTTAATTCAAGATTAATTAGAGATTGAGATAAAAATCAATATTTTCATAGTAAAAAAGAAATACAATTTTGAATTTTAATTTTAAAAAATCCTGTATTAATTATGTATCTCCAACACACTAATTAGACTACAAAAGACTTGGAGATGGACATACTGCCATTTATCTACAGATGGCTAAAGTTATTTGTATAAGATTATTTTAAGCTAAACAGGAATTAGAATAAATGGAAAAAAAGGTTTACTAAGTACGAAGCACAAAAAAAATGCTATCTTTAAAAAAGTAAAACTAAAATGTGACATATGCATGATTACGATGTTTAGTAATGACATTTCTTATGTAATAACATTTCTACAATGGTATAAGGAACTTTGCCCTAAGCTGACTGCAGTAAGAATGGTTTCATTAGAATAATCTCCGTAAGCAAACCAAATTGCTTTGATCTATAGAAGCTGGAGAACAAATTAATCTGATGCCAAATTGTAGCTAGCAAGTAGACTGCTGTCTAGAGGAAGAAGAAAGCCAATGAGGTTTATCCTAGGTTTTTCCAATAAGTATACCTTGGATTGTGCTTGAAGCAATTGTTATTTTGTTTGCCTCTTGGGTGGATTTTTTGTTTCTGAAAGTCAAAAAAAGATGTGGGAAAATGCTATCTGACTACGGTACACATATTGGGAATAAAAGGAAAAACTTGTTAAGGGGATTTGCTTTTATCTCCCCTTCTATACTTAAAAGGCCAACAATATCATCAGACATTTTCCTTATAGAAAACAGCTGTTACAAAGTTAGAACAATCATCTACTGAACAAGACTATTCATTATATTTTTACAAAGCACTCTTGGGTGAGAAATTGCCTGAGACAGAGAATCAATTTTAAATCGCTTTGTATAGGTATTTAAAATAATACAATTTTTATTATTGCTTCAAAAATTTGGCTACTCCCTTTTCGGACTAAACCCATACCCAAGAAAAGAATTTGAGGATCTGCCTCTTTCTAATGAAATTATTTTGTTTTCTGTCATCAAAAAATGCAAGTAATTTCATATTTCCATTTTGAAAACTATATTATGAGTTGACTGCAAAAAATTTTCAAGCTATCTATTTAAATATATGTATCCTGAGAAACCATTCTACATATCTTATAACAGATATGTAGAAATTATAAAAGGCCTAAATTAACATCCTTGCGAGACTGGGTATGCAACAGTAGAGTCAGCAAGCATTACTTTTCAAAGAACATGAAGACATATTAAATATTCATTCGGCTGCTAAGGCTGGCTATTTGTGAAAGGCTCGTTAGTTTCTTGGAATAACGAGACAGGGCCTTTCCAAGTTTGGGAAAGATGTTTAAATTCATTCAAAACCAGCTTACCTGACAGAAAAAAACCCCTAAAGAGAGCTTTTAGAATTGAAGATGGTGAATTACCTTTCTCTTGAGCTAAGCAAAACAAAACAATGTATTCATTATAAGGTACTTCTGAGATTTAGTCTTTGCGTTAACTCCCAACTACATCCCCTTTTCCCTGTATCTTTAAAATTTTCCTAATGATTTTGCCCTCAAATCTCGACAATTTTCTCATTAAAGAACTATTTTTTTGAGCACTTACATGGTAGTGAGTTGCTAAAGGATGAGGATGCACAGTAGAATAAAATCTATCTGGTCTTAATCCCAAAGAATTTACAATATGGTTATGGTAATAGAGAGATAAACAAATAAATTATAATTCAGCATAATTCCTCCAAGAAGTTATAAACAAAGTGTCATGGAATTAAGAAGTTATCTGGTTGAGTCATGAAAAGGAGAACAGGAACACTTAGGATAGATACTGAAAGATGTTTGTTAGGTGAAATGTGGAAAGGGAAGTAGAAGGTTTTTACCTCTGTCTTCTTGCTTCCCTCTCCCACAACTTCTCTCAAAAATCACCAACCTTTTATTTCTACTCCCACTTCCCTAGTTCAAGCTCTCATAACCCCTTATTCAGCAGCTTGTCTGTTTCTAATCCATGCACACCATAAACAGATTCATCTTCCAAAATGGCTCTGATCCCACTTCTACTACAGTGAAAATCTTGCAGCAGCCTACTAACTCCTGAATTCTATGAAGTCCTAAATCTTCCAATCGAGGTCCTTGAGGGTATGGCCATGAACTACTTTCCCAGACTTTTCTTCCACTATTATCCTTCCCATGGTGGCCATCTTTTCTAAATTTCTATTTACTTATTCACTGTTTCCATACATATCTCACACATTCACACTTCCATGCTTGGATCTCATGGTTTCTTTGTCCCAGCAGTGCTGGACATTGTAACTTCCTGTAGTGTTGTTTCTAGTGACCACCTGGAATGTAGCTAATATAACTAAGGAGCTGATTTTATTAGTTTTAATTGCTTTTCATTTAAATAGCCACATGTGCCAGTAGCTCCCATATTGGATGGCACAGGTCTACAAAGTTTATGTTATGCATAAAAACTTTTAACTATCCTTTAAGGAAATTTAAAATATCACCTCATAATAAAGCCTTTCCTCATTCCACCATTCAGAGATATCTTCCCTTCTTAAACCTTTCATTTATTTGCTATATTCTGATTTGTAGTATATTTGGGGGGGTACCTCTTTTATTCTCCCTCTTCCCTCTGCTTCCAAATGCTTCTCTCCCCCTACCCAACAGTATGTAGTTTTTTGAGAATAGGATTCATGTCTTCCTCATTTGTTTGCCTCCTATAATTCCTGGCACAGAGTCTTGCACATAAAAGGGTACTCAATAATTTTGTAAGATTAATACAGAAAGTATGTTCCCACTTTGAACACAGAGACTTGGGTTTACTCTGCTTAGTTCAAGTTAGAGTAGATGATCTTAATGATTTAACAGTCTTCACCAAACTGGTCATTGTTTTAGATAAGCATTATGTCAAAGAATTCATCCAAAAATAACTTGAAAATTTAGCATGAGTATCCACTAAACATTCTGATAACAACCTTAACCCATTTGTTACCTTACTTCCATGAATAGATGGTACATAAACAACAAGATGAGACAAAGATAGATAGTCTTGAAGTCTTAACGTCAGAGACTAAAAAAGAAAAAGAAAAAAAAGGATATAAAAAGCTGATTTTATTTCTAAAGGTATACAGAACATAAAATATGTTCAAAGAAATTATAAATATTTCTTTCTTTTTTTATTTTTTTAAAGATTTTATTTATTTATTTGACAGAGAGAGATGACAAGTAGGCAGAGAGGCAGGCAGAGAGAGAGAGGAGGAAGCAGGCTCCCTGCAGAGCAGAGAGCCCGATGTGGGACTCGATCCCAGGACCCTGAGATCATGACCTGAGCCGAAAGCAGCGGCTTAACCCACTGAGCCACCCAGGCGCCCCTATAAATACTTATTTCTTAATTGGTTTTAAAAAAACTGATTTCACACTTTATATTCAGTACCTCATAAAATATCCATGTTTACATTTTCAGATCAATAATACTAAACTCAAATTCCTAACATTTTGTAAATATGGACTGCCAAAAATATTCCTTGAACTGTATCCCTTCATGTAAAACAAATGACATTTAATACTACATATAATTATTTTATATAATTATTTCTAGATTTGATATCTTTTATAATTTGTCCATTTGCTTTTTATAACATTACAATATGATTTCTACATTTATTTTGGTAGCTAGCATACAACAAAGAGTATTCAATAGATGAGGAATGAATGAATGCTAAAAATAATGGAGAGTTGCAACTTAATCTCAAATGATTCTGATCTAGCTGAAGCAGTAAAGAGTTGCTGCCTAATGATATATACGATTATCATCCCGTGGAACTTACTCAGTAAATGACATGAAGACACAATAAAACTAGTAAAGCACCTTATCAAATAAAAATCTATCTTTGGGGCACCTGGGTGGCTCAGTGGGTTAAACCCTCTGCCTTTAGCTCAGGTCATGATCCCAGGGTCCTGGGATCAAGCCCCTCATCAGGCTCCCTGGGAGCCTGCTTCCTCCTCTCTCTCTGCCTGCCTCTCTGCCTACTTGTGATCTCTGTCAAATAAATAAATAAAATCTTAAAAAAAATAAAAATAAAAAATAGGGGCACCTGGATGGCTCAGTGGGTTAAGCCGCTGCCTTCAGCTCAGGTCATGATCCCAGGGTTCTGGGATCGAACCCCAAGCTGGTCTCCCTGATTCACGGGGAATCTGCTTCTCCTCCCTCTCCCACTCCCTCTGCTTGTGTTCCCTCTCTCACTATGTCTCTCTCTGTCAAATAAATAAATAAAAATCTTAAAAAAAAAAAAAAAAAAGAAATTTCTGCAGTTAACTTTCTCCAGTGTTCTTCAGGAACACCTGTGTGGGCAAGGTGAACAGAGGTGCTGAAGCTGAAGAACCACAAGCCAGTGGCTGACAACCTGACCAGATCCACCCGGAGTATTTTCTAACTTAGGAGGCTTCACCTCAACTTACTTGCCAAAGCCTCAGCAATAGACTTAATTCATTCTAATGTAAATTAAAAGGCCTTAAAAGGGTCTCACAAATGACACTGACAGGCAACTGAGACCAAGGAACAGACGGCAGACACTATGAAAGATAATTAGAAAGAACCTTGGTTACTCTGTGTGGCCATCCTCTCTACTAGCCTGTTATTTATTCTCAAAAATACTTTTTTTCCTCAAGAATTTTTTTGTTAGGATCAGAATACTTTAAAAAGGTTAACAGAGTCAAAAAAAATTTCCTTATAAAGTTCCTATAAAGTTATAATATCAGTAGGAAGTTGACAATATAATCATATTCATGAACTTGTTAGATTGACAGGTAAGATTAATATGAAGTTTGGAAATTTTTCAGTGTTTTAAGGGTAAAATACCCTTAATGATGAAATAACACACACAGGAAATCAAATACCAGGTTTTGATGCACAGAGCAAAACTATGGTACTAAAATGATTAAGACAAAATGGCAACAAGGTAGTTTCCTCATATCAGTTATTTATTTTTCAGTTAGTTATCTTTATAAATTTTTGTTTTCAACAATAAATCCATTTTGGCTTACCAAATTCCTGGCTTGTTATGCTTTGGGTTTTCAGAAACTTCTTCACAGTACCCATGACAGAAAAATTTCATATGACTGGTATTTAAAAACTGAATTTACAGGTGCTTTGCTGGCGTCTGCTATTTACTATCAGTTCAGTCAGCAACAACGCTAAGAGTGATATGAGTGTCACCTGACACTACTTTTGTTGCAATGTTATGAATATGAATAAAATTCATAAAATCTTCTCACTTTAATCTTTTCTTTCTCTTCAACTTGATTTCAAAATAACTTTGTGTCCTTTTTAGAAGTGGCTAACACATACAATTTTGGATTTTCATTAAAATGGAGAAATTTATTTATGTTTATTAATTATAATCCTCATCCGCTATGAATACCTAAGATTGCAGAATACTGTAATCCCTGTTTTCTAAACATCTTTCTCCCATCTTCCCCCCTCTAAATTTCAGTAGGCTTTTAATGCTATCTGGCAACCTCCTTCAGCACTCACGATAAAAAGCAAGCAGCAGGGCACCTGGGTGGCTCAATGGGTTAAAGCTTCTGCCTTTGGCTTGGGTCATGATTCTAGGGTCCTGGGATTGCTCTCTTGCTTCCCTTCCCCTCTCTCTGCCTGCCTCTCTGCCTACTTGTGATCTCTGTCTGTCAAATAAATAAATAAAATCTTAAAAAAAAACAAAAACAAAAAAAACAAGCAGCAGTTGGGTGCCAGGGTGGCTCAGTCAGTTGAGTGTTCAACTTTTGATTTTGGCTTAGGTCATGATCTGCACATCCGACTCTTGCTTTTGACTAGGTCATAATTGCAGGGTCATGAGACTGAGCCCTGTATCAGGCTCCCCACTTAGCAGGGAACCTGCTTGAGACTCTCTCTGTCTGAAATAAATAAAGCTTAAATAAATAAATAAAAGTATAAGCAGCTGGAACAGCTTGTTCTGCTGTTCTGACAGCTGTTTCTAACATTTAGAAGAAATAACACAGGGTCTAGAACTAGATTAATACATTGTTGAATCCTTGAGATTAAAAATATACATAAGGATTTTATTATTTAAGAGGTAACTTTTTAAAAATAGGAGCAAAGTAGCATTCTATCAGGATTTTAATAATTTATTTCTTCCTAACTCTTAAATTATAGATTAGCTAGGATATACTATCGAAATTGGAAATTTAAGGAAAGATTTGTGAATGATTATCATTAAGTATATTGTACTACTTTTGTTTGTTTTGCTCCTGCCCAAAAGGCTAGGATAGAATCAGTGACAGACATTTAAAATGCTCATATGAATCTAATCACTTTCCCACAATGTTTATCTCTTGAATACAAAAGCTATATGAATGAATACACACAAAATAAGGACAACTGAGGTAACAGAAAATATAACTGCAACCACTCCAGAATCCAGTGTGAAGTAACTTGCAATTATTCATTATATCATCAATCCTCTCTGTGAGTATAGTGCAGTTGACTATACAGATAAATAACAAATAACTGAACTGGACTGGAAGATGACTGAGACCAACCAGACTGGTTTCACTTTCAAGTTTATGAGACTAGTATTCATCATGAAAAAATATTTGAAGACTGAAAATTATCACTCCTGGTATAAGATTATGAGTTATAATAAACACAACTTAGAAATCAGAAAATGTATTTCCCTCAAATTTTAGAACTGATTTATTTTCTCAATGATATTGTTTTATAAAAAGACTTACTGACCTATCAGAGTTACTTAAGGAAATCACAAACAATTATTAAATAAATCCCATGGAGTACAAAATAAAGTAGAGTTATCCAAGTATCTGACCACAAAGTGATGTTGAAATAGATCCAGAAAAATTACTTTGCATCTCTTTGAGAGGCTCGCTTTCCTACTGTAGGTCCTCTCCCCAAAACTCAAACTACTACCCTTCTATTTTAAGACAGATCATTCCAAACATACCCTCAAAATAAATTTTAAAAAATTTATCTAGCTCTTGGTATGATGTTATAATATACAGATTAAATTTTATTTAGAGGACTGTTAACTTATAGTTATCTCTAAACGTTAAAGAAAAACACTGCATGTTATTCTCCATTAAAATGTATTTCCAAAGAAAATATTTTTAAACTGTATGTTAGCAAATCTCAAGTTCATTTAATACATAAATGAATTAACAAAAGACCATATTCTAAAATACTTATAGACTCAAGAATTTTTTATTATTTTTTCACCTGAATATTAAAATTCTAAAGCCATAATTTACCTTAATTGTTGGCAGCAGTTCAGCTTTCCATGATAAATCAATCCCTTGACGGCTTCAAAATAAATATGAAATTTAATTAAAGGACAAATGTATTAAAACATTATAAATTATAAATAAGCTTCAGAGAAAAATGTAACCATCTACAGACCTATCAGAGAAAGTTCTAATGACAAAGTCCAGTAAGTCTAATCCAATATACTCTTATCCATACAGTCCTTTTGGATACAAAAAAATTGTTTTCCCTAGAAACCATTTTAATGTTTGCAAATAACTACTGATATGTTAATTTCCTTTATTTTTCATTCAAAATCAATGCTATTATAATGTAATGTAGCCGCAAAATGGACTTAAGAATGTATGAAGCTTTCTAAAAAGTGTGATTTAGGAGTGCCTGAGTGGCTCAGGCTCTTGATTTTGGTTCAGGTCATGATCTCAGGGTGATGGGATCGAGCCCCATATCAGGCTCTGTACACAGCAAGGAGTCTGCTTGAGATTCTCTCCCTCTCCTTCTCCCTTTGCCTCTCCCCAATACCCCTGCTTCCCTCTTTCTCTCTCTCTCTCTAAAATAAATAAATCTCTAATAAGTATGATTTGTATTATTCATATTGAGAAAAATGAACAATTGAGGCCCTTAGGTTCAAAAGACTTACCACATAGAAGTGCTGTTTATGCAGCCAAAAATCCAACTATTTGTATCCTGTTGATTAATAACACAAAGCACACTAAATATTATAGAAAATAATTACATAAAATAGGCAGCTTAACATTTTACGGTTATATGATAGGGTTAGTAGGCATGATGGAAACATAAAATAGCATTATTTAGAAACATTTGCAAGCTGTTCTCAAAAGTCTTATAGGTAAAGGGCAGGTAAAGAAGTCTAATGTCAGCATAGATAGGTAGAGCAAGTAACCCAGAGCAGCAGGAAGAGAAAGAGTGACCTCTCCATAGCATACTGGGTAAGGTATTCTAATTTCTGAACCAACGCCTACAGAGTTCAGCAATGTCCATGCTTTAATTAGGTAGTTACATAGTAAAGTAACTAAATTTTAAGTAAGTATAGAAAATGAACACTAGTAGTCGACTTTTATACAAACAGAAAAAAAAATCCAGAGTCCATTAAAAATAGCAATTAATCTAAGTATATCTTAACGTTTACCATTTGAGTTCTCATTTGATTATCAGGCAAAACTTCTATGTAACTGAGAATGTGTTTGGATTGGAGCACAACTGCAAGGCTCAAGACAAAGCTAGTCTTATTTTATCAGGGTACCACGGGAATGTCGCAGAGATGGTAGTGGTATTTTAACAATATTACATACCTATATTCAGTCATTTAAGAGCAGTATGACCAAAGACCTTCATTGCAACTTTTTTTTTTTTTAAAGATTTTTATTTATTTATTTGACAGAGAGATAGATCACAAGTAGGCAGAGAGGGAGGCAGAGAGAGAGGGGGAAGCAGGCTCCCTGCTGAGCAGAGAGCCTGATGCGGGGCTCGATCCCAGGACCCTGAGATCATGACCTGAGCTGAAGGCAGAGGCTTAACCCACTGAGCCACTCAGGGGCCCCATTCACTGCAACTTTTAAGGAAAAAGAGTGATGTTCCAAGATCTGAAGATCCAACTACAAAACCCTACACCAAGATACAAGAAGGTAAGAAATACTGCTCATATTAGCTACATAAAACTTCCCTTAATAAACAGAGAGGATAATGAAAAAGAAATCAATCTTTTTATCCAACTAATATTTATAAAGTCTATTCTAGAGCCATGTAATTATGCTAAGCCTTCAAGGAAAAAAATGATTAATGAGGCAGACATGGTCTCTGCCCTCATGAAGGTTAAATACAACTTGAAGACATTTTCCAAGAATATAGACAAGGAAGCTGAAAGGAAATAAATGAAAAATAATGTGGAATTTGTCTGCTCTTTATTGCTGGCAAAATACTTGTATGACTCCTATATAAGTTAACTGTGTTTCTGACAATAATGTGACATTATAAAGCAAGGCAAAAGAAAAGATCTGCATAGCTTAGACAAGAAAAATCTAGTGAGCTCTCAAGTTCCACCCACCTTTGTAATGGGTTTTGCAGCTACTAAGGGAGCCTGTCTTCAAGGACAGCCCTTAATATGAAAGGTGTCAATATTTTATACTCTTTATACTTCCATGTATAGGGAATTCTGACTTATTCATCAAAAAATTGAAAAAATATTATTCAAGCCCACCCTAAAACACCATGTTGATATAATCTGTAAGGTGTCAAAAGAACAATTTCAGGTCATCTAGCAAGCATCTCTAACTAATTATAAAAATAGTACTGAAGGGGCGCCTGGGTGGCTCAGTGGGTTAAGCCTCTGCCTTTGGCTCAGGTCATGGTCTCAGGATCCGGAGATCAAGCCCCGCATTAGGCTCTCTGCTCAGCAGGGAGCCTGCTTTCCCCTCTCTCTCTGCCTGCTGCTCTGCCTACTTGTGATCTCTTTCTCTCTGACAAATAAATAAATGAAATCTTTGGGGGAAAAAAAGCTCTGAAAATCTTAGAAAGTGTCACTCAAGAATTGCCAACTGATTCTTAAAGTATACAGAAAAAAAATGCTACTTGGTCATAAAAATTTACATAATAGATCTAAAGAGAAACTATCTACAGTAAAAAATGATGCCCTCAATAGGTCAAAACCTGATTAGGAACTTTATATAGGATAGATCATGCTTACCACCTGAGTCTACTGCTAAGTCTTTAGGTCTCTAAAGTGGAAGTAAAGAAAACATAAGGGATAGAAATACATGTTAAAAGATACCACAAGAGGGGCATCTGATGGCTCAGTACGTTAAGTGTCTGCCTTTGGCTCAGGTCATGAACCTGGGGTCCTGGGATAGAGCTCTATCAGGCTCCCTGCCCAGTGGGGAGTCTGCTTCTCCCTCTCCCTCTGCCCCTCACCCGCATGCTCTCTCTCTCCCCCTCTTGTATGCACTCTAATACATAAATTTTTTTTTTTACAAAGATACCATGAGAATAAACTACCATTAGTTTATTATTAAAGATACCATTCACATAAACTAACTCAGAGAATTTAACGGAACAGAGGGCAACTGAACATGGATTGGATATCACATGATATTAAGGAATTAATAATTAATTTTGTTGGATGAAATAATGATATTGTAATTAACATGCACAATCCTTATCTGCTAGAAAGCACACTGAAGTATTTAAGGATGAAATGATAAAATGCCTAGAATTTGCTTTAAAAATCCTTCAGTCAAAAAAAAGTGAAAAAGGGATAAATAAAAATGGCAGTGTTGATAACTGTTAAAGCTATATGATAGTTATGTGAGCTTTTATTATTATATTCTACTTTTATATGACTGAAAACTTCTGTAATACAAATTGAAAAGATTTTTAAAACTCACCACATAACTTTCTGCTAATTAATACCTATGGACCTTAATTATAGAAAAGGGATCCCCCAATAAGCCAAATGGAGAATCTGAACTTTGGCAAGGATTTTTCTCACTATAATACTGACATTCTGATTTGGAATTTAGTATTAAGTGAGTTTGGATATTTTAAGCCAACAGTCTAAGGGCCAGATTCTCTTGAGATAAACTGCCCATCCAGATTTTAGGCAGAGAGATGTTAGTCTCTGTGAGAGATGAAAAACTTTGGTCATCCCACTAAAATTAGTATTCATTAGCACCTAGCCCACAATGCCTGTCTAGCATTTCTAAAGACTTTACTATATATCAAATGGCAGTTGTCTACCAACTAAGTGACAGATTCCAGTTCTAAAGAATACAAATAACCCAACAAAAGGGAGAAGAAGAAAGAAATTATGAAAAACACAAATACAAAGTGAAGAAACTTGGGGGGGAAAAAAAAATCCAGGAAGAGGGAATAGAACCCAAATGGAGAAATAAGTTCCTGAGAGTAAGAAATGCTGACAAATAATTAAATTATTAAAAAATAAAAATAAAAAAAATTACTTAAATATTCCAAATATAACAAAGGTATGATATAGCATGTGACACATTTTTTGACAATACCTGATAGTAGGTATTCATTAAAAAGAAATAAGGGTATTTGAACTGAATTCCTTCACCCTAAAGATTGTAAGTAAGGTAGAAAAACAGGGTGAAAGACCTGAACTAGTGCCAAAAGTATAATTTAGAAGTAAATTATCACTTATAGAAATATTTTGATTAATAAATACTTTTCAATCAAAACTGTTTTAGACAAATATTTTTCAACTTATTAGATTTAATAATAGTTCATAGCTAAAGAAGAGATCTTAGATATTAGTTGAATCTTAAAAAGAGACTTTTAGATTTACATAATCTAATATGTAGTAATAATGTACCAATTATCTTACCAGCATGGTGCTCTGACAATACACATGAGTGTAGATTTTTCTATGATTTGCAAGAGGAAATGTAAAATATATCTTATCAGATTCCTAAAAAAAAAAAGAGGGAAAACATAATAAAACCATTAAGAGTAGATAATTTCATCATTTAAATATACAGATAAAGCAAAAATTATTCTAATGTTATCATTCTTGGTGTTGTTGAGGTATTCTCCAATATTCTAGGAGTAGGAAGAAGATACAGATCTAAGTTAGGGATATCAGGGACCCTGCAGTCCTGAGTATGTCTTAGAAATAGCAGTATAAAGGCGTGTTTTTTGTTTAGGTTTGAGTTTTGGCCTAATGATCAACATAGAATACATTTCTTAGCTCTGTCCACTGAAAAGGCCTAGAAATGCTAACCCACTAGTCATAAACATCTCTAGTGTCCAAATTATGGTTTTTAGACACCATTTCCCAAATAACAGAAAGAGCTCCTTAGAGAAAAAGCTGATTCAAGGTCTGGGGCAGGAAATGTACAAAATGAGCTTAAACATCTTCTCATATTAGGTAGTGAAGAAACTATCAAAGAAAGACAACTAAAGAGTAGCTTTACCAAAAGGATTCAGGAGCCTAACTTGAAATGACTTCCACTGGTCAAAGACAGAAGAATTTTAATATTTTAGATAGAAACATGTTTAAAAGATGAGTTCATAATAATACTAGGAAAAAAAAACCCCAAAACTGTTTATGATCACCAGTAGAAAAGGTTTGTGAGCCAACTCGCTATTACTGAAAACCAGTAAATACAAGATCCAAAGACTCAAGCAATTTTAATTTTCTCCTTTCCTGCTATGTTCTACTTTTGATAAATTTAGTAGATATGAAATTTCCCAGTAATGTTTCAGTTAATAAAAAAAAATAACTGAATTAGAGTACCACCATTTTTGCATCCCCTAAATTAATTAATGACTCTAGGCACACTTCATCAACAGCTGTTAACATCACAAAAAAAGAGACAGTCCAGCCAGAACAAAAACTGAATCTGATCAAGCAAATGAATCTGATCCAAGTACTAAGTTACAGGAAAAGAGCAGACAAAGGAATATACTAAATGGTACTGAAGGAATACAATCAGCAAAGTCAAGACTGTATGCGACTCTATAGGACAAATGACTTGTTTTTTCAACAAATAAGCTTCAAGGAAAGAAAAGGGGTAGAGGAAGTATGAAAGATTAAAAGAGCAATAAGAGACATATCAACAAATGACAATATGTGGATATTTTGTGTATTCTCATTTAAAAATGAAAAAGAAAAAATTTAACAGTTATGATAAAACTGGAAAACTGAACATTAACAAGATATTAAGGAATTATCATTGTTTTACTATGGAAAAATATATGTAATTATCTTTTTAAAAGAGTCTTTAACTTTTATTTATGTATTTTTTATTATTATTATTTTTTAAGTAGGCTCCATGCCCAGCGAGGAGCCCAATGCAGGGCTTGAACTCACAACCCTGAGATCAAGACCTGAGTTTAGATCCAAAGTCAGATGTTCAACCAGTTGAGCCACCCAGATTCCCCAAAAGTCTTTAATTTTTTAAAGATAAATACCAAAATGTTTTTGAAAAAAAAATTTTTTTAATCTATTGATGGTATACTTACATTATAAGCCACATAGGTCCATTTGGATACTTTCACTGGAACCCACATAGATGTCCCTAAGGTAAAGGAAATGAATTTGGCTTGCTTTTTAAACATTAAATATTCCTTTTATTGAATGCTCATGAAATACTTCTCAATTACAAAAGGATCTGAAAAAGATGTGATTTCCTGAACAATGGTTATTTTAAAGTAAGAGCCTGGTAGTGGGTATCACAAAGGGCACGTATTACATGGAACACTGGGTGTGTTGCATAAACAATGAATCTTGGAACATGAAAAAATAAAATTAAATTAAAAACAAAAAGAAAAAATAAGAAAGCTAGTAAGATGTTATCTGTGCTTATCATTGCTAGCATTCACATCAAGTAAAGCTTTTTTTTTTTTGAAGATTTTATTTATTTGACAGATAGAAACACAACAGGAGAGGGAACACAAGCAGAAAGAATGGGAGAAGGAGAAGCAGGCTTCCTACCAAGCAGGGAGCCCAATGTGGGGCTCAAACCCAGGACCCTGGGATGGTGACCTGAGCTGAAGGCACACGTTTAATGACTGAGCCACCCAGGCGCTCCCCAAGTAAAGCATTTTAAATTTAAAATTTATTTGGTGCCTTTCCTCAAAGGAAGTATCAATAAAAAAGAAATTATTTTCCAAACTGAATATAACAGTTATTATATTAACAGCAAATGATATGCTATTAAACTAAAAGAAGACTGAAAAATGACTGATACTGAAAACTTTAGTCAAAAATAATTACAGTATTTTATGTGACTGTCAGGAAATAGCAACAATTAACTCTAACTTTAAAACTTTGTATTTGTCAGGTTATTTTCAGAACAAAATTTTTATCAGCAACATCTTATAAAATTGTTTCTCTTTTTTCTCTTCCTTAATCAAAAACCTAAGAAACCATCACAGAAGCATAAGAAATAACACAGAGGACACGGGGAGATGGAGAGGAGAAGGGAGCTGGAGGAAATTGGATGGGGAGACAAACCATGTGAGACTGTGAACTCTGAAAAACAATCTGAGGGTTTGGAGGGGCGAGGGGTGGGAGGTTGGGTGAGGTGGGTGGTGGGTATTATGGAGGGCACATATTGCATGGAGCACTGGGTGTGGTGCATAAACAATCAATTCTGGAACACTAAAAAGAAGTTAAAAAATAAATAAATAAAAATTAAAAAAAAAAAAAAGAAACCACCACAGAGAAATTAATAAAACATAATAAAATTATAGTAGCTAAGTACCACAGTTGCAAAGACTTTGCTAATAAATTTACCTAAAAATAAAACTCGATTAAAAATAAAAACATGTTATTACCACCAACCTGTTAAGTCAGAAATGATTGCTGGATTTTCCTCAAAGTGTTTTGATGGGTGTCTTATAAAGTGGTGATTCAAGACTGACAATTTCTTCTTGGGATTTTGAGTTATCTAGAAAGAATGATACATTTTTGTATCTTTTAGTATCCATTGTGATAGTTCAATGAAACTTTGCATCAAGTAATAACTTAGTAAGAGACAACAGTTACTCTGGGCCAGGCACTGTTCTAAGTACTGAATATGTTATTAACTCATTTAACCATCACAAGAGCTCTAAGAGATAATAATCTTTTTATTTGTATTTTTGCCAAGAAACTAAAGCACAGAGAAATTAAGGAACTTGCCCAAGGTCATACTCCTACTAACAATCTGGGCCAGGATTCAAACTCAGACAGTCTGGCTCCAGAGCCCAGACTAGTACCTCTTAAGTAACAGTTAAGAATAAAACATACAAAGGTGTGTAGGGTCAGATGAGAACTTACGAGGTCCTCCAGTCTAGCAACTCCAACACACTACTTTCCAAACTCAGACCCGTGACAATCCCACAGCAAAGAATTAACTGGTCATTAGAGAAAATATGAATTGTCAATTGTACTTCCTTGGAAACCACTTTGCTTTACTCTGTCTTACTTACTCTCATTGTGTCTAAATATCCTTTCTTTCATGAAATGAAAATGAGAGCAGACAATAGGATTTTTTGTTGTCTGTTTTAAAATATCCTAACACAATAAATGTCTGCAACTTTATACCAGTTACTCCCTTAAAGAAATAAAAAAAAGTCCTTGGGTCTAAAACCCATTCAAAATCTACCACTATTCAACTCTCTAGTTTAAGCACTGAGGAGGCCTTGCAGGTAAGTGATTTTCTCAACAACATAATGAGAGAATGACAAAGAAATGACAGGGAGGACCCAGGTCTAGTAAATCTTTTTAATTTCTTAGGAAGTCACCCAGAATTTGCTTGAACATTTATTTCTAACTTGCTACTTTGAAAGATAATACATTCCAATTTTAACAATTCCTTTGAGGAGAAAGCTGTGCCATATTTAGGGCAAGTATCTGACTCCCCGTTACTTTGATATATTAAGTTAGGGGCCAGCCCTTCAAGAAATTGAAGACTGTTACATCCCCCATCCAATAAAACATCTCTTTACAGATTAAACTTCAAACATATCAACTGTTGTTCACAGAACTGTTTCAAACTCTTCTTCACCCTGACTGCCTTCCCTGGATAAACTCAAGTTTGTTAACGTCCTCCTTATAATACAACATACAAAGCAGAATATAGTTCCTTAGATACCATGTAACTATAGTAGAAGGCAATAGAAATTTTATCTTCATTGATACCAATACAATATTTCAGCCAACTCAATCTAATACAAAACTAGTTCTTTTTTTTTTAAGTAGCCGCATCTGTTCACAATCAATTAAAAGTAAAAGGTCTTTTTTTGCCAAAATTTAGTTAACTTGGGACTCTTCCATTCTTACTCACTCTCTAGAAAATCCATCCACTCATAAGTTTTTCAGTTGATAACCATCAGAAATTATTCTCTAATTCTGATTCCTTTGTACCACATGTTTGGGACTAATTACGCGGAGTTACAGTTTCCCTGTATATATGTTTGCCTCTCTTCCTAATATCTTATTGAGGGATAGCAATCAGAAACTAACTTTTTATTGTCTAATATTTAGTCTAGTTGATTATACATAGTGAGTTTGTGAAACAGAACTCAGTTTTGTATTTTGATTCCTAACGATACTAGTTACCAAGAATTTCTCTTTTGTCCCTTAAAATGTGTCAGTAAATTAGTTATCTATCCAGAATTATATTTTATTACACACTAGTATTAAAAAATTTTCTCATCTCAGGTTTTAATGGAAAACAAGATTTATTAAAATTAGTTTTATGTAATATGTCAATTATACCTCAATACAAAAAACTGGCTTTCTACACAATTTTTAAAGACTATACCTGTCTATGATACTACTGTTTTTTTTTTTTAAGATTTTATTTATTTATTTATTTGTCAGAGAGAGAGAGAGAGAGAGAGAGAGTGCACAAGTAGGCAGAGAGGCAGGCAAAGGTGGAGAGAGAAGCAGGCTCCCTGTCGAGCAAGGAGCCCGATGTGGGACTTGATCCTAGGACCCTGGATCATGACCCCAGCCGAAGGCAGCGGCTTAACCCACTGAGCCACCCAGGCATCCCGATACTACTGTTTTTCATGGGCTGAAATGGGTTTTTTCCCTAAGCCTACCAAATGTCATTCCAAACACAAATCTTACAATTTTAATTGATTCTGTTATGCCTAGCTGCACTCTCTCAAACTGCGTAAAAGAACACTGCCATAGTGAAGACTCCTAACTAAAACAAGGTTGAAAAACTAAAAAATGTTTGCATTCCATGACCACTTCATAGTGTTAACTCTATAAAGCTGATTTACTTTAATAAATATACTAACCTAAATATGGCATCTTGTGGCTTAAAATGTGGCAAAACACAATACTTTGGGTCTCTCTCTCTTTGGCGTGGCGGGGGGGAGGGATCTCTCTTTTATTGTATTCTTTTTTTTTGAAGGTCAAGCAAAGCTTTATTTCTCTTTTATTGTATTCTTCAGGATAGATGAAAATATCTATGATTCTAACAGTAGTTCTGAGCTTTCTGAAGGGTTAAGGAAAAAAAAAAAAGCACTATCCCACTTCCAAGAGTGAGAAACCTTATAAAAAGCTTTTCTAAGCTCTAAAACACAATAAGGAAAGCAATACCTAGAGATCTATTGAGAAAGAGGTCACATATACTAATCTCCAAAAAAATTGGAGTCTTCATGGGGAAGAATCCAAAAATATCTTAGCTAAATACTTTGCCAAAATGAAGAAAATTACCTAATACACAAGGAATCTTTTCTCCAAAAGGATAAGCCATAGCCACAGTTCTCAAAACATGTTCTATGAAACAGTGAAGAACTACAAGGTGACCTGAGTTTAAAAAAAAAAAAAAAAAAAGGCTGCCTAACGTGAAAAATAACAATCTGTTCCCAAATCACAGAAAAAAAATTTAAGTTCATGGATAAAATTCCCTGAATTTTGCTGATTACTAAATATCTGCTGGCAGACATGAAAGAGTAATATGATGTTTATTAATGGCGCTAGGATTTCTAGGTGTCCTATTAATTGAATTTGGAAAATCACTGGTTTATAAAGTTTATAAGTGAAATCTCATTACAAAAAACATTCAACTACTGAAAGTACGTAATTTAAGTTCTGGAGAGCTTGGGTTAATTAATTAATGAAGACATTTTGGTCCTACCAGAAAGATAAAGATGCTTTTCTTAAATTTTTTTTTAATTTTAAAATTAAATTAAAAATTTAAAATTAAATTTAAAATTAAAAAATTAATTAAAAAATTTAAAACTAAAATTTTTTTAAATTAAAAAAAATTTTTATCTGTGGTGACTGTGCAGATTTTTCATGAGAGGATTAATAAACTAAGAATGTTAAAAAATTTTTTTTAATTTTAAGCAAAATTGTCTATTATGATACATCACAAAGTTTACAACATATTACAAATAAGGATAAAACAGCTTGTAGTAAATATCTTCCTTAAGTTAAAAGGATATACATCAAATTTTAAACAACTAAAGGGGAAGAATTGCAGGAGGATTTAAAGCATCTTTTTACTTTTTCACTTTCATTGCATTCTATTAATTATTAATAGTGATCAAAGTATTATCAGATAAAAATATATTTCTATTTTGAACTAATTACAGTTGATATAACATATTAAGGCTTCTACTTTTGTGGAAGTTAAAAAAAAAATTAAATCCATTCCTACTGTAACAGAAGCTTTTACTTTACTGAAGTAATTTTTTTTTTAAGATTTTATTTATTTATTTCACAATGAGAGAGAGAGAGATCACGAGTAGGCAGGCATAGAGGGGGAGGGAAGCAGGTTCCTTGCTGAGCAGAGAGCCTGATGCCTGGCTTGATCCCAGGACTCTGAGATCATGACCTGAGCCGAAAGCAGCGGCTTAACCCACTGAGTCACCCAGGCTCCCCTACTGAAGTTATTTTTAACTTAAAAATACATACTTGTTTAGTATCTGCATCAATAAGATCAAAGAACGCTCGAATTGTAGTCAACTGCAATTGTTTACACCTAAAGAATAAAATGTTATAATGTTATAATGAAACTTTATTTAAAAATATACGTTTGATACAAACATGCACAATTCTATTACTTAATGGAATATCTGAGTCTGCTGCTCTAAACTCTAGAAGTATTTAAGGAATCATTATAATTAAGCATATATCTTAAAGTTGAACCATATAAAAAATAAAGCAAATTAAATCTTCTGCTTGGCAACGTCTGACAATGAACTATCATGGTCCTTCTGTTCTCCCTAAGTCTTTGTCCACCCCAGTTACAGACAACTGTCTGCCCCTTCTTTCTATGCCTAAACTTGTGCTTCTTGCAGACACTGCACAGCCAGAGGAAAGTGAAAAAAGAATTTTTTTAAAGCCAAAACATATAGTGATAAGATACTAGGGTCTATATATTTCTTAACCCTTATTTAATCTATTTATATTAAGGGTAAATCTAACTCTTACTTGGTTTTTCATGTTCTAGGATAGTAAATGCTATATTAATCAAGTCCCTGAGTTTGGAGACTAGTCAAGCGCTCTCAAGATCCTATCACAAGTATCTCTGATTCTGCCCAACTATGACAAACTCTAAAATTTTGGTATTTGACTAACTGTATTCGCGATTCATTCTAGTAGTTCTTCAAGAGATGATTTTAGAAGCCGTCAAGGGAATGTTGGTCAAATTGAGACAAAAACCAAAGTTAAAGTTCTAAGCCTTTAAATCAATCTTTCTTCCAAATCTTTATTACTTACGGATAAAGTGCTAACAAAGCTAACAAACCAATCAATGCACTGATAGGAAAAAAGGACACCATAAACCACCAAAATAACCCTATTACATATTAACTTACCATACAATGGAAAGGTGGTCTGTTGAAACCCAGGTCTTAGGCACTGCTGAGCTCTAAAAGGACAAGAAAAGAAAAGAAAATCCAACTTAAGAAAACCACATTTGTTATTCTCCCAAAGGTTTAAAATCCTCATAAGCTAATATTTAGAAACATGTAACATTAGTTTCACTATTTTATAATGCATAGACATATTTAAATGATGTATTCTTAGAAAGGTTATCCAAAAATATTAAGGCAGCTCCTATATAAAATCAGTATCATTACTGCTTAGTTAAGCTTAAATTACCCCTTAAAAATTATCAAAGCATCTACAGATTCCTTACTAGACTTTAATATCTAACTCTTTATTAATCTACTAAAAGGCTGAGTTTGTCACAATTATTTTAGTAATTTTAGTTTTGACTAGACTACCCTTTGATAAATTCTAAGATGTTACTTAAGTCTTAATCAGGTGTGCCTGAGAAATACCCAGACCCGGGGAGCTTTTTCAAAATAAAGTCAGACTTTTTCTTTTCTTTTTTTTTTTTTTAGGAGAGGGAGACAGAGAATCTTAAGCAGGCCCCAACCTCAAACCAGAGCCTAACACAGGGCGGGATCTCACAACCCTGAGATCATGACCTGAACCGAAATCAAAAGTCAGATGCTTAGAAGACTGAGCCACCCAGGTGCCCCCAAATCAGACACCACAAGTATGGTGCAGGGTTACTTATTCTGGAAAAAAACCCTAGACTAAGATATATACTACTAGACACCAAAAGGTTCAAAAAATGTAACTGTTTGAAGAAGGAAGGCTTCCTAATAATGGCACAACCCCCTTCAAGAGCTAAAGACTTCTTTTCATACCAGCTAATGAATTTCCTGGGAATAGTATCTTACATACAACAGGAAACATTAAGTAAATATGATATTATTTTTCAGAGTCTCTCTCTGCAATCAAGAAAGGGTTGCTAGAGCCTAAGTCCCTTAAAGGGACTCCTTCAAAAACCATCCACCAACGTAAATACATACCTAGGGCAGGTATAGGAGCAAAAAAAATGTTTAAGTGCCATTATCTGTATGAATGTATGTGACAGCAGTTCAGCCTACCTTACTAATACTAGTACAATGTAGGTCTCCAACTTAATTTTTCTAGTCCTGATGGCTATAAATGTCAATTAATTATTCTTGAGATAATCGCCAAAAAATTGTTACTTCTTAATAATTACTTTTCTAAAGTAAACATATATGTAGATATATGAAAGGCTGTAAGCTATTTGAGGGTTAAAATACTAAATAAAACTGAGATAATAACCAGCTTTCAGAAAATTACATTAAGAGGTAAAATATTTTCATCAGAGATACAGAAATACAAGCTGCCTTGAAAGCAACAAATCATCAAATGGATTAGAAAAGAGGGACACACCATGTGCGCACACACACACGCACACACACACAATTAAAGAAACCAAAGTTCTTTAAAAGATAAGCTGCAGAAGGAGCATCAATATAGCAACACACTCCAGGTCAAGACTAGAAATAATAACAATCCAATTTTATATGACTAATATCTATGTTTACTATAGAATAGGTACTTAGTGTTTTGAGGGCCTCCAGCAAATATCTGCCCCAAATATTCAAAATCAAATAGAACAATACATACCAATAATGAGGTTTGAAAGATTCACCAATTTAGTTTCAAAGCTATTATGGTTATATCACAGCTCCTTCAGTAATTTTAATACCATTAGCTGTGGTTTAAGCTACAGTTAACCATTAACCATGGCTTAATAATTTTTGTCCTAGTCCTATGTGCGGCAAACCATTCAATAACACTTGTTTAATAAATGAACAGTAATCTATAAGTGGGGCAATAAATGAACTGAGCAAGGGCGTATTCATGAAGAGAACAACCACAAAACAAAGGACTAGCCCCTAAAAAGCAAAAGAAATACTGGATTTCTTTTTAGAAATTAGGTTATATTTGGAGATGATGTGCAGTATACACATCTATATATACTACGTACAATATCTGCATACTGTGTAGAGTTAAAAAGTTCAGATCTTAACTGAAGACTTCAAGGTTGAAAATATGAGAAATAATTTAAGTCCTAAAAGGAAACCTGAACTCACTTTACAGAGGCTATGTATCCCCATTAAAGACCAAATACTTGATGTCCTAACAGTGAAGAATAATTAGCAAATTAATCAATCAGGGTTCTGTTAAACTAGCAAAGCTAATTTTTAAATTTTAAAATTGATAAACCTTTATTCAAGTTTGGCACTCAAGAGTCTGATATTCCATTTCTACCATAAATAGCACTCAGATATAACCGGGGGCCCCTGGACTTCAGTCCATACTTTCTTACAATTAAAACTCTCATTAATGGGTAGGTACTTATTTTAAACAAGGAACAACTATTTATTAAGAGTCACTTTCATAAATAAATCATTTTCACGAACTCTCTAAGATCTTTTTCACTTTCTGTGCACCCATGCCTCTGCCTTCCCAACACAATCATATTAATTCCTTCATATTCTCTCACACACGTGCACATACACACATAGCGACACTACACCAACTCAATAGTCATTTTCAAACAACTACATATTTCTCCTTTCATATCCCACTGTATCCATTCTGTTTCTTTTTCAGTAGAATCTTAAAAAGATTACCACAACGGATAAGGCACTGGTATGATGGCTTAATTTTGGTAGAAAAGTCAGTCCTGAACGAACTTGGTAATCCCGGAATCCTCCAGCTACAGAAAGTGTGGTTAAATTTATATGTCTAGCATTTAGAATCCAATAGTTGTTTACAGTCATATAAAAATCTGGTAGGAAATAAAGACACATATTAAAAATTAGTCACTCCCTGCAACACTAAAGTATCTATGATTCTATTATTAAATTGAATTTCTATTTGAGCCATACTGCATTGTTTATAAACAATGTTATTCACGTTTCCCTATTCTGAGTAAAATCAGTATCTTTACAGAGTCTGTTTTACCCTTAAGTAAGACTATGAATACTAAAAGTTACTGAAGTTATCAATAAAGAAAAAAAGATACCCAAACTTTTTTAGTTTTAACAACTCCATACAAAAACAGGTCTCTACATTCCACAAGAATGCTGCTAGATCATGAGCTACACAGTATAGCAAGTAGAAACCCCTAAAATTCTTCCAAAGATACAAGTTCACTATGTTAAAGAATTATAGATCTTCCTAATCACAGCAGTGTGAGAGCTTAGCAGCTCTCTACTGTGGGCAGCCACCACCACACAAAGTACTATGTAAGTTCTTAAAATACAATGAGGACAACAACAATCACTTTAGTCTTGGGACTTAATGCTGCTGTGGAAAATCTAAGGGTTAAAAAGGTTCCACCCATTTAAAGTATCAGGTAATTCAACAGGATGAATATGCACTTTTTCCATTTTTACTATGGAAGATGAGAAAAATACAGCATCAAAGATTTGAGGCAAGGGCAGAGGATCTCTCATTTCCCCTTCTGATTATCAAAACTTAATATACTTTGATCCTGGCATTTGATCCCATTGAGGGCTTCGACATTTTGGAACAGCAAACTCCGCCCACTGAAGATCTCAGCAGTATTCACTTAGAATGTGATTAAGGATTCCCAATTCCTAACATTCCTAACATCTGCAGGTCCTGGGACAAGAATACCAATAGGGTACACATGGCCTTGTCTAAATACTTAAAATTAAAAATTTAAATTAAAGTAAAAATTCCAGCTAACACACTGTTAAATCAAATATATTTTCTCTGCCTACCTTGACAAATATATCATTGAAATAATCTGGAAGGCCAAGTTCAAATTTCAAATTCCAGGACACCTCACCGATGAATACTAGATTATGGCAGCACAGGAAGGGCAGATCTCTGACACATCACTGAACTATCATCTCTTCTTTCCCATCCTGCATTATAAGGATGCAGGATGTCCAAGCTCTATCTGTATCTCATGCAGAGCCATTCCTTAGCCACAATTCAAGTTTACTTACAACCCTGCCCTTAGGTAAGATTCAGGTAGGAAGCCCACACAGGCCATGGAAGAAGTCTGAAGGCCTGGTTACCTAGATCATCTTCCAGAAGTAAAGGCACAACCTGCAAGTGGGGAGGCTGCCTGGCCTATATATCCTCACCTCATGGAGAATGGCAATGCCAGAACAGAGCCCTCTAAAGTGTGGAGACCAGTGCACAGCTTCCTTCCTCCTACTTAAGGCCAGTATTTCTATCAAGTATAAACAGGGAATGTACTGCAGAAGGTCATACAGGTCTCCTAAAAACGTAGGATCTGCCACCCCTTGAACTTTTGTTTTTTCATTCTAATTCTGGCTTAATGAAAAATGAAATAAATACAGAATAAATAAGAAAGAGGCTTACTGATTACTAGAAAGGCAATCTGACCCTAAGAATTACTTTCAGCCTGAACATTTTAGAGGCAGACCATCGCTACCCTTCAAAAACAATAAAATCAGACTCTCTTGAAGCTCTTTCCTCAAGATAATGCAAATTTTGATAGGGTAAGAAGTGGCATAAATTTACTGATCAGGAAAAAATTCTTTGTTTTCAAGGACTTTATTCTATCATACCACATCTCAATAAACAGTGAAGATAATACTTGACTTTCTTTAAACATGCAAATAATGGTACCTACCTCAAAGGACTGCTCTAAGCATCAAATGAGATAATATTACATCATGTAGAGTCCTTAATACAACACCCAAAATACAGTAATAAATATTAGCAATTCAAGCACACCATACAAAGCATTAGTAGATCTATTTATTTAGCCATTTCTACTGTTTCACTTACATATAAGCTTATTTTTTTAAATTTTATTTATTTTTTTTTAATTTTTTTTCCAATTTATTTATTTTCAGAAAAACATTATTATTTTTTCACCACACCTATAAGCTTATTTTGAATAGAGTACTGGAAGAGTTAACAAAACACGGGAATTTTAAACATACTTTAAGAGACAGAGTCATCCCCAAGAGTAATTAAACTGATTCCCAAATGTCTAGGGATTATGAGACACAGCTCTCCTTGGTGGGACACTGTGGACAGAGAAATTTAACAACAGTTTCAATTATTAGCTTCAGCTGAAAGTCACAAAGATGCTAAGAAATGGAGGTGTTAATTTGAAACTGAGTTGCTTCACACATGGATAAATCTGCAGCACACTCTTAGAGGTAGATGTGAGGATCTGTTTAATCTTAAACAACAATGGAGAGGTTGGTTAGTGTTTATGTAATAGTACTTACCTGTTATGAAACGATCTAATGGCATCACAGGAGCAACATGAGGGGTGGCTTGTGTGATAAGAAGATTTATCAGATCTTGTTTAAAATTTTTCAATGTAAGCAATGCTCTTGCAACAAGGCCACCCATAGAATGACCAATTATTGCCACACTTTTTGGAGCAAATTCTTGACCCTATTAAAAAAAAAAATCACCAAGGCATAGTAAAGTCTTAGTATCATAACAAAAATATTAAACATTTCCCTCTACTTATGAGCAATTTTATAGGAAAAAGAAAATTAAACTATTTATATAACTTTGTATAAGATACAGAAATACATTTATATTGACTTGTAATTAGTATGTACACACTATTTTGTATTCTGCCAAATATTTTTAATAGCTACGCTTTGGTTTTCTGATCCCAAATCAGAACACCTGGCCTAGTATATCATGTCTTACAATTTGCTATATTGGATATAAGAGTTGTAATTATATTTGGTGTATATCAGAATATTAGATTTTATAGGATATAAGAAGTAATATCATTTATTTAAAATTGAAATCACCACAAAAATTCAGAATTATGGTTACCATGGCAATATAGTATCTAATCATATTGATATACCTTACCAAGTTACTTCTCTATGGTGCATTTGGGTTTAAAGAGACCAGCATTCCATAACATTTATTCACTGACAATCACCTATTTTTAAAATAAGCACTGCTTTTTAAAAGTCTTTTGTCTCTATATAGTATCCTCAGTTTCACTACCAAACTTTTGCTTATTGCCCTCCACACTGATCCTTCAACTATGACTTCTCTCCCGTCGCTATGAATAAATTGGACCTTATGCAGAAAAACATAGTAAGCCTGACACTGCTATCCTTATAATGGACTGAATATAAATTGGCTCTGGGCTGTAGTCTGGGACCTTAGATTCTCAGATATTCCCATCATTTCCTAAATAGTAAAATTAAAGCTCAGTATGCTAAATCTGTTTTTGCAAAAAATATGGTTTATGCTGAATACCTACCATCCTTCTGGTTGGGTTTTTGGTACATATTAGGCACAGGGTATCTATGTGGCCAGGCCCCAGTGAAAAATTAGGGGCACTGAATTTCTCATGAGCATCTCTCATAGACAACACTTCACCCATTACAACTCATTGCTATCCAAATTAAATGCATCTGGTGTGACTCCCCTGCAAGAATGTTTAGAAGCTTACACCTGGTTTCCTCTGGATTTCACCCATCTACCTTTTCCTCTTTTTTTAAAAAAGATTTTATTTTTGAGTAATCTTTATATTCAATATGGGGCTCGAACTCACAACCTGAGGTCAAGAGTCACATCCTCTACCAACTGAGTTGGTTGGGCACCCCACCCCAAGCACCTTTTCTTCGCTGATGTTGCTTTATATCCTTTCACTGTAATAAATCATAACCATGAATACAACTATATGCTGAGTCGTATGAATCTTTCTGGACAATCATCTGGGAATAGTCTTGGTGATGCCCAACACAGACCTGATCTTAGAAAAAGCCAAACTCTCCATATGTGCTCTGAAACCCTCCCCCTTGGCCTTCTTAAGTACATTACTCCAGCAATTCTTCTCACTTTTTCTTGCATTGTTATTTCTCCCTCACTACCAAATCATTCTTGCCAGTACATAAATACAATACTATTTTCCCTTAAAAAAGAAACTACTCCCACTTTGCCCTTAGTGACCACATCTTGCTCTACATATCTATAGCATAACTCATCAGAAAAGCTATCTCTATTACTTGCTGTCCCCAGCTTCTCAACCTCCATACTTGTAAACTCATCAGTTTAATCCAATCAGGCTTTCACCTCAACACTCCTCCAAAAGTATTATCAAGTCACCAAGGAATCTAATTGCCAATTCTCAATCTTCATTTTATTTGAACTATCAGCAGGATTTGACATAGATTACTTCTTCTTCTTTAAAATGATTTATTTTGTTTCCTTGTCAATATGATTCTCCTTTTACGTCACTGGTTGCTTCTTTTTAGTTTCCTGCCATTTCCTTCTCATCTCTCCTCATCTCTTGATATGGGAGTGAATTCAGGCCTCAGTCTTTTAGTCCCTTCTTCCACAGTTTGACTCCATTGTGATCACATCCAATCTCATGGCTTTAACTATATCCATATCCTGTCAACCCTCAAATTATCATCTCCAGAGTGGACCTCTACTCTTAAGCTCTTACCTTAAACTCCAACTGCATACCAACTAAAACAAAACCTTTTTTTTTTTTTAAGTAGGCTCCACACCCAATGTGGGGCTTGAATTCATAACCCTGAGATCAAGAATGGCATGCTCTACCTACTGAGCCAGCCAGGCACCCCTAAAACAAAACTCTTAATCTCCTACTAATCTGTTCCTCTTATATTCTCCCCCAACTGAGTTAAAGGCATTTCAATCCTTCTAGTTGTTCACCCAAAAATTCTGGGTCATCCTCAACTTTTTGTTTGACGTTATCCCTCCACATCTGATCTGCCAGCAAATCTTGTTGCCTTTAAGATTTATACTAATCTTAGGGGCACCTGGGTGGCTCAGTGGGTTGGGCCTCTGCCTTTGGCTCAGGTCATGATCTCAGGGTCCTGGGATCGAGCCCCGCATCGGGCTTTCTGCTCAGCAGGGAGCCTGCATCCCCCCTCCACCCTGCCTGCCTCTCTGCCTACTTGTGATCTGTCAAATAAATAAATAAAATCTTAAAAAAAAAAAAACTTATAATGGCCTTTGTAAAATTTATACCAATCTTACCATTTCTTAACACCTCCAACGCTACCAACTTGATCTAAACCAATATCTCTTGCCTGAATTACTGCAATAGCTTAACTGGTCTCTTTAATTCCACTTTCATGTTCCTTCAGTTTACTCTGGAAACCACCCAAAGAATAGTATCTTTAAGACCTAAATCAGAACATGTCACTCATTTGCTCAAAAATCTCAGCAGTGGCTTTCCATATCATTTCAAATAAAAGGAAAAATTTTTAGATTTGCCTACAATGCTCTATAATTTGCCCTCCCCACCAACTTTTCCTTTACTAACTTCTTGTATCTGCTTCAGCCATATTAGTCTCCTTGGTTTTTTTCCCAAAATAGCACACGTGTGCTTGCTTCATATATTTGTTTCCTCTTTTCGGAGTACTCTTTTCCTAGATACTTTCAGGTCCTTTAATTTATATTAAATTGTCTCCTTCTCAACAGTCTTTGCTGGGTATCCTTATTTATAATTGTAGTCCTCTACCCTTTGCTCCTTATGCCCCTTCCCTGTTTTATTTTTTTTCCTACTATTTATCAATATATAAGATATATATTATCTTATATTAGATAAGATAGTATATATTTTAGATATTAGATAAGATATAAGATAAGATAGTATATATTTTTCTTATTATGCTGTTCACTCGTTGCCTCTCCCCACTAGAACATGAGGTCCATGAGGGCTTGGATTTCTGTTTTATTTTCACTTCTATAGCTGCATGCAGATTCATGTGATGAATAAATGAGGTCTTCTCCATCTATCTCCTCTCACTTTCCCACACTCAAATCCTGTCCATTCAACAAGATTCAGTTGTCTTGAACTCCTATTTTACCTGGTTGTGTTGTAAAGGAACCTTACTTAATAAAAGTCTCAACTTAAAATAAAGTTTACTAGTTTTATTATAAATTGAATATGCAGTCACTAGGGGAAAAAATACAGAAGGGAATGACATTTATGGAGATATATCTCACTTTGTAATGACATCATATTTATCTTATCTAATAAATATCAGATACATAAAAGGTCCTGTACCTAATTGGGCTTGTCTCCTCCTACAGTATTTAGTATAGACTTAAGCTCAAAAATTACTTGCTATTGAAGTAACTTTTAAATTCTGGCTAATGCAAAGAATCATGCCTAAAGTTCATTTTCAAGATGCATGGGAATATCACACTGCCTGGATTACTACAGCTACACAGTTATGCTCTCTGCTCAGCAGGGAGCCTGCTTCCCCCTCTCTCTCTGCCTGCCTCTCTGCCTACTTGTGATCTGTCTGTCAAAAAAATAAAATCTTAAAAAAAAAATCTCACTTTCCATTTGTTCACTGGTTTTTGAATATTGACCATTTTCCCTGTGATCTGGCTAAATTCAGTCATGAATTCTAACAATTTTCTGTAAATTCCTTTAAATATTTCTGTATATTTATGTCATTTGTTAATACAGACAACTTTCAATCCTTTTTTATCTTTATTAATTTTATTTCTTTTCCTGCCCTTACTGTACCAACTAGGACCCTCTGTCCTAAGGGATGATAGAAATAGAAAGAAGCTGAAAAATGAAGGAAAAAAAAACTACCTGGTATGAAGCATTAAAGGCATTTATTGTGAATAACATGGAAATTTCATTTTGTGATCACATCTTATTTATCTTATTCAATAAGTATCTTATCTGATACAGAAACAATTCTTAACCTTTGTATCTATTCCTAATGAGCTGAGTTTTTGCTGTTTTTATCTTAAATCATGAACGGATGCTGCATGTAACCGAACGAGCTTCCTTCATCTACTGAGACAAAATCCTATGATGGATTACAGTGACTGATATTTGAATATTAAACCAACTTTCCATTCCTGGTATAAATCCTATCAAGTCATATTATACTTTAAAATATTACTGGATATTGGGGCACCTGGGTGGCTCAGTCAGTTAAGTGGCTGCCTTTGGCTCAGATCATAATTCCATGATCCTGGGATCAAGGCCCACATCGGGCTCCCTGCTTGACAGAGAGCCTGCTTCT
This sequence comes from Neogale vison, assembly GCF_020171115.1. Taxonomy (NCBI): domain Eukaryota; kingdom Metazoa; phylum Chordata; class Mammalia; order Carnivora; family Mustelidae; genus Neogale; species Neogale vison. Next base: position 9,200,134 of record NC_058093.1, read on the forward strand.
CCCTCTTTCTCTGCCTGTTACTCTGCCTACTTCTGCTTTCTCTCTCTCTCTCTGTCAAACAAAGAAATAAAATCTTTTTAAAAATTAAATAAATAAAATACTACTGGATTTATAGCCTAATTTTTTGTTGAGGATCTTACATCTATGTTCATGAGGAACACTAGGTCTATTTTCTTTTTAAACAATGTCAATGTCTGACTTTGATAATCTGGGTTTGCAGATTTCTTAAAATGAACTTATACATACTGTCTTTTCCTCTATTTTCTGAGTTTGTATAAGATGGGTATTATTTCTTCCTTAAATGTGTCACAGAACTCACCACTGAAGTCATTTAGCTCTAGAGTTTTCTTGGCAGTAAGATTTTTAGTTACAAACTCAAAAAATTTTGAAGAGATATAGGCTAGACAGACATTCTATTTCTTCTTGTGCCTGTTTTATAATTTATGTTTCAAGGGATTTGAGAATACCATTTGAGTTGTCAAATATATTGGCATAATGTTGTCTACAATAATCCTTTAATAGCTTCTTAGTATCTGTAGGCTCTGTAAATTTGTACTTCCCCCTTTTTTCTTAATCAACCTAGATATGGGTTTACCAATGTCTGGATCTCTTAGAGAAATCAGCCATTGGTATCACTTTTTTCCCCCTCTACTTTTCTGTTTCCTTGATTTCTATTCTCATGTTTGTTTCCTTACATCGACTCTGAGTTTATTTTGTTCTCCTTTCTCTAAGATTCTTATTTTTTTTTAAGATTGATTTTATTTATTTGACAGACAGAGATCACAAGTAGGCAGAGAGGCAGGCAGAGAAAGAGAGAGGAGGAAGCAGGCTCTCTGCGGAGCAGAGAACCCAATGTGGGGCTCGATCCCAGGACACTGGGATCATGATAAGATTCTTATTTTGTAAGATTGGATTAGGGGCACTTGGGTGGCTCAGTTGGTTAAGCATCTGCCTTTGGCTCAGGTCATGATCCCAGAGTCCTGGGATCAAGCCCAGCTTCAGGCTCCCTGATCAGTGGGGGGCCTCTCCCTCTTCCTCTGCCCCTCCCCTTGCTTGTGTTCTCTCTCAAATAAATCTTAAATTTAAAAAAAAAAAAAAAAAAAAAGAGGAGCGCCTGGGTGGCTCAGTAGGTTAAGTGTCTGTGCCTTTGGCTCAGGTCATTATCCTAGGGTACTGGGATAGAGTCCCATGTCGGGCTCTCTGCTCAGCGGAGAGCCTGCTTCTCCCTATCCCTCTGCCTGCTTCTCCCCCTGCTTGTGCTCTCTGTCAAATAAATAAATAAAATCTTAAAAATAATAATAATTTTAAAAAGGAAAGGTTAGATCATTGTTTTTAAACCTTGTTCTTCTCTAATGTAAGCATTTTGGGCTACAGTATTTCTTCTTTTTTTTATTTTTTTTTTTAAAGATTTTATTTATTTATTTACAGAGAGAGATACAAGTAGGCAGAGAGGCAGGCAGAGAGAGAGAGGAGGAAGCAGGCTCCCCGCTGAGCAGAGAGCCCGATGTGGGACTCGATCCCAGGACCCTGAGATCATGACCTGAGCCCAAGGCAGCGGCTTAACCCACTGAGCCACCCAGGCGCCCCTACAGTATTTCTTCTAACTACTCTTTTATTTTAGAAATTCTGATGATGTGTTTTTGTTTTCATTTTGCTTTTATTTAAATTCTAGTTAACATATAGAATGATACTGATTTCAGGAGTAGAAACTAGTGATTCATCACTTAAATATCCCACCTAGTGCTCTTTTATTTCCTTCTATCTATTAATGACAAGAATGAACTACTGAGACATCAAGATAAAAAGCTTCTGCACAGCAAAGGAAGCAACAAAACAAAAAGCCAATCTATGGAATGGGAGAAGATATTTGCAAATGACATGTCTGATAAAGCGTTAGGATCCAAAATCTATAAAGAACTCACTAAACTCAATATCCAAAAAAATAAACAGTTAAGAATGGGTGATAAGAAGACATGAACAGACATTTTTCCAAAGACGACATACAGATGGCTGACAGACACATAAAAAGATGCTCTACATCACTTATCATCAGGGAAATACAAATCAAAACCATGATGAGCTACCCCCTCACACCTGTGCGAATGGCTAAAATTAACAACACAGGAAACAACGAATGTTGGCAAGGATAACAGAGAAAGGGGAAACCTCTTACACTGTTGGTAGGAATGGAAACTGGTGCAGCAACTGTGGAAAACAGTATGGAAGTTCCTGAAAAAGTATAAAATAGAACTATCCTATGACCCAGCAATTGCACTATTAGGTATTTACCCAAAGGATATAAAAATATTGATCTGAAGGGGCACACATACCCCAATGTTTATAGCAGCACTATCAACAACAGCCAAACTATGAAAACAGCCCAAATGTCCATCGAATGAATAAATGGATAAAGAAGATGTGGTGTGTGTCTGTGTGTGTGTGTAGTGCCACAATAATGCCACAGAAATTATGCTGCATCCTTCTCAATGCATCATGTCAAGGAGGTTTATGCCAATATGTCTTATAACTGGTGATGTTAATCTTCTTTAAGATGATGTCTGCCAGGGGTGCCTGGGTGGCTCAGTGGGTTAAAGCCTCTGCCTTCGGCTCAGGTCATGATCCCAGGGTCCTGGGATCAAGCTGCACATCAGGCTCTCTGCTCAGCAGGGAGCCTGCTCCCTCCTCTCTCTCTGCCTACTTGTGATCTTTGTCTGTCAAATAAATAAATATAATCTTTAAAAAAAAACAACTAATAAAAAAAAAAAAAGACGATGTCTGCCAAGTTTCTCCACCATAAAGTCATTCTTTCCCTTTGTAGTTAATGAGTAGTTCCGAAAAGATACTTTGAGATCATGTGAATATCTCTGTCCTCCTCCAACTTTCACCCGCAGATCAATCTTGCCTATAGCAATTATTACTGTGCTGTTCACCTAATGGTATTCTTTTATTTCCTTCTGTCTACTAATGACAAACTGCCAGTTTTCTAATTCTATAGTATCTTTATTTTGCCCTCACTTTGGAAGGATATTTTTGCTGGGTATGCAACTTTACCTTGAGAGTACCCTTACTAACCCCAGCCCCAAGACCTTTAAGATGTTCTCTTGTTTTTGGCTTTCACTATTTCTGATGTAAAAGCCATGGTATTTTTTATTGTTTATCCTGTTATGTAGGTAAAGGATCTTTTTCCTTTGGGTGCTTTTAAGATTTTTCTCTTTACTTTGGTTTTCAACAACTTGACTATGATATACTTAAGTGTGATTTTGTGTTTATCCTGCTTGACATTCACTGGGCTTCTTCGATCTGTGGGTTGAAAATTTGAATCAAAATTGGAAAATTGGAGGCCATTAGTTCTTTAAATATTCTTTCCTCTACAATTTCTTTCTCTTCTCGTAGAGTTGTTACAATTACATAAATGTTAGACTGCTTGGTTACTGAGGCTCTTTCCTTTTCATTCCCTTGTCCTATGTTTTATATCAGATAGTTTCTATTGCCCGATCTTCAAATTCACTGATCTCTTGTTCTGTCGTATTCAATTTGCTTGAAGCCTATCTACTGAATTTTTCATTTTTGAGGGAGAGAGGCAGTGAGAGAATCTTCAGCAGGCTCTACGCCCAGCACCAATCCCGACATGGGGCTCAATCTCACAACCCTGAGATCATGACCTTAGCAGAAATTAAGAGTCGGATGCTTAACTGAGCTACCCAGGCAACTCCTGAATCTTTCATCTCTGATATATATTGTTTCAGTTCTAGATTTTTCTTTTTGCTCTTTTACAGTTCCTAGGTCTCTGCTGAGATTCTCCTCCATCTGTTCTCTTATTAAGCATATCATAAACATAACTTTCGTTCAGTTATATTCAGATAAATCCATAACTTCAGTATTTTTGAGGCTTATGGTTAAGCATTAGGTGGATCCCAGAAGAGCTCGTGAGAGCTAAAGCAGTCTTATATCTAAACTGTATCCTTTCTGGGATCTCAAATGCTGTCCAATGTGTTCTTATAAATCTTTCTGTTCTAGCTGATCAGAACTGCTGTTTCCCAGCACATGTGACTTCTGGAATCTCAATTCAGGTCATAATAACCCAGTAGCTTTTTTTGCTAGGAGTTTCACTGCAGCATACTGTGGGAGGCAGTGGCTCACCTCAGTAGGTAGTATAGTAGTATTTTATCCCTGATACTGTTTCGAATGGTTGGCATAGAATGATTTTTGGACTGTTATGCCACTCTTTTTAAAATTTCTCTAAACATATTGTCCTTTATTCCTTGCACCTGAGGTAGACACACCCCCATCACCTCTTCCCTGGTACTATTGCCCTGTAGCTTCTTACCCTGTGTATATGCAGCACTTTATTCAAAGCTGAAAGATGCATATTTCTAGAGCTTCTATCTTGGTCTAGTTTTCCTTTTTCTCATATCCTGCCCACAAATCTAACCACTCCAGTAGCCCCAAATGCTGATCTCTGCATTCTTCAGTTCAGTTATATCCGTGTACTCTGCTTAACCTCCACCTACTTATCCCATGGTCTGGGAAATGCTTTCAGGCAGAAAATCACAACAATCATGAAGCTCATCTCACACGTTTTCCTTCTTTCAGGGATCATGGTCCTTTACTACTTGGTTGTCCAATACCTGAAAACATGTGCTTCAGATATTTTGATTAGTTTTATAATTGCTTACATATGGACGCGGTCTACCCTAATACATTAGTTATTCATAACTAGAGGCAGAAACCCACACTAATAGTCTTTAGGAAATTCAATGCGCTTCTAATCTGTAAGTTAAAAAAAATTCTTCCCCTAAATTCACAAGAAGTTTCTTGTAAATTCAATTTAAACTTCAAGAACCACAGAGTTCAAAACAACAGCCTCACACACACAAACAAACAATAAAAAAACCTCTGTTTTATCTGCACTTCAACTTCCATATAAACAAATAAATGATTTAAAATATGTTGAATCCCTTAGGTGATCACTATTGATATGCATGTCTGTCTCTTACCTTATAGAGTTTGAGAATTGTTTTAATGCATTCATGTACAAACTTGGTCTGTCTCTGAAGACTTCCACCATACAGTGCCACCAGTTCTTCATTGAAATTCACACTAAAGAAGTCAAAGTGGTACTTGAAGTCAATATCTTCTGCTTTTCTAAGTGCAATAGAACCAATAGAACGAACTGCAGAGGAAAAGTGCGAAGTGTACATTAAGCAAAATTTTTAGAAGTTGTAACCATTCTTGCTTCAAAGTCTCTTAACAAATGACTTTACCCCATACTTTGAATATAAACAACCTACCTCAGGGTGACATCCTTCAATATCAATTTAGAAGAACAAACCGCTGTTTGTATTGTGTGTCTTGTGCCCTAAATGTTTTTTAAATTTAAATTAAATAAAAAGTAAACAGGCCTTTCATTCTTTACCCACTTCCACTTGATTAGGGAAAATAACTAAAAGAAATGTTAGCCATCTGTATGAGTAAGTCACACTTGAGGACTTTAAGAATGAGAAAATTCCTACAAGTAATGTATGCTTGGGGCACATGGGTGGTTCAGTGGGTTAAAGCCTCTGCCTTTGGAGCCACGCATCGGGCTCTCTGCTCAGCGGGGAGCCTGCTTGCCCCCTCTCTCTCTGCCTGCCTCTCTGCCTGCTTGTGATCTCTCTCTGTCAGATAAATAAGTAAAATCTTAAAAAAAATAAGTAAATAAAAATTAAAAAAAAATGTATGCTCATCACTTGGTTAAGATATTTATGCTTGATCTGTTTTTTTTTCTTTTTTTACACATGATCTCCAATCCATCAGTAAATCCTATCATCCTCCACTTTCTAAATATAACCCCAATCAACATTTCTCACCACTTCCACCATCTTCTTAATCTAAGCACCATCATCTCTTGCCTTAACTACCCTAATAGTTTCTTCACTGGTCTACCTGCTTCCAGTCTTAGGTTTTGCTCTGTAAATCCTTCCACAGAATTTGTAAATTGACTCCATTAATTGGTATTAAAAGTTGCAGTGTATGGTTTAGCAAGAAAAATACCTTTTTGCCATTCCATTTTTTTAACATATACAATTCACATACTATACAACTTATGTAAAAAGTACAATTCAATGATTTTTAGTATATTCACAAAATTCTACTACTCTATATTTTAATTACCCCAAAAAGAAAACCCCATACTCATTAGCAGTCATTCCTCATTCCTCTTTTCCCCCCAATCCTGGAAAATACTAATTTACTTTCTGTTCCTATGGATTTGCCTATTCTGGACATTTCTTTTTCGTTTTAAGATTTTATTTATTTATTTGACAGAGAGAGACACAGAGAGAGAGGGAACAGAAGCAGGGGGAGTGGGAGAAGTAGGCTTCCTGATAAGCAGGGAGCCAGATGTGGGGCTCGAGTCCAGGACCCTGGGATCATTACCTGAGCCAAAGGCAGATGCTGAACGACTGAGCCACCCAGGCGTCCCTATTCGGGACATTTCTATAAATGGGATCATATATATATATGGGTTTTTAAGACCAGCTTCTTTCACTTATGTTTTCAAGGTTTATCCACATTGTACCAGGTAACTCATGTTATCAGTTTATTAATTCCTTTTTATTATATAAGCTTCAGGTGTGCTGTTTTATAATTCAGCACCTGTATACACTACAAAGTCATCATCACCACAAATCTATTTACCATCCATCACATACAACTAGTTCCTTTCACTCATTTTGTTCACTCCCAATCCCCTTACCCTTTGGTAACCGGCAGTTTGTTCTCTTTATCTCTGAGTTTATTTTTTATTTACTTTTGAAAATTCCAAATTTCAGTGAAATCATATGGTACTCTTCTTTTTTGGTCTGATTCATTTCACTTAGCATAATACCCTCAAGGTCCATCCATGTTATTGCAAATGGCAAGATTTCATTCCTGTTATTTGCCTGAGAGTACTAGATCCTTGTCGGTAGTAGTCTAACAAGTATAAGATGATATGTGATTTTGATTTGCATTTCCCTGTTAGTGATATTGTCTTTTCATGTGCCTGTTAGCGACCTGTATGTCTTCTTTACAACAATGTCTATTTATTTTTCAATTGGGCTGTTTTTTGTTGAGTTATGTAAGTTCTTAATATATTTTGGATATTAACCCCCTATTGTATATATGGTTTACAAATATCTTATCCCATTAAGTAAACTGCCTTTTCACTTTAATGGTTTCCTTTGCTGTGCGGAAGCTTTTTAGTTTGGTGTAGTACCATTTATTTTTACTTTTGTTTCCCGTGCTTCGGAGTGAGATCCACGAAGATGTTGCTAAGACCCATGTCAAGGAGCTTACCATATATATATATATATATATATATATTTTTTTTTTTAAGATTTTATTTATTTATTTGACAGAGAGACAGTAAGAGAGGTAACACAAGCAGGGGAAGTGGGAGAGGGAGAAGCAGGTTTCCCTCTGAGCAGGGAGCCCAATGTAGGGCTCAATCCCAGGATCCTGGGATCACTACTTGAGCCCAAGGCAGACGCTTAACGACTGAGCCACCCAAGCGCCCCACTGTCTATATTTTCTTCTAGCAGTTATAAGGACTCAGGTCTCATACATAAGCCTTTAATCCACTTTGTGTTAATTTTTGTGTATAGTGGAAGACAGTGGCCTAGTTTCATTCTTTTGCTTATGGCTATCCAGTTTTCCGAAAACTATTTATAGAAGAGACTGTCCTTTCTCCATTGTATGTTCTTCACTTTTTAATCAGAGATAAACTGACCATGTATGTGTGGGTTTACTTCTGGGCTCTCAATTCTCTTCCACTGACTTCTGTATGGTTTGTTTTGTGTGTTTGTTATGTATGTTTTTTGTTGAGTTACGTAAGTTCTTAATATATTTTGGATATTAACCCCCTATTGTATATACGGTTTACAAATATCTTATCCCATTAAGTAAACTGCCTTTTCACTTTAATGGTTTCCTTTGCTGTGCGGAAGCTTTTTAGTTTGGTGTAGTACCATTTATTTTTACTTTTGTTTCCCATGCTTCGGAGTGAGATCCACGAAGATGTTGCTAAGACCCATGTCAAGGAGGATTTTATTTATTTTATTTTCTTTCTGTATGTTTTGCATGGTTTGTTGCTGTTTTTATCAATACTGCACTGTTTTGATTACTACAGTTCTGTAATACAGTTTGAAATCAGGAAGTGAGGTACTTCTAGCTTTGTTCTTTCTCAAGACTGCTCTGGCTATTTGGGATCTTCTGTGGCTCCAGACAAATTTTAGATTTGTTCTACTTCTATGAAGTATACCATCAGAATTTTGATAGGTGTTACACAGAATCTGTAGATTGCTTTTGGCAGTATGGACATTTTAACAGAATTAATGTTTCCAATCCATAAGCACAGAATAGACTTCCATTTATTTTTCTTTTCTTTCATTGGTGTCTTAAAGTTTTCAGTGTAGAGATCTTTCATCTCCTTTGTTAAATTTATTCCTAGGTATTTACTCTTTTCAATGCAATTGTAAATGAGATTGTTTTCTTAATTTCTCGGGCGCCTGGGTGGCTCAGTGGGTTAAGCCGCTGCCTTCAGCTCAGGTCATGATCTCAGGGTCCTGGGATCGAGTCCCGCATCGGGCTCTCTGCTCAGCAGGGAGCCTGCTTCCTCCTCTCTCTCTCTACCTGCCTCTCTACTTGTAATCTCTCTCTGCCAAATAAATAAATATAATCTTCAAAAAAAAAAAAGAAGACTGGTTCATACCAGTCTTCTTGAAAAAAAAAATTTCTCATTATTTATTAGAAACACCATAGATTTCTGTATATTGATTTTGTATCCTACATTTTACTAAACTCACTTATTAATTCTAACAGCTTTTTTTGGAGTCTTGAGGATTTTCAATATATGCCATCTGCAAATAGTGACTATTTTACTTCTTCCTTTCCAATTTGGATGGCTTTTTAAAACTTTTCTGGCCTTACTGCTGTGGCTTGGACTTCCAATACTATGTTGAATAAAAGTGGTGAGAGTGGGCATCTTTGTCTTGTTCCTAGAATTAGAGGAAAAGCTTTCAGCTTCTCACCATTGAGCATAACATTAGCTGTAGGACTGTCATATATGGCCTTTATTATGTTGAGATACAGTCCCTCTATACCCAGTGTTTTGAATTTTTATCATAAATGAATACTGAATGTTGTCAAAGGCTTTTGTTACATCTATTAAGATGATCATATGATTTTCATCTTTCATTGTATTAATGTAATTGTATCATATTGATTGATTTGTGGATACTGAACCTTCTTCCATCTCTGGAATAAATCCCACTTGATCATGTATGGTTGGATATGGTTTGCTAATACTTTGCTAAGGATTTCTGCATCTAGGCTCATCCAGGATATTGGCTTGTAATTTTCTTCTTTCATCATTCATTCCTTTTTACTGCTGAATAATATTCCATTATATGTATGTATTTTATTTATCCATTTTTTAGTTGATGTTGGGTTGTTTCTCCATTTTAGTTATTTTGAACAGTGTTGCTGTGAACATTTGCAAACAAGTTTTCGTGTGAGAGTACATTTTCATTTTTCTCGGGTAGATACCTATAGCAGAATTGCTAAGCATAAAACTCTATGTTTAACATTTTGAATAACTGCCAAACTGTTTTTCCAAAGTGGCTCTACCATTTTATATTCCCACCAACAATGGATAAGGGTTTCAATTTCTTCATATCCTCAATGACCCTTGATATTATCTTTTAGATTATAGCTACCCTAATGGGTATGAAATTACATCTATCCTTATGGTTTTGATTTGCATTTCCCTGATGATTAATGATGTTATCTTTCCTTCTTTCACTCTTGCCCCTTTACAGCATATTCTCTACACAGCAAAGCCAGAGTAATAATTTTTTTAAAATAAATCACACCTACATTGAGATATCACCTTACAGCAGTTAGAATGGCCAAAATTAACAAGACAGGAAACAACATGTGTTGGAGAGGATGTGGAGAAAGGGGAACCCTCTTACACTGTTGGTGGGAATGCAAGTTGGTGCAGCCTCTTTGGAGAACAGTGTGGAGATTCCTCAAAAAATTAAAAATAGAGCTTCCCTATGACCCTGCAATTGCACTCCTGGGTATTTACCCCAAAGATACAGATGTCGTGAAAAGAAGGGCCATCTGTACCCCAATGTTTATAGCAGCAATGACCACAGTCGCCAAACTATGGAAAGAACCAAGATGCCCTTCAACGGATGAATGGATAAGGAAGATGTGGTCCATATACACTATGGAGTATTATGCCTCCATCAGAAAGGATGAATACCCAACTTTTGTAGCAACATGGACGGGACTGGAAGAGATTATGCTGAGTGAAATAAGTCAAGCAGAGAGAGTCAATTATCATAAGGTTTCACTTATTTGTGGAGCATAACAAATAGCATGGAGGACAAGGGGCGGTAGAGAGGAGTAGGGAATTTGGGTAAATTGGAAGGGGAGGTGAACCATGAGAGACTATGGACTCTGAAAAACAGTCTGAGGGGTTTGAAGTGGTGGGGGGGTGGGAGGTTGGGGTACCAGGTGGTGGGTATTATAGAGGGCACGGCTTGCATGGAGCACTGGGTGTGGTGAAAAAATAATGAATCATGTTTTTCTGAAAATAAATAAATTGGAAAAAAAATGTAGCACATCAGAATAATAAATCACATAAAATGACAAAAAAAACACACCTACTATACTGTATAGAATTTAAAAATCTGACAATTCTAATGCTTTCAAGGATGTGAAGCAAAGGGAAGTATAATATAGTATTTCTGGGAGTATAAATTAGCACAGCCAGTAACAATAGAAGGATACATATAACCTGTGACATATAATGGGATAACATAGAGTGAAAAAAATAAATGAATCACAGCTCATACAACAACCTGGATGAATTTTTTTTTTGTTAAAGATTTTATTTATTAGAGAGTGAGAGAGAGAGAGAGAGAGAGAGAGAAAGAATGAGCAGGGGGAGAAGCAGACTCACTGCTGAGTAGAGAACTGTATATGGGACTTGGTCCCAGGACCCTGGAATAATGACGAGCTTAACTAACTGAGCCACCCAGGCATCCCTGAAAGAATTCTTATTATATAAAAGAATATGACAGTTAATAGCCAAAAAGTATATTTGAAATGAAATTACTTCCAGATTACTTGATTGTTATGCCAGAAATAACTGCTATTATCTCCAGGCCAACATTCAACTTGGAATCTATCTACAAAGCTTCCCTATCTTCACCTTTCTGTGTTCCCATCAGTATTTCTAGATATGATTTAAATAGCTCCAAAAAAAAGAAACCAACCTTTTCTCTTGTTTAGCAAACATAAACCAATTTACTTCTCTAATCAGTATTCTAGGTTATGTTTTCTCTACCTTCCATTTTCAACATAAACCTTTCTTCTACTGATTCCCGGATCCCTGTGTCACTTAACCTACCTACTCCATCCTGTTTTCTCTGTCTTACACTGTCTAAGTGGTCTTCAACTATTCTTTGTACTTATATTTTTTTCCTCCAGACAATATGTCAAATATCTGTGTCTCCCGTATGCCTAGCATAGTACATAGAATATGTATCTGGTAAATTCTTTGATTGAATTTTATAGCTTTCAAAATTATTTCCAAGACTTACCTTGCTTATAACTTCCAGCATTACCAGGAAGAAAGAGAACTGGAATACCAGTCAAAGGGAGAATTTTGTGTTCTTCAGCATAGGATCCTTCTCCATAAAGATATAATTCATATGCAGGATAGCGTTTTGCCAGTTTCTTTGGAAGTTCTATTTTCTGCAGGGGGGAAGAAAGGGCAATTCCACTTTAATCAGTTGTATTAATACAATTCAATCTACTGTGCCCAATTCTGAATTATACACATTTGAAACAGTGTAAAAATATTACTGATAATAAAACTGCACTTTTACTTTTATTCATATGTAGAACACATCTTGAATTATGTGAGTTTTGAACCATGCAGTCTTCAGGAATGCATAAAATGGAACTACCTAGGGGCGCCTAGGTGGCTCAGTTGGTTAAGCCACTGCCTTCAGCTCAAGTCGTGATTCCAGAATCCCGGCATCGAGTCCTGCATCGGGCTCCCAGTTCCGCGGGGAGTCTGCTTCTCCCACTCACCTTCTCCCCTCTCATGCTCTCTGTGTTTCTCTCTCTCTCAAATAAATAAATTTAAAAAAAAATTGAACTACTTGAAACTCTAATTAATATAAATTATTCAAAATAGTCACTGACAAAAGAAAGACACTGGGGTATGTCAGCAAATTATTTGTTAATATAATTGGAAATGTACTTAATATAGTATCTGTATCAATTATCCTTAGAAATGATGAAGGCTTTCCATTATCAAATCAATTCTTTTTTGCTATTTTAAACTGTTTTGTAACGCCTCTCCTTTTACATAGGCTCAACTACATCGTCCAGTTGTTTCATCATTCAAAGGAAAGTAATTTTGTTTTACAATGCAGCTTTCTGACCTCTCAACTTAATATGCTTTGACCTGCAATGTGCTTTACAAATTAATATGAACCTTACAGCCATGTCTTGGGTCAAGACATGCACACTCTCCTCACCGTAAACATTCCAATGAGTTAGCATCTGTTTTGGGTTTTGTGGACCAGGTGTATGGTTTGTCAGCAAGCCTTAGACTACTCTGCAATTTATATTATTTTATAACATTATTTATATTATTTTATAACAAATAAGCCAGTAATTCATGTAACATCATCCCCCAAAGGTAGGAATCTATAAAAGTGGTGGTAAAGTACACTCCCTTCTTCTGCTCCTTTTTAAACTATAGAAACCATTAAAAATGAAGCCAGTTACATTGAGCAGCAGATTTATTTAAGCAGACATCAATAGATTTAATGATCTAACAGGGCTGTACATGTGGTTGATAAAAATTTTAAATACTAAATGAATTTTAAAGCCTGTAAATAGTAGTAACACTGAAAAACCTCACTGTTCTAGAAAGCAGAATTCTGATCATTCATGCACATTCCTGAATATTCTTTTAAAAATATTAACATAAACAATCTGTGTTAATAACAACTGAAAATATCTTTAGAAATTGTGAGCTTACTGTTTAAGATATTAGCAATTTCATCTCTCCAAATACATATATATATATATATATATATATGGACTTCAATTCAAATTTGTCCCAATATTGACTATGCACAATATATAATCAAACTGAAATGATGCAATATTTTAAGCACACATTAAGCAAAAAGAAAACCATTATTCTCCAACTCCTCCCAATTTAGTACACCTTTGGATATGACAGTACATGAGTATTAGATCATTCTTTTTAGTACATTAGCTAAACAAAGTTTTGAACTAGTTGAATATTAACTCACAAAAAACGGGAAACTATTAGCATATGGCAAAATTGCATTCCAGAGTACAAGCTGGGAGTGGCAGGAAGAAACAAGAAGGGCTGTGACCAGATTGAAGACAGAAAAAGTACAGGCATATGGAAAGGATGCTGATGAAAAAAAAGAGGGTCAAGGGATTTAAAAAGAAAACTTATAGCAAAATGATCCCCATATATTTTATATTATTTTATATAGATTACTTTAAATGAGAACCCCTCCCCAAAACAGACTTTTAATCAAAATAAAATTACCTTTATACTTAAATATCTCCACAATCCTGCCTCTGCTGTTCATCCTCTCTTGACTCTGCCTTAGTACAGTTCCTTTTAATCTCTAACCCAGAGCCCTTTCAAAAGACAAAAATTCTAACGGGTTTCCAAGTGCTAGAAAAATACTGATTCAAGAAACTATTGTCTATTTTATGATATATAATTCTTACCTGTAAATTAAAACTGGAAAATTAAAATTTGAGCCCCAAAATTAATTAAAAAGAAAAAAGATTTTGATTAAAATGAATACAGTTTCAAAGATCTTACAAAGAACTCTTCTCAGCCCTTTGGCCATTCCACCCCTAAGGACTCCAGCTTAATAAAAAGACCTAGGGAGAGGTGAATCTTTCAGAATGGTCATAACCTCCCTACCCCAATCCATAGTCCATACTGCTGTCAAGAATTACCTTGTGGGGCACCTGCGTGGCTCAGTTAATTAAGCATCCGCTCTGGTCAGGATCTCAAGGTCCTGAGAGAGAGCCATGAGTTGGCCTTCAGGCTGAGTATAAAGCCTGCTTAAGATTTTCTCTCTCCCCTTCCCTCTTGCCCTTCCACCCCACTCCACCCCTCAAATAACATAAAATATAATTAGAAATATCATGTTAAAACATACACCTCCTATGTTTCCTGATTATATTAATAGATGATAAAGGCCTGAGAGACCCTCTAAAATCTGTCTTCAATTATTCTTACCATTCTTTCAACTTATACATGCTAGGTTTTAAAAATTTTAATATGCTTCAAAATTCAAGACTCAAAGGATGTATAATGAAAAGGCTTTCTCCTACCCCTAGTCCTTTAGCCATCTAATTCCCTACCCAGAAGGCAACCAATGTTAGCAGTTTATATACTATCCATACCACTTATACAATGTGTCCTGGTGCCTTCCTACCTTCACAAATGCTATTCTTTATTCCTGCAGTTTTCTTGTTTCTGCGCTTCATGAACTGTGTGTGTGTGTGTGTGTGTATCCTCTAATTAGCCACACCTTCTCTACAGCCTTTGACTATCAAAGATGAATGGATGCTTTGGATGCTTTCTTCTGAGCAGACCCTCATATGCACTTACTGTGAAATTATGATTTAGGACATTATATTTTAACTGTCCATTACATCCTGTCTCCCCCATTGTATTATAAAGACATAAAAATTATAAAGACATAAAGGCACAAGGTCTGATTCATCTCTAATTCCCTCACCCATACCCAGTATCTAGAATATACTTGAAAGAGTTATTCAATAAGCTATTTACTAAGCAAACATCACACTTAATAACAAAAGTATGATTCGTGTTTTCCAATACCAACATTTTCTTTCAGACAAGAACAATTCGATCACATATCTGAGGACAGCCAAATGATTGCTGTATAGGAGAAAACAACACAGATGTTTCTTCTCCAATTCTGCAATTTGCCAAAACTGTTTGCTACCCAATAAAAGCTTTGCCTTGCATCATAATAAAGCAAGAAGCTTGAAAGGATAATGTGTATTTTGCCTGGTAGGTTTGTGAGATGTTCAGTTAACTCTGAACAAGCAAATTTTGGAAATCCAAAGGTAGAAAATGAGTACTCAAAACAACTTTTTAGGTTTTTTTAAGACTTTATTTGTTTAATTTTTTTTTGAGAGAGAGGGAGAGAACAAGCAGTGGGGAGGGGCAGAGAGGGAGAGAGAGAGAGTCAATCAGACTCTGCTGAGCAGGAATTCCAATGCTGGGGCTCTGATCCCAGGAGCCCCCCCATCACCACCTGAGGCAAAAGCAGATATTGAACAGACTGAGCCTCCCAGGCACCCCTACTCAAACAATTTTAAAATTAACACTTCATTTTTACAAATAAGCTCAAATTTCTGTCTCACCTTTAATTTTTAAAATGGGGAATAAAGTTGAGTGTTTCAACTACCTTTCATTTCCTCTAACATTCGGCTAGAGAATAAGTAAATAAGAATTTAAAAAAGAAAAAGGCATCAAGGAGAAAACCCAACAACTATGTCATCTCAAATGCTGGAGTCACTCTGTGAACAGTTAAAAAGCTTACTATAAAATGTAACTAAAAATAAACAATACATATAAAATATATTTAGAATATATATTCATTAAAACCCACTGGTTCTTAATAGAATTACCTCAGTTATCCAGAAATCTCACTACATTTCAAAGTGACTCATTTCTATAGACAGGTTTTAACTGTATTTCTAAAATAACATGACCTGGTCTGCACAATAAAAGGTCTAAGAATCAAGTATAAATACTGTAATTAATTAAAAGATTTTTACATCATAAAAATAAAAATCTACTGAAAAATGCATATCAGAAACTCCAGCCACTGTAATTATTACTGTACTGACAAATTATTAACAGTATCCTCAAAAAGGGAGTCTAAATCAAAATAACTAAATACAGACTACTCAACAATTAAAAAAAAAAAAAAAAGCCAAATAGCTCTCTTGCACTAGCTAATTTTCTGTCTTTCCAGTTAACTTTGAGGCAAGAAATAGATCTATGAGTACATGTGCTTTGTTCTCAAAACACTAAGCGATTTCCACTACCGCAAATATTAAAATAGCTTCAATAATTGTGGACAATCTCAAAATAAATGGGCATTAGTTCTGTATTGTTCGATAATTTTGTTTTAATCAAACTCTTCAACACAATACAAAATTAAAGTGACCTACTTCAACCTGTTGAGAGTTTCCCAATTATTAAACCACAGAAAAATTAATATAAGGGTTCTATTTTCATTTAAAAAAGAAAACTAAACTAAAAGCCCACGTACTTAACTATGCATAACCTCTGAGAAACGTAAACCAGCATATGTGCTTAGAAACCGAGACAACAGTAACACGTTAAAATCTCCTTCAGCAGCATATCAAGTTCTTCCACTCCCTTATAAGGACTGATGCAAAACCACGATAAAGAGCTCGAAACAGATGAAATCTAAACTAGAATTTTGCCCACGGGGAAAAGACGTTCTTCAGCAATCTAAATCTTAGGTAGTTTTAGGATCTAGATAATAGCATCAATCAAGTAATCTGCTCCTCCATAATGACCTTTACGCAGAGGCAATCACGATCTGCATGCTTCACCTTAAAAAAATATTATTTTTAAAGTATATTTAAAGTGCGTTTTATCAGTAACATATTCCAGCACATGTACTTTTTATGGCAGGGAGTTACCATGTGACACGTATGCAGTAACTGGGGGATGCGTTTACAAGTAGGACCATCATTCAGGAGAAATGTCTTTGGACCCTTGTGTAACTTCTCACTACAGGGGGTCATGAATGAAATTCTAGACTCCACTGGGCTGACCTGACGAAGCAACTGCGATGGAAAATAGTCAAAACAGAACTGAAGAGGCGGGGGGCGGCGCGCAAGTGCGCGCTCCGGGAAGGCCGGGTCTCTCCCAAATTGCAAACACGGTGAGAAAACAAACACACTCCGAGACGGATTCTGGATGAACTGCTCAGGGACGACGTGCAGAAACACGGGCGTGTGCGCACACGCACGGACCCACAACCGACCGAACCCGAGGCTCCGCGAACTTGACGCGAGGGAGACTCAGTAGTTCTCCACTTAATTCCTTATCAGGGGAGCCTCTCCCGCGGGACTCAAACCCCGGAGGCGCAAAGGCGTTCTTGGGATCCAGCCACTGCACACTCCGCAGCAGCTCAGCCCCTTTCCAGAAAGGCGAAAGCTGACGTGCAAATCACGGCGCGGGATGGTGAGAATTTAGGCGCGTGGAAAGCAAAGGAGGGTCTGGGGCACCTGTTAAGGCAGGAACGCGGGAAAAAGGGGGTCTGGGTTTAGGGAAAGGGGCTGAGGTTGCGCCTCTAGGAATGGGGGGAGTGGGGTGGGCCCGGGGAGTCGGAAGAATCTGTACCTGGGGTCTGGGTCCGGGAAGGGAGCGGAGGGACAGGGGAGAACTACGAGGGGGGCCGGGAGGATGCTTCAGGGAACCATCTACCTGACACCCCATTGTGGAGAGGACACAAAGGGTAGGTGAGGGTAGCGGGTGGGGTGGGGACGGTCTGCAGAGTCTTCAGGAGCGAAAGAAAACCAGAGACGAGGTTGGCATAAGGGAGCCGGAGAGGCGCGGGAGCCCAAGTGGGGAGAAACCCGCAGGAGGGGCCCGAGTCTCAGAGCGCCCAGGTGAGACAGCCGAACCTCACCTGATACTCCGGGTACTCAAACATATAGCTCATACTGCACTTGTTCTCCTCGAAGCCGAAGAAGACGTCCCACAGCCCCAGGGTTGCCATGAAAACCATAAGGGCATAAAACGCCAGATTCCAGAAACTGACTGACTGAAGAAACATGGTGCCGCCGCCGGCGCGCGGCCCCAAGTCCGACTGAACCAGCCGAAGAACGCCTAGCGGCCGGCGCGGGAGCGAAGCCCGAGCAGCGCGCGCCTGCGCAGACGCCCCGCCTGCCCAGGCACCCGCCGCGCAGTGCGCGTGCGCGCAGTCGGCTTGCTGCCCCTCCCGTCTGGCATCTGGTTGAGAGAAGAGGTGGCGCTTGCGGCGGGAGCGCGAGTCTGGGGGGAAACGAGGAGGGGGGCGAAGCGGGTTAGGTTGGACAGACCGAGGGGGAAGAAGGTGGGTGGGTGAGGAGAAGGGAAAGGAGGAAGGGGGAGGGAAAGAAGAGGCGGGCGCAGGAGCCTCGGAGGCTGGGGAGGGAAGGGCTGGGGAGGGTGGGCATGTGGGGGGTTAACCTGGAGAGGGGGAGGCGGTTCCCGGTGCGGAGCCGACCCGGCGCGGGCAGGAGGCCATTAGCCCCGGGAGCCGTCGGCTGTCGCGTCGGAGCCCTCTCCCTGCGCAGTTTAAAAACCCTTCCCGCTCAGTTCTGAAACGCCTCAGGCCTCTGCCATTTCGGTTCTCCCAGCGGCCACCGAGCGCACCCACAGCCCCCTGGACCAGTGAGCGTGAGGAGGGACAAGTGTGTTTCCCTCCTCTTGGACCGCAGACGTTACCCCGTAGGCGACCGCGCTTCAGAGCCGCGGCACGTAAAAAATCACCAGCAGGTCGGCAACGTTCCGTTCTCGGTGTAACATGGAAGCCTGAGTCACAGAAAGCCTCGCTGGTCTTGAAAACACTACAAAGTTTCCGTGACCCCTGACGCTTCCAGCAGATGACGGGGGCCGGCGTGGGGGGTACCGGTTCGGCGCTGTCCTGTCTTGCTCCCCGGAACCCCTCTTCGGAAACCGGTTCCGCGTCAACGAGGAGGCGGTGTCGCTCGAGCTTCCACTCGGACTCTCAAGTGACTTAATTCGTTTAGAAGAATTAAGTTTGGTTTTGCACACAGAAGAGGAGAAAAAGCAGTTCAAAAACCATAATCACGGGGACGCCCGGGTGGCTCAGTGGGTTAAGCCGCTGCCTTCGGCTCGGGTCATGATCTCAGGGTCCTGGGATCGAGTCCCGCATCGGGCTCTCTGCTCAGCGGGGAGCCTGCTTCCCTCTCTCTCTGTCTGCCTGCCTCTCTACTTGTGATCTCTCTCTGTCAAATAAACAAATAAAATATTTAAAAAAAACCATAATCACGAATAGCGACTTCAAAACACTCAAATGTTATGAGAAGAAGAAGGACGGTGGACCATTCTTTAAATCTGACCCAAGAGCAGATGGGGTGGGGGGGGGCGGCTAATTGCAAAATTTTCCTTAGAATTACTTTTCACACTGACTAGATTTCATTTCAGTTCAGTTTTACTGGTTCTCATGTATTTTTTTTCTGTGTGGAGGAGGTCTGGCTGGTAAAATCAAAGAATTTTAAAACTGAAAGGAAGCTTATGGTTTCTTCTGCAATCCTGTAACATTCAGATATAAGAGCACCTGGGGTGGGGGGGGGTGGTTAGGGACGAGTTAGTGTACAAGATAACAAATCATTTGGAAAAGGATTGAGTCCATAAAAGGGTAATAAATTCATTGAGTCTGGGAGCTCAGAATGCCTCTTGCTTCCAGCATGTCACAGCCAGCACTAAACCAAGGGTGAATCTACATTCTTTCTATCCCAGTCCTTCTTAAATTTAATGTGACAAGAATCACATTAAATTGAGATTAATTTAATCTCATTAAATTAATTAGAATCTCCATTAAATTGGAGATTTTTTTTTAACTTAACATACAATGTATTATTTGTTTCAGGGGTACAGGTCTGTGATTCATCAGTCTTACACAATTCACAGCACTCACCATAGCCACATACCCTCTTCAATGTCCATCACCCACCCACCCACCCATCCCTCAGACCCTCCTCCCCTTCAGCAACCCTCAGTTTGTTTCCTGAGGTTAAGAGTCTCTTATGGTTTGTCTCCCTCCCTGGTTCCATCTTGTTTCAGTTTTCCCTCTCTTCCCTTATGACCCTGTCTTGTTTCTGAAATTCCTCGTATCAGAGAGATCATATGGTAGTTCTTTCCCTGATTGACTTATTTCTGTTAGCATAGTACCCTCTAGTTCCACCCATGTCATTGCAAGTGGCAAGATTTCATTTTTGATGGCTACATAGGATTGTATGTATCACATCTTCTTCATCCTTTCATCTATTGGTAGACATCTAGGCCCTTTCCATAGTTTGGCTATTGTGGACATTGCTGCTATAAACATTAGGGTGTACCTGCCCCTTTGGATCACTACATTTGTATCTTTGGGGTAAATACCCAGGAGTGCTATTGCTGAGTCCTAGGGTAGCTCTTCTCAACCTTTTGAGGAATCTCTGTACTGTTTTCCAGAGTGGCTGTACCAGCTTGCATTCCCACCAACAGTGTAGGAGGGTTCCCCTTTCTCTGCATCTTCACCAACATCTGTCATTTCCTGTCTTGTTAATTTTACACATTCTGACTGGTGTGGTGTGAGGTGGTATCTCACTGAGGTTTTGATTTATAATTCCCAGATGCCCAGTGATGTTGAGCACTTTTTCACCTGT
Organism: Neogale vison; assembly: GCF_020171115.1. Taxonomy (NCBI): domain Eukaryota; kingdom Metazoa; phylum Chordata; class Mammalia; order Carnivora; family Mustelidae; genus Neogale; species Neogale vison. The sequence goes on from NC_058093.1 coordinate 9,220,705, forward strand.
GTCTGTTGGCCATTTGGATGTCTTCTGCCCTTTTTTTTTTTAAAGATTTTTTTTCCAATTTATTTATTTTCAGAAAAACAGTATTCATTATTTTTTCACCACACCCAGTGCTCCATGCAAGCCGTGCCCTCTATAATACCCACCACCTGGTACCCCAACCTCCCACCACCCCCCCGCCACTTCTATGGACTCTGAAAAACAATCTGGGGTTTTGTTTTTTTTTTTGACAGATTACAAGTAGGCAGAAAGGCAGGCAGAGAGGCAAGCCGAGAGAAGGGGAAGGAGGTTCCCTGCTGAGCAGACAGCTGGATGTGGGGCTTGATCCCAGGACCCTGAGATCATGACCTAAGCTGAAGGCAGAGGCTTATCCCACTGAGCCACCCAGGCACCCCATCTTCTGCCCATTTCTTAATTGGATTATTTGTTCTTTGGATGTTAAGTTTGATAAGTTCTTTTTAGATTTTAGATACCAGCCCCTTATCTGATAAGTCATTTATAAATATCTTCTTCTATTCTGTCAGTTGCCCCTTGGTTTTGTTGACTGTTTCCTTTGCTGTGCAAAAGCTTTTAATCTTGAAGTCCCAATAGTTCATTTTTGCTCTTGATTTTCTTGCCTTTGATGATGTTTCTAGGAAGAGGTTGCTGTGGTTGAGGTCAAAGAGGTCGCTGCCTGTGTTCTCCTCAAGAATTTTGATGGATTCCTGTCTCATATTTAGATCTTTCATCCATTTTGAGTCTATTTTTGTGTGTGATATAAGGAAATGGTCCAGTTTCATTCTTCTGCATGTGGCTGTCCAATTTTCCCAACAACATCTGTTGAAGGGACTGTCTTTTTTCCACTGGACATTCTTTCTTGCTTTGTCAAAGATTAGTTGACCACAGATTTGAGGCTCCATTTCTGGGTTCTCTGTTCTGTTCCATCGATCTGTGTGTCTGTGTTTGTGACAGAACCATACTGTCTTGGTAATTATCGCTTTGTAATAGAGCTTGAAGTCCAGAATTGTGATGCTACCAATTTTGATTTTCTTTTTCAACATTCTGCTGGCTATTTGGGATCTTTTTTGATTCTGTACAAATTTTAGGAAATATCCTATCAAAAAGAATTACAGACCAATATCCCTGATGAACACAGATGCAAAAATTCTCACCAAAATACTAGCTGGCAGGAGCCAACAGTACATTAAAAGGATTATTCATCACCATCAAATCAATCAATGTGATACAATACATTAATAAAAGAAAGGACAAGAATCATATGGTACTCTCAAAAGATGCGGGAAAAGCATTTGACAAAGTATAGCACCCTTTCTTGATCAAAACTCTTCACAGTGTAGGGATAGAGAATATTTACCTCAATATCATCAAAGCGATCTATGAAAAACCCACAGCAAATATCATTCTCAATGGGGAAAAACAGACCTTTTCCCCTAAGATCAGGAACATGGCAGGGATGTCCACTATCATCACTGCTATTCAAACGTGGTACTGGAACTTTTTCACCTGTGTGAAAAAGCCTCAGCTTCTCCTAGCCTCAGCAATCAGACAACAAAAAGAAATTAAAGGAATCTGAATTGGCAAAGAAGTCAAACTCTCACTCTTTGCAGGGATATGATATTTTATGTGGAAAAATCAAAAGACTCCACTCCAAAACAGAACTCCTATAGGAATTCAGTAAAGTGTCAGGATATAAAATCAGTGCACAGAAATCAGTTGCATTTCTATACACCAACAGTAAGATAGAAGAAAGAGAAGTTAAGAAGTCAATCCCATTTACAATTGCACCCAAAACCATAAGATACCTAGGAATAAACCTAACTAAAGAGGCGAAGAATCTATATTCAGAAAACTATAGAATACTCATGAGAAAAAATGAGGAAGACACAAAGAGATGGAAAAACATCCCATGCCCATGGATTGGAAGAAAAAATATTGTGAAAATGTCTGTGCTACTTAGAGCAATCTACACATTTAATGCAATCCCTATCAAAATACCAACTCTTTTCACAGAAATAGAACAGGCATCTTCATTCTAAAGACCATTTATGTATTACATAGAATCCCTCTTTATATACATACACACACACACATATTCCTCATTCCATATATAGTATATGCTGTCTCTCATGATGTCAGATTTCTTCAGTTACTTGATAATTTTGGTTTGTAAACTCATTCTTAGCCTGCATCATATACTTCAGCATCCTGTTCCTCTCCTAGATTGTAGAGACATTTCTATGGATAATCTCTTGGCTTTCTGCCCCACCCCCACCAGTTTCTGCATAATGAAAATGGTATGAATAATTAGAATCACCCCCAGAAACTTTGTGGTCTGGGATGCTGTTTTTTTATTATTATCATTTTTAATCCTTTTCATTGATCACTGTGAGCTATAGAGGTTTCATACTCTTATGGATTTCTCTCTATAGAATTTAAAGATTTTCATTTCTTTCTATAGCACTCAATCGTGTAGTAAAATATCTAGAATTTCTGTATGTTTAGAATGAGGGCAGGTAAAGGGTGTAGGTGACAAGTTTCTTTGAATTAGTTTTTTTGGGAAATATTACCTAGCATTCCTTGTACAAAATTTTTTAAAGTTTTTATTTATTTATTTGACAGAGATCACAAGTAGGCAGAGAGGCAGGCTGAGAGAGAGGGACACAGTCTTAACCCACTGAGCCAACCAGGTGCCCCTCCTTGTACACATTTTAAATCAAAAGGAAAAGCCACTTCCTCACTTGAGTAGTGAGGAGAAAAAGTAGATTAAATTATTTTAAGAAAAAATTAGTGGAAGAAAATAGAGGCTGTAAATACAGGTAATTCTTTCTGCCTTTTCATATATATACGAAAGTAATTTAAGTAGTATGTTCACTAAAATTTTTTTAGACTAGAAAGACACCAAAATACATTTTTTAAAAGATTTTATTTATTTATTTGACAGAAAGAGATGACAAGCAGGCAGAGAGGTAGACAGAGAGAGAGGAGGAAGCAGGCTCCCTGCTGAGCCGAGAGCCCGATGTGGGGCTCAATCCCAGGACCCTGAGATCATGACCTGAGCCGAAGGCAGCGCCTTAACCCACTGAGCCACCCAGGTGCCCCCCAAAATACATTTTTAAATGGATAAATGAGAGCTAGTAAAGATGGCCTTAGGAGTCTCTGGGTGCTCATCCAACTCTTGATTTTAGCTCAGATCATGATCTCAAAGGTGTGAGATCAAGCCACACACTGGATTCCGCAATGGGCGTGGAGCTTGTTTAATAATCTCTCCCTCTCCCTTTGCCCTTTCCCCACCTCCAAAAAAGAGAATGATCTTAAATGAAGAGAAGGGAAATCTACCTTGAGAAGAAGAAAATATGGAGAAACATGAAGAAAGAAAATACTGAGATGGAGAGGATTAAGACAAGGAAACTCCCATTGGATGATCTTAATCTTTATATAGAAACAAAACCCATTGGGTAGAAATAAGGGATTGGAGCAAGGTGATGCTTAAAGAGAGTGGAAATACTTGGGAATTACTGTTTTAAGAAATTAATTTGGCAGGGGGGCCTGGGTAGCTCAGTCAGTTCCTGGTGTCAGCACAGGTCATTGTCTTTGGGTCATTGGACCACGATCTATGTGGCGTCTGTTTGTCCCCATCCTTCTGCTCCTCCCCCTCCTCTCTCTCTCTCAAGTAAATAAATTTTAAAAAATCTTTAAAAAGACAGAAAGAAAGAACTGAACTTGGCAGTTAGCAAGAGGTGACCGATAGTGAGGATTTAGTCAACAGTGTTTTATACCCTTGCTCTCCAATTTTCCTGGTCTTCTCAGCTAACATAGATCTCTTGCTTTTCTGTATCTCTCTCATCAAGGGGGAAAAAATAGATATTATCTAGTGGTGAGATATTTAATTGACTATTATGTGCCAAGCTCCACAACAGAGATTAGAAAAAAGTGGTAAATGAACCACCAATTCTGATTTGTAAGAGATAAATGAGTCACTGATATCAAGGAATCTAAAAGCAAGTACATAATATAATTGTACTCTAGTATGGTAAGTATTATAGGGATAGGAACATGGAATATTGGAGGGCAAAAGAGGAGTATTTAATTGTTTAGTGGGAAAGGGATCCAAGACAAAAATGATTTATATACATAATATAATAGGGGCTCAAAGAGTGCTCATTGAATTACTGAGTAATTGAGTTAGTAGATGGCTAGATGCCATGATTAGAAGAATTAAGATGGTGGGCTTCCCACAATTCAAAGTAAGAAGGGGCTTTTTTAAAAAAATATTTTATTTGACAAGCAGAGATCACAAGAAGGCAGAGAGGCAGGGGGAGAGAGAGGAGGAAGCAGGCTCTCCACCGAGCAGAGAGCCCGATGTGGGGCTCGATCCCAGGACCCTGGGATCATGACCTGAGCCAAAGGCAGAGGCCTTAACCCACTGAGCTACCCAGGAGCCCCAAGAAGGGGCTTTTTGATCATTCTGATAAAGTCTACTTCTGATACTTTCTGAAAAGCATATAGCTTCATAGTTCACTCAGAAATGTAGCTGTTAAGTTCACATTTATTGGTTCTTTAATTTGAATATAGATGTTTATATAGTACTTTTATTTCTTATAGTGCATATGTTGTGTTTAACAAAGGATGAGTTGCTAAGAATTGTACAAAATTAAACATTTGCAAAATGAAACCTCAAAGAGCTTTATTATTAATAGAGCACTATAAAGAACACTGGTAATCAGGAAATCTGAGTTCTAGAACTTCCAGTTCTGCCACCCAGGTATGATTTAGGGCAAGTGTCTTCATCTCCTTAGACCTCTCTCTTTTCTTATCTAAAATGAAGGTATTTGACAAATGATTTCTGAAAGCTTATGATATTTTAATTGAATTAAGGCTTTTAAAACTTAAATTAAGGCAAATAGGAAAAGACCATATTATAATCATTTGGCAGTCACCCCTCAACTGAATATTTAGTAAATTCATAAATATATCAGTTTCTCAGAAAACATTTTAGATTTATTTAAGTTCCCTTTAGTTTTAGTTTGTTTTATTTCCTGGAAGCAAAAACTGTTTTCTCAAGACATAGTCACCACCTTCATGTAACCCAGCTATATTGTCAGAGGATATATTGTACACAGGAAGATAGAGTCATGCTGTCTGGTGTGGGAGTCTAGTTGTCTTCTAAAATTAATTTCACTAACTAGTCATAGTGTATTACTCTCATACTATAGGTCTTTTTTTTTTTAAATAGTATCTATTTCCTCCCTCTTTTTCTTAAAACAAGACCAAAACCCAAATATATAATAGACTGGCTCTTAGAAGCTAAAATTTATTCCACTCAATTGGTTTACAGCTCTTTTTCATACTCGTTAGTTTTACCTCTTGTACATTATATGTAGTAGGCATTCAATATATATTTACTTTTAATTTATTTGAAATTAAGTCAGAGTCTACAGATTATAGCCATAAAAGCTCACCTTCCCTTGGATGTTTCAAAGCCTGAAAAGAAAAGAAAACATAATGCCAGCAATTCTGTGGCTCCCAGCTCTGTTTCCAAGGAAACAGAGAGTAGATCATCAGAAACAAAATAAGGATTTTCAACCTGATTACCCTTTTCTCACCAGTTCAGACTCCATCACTGCAAAATGAAAGGGAACATAACCTTGGTCTTGCAATCCAGATTTTCCATTTGTGCTCTCACTATTAAAACCAGACAAAATCTTTTGGGTTATGTTGGTTTTCTTATAGAGAGAATTAAACTCATCCACAAGGGTAAAGAATACCTTTTGAATATAAAGCACTATGTACATTTGCTGAATAACCTGTTATGTTTTAACCTTAGAACTCTCAAGTGACTAAATTACTGAATCTCAGATTTAACATTTCTTGGGAATAATAGAAAGAAGTATTGGGAATTTATAAGAAAAGGATAAAGACATCTAGAATGAAATGTTTTATTTAAAGAAATAAGGAGAGAGGGGACAGGATGAAAAAACAGTAGGAGTCAAGGGGAAAATAATTGGGTTCCCATTCAAAAGAGCAAAATCACCATTGTAACATTGTTGGTTTGTTCCACAGATTTGTATCTACCATGAATAAAATCATTATCCTGATTAAAAAAAAACCTACAGATAAAACAAGGTTGCTTTAGCAGTATGATATTACCTAGTGAGGCTACATGTTTTATAAAAGCAGTATTCCTCCCAAACCAAAACACTGCACACCTTAAATTTACAAAATGTTATATGTCAATTATATTTCAATAAAGCTGGGGAAAAAATCCAGTATTCCTGTATTTTTAAAATGTAGTTAAAGCCAGAGGGTTCTCTCCAGGGTGAAGGGAACAATAGAAATTTGCTTTAATGCATGTACAGTTGAAGATTTAGATGGCATATTAATATGTTCAGATAATGAATACTGAAATTCAAGTAACTTTAATGGGAAGGAATGAATAATGTAATCATCATTTGGGGGCTTCCTTGTAACCATTTTCTGCATGTATGCCTATTTTCCCCAAAGGATTCTAGCTTTTCAAAGGCACAAGCTGTAAGAGGCCTTGGTCATTTTTAATATGTAGGCCCAGTAGAGGACCTTGCATTGGAGGCATTCAGTCAGTTTTCTTGAATAAATGTTTTTTATTTCTTCAGAACAGACATGCCTTTTTTATGGGCCACCCAGGCGCACCCACGCATCATTCATTTTAAATCACAAGCTAGAAATGATTAAGCTTAGGGAGGAGGGCATGTTCAAAGTTGAGATAGGCCAAAAGCCAAGCCTCATGTGCTGGCTAGCCAAACTGTAAACCCAAAGGAAAAAGTGAACACATGAATGATTAGAAATAAAATAGCCTTGTTACTGATATGGAGAAAGTTTTAGTGGTCTGGATAGAAGATCAAACCAGCCACAACATTCCCTTAAACCAAAGCCTAATCTAGAGTAAGACACTAATTCTCCTTAATTTTATGTAAGCTGAGAAAGGGGAGGGAGATGAATAAGAAATTTGAAGCTAGGGGTGCCTGGGTGGATCAGTGGGTTAAGCCTCTGTCTTCGGCTCAGGTCATGATCCCAGGGTCCTGGGATTGAGCCCCACATCAGGCTCTCTGCTCAGCGTGGAGGCTGCTTCCCTTCCTCTCTCTCCACCTGCCTCTCTGCCTACTTGTCCTCTCTGTCTGTCAAATAAATAAAATCTTTTAAAAAAATAAAAAAAAAAGAAATTTGAAGCTAGTAGAGATTACTTCTGAAGGTTTTAGGGAAGAAACCATCTCTATTACTTAAAAGGGCAAAATGAAGCAGCAAGGGCTGATGTAGAAACTACGCAAATTGTCCAGAAGATCCAGCTAAGATAATTGATCAAGGTGACCACACTAAACAATAGATTTTCAATGTAGACAAAACAGCCTTCCATAGAAAGATGTCATCTGGGACTTTCACAGCTAGATACTAGTTTCAAAGTATCAAGAAACAGGCTGACTCTCCTGTTAGGGTTTAATGCAGCTGGTGATTTTAAGTTGAAGCCAATGCTTATTGGCCATTTAAAAAATCTGAAGGTCTTTAAGATTTACACAAAATCTCCTCTGCCTGTGCTGTATAAATGGAACAACAAATTTGATGACAGCACATCTGTTTACAACATGGCTTCCTGAATATTTTAAGCCCATTGTTGAGACCTACTTCTCAGAAAAAAAAAGATTCCTTTCAAAACATTTCTGCTCATCAGCAATGTACTTGGTCTCCCAAGAGCCCTGATAGAGATGTACAATAAGATTAATGTTTTCATGCCTATAAACATAACATCCATTCTGCAGCCCATGTGTCAAGGAAATACATTTCATAAGGTTATAGCTGCCATAGACAGTGATTTCTCTGATGGATCTGGGCAAAATAAATGGAAAATCTTTTGGAAAGGTTTCACCATTCTAGATGCCATTAAGAACATTCTGATTCATGGCAAGAGGTCAAAAGGTCAACCTTCACAGAATTTGGAAGAAGTTGAATCCAACTCTCATAGATGACTTTGAGGGGTCCAAGACTTCAGTGGAGGAAATTACTGCAAATGTGGTAGAAATAGCAAGAGAATTAGAATTAGAAGTGGAGCTTGAAGATAGGACTGATTTGCAATCTCATGACAAAACTTGAGAAGTGAGTAAAATGCTATCGAATGGCATTGCCTATTACAGAGAAATCATTCATGAAAGGAAGAGTGAATTGATTTGATAAACTCCATTTTTGTCTTATTTTAAGAAACTGCCACTGCCACCCCACCACCTGATCAGTGAGCAGCCATCAACATCAAGGCAAGACCTTCCACCAGCAAAAGGATGGTGACTTGCAGAAAGCTCAGATAATGCTCAGCATTTTACAGAATATTTAAAAATTAAGATATATGCACATTTTAGATACAATGCTATTATATACTTAATATGCTACAGTATGTTATAAACATAACTTTTATATACACTGGGAAGCCAAAAAATTCATTTGACTTGCTTAATTGCAATAGTTGCTTTACTGCGGTGGTTTGGAACTGAACCCTCAATATGTCTCTATATTCTAATTAAAGGTTTTTGCTAGCTTTGGGCCTTTTACTATGAAATGCTAAACTTGTGACATTTAAACATATTTCCATTGTAAAGACTAATGGCCAAGATAGATTATTTATTGTAAAACAACTCTTAATATTTGAAAAATGTTTTGAAAAAGATGTGAGAATAAAATATTCAGAAATTTAGCTAACACAAAACACTTTCTGTTAAAAGAGAATATGAATAATATGTGTGACAAATATGTACCTGTCTTTAAGGCATATAGGAAAATATGGTGAGTTTTGACTAAAGAACACATTTATATATTTATGTTTTGTTACTAAGTTACTTAGTTACTAAGACCTATGAAAATATTATCAAAAGATCTGGAAATAGGTCCTCACTGGGACACGTGGGTGGCTCAGTCATTTGAGTGTAGTCCTGACTCTTGATTTCAGTGTAGGTCATGGTCTCAGAGTCCTGGAATTAAGCCCTGTGTCAGGGAGTCTTCTCAAAGATTCTCTCCTTCTGCCCCTCCCTGCACTCACTGTCTCTGTCTCTCTCTCTATCAAATATATAAATCTTAAAAAAGAAAAAAGAAAAAAAAAGAAAAGGTACTTATTTAAATATTGAGAAGATTGAACTAAATGAGGAGTTAGCAAACTTTTTGTAAAGGACCAGGTAATTAGTATTTCAGCCTTGTGAGCCATAAGGTCTCTGTTAACAACTACTCAACTCTGCTATTGTAATATGGAAGGCACTATAGACAGTAGGTAAATAAGTGTGGTGATATTCCAATAAAGCATTATTTATGAGAATAGACAGCAGGCCAGATTTGACCTGTCATCCACAGTCTGCTTACCCCTGTACTAGGAGGTCCCTTATTTAATATTCCAGGCCCAAAAGTCTGTATCTGTATTAACATTAGCCAACATGGATTTTTCAAATTCAGATACTGGCCAAGAAACTTAGGCTTTTAGTGTAATTCAAACTTTTTCTATTTAATATCACTGTACATAAATAAGAAATATTGTAACATCATCTCAGGTAGTATTATGACTAGCTTTATTAATAGATCCATTTTAAATAACTAATATATTTTATTAAGCATATTCAAACATATATGGATAAAGGAAATATCTCTAAGAACTTTTAGGCAAAATAAATTGTGTTAATTTTTGTTTATTTGTTTGTTTTGGGGAATTTTGTTAATTTATGAGAATCTTCAGTTTTTTCTTAAAGGGTTAGGGACCAAAGTAATAGTTACTCATATGTTAGGATATTTATGAAGCGGTACCAGAAAGCCAAGTGTGTACAATGTTCTACAGTCGCCTTTATTATCACGAGTGTCTCACTTACAAAATTATTAATGTGTGTCATCCCTAATCCTGGTGCTAGGCTAGGCTAGAAAAAAACAAATTAGGTTTAAACTTTTTTTATGCTAAAAACAGGGTTAGCAGAGGGTTTCTATTGTGTTTGAGGAACAATTGCCTGTTTAAGGCACAGTCTCAGTAAAAGTAGGACGATGGTAGAAGCAAACTGACATTTCTAAAAAGAATTATTATGGGCATCTTGTTTTCACTGATTAATTAGCTTTTTAAGGTCGAATTACCTATGACTTGGTAAAAAGCAGAGTGAGTTTCCAAGGAGTTCCAACTCCAAAATGAACTTTTCTCAACAAATAGCATAATATAAGAAGACCTGTTTCGTTTTTTAACCTCTAACTCACTACTTTTATGACTTGGGAAATTATTTAATATCTTTGAGTCTCGGTTTCCTTATCTTCAAAATAGGAAGAATAATTCTACCCTGGGGATCCCTGGGGAGATGATCAGTAACCTGTGTAAAATGCCTGACATGTAATAGGCACTTAAAAAAAGTAGCTGGGGCGCCTGGGTGGCTCAGTGGGTTGAACCTCTGTCTTCAGCTCAGGTCATGGTCTCAGGGTCCTGGCATCAAGCCCCGCATCTGGCTCTCTGCTCCGCAGGGAGCCTGCTTCTCTCTCTCTCTCTCTGCCTGCCTCTCTGCCTACTTGTGATCTCTGTCTGTCAAATAAATAAATAAAATCTTTAAAACAGAAAGACAAAACGAAGGTGGGAAGTTCTTGACAGGGGAGATTAGTAAACTTAGAGCCAGCACAAAGATGGTAGAAGTTTTTTTGCTTGTTTTCGTTTTTAAGGACTGAGGAATCCCTCCAAAGGAAGCCCATTTCAGTGAAGACAAAGCTTCTGTGGACAGTTATTTTGAATCCCTGTCACACCTATGGTCTGACGCAGCTGTTCAGCATGTTTCTGTTAACTGTGGCTCTTCCTGGAGCTGTGTGACACGTCCCTCTGCTACCACAAGGCCTACTGCAAACCTCCAGCTGCTGTTACCTTTCACAGGCCTCTCTTCCAGGCAGTTGCATGCTGCAAAAGCACTGTCTCAAAGCCCCCAAGAAATGAAACAGATGGGAAGATTTCAGGGTCACATTGCATACGCCAGTGCCAAGATGGGGACACAGGAAGATCCCTGGCTCTGTCTCAAAACCCTCCATCTAATGAGTCCCATTATAAAGGCTCTAGGAACTCCCTCTCCTCTGAGAGTTCTGCATGACAACACTCATTTGGTTCTTTGAGAGAGGCAGAGCAGCAGAATCTATCTGAGACAGCCTGATTTTCAACCTATTATTTCTTTTCCTGTGTCTTGTGTGTGGGGGGGTGGGGGGACATGCCATGGCTATGTGCTGGTGCCCATGTCTGTTCAGTCTAACACAATAGCTCCTACCCCAGTAATCCTGACTTACCCTGATGCCTGGCGGGAGGGAGGATGATGGATTCTCCTTCTTCCTCATAACTTGTGAGCAGTCAGTGAAAAGAATCTGAAACACAGTGACTAGATTGAGGTTGGATACTGAGGAGGTAACAAGTTGCCAGAGTTCAGTCAATGAAAACCAAGTGAGGAGCAGAATAAAATCAGGAGCTAGGACAACAATGAGAGACCCGGAATCTTGAACAAAAGAAAAAGTGAGAGTAAGAGTCTAAGTAACAAAACGAAGGTGATTGCTAGGGGGTGCTGGCAGAGAGATAAGATCAAGGAAACTGAAAATATACTTGTAGTTAGGTTGGTTAGAGAACATCCCACTTAAGGTGTTGAATATTATTCAGCCTGAAAAAGGAAGGAAATTCTGACACATGCTACCGCATAGATGAACGTTGAGGACATTAAGTGAAATAACCTAGTCACAAAAATATAAATACTGCATGAATTCATTTATATGAGATGCCTAGAGCAGTCAAATTCATAGAGACAGAAAATCGAATGGTGGTTGCCGGGGCGTCTGGGTGGCTCAGTGGATTGAGCCTCTCCCTTTGGCTGGGGTCATGATCTCAGGGTCCTGGGATTGAGCCCCACGTCCGGCTCTTTGCTGGGTGGGGAGCCTGCTTCCCCTTCTCTCTCTGCCTGTCTCTCTGCCTACTTGTGATCTCTCTCTCTCTCTCTCTCTGTCAAATAAATAAATAAGTAAATCTTAAAAAAAAAAAGAAAGAAAGAAAAGAACGGTGGTTGCCAGGCACCGAAGGAAAGAGTAGGGAATTATTTTTTAACGAGCGCTATATTTCTGTTTCAGCAGGAGAAAGAATTCTGGAGAAGAATGGTGGTGATGGTTAGACCACAGTATCAATGTACTTAGTGTCACTGAACTGTACACTAAAAAAAAATGGTTAAAATGGTAAATTTTATGTTCTATGTATTTTGCCACAATTTTTTTAAAAGGGGGTGTTTGCCTTGGGGACTGTCGCTCTTCATACCACAAGTCCTATCCTCAAAACATTTTAGTTTCGTGATAAATCCAATGGTTCTTCTCAGGAAAAAGAAAGTATATAAAAGTGTTTTTAGGAATTACTTACAAGTGGAAGTGTCTTCCTTTTGGCAGTACTCTTGTGCCAAAATTATAGTTTCCTGAAGGGTAATTAATAGTCCATCCTATGAGAGGAAAAGGTTGTAGATTAGGACAGTGTGTCATGCAGAGCAGTGTGCTGAGGAAAAATCTGGAAAGAAAAATAGACAAAAGGGGGAAATGGAGTTAACAGAAGTGAAAAGTAGAAAGCAACATAAAATTGGAGAAAAAGAACAACATGTAGCAGTAGCTCTCTGCTAAATTCTGTGAACCCCGAGCAGTTAAGTATTAGCCATGAGGACTACGAAACTTTAAGACACAATAATCTGTGTGCTGAAATGCTCAGTGGAGAAGGCGCTGTGGAACAAAACAGGATTAGAGAGAAAAACTGAGCCGGCATCTCACCCTGACCTCTGAGTTTATGTAATCCTCTGGAGGAGAAAGGAAGTCTAACCAAGGTATAGGCACTCTCTCTAGGATAGTGCTTCTTCCACTTTTGTGTGCATCACAATGTTCTGCGAGCCGTGTGTGTGTGTGTGTGTGTGTGTGTGTGTGTATGCGGCAATTTTAAAACAATCTGTAATTTTTAATGGAAACAACTTGACTTAAAATCTTTCACAGAATTTTGAGCCCATTAAAATAAAGTTTAAAAAGAAAAAAAATTCTGTTATCCAGCCTGATCTATTAGAAGCCTGATCAAAGAACAAAGGAACATCAGGAATCTTCTGAGTGATGGATAACTTAATTCTCTTGATCGTGGTCATGGTGTCATGGGCATTTATATATACTACAACTTGTCAAATTATGTACTTTAAATATGTACAGTTTATTATCTATCAACTATATCTCAAAGATAATTTTTTCTGGCTACAAGGCAATTAAGTTAGAAATTAATAATAAAAAGACAGGAAAATCCATTAAAATATTTCTAAAAATTTATGAGTGAAAGAAAAATATTATGATAAAAATTTTAAATTCTTTAGAATTAAACAGTGAAAACATTATAGAGCAAACTTTATGAGATGCAGCTAACGTGCTACTGATTATTGTCTTAAATACTTACAAAAGAAAATGAAGACTTGATATTATAATCTAAGATGAAAAAAACAAATTAATGAAATGGAAAATATACACAGAGGAAAGATCAGGAAGCAAGAGTTGGTTCCTTAAGATGACTCATTAGACAAACCTCTGGCAAGTTTAATCAAGGGGAGAGAAGAGGAAAAATAAAAAAAGGAAAAAGGAAACAAGATGCTGCAGATATTAAAAATATAAAAGGATATTATGATCCACTCTGGCCAAGATGAAGTGACGGGGATGAGATTTATCATCCTTCTTAAAACAAGCAAAAAACAAAAACAAAAACAAAAACCACACAGACAAATCATATAAAAGAAAGTTTACAAGACACTGGACATCAAAGAAAAAAGAGCAATGTTTCCTAAAAGACAGAAAACAGTAGACAGATGACATGGGCCATCACTGGTGGCCTACAGAGATGACAGACGACAGAAATGAGAAGAGCCCTGTGATACCCCAATTTACTATCCTGAGAACTTCCAGGCCATGAAGCGGGTGGGGGGTTGGGGGGGGTCAAGATGGAGCCCCACAGATTCCCTGAGTTGCTGAGTTGATTCTTCAAGAATACAGAGCTGAGAGTCCTGGGGGACCATAGAAGCTAGAGTTTACAGGGCAGAGTGTCTGGCTCAAGAGAGCTTCACAGAGAGAGAACCTAGAATGTCTGGACATGCATGTGAGGAAACCACCTGAGGCCAGAGAAAGGGACATCTGGAGGCATTTAATGAAAAAGTCCCTGGTGCTCACAAAGGCATAGTGCCTGCGGCCACTAGACGGTTTAGAAAAAAAATCTCATAATTCACAGGCACTGGCTGGAGTACTCTGAAAGGATTACAAAAGAACATGAAAAAACTTCTGGGGGTAATGGATAGTGTTCACTATCTTGGTTGTGGTGATGATCTCAGGGATGTTTGTAAATATAAAACTTACCAAACAGAAAAAAAAATTTACACTTTTATATGTGCAGTTTGTTAACTATTGTAAGATGAACTCACAATGAAACACCATTGAACATCCACCCTACTGATAAACATGTGGCTTATATCTGTGAGCGATATTGACCTCCAGAATTAGACTGACCCACTCAGGCATGGGCCATCACTGGTGGCCTACAGGTAACACTGTGGCTTGGAGATAGGGGTGCTTCCTGTGGCCAGTTGGCCCCAGAGAGGAACAAAGGAAGAAGGCTGGGGCTCTGATTGTCCAGTTTCTGCTCCTAAATTCATGATCAGGTAGGTCATGTCTCTGTCCTAGGATACAGTAAGGGGATAGAGAAGAATCAGAAGGATTATGTTAACTGACCCCCCTTCAACTAGAAGAAAACTCCAGGAGAGGGAATAAATGTTCCTACTAGAGATAGCCATGCTATAGTTAAGGCAAAACAAGTCACCCTCAGGGCGCCTGGGTGTCTCAGTCAGTTAAGTGGTTGCCTTTGGATCAGGTCATGATCCCAGGGTGCTGGGATCAAGTCCTACAGCTTGATTTTCCCTCTCCTTCCACTCTCAGCTCTACGTACTTGTGCTCTCTCTTTTCTGTGTCAAATAAATAAAATCTTTAAAAAACAAAACCAAAATGTTACCCCACAATGGTATAGTTATTTTTACAGGGATGGTAGCCACCATGTAGAGTAATTTTACAGCAACATAGACTACTTGAGGTTTATCAGCACCATAACCAAGTACCATCAAGTTCAACAGAATAAAGACAGGCACCACAATTTAAAGAAACAATATATATTCACTTGCACTTTAGAGAAATGTTCTAAATATATAATTTGTCTGTTACTTTTAATAATTTTTTTTAAAGATTTTATTTATTTATTTGACAGACAGAGATCACAAGCAGGCAGAGAGGCAGGCAGAGAGAGAGGAGGAAGCAGGCTCCCCGCTGAGCAGAGAGCCCGATGCGGGCCTTGATCCCAGGACCCTGAGATCATGACCTGAGCCGAAGGCAGCGGCTTAACCCACTGAGCCACCCAGGCGTTTAAATGAAGAAATCTTACTATGGGAATAATGATCACCACACACGTGGTACAAAATTCAAAGGGTATAAAGTGTGTAGAGCGAAGTCTTTTTCCTGTCCTGGCAATTATTCCTAAGAGTTGTTTTTCTAATATATGTCATGAGAGATGTGTTTTATTTCATTTGCTCTTTCCTCTTGATTTGATGAACACAGAGTCCTCAATTTACAAATGAACTTTTGGAGCATAATTTGTTTTTAAGGCTTTTGGAATTTAGACTACATAGTAAATTTCTGTTTCTAGTTCCTTTAAGGAGGCTCACTAGCGGTTTAGTTACACCTCAAATATAGAACATGAAATACTCTTAACACCTAATGCATTTAATCCCATGGTTTCTATATGAAATTGTGTTCCAATAGCACTGTGGGCACCGGAGACGCAGCCCTCATCAGTCCCACAAGCTGTAATTTGGTTCTGGAGTATAAGGTCAGAAGTAGCAATGGCTGTTGTGCATATAAGTATCTTTAACTTACAGGCAGTGGAAAATATTGACAATCTATTAATCACATACAAATGGTTCCTTTCATACCTCTTAATTTTAATGGACACAACTTGAAATGGAAGTATTTTTCATAGTCTTTTGTTTTTTACTTTACTTCAAAGTATGAACAATTTTTTTTATAGGGGCATCTGGTGGCTCAGTTATTAAGCTTCTGCCTTTGGCTCTGGTCATGATCCCAGCGTCCTGGGATTGAGCCCCGCTTCGGGCTCTCTGCTCAGTGGGAAGCCTGCTCCTCCCTCTCCCTCTCCCTCTGTCTGCTTCTCTGCCTACTTGTGATCTCTCTGTTGGATAAATAAGTGAAATCTTAAAAAAAAGAAAGAAAGAAAGAAAGAACATTTCTTCTATAGTGTATTTCAAAGCCAACTCACCATCGTGATGTGAGACAACTGTTTTGGCTGGGAAATCCAGAGTAGACATATTTACAGTCTCTTACTCCCCAAATTGAGATAGAACTGTCAAGTAACTAAGTCAAACATTTTCTTTTCTCACTCAAATGCGTTGACCAGATACATGAGGCCAGGGAATATGCTTAGAGAGCAGTCCAATAGTCTGGTGGAATGAAGCGGACATGGAAATGAGCAAGGTTTGCAGAGTGATACAAAGAAGGAAGCAGCAAATTCTATGTGATCTGGGAGTGGAGGTTGGAAAGAGGAAGGCACTCAAGAGACTTCATGGCAGTGAGTGCGACACTTGAAACAACCTTCTGTCTCCTGCAAAGAGCAGGTCATACACAGAGCAAAGGGATAGGGCTTTGCCAGGAAACTACATTTAGGTTCCCTGGCATAAGGGATGTATGATGGAATGTGGCATGAGGTGAGTCAGGAGGCTCCAGACCACCCAGATATATATGCTAATGCCTTGATATTATCTTGTCCATCACACTCCTCTGGAAATCTTTTTTTTTTTTTTTAAGATTTTATTTATTCATTTCTCAGACAGAGATCACAAGTAGGCAGAGAGGCAGGCAGAGAGAGAGAGGGAGGCAGGCTCCCCCCTCCCCCGAGCAGAGAGCCCAATGCAGGGCTTGATCCCAGGACCCTGAGACCATGATCCAAGCCAAAGGCAGAGGCTTAACGCACTGAGCCACCCAGGCACCCCTGGAAATCTTTTAAAACACAAACACACATTGTTAGTTATTGTTACTCCTCTTACTAACACATTTTTAAAAAGCTTTATAAACATTGTTAGTAAATCAAACAGAAGGTTGTAAGATATAAAGTCAAATGTTGCTCTCTCCTCCTTCATACCTAAACTGAGTCCTGCTCGCTTGTGAAATATTTTTTCATTGGTAGAATATATTATAAGATTTTAGCAATACCAAGATATATAGGTATCAACTATTTCTTTAAAATTGACTTGAGATTTGGAAAATTAGAAACAGATCTGCCTTATAGCTTCAATAATCTGGTAATTTTTTCCTTTATACATGTAATACATACAAGTAATGTATCAATTATGGAAGGTGGTGTTTTTAAAAATCTCGTTTTATGGAATTTTTCAAACCTCACAAAAGTGGAGATAATAATATAGTGAACTTCTAAATTCTTTTTTTTCAACATCTTTAAAAATATTTTATTTATTTGAGAGAGAGAGAAAAAAAGAGAGAGAGCATGAGCAGGGGGGAAGGATAGAGGGAGAAGCAGACTCCCTGCTGAGCAGGGAGCCCGATGCAGAACTTGATCTCAAGACTCTGGGATCAGACCTGAGCCAAAGGCAGACGCTTAACCAACTGAGCCACCCAGGTTCCCTGAACTACTAAATTCTAATCATCCAGCTACAATGACAAATAATATTTTCCTTTCTTAATTCTACACTTTATACCTCCTGTTTTTTCCTAGAGTTTTAAACACTGATTTCAATTTATATCTTCAATTTACATCTTTCACAAATAAATGATAAGTACTAATAAGTACTTCAACTTGTATTTTTCACAGATAAATATTTTAAATACATTTACAATACCATTGGCATACACAGCAAAATTAACATTTATCATATAATATTTATTCTGTGTGCATTATTCTTACCATTAACTCAAAAATGTCTTTTACCTTGATTTGTTTGGATTAGGATCCAAATAAAATCTACATATTGCATTGATTTGAGACACAACTTGCATCATTTATTAATTTTCTATCTTCACTTACATCTATTTCTGGATTTGCTTCTCATTTACATGGCCTTTCTATCTAATCATGTACCAATGTAACACTGTTCTGATTATGCAGATTTATATGTTTGCATACTTAGTGGTACTTTTCCACCCTCAATTCTTTTCTTGGGGCTTTTCTGACTATTCTTTTTACTTGAAATTTTAGATAAATTTTGTAATCAACTCATATAGATTCAGAAAAAATCTGATGGTAATTTTATTAAATTTAAAAATTAACTTAGGGATTTTATACATCTTTATGATATAAGGCTTCCTGTCCATGAATATAATATATCTTTTTATTTTTTCAAATCTATTTTTGTGTCCTCGGGAGTATTTCGTCATTTTTCTTATATAGATTTTATTTTAAAGATTTTATTTATTTATTTGACAGACAGAGATCACAAGTAGGCAGAGAGAGAGGAGGAAGCAGGCTCCCTGCTGAGCAGGGAGCCCAATGTGGGGCTCGATCCCAGGACACCGGGATCATGACCTGAGCTGAAGGCAGAGGCTTAACCCACTAAGCCACCCAGGCACCCCAGATTTTATCTATTTCTTATTAAATTTATGCCCCAGTATTATATATTTGCTCTTTGAAATAGGGTTACTCTTCCATTATTTCTTCTATCTGTTTGTTCTTTGTTTATAAGAAACTACTGACTTATTTATGTTAATTTTATATGCTACTTCTTTACTAAATTCTTATAATTTCTATTAATTTTTCTATTTATTTTTTGTTTTCCAGACATATAATCAAGTTACCTGCAAAAAGAGGTAGGTTTTGTGTGTGTGTGTGTGTGTGTGTGTGTATGTGTATATGTGTGTTTTGTCTTCCTTCCAGTTCTTGTGCGATTAAATGCTTTCTCTTATCTAATTGCATTGGCTAGTACCTCTGTTTTCAATGATAAATACTAATGGATATGGTGACCATCTTCGTCTTCTTTCTACTTTTAGTACTGTTTTCCCATTAAGTAAGAAGCTGGCTACTAGGCTGAAATATCCCTCAGTTCCTAGTTAATTAAATATTTTTAATATGAATGAATATTAAATTTTATTAAATATCTTTTTTAGCATTTATGAATGTAATAATATGATTTTTCTCCTACCTTTATTAATATGGTGAGTCAGATGAACTGATGTCCTATCAGGGAAAAACTCTTGTATCCTTGGAAATGCACTTTGTAAATATATATTATTTTAAAATATGCTGTTGGTTCTCTGTGCTAACATTTAAGATTTTTTTTTAAATCTTTCATAAGTGGGATTGGTTTTCTTTCCTCTACAATCTGGACTAGATTAAATAACATTGGGGTGATCTCATTTTTTATGGTTTGATAAAATTTCCCTGTGATTTTTTTTTTTTAAATATTAGATTCTTCAGCTCTGCCTCAGTTCTCCAAAGTGTGGGATCCAAAGTGTGAGCTCTCTTCTTGTACACCTACTGTCAGTGATAATCACCCATGGATTTTGCATTTTGGAACCACTATAGGATAGGGATGATGAATCTTCCAAGAATTGAGTATAATATTAATACTAAACCTGATAAAGATCACACAAAAAGAAAATTATTTATTCTGTGAATATCATTTATTCTGTGAATATACTAAAAATCATTCAATTGTATACTTTAAATAGATGAATTTTATGTGAATTAAATCTCAATAAAGCTTTTTTAAATTTTTTTTTTTTTTTTAGAAAAAGATTACTAAAGCATGATTCCTAAATATCTCACTTAGGGAACTGAATGGATGATGGTGCCACTTACTAAAGGAGGAGCAGAAAAAGATGAATAGGTCTGGAAGGAAAGCTACTGAATTCAGCTTCAGACAGCTGTAAATTGTAACTGAAGCTATGGAAGGGATAAAGTTACAAAGATGGAGACAAGCCCATAAAGTAGAGTCAAGGCCATATTCACTTTCCTGCATATAATCCTGAAATTCTAAATGAAAATAAATTGAGTTTCCAAGTTTTTTAAATACTAGCTGAAATGTCCCTTTGCTTTCTACTTTATTGTTAAAAGACATGTGATTAGTTTATCACAACCAATACTCAATGGAATGTTAATTTGAATTTAATATAATGGTCATCACCAGATACTAAGAGAGTAACAAAGTCTATTTTCAAACTTTTATCTGGAAATTAGTGTTAACGAGTCACCTTTGGACACCAGTGACAGAAAAAAAAAAAAATCTCCTCTATGACTGTCTTCCCTCTGAGGGCTTATGGAAGGCTGGCCATTTGTAGGAGAATGGATGTGATTGAATAAGGTGTCCATTAATTAAGATGAGTGAGTTTAAAATTAAGTTAAAACTTCAACCACACAGTAAGTCTGGCAAACATACGGAGGATGACTTGTTTCGTGGAGATGAAGATTTTGTTGTTTTTGTTGGTTAAGGCTTCACATTGACTTCTCACAAGGAGGCTACAAGCAGATTCTCCAGCAAATTGGCATCCTGTGGAGAGCCAGGTACTCTGAAAATTTCTAATTAGGAGAAGTTAAAGGTTATATAAGCCCAGCTACCAAACTGACTGCCTAACCTTAACAGCCAAACGGATTTACCTTTCTTTTCTTTCTTCTTCTCCTTATCAGAGACCTGGTCTGGAAATAAATCTCAAAATACAAACAGAAAGTTCTGTGATAAATCAGGTCTGAGAAGTAGAAGGGAGCTTGTTAGGGTTTAACAGATGCTGTGACTCATGCAAGACTTTATATCTAAACACTCATATTCACGGGTAGTCCTGATTTTGGCTTTGGTGTGAACTAATCCAGAGAGAGGACAAAAACATGCAACAGGCTGTATTGTGCCAACAGAACTTCTGTCGCTTAAGCGTATTCACATTTCTGAAAGCAGGATAATTTCAGTCTGGAGTCACAGATCTTGCTGCCTATAAAAAAAACCAATTAGGACCACCACTGCCCAATTTTAGAAATAATTATCCTTGGGGGGGAAAAAGCCTCTAATCATCTGTTTAGTAAAAGTTAGTTCAGCAGTTGTGATTCAGAATTTTCACCTGTCTTTACCAGCCTGAAGATAATACTATAGTTATTCATAAATTACAATGGATCCAAATTCTATCCTTTTTAAACAGGAGCTATTTTGCTCCAAAATGATTCTGGTTATTTCTAGGAGCCTCCAAACAGGTGTTTTTTCCCATATTAAAAATAGAGCTTTCACCACTATATGATACCATTAATTAATTAATATATGCTGAGCGTTTCCTGTGTGAAGGGTTTTGGCAGAGTCTTACAGATAGCTCAGTCCTGGCCCTCTTGGGGGCATTCATAGCATTTTTCTTGGAAAGCTCCGGTTATCATTTGTCAGCATTGGTTGCCAGGAAGCATCTGGATGGAATTTTTATCACTGTCTCTGCTGAGGACATCCCCTGTGAAACACTTGACCAAGAATACAGGAAGAATGCTACCGCTCAGCGTTCCGAAGTCTCCAATCTTGAGTGCTGGAGTGAGGCTGGATTCCGTGAAGAGGTGGAGAAAATGGCCTTCCTCAATTCTGTGCTCCTTTCTGACATCTGTTTCCAAAACAGGGCTGTTTCTTCATGAAAAAAATTTTCTGTAGCTTCTGGGGCTCAAAACCTGTCCTAGAGGCTCAGTGTCATGTTTTCATCTTTATCATCCCTCTTGCCAAACCCAGTTACTGGACTATGGCACGTCAATGATCCTGGCCAAATTATTTTCCAGGTGTTTGTAGTTGTGCATATATTAGGAGTGTCTGGGCCCCAGCTGAAATGGCCTGTTGGATTATGTAGCATAATTCAAATGCTTGCCCAGCAACCTAGCATATAAAATGTAACCACTTAAAGATTTTGCCCAGAGCTATAGCGCATCTAGAGCGAGGTGTGTTACTGGGTGGAGAGTGGCAACAAATTCTTGGAGGAGTTGACAAGAGTTTGGTATGGTTACCTCTAGAAGATCCAAAGCAAAGTGGGAAACGTGGTCAGGAAAAGGAGTCTGGCCTGAAATACTGAGAAATCAAGCTGTCAGGGAGAATGCATGACAACCTAGAAGGACCAAAAAAAAAAAAAAAAAGACAAAGAAAACCAACCAACGAACCAACCAATTAAAAACAGACAGAACCAATCAAAATTGTTACTGAGCAGTCAGCCCGGTAAACACTAAGGAAAAAATAAAGTAAAATTCAATCAGTACCATGTCTGACCTGTTTCATGGGTATCCACTCTCACCTTGCATGTTTTAAGAATGGTCTTATTCGGGGTGCCTGGTTGGCTCAATGGGTTAAGCTTCTGCCTTCAGCTCAGGTCATGATCTCAAGGCTCTGGGATCGAGCCCCACATTGGGCTTTCTCCTCAGCGGGAAGCCTGCTTCCCCCTCTTTCTCTGCCTGCCTCTCTCCCTACTTGTGATCTCTGCCTGTCAAATAAATTAAAAAAAAAAAAAAAAAGTCTTATTCAGGACACCTGGGTGGCTCAGTCAGTTAAGCGTCTGCCTTCAGCTCAGGTCATGATCCCAGGGTCCTGGGATCAAGCCCCCTATCCAGTTCCCTGCTCAGCAGAGAACCTGCTTCTTCCTCTCCTTTTGCCCTCCCTGCCCCTCCATCTCACTCACTCTTCTCTCTCTCATGCTCTCTGACTCTCTCTCTCTATCAAATAAATAAATAAAATAAAAAAAAAGAATAGTCTTATTCAAAAGTATCTAAACTACACTAAAAGAGAATCCAAATGGGGCTGTGATGTAGCATGTATAACACCTGATACCAGATATTATATATTATTGGATTGTGGATCAGGGAGCTCAGATTTTGAAATTTTTGGTGTTCTGCTTGGTGTCGTTCCTTCCACCATTTAAATTACTGGAAATATTTATAAATTATTAAAGTTTTCTAGGACTCAAGAACAGGTAAATTTTCAGCCTAGGACTTGAAAAAGCAGCAATTAATTATTGTTTTTACTTTAAAAGTGTTTACATTAGAGGCGCCTGGGTGGCTCAGTGGGTTAAGGCCTCTGTCTTCGGCTCAGGTCATGATCTCAGGGTCCTGGGATCAAGCCCCACATCGGGCTCGCCGCTCTGTGGAGCGCCTGCTTCCTCCTCTCTCTCTGCCTGCTTCTCTGCCTACTTGTGATCTTCGTCTGTCAAATAAATAAATAAAATCTTTAAAAAAAATGTTTACATTAGAAGGTAATATGTAGGGGCACCCGGGTGGCTCAGTGGGTTAAGCCGCTGCCTTCGGCTCAGGTCCTGATCTCAGGGTCCTGGGATCGAGTCCCGCATCGGGCTCTCTGCTCAGCAGGGAGCCTGCTTCCTCCTCTCTCTCTCAGCCTACTTGTGATCTCTCTCTGTCAAATAAATAAATAAAATATTAAAAAAAGAAGGTAATATGTATTTTTATAAATAATTTTTTAAAACATGAAAGTAAATTTGCAAAATAAAAAAAAGTGTCTTCCTGTCCCACTGTAATTCCCACTCACCAGAGGTAGACACTGATGAATTTGGAGTGTATCTTTCTTGTCTTTCTCCTTTGCATATACGTGTTCTTCCTAGACCAGGGAATCATACTACATAAACTGTTCTACAGTTTGGCTCTTGTCACTAAATAATTTAAATTGGGTATTTTTGCCTGTCAGTAAATAAAGGGCTATATCCTTTTTTTTTAAGGATAAAAATATATCATCTTCCACTATATTGATGTAACATTATTTATTTATTCCATCCCCTTTTGATGGACATTTGGATTATTTCCAATTTTTTATTATGACCAATAGTGCTACAGTAAACATCTTTATACACTGATATCTATGTACTTACCCAAGCATTTTGGGAGATAAGTTCCTGGAAATAGAATTGCTTGGTCAGATGGTATTGGCATTTAGCATTTTGATAAATATCCCCCAAATTACCTCTAGAATGTTTGCAACAATTTACACTCCCACGAGGATGACTAAGTGCGCCTGTTTCCCTACCTGCTCTTACTCTGTATCCAGGCCCTGAATGGGGAACTAGAGAATGTGTCTCTTGCTTCAGAAAGACATGGTGCTAAAGACCTTGCCTCAAGCTCCTACCTTCTTTTATTTTCTCTTTACTTTTCATAACTGTGGTTTAATTCTAGGACAGGAAAAAAGAAATATGCCTGTTTGGTTTTCAGGAAGTTCTTCAAAGATCCAGGCATTCTGCAAATTATGAGCACGTAAATTACAGATAAACCGTTCATTCAGTCCCAAAAGGTAACCGCCCTGAGGCAGGAAGATGCTTCCTTTCAGACCCTAGAGATGGAAACATCCCTTCCCCATGTTTCTGTATGAACTGCTCCTTCGCTCACGCGTGCGTGAGTCTGTGCATTGTTCCTGCTTGCAGGCCTGCGTTCACCAACATTTACTCTAAGTTTGTTCAGTTCTGGGTACTGTGCTAACCCCTGTGGCTATGGGAATGAAATGCAGTTTCTGCCTTCAAGAAGACCACAATCTAGGGACGTCTGGGTGGCTCAGTTGGTTAAGCAGCTGCCTTCGGCTCAGGTCATGATCCCAGCATCCTGGGATCGAGTCCCACATCGGGCTACTTGCTCCGCAGGGAGCCTGCTTCTCCCTCTGCTTCTGCCTCTGCCTGCCATTCTGGCTGCCTGTGCTCGCTCTCTCTCCCTCTCTCTCTTTGATAAATAAATAAAATCTTTAAAAAAAAAAAAAAAGAAGACCACAATCTAGCTTCACGAGAAAACAGAAGAGGAGACCCACAGGTGTAATCGAGGGCAGAAGTTCTGCTTTCATTCACATCAGTGCAGGGTGCCCCAGGAGTGATGCAGTGGGCTGAGTGCCCACGGAGGGGAAGGGCTACAGAAAAGACCAGGAATATGGTTCTGGGAGGGCCCAGGCAACTACCACATCTAACCCGGTCAGGGAGGAAGTGAGGAAAAAGCTGGGGACTGGGCATCCCGAAGGGTAATCTTTTTTTTTTTCCGAAGGGTAATCTTTGACCAGCAGCTCTGTTAGAGGCAGGAAGGTACATTTCGTAAATACAGTTTTGTTTTACTCTTAGTTTTTTAATGAAAATTTTTGAGTGAAAAAATTCTCAACCTTGTCTTTGCTGAACAAAGAGAAGCTGGAAGAGATAAGGAGATTATGATGTCATCTGTCAAAATTGGCAAGACTCAGTACCTCCGTCCCTGTGGGCCGGCAGCTGAGATGTTTCACTTTATTGACCTATAGGAGCCCTGTGGAGATGGGGTGGGTATAGAATGCCAGGAGGATGAGAGTCAGAGCCTGCTCTAGAATGAACAGTAACCCATTTTGTTGTCTTTATCCTAGTTCAGAGCTGTGGACAAATACATTTATGGATAACTCACAAGAATCAAATTTGGAAACAGCCTAAATGTCCACACACAGGAGATAAATTAAATAATACATGGTGGTAAGTCCATGAAATAGAATAATATATAACCATTACTGTATTAAATCATAATGTATCATCTTCCATTAAAATCTTATTTCCAAAAACCATATAGTAAGGTGGGGAAATATTTATAATAATGCCTTAAGACAAAAAGGGAATATATAAAATAGATGCATAGTATAAACCCACCTTCATAATAGCAAATAAAATTTTTTTAAAAGATTTTATTTATTTATTTGCCAGAGAGAGAGGGAGAGAGCGAGCGAGCGAGCACAGGCAGACAAAGAAGCAGGCAGAGGCAGAGGGAGAAGCAGGCTCCCCGCCGAGCAAGGAGCCCGATGTGGGACTCGATCCCAGGACCCTGGGATCATGACCCGAGCCGAAGGCAGCTGCCCAACCAACTGAGCCACCCAGGCGTCCCGCAAATAAATTTTATATGTTTTTCTTTCTGTGTACACACACACACAGGTAGTTGAATTTACATACACATACATGGAGTTATCTATCTTTTCTGTTGGTCAGGGTAAGCTAATTTATCCTGCATTAAGAATGTGAAAATCTGGGGCACCTGGGTGGCTCAGTGGGTTAAAGCCTCTGCCTTCGGCTCGGGTCATGATCCCAGGGTCCTGGGATCGAGCCCCGCATCGGGCTGTCTGCTGGGGTGAGGGGGCTGCTTCCCCCTCTCTCTCTCTGCCTGCCTCTCTGCCTACTTGCGCTGTCAAATAAATAAATAAATAAATAAAATCTTAAAAAAAAAAAAGAATGTGAAAATCTTCAGAGCTTTCAGACTATAATATGACATAGACTAGAAATGACATTGAGTAAAAATTTAGAAATAGTCAGAAAGTAATCTGAACAGGAATACACCCAAATAGAGGGAAATTCCAGGTGTCAATTAGCAAAAGAATGGAATTTAGATTTAGGTGACAGGTTTTATAACTTAATATATTATTTATATCCACTTACTTTCAAAAGAGTTATAACAATTGCTTATAATGAAATCTCACATCAGTAGAATAGTTAAAATAAGCATTGGAGAAAGACAGAATAGCATTTTTCAAAATGTGTTTCACAGAATAGAGCTAAGTGTCATGTGAAAAATAAAGTTTTGTGTTCAAATGAGCTTGAGAAATGCCTTAACAAAATGAAGCAGTAATTCCTCTTTTCAGAACTTTGCAGAGACTTTGCTGCTGCTGACCATAGCGAATGAACAAGAGGAGTGATCTCCCTGAGAGCAGGCTTTCTGTGGTGCTGAAAATGGTATACTCTCTGCTAGCCACACTGGATTGTGGAGTCCCTAAAATGTAGCCAGTGCAGCTGAAGAACTGAAGTTTTAACTTTATTTAACATAAATTTAAGTAACCACATGGGGCTACTGGCTACCATAGTGGATATATTGGATAGCACAGAATTAGAGGATCCCAAAGGTCAAACTTTCAAATAACACATTCTAGGAAGCATTTCTGTAGAGCAACCATTTTCAAACTTTCGGTCTCAGGATCTCCTGACACTATTTTGGTAAGATTTTATTTTGGGGGCACCTGAGTAGCTCAGTCAGTTAAGCGTCTGCCTTCGGCTCAGGTCATGATCGCAGCGTCCTGGGATGGAGCCCCATGTCCCTCCCTAAGCAGGGAGCCCACTTCTCCCTCTCCTCCCTACCCATGCTCTTTCTCACTATCTCTGTCTCTCTCTCAAATAAATAAAAGTCTTAAGGAAAAAAAGATGTTAAAATAATCTCTACACTCAAAGTGGGCCTCAATCACACAAACCTGAGATCAAGTTGCACAATCCACTGACTGAGACAGCCAGGCACCCTAAAATCTCTTAACACTCTAAAAAGAGTGAGGGCAAGACAAAAAAAAAAAAAAAAAATCAGTGAGGATGGGGTGCCTGGGTGGCTCGGTGGGGTAAAGCATCATTAAAGATGAGATTAAAGGGGCACCTGGGTGACTCAGTGGGCTGAGCCTCTGCCTTCAGCTCAGGTCATGGTCTCGGGATCCTGGGATCGAGTCCCGCATCAGGCTCTCAGCTCAGCGGGGAGCCTGCTTCCCTTCCTCTTTCTCCGCCTGCCTCTCTGCTTACTTGTGCTCTCTCTCTGTCAAATAAATTAATAAAATCTTTTAAAAAATAAAAAAAATAAAAATACTGTCTGTTGGGGCATGTGGCTGGCTCAGTCAGTGAAGCAGGGGACTCTTGATCTCAGGGTTGTCAGTCTGAGTCCCATGTTGGTTGTAGAGATTACTTAACAAAAAAATCTTTAAAAAAAAAAAGAAAAGAAAAACCATCCATTGTTTTCCTTGAGGTGACAGGCTTCATTGATTTCCAAGAAAATCATGGCAGGATACGCAAGTCTGAATAATGACACCCTCTCCTCACTTGAATTTTCAAGCAAAAACCATATTCCACCAAAAAGCAGCTGATTCCGCCAGCAGCTCAATGCGACAGTGCTCCAACCCTACTTCAGCATGCGGCACAGCGCTCTCTGCCTATTTTCCTACCTTTAAGGACTGAGGTTTAAGAAAACTGATAACTTTGACTTCGCCATAATTTTTTTTTACTGCGAGAGTATGTGCAGTGACACAACTGAGGCTAATGGGAAAGCTGGTGTCCAGATTGTTTACGACACACACTTCAGTGAGAGGAACACGGAGAGATCCGAATAGAATCCATCTTTGGAAGCGGGTAGTTGTAGCAAACAAAAGGAGCTACCAGTCATTATATCCCCACAATGGACTATTAGTTATTCATTTAAGAACACCTGAATAGTATAAATTAGTCCACATAGAGTTCCTAGAGCTAATTCTCCACAGATGACATAAACCGGATAATGAAACAAGAGAAAGCTAGAACACCATCTCCTTTGTACTGGTCTGCAAAGAGTGAGGCTTTAATTTTGTATGGCCCAGAGCTCTTTCAAAATATGACCAAATTCTTCTCACAGTCATTCCTGAGTTTCCACTTCCTGACTTCCTCCCTGTCTTATAGTTCAGAACAGGATTTGTTTTTTCTTGCCACATTAGCAGACTTCACTTCCATCAGGCACTGTCTCTCTGTCTTCACACCACACGTGGTTCCTCCCTTCTCTTTCCATGAGCACTTTGGGGTTTATGTTTAGGATTACTTCTCCTACTTTTCTGTCTCCCTTCTCTCCTCTGACTTTTGTCCAGCAGGCAGTAAATCATGCTACGTGAGGCGAAGTGGGGGGCAGCAGTAATTGATTCAGAGACTGATTTTGCATGCTTTTGATAGCCCGCTCTTTGCATGGCAAAGTTCTTTTGGTACTTAGCGATTTACAGTATTGGGACTTTTTTTTTTTCCAAGATTTTATTTTGTTTGACAGAGAGAGACACAGTGAGAGAGGAAACACAAGCAGAGGGAGAACCCGGCTTCCCGAGGAGCAGGGAGTCCAGTGTGGGACTTGATCCCAGGACCCTGGGATCATGACCTGAGCTGAAGGCAGATGCTTAACGACTGAAGCACCCAGGCGCCCCAAATATTTTATTTATTTATTTGACAAAGATCACAATTTGGCAGAGAGGCAGGCAGAGGGGACTTTAAATTAAAAAAAAGAAAAAGCTCCCCTTGTAGAGTTATTGGTAATAGTGTTGGGTCCATGGTCAAAAGAACAAGACTGATACAAAGCGAAGGTCAAGCAAAACTTTATTTCACACCAAGCATTGAGAATCAAACTGACCAGCCAGGTCTGTCTCTTGCAAAGATGTGACCTCTCTCTGCTTTACAGACTAACTTTTAAGGGCAAAGGCCATGTGGTTGGGCCTGGCCATGCACAGGTGGCCAATGAAATTGTAACATACAGAGAAAGCTGCACAGTCATGCTAGGTCACACATAAGTGACCAATTGAATTACAATTTACCCTAGTAGATATTTGAACCAACCTATCACCTTGGTCAGAATTGGCGCCCAAAAAGGTGGGACCCACACTTCTTGGTAGCTAGGGAGACAGTATGCGCACCTCATTGATAGGATGTCTCCACCTGGCCTGACCCACCTTTGTATTTGGGCTTTGTTACCTGGGACTGGTTTCCCGGGCTTGCTTTTAAGTAAGTCCCCTGGTGGGGGTGGGGGGTGTCAGTTTACGTTTTACTGCATAAACAACAAAATGACTGTCTAACCCAAGATGGAATCGCTCTGGCTAAATAGACCCTTACAATAGAAACATAATTTAACAATAAAAGAAATAGCTTGTGTTTTTATAACATTTTCTCTGAAAATTCCAAAGAGCTCTAGAAATACTGCCTACTTTTCTCTAATTCCTATAGCAAGCTCCCTTGTCTTCTATTTTTAGGTCGAAGGGGAATTTCCAGTCCCTTGCTCCCAGTAAGTAGATACAGTGATGCTCCCAAGCCAGGTAGCATGAGGAACACGTCTTACTTCTGCCACCATCACCAATCAGTCCCCGTAGCTTCTAGCAGAGTGTAACCCTTTGCATTCAGTGGCTGGGTTAAAGCACATTCTGATTCCTAACTGCTTTCTCAGGGCTCCTGTGATGCAGCTTGAGTCCTGAAGGGTGCTTGGGTCCTGAAGGGTTAACAGCCTGGGTTGCTGTTTAAAAAAAGAGAAAGAAAAGACGCAATTATGTTAATTTTCACAAAGTGGAGGATGGAGAGTATTCTAGAAAAAAAAATTTTGCTGAAACATGACACCAGTGCCTGATTTAAGTTGGTAACAGTTAGATCTTTAAAAAACTACAAAAATAATTACAAGCAATAAACAATATAGGATTCAATTTTATACAATGGCAACAAAAGTTGATCCCACAATAGAACTAGCTATATTGAAAAAAAACAGTTAATAGATAAAAAGTGCTGAGATTAAGGAATCTGAAAAATAATTCTCAGTTTTATGTTGTTTCCTGCATCAAGTCAGTAGCAGCTTAAAAGATGTATCCCAAGAGAAAAAGTAACAATGGATGAATAGAGAAGACCAAATGTAGAAATGCAGTTCATTGACTGAGGACATTTAATTTTCTTCAAGGTTCTAACTGAAATTGTTCTGGGAACTGGTCCTACAAGGGGCTAGTGGCTGGAAAAGTGGAAAAGTGGGGAGCTTTTGTATTATTTTAGAGACAACTTTTACAGCATCGTTATTTTTCTCTGCAAGTGTGTGACAGTGTAGAATACAGTGACCACCGGTACAATGCCAGGTACAAATGATGAGGGAACAGAAGTCTGGCTAAGGACAAAGCAAAAGCTGACACCCTCCAACCTTCCCTCACCCCCACTCCTGGGTGGGACATATGTGACCTTCTTTAGGAATCTCCCAACTATCTTAATGTTAATACCTTACTAGAGCGAAAAATGACCTTGACAATGGCAAGGCCTCAAGGTGTCCGGTATCTTGTAGGTCCTCTTTAGCATATGAAAGTTCTAGTGAAACCTCCCTTTTCCTTCCCCCACCCCCAGGGTGCATAACCTGCCAACCCTGGCAAACCCAGGGCAGCAGCTCCTCCTGCCCACGGGTCCTGTCCCTGTGCTTTAATAAACCACCATTTTGCACCAAAGACATCTCAAGAAGCCTTTCTTGGTCATCGGCTCCGGACTCCACCCCACTGAACCTCACTTACATTCCAGAACTTCATCACAAACACGATTCATCCCCGGGCACCAGCAGCTTCACCCACTCTGTACTGTGGACTGGGCTGCTCAGTGGGGGAGGAGGAGTATGAAGGAGGACGATGCATTATGTGTGCTAGTGTCTTTAATGTTTTCAAAAGATTCTATTTATTTATTTGAGAGAGAGAGCATGAGGGAGGCAGGAGGGGCAGAGGGAGAGAGAGAGAGAGAAGCAGACTCCCCGCAAAGGGGAGCCCAGCTCGGGGCTCCATTCCGGGACCAGGGAACATGATCTGAGCTGAAGGCAGACGCTTAAACAACTGAGCCACACTGGCACCCCTCCAGTGTCTTTAAATAGCTACACCTGACCCGGTCAAAGGCACATAGTGAAGAATAGCCCTTCTCAGATCTCTGAACATACCCGATTCATTTGGCACCTTGAACTTGGACATCATGCTTTAGACTCTCCTGGCCACCGATCTCACAGTTTGTTTTCCTCTTAAGCCTTTGTCTTGCCTTTCTCTTGGCATCACGTCAATAGCTATTGTCTTGACCGCTGCCACATTTTCCTCGCTTTGGTTTGGGCTTCCATCCCAATTCCAACCTGGGGGCCCTCCTCTCAGCTGTTGGCCTGGTCTCGGGACCTCTGGTGGCATAAGCAAAGTGACACCATCTGGAAATGTTCATTAACGCTAATTTGGAAAATTGGGATGTTTTATTGGAAGGGGCCATACCACACGCATACGTTCGCTTACTAGGTCATGCCGGCACTGCTGAGGGACTGGGGAAATAGACATGAAGTAGAAAAGGAGGCAACAGATCTATGTGTAACCTAAATAAATCCCAGGGCTATATGAGACCTATCTCTGTGTGGGAAACACAGTCTAGTTTCCAAGAAGTAATTAAACATATATTTCATATTCATTTATGTTTTTCAAAGAATACTAAAGGGGTCCCAATTCAACTCCCCATATTTAGAGATTTTGATTACCCAGAGGCTCTCATATTCTAATCCTCCCAAACCCTTTCCATGCCTATGTTTAAACCACCTAGAGAAGATCCAGAATTAGGCCAACCCAAACTGGCATGTGACCGGGAGGAGATGGGGATTGAGGAACAAAGACAGAAAAATATTTCATCTTCGTCACACATATAATCAAATCATTACAACAGTAAGTGATATAATTACCATTGCTCCTGGCATGCACATGGTGCCTTGGAAACACAGAGGAAAAAACAATTATTTCTGCCTTTTTAAAGGTAGAACTTTAGTATACCCTTGAGAAGAAGTGACATTTGACCTGGGTTTGGAGAGTTGAGTTCAACAGACATGGAAGGGAAAGTGTGTTCAAAAGGCACAGAAGGAGGGGTTCCTGGGTGGCTCAGTTTGTTAAGCATCTGACTCGATCTCTCTTCAGGTCTTGATCTCAGGGTTGTGAGTTCAAGCCCCACGTTGGGCTCCATGTTGGGCTCCACACTGGGCATGGAGCCTACTTATAAAATAAAAAAGAATAGAAAAACGCACAGAAAGAACAGGACTTCATAACCCAAGGGATAATTATAGCAAAGGAGGGGTAAGAGTCAAGGATGCCCATCTGGTTTTTCAGCCTGGGGACACAGGATGAATTCTGATGTTGTTGAATATAGTAGCTACCATAGGCTGTTCAAGGGAGAGAACAAATAAATGTGTTTGAGTATCTGTACAACAACAAGCTGATGGAGATAGCTAGATTTGTAGCGCTTGAAGGAGTTCACACTGGCCAACTGACATCTCTTTAGCAACATCCCCTATTGATGAGTGACAACTTTAATTTTTAAAGTCTCCAGTAAAGGGACTTTACAATCAGTCTTGTATCAACCACTTCTATTTTAACTCAACATTTTCTCCAATAATTTTTCATGATCCTGAATTTGCCATGCCGCACTTAAATCCAATTTATTTTCTTTCTCAGAAGAGGAAGAGCACATCTTAGTCTCTTCTGGAATAAATTCTTCTGGGGAAGGACTCATGGTGCAGTCAGCCTCCAACCATGTTTTATTTCCTTCGTATTTCCCTGCTCTCTCCTTCAGAAGCTGCAAGCAGTTGGCAGTTATGCTGCTGACTAACAGATCTAGTCTAAGAACAAAAACTTGTTAGAGCTGGAGGGATGTGAGAAATTATTGACCTAAATCTCCATATTTTACAATTCAAGGAAACTTTGAGCTATTTAAGTTTAGTCCCTTTTACTCTTCCAAAAAGGATGCTTTCTTCAATTCTTAGTATGTCTGTGGTTTCTTACTGGAGCCTCACCAAGTTTTCTTCATTCCTCTTTAACTATGGAGCTTGGAGCTAGTTCTAAAGGACAGTATTAACCCACCATGAAGTAGAAGGACTGATTTACCTCCCAGCCTCTTTTCTTCTTAAAAACCTTATTACAGAAACAATAAACATTAAACACAAGCATAAATTCAGGACAAAAGTTGCCCACAATTCTGTCATATAATTACATCACTGTTCTAATTTTTCTATGTTACATTCTTAACATTATGCCAGGCACATTTCCCATTTAGATACAATTTTACCATTCCCTTATTCTCTCCTCCTTTTTTTTTTTTAAAGATTTTATTATTTTTTTATTTGACAGAGAGAGAGAAAGAGAGAGAGAGGGAGGGGCATATACCCTTCTCCTGTAACATTATAGGGTAAGTCCTGTCATATCTTTGTCCATGACCATCCAGTAGATAGATGCCTATAAACATATAAATGGATTTTTTGCTGATGTTTGAGATTGTA
This sequence comes from Neogale vison, assembly GCF_020171115.1. Classification (NCBI taxonomy): domain Eukaryota; kingdom Metazoa; phylum Chordata; class Mammalia; order Carnivora; family Mustelidae; genus Neogale; species Neogale vison. The sequence goes on from NC_058093.1 coordinate 9,254,534, forward strand.
ACGATAAACATTTCACTGAAGCTTCCTGTTTTTAACCATACTTAATATCACTTAACCACATTTATTATTTTTAATAGCTTCATATCATTCCATATTAGGGATATAATAGAATGACATTCAAATTGTCTCTGGTTTTTTCTTTCCCACTAATAGAGAATGTAACAAACAGGGGCGTCTGTCTGGCTCAGCTGTTAGGACGTGGGATTCTTGATCGTGGATTGTTAAGTTTGAGCCCCACATTAGATGTAGAGATTAGTTAAAAATAAAATTTTCTAAAAAATGCAATAAACATTTTGGCATTTACATCAATGGTTTTCTGAAGGACTAATATTCAACTTGTTAGTTGCTGAGAAAGTATGCCGGCCAGCAGTAATATCCCTAAACTTGTGCCCCCTCCCAGAAGGCAATTGTTCTTGTCCTCCTTCAGTTATGTTCCTCCCCATGGGGTAAGGAGTTTGTGGGCCAAAGGGGATGTGCCCAGTTGTAATCTATGACCTTCTATCAGACTATTTTATATCCAAGATGCTGAAATTCCCTACTCAAAAGTCTTGATCCTAATAACAGAGCTACATGGGTCATTTTCATTGGTCCATCCTCTTGAAGGCAACTTACACCACCATTGCAAACACCCACAGGCCTGAGGGGCAACCAAGGGGCCGAGGGTATTAACAGAGCTTGGTCATGCAGGCTAAGGTGTCCATATGTGTATTCAAGACTCCTCTCAGTGAGAATCAGGCTGTGGGTAGGAAGAAACTCCAGTGGGACATGAGCTACCAGTTGAAGATGGAGGGCTACCTTCCCTGTGCTACTATAGTCTGACTCAGAAATCCAAGGCGGGCAATAATTTTACATCTGAACCAGTTCTTCTAGATTGTCATGAAGGCATACTTGTCAAAGCATGGTGACAGAACATATTTTATTTACTGATTTTTTTTCACTTTAAAGTATTTAAACATCTCATATAAAAACCTCCATTTATACTCTTGCCAGGACCTAAAAGTGTTAGAGGCAGGTCTGTTTGTTGGTGTTTATTTTGATTAGTGTCTGTTCTGACTGGTAGGTATCTGTGCCAAATTGGCTGTTAAATATTTTAAATTTCATCCTTGCTTAATTGTAATTTTATCTCTGTAGCATTGATTCCCCAAAGTAGGACTGCTTGGTGAAAGGGTATGTGTCATTCTAATTTTAATGGGTATTAACATATGCCACATTTTATCATTCACACTTAATGTCCTTAAAGTCAGGAGGCATCTTATAATCAAAGAAAAGAAAGTATTATATTATTATTTAATTGGCAGGTTTTTTCTTTGTATGAGAAAATAATGGTACATCTTTGTTACAGACTGAATGTCTGTGTCTGTTCAAAATTCATATGTTGCAACCTAATCACCAATGTGATGGCATTAGGATGTGGGGCCGGGAGGTGATTAGGTCATGTGGGTGAAGCCCTCATGAAGGACTCATTCCCTTGTAGAAGAGACCCCAGAAAGCTCTCACACCCCTCCCTCTATGTAAGGATAGAGAGAGAAGATGGCTGTCTATGAAATAGGAAACAGGCTCTTACCAGACACCTAATCCGTGGCACTTTATCTTGGAATTCCCAGCTCCAAAGCTGAGAAATAAATGTCTGTTGTTCAAGCCACCCAGTCTATGGCATTTTTGTTATAGCAGCCTAAATGGACAAGACAATCTTACAATTGCCAACTTAGATTTGATGAAATGCAGTATCATCCTATTGCAGCAATTCCCCTACCCACTATCACTGTAGGAGAGTTCCCATTTTTTAGCCAGCACTATGTAGTATCACTCTTCTTAAAATTTTTTTGCCAATATTCTGAGTAAAAAATAATACAGCACTTGCTTTGGGGGGGTTAAGGGGGTAGGAGAAGAATAAATGAAACAAGATGGGATTGGGAGGGAGACAAAGCATAAGTGACTCTTAATCTCACAAAACAAACTGAGGGTTGCTGGGGGGAGGGGGGTTGGGAGAAGGGGGGTGGGGTTATGGACATTGGGGAGGGTATATGCTATGGTGAGTGCTGTGAAGTGTGTAAACTTGGCGATTCACAGACCTGTACCCCTGGGGATAAAAATATATTATATGTTTATAAAAAATAAAAAAATTAAAAAAAATAATACAGTACTTGCTTTAATTTGGATTTCCCTAATTATTAGTGATGAGATTTAAAAATATATACTTATTAAATATTTGACTTCTCAGGGCGCCTGGGTGGCTCAGTGGGTTAAGCCGCTGCCTTCGGCTCAGGTCATGATCTCAGTGTCCTGGGATCGAGCCCTGCATCGGGAATCTCTGTTCAACAGGGAGCCTGCTTCCCTTCCTCTCTCTCTGCCTACTTGTGATCTCTGTCTGTCGGATAAATAAATAAAATCTTTAAAAAAAAAATATTTGACGGGGCGCCTGGGTGGCTCAGTGGGTTAAGCCGCTGCCTTCGGCTCAGGTCATGATCTCAAGGTCCTGGGATCAAGTCCCGCATCGGGCTCTCTGCTCAGCAGGGAGCCTGCTTCCTCCTCTCTCTCTGTCTGCCTCTCTGCCTACTTGTAATCTCCCTCTGTCAAATAAATAAATAAAATCTTAAAAAAAAATATTTGACTTCTGTAAATTATTGATTTATATCTTATTTCCTATTGATTTATATCCTATTTCCTATTTATATCCTATTTCCTATTTTAAATTGTTTTCTGTGTTTTTATTATTATGAAAGTTACTTTAATCTGTCCATTCTATTGTAAATAGAAATTGTACAGGTGTGAAATGAGATACCAGGAAATGGTTGGTGATTCACCCCCAGATCTCCTACGGTGTGAGTAAGCCTTGATGCTCAAGTCAGTCCTTTTCTGACATCTTCCCTCCTGATTTCCCTGATAAAATCAGGAATTCTATATGCACTGTGTGAGATGTGATCTGGGAAACCTCGGTGACTAATGAAACCAGAGGCTCTGGTTCCCCACATCCCCTGGCCCCTGCCGAGGTTAGACAGGAAGAAACAGAATCCAAAAATATATAAAAAGGATTATATACCATTACCAAGGGAGATTTATCCCACACAGCCAAGTTGATTCAACATAAAAAAATTGATGTAATTTATCATATTAATCGAATAAAGGACAACGGACAAAAACCACATGATCAGTCATCTCAGAAGATGAAGAAAAGCATTTGGCAAAATCCAATCCCATTTCTTAAGTTAAAAAACTCAATAAACTGGAAATAGAAGGAAACTTCCTCAAACTGATAAGGAGTGCCTGTGAAAAACCCACAACTAACATCATAATTAATAACGAAGACCAGATTCTTTTCCCCTAAGATCAGGAACAAAATAATGATGTTTACTCTCACAACTTCTATTCAACATTACACTGGAGCTTCTAGCCAGGGCAGTTAGGCAAGAAAAAGTTAAAAAAAAAAAGTCTAAATTGAAATGAAGGAAGTGAAATGATCTCCATTTTCAGATGACATGATGTTATATATAGAAAATCCACTAAGAAACTGTTAGAAGTGGTAAATGAGTTCAGCACAGTTGTAGGACGCAAGATCAATTTTTACAAATCAACTGTATTTCTATACATTAGCAGTGAAAAATCTGAAAATGAAATTAAGAAAATAATTCCCTTATGGTAGCATCCAAAGGAATAAAATACTTAGGAATAAATTTAACAAAAGAATTGTAAAACCTGCACAGTGGAAACTAGCCAACACTGCCAAAAGAAAGACCTAAATAAATGAAAAGACATCCTATGTTCATGGACCAGAAAACTTAATATAGTAAATTTGCAATACTCCTCAAATTGATTTATAGGCTCTAGATGTAAGAGCAACACCTATAAAACTTTTTTTTAAAGATTTATATATTTACTCAAGCAAGAGAGCAAGCGAGAGAGCATGAGTTGGAGGGGCAGAGGGAGAGACAATCTCAAGCAGACCCCATGCTGAGTGGAGGTCAGTTGCAGGGCTCCATCTCACAACCATGAGATCACGATCTGAGCTGAAACCAAGAATCAGACACTCAGTGGACTCTGCCACCCAGGCACCCCTATCCTTACCTATAAAACTCCTAAAAGAAGACATAAGAGTACATCTTTATAACTTCAAATTAAGCAGTGGTTTTTTAAGATATGACACCAAAAACACAACTTTGGTGTCTCAAAGGACACTATCATGAAAGTAAAAAAACAACCAATAGGATAGGAGAAAATATTTGCAAATCCTATATCTGATAAGGCACATGTATCCAGGATATGTAAAGAATTTTACTGCTCAACAACAACAAAATAAGTAACTCAACTTTAAAATGGGCAAAGGATTGAATAGACATTTCTCCCAAGAAGATTTACAAATAACCAATAAGCACAAGGAATAATGTTCAACATCATTAGTCCTGAACCAGAAATGCAAATCAAAACCACAATGAGAAACTACTTCACATCCACTAAGAGGGCCATAATAAAAATAAATGGGGAATAAGAACTGTTGGCAAGGATACGGAGAAATTGAAACTCTCATATACTGCTGATTGGACTTTTTGACAGTTGCTGTGAAACATTTTGGCTGTTCCTAAAAATATAAATCTAGACTTACCCAGCAACTTCAGCAATTTCACTTCTAGGTAAATGCATAAGAAACCTGAAATACAAGTTCATACAAAAATCTGTACACAAATGTTCATAGCAGCATTATTCATAATAGCTCAAAAATAGAAACAACTCAAATGTCATCGACTGAGGAAGGGATAAACAAAATGTGGCATATCCATACAATCAAGTATTATTTGGCTATAAAAAGGAATGAAGTAATAATATGTGCAAAAAAATGGATAAACCTTGAAAACTTCATACTAAGAAGCCAGTCACGAAGACCATATATTGTATTATTTCATTTATAGAGAATGTTCAGAATAGACAAATTCATAAAGACAGGAAATAGGTAAGTGGTTGCAAGGGAAAGGGAGAAGGAGGGAAATAGGGAATGACTGTTAATGGACGTGGGATTTCTTTTTTGGGTGGTGCAAATTTACAGAAATTAGATAGTGGTGCTGATTACATAACTGTTTTGTTGTTGTTGTTCTTTTAGGTTATTTATTTATTTATTTGACAGACAGAGATCACAAGTAGGCAGAGAGGCAGGCAGAGAAAGAGGGAGGGAAGCAGGCTCCCTGCTGAGCAGAGAGCCCGATGTGGGGGTTGATCCTAGGACCCTGGGATCATGACCCGAGCTGAAGGCAGAAGCTTTAACCCACTGAGCCACCCAGGCACCCCTGTTTTGTTGTTTGTTAAGTAGAACATTCTATTTCTTTATTTTTTCTTATTTTAATTCGATTTTTAAAGTTTACATCCAATTAGCTGACATTTAGTACATTAGTTTCTGATAAATGTTTAATGATCCATTAACTGTGTATATCACCCAGTGCTCATCACATCACGTGCCCTTCTTAAAGCCCATCACCCAGTTACCACCCCCCCCCCCCCCCGCCACATTCTTATCTGCAATCCTCAGTTTGTTTCCCAGAGCCAAGAGTCTCCCATGATTTGTCTCCCTCTCTGATTTCTTCCCATTCAGTTTTCCCTCCTTTCCCCTATGGTCCTCTGCTCTATTCCTTATATTCAAATATAAGAGAAACCATATGATAATTGTCTTTCTCTGGTTGATTTCTTTCCTTTTTTTTAAATTTTAATTTTAATTGTTTTAAATTATTTTTTAAAGATTTTTATTTTTATTTATTTGACAGGGACAGAGAGATCACAAGTAGGTAGAGAGGCAGGCAGAGAGAGGGGGAAACAGGCTCCCCGCTGAGCAGAAAGCCCGATGTGGACCTTGATCCCAGGACCCTGGGATCATGACCTGAGCCAAAGGCAGAGGCTTAACCCACTGAGCCACCCAGGCACCCTGATTGACTTATTTTACTCAGCATAATCCTTTCCAGTTCCATCAATTGTTGGGTCCCCAATATTGGGTCCCCCAATAATGGGTCCATGATTAAAGGATTGAGACTGATACAAAGCGAAAGTCAAGCAAAGCTTTATCTCTCGCCAAGCATCAAGAATCAAACAGAACTTCAAACAGACCGGTCGGGGCCGCCCCTTGCAGAGAGGACAACCCGTCTCTGTTTCACAGACTAGCTTTTATAGAGCAAAGGCCATGTGGTTAGGCCTGGCCACACACAGGTGGCCAATGAAATTGTAATCCACAGAGAAAGCTACACAGTCATCCTAGGTGACCAATTGAATTACAATTTACCCTAGTAGACATTTGAACCAGCCTATCACCTTGGTTATAGGTGCCTAAAGGGCGGGGCCAAAAAGGTGCCTAAAGGGCGGGGCCCATACTCCTTGGTAGCTAGGAGACAGTATGCGCCCCCACTGATTGAATATCTCCACCTGGCCTGACCCATCCTTATATTTGGGCTTTTTTTTTAACCTGGGACTGGTTTCCGGGACTTGTTTTTAAGTTAAGTTCCCGGGGAGGCGGGGGCAGAGTCAATTTAAGTTTTACTGCATAAACAACAAAATGGCAGTTCAATGGGGGTGGGGCCACTCTGGCTGCATAGACCCTTACACCGTGTTGATGTATGTGGTAGGTGTCCATCCTTTCTGATGGCTGAGTAATATTCCATTGTATATGTGAACCACATCTTCTTTATCCATTCTTTTTGAAATCACTAAAAACTACTGAATTTGATACTTTAGAAGGGTGGATTTTATGATATATCAATTAAATTTCAATAAAGCTGCTATTGGAAAAAAAAAGTGGTTGCTGGTTTTGGAGCATGGACCATAGTTTACCAACCCTCTGTTGCATAATATTTATGTCACAGAAGAAAGACTGCATAGTGTTAATTTAAAAAAAGGGGGGGACTACAGAAAAGAAAAGAAAAATTGGCTTCAAGCCGTTTGTTTTCCTCCCAATATAAATAGCGTGGTAAGATTATGAACTCTAGAGTCATTTGACTAGGTTTGAATCCCAGATTTGTCGCTGGTTACTGTGTGTTTTGGCAGGTGATAATAAATGACATCTACCTTCTAGGGTTGTTCCAAGGATGAAATGGATTGATACATGTAAAGCTCTCACAGGAGGGCCTGGCACACAATAAGCATTCAGAGAGTATAGGCTATTTTTATTCTTCCCTCCAACTGGAAAAATAGCTTGACTAATTCAATGAGATGATTTTTATTTGGTGTTCTGGTCACAACCAACAGCTTCATAAGAAGGTCCTCTGTTCCCCATCTGGGTCACTATCAGATCATGAGGCCGGCAGCAAGAGAAATGAAGCTGGATCATTAATACACACTAGAAAATATGTTCTTATCTCTATGAAATATTGTTAGAAAAATATGTTCTTATCTCTAGGAAATATTGTTGGCATCCTGAAAGGCTTTTCTTTTTCCATATCTAAAATATAGTGTGGGAGAGTAATTTGTTCTCTCAATCTAATTTCTAGTGTCAGCTGTGACATCACAAAGCAAACTCCCAAATGGCACCGACTGAATCCTTTATCGGCTTCGTTAGCACTGATGCCAGAATGAAACTGGCCCAGCAGCCTCATCAAAATTTCCACGCTAACGGGTAGACCCTTGAGAATGAAGGTAAGCAGAAAACCAATCATTAAGTAACATAAATAAAATTGTCATAGATTTTAAGTAACAATGAAAGAGCAAGGAGTAAACTCAAAACTGAATGGAAACACAGCCTGGGCTTAGAAACATTTCTTGAAAAAAGAAATTCAAAAGGGAATTATAAACCCAAACTCACTTTCTCTCTTTTTAGCTAAAAATTGAGATTTTCAGAAAAAGTTAATATTTTAAGGCAAATTTGCTTTTCACTTGGAAAGCAAGACAGAATTCCAATGATTTTAGTCTTTTGTCTTCCGTGGAAGGCCCACTGGGAAGTATTCGGTTTTTCATTGTTATCATCACTGAGACGATTGTCTGACCCACACGTCCCTTTTGTTCATTCTGCAGCTCTTAACCATCTGTCGTGTTTTCTGGAGAGCCTCGTGAAAACATTTAGGTTAAACCAAGTGGTCGTAAAAGCTATCATTGTATTATAATCAAGGCCTGGTTGAGGTTTTTCCTTGTATTTTTTTGTTTGTTTGTTTTAAGAAATGCACTTGATCATTCTTACCTTTTTAAAAGCTTCATCCTAATCCTGGACCCAAACTTCAGTCTGATAATAAATCAGCTCTGAGTCTACCTGAGTCAGAGATGTTTCAAAATGGCTATATTTTCTCATCCGTTTTGCTCAAATGCTATGATAAACTTGGGGCCATTTGTAACGTTGGCCTCCTCTGGTTTTACTTCCTCGCCTCCCATGCTTTCTCCTTCAGTCATCCTCAACCGCCCACTCCTTGGCTTTGTCAGCATCAGAAGTGTCCCTTCTCTGAGAGCGCGACCTCGGGCACCTCAGGTTTAGCTTGGCGACTCTGATGCCACAACTCGGCCGCTCTTCCATCTTGCCAAGACCTTCAGTTCGGGGACCAAACCACTTTCTCACTCCCCGTCACCTCCCTCACACCTTTGGTCCCTTCCTCACCCAGTTTAGAATCCATAATCTCTACAGTCGTGTCTGTTGAAGTCACCAGAGTCCCACAGCTCCCCTTGGACTCACCTGGCAAAGCTCTATCCTGTTTAAATCCCGCTGCTTACTCTCTGCCTGTACCCAAACGTCTGACGAAAAACCCACCAGGATGACTGGCAACATTTAAACTAATGGTTATAAATCTCAGCTAGACTAAGTCTTACTTGGCAACCGTCCCGTGCTATTCTAAAATGCTCCTTCCAAACCTACTGTCCCACCGCTTCTCACACGCTCTTCCTGCTCTCTGGAAGACACTCTCTCAGCATCAAAATGATAAAGGATCTCCTGTCTTAAAAACCAAACCCCTCTCTGTTCTCCAGAGCTTCCTTCAGCGGCTGCCTTTTGTCCTCTCTTCATCCCATCCTCCAGATTGCTGTGCTCACCAACTCCGAGGCATTTGCTCTTGGCAATGTCTCTGATAAATTTGGTGTAGCTAAATCCAGTGCCACTCTGTCATATCTTATTTGACCTCCCAGAACTGATAGAGACAGTAGATGCGACTGAAACTCCTTTTCCCATGACATTCCTTCCCAGTTTTCAGAGATACCATGTTCTCTTACGTTCCCTCCTTCCTCACCGGCCACTCCTCCCTGATGGTCTCTGCTAGGTCCTCTCTTCTTCCTGACCGCTACATGTTGGTGTGTCCATGATTCAGCACTCCCGTCTCTCTCTATTCCCAAAGCCCTCTCCCACGGTCATCTATAGGTACAGCCCCAGCCTCTCCGCCAAACTCTAGACTGTTCCCTTGACATCAAACCATCAGCAAGTTCAGCCAACTCTACTTTCAAGAATACCCCAAGATTGCCACATTCTCTTGTTGCCATTCCCTTGTTGCCACACCAATCCAAGCCACCGTGCTTACTTATCTAGACCATTGCTGTGGCCACTGAACTGGTCAGAGTGATCTTTTCAAAATGAAACAGAACCACAGCCATTTTTCTGCTTGAAACTTCTCCAGGTGATTTTTATCACATTCAGAGTAAAACAGAAACTACTACTTCTGGTTCATAAACTCTAGTAAGATCTGGTCTCAGATTGCTCTTAATCTCATCTTCTACCACCCTCCCCCACCCTACAAGTCTGCAGCCATACGGGCCCCATTTCTGTTCCTAGAACATACCAAGCTCATTTCTGCCTTTGGGTGTTGGCACTGACTGTTCCCTTTCCTCTGATCTTTATATGGTTGGCAACTTCTTGTCATTAAGATCTGAGCTTAGATTTTGTAATTCTTAGGAGACCCGACTGTAAGAAAGATGGGTTATTCAAGTTCTCAAACCTGCCGTGCACTTTCAACTGAATATAAACAGGGGCAAGGTTTTTGTACTCTAAGTACTGCTTCAACATTTTTACTTTTGAAAATTACAAAATTCTTCTAGATTTAACTTCATTAATCTGTCACTTCTCTATGTGGGTGGCAGCCAGAAAGACCAAAAAAAAAAAAAAAAAAGTATCCTAGAAATTGTTGTCTACTAGTACCCAGAGAACTATGTGAAGGAACAGTTCTTTGTTGCCAGAACTTGCTGGGTGACTGTGGCCCAGGTGCCCCATCTTTGTGAAGGGGGTTCCCCACCTGTGAAGAAGAGACAACGATTCCCTGGTTAAGACAAGGAATGTACATTTGCATATGTACATTCGTGTATTTAATAACAAAAGAATTAAATCTTTGTCTCAAATCTATACAGTGCTTTATCCTTTTCCACTAACCTGTATGTGATCTTTTCTGGAAAAAACACACAATCGGGGACCATTCCTGGTCTTTGCTTCTGAAATTCTTTTTCTTAAGCTTAGAGCCTGTTTATGCAACTCCTGTGAAAATAGATGTAAAAATACGGCTGGCTTCACGAATAATTAATTGATGAAAAATGACTAAGGAACAGGAGATGAGGAGGCAGACGAGCAGGAGGTGGGGGAGCACGGGCATTGGGGGTGGGGTAGCCGCGCGCAGGCCTTGGTGGGAGATCGGGTTCCCCCGGTCTCGTCCTGTTAGTACAGTCAATGCTAGCAGCAAACCCTCGCACCCACCAGTCCCTGGGTCAGTCGCAAATGCTCCCATTTTCCAGTGACTCCCTGGAATGCTCCAAAGTTAATGAATGGCAGAGGCCATTATCTCTGCTGCTTGGTATTTTACAGCAAATGTATCTTTAGCATGAAATTTGCTACAGACAATTCATATAGTGCTTTTACCCACAATATTTTTATGTTATGTTAATAGCCTTTTAGCTTAATGTCTTTGTGCCTTGCAAGCTAATTCTGGAACACATGAAGTGTGTTAAACGAGGGATGGATGTGTGGGCATCTAAACCTACTGAGTGGAATTAGAGAGAAGGATCCTTTAAAAAAGCAATTTGGAGACAACGCGCCCACATCAATGTTCAACAACAGAAACGGTGCCGTGGAGGTCATGAGCTCCTCTCTGCTTGAGAGAGCACAAGTGAAGTCAGGGGATCCCTATGTTTTTCTTGAATTTAGTAAACAAAAGGTAAAGTAAACACTTTCCTTAGCAAGGAAAGAAGCAAGCAAGAAGTTATTCCAGGAGGACGCTAGATTCTGGAGGGACACTGTGACAGATCCGGTGTCATAACCTGCGTCCCAGATAGTTCCTGGTGATTCCTGCCTCCTGGTCGTCACACTCTTTGGTAATAACCCTTCCCTTGAATGTGGGACAAATCCAGGGACTTGCTTCCTATGAATAAAATACAGGGGAAATGATGGAATGGCCCTTCAGTATTCAGCTTAAAAGCTGGTACGTCTGTCTTGCACTTTCTCTTTCTGGCTTTTCTCAGCTTGCTAGTTCTTGTGACGTAAGCTGCCCTGTTTGGAGCTGCCGTTTTTTGGAATGGCCCATTTGGCATGGAAGTGAAGGCAGCTAGCGGCCGTCAAGGAACGAGAGCCTCAGTCCAACAACTCACAGAGAATGTGCCAACAACCATATGAGTGAGCTTAGAAACGGATCTTTCCTTGGCTCACACTATGGTTACAGCCCCCGAGGGTCCCGTGGCAGAAGACCCACCTCAGTCATGCCTGGACTCCTGACTCTCAGAAACCATGAGATTTAGTAACCATTTGCTGTTTGAAGCCACTAGGTGGCTGTTACATGACATTGTAACAGGCATGTAACAGACATGACATCTGTTACATGAGGTTGGATAACCAATGCACCGCTCAGCTCTAGACTACGGAGAGTACCCACCTGAGGTGTGATTCCAGCTTTATAGTCTTCAGGAATGATGAGCACCCACAGCTGCATATTTGAGTAAGGAGTGAGACTTGCAAAGTGCGAAACCTCCCTGAACACCTCTAGCAGGAAAAAACGCCAACAACCGCAAAACATTATTGCCAGGACGGCATAAATGAAAGAACATATTGGCACAGGTTGTGCATTGAGAGCATCAGTTATACACAGTCGAGCAAATTATCTAATTTTTCTGGGATTCCGTCTCTTCGTGGAAAAGATGGCGCCGGGGTCAGGCTAGACTTAGCAAGAACTGCAAACTTTCTAAGACACTGCTTTGAGGAACTCAAGAGGGCCCCACCCTGAAAGCTCTTTCTCATCCACTGGAAACAGTGTCACTGGGAATTTGTTCCTTAACGCTTCCAGGGGCTGTCCCTGAAATGATTACTTTAGCAGAGAAATTTTGACTGGTGAGGACAGAGGAAATTCTCCAGTGACGTCTAAGAATAGTGCGGAGAGATGCGACCCTGTGTTGTGGTTTTAGTGGCGGCCACAAAAGGAAGTGTGGTTGATTCCACCATTTTGATGACTTGGTAGGCTTCCTCCTTTCTGATACATGTGATCAGCCCCATCTCCCCTCTCATCTTGATCTCAAGGGAGCTGGAGTAAACTCCCATTCAGTCATAGCCACTGTATTAAATGATACGGTTCCCGTATTTGTATTCTTTTTCCCTGTCCTCATTTTTCTACTTCTAGTTTATCACACACCCTTTGTTGCAGGCCAGCTCAAATCATTTCCAGAAAACAGGCATTAATATATAGAACATACACAAATATACATGTCTGACTTCCCCTGGCCCCACCAACTGCAGTGTTACAAACAGAAATGCAAATCTGGAAATATTCTTCTATCTTGATTAGTAATTTTCAAAATGTAAGGTCATTTTGGCTTTGGTGGAAGCAAAGATGTAAATTAGCAGAGCAACTGGTAAAAAAGGATAAATCAGAAAAAGTAAAGACAAACACAAATTGCAACAATATTTGTACCGTTTTTATTTGTAAAAATAACCATCTGAATGCATTTCCATAGTATATTACAGTTAAGTACTTCATTACATTATTAGCATTCAGTAGTTGAAAAAGTATTAAACTGTGCTTGAAAAGATTCAGATTGGTTCAAAGTCATTCACTGAACTAAAAGTCATTTCCCTCATTTTTACAGTCATGACATTTACCAGAGTCATTCAACTCCAATTTACATAAGCAAACATTACAGACAAAATCCCACTGAAAGCATCAAACAGTATTTTATGCTGTTACAAATATGTTATGCAAAATATAACACTGGCACCAGATTTGTATCATCGTGCTTTGCAAAGATATATTGCACATGCTAAAGCATAAAATATGTAGACAAAACTACCAAACAAAAGGTATTTGCATTGAATTTTTAGATCACTGCATAAGAAACGCATAGAATTACATTTTTACACACACTCAGATTGTCACTATCTTAAAACGCTTTTCCCCTCTAACATTGACCTATGGTTTACAGTTTTGTAAGAAGAAAGCATTTTAGCACTGCAAAATTAAACATAATTCCTATAGAAAACTTCGGCATTTTCATTTTCATTTCTAAGCAGGTAAGGGGAAAGAGGAAAAAGACACTTTATACATTCAAAGAAAGGCTGAAATGAAAACTCACTGGTATTATATTGCTCTGATAACACTCAAAGGAAAAAATACAAAACATTTCACAGAACATCTTCAGAATATACAAATATAAAAAGGCACTCTAACTTCATATTACAAGACAAAAAAAAGGGATGAGTTCTTCAACCAACGCAACAGATAAGCAAACCAGGTTGCTCAACAGGACGAACAGTGCAGCACATCCGTTTGATGTTCTTGTTCTAATTTCATAATAAAATAAAAAAAAATCAAGCAGCTGTTGACTGCCTAAAGTACCAAAACATACTACAGTGCCCTTTTAGTAGTGATAAATAGAAATCCCCTGAGCTTTTTACTGTAGAATCATAGCAGATTTTAGGCAATTTGGAGATAGTAATGGATTTACCAAGGACAGGCAGACACGGCGAATAGGTAAGTGTGATGAAAACGTGATCCCTGTGAATATGGCTGAAATACAGACTAAAAATAACACAGTCAGGTAAAAAGCACTACACAACCAAGACTTGCTTAAAAGCACAAAGCTCTGTGTGTGTGTGTGCGTGTGTGTGTGTTTTGCTTAGAAAGCTACATTGCATATCTAGTTCTATTTCTAAGAGATGTACTTAAAACACACAGAACTCATAGTTTTTGAAGTCACTTCCTAAAGGAAAAAAATTTGGTCTCGGGGAATGGAGAAACAGTGAGAGAGTGGGAGGGAGGTTTGATTCCATGGACAATTCACGGCGAGCATGAGTTCATTTTGTTCTTTTGTCCTCCTTCTTCTATCCGTGAGAGAGTGGGGAAAAGTCAAAATGCAGCTCTGTGGAGAGAAATGTCCCCGGGCCGGCACTGCTTTGCTGCCACCTTCCTTGTTCTCTGTGCTACTCTACAGGAAAAATGTGAATGCTGCTTCACCATTACAAGCGGGCATTTCCTTTCCTGCTTTAAATGCCAATGCACCAAGATTTCCATTCACTTCTAGAAAAAGACACCACAGTATACTGTGCTTTTTTTTTTTTAGCATTGGAGCTCGCTTACTTTTCAGTGTTTTGGTAAAGATAAGGTCGTTACTGCTCATTAGCAATTTATCTTCTTTTCAAAAACTCGTCTTCTCTAAACGAACAAAAAGGACAGAGGAAGGAGGGGGACCACAACACCAAAACATGAAAAAACAATGTTGGTGGTGTCGAAAACTTCCCGGGAAATTATTACCAATTCTGTAAGTCCTCTGAACAAGTTCTCATTTGTGAAGAACCCAAGGTGAGTTTTGCATTAAGTCAGGATATTAAAAGAGTAAGAGTAAAGTCTTTTCTGATTAGATGAAAAATAGAATACAGCGTGTGTATTTGATCCAGATATGCTAGAACACTGTTTTAAAAATATCTCACATACGTTAGAAAATAGAAATTTCCACGGTTGAAAATGGAACTGACTATAAAATGTCAGAGTCCTGACAACATGTTTCTCTCCCGTTTCTTCCTCAAGTGGAAAATAGCACATGAGCTGGTGATTTGTATTTCCTCTCCTGGTTACACGTGCTCACACACTGACATCATTTCCCATTAGGTTACTGGGACCACGTGAGATTTTCAGTGTGTTCAGAGTAATTTCCGTAAATTTCTTTGGGTCACCTTTGTGCGTATGACCCACCACACACCTCAGTTCTCATCTTGCAGAAGAGCATAAGGATGGCAGTGTCTCCCAAACGCTCCAGGCTGGCTACAGACTGGGGCTGAGTAATGGAGGCTGTACCCCTTTCCAACCGACGTGGAAGAGCCCGAGGAAATCTCAGCAGGGGAAATGCTGGGCTTGGCCCCAGGCCGGCCGGTTAGCCCAGCGAGGGTCCTGCGTGCTTTCCTGCTTTTGTGTTATTCCAAGTAAGACACACAGCGATTAAAGCAGAGAACAACCAGTGGATGTTCCCTCGGCCTTTGTTTCATTTCAAATAAATATAAACACATTTACATCGAAAGTATATGAACATTTTTCTCTAGTTTGGCAAAAAAAATAAGCCTTGGTCAACAGGTCATCAGTTACAAATGTTAAGCCACCAACCAGAAATCTGTGTCATAAGAAATATAAAACACAACAAAGACTGTTACACAAAAAGATTACATTTTAACTCCATAGAAAAGCTACTTCAGTTCTCACTTGCATTTTGAAGGAAAGCAATTTAAATTCTTCTGTTTTAGACTGAAGCAGTTTGGTCCTCACGTACAGCTGGTTGATGAACTACAGACATATATATATATATATATATACACATATACATATACATATGTGTGTGTGTGTATGTGCGTAATGTTTAAAGAGTCTCATTCTTCTTTTTGTACAGCTATTCCAGGTGCAGAACGGGGTCCATTTGACCTAGAAGCTTTGGCAGAGGGAGCAGACACAGTATTCACTATGTTGATTCGATCATCAAGCAACTATCAAGTGGCTTTAATTTTCACATCACCCATTTCTACCTTCTGTTTTGTACCTTGTTTCCCTTTGTCATCACCCTTCCACTCACTTGGTATGACCTTGACTGAGAAGCTCATTTAATACTTTACTACTGATAAGCAACTGATGGTTCTGACCTTTTTAAAAAGCTAGCATTCTGATTTAAGGATGAACTAACAAAAACATAAATAAAAGGTAGCCACATATTAAATCTGCATATGTCTCAAAGTTCTGGTGCAATACAATTTTTCACCTGAAATATTACTAGACAGATTTGGGTTCAATCAGGCAGTGGAAAATTAGTTCCAGGCTCGTTACAGGGAGTACTAGGGGCCATATTTGTGTTAAAAGAAAAAAGCAACTTAAATTTTTGGTGAATTTTTCCATTCATCTGGCAACTTTAATAAAAATCCTTGGAAAGAAGTTCTGGATATTTAAGTGCTTGCTATAGAGAGGATATGCATAATTGGACTCCCTTAAAAAGATTATTACAGGCATCATTTCTGAAGATGAACACCTCTAGCTTTGGCTTCTAGTGAGGAAGTAAACATCAAAGTGAGAAGAGGTTTGAGGCAATTCCCACCCTCTCTTCCCCTTCCCTCAGGGGACACGAATGTCACATTGATATACTTCTGAGAACTCACTGCTCAGTGAGTAAATAAAAAAAAAAAATTCTTTCTAGAGAACCATTCCCCCTCAATTACATTATGCCAAAAGAAAAAGAACCAAATTCATTTTTTACTTAAAATGTCTTACTTAAAATGAGAGGTAGACTTGCACAGAAGTAGCTTAGATCTAAGGAAAACATGAAAACACAAATAAAAATCAGGGCCCATTTCTGTGAGTGCCTTGCCCTACAGCCTAGCTGCCCTCCCTTGATTTGATTAATTCCTTTTCTACTGGCTTCTGGAAGCCCAGGCCCATAATAATACTCAAACACAATATAAGCCTGGAATTCATGTTTCTTTCCCTTCTTCCAATATGGGTGATCAAGGAAAAGCTTCTACAGTCCAAAGTCAAAACGTTTCGGAATCAGAGTCATTTTCATTGTACCCATCCTCTGAGCCTATGTTGTTACTGCACAGGCTAACCATGCTACCCAGATTGGAGAGGGTCGTCCTGCTCAAATTGTCTTTTTTAAAACAAACGAAGTTGACAGCCGTCATTGTACTGGAAGGAGAAAAAGGCATCATGGTAGCCAAAATGAGGGCCAGGCAGTCAGCCACGTCTTTGTTAGGAGCGCAAGCCAGGGCCGGGGTATGACCTGGGCGTAAATGCAGACAAGGCAGTGGTTAGTCCAGGAAATCCAAAGGCGGCGTGAGCATTCCACAGTACATCTCATACGACCTCACACGTGGAGATGTATGTTGAGTTAGAAATCATGCCAGGCAAAAAGAGGAGTTACTTCCCACAAGTCATGCTAGGGGTCAGGCTAGAGGGAACTGGGAGGGGAGACATTTTATGAAGGGGACTTGTTTTTTCCGTTTACATGACAACAAGCACTATGTTACCCGAAGTTAGGCAGAACTCTAGTCTTCATCTAATGAACAGAAACACAAGGGGGCAGGGGTGGGACCCAATTACAGACACACACAAACAAATGACACCCCCCAACACAAAAACAAAAACAAAAATGACAGCACCAGGACAACCACAGAGGTGTTTCCACTTGAGAGCACACACACACCAAGGCACACCATGCGCCTCAGGCTTGGGCCGGAACACTCTCATTCTGAGAACAATGACTTTCATAGCAGGTAATCGCGTGTCGGATTAGAAAACATTGAAAATCCCAAGTCTGCAAATGCGACTAACGCAGTTTTCTTGCTTTACGTGTGTTTATATAAAGTATGTACCCGTGAACTCGTTCTAGGAAAATGGAATCGTTGGAGCAGATCAGACAGGAAAGCACTGGCTGTTTGTGATTTAAAACTTACTATCATTTAAGAGAAATTTAACAGAATTTTAAAACATAGCAACACCAACCCACCAAAGTCGCCCAACAATGATTGGTGTCGGAAAATGGCTGTGGAGTCCTGTCATTCTCCACCATTGAGACTTGATGGGTCCCATCTGGAAGAGAAAACTAACCTAACACGTGCAGGGGGAGGTAGATACATTCTGGGACTTAATTACCGCCCTTATCCAACCTTCATTCTACTGACCTGAAAGGGTCAGCCTATGCCCTCCACCCGCAGATTTCCTATCATCCTTCCCTTATTTATTCAGAGCTAGTGGCTAGTGTGATAAAACTCCACATTTTGTCAACTCCTATCAACATTGGAGAGTTTCTGCCCCTCCCCCAGCCCCCAACAGATCTTTCCTCTCTACAGCATGAAACCAAGTAAGAACAGACGGGAATCTGAACATTCCATCCCACGGAAGTCCCGGAGGACTAAAGGATTTATGAGTGTCGTGCTGGACAAAACTGCCTCAAACTGTTCCCAGGCCTCTGGGATGCAAGTGAGCTCCAGAAAGGCCTCAGCTCCACTGATCCAGGGCTCTCGTCCCTAAGATTGCTGTTGGCAGGGGAAGCCTCAGATGCAGCAGGCTTACCACGGGGAAAGACACTACTGATTTCTTTTGAGCTCTCTGGGCCATTTTGAAGAAAGAACTGTGTACTTCTGCATGCCAACCCTAAGCTACATAATAGTGGTAAGAGGGCGAGGGAAAGGAAGGAGGGACAACCGAGGAGATGAGGCAGTAGGGAACTTTCTGCACCTCCTGGATGAGTCAGGTTGGGGACAGAGAGGGGTACATGCTAGGATAAACGGGGCTGCAAAACAAAAACTAGTAGGAATTAGCTAATGATGTCATATGGCTAATGCTTACTTCTGAGAAACAGGCATGGGCTGCTAGTTCCAATACCTGTAATAAGCATTAATTGAGTTGTGTTAATGATAATACTTTAATTAAATGCCACAATTAATGACACATTGAAAAAATTACATCATTCATAAATATCCAGAAATTTGTCTCTCACTCCCCATGGTTAATAGGTATTGTGCTTAAAAAGGTAGTTTCACATAATTCTGTTATTCATTCACTTTCCAAGGAAGCAGAGTAGGAAGCTTCTGTTGAGAGTTCATTTAGAAAAGGAATGTTACATAGATCAGGAGAAGCTTTCAAGCCTTGAAAGTCATTCAAAAATTGTACTCCTGCTCCCCACATATCCTTACTGAGAATATGAGTTTTGATCTGTTCTTTAAAAAGAAAAAAAAAAGTTTGATCTCAGAATGAACTGAAATACGAAGACCTAGGTCTTTCTTGGAGCCCCTGAGCATGCATTAATGACACGTGTGGTCTCTAACTCTCCAGCGCGGGCGGTTAGAATTCTGAACGCCCGTCTGCCGGCGTCTGCCAGCTTTTCAGAGTCCGAAAGGGCTGAGCCGCCGCGCTGGGGGCTAGAGAGGAGCTTCTGCTGTCACATGCAGGGTGGAGGGCACCGCTGGGCCGTGCGCGGACACGTGTTTCACAGAGACAGACAGACGGACCATCCCTGCTGGATGTCGCACGCACAGAAACTGCCAAGGGGGAGAGCATTCTTACTGCCTTTTGAATGAGCACCCATCATCCTCACTTGCCCCGGCTTCACAGCACAGGGAAGGCCCCTGCGGCAACTGCTTACCGTCCCACTTACCGTTTTCGTCCACAGCGAGTACACAGGCCCCTTTGGCCAACAGCTCCTCAACCACCACCTTCAAGCCGTTGCGCGCGGCAGCGTGGAGGGGTCTGAAAGAAGACAGCACCAGCGTCAACTGGGACACGAAGTGGTGTGAGAATGTGTCATTGTGGGGAGCTGCATTGCCAAAAGGAAGAAAATGCTTAAGAAAATACTTAATCAATACAATATATATAAATATAAAGTATATTTATATATAAATACAAAATAAATACTTAAGAAAATATGTGCATATTATTACTTTTTTAAAATAAAAATATTTGTCGACCAGATCTTTTCCAGGTGTTAACATCCAACTCTTTTTCCATGTCGGCCCAGATTTCTCTGCAGATATGACAAATATTCTGGATCTCAAATGACCTCAATGGCAGTACACAGGAAGCCAGAAAAGGAACGTAAGCTCTAGCTTGCTTTCTACCTTCCTTTCTACCTCAGCATTTGAGTCACTGTTTCACACGGTACATCAAGATGACTGGTATTAGTATCACCCATATATATTTATCTTAAACCTCCCTGTTATTACTAAATGTACTAAATGATATTTTGTTGGATTTAGAATACCTTAAAGAGTAATGTCAAACCCAGTATATTCATTTCTGCTATACACTTCTTAAGAAACTTAACGGGAAAAAAAATCCCAATATTCCTTTGCCCTTAAATGTATAGGTAATTTCCTAAAATGGGAAGTGAATCAGATTTAGGTCTTTCATGCTGAGGATTACACTGAATTATATTAAAATATAACAAAGACAAACTGCTTAGAAACTCTTCAAATGTATTCTGAGAACATGATTTATAAAACTGTCATTTTCCAGTAAGAACACATAATGCTAATATATTATATTACAAAATTCCATGAAGGCATAACAAAATAAAGATTCTAACTAAAAATGTCTAGCTTGGTGTGCCTTGGTGGCTCAGTAGGTTAAAGCCTCTGCCTTCGGTTCAGGTCATGATCCCAGGGTCCTGGGATAGAGCCCGGCATCTGGCTTTCTGCTCAGTGGGGAGCCTCATTCCTCCTCTCTCTCTCTGGCTGCCTCTCTGCCTACTTGTGATCTCTGTCAAATAAATAAATAAATAAATAAATAAATAAAATCTTTAAAAAAAAAAAAATGTCTAGCTTGGTCAGCATTTGTAGGTATGTGACTCTAAACTTCGTGAAGGGGAAGCCAGGTCTGTGTTTTTCACCACTGTATTCTCTGGTACACAGGATACTCTAAATATTTGCCAAGTCAACGACTATGAATCTGGGTCCAAGTCAAACTTTAGAAGTCACACTTACGTCTGCAGTGCATTATTTTTTGCATTAATAAGGCTCTCATCTTGTATCTTGTCAAGTATTAACAAGGCACATTTTTCATGACCCTAATGAAGAAAAAAAAAAACAAAATGGTAAGAAACACGGGACATAAACAGAGAAAAGCTCCTGAAAAATTACTTCATTGGGCTTTAAATTTAAACTGAACATCATTTGCCTAAGAACATTTTATAAGGCAACTTTCTGAGTAATTCCTTTTTCTTCTAAAAAGCAAATAGTTAAAGGACCCTAGACTCTTAAAAATTCTGGGTAAGGTCTTAGGACTTGAATAATGTAAAGCTGATCTAAAATATTAATATAGTGGGGCGCCTGGGTGGCTCAGTCGGTTAAGTGGCTGCCTTCCGCTCAGGGCATGATCCCAGAGTCCTGGGATCGAGGCCCACATAGGGCTTCCTGCTGGACGGGAAGCCTGCTTCTCCCTCTCCCACTCCCCCTGCTTGTGTTCCCTCTCTCACATTCTCTCTCTCTATCAGATAAATAAAGTGAAATCTTTAAAAATATATATATTAATATTTCGAAGATAACTGCAGCAGTACTGTTGAGAGAGCTGAGGCAGAAGCTAGCTCAGCAAAGCCAACTGTCCCATCTCCTTCCTCAAGCCTTCACTGACCACTCCAGGGACCCATCTACCCTTGAAATTTCCATGATGTCTGTTATCAGTATCACTTATCACTACGTACTGCTTCGTGCTGGGAAGGGACTTTCAGGAAAGCTCCTTCTTTTCTTCCTCAATCAGGGCAAGATACCTGCTTGTATCTTAAAGGAGATGGTTGATAATTAAAAAAAAAAATTTAACTGGAAAGTCTAGAGACCCTTCCACGATTTCAGGTCTATGCCCTGGTTTCCTTAACTTTGATCCTCAAAGTGTGGCGCACAGACCAGCAACCTGGGAGTTAGAAAGGTTGAATCTCAGGCCCCACTCTAGACCTGCATTTTTGACAAGAGCCTCTGGTGATTGCTTTGCATAATCAAGTTTGAAGAGCACCGAACTTCTCTTCCTGAAAACACTACACTTTGAAATAAACTTCGTGAAATGGAGCCCTTTTTGGGGTTTCCACGGGCTTCCCAGAGCAAGAAGTGAGAAAGTACAACGGCTGAAAGGAATGGCCAAAGCATCTGGTACCACAGAGGACACCTTTAACACCATTACCATGTTGAAGCCAACCACCACCACTGGTGTTAACTACAGTCACACACTATAACGCCTTATAAGGGAGCCCCAGAAATGCAGTTTCAGAAATGTCCTTGGAGTTGTCATTCTCACGTGCTGCCGGTGGAGGGTAAATGGTTGTGATCTTACGAGAGGTACATTTGGGCTGAAAAATCTTCACAGCTTTAGGCTCAATGGTTTTACATTTAGGAATCTATCTTAAAGGAAGGAGTAAGAATTCTTTAAAAAAAAAAATTCTCTACAATTAGCACCACCTATAGTAGCATATGTTTGAAAATAAGCAAATGTCTAACCATTGAGGATGGTTGGAATAAAGGATGGCACATTCTTAAGGTAGAATACCATACGTTTTCTAAAACGTGATACAATTTGATATCTAAAAGAAAGATATTCATGAGGTGTGTGGGGGACTCTGTCCGTTAAGCATCGAACTCTTGATTTCGGCTCAGGTAATGATCTCATGGGCTTCAGCAGGGGTCTGCTTCAAGATTCTCTCCCTTTGCCCTTCCCCCCACTCTCTCTGTCTCTCTAAAATAAATAAGTCTTTAAAAAAAGATTCATAAGATACAATTCAGGAACAAAAGCAGGTTTTAAGGTTTTAAAACATGATCTTGTTTTTGTAAAATTGTGTATATTTATATACCATTTATCTTTTACCGAAGCAGGAATCTTGAGCTACACGTGAACACAATGCTCTTAAAAAAAGAAAAGACGCCTGGGTGGCTCAGTGGGTTAAGCCGCTGCCTTCGGCTCAGGTCATGATCTCAGAGTCCTGGGATCGAGTCCCGCATCGGGCTCTCTGCTCAGCAGGGAGCCTGCTTCCCTCTCTCTCTCTGCCTGCCTTTCTGCCTACTTGTGATTTCTCTCTGTCAAATAAATAAATAAAATCTTTAAAAAAAAAAAAAAAAGAAAAAAGAAAAGAAAAACAAAAAACCTCGAACACATTCCTTGCATTGAACTGTGGACCAGGAAAAAAGGGCAAAGGGTAGAAATGCACACGAACGCACTTACTTGCCTCCGAGGAGAGTATTTTTGGGGCTGTGTTATAAATTACAATGTCTTCAAAGGGAACAAAATGAAAACAAGTGGACCTGGTTGTATTTAAGAAGCCCCATAACTAAGGTCCTAACCTGTGTCTAAACCCAAGTTGATGTGGTGGTGCCACACCCCCTAGAGACGGAGGGAGTGACAGCATCAGGAGACAGACTGAGTAAGAATGGAGGTGGCCGATGCCCTGGAAAGCATATCCTGGTCAACCCCTACGTGGGTCTGCCCTGTGGCTTCTTCCCCTTCCATCCTGCTGACAGTGGACAACACCCTGAGAAAACGCACGTCTTAATTAAGAGCCATGATACACACTTCTGAGAGAGCGTTTAAGTGGTTTAGCGGCGTTGAGTATGATTACAACCCGAAGTAACACTGTTAACCCTGATAACACTGTTTCAAATTCATTTACATACTTTGCTACTAGCCAGATGTAAGGATGTGTTCAAGTCTTTATCCTTGACAGTCAGATCAGCCAGGGCACTGTTCACCAAAATATCTACAGAAAAAGCCAAAAGAGAGTTACTTAGGCGACATGCTAATTACAGTAACACATTCAAAGTAGTATGGACACATCATCATAGTTGATGTTTTTAAAGAGAAAAAAGGAAAAATGTATTGCCCTACTGTTCTGTTGAAATCCAAGGTCTATAGACATTCATTGTAATCATCTTTGTAGCTTTGTTATTTCAGGTAAAATAATTCTGTTGCTGTATTTGGTCTCTCAATGTTGAGCTCTTTTATTGCTCAAAGACAAGGTCCACCAATTACCAAATAACAGGGGACTGAAGACAATTAGCAAGTAGAATCGAGTGGCTTAAATAAAACGTTGGCCTTCTTTACATGCATATACCAAGACACTAACTGGTTTCTCGGTTTTACAAAGTTACTGCGGTCGGGTTGGGCCCGAGCACGAAGCCTGCCAGCCGAGCACATACCCACGGCGCCCGCCTGCCCGTTCTCGGCCGCCATCATCAGTGCTGTTTTCCCTGAATTGTCCGCTGCATTCACTTCTGCATTGTGTCTCAGAAGAAGCTGCAAGCACTCCACGTGGTCAGCGAATGCCGCCGCATGCAGGGGTGTCCTGGTGATGGAAAACAAATAAGATTCTAGCTCCCTTTAAACGCAACACTCTCTCTGTATACGCCTGAGAAACATGGGCACAGTGTCATCCCAGGGACTTAAAACTTCTCAGTTTACAGAAATAACAATTAGGCCTTCTCTCAAGTCCATTCTGGGTGGACACCGAACGGTCACCGATGTGAATGGCGCCCCCTAGATTTGGAGGGTGGCAGTGATGGCCCTGATAATAAAATCAGCATCTTTACTGACCCTTTGATGTTGAGTTCCAGCGACTTCCCATTTTTGATAAAGATATTTTCAGATTTGGTGCCTGTCTGGCTCGGTCAGTAGAGTACGTGACTCTTGAACTTGGGGTCATGAGTTCGAGCCCCACACTGGGTGTAGAGATTACTTAAAAAGGAAACTTTCAAAATTGAGCCTTAAATTTGCAGATAATTGGGTATTTAAATAATAAAAAAGTCCCCATTATCTAATATGGAGAGTTGTTTTTTCTAAGAGCACAAGTTGTATTATTTATCAAAATTAAAAATTAAATCTAAAACTTCATCTCCTAGACATACTTGGTCATGTGAACAGACACATAAAATACTAGGCTGTTTCATAGTAAAATATTTGAAACAGTAAAATATTAGAAACAACTAAATGTTCTTTAATAGAAGGCAGGCTGAGCAAATGTCTTTCCATTCAATGAAGTGATATCCAGCTTTAAAAAGAATATGATAAATCTATATATTCTGGTATGAAAAGTTCTCCAAGATACACTAAAAGCAGAGCACTGCAATAGAATTCTCCTATTTGCATAAAAAGAACATGAGCATATATTTTCATATATGGTTATAGCTACGTACAGAAAATATTGGAGAGGATATAAAAATTTTAAAAGAATAGTTTAAGGTAGTTTTCTAGATGGAAGAAAAGACTAAGAGTAATTTCTCCTAATTATATACTCTTTATTATATTTAATTTTTAAAAGCCATGCTTTTAGAGGTGCCTGGCTGGTTCACGAGGTAGAGCATGTGACTCTTGATCTCAGGGTTGTAAGTTTGAGCCCCATGTTGGGTATAGAGATTACGGAAACAAAATAATTTTTAAAAAAGATAAATAAAAACCATGCTTTTATGTTACTTTTTCAATTAAAAAGTAACAAGTGTTTGGCTACTTTGCAACCACAAAGCAGAGACTAAGACTGATCAAGACAAGAGGCCTGCCGCCTTAGGGTCACTTACCTGCCTTTGTCATCTCTGCAATTGACAATACTGGCATCTATGGCCCCAAGAAGCAATGATGCACAATTCTCATGATCATTTATTCTAAAATGAAAATAGATTTTACATTAAAAAATTTAACATTTAAAAAAAATTATATATCCCCTCCTACTCCATCGTCCCGGGCACCGTATATTTAACAATTAGACACATTAAAAAATGTCTGGTGCAAATCTCTGTGCTTTCTGTTCTGTTCAAATAATTCAAGGAGACAATTTAGGTCCTACAGATAAACTTCACTTAACGCTTCCTGAGGCAGGCAGTCTCACCCTCAAAGTCCATCTGAACAGTTTTAGTGACGAGGTGGGATTTGAAGTTGACTCCTCACAGCCTACAGGAGCAGACACGGACACAAGGCACCTGCCGAACCCTCTGAGTCCACTGTGCCTCTTGCTGCCAAGGGCTAAGGGTGGGTCACTCTTGGATTTGAGGTCTGCCTCCTTGTGTGTAACTCTCTAAGCCAAACAAACTTTATCCAAAACTTTTTAAGGGAACGTTCCCAGAAAGATTCTGTGATGCAGGAAAGGCTCTGGGACAGCTAGAGTGGGAATCCGCAACAGTAGCAGACTACCAGGGACCTTTAGGTCAGCCCATAGCGTAAGCCACTGGGAGATTTGTCGAAATAAATGAAGACAAAACCGCAGACTGTTTTGACCCATAGCACATTAATGTCTATATAGGGAAGAGCTGAACTCTTAAAAGCCATTAGGGTGTCCACCGTGGTAAAGAAAGCTTGTGAAGAGTAAACGATCTATAGTTAATGAGAACCTCAGAAGGCAAAGCCACAAAATGGATGGGCGTGGGTTGAGCACTTAAAAGCCGTTAGAGTGCTCGCCACATACATCTAAGACTCCCACCATAGGATAAGTCAGTTATGGAACAGGTTAGATTGACAGTGGGTCACTCACCAACCTCAAGAAAATTTCCATGCAACAAGGTACACTGAATCCCAACACCACACAGATCCCAAACCCGGTGGCACATCTCTTTCAGGTATTAATTTGGCTCCAAGAGACTCAAGCCTTCACTAAAAAAACGAGATCCTCGAGTTTCAGAGAACAGAGCATTGTGCCTCCCAGAACACTTGCTTATTTTATGTCCACACACCGTGGCTGCCATAGTTATCTACAAAAATGGCAAAATCTTACTTACACAACCCAGAACTACAATGACCAGCATGGGGAATATTCCCGTTAGATAAGATCATTCATTTAAGAACTACACTTGAAAGCAAGGGTTCCCAAATCTACAAACAGAATGGGATACCTATTGTAACTGGTATGCAGAAGCTTCTAAAAAGCTTCAAGCTTCCAAAACAGCTTCACTGAAAGATCCACTGCCAAGGCTAATGAAAAACTAAAGACACAAGAGGTACCTAAAACAAAGAGTGTTAAGAGTGAAATGACTCCTGCTGCTGCCCTCTATCCTTCTTTACCTCAGCGCTCACAGTCTACGAATTCTCCATCTGAATTTCCACTGCGAAGGGGCGACAGGGTCAGAAACAAGTCTCTGGGAAGTTAGTGGCTTTATTGCTGCAACTGCTCCAAGGCCAGAAACCCCAAACCACACCTGGGCTTCCCTCATTGCACCATCATCAAAACACTGACTCAGAAACTGGTGTCTCATTTGCAATCCATCAGGACACTGGAAGAAAGACTGTCCTAGAAGGTTTCGTGCAAATCCTCTGATAGTGGCTCAAATGCCCCCACATATACCGTCAAAGAAGGGCCCCTGTAAGGACCCCTTCCGGTGTTGACGAGACCCCAAACAATTCTCCAATCAACTGCTACCAGTTATTCTAACAATTAAGCGGAAGTAAAATGAAAATTAATAGAAAAATCTTGCCAAATTCTGGTAGATGCCAGGATAATACTCTCTACTTTAAACACCACTGACTCCAGAGCCTGCAGATGGGACTTGGGAAAACCAGCAGGGTTGGGCAAATGGTGAGAATTCTCACCAGATTCAGCTTTCCTGGTCTCTCTGGCGGCTGGTCAAGGGGGAAGGTATAATTTTGTGTTGTCCCTTCTTTTCCAAATTCAGACTCTTGTTTATTTGGTTTTGAGAGAGCCATTGGTTACTGATCCTTTTCTCTCCCAGGGACGGCTATGGCCTTGTTTGTCCTAAATCCTTCTTTCTTTTGACTTCCTTGGGGAGGTAGCTCTGGATCTTGGGAAAGTAGCATCTTTTGCACCATCTTTGAGGGGATCTTGAATTCATGGGTTGTTCAGTAATGCCAGGAATAGTTATTGTTCATCCTGGCTGAAGCCGGGCAAGATACTGAAAGGCCTTTTTTTCCCCTTCTTTTTTATTTTTATTTTTATTTTATTTTATTTTATTTTTTTCCCTTCTTTTTTAAAAGTAGCTTTACCACTGGTCAGAAGTTGGCCAAATAGGCAGCTGGTATTCAGAGTCTAATTGTGACTTTCTTTAGGCCTTCCCCGTAAGCTAAAATGAAGCTATGTATGGGGTGAGGGGTAGGGACTGGGGGGCATTCCAAAGACAAACAGCTCTAAATCTAGAACAAAGGAATCGTTTGATTTCTACCTCAGTTGAAGGAAGATCTTCTCCTTGATACAAAAAAGAAAATTAAAGAGAATGTAGTTGGATGAACAGGTCAGGCCCCCTTTCTTTGAGGAATTAAAATCAACTCTCTTTGCCTTGCAAATTGAGTTTTTAAAGAACAGAAAAAGCTTGCTTATCCTTTTTACCAATCCCAAACCTCTCTTACTCATCTCAAAAGGCTTATAGGTATTGGAAAATCCCTCTTGGAGGATCTTGCTTTCCTTCCCTGTGTCTTTGAGCTCTACCTGGTCTTCTCCAGGAACTCCTTTCCAGGCCCTCTCTTTGAAATGCACATTTCAGAGAGATAACTGCTCTCAGAAAAAAGAAGGAAAAAAAATAAAGGGTATTTGGAAACTAGGGAAATAAAAAATCTTAAGTCTTGATGGACACTGGGTGATGTATGGAATTGCTGAATATTGTACACATGAAATGCATATAACACTGTATGTTAACTAACTGGCATATGAATAAAAACTTAAGGGCACCGGGCTGGCTCAGTCAGTAGAGCATGCCACTCTTGATCTCAGGGTCTTGAGTTCAAGCCCCACACCAGGCACAGAATTTACTTTAAATAAAACTTAAAAAAAAAAAAAAAATCCCGGGGCGCCTGGGTGGCTCAGTGGGTTAAGCCGCTGCCTTCGGCTCAGGTCATGATCTCAGGGTCCTGGGATCGAGTCCCGCATCGCGCTCTCTGCTCAGCAGGGAGCCTGCTTCCTCCTCTCTCTGTCTCTGCCTGCCTCTCTGCCTACTTGTGATCTCTCTCTGTCAAATAAATAAATAAAATCTTAAAAAAAAAATCCCCCAAAACCAACATTATATATTAACTATACTGGAATTAAAAAAAAACAACAACTCAAGTTTTCTCAATATTAGTAGAAAGTTTAAGCCATCTGAGCAGATAACCTTAACCTATTCCATTTGCTAGAAACACAATCTGGATCTGTGCTTTTGTTTTGTTTTTTAAATAAACTAGATTAAGTTTTGCATTATCATACTTGCTTAAAGCCTAAAATTTAAAAACAAAAGTTATGTAAGACTGATGATTCACAGACCTATACCCCTGAAACAAATAATATATTATATGTGAATTAAAAAAGGAAAAAAGAAAAAAAAGTTATTAAGATTTCTGTTCGTGTCCATCTATATGTGTATGTATGTCTATGTACGTACATTATGTTGTTTTCTATCTCCAGAGGGTATTGTCAAAATTAAGTCGTAAAGAGCTCTATTTAATTGGCTTAAAGAACATTAAGCACTTGGGGTGCCTGTCAGTTAAGCGGCTGACTCTTAGTTTCGGCTCAGGTCATGATCTCAGGGTTGTGAGACTGAGCCCCTGCGTGGGGCTCCACTGGGTATGGGGCTTACTTAAGATTCTCTCTCTCCCTCTCCCTGTGCCCCCTAATAAAAATAAAATAAGATAATAAAAAGAGCACTTACATAAGTCATATATATTTTCAGAAATATAGAAACTGAGTTTCTATATTTGAGTTAAATGTTTTTCAGGTTCAAATGATCTGGGTTAATCTTTGGTAAACAAGGACTAGTTCTAGGTTAGTTGGTGTAATTAAAATGGGCATGTATTCAGAGTTATTAGCACTTATAATGCAGAGGTAAAACTTTTATTCTACCTAGGTTTACTAAACGTCAAATAAGCTCATGTTATCACTGTTACAAAATTTGTCAATCAGAAAGATAATTTAAAATGATGGTTAGCTGTTTAATATCTCAGAGTTTTCATGAGTGATCTAAACATAATCATTAAGAACAAGTAAATTAAATAGATATAAGTAAGGTAAAACTTTATAAGTAAACTTTTGACAACAATTATGCTTTATGCTATGTATACTTAAAAATAGTTTCCAAAAAATGTTTTTGGTAATAGGAAACCTCAGTTAAACTGAGATACTTTAAATGACGCATATTCATTGACTCCTGGATCATTTCCAATTAATATAAAACTCTGAAACATTATCACTGAACATAGATTTATCCACTTTTGGCTTCCTTTGACAGAGGAACTATAGATATTTGGCTCCATTAGCAAACATTTTTTTTTTTTTTTTTAAGATTCCATTCACTTACTTGACAGACAGAGATCACCAGTAGGCAGGCAGAGAGAGAGAGAGGAGAAAGCAGGCTCCCCGCCGAGCAGAGAGCCCGATGTGGGGCTCGATCCCAGGACCCTGGGATCACGACCTGAGCTGAAGGCAGAGGCCTTAACCCACTGAGCCACCCAGGCGCCCCAGAAAACATGTTTTATAACACATTGAAATATGGATCATGAAGAAGAATGTACTCCTAGGAATTAGGAAGTTTATTTATGTGTTTGCTAATCCATAGAATGCTAATGGAACTCACAATTCACTAGTGCTTACCTCTTAGTTTTCACTAGTCATTAAGGATTCTAGGGGTTAAAAACTTTAATCAATTAAAACTATTTAGAAGTAATAAGGATGACAGAAAATAATTTTAAGAAAAATAGATAATAAAAGTAGAATGTATTGTTTTTGGATAAGGAAAGGTATGAAAGACATGGTTTTTGTTTATTTATTTATTTATTTATTTTTGCTAAGAAAAAAGAGAAAGGAATTTTGTCTTAAAGTAAAATGATTATTTGTTATTTTTTTCTGGAATGAGAAAGAGAGGGAAAACGGGACAAAATCTGAATGGATATAAAAGCTCTGTGGAATGGATGTAAAACTGTGGAAAAGGAATCTAGGAAAAGGAATTCTCTGTGGTCAAGCTGGCTAAGATTGGAATGGATTTACTTAAGTTAAAAAAATGAGTTTTAATATCAAAAGTACACTAGTACAAAATTAGAATTTGGTTTTCTCTCTGTTAAAGGAACAAAGGTTTTTTTTCCCCCTTAGATTATTGATCTGCTTTTAATAAGAAAATGTAAGTAAAGTTTTTTTGTTGCTTTTTAACCTCTTTTTAAAAAAATTTTTTTTGAAATTTATTTATGTGACAGATTGAGATCACAAGTAGGCAGCAAGGAAGAGAGAGAGAGGAGGAAGCAGGATCCCCGCTGGGCAGAGAGCCGGATTCGGGGCTCGATCCCAGGATCATGACCTGAGCCAAAGGCGGAGGCTTTAACCCACTGAGCCACCCAGGTGCCCCTTTTATTAACCTCTTAAGTAACCCTCCTGAAAAGCAGAGATTCTGTGTCTTACCAAAATAATTTACTGTGCTTTAGGCTATCTTGCTCAATCTTTAATTTATTTTTATAAATTATTTTTATTTTTTATTTATAGTTTATATTTATTTGTATATTATAAATAAAAATATTTATATATATTTATATTTTATTTATAAATTTTTAATTTATCCTTAATTACTTAAGAAAACCCAGTCTTCTTGGGGTGCCTGGGTGGCTCAGTGGGTTAAAGTCTCTGCCTTCAGCTCAGGTCACAATCTCAGGGTCCTGGGATCGAGTCCTGCATCGGGCTCTCTGCTCAGAGGAGAGCTTGCTTCCCTCTCTCTCTCTCTCTGCCTGCCTCTCTGCCTACCTGTGACCTCTGTCAAATAAATAAATGAAATCTTAAAAAAAAAAAAAAAGGAATCCCAGTCTTCTTAACACTAGAAGAGGTATGGAGGGTTTTGGTTTGTTTTTGAGCCATTACCTAACTTTCTCTATTTATCTTTAATGTCTGTGGCTGTATCACTTTGGTTGAATGGTTAACTAAGCACTGTTGCACAGTGACCTATGATCCTATTTGACTAAGTATTTTAAAATCTTTTGATATTTTTGACAAGTAAATAAATGCAAAGGTGATCAACAGGACAACCGGCTTCAAGAAGTGTCCTCTCTCTGGGATTATTTTTAACTTCTGCAATTCTAGTTGGTTTGGCTCATGGGGACCCTGGGTCAGGCATGCCCTGCAAACATTAGGAATACTTTTACTATTAATAATTATCTTCCTCGTCTGTTCTCTCAAGGGTTCTGGATGAGTGGATGCAGCCATAAGCCAGGTAACCTATGGTCTCCCTCCAACTAGAATGAAGACCCAACATCGTCTCCCGTGAACTAGACACTGAGACCCAAAGAGACAATGGTAGCTGAGAATAACTTGCAACATCACCTTTGCCCAAACCTCTTGGTTGACCAGAGGTTGATCAAAGTGGGGAGGAAGAACTGCCGACTGATCCCACATGAACCTACTCAGTAGGCGGGGCACCACGGATCCTGGGAAACAACATCAGCAAAATACCCCTTACCTTTCAGGTTTCATGTTCTTGTAAATGTTCCATCTTCCTGGAGGTCAGACCATCTAGTTAACTCATGAATAATGACCAAGTGATATGGGTGATGGCCCCATTCCTCCGAGACCTCAAATAAGGCCAGATATGTAACCCTAGTAATCAGGTATTCCTACTCCTTCTCTTCCCCGTTTCCTGTTATTTTGTGGAAACTTCGGTTTTCTGCCTCACTCTGCAGTTCTCTGATCTCTTGCAAGTGGAAACTGTCTGCTTCATGAAGTGTAAAATAAAGTTGGTATCAGTTGAAATGTCTTCTTTAATCATCTGAACAGTTCTAACGGCACACATACTGGAACCCCAGCATTTCTTCAGAACCCCTACATCCTGGAAGGAGTTTACTGCACACCACTTATGCAAGGGATCATGTTAGATTTTTGAGGGGTACCAAAGTGACAAAGACATGGTTCCTTCAGATTTAAAATCACCCCTACCCTTTACTCCTTACTTTCTTTATTCATCTGCTTTATGCCTGCAGTATCTTTCAATCAAATGATCAGCAGCACATGAAGCCCGCAGACAATGCAAAGACGAAGCAGGCCCCAAGAGCCCACCTTCCCCCAGGCCTACCACGGAAGTCTGCCCTGAAGTCACCGTACACGCTCAACGATGGCTCATGCCATGAGATGGCAGCAAAAAGTGCATTTATCGATAAAGAACTTGTAACGCAGGAAGAATGGAGAATTACAATATACAAAAAGTCTTCCTGGCATAAAATGTCTTCTAATCATCCATAGGTATATTGCTGTTAACCCCAACTTGTGTTTAGAATTTGGTACACAAATGTGTGTCACCTCTGGAGAGCTCCCCACCTGGGGCGCAATGTGCCTCTTAATCACCCAGAACCCTTCATGTAGTTTCTCTCAGGTGACATGTGACCCGCCTGGGAACCTGGGCACTCCACAAAAAGCTCCTGGAAAATCATTAACGCTCAGGACCACACTCTGCTATCAGACCCATTTGCCTTTAGCGGCAAAGTGGAATACATTGGTCTCACCTATAGCGTAAAAGCCTGGCCTTTCCCAGAGAAGCAACCTCTCTGTATATAGTTAAAAGGATTAAGGCAACACCGTCAAGTCCCAGCATTTCTACTTACATTGCACAGTGCAGTGGAGTGAAGGGATTACCGATAAATTTGCGAAAACATTTTTGCTCCAGAAGTACCTCTATACAGTTTTCATTACCTGCAAGGAATCAACAGAATTTAGAGAGCTTCTAAGAAAGAAATTTTGTTCAACACAGTCTATTTTTGTTGCTGTTGTTAAGTACTGAATTCTGGCTTATGAATTTCCCTGAATTGGCTGAATAGTCATTCTCCACGGAATAAACAAAATGCCACAATGTCATTAATTATGCTCACAGGTGTTCGGAGACATAATGAAACAGGGAAGGCCATATGTTCTAGAGGAGAGAAAGAGATAAAGAAGGGACCTCATTTGCAAGTAGAATAGATTCGATGTCATTCTCAGCTCTTAGGAGAGAGGTGCCTGGCAGAGGTATGCCTCAGTTTGCCCATGTTTACAACAGGAAATTCTCCTTTCACCCACATGAATGGGTTCACTTCCAATTCTGCAACCTAATTCAGGAAAGAAGATGCGATTGATAGAAAACCATATTTGAGGCAATGCTGGTGAAAGGGCTTTGACTATAAAATACAATGGAAGGGTTTAAAATGGCACCAAGACCAATTCCTGGCAAACAGAATGCACCCAATAAGTATATTTTTAATAAGTAGATTAATGAATGTGAGGGATTATTTTCAACAAAATGACAGTAGTTTCTAAATCAACCAATTTTGAGTTGAGTAAGGCCCCAGTTCTGTCTTCTTACTTGTTACATGACTTAGGCAACCCACTTGCATCTGTGAATCTCAGTTTCTCATGTCACAGAATCATGGAGTTTTTGGTTGATAAAAGACCTAACTATGGTTTGTGAGACAATGTGCCTTGAGCAAGAGGAGCAAGAAGGCGATGCTGTTTGGCTTTGGGATACAGACTATTGTCCTGAACCTCTTTTTAGCTTAATTTAGCGCTAAATTAGAGTTCACTTATGATCTATCCCAGAATTATGTAGATTGGATAATTTTAAGTGCTAAAATACAAGTCCCACCATTCTTGAACCTGTAGAGAAGAAAGCTGAAACTGCTTTTAAGGAGGATGGAGAGGCATATGAAGTAATGAATATAAAATCCCCTAACTTTATTCAAGTTACACTGTTTAGCTTTCCAACTACATCCAACCCTCCCTCAAATAGTCCCAAACACTTCAACCCCTCTAGGAGTATGAATCCCTCCCCAAAGGACCTCTCTTAGGGCAGCATCTAAACCTACCATTCCTTGGAGACCATTATGAATCCTAACCTAGGGTCTATGTAGGGAGGACTGGGGACACTTGCACAAATGTCAATATTCAAAGTGCTCAGTAGAAGGGATCTGGGAAGATGGGAGCTTGAACCCTAGATCTAGAAGACTGTACTGGAAAGGAGATTGCTTGGGAAAGGACAGATCCTCCTTCCTGTGTGCACCTGCAGTGGCCTAAGAACAGAGAGACCTGCTCTCCCCACCCACCCGGCTCTGGGGGAGAGGATGTGGTCTGTAATCAGCACTCTTAGTGTGTCTTCCCCTTCCGGTAGGTTTTCTAGTGCTAGAGAGCTCTCACAGCTTGACTCAGATGGTGGTTAGAGAGCTCTCATCCATTAGTAAGTGGAAAAAAAAATCATAATCTGTCAATGGCTGAACAGGAGAAAACTTGCTCTCACTGAAAAAAGGAGGACTATAATGAAAGCATAATGAAAGGTCTGACGTCAATATATGAGAGCACCCCAAAAACCTTTTTGGTCCTAATAATTAGAGTTTCTGAGTGAAAATTTTAATAGAAGAATTGAAAATAGAAAAATAAAATTATAGAAACCAAGTAAGAAGTATTTGGGAAATTATCCACATAAAACTGGGGGGGGGGAGAGTTTCTTAAACAAGATTGGAAACATTTGTGCAATAAAAGAGAAAATTTGACAGATTCAACTACTAAAAATTCAAAATCTCTGCATGGAAAAGGGTTTCATAATCAAGGAACAAAG
Source organism: Neogale vison (assembly GCF_020171115.1). Lineage (NCBI taxonomy): Eukaryota > Metazoa > Chordata > Mammalia > Carnivora > Mustelidae > Neogale > Neogale vison. The sequence goes on from NC_058093.1 coordinate 9,289,872, forward strand.
ACAAATGAAAGACAGAGAGAAAACATTTGCAGCATATATAACGAGTGGAGGGTTCCTATTTCTAAGACAAGGTACTTCTACAAACATATGAGAAATGATGAACTCAATAGGAAAAAAATGGGCAACAGATGAAAAAGGCATGTCCAGAAGAGGAAAAGGAAATTCACATACATAAATAAATACACTATCAGAGAAATGCAATTTGAAATAATGAGGTGCCTGTTTCTTGTCCTTCAAATTGACAAAAATTTTTTTAAAAAGATGATATTGTCTTGAGCTGGGAAAGGCTTAAGAAAGTAGCAAGTTTTATATTACTGATGGAGTAATACACTTTTATACTCTTTTTGAAAAGCAATATGGTGTAATTCACTAAAATTAAAAAATATACATGCTCTCTTACTAATAATTTCACTTTTGGAAACTTAACTGACAGAATTTCAGTTAATACGAACACACACACTGAAGCATGGTTTGTAATCAGGAAAAACCTGAAACCAATCTGAATGCTCATCAGCAAGGATCTGGTATGAATAAACAATAAATTCTGGTATACACACTCACACGTGTGTCTACGTATCCTGCTGCGACAACCATGAAAAAGACCCATGGATACTGATTCATATGGATCTGTGAGAATATCTCCAGTAGAAACTTACGTAAATAGTAACAAAAAAGAAAGTTATCTAATATTTGTGACATGATTCTAGTTTTCAAAAATAGATGGCATATACAATTTGTATTTATATATTGTTCTCAAAGGAAAATTATGAAAGATACCTACCGAATTACATTAGAAGGTAAATTTGGAAATGGAGACAACATTAGGCACTTCCGTATTTCCGATATGTTCCAATTAGTATGCATTTTCCATTTTTACTCAAATACGTGAAATGAGAAATTTAAAATCTCCCAAACAACAAGTGCAATTAAATAAACAGGGGGGTATAGGACATAAAAAGAAATGCCGAAAAAAAAAATCATGTGTATACTAGTAGGCAACTGTAACAGATTATTACATCATATTTGTTTGTTTGTTTTCAGCTGTATTATTTTAATTCCTTGTAGGCGCTCTCCTTTACCCGGGTAAACTAAAAACCCTGATTAAAATTAGTTACTTCAGCTCACTGGAGGTTCTGAGTGCGAGTTACATGTTGGTGATTGACAAAAATAGGGCATCATGGTGGTCATGAAGGGAAGAGCTCAAAAGAGAAAAAAGGTATCACAGGTTCAGAAAGATCGGAAACCATGGTTTAGGGCGTTACAGTACATTCTCACCTCCGCTGAGACCACAGCCGTGCCACGTAGGGAATCTACTGGAATCAGTCAAAGGGCAACGCACTCACCATTGTAACAAGCCCAGTGCAGCGGCGTGTAGCCTTGGTTGTCTTTGAAAGAACAGTCCTCCTCGGACAGCGCCATCTGGAGCAGCTCGCTCAGCCACGTGGCGTGGCCGCGAGCAGCCGCGTAGTGCAGCGGGGTCCTCCCTCTGGAGTCTTTGCACAGAATCGACACTTCTTGCTCCAGCAGCATTTGCACACACTCCTCGTGGCCCGTCATAATCTGATGCATCGCAACGAAAAACACAAGACACATCTCAGATGGGCAGAGACGCAGGAAGCAAGGCGGTGAGTACAAGAGGCCTGGGCCTTATCGGGGATAGGTCAGAGGACAGAGGGGGACAACCCCAGCAAGATTCATGACAGAGAAGTCTGCCAACACACCAGCATCTTAGCAACATCTCTAGACTCTCTGAACAATAACTTGAAGGGTCTCAAGCTAGAGCGGAAGATACCGGCTTTTCGAATCAGGAAGGTACAGGTGGAGCCCGGGATTCCCGCTTGTGAACCCTGGGCACATCGATCTGCCTGTCTGTGCCTCACTTCCTCTACCTGTCAGCGGGAACAGCAACAAGGACTCGCAGGTTGTAACGAGACAGTAAAGTCTCCCAGCCTGTGCTCCGCCCACAGGAAGTCGTCAACCGTGATTATGACATTGACCACTTAGTGTTTGTCTTTTCATTCATCATAGTGTTCGGCACCATTCCCAAGCAGCAACTTTATGATTTCTGTTTTTGTTTCATTTAGTTTGGCATGTTTTAGAAAAATTTCAGCAGATATGTATGAAGAATCATCCACAGTATACATAATTCCGGTGGCGAATGGGCCAACATTTGCAATAAGGAACAATTAGAAATAGCATGGCCACTGAAAACTAGGTAATCATCAGAATAAATTACACCTCCTGCACACAATGGGAGATTAGAATAACGGGGCAGAAAAACATTTAGTGACATGGAAAAAGGTCCCTGATTTACTTTGAGAAAAAAACCAGGTTCCAAATAGCATCTTCAGTATTCTCTCTTTTTAAATTCAAAACAAACCCTATCCAGCAAAAAAGACGGGTGATACATACACCGAAATGTAGTTATTTCCAGGGGGTAAGATTACTGGTGATTGTGACTTTCTTCTTCTTTTGAGCCTTTTATTTTATTTTTTTTTTGCAAATTTTCTAGGATGTGTGCATAATCACAAACCAGAACCAATCCCACCAACAGCGGGTGTTCGTGTATCCATTATCACAATCTAACATGAACTCTGAAAAGCAGGACCTAGGAGCAGCTGTTATTTTACCTTTGCAGAAGGTTTTGTGATTTTTTTTTTTTAAAGATTTTGTTTATTTATTTGACAGATTACATGTAGGCAGAGAGGCAGGCAGAGAGAGAGGAGGAAGGAGGCTCCCTGCTGAGCAGAGAGCCCAATGCGGGGCTCCATCCCAGGACCCTGAGATCATGACCTGAGCCGAAGGCAGAGGCTTAACCCACTGAGCCACCCAGGCGCCCCTGTGATCTCTTTTTTTCTTTCTTTCTTTGTCATCTCTGTACTCAATGAGGGTCTTCAACCTGCGACCTGGAGATCAAGAGTTGCATGTTCTACCAACTGGCTGAGATTAATTACTTATCTTAGGGAACAACCTTTTTACTAAAGCTTCATATGGGGGAAAAAGAGGAAACGGTCTCACTGCAAAATTACTTCACTAAAGCCGAGGAAAGGCACGTACCCCTCTGTGTAAAGCTGTGCAGCCCATGAGGTCAACAGCATCTACATTGGCTTCCTTTTCAAGTAACAGTGAAACAGCATCAATGTGTCCGTACGCCACCGCAAGCATCAGCGGGGTTCTAGGCAGAGAAATCAACCAGGCAGGAAGATCAGGGAAAGCGAACAAACAAAAACCCATCCCTTACTTCCAGAGGGAGGACCCCTCTCTCTTCCCTTTCTCTCTCCTCTTAACAATTGCTTAATATTTTGAGTGTCCCCAGTTCACTCCACACTGCATGGAGAAAGCTATCCCCGTCCCTGGAATGGTGTTGGGGTCCAGGTGGAACAGGGGAACGTTCCTTCTCAAACTGCTCATGTTAATCCCATCATTTTCAAAACTGCGTGGCATTCTCCAAATAATCACTGAGCAGGGGGTGTGTCTACACAGGAGCCTCTCTTGCTCCTATCATCTTAGTTCTACTTTCATAGTTTCTACCTTGAACTTCTGCTTAAGACTTTAGTTCATCAAAGCTTCCTTGCCGTGAAGAAAAGCCTGACAAGTCCAGAGGGAAAAAAACAGTGTCGGGACCCGGGAGGTGAGGTTTTCATTTTAACTCTGACTCTAATTCATGCATCTGGGATGAGTCACTCCATGCTTTGTTTTTGGCGCCACATTTCCCGAAGACTGGTTGGGGGGATGGGCTAACAGATGGAAAATACTTTGGAAAAACAAACTCAGAAATGATAAAAATATGAAGTTTTTTTTTATGATAGAGATAACCTCTTGAGGTCTGTCCTACTGTCATCATTAGTTTAAAAAATGGGAATGCGCAGCTTCAGGAGAGGGTAAAAACGGATACAAAGAAGAAACAAATGAAAGCAGGGCCAGGACTCATGGCCGCAGACATGAAAGGTTGGCTCCTTGTCTTCGAGATACACCCCTCTCCACACTCTCCTTGGCTGCACACTCCAGTGCAAAGCCCCCACATTGTTCTAGGGCTCTCAACTATAAATTTCCCCCAAACAAGCACCTCAGACTAGAATTCAGCGTCCACCCGCCTAGCTGTGTAACAAACATGGCCCGTGACCCGTTGGGGCTGAACTGCCGCCCCCAGGCCCGGAGGAAGAACACTCACTGTCCTTTGGCGTCTTTCACGTCAATGGCTTCTGGGTTGTCCGCAATTTCTAGTAAGAGCCGCAAACACAGTGTGTGACCGTTAATTACTGAAAAAGAAAAGAGCGGACATTCCTCTTAACAGACCAGCACCACACATACCCCTCCAAAGCCAAGTTTATCTGGACTTCAGGTTAGTCGTTTCAGTGGCCGCTGCCAGCACTCCCCGGGCTCGCCGGCAGGTGGCGCCCCGGCGTCTGACACTCGGTTCTTCCGCCCCGTCCTTCCCATCAGGCACTTCGGTCCTCCCCCAGCTTCTTCCTGTCCCTGTTCTGAGAGTTTGTTCCGGGAAAGTGATGTCCTCTCTTGTGTCCTCGTATGGGACTGATGGCCTCTCCCGAATGTGCGGCTGTTCGCCGTGTTCCCCCAAGAGAGTCACCCAATTCCTTATAACCCCGTGTCCAGCCTGCCTCCCGCCCTTTTTAGTTAGAAGGAATGGAGAAGGGGCGCAGGAGAGGAGGGAAGGGGGCAGCAGAGGAGCGGAGGAAGGGAGACGCGGGACGGGTCCCGCCATCTTGCCCTCCCAGTCGCTTCACATGTGGAGGCAGACGTGAAAGCGGTGGTTCGGGCTGAGGACGGGCGACGCGCACAAAGCTTCCCACAGGGCCGGTGGACGCAGCTCTGGGCTCGGCCCTCCTGGACTGGCCAGCGGCTCGCAGGAGACTCACCGATGTGCCCCCGCAGCTGCCGGACAGCTCTGCCCACGAGCTCCGCCAACTACGACCCATGGTTTCTCTACCTCCCGGGGTCTCGCATGGCTGCCACCTCCCGTCCCTCTGGCCCCTCCGTCTGTCCCTGGCTGAGCTGTGACTCCGGTGCCCGCCTCACCCTTCCCAGGCGCTGCCCCATCCTCCCTCGCCCCTTCTCACCCTGGTGGGGGCTGCCCGCAGGCAGGAAAGCGGGCCCTAATGTTGGCCTTGACCAGCTGCGGTCAAATACAAGGTTGTGGGGGCGCCTGGGTGGCTCAGTGGGTTAAAGCCTCTGCCTTCGGCTCAGGTCATGATCCCAGGGTCCTGGGATCGAGCCCCACGAAGGGCTCTCTGCTCCGCGGGGAGCCTGCTTCCCTTCTTCTCTCTCTGGCTTCCTCTCTGCCTACCTGTGATCTCTGTCTGTCAAATAAATAAATAAAATATTTATTAAAAAAATACAAGGTTGTACTACCGGGCGCACCAGGCGAGATGCTACTTTGGGGAGTGGCGGTGTCTCCAGGGCAGGGAAGCGAGCCTCCCGGGATGATGACCCGCTGGGCTAAGGTCATCACACCTCCAGCTTGTTGAATGGAACGCACAGCCTTACAGAAAACATGGCTTTCCGCTGAGGGAGTAGGACGGGAACAAATATGCTTAAAATTCCCAACGTGACCTTCTCTCCTTTCTGAACAATGCGAACACCACAAAGCGCGCTGCTTTTACCCCACGGTGGCTGTAGAGAGGGAAGGGAACAGCCGCAGCTATATTCGGCTGATGAAGGTTCTTCTAAGAGCTGCGTTTTACATTTTTTTGATTGCCCGCCGGTCCTGAGAGAATGCTAACTGAACGACATGTCTTCCAGGGACAATGCACATTAGAACGAGTTCACACTCATCGACACAACCCAATGAACGGCAGGAATAATGCCCACACTGAGGAGACCACGGCGCTCAGCTCGTTCAGCAGTGTCCCGGTTATGTGTCTCAGGAGGACCTGTTGTGAACCGGGGTACAGGCAACACGCTGCTGTTGCTGCTGTTTTGTTTGTTCGTTTGAAAAATTACACTAAATCTATTGCCACTGGTAAAATATGCAAGAATTCAATGGCTGCTTAAAAGGACATGATGGGCAGAGGACTGAGAGCTGAACAGCACAGACAGTGGGGCCATGAGAATGCAGGTCTGGTGTGTGTTCATGGATTTCTCTTCCCTTATCAATTTGATATTCTTGAAATACTCATAATCATAATAGTTCCAAAGACGTTTGGTTTTTGGCTACACAGAAAAAGAGAAGAAAATCATCTAGGAATGCTGGAGAACAAACCCATTTCTAAGGTGGTTTTTGTTTTGTTTTGTTGTTTTGTGGGCAGGGTGTAGGGTTCCAAAGCAGTAGGCTCTGGAACTTAGCTCATAGCCCTCAGGTAATTTTCATTCCTCTCTACTATAAAAGCGTAGCAACACTAGAATTCTCATTCGCTTCCCACACACGTTTTCCCCTAGTTGCCTTCTAGCAAAAAGATGCTAGCATCTCCTTGGGCTGTGCCCTGCACACTCCAGCTTTGTCTCAGACCAGCCTGGGCTCTCCCCAGCGTGAGTGACCCGGTCTCTCCCTGGCGTGAGTGACAGCCCTTTCTCATGTTGCTCACAGGCCACAACTGTCACTGCAACTCTCTGTGCCAAAACTCTACTCTCCATCCCAGCTTCGGGCCCTCCCAGTACTCCCAGGATTTGAAACAATCAAACTGCCTCTCAAATTGGAAAAGATTCTGGAAGCGCAAGCTAAAGCTTCGGCACAGCAGACATTTTGTGGAAAATAGAGTCAAAGGACAGGCCGAGCGTCCAATGAATGTCGTGAGGGAAATCCAAGAGGAGTGAGTCATCTTGACCACCAGGGGGCTCCATTGGCCCACAACCCGTGTCATGGTGGCAAATGAACGACAATGATCATCCTTCATTGTTTACCGGTTTACAAGGACAATGTTCCACCATGGAAAAAGGCCTTTTGTAACTGGCAGGAAATACTGTACATTGTAGCTAAAGGAGAATGTTTGCCATAATAATATACAATTAATCTTTAGGGAGAACTAAATTTGAATTTTATAATAATACCAAGCATGCCCTGAACACCAAACTTCACAATGATACTTTACAATAATATCAAGCACAAAGTGTGATGGGAAATGAGAATTTATAGTTTAACCTTACTAACCATTACTGACCTCATGGCTCAAGTTTTTCCAGGAATAATCATTTCCAGGTAATTAGGCAACACCATGTTTTTTTGAACCTCTATATTGCTTTTCTTCAGTGGTTTGGAAATTCAAGGATATATATGGAAATAGTTTCACAAGACCCAGCTTTTTTTTCCAAGTAACAAGAATCAAGTAAAAAGTTTTTTCGAAAAACTGTCTCTGCTCCTTTGTTCCCCAATCCACCCATTATTCCATGGTCTGAATAAGATAGTTATTTCTCTTTATGAGACAGGATCTACCGTCCTGATCAAAGGCTAATATCATTGAATTCCTGACCCAAAAGGAATTCATGCCTTCGCTGAGCTACAGATTCTCCCACGTTACCTTTATATCTGTGTAAATATCCAGAACGTCTTGATGGAATTTTATTTTATGTCTACTGGAGAAAAGTCCCAGAAAAGGCAAATTACTTACTTTTTGATATATACATATACTTTTAAGAGTCTCTATTTTTACACATGCTGCATCAAGAATCAGCAGCAGAGCAAAAGCTAAGAAGCATCATTTAGACTGGCAGAATGATGTACCGATTATATTGCTGTCTGATGACTTTTTATGAAATAGCTGTAAAAAAATTGTTGATTTTTTGCTATAAAATGCTGTGTGGTTTAGTCTTTGTAACTCATTTGAAGATTACATTACACCCTGTTTCCTGTTTAGGAAGTTTTGGGATAGCCACCGGTCAAAATTCTGAACTCTCTTCTGAGTTAAGAAGGCAAGATAGGGTGCGGAGGATTTTTAGGGCAGTGTTTCTAGTACCTTCCTTTATATGATACCATAATGCTGGATCTATGTCATCATACATTTGTCCAAATTCACAGAAGGGAGAACACCAAGAACGGACCCTAAGGTACACTGAAGACTTTGGATGATTAGGATGGGTCCCTGGAGGTTTAGCAATTGTAAGGAATGAAACACTCTGGGGAGGGTGACTGGTAATGGGGAAGTCCGCGCATGTGTGTGGGTGGGGGGTGGAGGGAGACAGGAAATACACAGAACATCTCTGTGCCTTCCTCTCAGTTTTGCTGTGAACCTAAAACTGTTCCAAAAGAAGAAGGCTAGAGCCTCTCTGGCTGGAAAACACGAATCCTCTTCAAGTGGATCCTCTTCAAGTGGGCCAAAAGCATTTTGGAAGAGTGTAGGCAGAGTTAATATAGAAAGAAAACTGAAATTTCATAAGAGTGGAGATGAAAGGAAATGCTGCCATCCTTTTCCTTCGACTTGCAACCAGACTCCTGACAGGACCCACCTGAGGCATGGAGTGGGGTTCTTTTGGTTACATTGTCTTTCACAAAGATGGACGCGCCCTGATTGATAAGTGCTTCCACACACTCTGTGTGTCCCTTAAAGGCAGCCAGGTCCAGAGCGGTGCGGCCTTTCTCATCCCTGATGTCCAGGTCCACCAACGACTGCAGAAGGACTTCCAAGGCTTGGTGGTGCCCATTGTAGGCCTGCAAGGAAGAAACTGACCGCTGAAATGCTCGCTCACCCCAAATCCCACAACCACCCACGTGAGGGGCTAAGCCTCCTGGGTCACCGCTGGAGACTGCTCCAAGGAGCACATCAGAAAGATGCTGGGGATAATTATTGAAACAGACAAACCGGAACGTCAGACTGAAAAATTATAATGCATAAGCCTCAGGCTACATATGAATTTCTGCAAGTTCTTTCTTGTTTGTGAAATAATATGTTCCAGAGGTACTAAATGTATTCTTGTATTTATATCTACCCATCTAATAATCTAACACAGACTAGCAGCTGAATGAATTAATATAACCTTCTATCGGTTCAGTCCCAAACATACTGACACAACCAGAATATTTTGGGGGAGACTTCTCTGTTAAACCTAGAGAGGATAAAATCATTAAAGACAATGTGGACTTGATAATTTATCAGAAGCATAGAGATCTGTTACAGTCTAACATTTTAATTTCTAAGCAGGGGGACCCCGGGCAAGTTTTTTAATTTCACTTAGAGTTTGTTTTCTCATCTATAAAATGAGAGCAATAAAAGCTGCCTCCCAGGAAAGATAAAAAGAGATAAATTCATAAGGTTTTCTATAATATCTTGTGCACAGTGGATGCTCCTCCTTTCTCCTTTACTTCTCCCATTGATTATCGTGAAAACACAGACACAATTATGGAAATACATTCCCGTGTACCAGCAGCAAGTTCAGGCTTATGATGAGGTCCTATGCTATGTTAGGTCAAGAGGCTTTCCACTACCAAGACACAAAATTGAAAGATTGAGATAATTTGCATTAAGTGTGTAAAGTTAAAAAATGTATGTGCATACATGGGCAAAGGACATCGGAAATAAAAGAAAGAAGAGGGATAAGGATAGGAGGGGGGACTAAGGAGGGAGAAGGACGTAAAGAAGGAGACGCAGAGAAGACCTGCTCCCAGTGTCCTCGCCAGCCGGGGCCCCTCTTCTGTCGGCTGCACTTTTCCCTTCCCCACTGCAGCGGCTCCTCAAGGCACAGCACGTTTGAAAAGAAGCTTAGCACAGACAAAAGAACAGTATCTCTCATGCCCAAAAAACTCTTACGAACCATTTCAAAACTTAGGAAAATGTACAAAAGGGCATGAAAAGCTCACAGAATAAGAAATAGGAAAGGCCAATGAACATATGGAGGAAACACATACATTTTTTAAGGTGCTATTTTTCAACTACCAGACTGACAGTGATTACGTTTGGTCACATCCAGTACTAGTTAAGACATGGTAAAATAAAAGCAGGGGCACGGGGGCACCTGGGTGGCTCAGAGGGTTAAGTCTCTGCCTTCAGCTCAGGTCATGGTCTCAGCGTCCTGGGATCGAGCCCCACATCGGGCTCTCTGCTCAACGGTGAGCCTGCTTCCCTCTCTCTCTCTGCCTGCTTGTGATCTCTCTCTCTCTGTCTGTCAAATAAATAAATAAAATCTTAAAAAAAAAAAAAAAGCAGGGGCATGGGGGTGGCTCAGTGGGTTAAGCCTCTGCCTTGGGCTCAGGTCATGATCCCAGGGTCCTGGGATGAAGCCCCCTTGGTCTCCCTGTTCCTTCTACCTACCCCCTACTCCCTGCTCACGTGCTCTCTCTTTCAAATAAATAAATAAAATCTAAAATAAAAAAAAAGGCATGGTGAAAAAAGCAATCTATGCTCTGTTGCTGGTGTATGCTGTGACGTTCGCAGAGAGTGATTTGACAAAATCTATCAAAACCTTTTTGAAAAACTAAGCCGCAGACAGTATGTATAACATGACCTCATTATATAAAAAGCAAATACACCCAGATATATACCTGTCTATATCTATGTATATTTCTGTATTCATACGAATTTTCAGAATATAAAAGAAGGTGGGTTATGGACACTGGGGAGGGCACGTGCTATGGTGAGTGCTGTGAAGTGTGTAAGCCTGACGATTCACAGACCTGTACCCCTGGGGCTAATAATACATTATATGTTAATAAAAAATTTAATAAAAAAATAAACTGTTAATGGCAGCTACCTCTAGAAATCGAAAATAAAGTCATGAATATATGGACTTGTTTCATTTTACTTTTTAAAAAAATCATTTGAATTTTTACCCTAAGTATATGTTAACAACAATTATATCCAAAACTAAATATAAAAGAATCCATAGAATTTAAGAGTCCTGATAGGAATTGTTTGAATACTTTCTCTTGACATTATTTTTGTGAATGATTATGGTTATTATATATTATGTAGTAAACATATATGTTACCTATAATATGATGTATAACAACTCATAGGCTGGTGAATCTCAAATTTATTTCCCATTCGTAACGTCTCCTTTTACTTCTAGACTTGTATATTCAACTGCCTATTGATATTTCCACTTGAAGACATGCCTCTCAAGCTTAACATGTCCCTAACCAAATTCTTAATTTCCTTCCTCAAACTTGGTCCATCTGCAGCCTCTTCCAACTCAGGAAGCGGCAAGGCTATGCTTGTTGCTGCCCAGGCCCCAAACCCTAGAGTCGTCTGTATTTTCCCTCTTCAGCCCAGAGTCGTAGCCTTATATGAGGGCTCTGGGACACTAGGGCAAGGAGGTGTTAAAAATAGCCTTGGGCTCCCCATGCTAGCTGTGCCAGGCCCTGTACAGGGGTGTGTTTGCTGAGAGGAAGGGGTCCCTTTTGCTAAGCGCACAGAGGTGTCTCCAGGTTCTCAGGCCGCAAGCAGGAAAACATCTACCTCTGCATCCCTGTTCTAATTCGCGCAGGTGTAGCACACGGCCCCACACAGCCCTCAACACGCCATCATCTCTACTCCTTCTTTGAAATATATCCAGAATCGACCCAGTTCTCATCATAGCGCCATCCTCTTTTGCTGGAATTATGGCAAGAGCCTTCCTTCCCATCTTCTCCCCGTGCCACCTTCTACTCATTCAGCCTCCAGGTGAGATCTCTTAACACTCAAGTTGGACATATCAGTCCTTGATGAAAACTAGTCAGTGGCTTCTCACCTCCTTGATAATAAAATCCAAAACCATTGAGCCCTTAGGATTGGGCCTCCTTCAACCCTGATCGTCAGCACGCTGCCTCACCCACTCTGTCCAACCACACCAACCCCTTCTCCTACCCCACGGTTAAACACATGCATTTCCTCCTCCCGCCAACCGCATCTTTTTTCTTTCCTTTCTTTTGCTTTTCTTACTTTTGCTTTTCTTTTCTTTTACTTCATTTCTCCTTTCTTTGTTCCTTCCTCGCTTTTTAAAAAAGTTTATTTATTTATTTATTTTAGTAAGTTCTACACCCAATGTGGGGCTCGAACTCATGACTCCAAGATCAAGAGTCTCATGCTCGTCCGACTGGGCCAGCCGGGCGCCCTGTATCTGTACTTTCTATTACCTGTCTGAAAAGCTCTTCAAATGCTGTCCTGGTACTTCTGCTTCAAATATCACCTTCTCTGGAGGTTCTCCCGAGCTAAAAAACAGCCCTCTGCCCTCCACCTCAGCGTATTACCAGCCACTCTTGTCCCGACTTATCCTGCTTTATTTTATCTTTATAGAACTTATTACCACTTGATATCTGCTACTCATCTGTTGGTTTGCTTATTACCTCTGGTTGAAGGCACTTCATGTGTATTTCTCACTGCTCTCCCCTAATCACGCCTGGCACAGGCACCAGGTGGGGACAGACACTTGATTATTTGGTGATTAGTGACTTAATGGAATGGCCGTTATTATCATTTATTAGTATTAGTAGTAGAAATATAGAAACATATTTTAGACATATATCTATATATTTTAAAGATTTTATTTATTTATTTGTCAGAGAGAGAAGGAGAACACAAGCAGGCAGAGTGACAGGCAGAGGCAGAGAGAGAAGCAGCCTCCCCACTGAGCAAGGAGCCCAATGCGGGACTCGATCCCAGAACCCTGGGATCATGACCTGAGCCAAAGGCAGTGGCTTAACCAACTGAGCCACCCAGGCGTACCTAGACAAATATTTTTGTGGTCACAGATTCCAGGTTTCAGATTCGAACGTGGTCACCTAATAGGTGATCTTGCCTAAATTAATTAACGGTGCTTGTTTTGTTTTTTTTTTCATTGATAAAAAGAATGTTTGGGTAGGTAAATAGCTGCTACTTAGACAAATATTTTTTAAGTAGCAGCTATTTACCTACCCAAACATTCTTTTTATCAATGAAAAAAACAAAACAAAACAAGCACCGTTAATTAATTTAGGCAAGATCACCTACTAGGTGACCACGTTCGAATTTGAAACCCAGTGGCAGTATCGTAGCCAATGAGGTTTATCCGAGGCACGATTATTGCTAATTGCTAATTGAAACCCGGAATCTGTGACCACTAAAATCTAGGCTGTTAGGCAATGTCTTATAATTTTCCCAGTGATTTCACTTAAGTGACTTTTAAACAAAATATCTTTGTCTCCAACAAATATTGAATCAAAAACCTAGACCCCCTCCCTCCCACCCAGAAGGAGGCTTAACACAGAGATAAAGTGACTTGAACAGAAGTAGGAGGCAAAAAGGTATACACTGGGGATAACTTTTAGACTACCGTTCTTCTACTACACAAACTGCCTTCCTTGATACAGGAAAACAAATTCCTCTATGTCCACCTTTCTGATCTACACTTGTTGTGCAAACCGTAACTGTAAGATTATAAGCCTTCAGTGTGACCTAAAATTTGCAGCAATAGCTAAATCTACTGAGCCCTTCCTGTGTGTCAGGCAGCCCTGGACATGAGACACCTCATTTAATTGCCACAACAACCCATAATTTGGATACTAGTGTTATCCCCACCTTACTGACCAGGACACAGAAGGGCAGAGACATCACCTAGACTTTCCATGGTCACTCAGCCTTACATGGGGGTGCTGACGTTCAAAGACAGACCAATCAGACCCCAGAGCCCGACTGTGGGCTTTTCATGAGCTCCTACAGAAAGGGTACAAGACCAAAAGGAATATGTCCTTTTACCTCTTGACTGTACGAAATTTCAAACTTGTACAATGAGAAGAGGCGAATGTAATGAATTTCTACATACCCACCACCCAGTTTCAGCCATTATCAACTGACCATAGGTGATCTGAAGCCACTTGGGAGGACCTATCCTCCGGTAAAAAGCAGTGGTGCTAGAAGGGTCTACATCAGGCTGTAAATCAGTCTATCTCACTTTCCTCTGGGCTTATCTGTGACTTATTTGAAAACTGACTTTGCAAAAAATGCTTCTCCTTTTAAAGTGTCATGGCAGCAACAGATTCAGCAGATGTGGAAATCCTGACTTCACACCAAAGGGAAATGAATTCCCCGGAGAGAGCAACAGGGTCTAGATGTCCTCTGCAAATGCTGGTTCCTTCGGTGCCAGTGACTACTGTGACCAAGACAGTCAACATGTTCATTTCCATCAGTATAACTTAGCCTAGGAAAATAGAATCAGCAACTCATAAATGGCATGTGTACCTACAAAACATGATGGCTAACATGTTCAGATTTAAAAAAGAGAAGACACAGGGGAACGAGAAATAGACATAGGAAGGAAGGCAGTGGGAAGGAATGAGCTCTGCTCTGAACAGCAGAGTCACGTTACAAGGCACTTAAGTTAGGTGCTAAACTTGTCCCTACACTTTCTCCTTTAATCCTCACCATCAGCTTGTGTTAAATTTAGAGGCTTAATTAGAAAAAAAAAAGAGTGACCCTGCTGGTGATTAGGAAAGCTCCATAATTCTATCCCTTCTTTCCTTCTATATCAGGCACTTGAAAGTCTCTTAAAGACAGAATGGTTGAAAGGCCAGGTTTACTCAGAAAGTTCCTTTAGTTTCTCACCCCTGGTCTAGCTTGAATTTTAGCATGCAAAAGCATGACCCCACAGAATTGAAGACATAAAACCATGTGCACTCAACTTTAAGGGCAATTTTAGGGAGATAATGAAAGTAACTTTGATTAGACAAGAACTTCACTTACTGCCACACTTGAGAGCTCAACCCTGTAGACAAAGGACCAAGCGATATGAAATGCTAGTTAGGGTTCAATGCATGATTCTGTCTTTGGACAGGTATATGGTTCTTGGAGTATACACCAAAGTATACAGTGACGCTTTAAACTCTTTGAGGAGGCTCAGGTAGGCAGGAAAGGAGACCTTTCTTGTGTCAGCAGTACATGATGAAAATTGCCCTATTTCTCTTTCTATTTACATTCTAAACTAGCTAATTAAAAGGTAGTTTCACCAATAATTTCGGAAATAATGAAATGAGGAGGTAATCATAGAAAAGAACAAACATGTTCGTTCAGAAAGTGGGGAATAGTCTGGCTTTCAATAGTCAAGCCAGTTTAAACCTTTACAGAGGTAAGCAATCAAATATTCTAACTTTGCTTTCCTGAAAAATCTTTCTTAAAAAATATATTGTTAGGTAACTTAAATATGTCTTAAATACAATTAATTCTTTGAACTTTTCAGATAGGTACAGAGGCAATGAGGAGAAAGAATCTGGGATCTCAACAGAGTCCACAAAACAATGGGTCCATCTGGAATCTTGACAGCTGGACCCTTTCATTTGCATAACCTTGCTTCTTGATTTAATTTTTTCAAGTGGAGGAAATGTTTATGAAATTTGCTGGGTTGATAACCCTGGAGACTTGGATCACTCAGCCAGGAAATGGTAACTCAAGGCAGGTCAGGTTTGGGGGCATCTGGTTCTATTTCATTCCTAGAATTCATCCATGGAAGAAATAATGTGCTTTGGGTTTTTATCAAGCTAAATGCCACCAAGGCCCCTGGAGAGGGTGACGGGCATACTTGCAAGGTTCTTGAAGCAAATAATAATTTTTTAAAAGGCTTTAGCATTTAGAGGGCAAGAATAACATAGTTTTAGAATTAACCCACTGCTATCAGCCTGGTCAAAGTCATCGCCATCATCAACGTCAACATCAACATCAGCATCACTTCCTGGTTGTCTGGCTTCTGTGTTTGTTCCCTCATGATGTAAACTCAACACAGAAGCTTAAGTGATCCTTTCAAACAGAAGTCATCTCATATCATCTGTCTCCTCAAATTCCTCCAAATGCTTTTCTAATTTGCTCCACATAAAAGTTGAAATTCTGGGGCTCCTGGGTAGCTCAGTGGGTTAAGCCTCTGCCTTCAGCTCAGGTCATGGTCTCGGGGTCCTGGGATCGAGCCCCGCATCAGGCTCCCTGCTCGGTGGGGAGCCTGCTTCCTCTCTCTCTGCCTGCCTCTCTGCCTACTTGTGATCTCTGTCTGTCAAATAAATAAATAAAATCTTTAAAAAAAAAAAGTTGAAATTCTTACAATGGAGCGGGAGGCCCTCCCCTGACTCTCCAACCCCTCCACAACTTGTCACCCTGCATTCCTACCACTGTCCCTTCCCTACTCTGCTGCTCTGGGACCAGAGCCTGCCCTTACCCCAGGGACTCTGCATGTCTGCCCAGAACACTCCTCTGTCAGATACCAACACGGGTAGCTCTTCAGGTCTCGTCCAGATGTGAGATTCTATGCTACACCAAGTCGAGCCTCCCTTGCCATCTCGGTGCGTCTTACTGTCCCGTCCGTAGCACGGGCAGCACCTCCTACCGCCCGTCATGTTACAGATCTCCTTGCCTATTTCCCTCCTAGACTAGAAACCCTGCAAGGACAGAGGCTGGTTGTTATTTACAGGAACCTCTCCAGCTGCCAGAACAAGCGCTCAGCACACACGGTCAGCGTGTGTTAAACGCGAGATGGATACGTCGGCGTTAGTGAGGATGAGGGTAGCCGACTGCACCTGTTGCCAGGCACTGTTCTAGCCGCCTGACGTGCACTGACTTGTGTCACCTCCACAATGGCCCTCTGACAGAGGTACTGCGGTTCTCCTCATGTCATGGGTGAGGAAACTGAGACACAAGGGTCAGGTATCTGGCCAAGATACCACAAAAAACAATTAAATAAATTTACAAATTAGACAGGGTTTGGAGTCTTTAACTTACTCCTTTAAATTTACAGGTGGGAAAACCATGTCTGGTGAGTTGTTCACGGGAAGACTGGGGGCTGGGACCTCCTCTCTGGGTGTACTTCTCAGGCACCTGCCAGCAGCAGAAGCGCCAAATGCCCAGTTCTCTCCACTGAAAACACGCTACCTTCTCTTTATGAGACCAGAAACCCCAGATCTTAGCAGAGCAACTGACACACGGTAAGTACCCAACAATAATTTTCAGAAAAAAAAATTAGAGATGGCAGAATTTGGGGGAAGCTAAGAAATTCTCCTCTCAGATTACTAGCCAGTGACCCCACTGATAAAGGGCATGTGAATTCTGTCTGAGATCCCCGAAACAGTCCTCTCTCGAGGCAGCTAATGCTGTATGTGAACCCGCCGATTTGGGGGACCTTCCCCAGGGGCAGAAGATGGTTGTGCAGAGATTTTAGGGAGCAACCTTTAGGGCAACCTGTATTGAGAGCCAAGGGGCATGAAGCTTTATACATGCAAATATCCACCATCCATCCGCCTCCCCCAGTCTAAGTCCATCTCCGGAACAAAGACGGATGCACATTTTAGCCTAATTTCACCGGACTCAGTGTGTGTGTGTGTGTGTGTGTGTGTGTGTGTGTGTGGTGGATGTGTTGGTGGGTGTGGCCAAGGATGGTGACCGGGATCAACAGGGGTGCTGGCGACCGTGTGGGGAGACGGCCAGCGAAGCCGGGGCTCCATGCGGTGTGATCAGCTCATCCCAGTCCTGCTGGGGTGGGGTCATGCCCTCGCCTTGTGTGACTACTTCCATGTGCCCATCGACAAAACACTCCCCTCTGTTCTACAAAATCTCATCTCAGTTTTTCATCAGAGTGACAGTGAGAAGTGCTAATGCTGGATGGTATTAAGGGAAAGTCCCAATAGTTCAACTTAGAGACCCGGTCCTTTTCTGCTCTTCTTAGAATTCAGCCTCCAGATACGCCCAGACGCCATCGCTGTGGCCGTGGACTTGAGGCCCCATGTTGCTGCAGCACCTTCTACAGGGGAGCTGCTGTTGCTGGGTGGGGCTGCCCGTCCCGGAGGCTTCTAGAGAAGAGCTGGTGATTACCGACTGCTAGCAGGACACCGGCTGAGAGAAAGGGGTGCGTGAGTCTGCCGGCTCGGTCACCCCCGTGGAGAGTTTGGGGATCCTCGCTCTGCGCTGCTGCGTTTCCCTTCAGTCAGGGATGCGAGGAGGAAGCTCTGCTGGTGACAGGCTCGGTCTTCCTCCCCACTCTGAGGTCTCAGCCAGTACAAGAATCATAGCCTCATCCCTCCTACAAAACCCTGATTTCAAGCGCAAGCAGGAAAAGTCGAGTTGCATTTATGCATCCGCTCACCTCGCTTTCACAAGTTTATGTTTAAATAGCTCACAATTTTTAACTGTGGAATTTGTTTGATTTTGTGGTAGGCTGTAGACTTGTGTACTGTTGGCTACAATCAGATCTTTACAGGGCGCCTGGGTGGCTCAGTGGGTTAAAGCCTCTGCCTTCAGCTCAGGTCATGATCCCAGGGTCCTGGGATCGAGCCCCGCTTTGGGCTCTCTGCTCGGTGGGGAGCCTGCTTCATCCTCTCTCTCTGTCTGCCTTTCTGCCTACTTGTGATCTCTGTGTGTCAAATAAATAAATAAAATCTTAAACAAACAAACAAACACCTGTGTTACAGGTTTAAAAAAAAAAACACCAAAATGTGTTCTTCAAATTTCCTCAATGTTCTAAAGTGAACTATTAGATAGTAATAATTATAAAGGCTGTTAAAATGTATAGTAATAATTTATTAAGGGGCTCCTGGATGGCTCAGTGGGTTGAGCCTCTGCCTTTGGCTCGGATCATGATCTCAGGGTCCTGGGATCGAGCCCTGCGTCAGGGTCTCTGCTCAGTGGGGAGCCTGCTTCCCCCCATCTCTCTGCCTGCCTCTCTGTCTACTTGTGATCTCTATCAAACAAATAAATGAAATCTTTAAAAATAATAATAATAATTTATTAAATACACTGTGGTAAAGGCTCTAAGAAAATTGTCTCTTTTATTTTGCCATCATTTGAAAGTTGGGGAAACTGGGGCCCAGATGGGGTAAGTAATGTGTCTGAGGTCACCAGTGGGTGAAGTTGGGATTGGAATTTGAGTCAGTCTTTCTCTCTGCAGCCTGTGCCTTTACCCATGTACTGTTTTCATTATTAGTTCTTACTGTGTTACTACACTATCATTTTAAGAGCAGCCTAGTTCTGGGAACACCTAGATTCTATTTGTAGCAGAGGAAGCCACCCACGGCATCTCACTTACAGCTAAGTGGAGTGGACTCTTGGTAGCACCGGAGTCCGAGTCTTCAAAGCCATGGTTGGTTCTTTCTAAAAGCTGTGAAGACAAAAAGAAAACGTGTACGTGAGAAATTTGCAGAAGAAATCTGCCTTTATGGATACGAATGTTGATGTCAATGCCAAAGAGGCTTCAATAATGTAAAACACGATACTTCTTAGCAATATAAGAAACCTGCTGCAACACATCTGAAACAAGAAATTGGACATAGCCTATCTAAAACAAATACTCTAACTGAACCTTTCAACTTCTATCATCTCAGGATTTGCTGATGAGAAAAAGGCTGTCATACTTGAAAGATGCTCAGCCTCACCAATCCAGGAAAATAATTCATGTTTAATCCACTTTTCACCCAGCAGATCATAGTACTGAAAAATTTTAATACCTAGTGTGTATTCCATTATCAAACACACATTTACTGGCGATAGTGTTGGAAGAAACATAGAAGTCTCCTGTTCTCATGGAGCTTACATTCTAGGGAGGGAAATCATAGAAAAACAACTGAGAAGTTACTTAACAGCTGATGATCAGGGAATCCTCTCCAAGGAAGTGACAATTAAAGTTAAGACCTAAATACCATGAAGAATTAAACCAAGTAAAAATGTGGCAGGAGAGTATTCTGGAGGAGGACAAAGCGGGGGACAAACATGGTGAGTGGAAGGAACAGAAAGGATAGTGTGACCAGGGTATGATGCTGGTGAAGGTATCCGGAAAAAGACATTCTCATGAACTCTTTGAAGGAACAAATAGCTAAAACCTTTCTGGGCAATTTGTGCATAAATTTGACCCTAGGAATTAATTCCTAATAAATAATTAGACTAGTGCACGATGATGCATGTATAAAGAAAGTTCTTCAATGACTATTTGATGAATGATCACCAATGTACCTAGACACTGAAGATTCAATAATAAATAATATTACAATATCCATTTTCTTCAGGGGGGAGACAGAGTAGGCAATAAAAGAAAGAAGTAATGCAGTTAATTAGAAAATGGTATGTGGGGACGCCTGGGTGGCGCAGTTGGTTGGACGACTGCCTTCGGCTCAGGGCGTGATCCTGGAGTCCCGGGATCGAGTCCCACATCGGGCTCCCAGCTCCATGGGGAGTCTGCTTCGCTCTCTGACCTTCTCCTTGCTCATGCTCTCTCTCACTGTCTCTCTCTCTCAAATAAATAAATAAAAAATCTTTAAAAAAAAAAAAAAAAAAGAAAATGGTATGTGCTGTGGAGAAAAATAAAACCAGGAGGGTTCAGAGAGCCAGAGGGGAGGTCAGTTTGCAATTCAACAGGATGATCAGGGAAGGGCTTGCGGGCTGAGAAAAGTCTTGAGGGTGATGAGAGAGCCTTGTGGACATCTGGGGGAGGAGTTTTCCAAGCAGAGAGGCCAGCAGCTGCCACGTCTCTATGGAATAAGCATGCTTAAGAACATCCAGGATGCTGGAGGAGAGTGAGCCAAGACGAGAATGATAGGAAAGGAAACCAGAGGGATGGTGATGCAGGGTGTGGGAATGTCATCAAGAGCATTCTGGATTGTTCTAAGAATTTTGACTTTTCATCCTGAGATGGAATTTCAGTGTAGTGTTTTTTTTTTTTTAAAGATTTTTAAAAGATTTTATTTATTTATTTGATATATATAGAGAGAGGCAGGAAGAGAGAGACAGGGAAGCAGGCTCCCCAATGAGCAGAAAGCCCAATGCGGACCTCGATCCCAGGATCCTGGGATCATGACCCGAGCAGAAGGCAGAGGCTTAACCCACTGAGCCACCCAGGTGTCCCTCAGTGTAGTGTTTTGAGCAGAGGGATGACATGTTCTAACTTTTATGCTCTAGGGAGGGCAGAGAGAACCTGAGGCAATAGCCCAAGAGAGAAATAACAGTGGCTTAAAGCAGTGGAGAGCAGTGGGGTTGGAGAGAAGTAGTTGGATTGTAGATATTTTAAGAGGTAGAATCAATAGGATTTCCTGATGGATTGATTGAATATGAATGTAAAAAAAAGATGGAAGTCAAGAATGACTTCTAGGATTTTGTCTTATGCAAATGGAAGGACAGAAGTTCCATGAACTGAGATGGAAAAGACCAAAGGTGGAAGACACTGTGGGAAAGAATGAGAGTTTGGTTTTGGAAATGGTAAGTGTTTTGTAAATGTTAAGTCTGAGATGTTTTTAAAATATTCAAAAGTGCATACCAACCAAACAGCTGTTGGGTACATGGGTGTGGAGTTCAGGTATTTAAAGCCACAGGATTAGAGGAGATGAGTAAAGTAAACAGAGATAAGAAATGAGGAGAGACTTGGAATGATGAGGGGGAGAGAGCAGGGAGACAGACTGAGCAGATGAACTAGAAGGAACACCAGGAAGTGTGAGGTCTGGAAACCAAATGATGAAAGAGTTTCAATGAGATAATGAGTAACCATGTCAGAAGTCCTAAAAGGTCAAGTAAAATGAGCCCTGAGAATTGACCCCTGGGTTTGGCAACACATGACTATTAGTGACTCTGTGAAGAGCACTTTAACAAAACACTGTTTCTATGAAAAAAAAAAATTAGAAAAAAAGACAGCAACAGAGATGTGTTAAATAAATCGAAGTGGGACAGGGACTTTAGGGGAAAACGGCAGAGTGGGAAGTTTGGAGGCTCACCTCATCCAGATACAACTAGATAACACCCATATCAGAGTAAATAACCCAGAAAACAATTCAAAGATTGGAGGAACAGACTCTCCACAGCTGTGCATAGAGAAAAGGCCACATCAAAGAGGGTGGGAAAGGCATAAATGTGGTTGGGAGCTAAATGGACCTGCTGGACTGCTGGAGGAAGAGAGGAACAATGGGGGCACAGAGAAGGGTGAGAAACAGACCCTTACACCAAGCACCCCAGGCACAGGAGCCTGCACAGGGAAGATAAATCCCCATAACATTTGGCTTTGAAAATAGGGGGGTCTAATTTCTTGAGTTCTTATGAACAGTGGGGCTTACCACCTGGAACTTTAAAATTCAGTGAGCTCAGCTCTAGGAGAGCCAGGAGGGTGACAGGAAGTGGAGTCCTGCCTTTAGAGGGACAGCACAACAAAGAGCCCAGAGAGGCAGCACAGAAGCAGCAGTTTAAAAAATGCCTGGGAGGGTGCCTGGGTGGCTCAGTAGGTTAAAGCCTCTGCCTTCAGCTCAGGTCATGATCCCAGGGTCCTGGGATCGAGCCCCGCATCGGGCTCTCTGCTCAGCAGGGAGCCTGCTTCCTCCTCTCTCTGACTGCCTCTCTGCCTACTTGTAATCTCTGTCTGTCAAATAAATAAATAAAATTTTAAAAAATAAAATAAAATAAATAAAAAATGCCTGGGATATATGCAAAGAAGATTTATTTACTAATATCACAACATGTGCTAGGGGGTCAGGAATTTTTAGGAGACTATTCTAAGAAAAAAAGAGTTGGCAGGTATCATTATCCTCACTTGTCCCCTAGCCTAGACACACTGACCAACACTTTCCACCTACCTTGCTAACAGTACCCCTGGCCTAGTGTGCTTCTCCACACCTGCCCCCTTCAATATGTCCTTGGCCAGAGCCCGTCCAAAGTGGTGCCACAAGCCTGGTGGTGTGCAAGCAGCCCTGACAGGAAGCAGTGCTACATCAGAGTGACTCCTTCCCTGGGGAGAAGGGAGGATAATGACACACACCAGTCTACTGTGGCTCCAGTGCTGGGCTGGGAGCAGACATCAGATCTGTGAGCCCTGCTCAGCAACAAAAGCTTCTCAGGAGACAACACAGGGAAAAATGCCCTGCAGTTTGGTGCTACTGCATCTCTGGCAAGCCTTTGTTCTGACCCAACTCAAGCCCAAGTCTGGCCCACTGATAACACAGGGACCAAACCTTGCCACAAAACAATGAGAGCTATCAGAAATGACTGCACTGAAGGCAAAAGCAGCCCGATCACAATAGTGGGGTGCACACAACATGCACAGGAGATACCCCAAAGCACCAGGTTCTGGTAAACAGGGGATTTTGCACTGCAGGGCACTATTGGATCTCTTCTTCATAGGGCCACTATTTTCAAGAGCAGGGGATTTAGGGGACTTTCCTAGGACATAGAAACACACACAGGGAGTTAGACAAAAATGAGGAGACAGAAGAATATGTCCCAAATGAAAGAACTGAACAAAATCACAGCAAGGGAGCAAATCCAAATGGAAAGAAGTAATATACTTGATAGAGAATTTAAAGTAATGGTCATAAAGATACTTACTAGACTTGAAAAAAGAGTGGAGGACCTCAGTGAGACACTCAACAAAGAGAAAACAAAAAAAGAGTCACTTGGATGATGATGAACTCAATAACTGAAATTAAGCATTTCCTAGATGAAATAAATAGTAGACTAGAGGGAGCAGAAGAATAGTCAGTGACCCAGACGACAGAGTAATGGAAAACAATCAAAATGAACAGGAGAGAGAATAATAATAAAAATAAACACAGACTTAAGGAATTCAGTAACATCATCAAGTATGATAGCATTCACATTATAGGAACCCCAGAAGAAGAGATAGGAAAGGGGGCAGAAAATTTATCTGAAGAAATAATGTCTGAAAACTTCCTGAATCTGGGGAAGGAAACAGAAATCCAGATCCAGGAATCACAAAGATTCCCCAATAAAAATCTACCCAAGGAGGTTCACAGCAAGACACATAGCAATTAAAATGGTGCAAAGTAGTGAAAAAGGGAATTTTAAAAGCAACAAGAGAATAGAAAGCAGTTATATAAAAGGGAAGCCCCGTTAGTCTATCAGTGGAGTTTTCAGTAGACACTTTGCAGGCCAGAAGGGAATGGTATGATATAGTCAAAGTTCTGAAGGGAAAACACACACACACACACACACACACACACACCAACCAAGAATACTCTACCCAGCAAGGCTATCATTCAGAATAGAATAAAGAGTTGTTTCTCAGTCAAACAAAAGTTAAAGGAATGCATCACCACTAAACTAGCCCTATGAGAAATGTTAAAGGGGACTTTTTTTTTTAGAAGAAAGATCACACATGTGTGTGCACAAGCAGTGGGGAAGGGCAAAGGGAGAGGAAGAATCCCAAGCAGGATCCACACTCAGCACTGAGCCTGACTCGGGGCTCAATCCCACCATCCTGAGCTCACAACCTGAGCCTAAATCAGGTGTCAGATAGTTAACCAACTGAGCCAAAGGCCCTACAGCCCCTAAAGGGACTTTTTGAATGCAAAGGAAAAACCAGAAGTAGAAGAAAAGTAGGAGGCACAAAAGCAGTGAGTTAGCTATATTATAAAAATCAGTCAAGGGATCATAAAATAAAAGGATGTCAGGTATGATACCATATATCTAAAATATGGAGGTGGGAAGGGGAGTAAACAATGGGTTCAAACTTAAGCAGTCCTCAACTTAATATGCACTGCTACATGCGTAGGTTATGTATAAACCTGGTAACAACAAATCAAAAACTACCAACGGATAGACAAAAACGAAACAAAAACAAAAACAAAACAAAACAAAAAACCAAAAGAAATGAATCCAAGTATATCACTAAAGAAATCCAGCAAACCATGGAAAAAAACAAGCAAGAGAAGAAAGCAACAGAGGAAAACTACAAAACAACCATAAAACAAGTAGTGAGACAGCAATAAGCACATCCCTGCCAACAACTACTTTGAAGGGCGCCTGGGTGACTCAGTCTGTTAAGTGTCTGCCTTTGTCTCAGGTCATGATCCCAGAGTCTTGGCATCCAGCCCCACATTAGGCTTCCTGCTCAGTGGGGGATTCTGCTTCTCCCTCTCCCTCTGCCTCTCCCCCCAACTCATGCTCAAGCACGCTCTCTCTCAAGTAAATAAATAAAATCTAAAAGAATTAACTCCTTTGAATATAAATGGACTAAATGTTCCAATCAAAAGACATGGGTCGAGAGAATGGATAAAAAGTAAGACCCATCTATATGTTGCCTATAAGACTCATTACAGATTGAAAGTAAAGGTATAGAAAGGCATTTATCATGCAAATGTAAGTGAAAAGAAAGCCAGGGTAGCAGTACTTACATCAGACAAAGTAGACTTTAAAACAAAGACTGTAACAGGGGACAAAGAAAGAAACTCTATGATCATAAAGGGAATGATCCAACAGGAAGATGTAACAACTATAAATATTTTATGCACTCAACATGGAAGCATCCATATACATAAAGCAGCTAATAACAAACATAAAGGAAGTAACTGACAATAATACAATAAGAGTAGGGGACATTACCACCCCACTCACATTAATGGATAGACCATCTGACAGAAAATCATCAAGGAAACAGTGGCTCTGAATGATACACTGGAGTAGATGGATCTATTCAGAACACTCCATCCTAAGACAGCAGAATACACATTCTTTTCAAGTGCGTATAAAACATATATAACATCTTTTCAAGTGCGTATAAAACATTCTCCAGAATGGATCGCATACTAGGCCACAACACAAGTCTCAACAAATTCAAAAAGACTAAAGTCATACCATGCATCTTTTCTGACCATAGTGCTAAGAAACTAAGAATCAACCATAAGAAAAAATTCTGGAAAGAACACAAATACATGGATTTTAAATAACATGCTACTAAACAATGAATGGGTCAGCCAAAAATCAAAGAGGAAATTAAAAAAAAACCATGGCAGTAAATGAAATATAATTGTCCAAAATCTTTGGGACACAGCAAAAACTGTTGTAAGAGAGAAGTTTATAGCAAAACAGGCCTACCCCAAGAAGCAAGAAAATTTTTTTCTCAAATAAACAAACTAATGTTACCCCTAAAGGAGCTAGAAAAAGAATAAACCAAACCACAAATCACGAGACAGAAAGAAGTAATAAAGATTAGAGCAGAAATAAATGAAATAGAAACTGAAAATAAAACAAAACAGATCAATGAAACAAGGAGATGGCTCTTTGAGAAGATCAACAAAACTAATAACCTTTAGCCAGACTCATCTAAAAAAAAGAAAAGAGAGAGAGAGAGGACTCAAATAAACAAAATCAAATGAAAGGGAAGAAATAACAATTGATAGTACAGATACAAACAATTATAAGAGAATATTATAAAAACCTATATGCCAACAAACTAGACAATCTAGAAGAAATGAATAAATTGCTAGAAACATTTAACCTCTTGAAACTGAATCAGGAAGAAATAGATAATTTGAACAGACCAATTAGCAGCAATGAAAACAAAACAGTAATAATAAAAAAAAAAACTCCCAACGGGTTTTTTTTGTGAAGCAGATGGCTTCACAGGCAAATTCTACTAAACACTTAAAGAAGAAGCAATACCTATTCTTCTCAAAGTATTATAAAAAGCAGAAGAGGAAGGAAGGCTTCCAAATTCAATCTACGGGGCCAAAATTATCCTGATACCAAAACCAGATGAAAACACTTTAAAAAAGGGAGAACTACACGCCAACATCTCCGATGAATATAGATGCAAAAATCCTCAACAAAACACTGCAAACAGAATACAATAATACATTTTTTAAAAAATCATTCAAGGGGTGCCTGGGTGGTTCAGTCATTAAGTATCTGCCTTTGGCTCAGGTCATGATCCCAGGATCCTGGGATCAAGCCCCAAATCGGGCTCCCAGCAGGGAGCGTGCTTCTCCCTCTCCCACTTCCTCTGCTTGCGTTCCCTCTCTCGCTGTATCTTTCTCTCTGTCAAATAAACAAAATCTTTAAAAAAATCATTCACCATAATCAAGTGGGACTTATTCCTGGGATACAAGTGTGGTTCACTATTCAGAAATCAATCAATGGGATACATCACATCAATAAGACAAAGGATAAGTCAATATAATCATTTCAATAAATGCAAAAAAATCATTTTACAAAGTACAACATCCATTCATGATAAAAACCCTCAACAAAGCAGGTTTAGAGGGAACATACCTCAACAAAATAAAGGCCACACATGAAAAAGCTACAGCTACCATCATACTTAGTGGGGGGAAAACTGAGAGATTTTCTCCTAATCTTAGGAACAAGACAAAGATGTCCACTTTCATCATTTGTATTCAGCATAGTACTAGAATTCCTAGCCACAGCAATAAGACAAGAAAAAGAAATGAAAGGCATCCAAACTGGTAAGGAAGAAATTAAACTTTCAGTCTTTGCAGATGACATGATACTATATATGGAAAGCCCTAAAGATTCTACCAAAAAAAAAAAAACCTTGCTAGAATTGATAAATGAATTCAGCAAGGTTGCAGGATAAAAATCAACATATAGAAATCTGTTGCATTTCTATACACTAATAATAAAGTAGCAGAAAAAGAAATTAAGAGAACAATCCTATTTATAATTGCACCAAAAAGGATAAAATACCTAGGAATAGACTTAACCAAGGATGTAAAAGAGCTGTACTATGAAAACTATACAATACTGATGAAAGAAACTGAAGGTGACACAAACAAATGGAAAGATATGCCATGCTCATGGATTGGAAGAACAAATATTTTAAAATGTTCGTAGCACCCAAAGCAATCTACACATTCAATGTGCTCCATATCAAAACACCAACAGCATTTTTCACTGAACTAGAACAAAGAAACCCAGAATTTGTATAGAACCACAAAAGAGCCCAGATAGCTAAAGCAATCTTCAAAAAGAACAAAACCGGAGGTATCACAATCACAGATTTCAAGATATACTACAAAGCTGTAGTAATCCAAATAGTATGGTGCTGGCACAAAAACAGATACACAGATCAATGGAATGGAATAGAGAACCAAAAAACAAACTCATGATTACATGGTTGATTAATTTTTAACAAAGGAGGCAAGAATATGCAATGGGAAAAAGATAGTCTCTTCAAAAAATGATGTTGGGAAAACTGGACAGCTACATGTGAAAGAATGAAACTGGACCACTTTCTTACATGACACACAAAAATAAATTCAAAATGGATTAAGGACCTAAACATGAGACCTGAAACCAAAAAAGTCTAGAAGACAGCATAATCAGTAATTGTTCTGACATCAGTCATAGCAACACTTTTCTAGATATGTCTCATAAGGCAGGAGAAACAGAATCAAAAATAAACTATCTGACTCTGCCTGCCACTCTGCCTGTGCTTGCTCGCTCTCTCTCTCTCTCTGACAAATAAATAAATAAATAAATAAAAATAAACTATGAGAACAACACCAAAATAACTGCTGTGCTTCTGCACAGCAAAGGAAACAGTCAATAAAATAAGAAGACAACCAACTAAATGGAAGAAGGGATTTGCAAATAACGTATCTGATAAAGGCTTAGTATCCAAAATATGTAAAGAACTTACACAACTCAACACCAAAAAAACCCCCAAACAATCCAACCAAAAAATATGCAGAAGACATGAACAGACATTTCTCCAAAGAAGACCTCCAGATGGCCAACACATAAAACAATGCTCAATATTACTCATAATAAGTGAAGTGCAAATCAAAACCACAATAAGGTATCACCTCACACCTGTCAGAATGGCTAAAACCAAAAACACAAGAAAAAACAAGTGTTGATGATATGGAGAAAAATGAACCCCTGTGTACTGTTGGTGGGAGTGCCAACTGGTATAGCTACTGTGGAAGACAATATGGAGGCTGCTCAAAAACTAAAAACAGAGTTACAATGTGATCCAGTAATTCCACTACCGGTACCTACCCAGAGAATATGAAAATGAAAACACTAATTTGAAAGGAATGTGCACCCTTATGTTCATCACAGCATTATTTACAATAGTCAAGACATGGAAGCAGCCTAAGTTTCCATCAACAGACGAATAGATAAAGAAGATGTGGTGTATATATAGACAATGGAATATTACTCGGCCATAAAAAAGAATGAAATCTTGGCATTTGCAACAACATGAATGGATCTAGAGACTATAATGCTAAGTGAAATAAGTTAGTCAGAGAAAGACAAATGCCATATAATTTTACTTATATGTGGATTTTAAGAAACAAAACAAATGAACAAAGAAAACAAGAGACAAACAAAAAAACAGACTCTTAAATCCAGAAAACAAACTGATGGTTACCACAGGGGAGTGAGTGGGGGATGGGTGAAACAGGAGAAAGGGCATAAGAGTACACTTATCTCGATGAGCACTGAGTAATGTGCAGAACTGCTGAATCACTATATTGTACACCTGAAATTAATATAACGCTGTATGTCAACTATATTAGAATCAAATTTTTGAAAAGCTTACATAAATAAAGTTTCTAAGTAAATAAATAAATAAGAGTGGTGTAGTCAGCCATTGAGATAAATTATCCCTCTTTATGTTGCCTTTAAATTCTTCTTTGCGTAGTGAAGTATCCAAAAAGAACAAAAACCGAACACCTAAAGCAGTGATGGGTGATGAATGTGGCAGTACTCAATATCCCCTCTGCCTTCCTAACCAGTGGGCTTGGACTGTAGAAGCTACACAGTTATGAACTGTTTCCTAGACTCTCCTGAAGTAGGTTCCAGATGTATCTTAAGATCCACCAAGGAGACGCACTACCCTGAAATGCTGACAACAGACACGAGCAGAGGACATCTCTGTGATTTCTGACGATGGGTACAGCTGTGAAGACTTTGTCTTTCAGCTCCCGGGGTGCAGGCTCCCACCCTAGTGAGGGTGGAGTAGTCAGACACAGGGACATCGGGAATCTGCTCTTGGCAGTACGGATCAAGCAGATGCTGTGGGGCTCTAGGACCAACAGTGGTGGCACTGACAAGTGTGTCCCCACCCAACAGCCAGGATGATATGCCCATAGAAAGCTCTTCTGGTGATTATTTTCTGATTCCCTGCACCCTGACTATGGGGAAGGGGCAACCGACCGGCTCGCCCAAGCTCAGAGTTCAGCCTCATTTCTGGAGGATCACCTTAGTGTTTCCTCTTCTAGACAACCCACCAATCTTGTAAATATCTACTTTTTAAAAATCACATTTTTTTCTGCTTAAAATAGCTAGCTTTGTTTCTGTTTCCTTCAAATGAAACCTGATTGATTCAAAGAGTAATGGAGTTTACCGTAGCAGTTTTCTTAATGGGGGAGCGAAGGGGAAATTACATCACTCAATGCACCAGAAAGCAAAACTTCCTAAAATCCACTCTATCCATTTTTATCCTGGAAAGTCCCAAACTTCTTAAGTAGAAAAAAACATTTTTAAAAGCAATATATGTGGAATAGTAGTAGCATTTCCATTTTTTAAAAAATCTATACTAATGTGATAACAGATGCAGAGAAAAAGCCTAGAAATCCCTACCCTAAAATGTTTAGTACAATAACCTAAGAGTGGGATTACGGATGAATTTTTTTTTCTTCTTTCTCTTTCCTCATTTTTTTTTTTTTTGCAGTAACTATGTATTGTTTTTGTAATCAGAAAAAACATTAAAGCTATTTCTATCAGGGGAAAAAAATAAAAGCTATTAACCTTGCTTTCTTTCAATAAAATGATATTCATGGACCGCCTCCCCCCCGCCCCCAGGTCCAGAACTCCTTTCTAGTCAATCCATGTGGAACAAAATGCTTGGATTCTCTGGTAGATCAAATAGCAGCATAAAATTTACCATCTAAGAACACATGCTTTTAAGTTTGCAAAGAATATAATGCAAATAATTTTATCAGAAGCATAAGGCATTTTATGTTTGTTTTTGTGAGTGTGAGAATAGAATTTGGAACTTAAACAATCTAGGATAAGTTAGACTAATGAGACTAAATTTAATTTTAACTTCAAAGCAAACAAATTTAAAACCAATCTACTGAGCATAGTTGAAATACAAGTAGCCCTAACTGCTTGAAAAGGCTAGAAAGCAGCTGTTCTTTGCTTTGTTTTGCAACATTATCACCTGCAAAACTTCCTGGAATTGATAGTGTGTACTGACAGCAAATCCTGTCCTAGAATGAACTTTCAATCAAAGGAACACAGGCTCATTTCCACCATTATCACAAACATGATGAACAGAGACAAGAAGACGAAATACTGTTTCTAGCCACAAACTAGGCATGTTTCCATAAGATTTATTATGAAATAAGATTTTTCCACACACATACTTTGATCATTCTAATAGCATGCGATATTTTACTTCTATCGTTTATTTACCAAATATTTGCCGAGTGTTATCTCTGTGCGGGACCCCGGATTAGGCACCAGGATTCAACTGTGCAGGGGGCAGATGTTCCTGCTGAGCTGAGTGAGCCTGGAGGCTAATGGGGAACCCATGGAAATTAATAGGTAATGAAAACAATGGGAGCTAGGATGCAGGATGTTATGGGAGCAGGAGAGGTGCCTGACATAACCTGGGGGGTCAGAGAGACTCTCTGTCAAGGAAGGTCTAGCCCGAGACCTGGATTATAGGGGCCAGCCAGGCATAGAGAGAGAGGGATTTCCAGGCAGAAGGAAGAGCATGTGAGAGCAGTGAGTACAAAAAAATTTTAAAACTTTCAGTTTAATAAGGCTAGAGTAGTATGCAGGGGTGAGGAAAGCATGAGTAGCACAATGGGAGGTTGGAAACATACATAAGCAGAAAATAGATTTGGTATAGAGTGATTATATCGTTCTTGTCCAGTCCAGGACGTTTCTGAGAGGGATGACTGTGCCAGGACGAGAGCTGTAAACCAGGACATCAAATCAGGATGATTATTCAAAGTCACTGAAGTGCTTTAAGCAGAGAAGAGGAACGATCGTGACAAGATTCTTGGGTATTATAAAAATCTCTCTGGACACAGTGTGGAGAATGAACTGTTGTGGTGTTGGGGTGAGGATTACCACCCCAGAAACGGGGAGATGAGTTAGGATAGTTCAACTCTAGAATTTGTAAACTGTGAATTATTGAGCTGGTGAGGCCTGACGGTGGCCTGAACTGCAGAAAAGGCAGTGTTAATGGAAGGAAGTAGGTGCA
Source organism: Neogale vison (assembly GCF_020171115.1). Classification (NCBI taxonomy): domain Eukaryota; kingdom Metazoa; phylum Chordata; class Mammalia; order Carnivora; family Mustelidae; genus Neogale; species Neogale vison. The sequence goes on from NC_058093.1 coordinate 9,321,690, forward strand.
TTCATGCATTTCAATCACTCCTTTGTTCATTCATTCCATAATTATTGTTTCAGCATTGTGCTAGGGACTGAAATTTTCGGTTTCAAATGGTCCCCACCCACATGAAACTCATAGTTTAGAAGGTAGGGTGGACACCATTCATTGATTGAAGAGTGGCGGAAGGAGTTAGGGTGCAGTCAAGGGCGACGCCCAGTTTTCCAGCTTTGGTAACAGGGTGAATGGTGATGCTTTGTCTAAGAAGCAAACAGATCTGGGGAGAGAAGGGGTGTTGAGTTCTGCTCTGAGGGCTGCATCATAAGAAGCAATGAGTTCTGCACGGAGAGCCTGTGGTTATAAATCAAAGCATACAATCTCATATGTACAACATAAAAGCAGATGAATTAAAACTCTCTCTCCTTTAAGACTATTTCCAATTAATACATCCTCATGCTTATCATCAACATTTACACAGTCTATGTATCCACAGACTAGTTTTCACATCGAATTACCTGCACAAATTCAACGTACATATCCAATATGGTGCCATAGGCTTCTACTGGAAAAATAAGAATTTTGCGTTTGTTCCAAGGATCAACTTGGTCCTCTGCTTAAATTATCTATTAACATGGATGCTTTAATAAAGTCTTTATCAGGACTACTTAATTTTATTCCTTGTCATGTCTAAAATCCCAGAAATACTTCTTTTCTCAATTGTTCATTCATTTATGAAGCCTGTATGAAGAGTCGAGAACTACTTGAGATCAAGATCTCACTTCTTCCCCCAGTCTCCTCCTGTCACCTTGTATTTGCCAAGACTTTCCCGGGTAAACAAAACAAAAGGTTTGGGATTAAAGCTACTTCTAACCCCCACTGACTAGTAAAGACAGATGCTGAAGAACCAGGAAGAGAACAAGTAAACTTTTCAACTGTCTTATCTGCGAAATGAAAACTCTGTTTCAAGGGAGACATAGTTGGGATGCTCTAGAATTTTGTCAAGCCCAAGAAAATGACTACATTTGAGTTTATAGCAATTTATAGGACATTTTCTGAATCTGGGCGGTGTTTGTATAGGATGGGAAGGCTCACATATCGAATAGCTCCATGTCTTGGATTTAAAAGCCACAAGGGTAATGGCCAAGTTTAAGCTTCTTTCTCTACAAAACGAATCTGTGATAACAAAATCAAGAATAAACATGAACTTAACGGTAAGCCAACTGGCTGCTGGGTTAACAAAACAGTAATCTTATCATTCAAAATTGTGAGGGCACAGATCAATATTATACTTGAGCTGGAAACCCAAGCTTTTTAAATAGTTTAGATGATCACTGGCTATTTGAAAACATGGCAGGAAAAACTTCAGAGATCTCAGAGATCTCAAGCTGATCTAAACCCGTTTTTAAGTGTGCTTTTTAAGAAAGCAGAAAGCAAATATGGCTCAGACTATAAGAACGGAAATCTGTGGCCAGTGGGTCTGCGGGCTAACCCTCTTGCAGGTTCTGGTTAGATTCTGATGACCAGCAAGTTTCCACAAGGTAGGAGGGATTGGAGGAGCTAGAAAACCAATCAGAAAATATCTGCGGGGACCATGTAAAGGAGGTGCTCTGAAGAAAGTTTTAAAAATGGATTTATTTATCTTTCAGTAGTGAGGACTGAGAGGACATTATAAGTCTTCAAGGCTGTGAAGGGTTGGAGGCTGGCCAAGGCCCCTGGAAAGTTGGCACCTCCGTCAGAAATCCTATTTCACATTCCACTTGTCTGTGTTTGAGAATAAAATGCTATTTGGGCAACCTCAGGGCCACTCCTGAGTCAACTGTGTGGTGACCTGGCTCTGGCTTGGTCCAGAATGGGGGCTGGGTCTGCAGAAGTTCCAGACCACCAGCCTGCGTCAATACCCTCTACTTAGTAGATCCCAGGAGCCCAGAACAGAGCTCAGGGATCCCACAGATCTTTCAGTCTCAGAATAAATATGATGTTCCAGGCCACACTGGACCCCCATGAACCTCAGGCCTTTGAGTCTAGCCTAAAATAAAGTAGCTTCCCCATGATGGCACATCAGATAGCAGTGGCTATCTGTTTCTCATGAGTCTGCTCAGCCTCCCTCACAAGCTATTAGAAAAAGCTCTGTTGCTTGAAATTGTTACTAACCACAATTATCAGAAACCCAATGGTATCTAGAAAGGTATGAATCTAATCTAATTTCTGCCTCCTCCCTCAATTCCACAAGTAAGGAACCATTAACTTTCTTCACTTGGGTAAGTCAAGGTCTATGAAACTTTATGCTACTGGAAGCTTAGATAGATTAAGTTTCCATTTTTTCTTTGGAGCTGATTTTGATTACTCTGCTTATCTCCTCCCTCCAGTGTGTATTCAGTTCCTGGTGATTTCCTTGCCAATTAAAAGGCAGAAGAGCCTCTAGTATGTATAAAGAAGGCTAATGAAACCTGCTGCAAAGATAAAGTCAAATGCAAGATATAAAATGTGTGGTGTTCAAAACTGTCTTGCAAAAGCCTTAAAAATGTTCATATACGTTGACCTGTAAATCTACTTCAGAGATTTTTACCCTGAGAAAGTTTTAAGCCAAAGCCATTCAATAGTTAAAACAGTGTAAGCAACCTAAATAGTAGAAGAAGTTCAAAGTTATGGTTTATCCAATAATTGAGTATTATTTAGATGAAAAAATGTTTACTGAGTTCTTAATAGTGTTGGGAAAAGAATTATGTCATAATATTTCATGGAAAAATCAACATATAAATCATATACTTAATATTATCTCATATGTGTAAAAAATAAAATATGTGAGAAGACTAAAATGAAACACAACTGATCCTTGAACAACATGGTTTTGAACCACATGGGTCCACTTAGGAGCAGATCTTTTACAATACTTGTAAATGTGTTTTGTCTTTCTAATGATTTTCTTAATAACATTTTCTTTTTCTTACTTTATTATAAAAATACAGTATATAATACCAATAACACACAAAATATGTGTTGATTGATGTTATCAGTAAGGTCTCTGATCAACAGTAGTAGTCAAGTTTTGGGGGAGTCAAAAGATATACTCAGGGGCGCTTGGGTGGCTCAGTGGGTTAAAGCCTCCACCATCGGCTCGGGTCGTGATCCCAGGGTTCTGGGATCGAGCCCCACGTCGGGCTCTCTGCTCCGCAGGGAACCTGCTTTCTCCCCTCTCTCTCTCTGCCTGCCTCTCTGCCTACTTGTGATCTCTCTCTGTCAAATAAATAAAATCTTTAAAAAAAAAAAAGATATACTCAGATTTTCACAAAACAAATAAGCAAAGGGGAAATGAGAGAGAGAGAGAGAGAGGCAACTCAAGAAACAGAGAACAATGGAGGGTTACTAAAGGGGAGGGTGCTGGGGGGTGGGTTAAATGGGTGATGGGAATTAAGGAGTACACTGTCTTGATGAGCACCGGGTGATGTATGCAAGTGTTGGATCACTATATTAAACCTAAAACTAATACAACACTGAATGCTAACTAATTGGAATTAACTGGAAAAAGTTATACTCAGATGTCAGCCTCCCTAACCCTCCCATAGTTCAAGATTCAACTGTTTACCAAAAGGTTAGTGATGATTGTTTTGGGGTGGTGGGACTTCGTGTGTTTGATTTCTTGTTTCCACTTTCCTACATATTCTAAACTTTCTATAACAAAAATGTATTATTCTAATAAAGAATAAAATAAATGTTTATTTAAAAATAAGATGGGAGGGGCGCCTGAGTGGCTCAGTGGGTTAAAGCCTCTGTCTTTAGCTCAGGTCATGATCCCAGGGTCCTAGGATCGAGCCCTGCTTCGGGCTCTCTGCTCAGCGGGGAACCTGTTCCCTAACCCCCACCCCTTGCTGGCCTCTGCATACTTGTGAATAAATAAATGAATAATAAATGAATAAACTCTTTTAAAAAAAATAAGATGTGTGATGAGTACTGGGTGTTACATGCAATTAATGAATCGCTGAACACTACATCAAAAACTAATGATACATGTTGGCTAACTGAACATCACAAAAAAAAACTGATGTACTATATATGTGGCTAATTAAACATAATAAAAAAATAAAAATAAGATGGTTGAGCCAGATTATTTCCAAGGTCTCTTTGGTTATACTCTGGATGGAATCCAGTCAAAATTTAATGAGTCAATGTTTTCATGGCCATGACCAGTATATCTTTTTATTAAAGAAAGAGTACCATTCTGGCCAGTATCAATGTTGGTTGAGTGCATTTCTTTGTGGCCATTAAATTGCAAATTCCTTAGGGGCAGGGACCATCAATACCATGAGGCAGGCATTCAACAAATGTTTGTTGAGTTTAATTTAAATCTGATAAAAGAACAAGAGAGAATTATCGGAATTAATCACAGGGTGACAGCACATTTCCTTGCCTGTTTGGACGTTGTTGGACTATCCAAAACCTTGCTGGTATCTTATATTTTGGGTGCATTTTTGCCTCTATTAAATAAGTTAAATGACATATTCATTGCTACATTTATAAAACCAATGAACCAATCAGCAAAATAAAGAAACAAACTTTACCCTTTACAGAATACAGGCCTGTAATGAAAAATGCTCCAGGATAAAAATATCTTTCTACATTACAATGTCAGTTTACTGTTCCTAGGTGGTGGTACAACTCATCATGAGGAGATCCTCTGTCCTTCTATCATGAGGAACTAAAGAAACTAATATCAAATGAAATTTTGATGTGATTGATGGACCAGTACTACAAAGAAGAAGACATACTAGTAAGAGAATTGAAAACACATTCTCAGGTTGTAAATATTTCAATCCATCTAGAAAATAATCTAGCCAAATAATGTGTTTTTGAAATAATAAAACAGTATGATTCTTTTAATCTTGCCATAGGCATTTCAGATGCAGAAGAGTATTAAGAATAACTTGTGAAAAAAAAAAAAAAAAGACACTATCTTTAGGGATAAGGGATCCTGGTTACTGAAAACACAAGGACTGACCCAAGACTAGAAGAAGCCAAAACTGATTATGGAGGCGGCAGGGGTTTTAACCAATGGCACAACTTGCAAAGAATAACCGCAGAAGCCCCCCCAAAGGCAAAAAAAAGTCTCCTCAAAGTGCTCCCACATTATTCTGGAGGTTCCATGGTAGCTTTGGTCTTAAACTGTTTAACTAATTCTCAGAACTCTTATATTCAATTTTTCCCCAAGTAAAATAAAAAGATAAAATGACCACATCTGGGTTAAATAGAATCAGAAGGCATGATTCACCTTAATAAGGAAACTATTCTCTTCGGCGCCATAGTTTCCTATAACTGAATTTGGTTTCATAATTTGTGTGGGTGTGAGCCAAAAGAGGGAAGGAATGTTTATGTCTTGGAGACAGAAAAGAGAGATGGCTGAAAGGGGTCCCTGTGAAAACCTCTGAGGGAACGCAAGGAGGCTGCGGCCACCAGCCAATTTCAGAAGCACCGACCTCAGACACAAACTATATGTTGTGGTTGCTGCTGCCTTGGGGGCACCCTTAATAGACCTACTAGAATATGGGGCTCCTGGGTGGCTCAGTCGGCTAAGTCTCCAACTCCTGATCTTGGCTCAGGTCACGACCCCAGGGTCCTGAGATAGAGTCCCACACTGGGCTCCCTGCTTGGCACTAGCGGGGAGCTAGTGGCTCCTCTGCCCCTCCCCCCATCTCACTAGTGTGCGCTCTCTCTCTGTCTCTCAAATAAATAAATAAAATCTTTAAAAAAAAATGTTATCTAGTAGGATATGATTTTGAGTCCTCAACATCCTCTTGGATCTGCCAAGAGATGCTGCAAGGAAATTTTTGTACAACAAAAAACCTTGGCTATTCCCTTGGTATTCATGGTAAAGGAATTAACCTGGACCATACTTGCCTCCTGAGTTTTGCAGAGTAATTCAAAAGTTAAGTTCACTCTCCTATATCAGCAGTGAATTCAGCACGTTGGTGTATTTCATCAGTGGAAGAATCACCGGATTCCCTTTTTCTCTTTGGATCCCTGCATCACATGTATGGGTGCGTGGGTGTGTCTATGTGCCTGTGTCTCTGTGCGTGCAGGGGAGAGGAAGACAAAGGCAAAGGGTCTGTGTTAATCAAGCACAGGTGTTACCATATGTGGGTAACATGAGCCTAGGAAAAAGGGTAAGAATATCTAGACGGATTTGACAGATTCCCTACTGTTAAGGAAAATGATCCAAAACTTATAAACAAGGCAAAGAGGATTACTCCTTTTAAAATCATAACAATGCAGTGTTTTAACAAGCCCACTCAAGGATGAACTTTTTAGTATAATGTTAATTAAGAGCCCAGTCTTTATGAAGTCACATGTGTTAATTATAGATTTGTTCCAGCAGAAACGCACATTATCTCTGTGTGGTAGAAAGATAACTCCAGAGCTTACAGCCTGCTGCTCTTCAGGACATTAACCGGTTTTGTAACTAACCTAGCAATCTTATTCTAACATTATTTCATTAAACTGCCTATAAATGCTCTGTTCCTCAAATGATCCTTGAATAAGCTTTAGCATCTTACCAGTTCCAACATTACTTAATGAGTTTTAAAAAAAAAATTTAACACACAATCCTCCTTCCTTTTTATGAGACTTGTTTTAAGTTTATTGAGAAGTAGACCTTGATACCACCCATCTGCTCCAATCTTTGTTTTTTTAAGATTTTTATCGATTTATTTGAGAGAGTATGAGCAGGGTGAGGGGCAGAGGGAGAAGCAGACCCCACCCCCCAGCCGGCCCGGAGCAGGGAGCCTGATGCAAGACTCGATCCTGGGATCATGACCCAAACCAAAGGCAGATGCTTAAACGACTGAGCCACCCAGGCTCCCTGTCAGCTCCAATGCAAGACCCTGAAAGCCTTAATATCCTTTGGAAATGTCTGTAGCAGTCTCCTCCCCTCAATGTTGTCTAACAACGGACTATTCCGGAGAACGCTAAAGAGAACATGGGAAGGTGCCTTCCCCTCCTTCCAAAGGAACTTGGCAGACAGAGCTATGCTATCCCAAGGTGAGAAAATCAATTCTACCACATCTCCAAGAAACTCTTCAGGCCCTGAACTGAGGAATCATGGGCTCCTCTCCTCTCTTCAAGTGTCTGCTGTATCCGGAGCATCATGGGAATGGCCAAGCCCTTTTCACATGGACTGAAGGCCTTATGGCTTGCACCTGCTCATTTTCTCCCAGGAGCCCATAGGAGTGGCAAGATACTAACACAGCCCTTCTTCTTGCCCCCGTTCTAAAAGAGCCTGCCTTAGTGGACCAAGTTCACTCAGCACCCTTCAGGGAGAACCCACAGTGCACCATCTCTTCTCTTCCCGGCCTCCTTCCCTGCTTAGATCCTCAGCAGAACTCAGCAGTTCCTGGACGCGGAGCCTCACCCAGCCACATGCCGGTGGGACTTAAAATCTCAGATCACCTGCAGCTCGAGAGGCAGACCCCGCTCTCATCCCCCACCTCACCTCGCTTCAGAAATAAATCTCACTGCAGAAGAAAATGAAATACAAAAGGGAGCACAGAGCATTTACGACCGAAAGCAAGAGCACACTCATTTCATTTCACTTCATTTCATTTAAATACGATAATTCAAAGAACTATTTCCCTCAAAGCTCACAGTTTCATTTCATAAAATCATCTTTTCATTTATGTAAAATTGACTGTTATGCCATAGTTATTTTAGCGGTACAGACATTAAGAAAATACGGTTGTAGATTTATAGAAGATAAAACATACAAAAAATTGTAACAGAATTTTCTTCTCTTTAGTAGAGGGAAACTACAATGCTCTAAAGCCTGATTTTTTGTGTGTGTCAATTTAGAAAGTGGTTTCTTGTATGGGTCTTTCCACTGTGGACTCACCTTTAGCCACACACTCTACCCTTGAAAACTAACTCTTTTTTTTTTTTTTAAAGATTTTATTTATTTATCCGACAGAGATCACAAGTAGGCAGAGAGGCAGGCAGAGAGAGAGGAGGAAGGAGGCTCCCTGCTGAGCAGAGAGCCCGATGCGGGGCTCGATCCCAGGACCCTGAGATCATGACCCGAGCCGAAGGCAGCGGCCCAACCCACTGAGCCACCCAGGCGCCCCAAAACACGAAGGGGCTGTTGGGCCCCAGCTTGCAGGCTGCCATTTTGGCAAAGACAGCCCTTCTAGAGTTTCTTTCTGTGAGATGTTAGGTCATCCACCCAACCGAGCCTGACTCCTGTTCTCCTGTCCTTTGGCTATCACTGAACACAAAATATTGACCCGTTCCTCCCAGGGCAGCCAACATTCTTGGGAGAGAAGGAAGGACCCCGTCTGTAGGATTCCTATTCCTATTCCCATCCCTCCCCACGCATCCTCCCAAAGCAAGGTTCCTCTGTCCATTACCAAAATCAAAACCAAAACCAAAACCAAAGCCAAAACCCCTTTCTGGCCTCCAGAACACACATGTAAATAACTACCAGTCTGTTGGGGAACCCGTGTACCTTGCTTCCTACCTACCCACAATACAAAATATAACCCCCTGTCACAAACCAGAGAGCCCGGGGATAGCTCATGAATTTTAAAGAGTTCTGAATTCAGATCCTCAACTATTTTATTTCCCCTTAAGTTTCATAAACCCAGCAATTCTAAAAGTCATGTTCAGCTGATGTCAAGAATGAAGCATCTTCAGCAAATGGTGTCCATCATTTAAAACATACTAAAGTGTGTGAATTCAGGCTACCAGACAGGCTAACAGAGCCATTTCACTCATGGTATTCAGAGACTCCTTTTTACCAGTTTGGGAGCATCTATGGTTCCTTTCCCATCTGTTGTCTTTTCTTTTTAACTGTTAATTAGCTCTCAGAACAGAAGGTGCGAGAGGCGGGGTATTTAATGTGGCAAAGAATATCGCACAGGTTTCCATGATTCTCAGTGACCAGTCTCACTGCCTGCTGATATCGTCAATAAAGAGTGTAAGAGGACAGATGAAATTATGGACTAAAATTAGGTTTTTGCATTACCATGCATTTATCCTAGTACCTCATCCCTACTAATGAAAGAAAACTTGAAAGTGTTGTGTAACTTTATGCCACTCTGAAGATCAGCTTAAAAGAAATCTATAATCTTGTGAAATTTTTTTCCCTGTTGCTCCCAATTATGGATCAGAATGACTTTGCTCTTGTTTTAACAAGGCTTTGTTCAATAAGAGTCACATTTAAAAAGCACTTTATATGCATGCTCTGAAAACTATGAGAAAATCTCATTTGGATGGAGCCCTGTTTAAACATTATAATAACTTGGTATGGTAACAGATGGTAACTAGACTTATCATGGTGATTGTTTTGTAATGTATATAAATGTCAAATCGCAATGTTGTCTACTTGAATCTAATAAAATATTGTACATTAATTTTAATTTTAAAAACTTAAAAATAAGATACAATGCTTAATTTCAAGTATGTCAGTGTGCCCCTGATATGGACCTGAAGAAAATTCAGCGTTCCTTTCAAAAAATGGCTTCTGGGAGGCCTGGGTGGCTCAGTGGGTTAAGCTTCTGCCTTCAGCTCAGGTCATGATCTCAGGGTCCTGGGTTCGAGCCCCGCACTGGGCTCTCTGCTCAGCAGAGAGCCTGCTTCCCCCTCTCTCTCTGCCTACTTGTGATCTCTGTCTGTCAAATAAATAAATAAAATCTTTATAAAAAAAATGGCTTCTGACCCTTTAGCTTGACCCACTTGAAATTAAGCTACCTTCATTTGTTGTACAATAGTACAACAATAGTTGTCAAATTTGGACCCTGGATTTTCCCCCTTGAGGACATACACTGCGTCATGAAGTCTTTAATTGAGTGTGTGGATTAATTGGGAACAAATTTGAGATCAGAAGAACGATCTTCTAATCAGAAGTTCATAAATTTCAGTCCCAATTTCCGTCTAAGTTCATAAATTAGATTGTTGAAAGTTAGATAAGAATGATCCATTTACAAAATTTAGCCCCAAGAATAAAAGAAATTGTAATAGAAGCGTGATTTCAGTGTTTGCTTAAGTTAAGAGATTGGTGGTCAAAAGGTTAAAATCATGAAAACAGCCTAAAAGAACAAAATCACAACTTGCAGGGTATTTTCTTTACTCACCATATCCCTTGGAATTTTACTTACTGACTAATAAAAATGGCAATGAACAATGACTGCATAAAAAATCTGGTGAGACTTTTTTATATGTTATCATGGTAGAAAGGTGTTTTTTCTGACTTTCTCCTAAAAACCAATTTTTTTGAAATTGTCTAGTGGTTACTAAATACGGTAAATGTTAAATTGCAAACCAACTCTTGCGGCTTCCAATCGCATATTCCGGTTTTAAAGTCTGGCCCATAATGAATGCTTTCCTCAGGAGGGTACTTCGCATTTATTTAGGATGATCAATTTTTAAACATATGCCTGAAAAGTGACATGATCTTGAGAAATGCCCAAACATACCAAAGCACAGACTGTAACTTCACCTGGTTCTAAAATATTAAAGTAAGTCATCAATCCATAAATAGTTTATACAAATTCCTAGCTATGCCATATAAAGGAGGTCTAAAAAAAAAGAATTTTTATGTCTAAGCAAAAGATTTAAAATATAGCTTAATTTCAGCATTTATGTGTTGAAACGGCTTTGAAAAAGTTTCCCAGTTTGTGCTCAGGAAGAATGCTGGGTTGGAGAGACCAATTCAAAATTATTAAAATTAAATATTAATGGTGAATTTTATTAAAGTGCCAAAAGAATTATCAAAGGTTCTGACAATTTCACAAATAGTAGATAGCTTGAACCATAACTCAGCTTTGTTTTTCTTTTTCTTTCCTGTATTTCCGGGGAGGCAACAGGAGGACAGAGCAACCTTGGGAGTGGGAGATACGAATTTGTCTCACGGGGCTTTCACGCTGATCTTCTCTTAGCTGAATAGATAGGAACTTTTCTTTTTTTTTTCTCCCCTTTCTAAATGCTGATTAATCTTGTCTCCATTTTACTTTCCTTCCTCTATTTCAGCAAAGAAATCATACGGTTGTGTTTTCTCTGTTATTATAATGGGGTCAGGTTAGGGCAATCTAAAATACTCTGAGGGCATTTTGTTTGTAACAGGACCAAACCGTGAACAACAGAGACTTTAAAATCCCCTCCATGGAGTTAGAGAGGAGAAGGGAGTTGGGGGAAATTGGAAGGGGAGGTGAACCATGAGAGACTATGGACTCTGAAAAACAACTGAGGGGTTTGAAGTGGCGGGGGGGTGGGAAGTTGGGGTACCAGGTGGTGGGTATTATAGAGGGCACGGCTTGCATGGAGCACTGGGTGTGGTGAAAAAATAATGAATACTGTTTTTCTGAAAATAAATAAATTGGAAAAAAAACTTTAAAAAGGAAAATTAATAAAAAAAAAATCCCCCCCATAACTCGGAGAAAAGCCCACCTGCAGTGCTGTGTTTATTTCACCCCCGTTTTCGTTTTTTGCCTGGCAGGTAGCCCGAAAGCATCATCAGTAGGAGGCAGAAAAAGCTGGAGCTTGAGGTCCCTGTGGTCCTCCCCCAACGACAGTCTTGGAAGTTTCCTCTTCTCAACACTGCTGGTGACTCTGAGAAGCTTAATTTTTCTTTAAAACGAACTTTCGGTTTTGAAAACTTTTTTCCCCCCATGGACATTTAAAATTAACATTAAAAAAAAAACTGAAGTATATGTGACATTCATTGACTTTAAAATATGATTTTAAAATAAGATACATGCAGGAAAGGAAGCCTTATCTAACAGGGTACCTGACTCTTTTTTTTTTTTTTTTTAGGGTACCTGACTCTTAAGACAGTATCTGGCCCACAGAAGGTCTTCAGTAAACTCTCTTTAATCCATGAATGTTAAAAAATTAAAGAGCTATAAATGAATCTTTAAATCCAGGCCAAAAAAAAAAAAAAAAACCCAAACAAACAAAAAGGAAAAAAAAAAAAAAAAGAATGTAGCAACGTGGTCCCTACTCCTTCATGGCAAAAGCCAGAGGTAGCCAGTTAACATTTTAGTACGGTCTAACCTAGTCAGGCAACTGCCCATACCACACATAAATCATGATGTATATATTATCTTAAAACTCTTCTTTTTTGTGCTCAATAGGTAGTAAATATTTTTACATACATTAAATATTCTTTTGCGGCATCATTTTACTGGCTATATCACATTCTAATAAATCAGTGCAATAATTTCTCAGTAATTTAACTTTCTTCCCTATTTTGGAACTTTCAGGTTGTCCCCCTTTTGGCTTTATGATCATTGATATTAACAGCTACGGACATTTGTGTGGCTGAATCCTGATGACTATTCATGAAGATTTCCTACTACTAAATTGCAAAAAGCAGAATATTAATAGCTTGATTTATCATTGGCAAAATATTTTGGTAATTTAAATCAATTTCAGAGGTAGCCTGAGGTATCCTGCCTGCAGATGTGGTTGCTGGGTTCCAGTTAATTATTTCCAACACTATTCACCCCTATCTGACTTTGTATTTTCAAGGCTCATCAAAACAATTATTCTCCAAGGAGCTGGTTACCGAACCCTCAAAGAGAGCAGGAAACTTGTTTCTCCTTCATTAAAAATAGCTCCATGGGTATTTCCAGCTGTTCTTTCATGCCCAGCTGGAGTAGTATACATCTCTTAATTCTTTTTCTAGCAGCAAACACATTTTCTAAAATGAATCTTTTACTATTAGAACTTCTCAAATCTTTACTGTGTTCATTCTTGATAAGTGAAGTAAAATACAAATTGACTCATATTTAAACTAAAAGAAACAAAACCTGATCTTTTCCGCTATTTAAAAAAAAAAGGAATTTCAAGTTGCAAGAAACAAACGAATAAAAGGTAGTCTTCATTTATTTTCTTAAAGAAGTATTTATGGCTATCTGTGAATAACTATCTCTAGAAGAATATTAAAATTTTCTTTACATACTCATCTCCAGTTGGTAAATAAAGTATCTAGAATTGTTATTTTAAGATGATAGCCAAAATGCAACACTTTATTAATGTGAATGGACACAAAATAATATGGCATCTGACTATCTACTTGGATTTTATTTTATTTTTTTAAGATTTTATTTATTTTTTTGACAGACAGAGATCACAAGCAGGCAGACAGGCAGGCAGAGAGAGAGAGACGAGGAAGCAGGCTCCCTGCAGAGCAGAGAGTCCGATGCGGGACTCGTTCCCAGGACCCTGAGATCATGACCCGAGCCGAAGGCAGCGGCTTAACCCACTGAGCCACCCAGGTGCCCTCTACTTGGATTTTAAAATGTAGCCTTAACTCTTCTAGGGAGCTATACACATTGAGCTCAGAGTGATCACTTGAGTAATTAAATGGTCTGTGCATTTTACTTATAACCACTATAAATTAGCAAAGAAAAAATTTCTAATCTCATGGGACTAGTGCCATAATATTCCTAGTAATGACAGAGATACTCAGCATGCTTTATAGGAAGTTAGTAGAGAAGGACTTGCAACCTTTTCCAAAAGGGTCCTGAGGCTGGGGTAAGAGGATGAGGTAAAAATCTGAGAGTGGGGGGTGCCTGCGTGGCTCAGTGGGTTAAGCCTCTGCCTTCTGCTAGGGTCATGATCTAGGGGTCCTGGGATGGAGTCCCGCATTGGGCTCTCTGCTCAGCGGGGGGCCTGCTTCCCTCTCTCTCTCTGCCTGTCTTTCTGCCTACTTGTGATCCCTCTCTCTCTGTCAAATAGATAAAGTCTTTACAAAAAAAAAAAAATCTGAGAGTGACTTTAGTGAATTTTTTGAATGCCTATAACAAATGTCTTCTGGATCTAAAAAATATCTGATTCTATGAGAAAACGCACACACGCACGTGCGCACACACACACACACACACACACAGTTCCTTTAGATACTTTTTGCTATTTCTTTAAAAACTCAAATCTTAAATCTTACTTGTAGCTAATGAACAAATATTTTATATGGATTTTTTGCAAATTATGAAATAATTTATTTTGTATACTGGACTTTTCTAAATACACCTTTAGTCACTAAAGATTTTTCATCTTCTAAAAATTTGTGTGCAAAGTATTTTTCCATAACCTTTACGAGTTCACAGGACACCAGTATGGAGGGTAACCGGGGACTTCTAAATATGGGCATGATTGCAAGAAACCCTTGTTTCACCCGCACTAAAAGCCACACAGTCACATGCTGATACTTAAGTTCCATGCTATTAAGGGAACATTCTTGGGGCTTATATAACTTTTTTATTTTCTTTTCAAATATGCCTCAAATTTTCATGCTTTATATACATGTTAGGATAACCAGATACTCTTCTGAATTATGACCTTAAGAAATTCAACTTGGCAAAAAATTAAAAAAAAAATTCACCTTAGCAGTGATTTTAATCAAGGAAAGAAAGAAGATTTCTGGGGTGTTTTTTTTTTTCTATTTTAACAAAAATCTACTCTTCCTCCTAAACTAATGCAGAAGCCTCTCTCTGTATCTTGGCCGGGACGCTCCTTGACTACCAATAACAGAGCACTGTTCTTCTCCTTCATTCCTAATCATTCGCTGCAGTTAACACCTTTCTCCCCAAATACTTTGGGCCCATTAAATTTGAGCCTTCTTCTGCTGGCTAGCCACCAGGTTATTTTTTTAAATGTCTTGCCTACTGAAATTCACAAATAAACCTTGGTCATTCCTAGCTGTGTTCGGGCCCTGCAAGAACACAAGCTCTCAGAAGCAGAGCTGAGCCCTGGGACAACTCCCTTCGCGTGTGAAGTTATTCAAAGGCCTCCCTTCTCTATCCTTAAAGTACTGATGACTCATAAACAGTAGGACCTAACCTTTGCAAAACCATAAGCTTCTACCAAATCAAGCTACTAGGAGATACCGGTTTGGTTAAATCAGAAGATGTGTTCAACCCACTGCTGCCCACACGTGTCTTCTGAATTCTTTAACAGTAATTTTGTGGAGGAGATGAATGAACAATACCAGCTTGGACTCAGTTAAATCTCACCAATAAATAAATACCTATTTTATCTTACTGTCACTTCTGAGATGTGAATACTATTCTGTAGGCGAGGGGTTCTTGACAAGGATGACTGTAACTCCCTGGGGACATGTGGAAATGACTGGAGACACTTTTGATTGTCAAAACTTGGAGGGGGTATTGGTTGCTCTTGGCCCCTCGTGACTAGAAGCCAAGGACGCTACCAAACATCCTACATACACCAGAGAGCACCCCCCTTCAACAAAACATCATCTTACTCAAAATGTTAATAGCGTCAAGGTTGGGAAATCCTGCTTTAAGAAAACGAAACAAGGGCCCCTGGGTGGCTCAGTGGGTTAAGCCTATGCCTTCAGCTCAGGTCATGATCCCAGGGTCCTGGGATCGAGCCCCACATCAGACTCTCTGCTTAGCAGGGAGCCTGCTTCCTCCTCTCTCTCTCTCTCTGCCTGCCTGTCTGCCTACTTGTGATCTCTGTCTGACAAAAAATAAATAAAATCTTAAAAAAAAAAAAAAAAAGAAAGAAAGAAAAACGAAACAAAAGTAGCTAAGAGGAAATTATTCCCTTTGAATCTTTGGAAAGGCTTACCACCTGGGCAGAATGAGCTCTCACTTAGAACTTCGTAACAGGAAGACAAATGGCCCAATAGAAGGCCCATGATGGCAGCACCCCAATACATTCTTATAAAGGAGCTTAGTAAACACGATCCACAGTATACACACTAAATTCCAGAGAAGATATCATCATCATCAACTTGATAGGGCTCGCAGCTAGTGAGAAACCCATCCTTGACATTGAATTTGCACAGAAAACCTGTGAATTGAATGGAGAATAAGATAGAAAACAGATGCTAACCAAGGCATCTAAATTAGGTAGAGCATTGCTTGATCCATTTTAAATCTTCTCTTGTTTTGGGAAATGTTGAGCTCGGGGGAGTGGGGTACAAATAAGTATCTTCAGTGTCGTGTCGGTGTTGTGACGCATGAGAAAATCTCCAGCCATTTTCAGATTTTAATCATCTTACCCACATTACAGATGCAGGCTATCTGGCAGATGCTCAGAGGAAAGAGCCTTATCAGTCCTCAGCATCTAATTACTTATCTTAGAGAAAATTGGGCAAGATTCCAAGTCTACAGAAGACTCATGTTCTGTCGGGAGTTATTAATTACAAGCAGACTTAAGAAGCATTAATTTGTTTTGGTCATCACGCCAGGCTGTGGGCAGCTCTGCCAAAACGCACAGGAAGTGGAGATGAGGGAGAAGGTGAGCTGCTCGGCTCAGCTGGTTAAAGGGGGATTAAAACCAGATGGCTCCAATTTGTCTCTTTCAGCCAAGCTCCAAATAAAATATTCCTTGCGCTGAAGTTTAAATTAAATTGATGCCTGAGTGCCCCACTCCTGAGTAAGAATCTAACTCCTTTTTGATTCCCAGGTTTGTTGGTATTGTTGTTCTGACGACCTTAAGATAGTTAAAGCATACTCTGGCATATAAACACACCTCCACACACACTTGCACACGTGTGAGAATAAGAACGGAAAAGAACAGAAGTTTAAACGGGTTATCTCTGTATGGTGAAATTATATGGGACTTCAATTTTCTTTTTATTTTTCTATGATGTTTCTGAAATTTCTACAATCTTCTAAAAAAATTTTATTTATTTATTTATTTTTATTTATTTATTTGACAGAGAGAGAGAGAGATCGTTGGCAGAGGCAGGCAGAGAGAGGGAGGGAAGCAGGCTCCCCGCTGAGCAGAGAGCCTGATGTGGGGCTCGATCCCAGGACCCTGAGATCATGACCTGAGCTGAAGGCAGAGGCTTAACTCATTGAGCCACCCAGGCGCTCCTGACATTTCTACAATTAAGCACATATTATTTATAATCAGAAAACGAGTTGGAATAAGGTGACTATACCCCTCCCATTCTTCTATTCTATTCCCTGACTATGATCTAGTTCTACTGATACGGCTCTACTTTAAATACTGACATGAGCACTTACATTGAAAAAGGGTGACTAACCAATCATACTCTTCATATCAAAATCTCACCCAGTATTACCAACTTATACAGCTGTCCGTACAACAGATTGCTAATGGGTAACACGTTAACATGTTACTCAAGAAGTAGTTTAGTACGGACTTCTCAAATTCTATGTTTTATAATATACTCATCTTCATAGTCTGGTGATGCATAGGTGGAGGGAAAGAAAAAAGGAGAAAATATACTTCAGGTCACAACCAGGCCAACTGTAGGACATACTGAATATATAAGACTCAAACTTTGGAATGGATTTGAAAATGACTGCGTCAAAGCTCGATGTCTAAAGTTATGTGCAATCCATACATTTAACGAAATTCCTTGACAAGCTGATAATATAAGGTACTGAGGTTGGCCTAAGTGAAACACAAAAAAATTCCTACAATACATGAAGTAACATAGGTTTACCTAAATTTCATGGCCAAAAAAGAGAGAAAATGTTTGTCTTGGTCTGATGCTAAGAAAACTCAAATGATTGAACTTATTTGTATCAACACAAGGGCTGACAACCCCACCTCAATTAAAAAAAAAGTCATCAACCAATTCCGGTTCAAAGCCAGAGCCACATCAAACATTAAAAGCTACTACCACTGAAAAGAAACACATAGACCTGTACCCCTGAAACAAATAATACGTTACAGGTTAATTTAAAAAATAATAAAAAGAAAATACACATCCTCTTAAAATGAAAGTCTAGATAGTTAAGCAAAAAGGTAATGAAAGTCCGTTATGAGTAGAAAATGAAGAAAATCCTAGTGCCTACCACTCAGGTAATGATGCTGTCTTGATATGAGCCAATAAGTGAGAAGTAAATTATGCCCACAATGATCCTGGAAGCAGATAAGTAATCTTGTCCTTTAGCTATTTCCAGTTTCTCATTGTTAACCACTGGGGAATTTCTGTTCGACATATGACAGTTTCCTGATGAGGATAAGGCCATATGGGTATTCTCAGGGCTCTTCTAAAATAATAGAGAGTTCTAGCAACTCTTAGGTTAAAGCAGCACTTACAGAATACCTTCTGTACAGATGCTATAGTAGATGTTCTGAGGCCACAGAATAAGGAAAAGATTCAGTCCCAGGAAGCATCAACCTGAGGCAGACCTGGGAAAACAGGTAGTTCTTTGGACAAAGAATCCTTCACGCACTCAATACTCTTACACTGGCCTTGGGCCACTCAAGTTCTCCCTCACAAAGTGAAATTTATCTGTCCTATTTCTCATTCTTTTAAGCTTTTGCTCTCTCTGAGCTAAGATGCCGGCAGGTAAGAATATGTTTCCTCCAAGGAAAGTACTTTTTGGTTTAACAGAAAAACAATAACCTGACCCAGAGGAATCACTTAATAGCAAGAATTTTAGCAGCAGACAAGTCAAGAAACACATTACTAGGAATTCAGAAGTCCTTCTCATGCTTCCTTATCATTAACCTCTTCCAAGATTAACCGTTCTTCTGCTTCCAGCACCAGAGACTGGTTTTGCTCATTTCTGAGCTCTTTTTAAGTGGTATTATAAAGAATGTATTCTTTTGTATCGGATTTCTTCTGCTCAACATTATGTGAGTTTAATCCATGTTCACACGTGTAGTTGTAAATTGCTCATTCTCTACTTGCTTTAAAGTATGTCAGTGTAAGTCCGCAATAACTATTTTACTGTTCTACGTGGAACAGCAGTGGGTAATAACTAGTTTGGACTTGTTATAAATAGCCCTTCATGAACATTTTTTGTGTGCCTTTTGGTACTCAGATATACATATTTCCATTGGGTGTATACACAGGTGCAGAACTGTTTGGACATGGGGGAACACATAGCTTTAGCTTAAACAGATCCTGTCAAACAGTTTCCTAAAGTGATTTTATAATTCTGCTTCCACTTGGGATTTTGAAAGCTGCAAAAGCACATTGCTTCTACCCTAACAGTAAGAAAAAAAAGATAACCCACAAAATCATAACTTTTGCTGAGCTCATCAGGGAGCTGAGGTTAAGAGGCAACCAAGCAAACTGCATTACAAGGAGGGAGAAGACCATCCAAGGGGAGATGGGACACGTTAACTGTTTCCTCTATGGCAGAGCGTGGGTGAAAGTTGTGACCACCACAAAAAAGCAGGTAAAAAGATACCAACCCAAACTGTTCATGAATTCTTAAAAGCCAAGCCATCTTTTCCAATAGTTGGGAACCTTAAACAAAAAAGGACTTTGCACTCAGCTCAAAAGCCCTTTACCATGAGTCTTTAGTGGGTGCTCGTGAACAAGATTGGGCACAAGGTAGAGGACCCAGGAGAACTCCCCTGAGTGGAACAGGTATGGGGGAGGTGATTGGCTACTGTTCCAAGACAAGCATGAAACACTATTTCCTTGGATCCTTCTCTCACAAAAAGCAAAAGCCTTAGGCTATTGGGAAAGCAGCAGCAACCTTTCCATACCTAGGACCCAGACAATACACCATTATTTCTGGTGAAGGAACCAAAATAAAAGTAATCCCCTTGTAAGGGTAGAGTAGAAGCAAGAATCCTCTGCTCCTGGGGAGGCATAAAATCCTTTCAGGCCTGGGGCGCCTGGGTGGCTCAGTGGGTTAGGCCGCTGCCTTTGGCTCGGGTCATGATCTCGAGGTCCTGGGATCGAGTCCCGCATCGGGCTCTCTGCTCAACGGGGAGCCTGCTTCCCTCTATCTCCCTTTCTGCCTGCCTCTCCGTCTGCTTGTGATCTCTCTCTGTCAAATAAATAAATAAAATTAAAAAAAAAATCCTTTCAGGCCTACATCTTATACTTACAAAAAGCAGAGTTTTGCTACCAGGCTAAGAAGGGCAGGATCTCTCTTCTCAAAAATCACCACAGATACACGGCAGAGTTTGTCATAGGACAGGGTTGCTGAGAAAACCCATCCCCTGAGACCTAGGTGCACAGGGACTGCTTAACAGTGAGGCTGAACCCAGGCAACAGAGAGCCTCCACAACAAACCTAGGACAAGTAACAAGCAACAGCGATGTGGTGCTGGGGAAGAGGCAAGAGCACGGAAAAGGATCACTTCTGTGGAAGGGGCATGCAGGGACATTGAAAGAGGAAAGGGAGGCATGAACACTGAGCAAAAACTTTTTTTTTTTTTTCAATTTATTTATTTTCAGAAAAACAGTATTCATTATTTTTTCACCACACCCAGTGCTCCATGCAAGCCGTGCCCTCTATAATACCCACCACCTGGTACCCCAACCTCCCACCCCCCCGCCACTTCAAACCCCTCAGATTGTTTTTCAGAGTCCATAGTCTCTCATGGTTCACCTCCCCTTCCAATTTACCCAAATTCCCTACTCCTCTCTAACACCCCTTGTCCTCCATGCTATTTGTTATGCTCCACGAATAAGTGAAACCATATGATAATTGACTCTCTCTGCTTGACTTATTTCACTCAGCATAATCTCTTCCAGTCCCGTCCATGTTGCTACAAAAGTTGGGTATTCTCCTTTCTGATGGAGGCATAATACTCCATAGTGTATATGGACCACATCTTCCTTATCCATTCATCCGTTGAAGGGCATCTTGGTTCTTTCCATAGTTTGGCAACTGTGGCCATTGCTGCTATAAACACTGGGGTACAGATGGCCCTTCTTTTCACGACATCTGTATCTTTGGGGTAAATACCCAGGAGTGCAATTGCAGGGTCATAGGGAAGCTCTATTTTTAATTTCTTGAGGAATCTCCACACTGTTCTCCAAAGAGGCTGCACCAACTTGCATTCCCACCAACAGTGTAAGAGGGTTCCCCTTTCTCCACAAAACCTTTTGCACATCAGGACAAGTTAGCAAGAGCCCATTGCACAGGAATGTGAAGCCTCTAATGGACTGAAGATAACCACGGCCACAACAAACTCAAACCCCCTTCAGCTCTGATACATCCCCACACTAAGAGGAGGGCTACCCATTTCCAGCTGTGAATATTATTTACTTCAGTCTCTGCTGATTTTCTACACAAAACTCCAATCATTCATTCCAAAACTATGAGAGACATAAAAAAGCATGCAAAAACAAAACAAAACAAAACAAAACAAAAAACCCCAACCTATTTTCAGGAGGTAAAGCAATCTGGCATAAGACTCAAAAGACGGATGACCCAATTGGTGGAACCATTAGTCATGGCTATAGAATACCTAAGATTAACATGTGAAATGATTCAGTAAAAAAAGTTTAAAAAAAAAACTGTGAACAAATGGGGAATTTCAGCAGAGATATTAAAACTATAAAAAGAGTTAAATGGAAATACTAGAAAAAAAAATATCAGAGGTGAAGAATTCCTTTGACAGGTTCACCTGCAGACTGAATACCATGGAAGGAAAAACCAGTGAACTTGAAAATAGGTCCATAGAAATGATCCAAATGGAAACACAGAGGATAAAAAAAATAGTGAGAGAAAAAATAACAAAGTACCAAGAGCTACTTAAATGGTGTAACATATGTGTACTTAGAGTCACAGAAGATGAAGAAAGAACCAGCAAAATGTCTGAATTTTCCAAACTTAAAGAGAAAAAGATATCAAACCACACAACCAAGAAATCCAGGGAACTTCAAACAGGATAAATGCCAAAGTGGGGGAAATACACTTATAAACATTCTAGCCAAACAGCCGAAACCCATAGTTAAAGAAAACATCTATAATATCACCATAGGGAAAAAAAGAAACATTATACTCAGAGGAGAAAAGGACTACAGCAGATTTCTCATCAGAAATTATACAAACCAGAAGACCATGGGTGACATTACTAAGGTACTGAAATGAAAAAGTTGTCAATACAGCATTCTATAACCAGTGAAAATCTCTTTCAAAATGAAGGCTAAAATAATAATAATAATAAAATAACAAAATAATAATAATAATATTAAGAAGAAGAAGGAAGGGGAGGAGGAGGGAAAGGTGGCGGTAGCAATGATGACATAGGTCTTATCTCAGCAGTAGTATATGAAAGCTACCCTTGTTTCACATCCTTACAATACTTGGTATTTTGTTTTTCATTGGCCATTTTGGTGGTCATGAAGTTGAGGCACAATGTGGTAGACAAAACAATGGCTTCCCAAAATGTCCACATCCTAGTTCCCAGAACCTATGAACAAATTACCTCATAGGGCAAAAGAGAATTTACAGCTGTGACCTTAAAATGGGGGAATTATTGTGGATTATCTGGGTAGACCTAATCTAATCACAGGAGTCACAGAAGTGGAGAACCTTTCCCAGCTGAGTCACAGACAGATGTGACAATTGAGTAAGTGTCAGAGAGATGCAACATTGCTGGCTTTGGAAACAGAGGAAGAGGAGGAAAAAAAACAAGGAATGAGGGTAGCTCCTAGGAGCTAAAAAGAGAGGGACGGAGATTCTTCCCTAGAGCTTCTAGAAAGTAACGTGCACTATCTACATGTTCATTTCAGTGCAAGGAGACCTGTGTTGGATTTCTAACTTAGAGAACTGTAAAGTAATAAGTGCATGTTGTTTTAAGGTGCCAAATCTAGGGTAATTTGTTTTAACAGCAACAGAACACACATAACATGTATTTGTGGTTCTAATTTGCGTTTCCTTAATGGCTAAGAGAGTTGAGCAACTTTTCATGTTTATTGGGTATCTTTTTTCATAAAGTGCCTTCAGATTTTTTGTCTATTTTTCTATTGTTGCTTATCTTTTCCTTATTGGTTCTTAGGGCTTCTTTATGTATTCTGTAAGAGTTATTTTTTTAAAGATTTAATTCATTTATTTGCAAGAGAGACAGTGAGAGAGAGCATGAGAGGAAAGAGGGTCAGAGGGAGAAGCAGACTCCCCGTGGAGCCTGGAGCCTGACAAAGGGCTCGATCCCAGGACTCTGAGATCTTGAACTGAGTTGAAAACTGTTTCTTAACCAACTGAGCCACCCAGGCACCCTGTCAGTGTTATCTCTATATTCTGCATTTTCATAGGAATGTATTGTATGCTGAAGCTTGCCTTTACACTCTTTTTTTTTTAAGATTTTATTTATTTATTTGACAGAGAGAGAGAGATTATAAGTAGGCAGAGAGGCAGACAGAGAGAGAGGGGGAAGCAGGCTCCCTGCTGAGCAGACAGCCCGATGCGGGGCTTGATCACAGGACTCCGAGATCATGACCTGAGCTGAAGGCAGAGGCTTAACCCACTGAGCCACCCAGGCACCTCTTGCCTTTACACTGTTAATAGTGTCTTGTAATGAAGAAAAAAATTTACTGTTAATATATTTTCATCAGTCTTTGCTCCAGCATCATACTGTTTTCATTACATTAGCTTTTATAATAGATTTTGATATCTGAAAGTGTGAGGCCCCAGGTTTTTCTTTTTCAAGATGGCCTTGTATATTCTTTTCCCTTTGCATTTCCACATAAAATTCTTTTTTTTTTTTTAAAGATTTTATTTATTTATTTGACAGAGAGAGATCACAAGTAGACAGAGAGGAAGACAGAGAGAGAGGGAAGCAGGCTCCCCGCCGAGCAGAGAGCCCCACGCGGGACTCGATCCCAAGACCCTGAGATCACGACCCGAGCCGAAGGCAGCGGCCTAACCCACTGAGCCACCCAGGTGCCCCTCCACATAAAATTCTTAAATCAGCTCTTCAATATACACCCCTATACAAAGCACTACAGGGATTTTGATGAGTTGGACAGAGTGGTTACCTTGACAGTACTGAGTCTTCTAATTAGTGGAGAAAATATGTTTTTCTGTTTATTGAAGCAGAGTTAAATTTTCTCCATGATATATTATAGCTTTACAGTATGGGCACTTAATGTTTTTTGTTACTGAAAATTATAATTTTTTGTAAATGGTATCTTTTTAAAATTTCATTTTCTATTTGTTGTTAGTGGGATATAGAAAAACAACTGATTTTTGAAATATTAACCTTGTATATGGTAAGAGTAAGGGTATTTATTAGGTAGCCACTCATTTTTCTCAATAATGTTTTGTAGTTTTTATGGAAAGACCATTTTATCTAAAATATTTTAGATGTTAATAGAAACAAAAGTATCTTTTATAAATAGTGTATTTTTAAAATTTTATTTATTTGTCTTTGTTAGTGATATAAAGAAATACAATTGCTTTTTTGGGTGTTGACAATCTCAAATCCATCTCGCATTTTGTATATGGTGTGAGGTAGAAGAGAAAACTCATTTCTCCCTACTTGCAAATTCAATTAACCTACCACCCATCTTAATGTCTGTAACATAATTATACTTGCAAAGTGGCTTTTGCCATGTGGGGTAACATATTCACAGGTTCCAGAAATTAGGGTGTGAACATCATTAGAAGGCCATTTGTCTACTACACTTTTGTTTCTTTTTCTTCCCCTACTGCACCAATTAAGAGTTCCAGCCTAATATTGAATAGAAGGGGAGATAGAAGGTATATTTGTCTTGTTTTCACTGTAAGGAAAAAAAAAAGATTTCAATATTTCACTATTAAGAATGATGTTTGCCAGAGATATTTTGCAGATAATCTGTACCAGATTAATGGAGTTGTTGTCTATTCCTAGTTTGCTACAGAATTTTTTTTTTACATCACAAACGGGCACTGAGATTACCAAATGCTTTTATTCTACTGACTGAGATGTTTATTTCTTTTTTCTGTTAATGTGGTAAATTACCCTGATTAATTTTCTAATGTCAAAATATTTTATATTCCTAGAATACTCCCCTTCAATTTTGATATATTATCTTTTTTAGTGTATTGTTGCACTTAATTTCCCAATATTTTGTTTAGAATCATCAGTACTTTTGGATGGAAGCTTTCAGTCTAAAAATTCTTTTTTGTTCTATCTTGAGCAATTTAAGAACTGTAGATAATACTGAAATAAGAGTAAATCCTTTTCCTCAAGCATTTTATGATCTTCTGAAACTTGTCCCCATTGGTCCAACCACCTAACAGTTCTTTTTGTGCGCCTGTCTAAACTTCTTTGTGATTTCTTTATCTAAATAAAATGAAACATGTCTGGGGGTTGGGGTAAGAAAAAGAACTTTATAGAAACCACATATTTCCAACTGAGCAACCCATTCATTTATTTTCAGTATTTTTGCCAGTCGGCAGTATAAGCTGAGTCCATCAAGATGCGTTGGGTGCTCTCTAGAGAGTGTCTACCTGCTACATTATTTGTGCTTAATAAATATGCGGTGACATTAACAGCAAAACCACCAGGAGGTGCCAGGAGAGGTAACGGTCTGCTTTTTCACTCCCAATAGTAAAGGATGTTTTTTCTAAGTACTATCTGGAAAAATCTCATGGGATTGCATACTAATAATTATATACTCCTTCATCCCAGCCCTGATACCACAGGTCCCCAAAGCCACCAAATATTTAACTCGGTATGGGCTCAAAGTTATCAGAGTAAAGCACTGGAGTTGGACTGGGGGGTTCGGACAGGTGTTCTCTCTACATATAGCCTGTGAGTCTATATACATTTTTCAGCACTGAATTGTTACTGCTGCATGTTCTGCAAATGAAAGTCTTTTAAACAGAAAAAAACATACCACACAAGATAAGAAGAGATGGTGAGTCATTTTCATGAAGGTCAGAAGCCCAGATTTGATGGCAGCTGGATTTAAATTTTTTTTTTTTTTTTTTTTTTTTTTTACCTCCCAGGAAAACATTAGTTCACTGATAAAATGTGAATGACATCTACAAAGGCTTTGATTATAAAAGAGTCTTCATTAAGTCTGGGGCCTAATCACCACTGTAAGTGGGCATCTAAGACAAAAAGGCAGCAGGTCTCCTGGATTTCATGCTATGTAAGATGTATTCAGTCCCCTGTCCATTACCCAAGTATCTGTCAACAACAGTGCTCAGCCGAGAGCTAATTCAGTTGAAGTTCTGCACTGCAAAACACTTGACTGCGTTAAGTGACAGACATATTGAAATGGTGACACACAGTCAACTCTGTAAAATAGTTGGGGTCATGGGTATTTGTATTTGTTCAATTCCACTCGATGGGCATACACAGTTGTGTATTACCAGAAACACAATATTACTGGCGTCATGTTTCCATGGAGACTTCTGAGAGCAATTTTCAAATTTCAGAGTTACTTCTTTTAATCAACTATAATGTTCATCTAGATGATATTCCCAGGTTACCCTGTTTTATATTACCATGTTAATTTACTTTCTGCCTCAGTGCAAAGTGAAATTTATTTGCCTAGGGCAAGAGAGGTTTTATTTAGGGGGTAGGTAGGTTGGAGAGGGATGGAGAAGCTGAGGGACATTGTAATCATATTGTAATATGATTAAAAATTGTAGAAAAAGAGAACAAAGAACATAATAGATTTGAATAGAAAAATTATTAATTTTTTTATAATTAAAAAAAATTGTGCAATGGAAAAAGGTTTCTGCTTCAGAAAAGCATGTTGCTTACCTCCACACTGTGCAAACCAATGTCATATCCCTTTGTACACCATTTTTAGGTTAAATTACAGTATAAATTTCCCACTGTAAGCATCAATGAACATCTTAGTGGTTCTAGCGCTATCAATCAAATATACAGCTTTAAAGAAAATTTCTAATGATTCAATTAAAGCTAATTTTGGTGGGATTCTGAAACACTAAGCACGACAGACTACTTCTAGCTAATGAACATTAAAAGAATTAGTACAGAGTCAAGTGAGTGGGTAAAGAAAGCTGTTATTATTTTAAGCAAAATTAAAACAGATGGGGGAGACTGACACACATGTGTTCAGATATGTGCCTGCCTCGCATTTAATCTTTTATGAATGGCTGATCCCAGATGGTGGGGGGATTCTGAGATCCAGCAGCCATCTTCCTACTCCAGTGTATATGTGAGTTGTATCTTTTCTATCTAGTGGGTAATCCAAACGCCATCCAAAGGAAAGCAACCTTTCGAAAGCAAGCTCTCGGATACTTCCAAAATGAGGGGTTGATCAGTTTATCAAAGCAACTCTAAAGGTCCACCCGCATTCTGCATCATTCATTTCATTTCTGGTTTGGCTTCCTACTCCAGACCACGCACGTGCTGCGGTGCGGAAAGAAGAAAACTGAGACCCACGCAGCAAACACACTCTGCTGACAAGTGTCAGTGGACCTCTCGTTAACCACCGAACCCAGAAGGAGCTGTGCCCTCCTCTGAACTCCCACAACACGTCCCCTATACCTCGTCTGGAATATCGCATTTCATCTCCGGAAAGGGTAAGAGTAAGAGAAACACGAATTCTAACAGAGCAATTATAGTACTTTGTTACACTTAGTGACATGCTGATTCCTGTCACTAGATACTGAACTCCCACATACAGCAGCTTCTTCATCTTTGAGACTTGGCACAGGGCCACCAGGCAGGGGGAAGTGATTCAGATACAGTAATACTGGCTACTTACACCCATCGTGTGCCGCACACTGTGCTAGACACTTGACTTACGTGATCCCGTTTAATCCTCAGAGCAACCTAAGCCCTACCTGACAGATGAGGAAAGCTCATGGAAATGAAGGAAAATGTTTCAAGACTTTGCAGGTAGGTGATGGCAGAGCTGGCTTTCCCACCAGGGCCTGTGTGACGCAGAAGGCCTTGAACTTGCAACTATACCAAGGGCCCAGCTCCCATAGGCTCAGGCCATGAGTTGTGGGGTGGGAGGGCTAAGAAATGATCAGCGGCACCGATGTGGGAAATGGCTGAGGGCAGACTCCACGCACTGGGCACAGCGTGGGCAGCCCCTGCACCAACACTGGCGGACGGCGGTGGGAGCAGGGTCTTTTCATGGACATCTGTGTCCCGGTGGCTTTTTTGGATATTAATGACAGGTACCACCATAGCAGCATGACTAGGAGGGAAGGGAACAGTGGGTGTCCTGTAGTAGCCAAGAGAAGTGCACAGAGCTCATGGGAAACACGTCAAAGCCTTTTCAGAATGGACTGCAGCCAAAGCTTGGATAGAATGCGAGGAGGTAGGGCCAGAGAAATAATTTGGAAATGGTTATTTTAATTCTATTATACCATATGGGCAGCTAGGAAATGTGAATGACATTTTGAGCTGATAATTATACAGCATATATTTTACCTCCCATATTCCCATATCCCCCACAGATTATAATCTCCTTGAAACTAATATTCATGCCTAACATACAACTGTGTCAGCACATTGCCCCGTAATTTACTCCGTATCTCCAGAAAGCAACCATCCTAAAAGGTAGCTAATGTAAGATAAGTCACACCTCGGAAGTTGTCCCAGCGGACCGCCAGATCGCTTTCCCTGGAATCTAGGAAAAAGAGCAGCTGTGCTAAGGGCTTCTCTAACCCGGGCAGGTTACCAAGGGTCTTCTGATTGACAAGGCCCTGGGTCTGGAGTACAAGAGAACACATGAGGTCACCAGAGTTTGAGCCCATTGACTTCTACTCAATTCCTTGATTTTAATTTTATACTCAGGAAGAAGACTGCTGATTTCTATTTAGTTGGTAAAAACTGGGTCTCCTATTTGGAAGGGAACATAGGGACATGAATCCCCTGGTCCTCTTGGGAGTTGGACTTTTCACTGTAAATTAATAATATTCTTGCTTATCAGTCTCATAGGACTGATAAGGAGGATTAATAGCATTTATGAACTCATAAAAGCAGCTACATTGACCCTGATCTCCAACCTCACCACTGTCAGGACTATTATAAAGCCTTAAAAAGACCAGCACACAGGAAATACTATTGCATATCATCTTTACTGTTATATTTCTTACACTTTAAAAAATATTTTTAAAGAGATAATGATCCCAAACCGTGCTGCTTGTCTGAAATGATTACTTTGGATGACCTCTTACATAGTTCGTGTCACATCAGTGTGAGGAATTAGAGATGCAAAGAAGATTGCTATCAACTAAGAAAACTTTATGGAATAAAAAAATAATTCTTGTGTAAAATAATCATGTGTTTGGAAAACTACAAATTTTCGGGTCACTTGGATGGCTCAGTTGGTTAAGCGTCTGTCTTCAGCTCAGGACATGATCCTGGGGTCCTGGGATGCAGCCTCACATCGGGCTCCCTGCTCAATGGGAAGCCCGCTTCTCTCTCTCCCCCTGCCTCTCCACACCACTTGTGCTCTCTCTCTCTCACTCACTCTCTCAAATAAATAAATAAAATCTTTAAAAAAAAAAACAACTACAAATTTTCCCTAGAAAAAATTCTATGAAGTTGTGACTATATTAAATTGCCTTCCCAGTGACCAAGTGAATTTCATTGTTCAGTATTAACAAAAGTCCTTCCCAAGTGTGGAATGGCAAGGATTTAAGTCCAATGATATTACCACTTGGATTATAAGTATCTGCTCATACAAGAAAATAAATCTCAGTTACTGCTCAGTGATTTGGTCTTTCCAAATATCCCTTTCAGCTGTTACAGACGGCTGAGCCCTATACCGTCCTCTGGAATCTTAGAAAGGCTCTTTGTTCTTTGTGACTATCATAACCTTATGACCCGAAGGCACAGGTGTCTATGTCAGCTCTCTTCCTGACTCCACAATGCTCAGACTTCCACATTTTCTGTTACTGAGTGAGGATCAAGAAAGAAGTGAGTATTTTAGGGACCTGATCTAGACTTCACAAACGACAAGCCTTTGGCAGCTGCTAAGGCTAAGGTATCCTCGGAGAAACAATCTTGTTGGGAAGTCACTCCTCCCTCTGCTCCCCCTACCCCCCCGCCCCCAGGCTGGAAGGGGTCATTCCTGGCAGCTGCTCCTAAAAGCGGAGCGAGGCCAGGCTGATGGCAGCTGTTACAAAGATACTGAACAGAGATTCCAGAAGGAAGGCTGGGTCCAAGAAAGAGTGCTTTTATGAAAATATGTGCTAAAGTCCCGGGGTCAGGGCCGCAGTGGGATGTACTTGAGAGCTGTAGCTGGGGTCATTTTACTTCTCCCTAGGTGGGTAATGCTGTAAGGCAGCTCTGTTCTCCTGACAGAAGAAGGAAAGACACACTTGTGGTGAAGACAAGGCTTTCCAAAGATGACACAGACATAACTGTTACTGGCACCGTCCAAGGTTGTCCCGCTTTCCTTTGATAAAACCTAAGACTGCACGCACATCTCGGTGATATCCTGGTTGGATGGCCCTGCCTTGCTGGGTGTGGAATTTGGATGTTCTCAGATAGCGTTAGCTTTCAGAGGGTGGAATTTGCCAGTCTTCCAGAGAGTTCCACATAACGGTTGAAGCTTGAAGTTGAGAGTCAGATAAACATGGTTGGACTCCTGGTTCTGCATCACACCAGCTGCAGGACCCAGGGCAAGTTATTTGAGTTTTTCATACTTTAGGGTCTTCGCACGTGAAATACAGATAAAAATGGAGGTTCCCTCACAGTGCTGTTGCGAGAATTAAACGAGACAATGCAGGCACAGGGCCTGGGCCAACATGATTGCAATAAATGCTCATTACTATGACTTTTACTAAAAATAGGCAGAGTTGTTAAATTTCTCCTCCATGAGAAAGGCTTTTTTTTTTTTTTTTTTTTTTAAGAGAGGGAAGGAAAGGGGGAGAGAGAGAGGTGGGAAAAGGGTCCGAGGGAGAGAGAGAGAATCTTAAGCAGACCCCCACGCCCAGCACAGAGCCTGACACAATGGTCAATGTCATGACCTTGAGATCATGACCTGAACCAAAGTCAAGAGTCAGACACTTAACTGACTGAGCCACCCAAGTGCCCTGAAAGGCTTTGAAAGAGAAGTAGGGTTTTGTTTTGTTTGAAGGATTGGTTCTTTCCAGGAATGAAGGTCTGATGACTTTTTAATCGTTGATCAAAGTTCTATGAACTCTAGTGCCACAAATTTCAGAGAATCTCTCCTTTTTCAGACCTTCCTCGATTTCTTTCATCAGCATTTAGTACTTTTCAGGAGATAAGTCCCATAATTCATTTTTTTGGCAGTTGTCAATGATACTACATCTTCATTATTTTTTTTAAGATTTCATTTATTTATTTGACAGAGAGAGATCACAAGTAGGCAGAGAGGCAGGCAGAGAGAGAGGAGGAAGCAGGCTCCCTGTGGGGCAGAGAGCCCGATGTGGG
Organism: Neogale vison; assembly: GCF_020171115.1. NCBI lineage: Eukaryota > Metazoa > Chordata > Mammalia > Carnivora > Mustelidae > Neogale > Neogale vison. Next base: position 9,352,679 of record NC_058093.1, read on the forward strand.
ACTAGATCCCAGGACCTAAGATCATGACCTGAGCCGAAGGCAGAGGCTTTAACCCACTGAGCCACCCAGGCACCTCAATACTGTATCTTTAATTTGATGCCCACATGTTCATTCTGCATATATAACAATGCAACTGATTTTTGTTATATTTATTTTGTATCCTGTGACCTTGCTATATATACTATGAGTTCTAGGAGTTTTTTCTTGATTCCTTGGGATTTCCTATGTAGACAATCATGTTATCTGCAAATAGGAAGTTTTACTTTTCCCCTTCTGATCCTTATGCATTTTATTTCCTTTTCTTGCTTTCTGGCTCTAGCTAGAACTTTCTGTACAATGTTGAATGAGAGTGCTGAAAGCAGTCATCCAGGCCTTGTTTCCAGGCTTAGGAGAGAGCATTCAGTCTTTTACCATTAAGTACAATATTAGCTGGTTTTTTTTTTTAATGAATTTGCTAGATGCTTTTTATCAAACTAAGAAACCTCCCCGCTATTCCTGTTTCTTCTGTGAGTTTTTTAAAAAGTCTATTCAAGATGATGAATCTATTCAAGGTGTTGAATTGTCATAATTTTCCATGTCATTTGACATAATCATGTGATTTTTTCTTTTTTTTGCGATTTTTATTCTTTAATCCATTAATATGGTGAATTATGTTGACTTTCAATTATCGAAATAGGCTTTCCCTATAATGATCCCAATTGGTCATGATATACAATTCCTTGTATATGTTACTGAGTTCTATTCCTTAATATTTTAAGGATTTTTGCATCTATATCCCTGAGAGATACTGGCCTATATTTCCCAACCTTTGTTTGGTTTTGGTGGCAGGGTATTAGCTTCATAAATGAACTGGATGGTATTCTCTTCTCTTCCATTTTTCAAAAAACATCTTAAAGAATTGGTATTAATTCTACCTTAAATATTGGGTAGAATTCTCCAGTGAAATCATCTGGACCTGGATATTTCTTTTGGGAGAGTTTTAAAATCCAGTTTTCTTCCTTTAGTTCTTTTTAAAGATTTTTTATTTATTTGCCAGAGAGAGAGAGAGAGAGTACAAGCAGGGGGAACAGCAGATAGAAGAAGAAGCCAGCTCCCCACTGAGCAGACAGCCTGATGTGGGATTCAATCCCAGGACCCTGGGATCATGACCTGAGCCGAAGGCAGATGCTTAACCAACTGAGCCACCCTGACATCCCTAAAATCCAATTTTCTAAGTAGTTATAGGGCTATTATTCAAATGATTCACTTTATATTGGGTAAATTGTGGTAATTTGTGTTTTATGATTAACTGATCCACCTCACAACTTTGTCAAATTTATGTGCATAGAGCTATTCACAATATTTCTTTATTATCCTTCTGATGTCTGAAAGGTCTCTAGTAACACACCATTTCATTCCTGATACTGGGAATTTGTGTCTTCTCTCATGCATGTGGTCTCTCCCTTTCTCCCTCTCTCTCTTTGGGTCAGTCTCTCTAGAGGTTTGTTATTCATCTACAAAATAACCAGATTTTTAAGAATTGATTTTCTCCATTATTTTTCTGTTTTCAATTTTATTTCTTTTAGGTCCCATCTCTATTATTTCCTGTTTCTGCTTATTTGGGCTTTATTTTATTCTTCTTTTTCTAGATTGAGGTGGAAACTTAGATTGACTGGAGGCTTTTCCTCTTTCCTACTGTAAGCATTTAGAGCTATAATTTTTCATCTGTGCTAATTTAACTGTGTCTCCACATTTTGATTTGTTGCATTGTTCTTTTCATTCAATGCAATGTATTTTTTTGGAATTCCCTTGATATTATTTGCTTTGACCCGTGGATTATTTAGGAGTCTGTTATTTGATTACCAAGCATTGGACATTTTTCCTTGTATGTTTCTGTTACCAATTTCTAGTTTTATTCCATTGTGGCAAGAGAACATACTCTATATGATTTCAATTCTTTCACATTTATTGATGTTTGTCCAGTGGTTCAGGATATTTTGGTGAATGTCCCATGTGCACTTAAAAAATATTCATTGTTTTTGTTGGACAGAGTGTTGTATAACTGTCAATTAGATCCTCTTGTATTATTGAGCTTTTCTATATGCTTCATGATTTTCTGTCTAGTTGTTCTATCAATTACTAAGAGAGAAGTGCGAGTCTCTAACTATGATTGTGGATTTCTCTTTTCAGTTCATTTGGTTTTGGTTTCACATATCTTACAGTTGTGTTGTTTGGTGCATATACGTTTAGGACACTGTCCTTCAGTGGGTTCCAATCTTTACTAGGCTGCCTTCCCCACAACGTCTCCTTGGGCTCCAGGCAAATTAGACTACTTTTCTGCCCTATCCAGGCCTGCCCAATGGGTCTTTAACTGAATAGGAAGGAAGGAAATAAAGAAGGAAAGAAAAAAAGAGAGAGGGAAGAAAGGCCAGATTAAATTTTTTTAGGCTTTTAAGCTATATTCTCTTTAAGAAATCTTCCTTTCTCCTACATCACTGAGTCCTTTAGAAGCGCCTATACCAAGAGCAATAATTCCCCTTCCTTGAAGCCCTTAGTGCCTACTATCCACCTGGAAGAAATTATAGAAAATGTGTATGTGTGTGTGGGGGTCAGCGTATATAATTTTAGTTTGGTGGGTGTCTTTATATCAGTTTGATATATCAGTATAGGTTTTCAGGTCTTGAGGAAGAAAAAAATGGAGGGGATATTGCAATAAAACAAGTTGGTGCTGGGAAGCAATCAAATCTGAAGAAAAGGCCAAGCCACAGAAAAGTAAATTTTCATTTCTTCTCCCACCTGTGTCTCTTCTATTAAAAAAGCCTTCCTAATAGGACAGTCATCATAATAGTTATAAGTTTTAAGTTTGGGTAGAATTTAAGTTTTATCACTACGTTAGGCTTAATCACTCATAAGTGTATTTCATTTGTTCAACAGTTTTGGGTACCTGATAAGTGCCTGGCATTACTAGAACCTCTGTCTTATAAAGAGGTATTTAAATCCACATACATGGAAAGGATAATAGTTCATTCTTCCTTCAAGCTTGGCATTAATCTTCCCTAAAACGATGATGCTAAGTGTGTGACTTTGTACTGAATCAATGAGTCATGAAGTAAAATCACACACTAACTTTATTCTTCTTCTCCCAGTACTGTGTCTCATCTCCTTTAGGAGGCTACTTCTTTTCCTGTCACTTCTGATAAAATCTTCAGCTAATAATAAAAAGTCTTCTGGACACTTCAGCTACAAGTATAACTTTGTATCAGTAAACAGTGTGTCTCCTCCAGCGGAGTCATCACCAACTCTGAATGCTGTTTAATGTTGAAGCTTCTCTCTGCCTCTCACAAAGCCTGTAGTGGGCAAGGAAGGAGGCAAGGCTGACTACTCTGTCCCCAGCCTAGGGCTTCTCCTCCTCCTTTCTCCTCATTGTCTGTCTCTGCTTCTGCCTCTTCCAGGACTGGGAGAGACAGGGGAAAAGAGGACACAGATGGGGACATGGACAGTGGACAATAGACGGGTACCCTTCTGGCAGGGACATCCTCTATCCGGGATGCTAGGTAGGCTCTGAGCAACCCCACCGCACTGGGACCTTCACCTGCAGCTCCCGCTCCCTGTGTGACTGGACTTCTCCGCTAGCAGCTCACATTCCCTCCCTGACCTGCCGCCCCACCCCAAGCATCCTGGGTCTCCTCACTCTGGACTAGGACCCAGGAGAACTCCAGGCCAACTCTGGCCCTTGGCGCACATTTGGACATTGGGAAGTGTATACTTTTGACCCATCACTGGTGGGGATGGAGTATTTCTCAAATGCAGACCTCTTTTTATTTAATTTCTGGCAAGCAAGCTCTGGTCAGAGCTATACAGTCTTTAGATTGTTATGTCAGTTCACCTAGTCCCTAAATTGCACAGGACACATATCCGGTATCCAAAAAATCTCCTCAGAGCTTCTGTCCCTGGGCTTGGAGTCGGGAGAAATCATCCGTATAATCTGCTTTGGTGGGAAGGGAGCAGTAGTGGGATTTATAGCAGAGCGGTCCCCCTTACAATCTGCCCTCAGATCTAGTACTGGGATTTATAGCAGAGCGGTCTCCCTTACAATCCGCCCTCAGATCTCCAACTTCCTAAATGCGTAAGGGGGCCATGGGTTGAAAATGCTGGTGCTCCACTGTGAAACATGGAGGCAGTGGCCCCACCGTCCTGGGCCATCAACAAAAGTGAAAATGAAATTGTTTATTTTAATACACCCCGTGGAATGATTCCTTCATCCATTGCCAAATACGTTCACAGTAAAACAAAAATTTTTTTTTCCTGCTGTATTACAAAGAAATAAATGAAACACTTTGTCCTAAAATACTGTCTATTCCACTCTTCCGAACACAGATTCATGTCACATGCTGATTCCAATGTTGTGGCTTATATTTACATTTCTAGCCTAGCAGGCTGCCAGTGGCAGGAAGAGATCTGTGTCCCCCCCGCCCACCGCCCTTCCTTAATGAGAGTTCCCTGTAAGATTTTATGTTCTCTTCAACTAAATTAGAAAAAAAACAAGACCAGCACTGTTAAGGTTTCCTCTGCCCACTGGAAGTCTGCCTGCTGGGAGGTCATATACACCTCTAGGTCCATCTCTAAGAAGTACCTCTGGGGACAGAAAAAAAATCATCAGAGACTTGTTTGGGGCTAGAGTTCAAGTTTGCTGGCTTTTCATCTTCTCATATTCAGATAATGGCTTAGAAACCCTATTCTTTTTTTTTTTTTTTAAGATTTTATTTACTTATTTGACAGAGAGAGAGATCACAAGTAGGCAGAGAGTCAGGCGGGGGAGGGGGGAAGTAAGCCCCCCGCTGAGCAGAGAGCCCAATGTGGGGCTCGATCCCAGGACCCTGAGATCATGACCTGAGCCAAAGGCAGAGGCTCAACCCACTGAGACCCCCAGGAGCTCCAGAAACCCTATTCTTTTTAACTCTTCTCTTATACCCTGCTTTCTCAGTCTTGAGAAACTTAATTAGATTTTGCCAATGTAAGTACGTCTTCTACAGAGCCACGTGACAAAGGTCCCCTAAGGTCCTGTGATAAACACAAGAAACAGCTCAAAACATTGAGTAGTTTATCTGAAAGCGGCCTAATTTCAGTGTTTGGTTGCCCAGATAGAGTTATCTCCAGAGAATCCCAGAAACTCCTAGGGTAGACAAGCAGGGACATTTGTCAGCCCCATCGACTCTCACAGTTGAAGTCCAAGTTAGCTCATAACAGAGAAAGGAGGAGAAGGTCCCAGGGAAGCAGCCAAATCGCAAGTAATTTGGCATGGTGTAATCTCGGACTGAATTTAATCACAGGCCTGGAGTTTTCAAACAATCTTTCTAGATTTCTGCAGGCAATTTACGTAATCATATTGGTGCATACATTTTTCCATTTCAATAACAAAGCCACAAAGATCTTTATGTTCACAGACAAATCTCTAATATTGTAAAAGAAAAAGAGCACGCCAATATAAACTCGCAAATTCCAAATAGGGACATGATTCTGTAATTTTCCCCTGCAGAGCCAGTAAGAATGCATTCCAGATAGAGGAAAGGGGAGGCACAGGGCTCTCCTTTGCCAACTCCCTTCCCCCACTCAGACATAAGTTTTATTCAGACGGGAGATGCTTTATTGGTCAAGTCTCTTCCATTCTGCTTTGCTATTTTGAGCTCAACTGAATATGACTTATCACAGCTCTCAGCACACATTCGTGGGGAGAGTTTTGCTTGCACCCATAGTACATACGTTTTTGATCACAACGAGCTGAGAACGCTGGCCTAAGTAGGCAGACTTGGCAGAATCCTGGACCTTGGCTATTCTATCAAGGCTAAGGAGTTCATAGTACTTTCTGGAAGTTGTTTGCTCATGGAATGAATTCAATATAAATTTATATAAGGAAGTAGAGTGAAAACAACTAAAATGATTTCTGTTCCTTTTTTTTTTTTAAAGATTTTATTTATTTATTTGAGAGAGACAGTGAGAGAGAGCATGAGCGAAGAGAAGGTCAGAGAGCGAAGCAGACTCCCCATGGAGCTGGGAGCCTGATGTGGGACTCGATCCCGGGACTCCAGGATCACGCCCTGAGCCGAAGGCAGTCGTCCAACCAACTGCGCCACCCAGGCGTCCCAATTTCTGTTCCTTTTTGATGATAGCAGAATAGACTGAACACAAAGATGGTTTATAAATTCAAGCTTATGATCACAGCGAGGGGCCACAAACCATGAACGCCAAGGAAACCCATACTAAGTTAAATGTCAGAGTCAAAGAAGATCTGCATCAAAATTAATGATATGTATTTATGGATATGCATAATCACAGTAATTGCCCGACTAGATGAGGAAAGAGGCAAAAGACAAATTTTACCAATGTTCCAAATCACCTGGCTCTGAAGGTCACCCACTGTCTCCAGTGCCACACCATCTCCCAAAGGACCAACTCCCCAAGGGCCCTGGTGTCGCAGCAAAGGCTCAGGGGCTGCAAATACCCTCTTCCTTCCACAGGCCAGGGAATGTGACATCAAGAAATGACTTCCTGCATAATTCCTGCTTGGAGGCTTCGGGAAGCCACTCAGAGTGACTGGAAACTTGTCTTTCACTGGTACAATTCCAGCAGAGTCAGGACGGGTCTGTTAAGAGGATGATGTCCCAGGAAGGCAGGGGTGTTTGTGGTAAGATGAGGGAGCGCACTGGCAGAGCAGTGGGGAGTCTGGGAAATGCACCTCCAAGTGCGTACCGGCTAATTAATTTGCTTCCCTAAAGCCTAGCACCCAAAGAACGGGAGTTTTAAGGATTATGAGGGTATTGTGGGACGAGAAAGAAAGAAAGGGAGTATAAATCAGAAAAGGTGTCCCTCAAAAACCCAACTTACTGTATCAAGAACAAGCCCTATTCTCATCACAAGGAAAAAAAAACCTTTCTTTTCTTTTTTTTTCCTTATGATTTTATTTATTTGAGAGACAAGGGGGGAGGGGTAGAAGGGGGGAGAGAGAGAGAGAGAGAGAGAGAGAATCCCAAGCAGATTCTGTCCTGAGTGTGGAGCCTGACGCAGGGCTCAATCTCAAGACCCTGAGATCGCAGCTTGAGCCAAAATAAAGAGTTGAATGCTTACCTGACGAGCCCCCCAGGCGCCCCTTCTTTTTCTTTTTTTTCTTTTGTGTGTGTGTGTCCACATGAGATCGTGCATGATCACCAGTCTTATTGTGGAAATCATTTAACAATATATGGATGTCAAGTCTTTATGCTGTACACCTTTTTTTCAGTTTTTTTTTTTTAAGATTTCTTTATTTTAGAGAGAGAGAGAGTGTGAGTAGGGGGATGGCAGGGGGAGAGGGAGAGAGACTCTCTAGCAGACAACCCACCGAGAGCGGAGTCTGATGCTCCATCTTAGGACCCGAGGTCAGGACCCGAGTGCAAACCCGGAGTTGGATGCTCAGCCGACACCCGGGTGCCCTGTCACGCTGCACAGCTTAACGTTACATGTGCGACGTCGAGTATATCTCAGTATAACTTGAAGAAAAAAATAATTAAATGGCATTTCTGGCATGTGAGAAACAGGCAGTAAATGCCACGAGGGGTGGCCCCAGCCACTCCCAAAGCCATTCGCAGCTCTTGAGCCTGCAGTAAGACAGAGGCTGCCGCGGTCCGGCTCTGCGATGGGAAAGCCCAGCATTGTGTTTTGTTTTGAGTGGGAGGGGGCAGGTCCAAGAATGTCGGTACCTTGTTTAGGATCTCTGCTTGGCTGAACCACACCCAAGAAGAATTTTAGGATGCATTCCAAAATGGAAATATACCGAACTTTCCATCCTACCACAATCATTTGGGGTAATGGGGGGTATTTTCATCCCATCTGTGTTGTAAACCCACTCTGGTCCTTTCTTGAAAGTAAATGATGACATTTCTACCAATGTATATCGATAATCTGACTTTTTTTAGCTGATACTACAAATGAAGATAAATGGATACCTCCCCTACCTAATTTCAAATGTCTTAAAATTGCCAAGAATAATAATTTCTTTGTAAATTACACAGGGCAAGTTTTTATATAATCAAAGAAGTAATTTCATTATGACAGAACTTCAAAAAACCTTCTTGTGGACAGAAAACCTTTTCATTGGAGAACAGAAACAATGGCCCTGAAATGGCTTTCGAGGAAACAAATGAAAATAATAGGCAATATATTATTTACAGAGAAAGAAAATGTTACAGGATAATCATTTTCAGAGTTACTTGTGCTATGGGATTAAAGATAACTCCTCAAAGTACTTTAAAACAGCAAAGTTATTAAGACTATAATAACTTTGTAATAAAATTTCACATGTCCAATTATGACATGTGTTTTTCATAGAGAAAACCAATTAAAGACAGCTGTGTCTTAAGTACATTTTGGACCACAGGCGCACAATGGGTCTTAACAACAGTCAGCCTTCATGCTGCCACTGATTACGAAACACACACTTTGTGAGGAGCCTTTCTTACGTGGGACCTAGCTAGACACGGAGTCCTGTCCGGTGATAGGTCTAGATCCACTCCCACAGCAATGCTGGCTTTAGAAGGCAGAAGGGATGTTGTCTTCAACCAGTTCCTACCAAGCTTTTGCTCTGTGCTGAATAGCCTTGGGGGGGGTGGGGGAGCTTTGCCCTGCACTGGGAGGCAGCGTGGTGTGGTAAACATTTCTTGTTTTTTAAATCACGAATCCCAGTTCAGAAGCCTGCCTCTTCCACTGGCCAGAGCTATGTCTTTGGTACAAACCACTTACTGTCCTGTGGTTTGGTTTGCTCTACAAGGTAAGGGACTGCCCCTTGGCTCCTTGTGGTTCTCCATGAAGGTCCATCTTATAGAAGGCTATGGAATCACTAGCTTTCTATGTCTTCCTGTGGAACTGGGTGGTTTTAAAATAGGTCTTCAAGTTCTTTGACACCCTTCCCTTTGAAAAGTGGAGTCTAATTTTCCTCCCCGGAGTGACCCTGTGGGACCTTCCAGGCTAGATTATTAAGAGCGACACTGTCTTTCTCTCACTCATTCTCGCTCTGGCTCCCCCCACTCTGTCCCGGGCGGAACGCTTTTGGATCCCTGAGCCACCATGTGAGATATCAACTACTCTGAAACCACCAGGCTGGAGAAAACCACATAAAGCAGCCCCATAAAAGCTATTTAAATCTTACAACCCAGGTGACTGACATATGAGTAAAGATGCCGGCCCCAGACACTGTCTATAACCTCAAAGGATACGTTTAACTGGAACGATGAAGCTCAGCCCTTCCTGAATTCCTGATCCACAGAAACGGTAAGAGCTATGAAATAATGACTTGTTTTAAGCTACTAATTGTTGGGGGTGGTTTGTTACGCAGCTGCAGTAACTGGAAGAGAAACTCTGACGGAATCAAAACAAGAGGGAAAACAATGCCACCCCAAGGTCAAACAAGGAAACCTTCAGCATCCACAAGAAGCTCAGGAAAAAAGACTTAGAAGTCTTCAAGAATGATGAGGGCAGTATAATTCACCAATAAATGCCACACAAAGCAGCACTGGAATAATCAGCTCTTTTTTTCCAATCACACCTTCATTTTCAAATGTCTATGAACATTTTTCCACATCCATGGCTAAGAGAAAAATAGTAAGAACGACCCTAAGTGGGGGCAGCTGCGTGGCCCAGTTGGTTGGGTGTCCAACTCTTGGTTTCATCTCAGGTCATGGTCTTGGGGTTGTGGAACTGAGCCCCGTGCTGGGCTCTGTGCCCAGCAGGGGGTCAGCTGGAAGATTCTCTCCCTCTGCGCCCCCCACCCCCGATTGCATGCAGGCTCACTCTTTCTCTCTTAATAATAAATCTTAAAAAAAAAAAAAAAAAAGGAAAAGGAAATGACCCTAAGTGGAACCACTTAAACCTACCAGCAAGGCCAAAGGTAAAGGAAAGTGGTGGGACATCATTCTGTCATTTCCATGCAGGCACTGATAGAACTGCCTGCTGGGCTGCCACCGCATGCCTTCCGTCACAGACTGGGGAGCTGATAAAATGCAAGTGTTTTCCAAAGTACACTTCCCAGCAACTCGGAAAAGTAGGACTACTCCTTTGAAAAGGACAAGGAAAGAGCTGGAGTCCAGTTAGAAATGTGGCTCCTACCACTGGCCCAAAGTTAGAGAGTTGTGATAGCCTGTGTATCCTGGTGAAACGGACCCAACGGTGAGGCTGAGGAGATATCAACAGCGGCCTGTGGGCAGGATTTAACCACAAACCCACTCTTTCTTCCTGGCCCACTCAGTGTTTCCAAAACTGGAAATTTCATATAAAAAGTCTAGATTTCTAGTTTCTCTTGAAGCACCGGACTTCGGTCCTGAGTGTGACTTACCACCTGACCTCCATCCCTGGAGGACAAGCTGTTTCTCCCTTTAGAAAGAGCATGTCCTATTTGTCGCAATTCCCCCACTAGTGCTCTAGACTTGGGCTCACTTCACTTGTTCACTTTACATTTCTGTCCCTATGGTCACCAAAGTTTTTGTCTGGTGACCTATACCAAGAGAAGGGCTTCCGACTTAAAACCTCCAGATGATTTTTCATAACTATAGGTTTGAAATCTTTGGTGCTTTAGAAATTCCAATAAATTCTGCTGCTGTGCCTTTGTCAATTTCTTTCCCTAAACTACATATGTGGGACCATGACAAGCATATCCCTAATGGTTATGCAAGTCCTCCTACAACCCTATTGAACATTAGGGTGATCAGCGTGACTTCGGAAAAATATACCAAGTGTTTCTGATACATCCAAATTATCTTTAAAATGCAAACTGTCCATACAGTAGTCAAGCATTCCGAGTCCAGATTAATACATAAAAGAAATAATTGCCAGTCCGCTGTGGGATGAGCATGGACAGAAAAAGAGCAAGGTCAACAACATATTGTAAAGTAAGACAATGGAATTACTTACCACAGACTATCTTCAAGGCAATTTCTAATGAGAACTTAATTGGGTAATGAGGGCATTTCTGAGAGATAGAGACCAGCATTTGCAGGGTGTGTTAGAGAAAACAAAACAAGACAGAACAACTCACCAATTCCAGACATTGTCTGTGGCCATAGGCAGCAGCGTAATGTACGCTATTGTAACCTTCCTTGTCCCGGATCGATGGATTTGCATCATTTTGAAGCAGAAACTCTAGACATCTGTCAGTATAAAAATGAGGTGTTATTTCAGAAAACATCTCTAGACCAGAAGCAATACTTTATGTAGATATCTTCCTATTATGAATGTTCCACAAAGCACTTTGTGAATTTAAGTGTTTCTTTAAAAATCCTCCGGCAGTGAGGGTTTATGTACTGGAAGTTTTATATGTGTGTGTGTGTGTGTTTCTGTCTTAGCTTCAGCTTAAATTAGTCATTCTAGAATTCAGGAAAGGCTTTAGGAAGAAGAGGGTGGTTAAGTTTATTGGGAGGGAGAAAGAAATTATCCATGACTATCTCCTCCCCACTGAGTTGTTTTAAGGTCATCATCAGTATTGCATATCTATCCAACACAAGGCTCATATCTGGACTCTGTTCTATTAAAACGATCCAATTGTCTCCTCCTGCGTTGATAACACAATGTTTGGGGATTTTCTACAGTTGACGTACAATGTTATATTAGTTTCAGGTCTACAACACGGTGATTTCAGAATTCTCTACATTACGCAATGCTCACCACTCTGGGTACGGTCACCTTCTGTGACCACACACCGTCATTACAATATTATGGACAGAACTCCCTATGCTGTACCTGTCATCCCCATGATTTATGTATCTTACAACTGGAAATGGGACCATGTAAAGCCCTTCACTTTTCCGCCCAACCCTCCACCACTTCCCTTCCAGAAACCACCAGTTTGTTCCCTGTACTTAGGAGTCTGTGTCTGGTTTTGTTTGCGCATTTCTTTTCTTTTTTAGATTCCACACATAAGTGAAATCTTAGGATATTTGTCTTTCTCTGTCTGACCTGTTTCACCTAGCATAATAAAGAATAATTAGGTCTTTTTTCCCTTTTTACCTTTTTTTAAAAATTATGTTAGTCACCATACAGTACTTCATTATTTTCTGATGTAGTGTTCCATGATTCATCATTTGTGCATGACACCCAGTGCACAGAACCTGCCGGCCATCAAGATTAGAAGAGAGGCACCTGGTGGCTCAGCAGGTGAAGCAAAGTTAAGCCTCAGCCTTCGGCTCAGGTCATGAATCCCAGGGTCCTGGGATGGAGCCTCACATCGGGCTCCCCGCTTGGCGGGGTGCCTGCTTCTCCCTCTCCTCCCCACTTGTGCTCTGTCACTATCTCTGTCTCTGTCTCTGTCCCTCAAATAAATAAAATCTTAGAAAAAAAATTACTGAAAATGAGTTCTAGAGCTCCACATTCAAAAGATGAAGTCTCAAATTTAACAAAGATGTGCTCAGCCCATTGTAAGAAGAGAGAGGGGTGTACTTTTAACCTTGCAATTGAAGACTCCGCGGTCAATCAAAAGGTTGGAAAATGAAAGCTAGAAAGAATAAGAAAATAACAACAAGGAAAGAACTTAAGAATAGCCCAAACAATAAAGAGATTAAAGGAATGGGTGAACATTTAAATAATACAAAGGATTAATTCTGTAACCACATTTGAAGAGAGAGGCTTAAATTGCATCATTATGTATAGACTAGAATAAAATAATAAATAATAAGCTTAAAAAGCCTTTTCTGACAAAGTTGTAATTTTTCCAAAAAAGCTACAATCTTTACAGTAGGTTGGAGGAAGGAGCTCCACCTTCGCTGAAATGCCTCCAACTCCAGGACACGCGTGTGTCCTGCATGTACGGAGCTCTGTTCCAGGCCTGTTACAAAGCGTACAATCCTGCTGCTTAAAAAGGGAATAAGTAGTCAGGAGCCGCACTCCGTAATTTCAGTTTTCTATCTGCGGCATTGGGACAAACATGTCCTTCACAAAGTCAAATTTCTGCAGTTTACTCAAACACTTTATTTTTGGTTTTGTTTTTATTTCTTTTTTTTAAAGTTTTTATTTTAATTCTAATTAGTTAACATACAGTGTAATATTAGTTTCAGGTATAAAATAAAGTGATTCCACACTTGATCTTAGCCAAACGCCTGGGTGGCGCAGTTGGTTGGACGACTGCCTTCGGCTCAGGGCGTGATCCTGGAGTCCCGGGATCGAGTCCCGCATCAGGCTCCCAGCTCCATGGGGAGTCTGCTTCGCTCTCTGACCTTCTCCTCGCTCATGCTCTTTCTCACTGTCTCTCTCTCAAATAAATAAATAAAATCTTAAAATAAAGTGATTCCACACTGCCATACACCATCCTGTGACTCAAACACTTTAAAATGACACTCACCTACTTTTTGGCATAAGGCAAAAGGAGTAAATAAATCACACACAAACACAATTAAAACACATTTCAATTTCTAAAAAACTGATGAAAGACATACATTTTTTTAAACCAAAAATCTACATGTCGTGTGATTTATCCATAAAATGCTCCATATTAAATCAAACTAATACTGGAGTCCTAATATCATGCAGTCTTTGGTGATTTGCACCTTAAAAGGAAGTCTTTTTTTTTTTTTTGTAATTAAATGCCCATGGACAGGCTCCCAGGTCTGACTCATTTTAAGCAGCATTGGGCTCCTGAAATAAAATCCTTCAACAGGAATAACATTGTAGCGGACACAAAATCCCCAGCTTCTGAAAGAGCTACATTCTAAAAATCAGTTGGCGAATTTAACATGTAATTTGAAAAACACCTGGACTTGCTCCCAAAGAGTTATTTACGCCAGGACAGAGCCGTGCGATGCTACCGACAGCAGTCTTGGGAAAAACAACAGTACTACAGAGCCGGAACATTCTCTATATTGTTTGTGAGGGGACATAAATTCCAGTTTTAACTGGGGATGCTTGTCTTTTCTCCTCCCAGGCCATGGCCAGCAATTTGGGGACCAAAGCTGCAAAATCAAGACATGCCCTTTAAATCAGGACTGCATTCGGGTGAGAGGTGGGGCCCTGCACGTAGGCGCCCTCAAGCCAGCAGATTCCCTGCCTTCCCCTGCTTGTCCTTTTTCCCTCTCCACAGCTGATTTTTTTTTTTTTTTAGATTTTATTTATTTGAGAGAGAGAGAGAGAGAGAGGGAGAGAGCACAAGCACTCAATGACTGAGTTGAGTGTGTTTTAACTTTAACTTTTATTTTTTTAAAGATTTTATTTATTTGATAGACAGAGATCACAAGCAGGCAGAGAGGCAGGCGGGGGGGCGGGGGGAGCAGGCTCCCTGCTGAGCAGAGAGACCGATGCGGGGCTCGATCTCAGGACCCTGGGATCATGACCTGAGCTGAAGGCAGAGGCTTGACAACTGGGCCACCCAGGCTCCCTCCCCGTCAGATGTCAAGAGGGCTGCTCTGCACTGGGCAAGCTGCCATTTCGCTGGAGGAGAGGCATTTGCTGAGGTGGCTTAAGATTCTACAGCCTTTGAATACCATTAAGTTTGGAACTTCAGGGCCAAACCTCGGTCATTGTTTTACTATGTGTCCTTTCCCCACCCCAGGGACAGCCTGTATCAGGGCCACACTGTCTAACTCTCCGCTCCACCATGGTCTGGACATAGGAAGAGAGCCCAGTGGACAGCGGGAAGATCCCAGAGGGGACACAAGCCTTCGGGTGACAGAGAAATTGGCTCCTCCGACAGCTGGAGAGGAGAATAAACGCGTTAGGAACCGTGCGTGCCGACTCTTAGAGCACCCCCTCCCCAGGCCCCACAGAGCGGGACACGGAGTGTGGACGGTGCTCATTCATTTGCTCATTTTTTAACAAACAGTTCCCGAACCGCCCTGACACACTGGGCACTGCTCTAGGCGGAGCACGACCTTCGCACGGTGCCTTGTCACACAGGAGGGACTCTCGGAGGACGAAGCATTAGTGCTTCTTATGCATCAGCACCCCTGGGTGACGGCAGCGACTCCCAGCTCTTGTCACAACCCAGGCTGAGTCTCTACCAGAAGCCAGAGAGGGGCAGGTGGGCTGCGGTGGGGCAGGGGGTGTTTGTGAGCTGCGCTGTGTGTGCGCTGGGGGGGCGCCGGGCACAAGCAGTGTAGTTCACATGGAATCTCAGAACATTTCTTTCTAGAACCTGCCAGATAGTCACCCCAGGTCATTAAAGGAGAGCCTAAGGCCCCGGGGCGGGGGGGGGGGGGCTTAACATGTGTCCTGACGCATAGGATACGTGGCAGAGTCAAACACCGTATTTCAGACTCGGAGAAACCGCGGACCCGTCCCGGAGAGGAGTCTCAGTCAGGCTCCAACTTTAGGAAGAGTTTCTTGTGTGAAAACAGCATGACCGAAGGATATATGAAAAGAATCATTTCTTCTTCACTAAAGGCAAGCCCGTATCACTTCCTCAAGATCCCAGATAAAGCCCCCAAACAAAAGACTGGCCGCCGCGGCAACCAGAAAAGCAGACGCGCATCAGGGACCCCATCCTGCGCTCTAAGCCGAGCAGAAACTTACAGCGCAGCCTCCTTTTCCTTCCGCTCTCGGGCTCTCTCAAGTTCTTCTGAGTTTTCATGGGCGTTTCCTAACAGAGTCTTACTTCTCAGCATTAGGGAAAGAAAAAAAAATTACAATTATTTGCTTTCATGGCACGGTCGCTCGCAACTTTGATCCAACCTAGATCTCAACGACTCTTCCCGCAACCCAAAAGAAATGAGCATCACCGGTCTTTTCAGAGAGGACACACGTGGTTCCCTTAAAGGCCATTCCTATCCTCTTCCACGGAACCCAAGTGAGAAGGTGGCTTTCCTCAAACTCCCACTCAGGAAAGGGCGAGTAAGACATCAAGTCGTCCACCCTTCCACGAGTGTCCTAAGCTCCCCGCGTAAACAGGAGGTTTACACTTCCCTGACTCCTTCCACGTGCCTCGCTGCCTCCTTGGCAGCTCAGCACCACGTTTACCGAGGAATGGGGTTCCAGTCACCCCTCAATGGCCAGAGCAAGCTTTCGTCACCAGGGATTCCTTTTTATAGCTCTTGACACATGACAGGTCCTCGTTCCCCCAGTTTATTCTAAGAGAACAGCACAGAGCCTGCTACGGAGTAGGTTCTCAATAAATGTTTGCTGAATTAATAACCGGCCTGGCTATCAGAGCCCGAGGGCAGCTCTGTCAGACTTGCCAGCAGTGTATCAATGTGAGGGGGATTTGAAAACTGATTTCCAAACTGGAAATACAGGTCATAATCCATCACGGAATCGTGAAATCAATTTCGTGGGTCGCAATATTTTGTTGCTTTTTTTTTCTTAACAAAATAAAAGAGAAGATATCAGAATGCATCACACACAGTCAAGGTAAATATGGTCTTGTGAAATTTTGGCAGCCTTTTTACATTTATATTTAAAACATACCTATTTAAGTATGGATGCTGGGTCATGATGTAAAATGTATTTCTTACTGTGGGTCACTGTAAAATATCTGAAAGCCACAGCTGTACACGAAAAGAACTTTGCACTGACCCAGAATCAATTCCATAGCATAGCGCAGCACGTAAGTCAATAATTCTCCAAACGGGGACACTAAAAAGCATTCTGGTCCTCGAGTCTTTGAGAGCAATCTCAGAGGCTGTAGGCTGGCACCGAGGCCTCCCCCCTTTCCCACTTGAACTGGCTTTCTGTTCCTAGGCACCTAGAATCCAAACATGCGCAGGGCACCAACTTCCTCTCCTCCAGCTCCTGAAAGAGCATCCGTGCCCAGTTTGGAACAGTGCCAATTTTGCACACTGACGCTGCATTTCAAGGCTTATGGGATTGTATATACACGAATACTTCCACCATGTGATGAATCTATTAGCAAATATTAAGTGTGAGGGCAAATGAAGCATTTAAATGGTGATGAAAACTGTAGCATATGACAAAATAAATTATGACTGATTATGAATGAACTGAAAACCTGGACTTGACAGCCCCACTTGGCATTCAACCCAAAGACCAGAGAAGAGAAACCATGGGGCAGTGACACGTGATAAACATAAAGTGAGCAGAATGGGAAAAGCAGGGTTAGGGATGAGGCAATTCTAATTCCTCTGGGTCTGAATGAGAGACATTCTTCATTCACAGTTTCCAGGAGGCAGCATGAAGAGAACTCAGCAAACCCTCCCCCTCTCCAGTCAGACCCCCAAAGGAAATTTGAGCAAGGCCGTTTTTACTTTCTATCCATGTCTGATGCAGCAGCATAGTGCAAAGCTGTCCGTCCCCAGTCATCTGTTTCATTAACGTTGGCCCCTGTGGTCACTAATGTCTCAATACAGTGGAAATGACAATTTGCAGCTGCATAGTGCAAAGGTGTCCTGAAAAACAGACAGCAATTTGTTACTTCATTCATCTGATAAACAGACCCTCCCCCAATCAGCAGGAGCACTGACAGCAGTATTCCCAGGAGTGGGGAAAGCTCTTCAGCTCTCAGAGTGTAGAGGCCAAGGGACATGCCTTCCTTTGACTTTCTAAGTTGGAGATGAGGCCACAAAGACAGGGCCTCAGACAAGGACACCTACCCGGGGATCTCGTCTTTCTTTCCACTCCCAGGGCCTGTCCTGGTGCAGGTCTACGCTAGTGCTCTTTTGGACTAATGCAATACCATCCCTATTGGCCTCCTTAGCTCTAATCAAACTTCCATCCAATTTCTAGTTGGTATGAGTGAAGAACGAGATTTTCTAAGTTCTGCCACCCACACACAACATCCTGATCTAAAACCGTCAGTCCTCTCTGGTGAGCAAAGCCTTGATTCCTTAGTCTAAAATCAAAGACCTTTCCAAGCTGGGCTCAAATTACTTTCCTAAACTTTCTCTCTGCCCCCCTACATGAACCTATCACTGCATCCAAGTGGGTCACTTGAAGTTTGTCTAATCATGTCCACATCTCCCCTACCTTTCCCCATGTTGTTTTTTTCTTCCCTGGCATGTCCTCTCCTGAATGTCCTCTCCTCTTCCACCCACCAAAACCTCAAAGCTTCTTAAGTTCCAGAAGTTCTCCTTCCCTTTTGTCTGAGATCATGCAGCTCCTGTCTGGTGTCTCCTGAGGTCTCATCTCACACTGCCTTAACTTTAGCTCTCGGTATTGTCTCATCTTCTCCATTGAACTATAAGACCCTTGGGGGTAGGGATATAGATTAAAGGGAAGAACAATGTCCAAGGACTCAAAAGCCCTGTGTTGTAGTCCAGACAGATCTATAAAGGGCAACAAACCACATCCCTCTCTGGGCCTGGGCTTCCTCGTCTTCCTTCAATAATGACCCGTGAGCAGCTGCCCCCAACATTTAGTTTAGGTCAAAAACTCCTGATATTTTACACATACATGGAAATTTACTACAGGTATAACTCATTTAGTTTCTCCGAGCTCAATTTCTTCATCTATTGAAAAGGGTAAGAAGCACCCGCATTTATCTCACAGAGTTGTTATGGAAAACCAAGTGGGTAACAGGAAAATACAAGCACCTTGCCAAGAGTAAGGGACTGCAGAAACATGAATTCGCTAGCCAATAGTTAGGGAATAATGAGCAAATGAAATGCTAGAAATAAAATAACTTTATCTCAAGAACTATTTATTAATTTTCAAACACCACTCTTTCATATCTTACAGTCAATGTATGGGCACTTTTTCTTGTTGAGTTTCTCCTTGCTCATCCAAAAACAGGAAAATTGTAAGCACTTTACATAGTGGACTGTTTGTGTTTTCATTAATAGATGCAAAACTATTGGGCACCAACCATGTGGCAGAGCCCATAGGTAAAGAGAAAAGGAGACCCAGTCCTGGTGCTCAGGAGCCCCACGGTCAGGGGAAGGGAGAGACAGGAGAGCCAGGGTCCACTAGAACAGTGTGATGTGTGTTCCCGTTGTGGAGTAGGGAGGTCCCAGGGGAGCAGAGAGGAGGAGCAGTCCCGCCAGCAGGGGCAGGAGGTGTTACCTGACAGAAATCTGGAAGGGTGGGTAGGCATTAGTCTAGGCAGGTTGGGAAGAGAAGAAATCTGTTGTAACTTCAAGAACCAGGGTGCACGTGGAGAGGAGGGGATAGAGAGATGCTATGGGAAAAGACCAGAAGAAGACAAGACACAGCTAGCACTTCCAAACAGAAGCCAAGAGAGGACATGCCTGCCTTGGGGCTTGCGTCTGCCTCGTGGGTGTCTCGCTACAAAAAGGGATTTCCTTCTGAGCACGGAATCTCCCTAGTTAGCTTCCCTGTTTGCCATTTCACTGCAACACGATTCCAGAAGGACTGCTCCCCACCCGTCACTGAGGCACTGAAGCAGAATTCCCCGTTTACATACCTCCCACACTTGTCCTTTTTATGGAAATCTGCTCCGCTGCTCTGCAAGAGTTTTATACATTCCACATTACTAGAAAGACAGGGAAAACCTCATTAAGATGGTACAGGTCAACTGCTCGGCTATCTTCAGACAGAGCTGATTTTGGTGAAGTGTGCGGCCAAGATGAAATGAGAGCTCCGGCTTTAAATTCTGCTAATGCAAAACCAACCTGAACATCTTAGAGGAATGGAACATTGCAAGGATTTAAAGTTCCAAGCTAATAAATTGATGCATTAAAGAGCTTGATGGAATGTTTCCAATTCCAAGACCAAGGTATTTAATGATGATTACATGGCTAAACCTTTAGTGGTGTTTTCATCGTGTAGCCCGAGAATCTCTTTCAAAACCATCAAGAGTTAAGGAAACAACCCCTTACACCTATGATGGCTTCATGTCACCTCTACACAATGAGCCAGAATGGAGAAACATTACGTTTTATCACAGGAGAATGAATTCACCGTGATAACCATTTTCAACCCAGACTCTCCATAATGGGAAGTAAGACAGCTGCATTTCCCTGTCCTTGTAATATAGGTAAATAAATGTGCAAAAAATAAAAGGACAAAAATAATGTAAGGGGGCACAGTGATCTTCCAGAGCTTCTTTGTCACTCTCAGAAGCAATAAATCATGTTTAGTAGAGATAAAGGACCCACTGAAGTGAATTTTCCAATTGAAGGGCATGTCGCTAAATATTAATTGTAATAGGAGTTTCAGATATGAACCCAGGATGGTGC
Source organism: Neogale vison (assembly GCF_020171115.1). NCBI lineage: Eukaryota > Metazoa > Chordata > Mammalia > Carnivora > Mustelidae > Neogale > Neogale vison. Next base: position 9,372,748 of record NC_058093.1, read on the forward strand.
ATGGCCAAGGTCTGATAATTTTTTTAAATGTCGGCATAAAAAGAGACAATCACCCATTATTATTCTACACTTGGAGGGCTGAGAGGCAGTCTAGGATTTACTGTTTTATTATCATTTTAATATGAAAAATGATCTCATTAACAAGGAACCCGAGCAAGGCTCTCCCACCCCCCCACTCACTCTTTGTAGTCACCTTTCTCAGAGAACCCACTGTTTCAGTCCTAAAATATAAGAACTTTCTGGGACCATGATGTGTTGGTGTTGCCTGCCAGTTGAGGTAAAAGCACCTGTCTCTTACTGAATGAAGCCAAAGGAACAAAGGCAGAGGCAGATCTAGGTGTTTGGCTTATGAAGGTCATTCAATTTTGGGAGAAGGTTGGGGAGAAGGAGAGTGATTTAAAAAATAAGACATAATTATGAATATAAAACTGAATACAAAATTTTGGAAGGGACCCCTGCAAGTAAGGGCTCTAAAGCTTCCCAGTCAACCCACCTCTGATAAAGAGGTGATGCCTTTGATAATGTACAGATGACAAGTAGAGAAGCATCGCTGTTCCCTGAGGCCTAGCAGACTGATTGAGAACTAATACCTTACCCAAACAAGGTCACCCGAGGGAGGCCATGTTTGGTCAATGTCTGGTCATATATTGAAACACACTGACCAAAGCCGTAGTCTCACCACTGATATGAAAAAGGGGGTCTGGGGGTGCCTGGGTGGCTCAGTGGGTTAAGCCACTGCCTTTGGCTCGGGTCATGATCTCAGGGTCCTGGGATCGAGCCCTGTATTGGGCTCTCTTGATCAACAGGGAGCCTGCTGCTTCCTCCTCTCTCTCTGCCTGCCTTTCTGCCTACTTGTGATCTCTCTCTGTCAAATAAGTAAATAAAAATCCTAAAAAAAAAATTAAATTAAATTAAAAATAAATAAATAGTAAGTACCTTCACTAAAATTAAAAAAAAAAAAGAAAAAGGGGGTCTGATGAAAAATGCTCTTTACAACTTAAAAAAAAAAAAAGCAAGGATTAAATTGTTTCTTGCCTATCCCTTGAGTTTCTTTGCCCTTTAGTCACATTTAACCATTGACGTACTTAAAAATCAGTTTTGAAATCAGGACAAAAATATCTGTCAATAAACATGAACTAACTCAATCTTGGATTCCTTTGATCATTATCCACCTACCAGTGACAAAAAAGGAAAAACTTAGGAACAAATCTCAAATTGTTTTCTTTTGGTAGAGTGCATATCAGGTAAGTACATATTCTATAGGCTGAAGACCTACAATTAAAAAAAAAAAGAAAAGAAAAAGAAAGAGAGAGAGAAGAGAAAACGAAAGAAAACAATTCTCTCTATGAGGTGGGCTAACAATTTTTCTTAGGAGGAACAAACTTTCAATTAATATGGAAATGCGAAAGTGCTATTTGGCGTCGGTAGAAATGATTCTTACCCATCTAAGGAGACTGCTTGTGATTCACAGACAACTTAAGCCAAGTAAGAGAAATGAGGAGTTAAGTCATGAAGGGAGAAGGGAAACGGCTAACTACTTACCCTCCTGCGGCAGCAGCATGAAGGCACGTTCTTCCAAATTTATCTGGGGTGTCTATTTCAAAGCCTGCAGACAGCACGTGCTCATTACTAAACAAGGATACTATGCTATACTTTTGTCCTAGTTAAACCACAAGAAACATTGCAGAGACAGAAAAATCAGTTAGTAGAAAAACCAGAGTGCAAGCAATTGTAGTCAGAAAGAGGTTGTCATGGAAACGAATGGTAACTGCTCAAGCTTGGCAATTTTATAGGAAGAACCGTGAAGTCTAGAAGAATTTATTTTCACATTCAGCCCTGGGTGAACCACAGCCCCATATTTCAATCCCAGGATAGAAATTTATGAAACCAATTGGAGATAAGTAGGGCACTAGACAGGCAGACAGAACACATGGAGAAAACATGGACAGCCAAGGAGGAATCTTAACATGCTGGGGTAGATATTTTCTTATGTGTATTATTAGCTTTCAGTTGGTTTAAGATTTGGGAAACATGCTTTCATGCAGGGACGATTTTTTAAACATGCCAAGAGCAGTGAAGGCAGAATCAACCATAGGTAAAGCACTTAAAAGGAAAAAAAAAATGCCTCTGGGATGTCTGTTGAATTAATTCATAAACAATCTTTGCCTTGCAGACCTCTATCACCTTTGAAAGCCAGGAACTTCTTAATACAGGGAGGTTGGCAGAAGCAGTGATAAGAAAGATTAGCAAAGCTCCAAACCAGGAAAAATGTGTTGGTTCCAAATAGACCCACATTTAAAAAAATAAAAATTAAACCTAGTTGGAGGGGCTCACACCATAGGGATTTATCAGAGCCCACAGTATAACGCGGTATTTCTACTGTCAAAATGTGGCAGCTTTGGCCTTTTTTCCTTTGTTGAAAATATTAACTGTTCAATCCACCCTTTCAAGCCTCAAAAAATTTTCCCTGATTCCGACAAACTTCCGCTAAGCTGTGGCCCCCCCCTGCCTGTCTCTCACGCCGGATCACCCATGATTTAACTGGAAAAACAGGCAAGACTGTCATTCCGGGCCAGGAACAACTACACTCAAACAGCCGCGACACCAAGCACGGCTGGGAGCTGTCCGCAGACCAGGTAACGGATGACACAAAGCACAGGCAGCCGCTTCCTCGGGCCAGACACCCAGAGCCACGCGGCTCCTTCCAGGTCACGTTAAGCCTCGGCTGTGGGAAGGGGTTACTTACCCGACGACAAAAGCTTTCTGCAGCAGTCCGAGTGGGCGTTTAGGGCTGCTAAGTGCAAAGGGAACATGCTATGGATTCCACACCTGAGGAGGGAAAAAAAGAAAAAAGAGCGGCTCAGGGGGACATCTCAGATAAATGCAGAAGGACAGTAACGTTTCTGGAAGTTCTTGGATGAAAACTAAATCCACAACACCTCACTTCGAGGCCCTTGCCTGAAATAATTTCATGATCCCTCCACTCAGGAAATAATTGTGCAATCATTTTCCACCTTAACGTGATAAAATCCTGAACCTGGACCAGAATGAAAAACCCCTGACAATAGGAAAGTACCTTTTTCAGATAATGTTTCCTATAAAGGGTGATGCTGTATTTCAGATTAATTTACCTTTCTTTCTTTCAGCTGAGTAATTTTATGTCAGCAATCTGTTTTATTCAGTGACCTGTTTTATTCCTTGAATTGGTAAAGAAACACTATTGACCTATTATGTCCCAAGTACTTTGCTGAGAGTTACTAATGGCTGTACTATCGATATCACAATGTTGGATGCAAATAAAAACTGATGTTGACCTTTTGCAGGTGCAACTTCATCTTCCTACCGGACTTTTATCCGGCATATCACCCACATCAGGACACCGTCACGAAAACACACTGCAGCAACAAACGTCACCTGGCACACACGGCATAAATCTAGCATACTTTCCCTAACAGTATTACAGAAAGAATCTAGAAAAGGACTTTTTAGACTGATACCCTTTCCTAAACAGTCCCCAGGATGATCCCTTAAGGGACAGGCGCCTTTTGATAGTAGTGCTTTTTCCTTTAAAATCAAATCCTCCGGGCGCCCAAGTGGCTCAGTGGGTTAAAGCCTCTGCCTTCGGCTCAGGTCATGATCCCAGGGTCCTGGGATCGAGCCCCACATCGGGCTCTCTGCTCAGCAGGGAGCCTGCTTGCTCCTCTCTCTCTCTGCCTGCCTCTCTGCCTACTTGTGATCTCTGTCAAATAAATAAATAAAATCTTAAAAAAAAAAAAACAACTAAAAATAAAATCAAATCTTCCTTGGGGCGCCTGGGTGGCTCAGTTGTTAAGTGTCTGCCTTCAGCTCAGGTCATGATCTCAGGGTCCTCTCTCGAGCCCTGCTTCAGGCTTTCTGCTCAGTGGGAAGCCTGTTTCTCCCTCTCTCACACCCCCTGCCTATGTTCCCTCTCCCGCTGTGTCTCTCTCTGTCAAATACATAAATAAAATCTTTAAAAAAATCAAATCCCATCTTCCTCTTGCCCATCACCTCTCCTCACCCAAAGCCGGGCGCTGAACTGTCATCCTAACGAGCAGCAACATTGGGGGGTTCCGGTGTTCTCATAAGCATTTATAATGCTAGTGCTCATTTCTCAGAACATCCCGTTAGAGTCAAATAACGTATTTCAAAACTTTGCAAGCCCTCCGCATAACACAAGTAAGTATGTGTATTTCCACCTGCAGCATCAATGACGTCAGTTCCTTCTCTGGCACAAAGTCGCCCCTTTTCAGATCGCACAATTCATTAAGAAACACGTACGGTTGGAGTGGGTCAGGTTTCAGATATGTGACTTTTATTTGCTATCTCAAAACTTCCGATGATGGGTGTGAACGTGTCAAAGCTTAAACGTATTCCCAACTATCTAATGGTGCTCAGCGCTCTGCCAAGTCCTTGTCTGCTAACAATTAACCACCTCTCTCTCCATGAAAACTTCTCTCTGTGTATTGGTGTCTTTGTTCAGTCTCTCCTCTGCTGGTTTTCCTTTCCCTATATGGAGATTTCCAACCCACGGTCTATAATAGCTGGCATCCATCAAGAGCCGCAATTTGCTTGTCTTCTGGGCAGCGTCACGCAGAGGGGAACTGCTTGTAATTGCCTCTCTCATCATTGACAAAAAAAATTCTGAAAGGCAATTGCACCAGTGACAACCTTGATGTTCGTGGCAAGGAAGCGGCATTGGGGGATGGGAGAGAGGCTTTCCCATCTATGCTGCATTTACATTGTCCTCTTGAAGCCAGGGAAACAGTGATTTTTAAAAAATGTATAATGTGTTTTAAAAACACATTATTAAGTGGAATTTTAAGCCGAGGAGTCTGTACCTAACCACTTTATTTGTATAGGGCAAGTAAGGAAAAATGTGATGATATTACTATTTCTGGACATTTGTAAGAGAAAATCAGTATTTTCTAGGATGGCTTTAAGTTCTTGAAGGAATATGCCTGGGATTGGGTGAGATTTCCCAAGATTTCTTTGAGCCTTCCCCATTCTTTAACTGTAACTTTAATAAAAATATATTTGTGTACAAATACATAATCTACAAACTATAAATATATTAAAACATTTTATATATATACATATTATATATACATACATATACATACATATGTATATATACATAATATAATACATATTTCATAAAGATACAAAAAATACATATCTTTACATACAATAATATAAGCAAATGAATTAGAGAAAATAGCATTTAATTCTACAAGTAATCAATTAGGAAAAACATAAAAGGTGTAAGTGATAATATAACAATAACAGCACGGTAACATATTCCGTAAATTTCATATGAAAATTTCTAATCAACTTTGACACTTAACATCCTTGTCTTCAGATAATTCATCATACTCTACATTAGCTAATTCCTTACCTTTTTTCCTATTACTTATAAACTTGAGAAGCTAAGGGGGGTAGAACTATTCTAAAAGGTCTAGCAACAATTCTGTTTGATATATATTTTTTATTCCATCATTCATTAAAAAATCACTATCTCAGTGTAGGTTTGAAAACACATTAATTTAGACTCAAGTACCACTGACATTTGAACTTGAATGTGATACTATGGTTCAAACACGAAAACTAAACATCAGGCCAAGATTGGAAATAAAAGTCGAATTCAGGATCTCTGAATCACTTCAGAAATGATTCACGTATTTCAAGATAAAATTATTCCTTTATTGTTATAAAGTAAGACTGCTTATAAAGGCAGAGCCAAAAAACCTTTAGCAGGGAAATTAGGGTTTGGCTGTCCTAGGCAAATAAGAAGCGTCACTCTGACTTCATCAGATAATACATCAAAGAAGATCAAGAAATAAAGATGTCAGATAACACTAAACTTAACAGTGCATAAATTACAAGAAAGAGGAGACCAATTCCAGCTACAATGCTACATTTATTTGACCAGTCATAAAATTAATGGGACACATTTGTATTAGCTATTTCTAATTTAGCTGTTAGCTGGCATTTCCTGGCCAGTTATTTCAGAATAAATGAGGTCAGAATCAATTGTGGACAGCTACTAGAGGTAAGGAAAGGGCTTGCGTACTATCAGAACATCAGTTCCTTTAAGCTTTCCCCTTGGCGTCAGAGAGCTATGGCCGTTCCTTCCCACTTCCAGTGCTCTCCAGAGCCTTCCTTCAGGCTATGTGCTGAAAAACACTGTAGTTACGGTGATGGAGTCAAAAAACTTTGGGTCTGAGTCCTAATCTTGACACTTGCCAGCTATTTGATCTTTGGCAAGTACGTAATGCTTCCCTATACCAGAAAACAAATATCATAACACTGTTGATTTTATAAAGCAACTGTAACTAATTAATTAAACTAATTAATAATTAGCAATTAAACTAATTAGTAATGCACCCAAGTGCTAACAGAAGGACTGGACCATGATAAGCCTTAACCATACAAGTTAGTATTGCCTTTGAAATTATTATTGCCCTTGAAATTATTATTAGCTTAGTGGGATAATCAGCAGCCTATGAGTTTTGAAGTCTTATCAGGCTGTGATTCCTTAAAATCAGGTTTGTGACCCTTAAAAAGCCAAGAAAAAATTGTGATCAACTAGCATTTCTGTTATCTTTCTACATCTCAGAATTCTTTTTTTTCTTTTTATTTATTTTTTAAATTTCTTTTCAGTGTTCCAGAATTCATTGTTTATGCGCCATACTTGGAATTTTTTACGGTGCTTATCTCACAAGTCTCCTAGGGCAGGTGGACTGGTTTAGTTCTGTCCACTCAGCAGTGAGATTTTATGCTTCTTACTTGACGGATCAACCCAAATCAAAAAATCAGTTTCCTATTAATTTCACCTACGTCATTCTGAGTATTCGTCACACACCCCTAAGCTGGAGGCATTGGGTGTAAGGGGCAGCAATGAGGCCTGGTCCTTGCTGTTTGCAACCTACTGACACTTGCAGTGGTTTCTTTCGAATCAAGACCAAACACTAACGCAGCTTACAAGCCGCTTCTGGGTCCAGCTGTTGCTTCATCGACCAGTACTCTAGAACCGCAGTGACTTCTGTCCCTTCCTCCTGGAGAAACCAAGGCTCTATCCTGCCCACGGCCTTTCTGGGCACACGTGGGTGTCTCGAGAAACTCACCTTTCTGCCGCCTTCTCACGGCCTCTCCCAAGCTTGTTGGTGCATCTCTGGGGGCCGCCGGCAACACCCTTGGGCTCTCATGAGTTCTCTGTGGGGATCTTTAAACTGTCTTTTCCTTTTGATCATAACCTAAAGCGAGTGACCTAAGAGCACGCTTTGGCTCTTCTCAACAACCACCTTCTCACAACAGACCTCGGCCGTGTGCCAGCGCCCGCGTCTGTCCTCGGAACCACACTGGCGCCCTGTGGAGCTCCCGTACTCGGCAGGGCCCAGAACAACAGAAGGAAGGAGGACGTGCTAGGCCAACGATGCCTGCAGCTGGAAGGGCCGGTGACAGCGCAGGAGGCTTAGTCTCCCAGATGCGCAGAATTTGGCAGCAGCTGGCACTTGTGCTGCGTGACGAGCCCCCTGGCCCTGTAGCGCATCGAAGCCTTTGCAAAACTTCCAGTCCCCCAGCATGTGCTGACCTCCTACGCGTCGGTGCCTTGGCCACCGGGACAATAACCGCAGGACAACGGTGATGTAATTCTGGCAAATGGTCCCACCCTCCACTACGCAGAGAGGCAGCGAGCCTCGTGCCGAGGAGCCTCAGCTCCAGATCCGGATGGCCGAGGACACAGTCTCCTCTCCGCGCCTCACGAGCTCTGTGACCTCAGGCAAGTAAGTGAACCTCTCTGTGTCTCATTTACGTCACTGATAAGATGGCGCTAATCGTGTCACTGACCCCTGGGACCGCCGTGACAATTAAATATAATTCCCTAGCATGGGAAGCAAAGGCCTCATGAACATTAATTAGCTGCTCCTGCTGACCCGTGAGCACTGGGTGCTGTTTGCACGGGTGCTGTCGGGGTTTCTTTGGACTCACTGACAGAGCAGAGTCAAAGCCTAAGGAGTCTCTATCTAGTTTTACATTTATCCACATTTGAGTAACACTGTAATAAAATAATATAATAATAAATATATGATAACATATTTATTATGACATATACTTATATTTATAAATAATATATGTATATTTATAAATAATATATTTGTATGTGTAAATATTTATATATTTATGTATAATAATGAATAATAAAAATAAAGATCATTTAAGTCTACACCTGGGATCTGCAAGCCCGTCGGTACCACGACCTAACCAACCGCTCTCCACCTGCCGTCCCCATCAGCACGGCTCGTCCCGGAAGCCTCCCCCTGCCCCAGCCTCACTAGGTCTCACATATGTTCTGTATCCGGTGGCACCCAGAGATTGTTCTGGAATCGCACTTTGCATGCCTGATTGTAACTGCTTGTTTAATTCCTGCCCCCCGTGAATTATTAATTCCGTGAGGGCAGGGACTGCCGCAAGGCCAGGAGCTGACCTTCTGCAAACACGCAGCGAATGAACAGACGGCAGAGTCGGTTACCTGCGTCAACTCGGATGCCCCTAATTTTGCTGCCGTTGAGGCAGAATCAGTAAGGTAGAAAACAAATTAAAATCCCAGAGACAAGCGTCTCGAACCTAAAAATGTTAAAGAAGAAAAACCACCACATAAAGTTGCAGGAGCCCCGAGTCAAGCTGCAGAAAGTGCTCTGACTTGAAGCCCAGAGAAGGAAAAAGAATATCAAAAACATTCCATCGGCCGAGAAGGAGAATCAAACAACTCCGTAAGAAAGTAATGACCATAACACCTGTCATATAGAGAGCTTTAGAATACATTTGGTCATATAGTTTTGTGAGTGAGGAGAGGTACTTTCACATATGTTATCTGTTGGTCTGGTTATGAATAGAAGGAAGGTCCCACCTTCTCCTCTTTAATAAGCTACTCCACATAGACCCACAAGGAAGCCAGAGAACAGTGATTTTCTGAGGGCTCTTTGCAAACTTAATCTTCTCCAATTTTCCTTCCCCTATCTTGACATTTCCCCTCAGGTGATTTCCCTCCCCATGCACTACACACACACACACACACACACACACACGAGTGCAGCCTAATGAACCACTATTTACTGCAGGAAGCGTTCTTATCCCCAGGTACGCTGTCACATAACCAGATGTGGCCCCCTGAGGCCAGGACAATGTTGGCCTCTGTGGCATCCCCAGGACACAGCACAGTCAGTGGAAGGAAAGGCTACTGGGCAACAACGCCATCTCTAAGGCACTGTTGCCACATGGTGTGTATTCCCGTAAATTGAGGGCAAAATAATTACAAAGAAACGAAACTTGTGCTTATAGAGGGAATATGTTTGGGGAAATTTTGAGTAAGTAGTGGGCCCTGTGTCTCCCTCAAGTGGATCCAAGTCTGGAAGAAAATCAGAAATTCATGGTTGTTTGGTTAAAACACCCAAGTAGCCCTGAGTGGAAAGAAAAATACCACTGTAAATGTTAACATATCACAGGTGAAGTGGGTGGCCTAGATATCTGACTCCTGCTCAATGAACATGGAGCACTTCTGACCTCTGGCTTTGGGTAGCCATGGTGGGTAGGGAACTCAGAATCCAGTAAGAGCTCCCTTATCTTAGGACAGTGCTCTTTCCACAAGACTGAGCCGTTTCTTCCAACTTGCAGTAGCCCAGGCAAAAAGGTTCTTCAACTGTAAATGGATTCCTTTCTTCTGCAAGGAGACAGCCCACTGCTCTCACTGTTTGTCAGCGTGGCCCTCTCTTCCCACCCCCAGCCTCACCCGGAGCCCAAGGCCTCATCTTCTCCTCCCTGGACGTGTGCAAAAGGCTGCCACATGTCCCTGGTCTGGACCACCTTCCCCACGTCTGGGCTATGGCTGGAGTGATCTTTCTCACGCACAAATGGGATCATGAGACACAACCTTCCCTACATCCATGTATAATTCTTTAACAGCTTCCGAATGCCTCAGAACAGAACCCAACTCCTTCGCAGGACACGCAAGGTCCTTCAAGATGGCGGCTCTTCCGGCCGTCCCACCTCATTGCTTTCCATTTCTCCACACACATGAGGTAACCCAGGCTTGGCAATCGGCTTTCAACACATTGACATGTTTGTGCCTTTGTAAATACTGTTCTCCTTTCCAGGACTGTCCTTCCTTGTGTTTCCTTCATCTTTTTTTTTTTACCTCACACATTTTGTTTACCTGGCTAACTCCTACCCCTCCTTCTTTTTGCTGAAATGTCCCCTCTTTTGCGAAACCCACAACGTCAGCATCTCCCTGAATGTTCCCACAGCACGGTACAAACTTCACAAGACTTGAGCTGTCTTCTCTGGATCTTGTTCCTGCCACTAGACTGGACCCTTCGAGGTTGCTGGAAGCCACCAGTGCCTTCCATGGACCATTTAAATTTTGGCTTATTCTCAAGCAAGATTTTTTAGTTCTGTTGCATAATACTTGGCAAATAAAACAGAACTCCTAATGCTACAGGGCCCTTACACTGCTCTCCTGAAAACTTAGTTTTTGTTACCCATGGTCTCTGCGGTCACAGCCTCACTCTCTGTTCAGTTCTTTAAGGCTCTCTTGAATTTGGTTCTACTGCATGTTATTAAATAATAAAATAATAGCTGTTGACAGCTTCCTCTGTGCTAGGCATTCTTCAAAGAGCTCTTAACATGAATTATCTTGTTCAATTATGTTAGGGAATATATTTATGTAACTCATACTCACATTGATCTTAACCTATACCAGAGAGCTTTACTGGTAATTAAATCCTTTAATCCTCATAACACACCTGTGGGCAAGTACTGTCAAAACTCCCATTTTTGAAAAGAAGAAACTGAAGCACAGAGAGCTTTAGCAATAGGCACGAGGTCACACAGCTCCCACGTAAGGTGGGTTGGGTTTGCGCCCATGTGGTTTCCATGAAAGCCTGGGCTCCCAACCCGCACGTGAGACTACCTGAGGGCAGCACATCCTGGAATTATACGCTTTCCTCCCTGCTCAGGATGTCTGCTACCCTCCGCTCCACTCAAGTCTTCGCTACCCTTCAAAGCCTACTTACAACTCACCTTCTGCTTGAAGGCTTTTCTGAAAACTCTGACCACCTTTGAGCTCTCTCCTGTCTACAGGCTATGGCATCCACTGTCTACACTGAACACTTTGCCACTTAAGTCCTATTTAATTTAGAACTTTATTATACACACTCTTGCATGGCTCCTTGTCTTAAGAGGGCCTTGGCCTCTAACAAAATTATGAGCCCCTTGAAGGTATCAACCAGGAGATTTATTTCCAAAACTTCCCATAGCGCCCAGCACTGTAGCCGACTTGTGTATCTGCTTATATTCTTGGGGAACGGAAGTGTAAAATGAGGTCAGGTTCCCCCCTTCCCCGTGTAGCAGATTTACTCTAATGGTAACCCCTGAATTTGCCCAATCATGTCTTATTTTTCCTGCCTAACCGATGTTAAACACTGGAAGGAACAGAACATTAGAAAGTAGAGTTAGGAATAGAGTTCAAGTCTCCTTAATTAAAACCACTGGAAAAGTCCTCTTTCTGAAGTAGCTGGTCATAAAATTGGTTCTTTCTTGCATCCACCACTAAAAGTCACTTAATTTAGTTCAAATTTCACTTGTGTTTAGCCCAATGGTAGAGATCCACCTTAACCTGGATAAACTGAAACTGTCCTCTGCACGGCAGACCCCTTTGGCAGTGCTCCCACACGTGGCAATTATCCCACTGGATTTTTGCAGTAACCTACTTGGCTGTGTCAGCTCCGCTGGTGATTAAGGTGTTAATCAAAAGCTCATGACCGTATCTTGCAGCCACATGGAGAGGAGTGTTGCCGTCCTTATCCACACAGTCAATTTCACCGCCTAGAAGAGAAATTATAATATGGGGTGACATATGGATGCAGCTGATTCAGATGCCACATTCTATGCTGGTCACTCATATTGTCCAAATGTTGACTTCTTTTCCCCTTTGTGTACATCTCTGATCTGAAGTACAAGAATGCCTTTCCAGGGGACATGTCATCATCTGAAATAATGGTATAATTAAATCTGCATAGAGCGAAGTTTATTAGAAATGCTTCCGAAATTCTTTCCATATTGTCTTATTTTTTTTTTGAAAAGATTTTCTTTATTTATTTGTCAGAGAGAGAGGGAGAGCGAGCGAGCACAGGCAGACAGAGAGGCAGGCAGAGGCAGAGGGAGAAGCAGGCTTCCTGCCGAGCAAGGAGCCCGATGTGGGACTCGATCCCAGGACGCTGGGATCATGACCTGAGCCGAAGGCAGCTGCTTAACCAACTGAGCCACCCAGGCGTCCCCATATTGTCTTATTTAAGGATCCAAAATCTCACAACTAAATTCCTGCTCTGAAAGAACAAACTTATAAAATTCCATAAAATGTAATTCTGAAGATACAGCCAATTTTAATTTTATCTGCATGATTAAAGACCTACATAGGCTGTATACTAAGACATCAGAACCAAAGAGAATAGGAAGTTCAAGAAAATACTTTATGTAGTTTGACTATTTGGTTTAAAATATGAAGAGTAAAATGAGTGAACATATATGTATGAATTGGAAATATCTATATTTATAAAAGCTATTACATTAATCATCAACAGTCCTTTTAATTATATAGTATTTTCATCTTATTTTATTTTGTCTTCTTTCTCTCAACTTTTTATTTTACTACATTTCTTTCTTTCTCTTCCCTTTTCATAAATATGTATGTAAATTCTGTTGGTCTATTTAACCATTTTAGAAAATATTTTGCTTATCTATTTGTCAGAGAGAGAGAGAGCAGAAGCAGGGGGAGAAGAAGGCAGAGGTAAAAGCAGGCTCCCTGGGACCATGACCTAGGCCGAAGGCAAACGCTTAACGAAATGAGCCACCCAGGAGCCCTGGTCTATTTAACCATTTAAAAGTTAGATATCATGACATTTCACCCCTGAGAACAAAGAGATTCTCCCACATAACTATAATTTTATTAGTATACTGAAGAAATTTAATGCTGATACCATAATTTTATATAATATATAATATATAGCATATTCCAATTTCTCCAATTATCCCCAAAATGTGCACCATAGCTGTTGGTTTTTAAAATCCAGGATCCAACAGAAGATTCTGCTACCATTTGGTTGTCATGTGCCTTTAGTTTTCTTTAATCTAAAATAATCAATCAATCAATCTATCTATCATCTCTCTCTCTCTCTCTCTCTCATGTCATTGATATCTTTGGAGGTCAAGCCAGGAATTGGTGGCTGTCCTGCATTCTGGAGTCGTCTGATTATTTCCTCTATTCGACTCAGAACATTTTGGCACGGCCACCCCAGAGCTGAAGCGCCCTTCCCACGGAATCTCCGCAGCACGCGCTAGGGTTGGGTGAGTCCACCGGGTGATGCCAGTTTTGATAACTGTAGTGCCTACAGCTTCAGTTTGGGAAGATGGAAAAGTTCTACAAAGGAACAATGGTGTTGGTTACACAAAATGAGAATGTATTTAGTGTCGATGAACTGTACACTTAAAAACAGTTAAAATGGTAACTTTTTACATTATATATACTTTACCACAATAAGAAAAGGGGGTTGGTTATTTGGTTAAGATGAGGCCTGCCAGCACTGGCCATTGTAAAATGTCTTTTCCCCTTTGTAATTAACAACCAGCTTGTGAGTGGTACTTTGAGAATGTGCAAATATCCTATTTCCCAACACAATTCCCAGCAAGGATTTTAGCATTAACAGGGAGTACTTTGTTCAAAAGTTACCTGAATTCTTTATTCTGTATGTTTATATTATTAACTTGATATATAGTTTACATTCATTTGATTGTTTTCAAAATCTTTACCAGCTTTTAATTTTATTTTATTAGTATGTAAAAAATTCACATGCTTCAGAAGTCAAAATGATATTTTTAATGTTTATTTATTTTTTTACTCTCTTATGTTAGTCACCACACAGTACACCATTAGGTTTTGATGTAGTGTTCCATGATTCATTGTTTGTGTATAACACCCGGTGCTCCCTGCAATCTGTGCCCCCTGAATACCCACCACCAGGCGCACCCCTCCCCCACCCCCTCCCTTTTTGTTGCCTGGAGTCCACAGTCCCTCATGGTTCGTCTCCCTCTCCGCTTCCCCCCTTCATGTTTCCCTTCCTTCTTCTAATGTCCTCCATGTTATTCCTTATGCTCCACAAGTAAGTGAAACCATATGATAATTGACTCTCTCTGCTTGACTTCTTTACTCAGCACAATCTCTTGCATCAACATGGCTGGGACTGGAGGAGATTATGCTAAAATTATATTTTTTTAAAGACTCATTCTCATTTCCATCCCTTCCACTTCATTCTCAACCACATCCTATAGTAATCATTTTCATTAGTTTTGGTTTATGCTTTCTGTGTTTCTCTTTGTAAAAATAAACACACAGTGGGACGCCTGGGTGGCTCAGTTAGTTAAGAGGCTCCCTTCAATTCAGGTCACGATCCCAGGGTCCTGGGATCGAGTCCTGCATCGGGCTCCTTGCTCAACAGGAAGCCTGTTTCTCTCTCTACCTCTGCCTGTCACTTCCCCTGCTGTGCATGCTCTCTCTCTCCGTCTGACAAATAAATATATAATCCTTAAAAAATAAATAAACACACAGACTCTTTATACCTTGCTTTCTTTTTCCTTTTCCATTTCTTTTTTGCTTAACAATATATCCTGGAATTCACTCCCAAAAATCACTCCTTGGAGGTCTTCCTCGTTTTTGTACAACTTTATTGTTTTCTATTGCATGGAGATACTCGTTACGTCACAGGTCTGGTATGGATAAGCCTTTGGGTAGTAAGTACCATTTTGCTATCATCGGGAGTCCTGCAGTGAACAACCTCACGCATATACTGTTTCCTGTCTGTTGGGGGTCACTTCAGGGTAAATTCCTAGAAAGGGGATTTCTAGGTCAAAGAAATGAATATGTGGTTTTTTTTCTCGATTTTGCCACATTTCCTCCTATAGGTCCTGTGCCATTTTGTTACTCATATGAGCAATGTATGAGTGCATTTTCCTCACAGCCTAGTCAAGCCTTGAACACCTGCCAGGTGACAGGCGAGAAGTAATACTTCAGATTGTGTTCATTTGCATTCCTCATATTAAGGAAATTGAGCATCTTTTTATGTACTGAAGAACTATTTGTTTATTTTTTTCCATGAACTATTTGTTCATGACTTTTGATCATTTTTCTGTGTGTGTTGTGGGGGGAGGTCTTTCATTCCTTGATTTTCAAGAGCTCTTAAAATATTTAGGAGATTCACCATCGATCAGTAATATGTATTACCAATATTTCCACCCTTTGATTTTCATTTTTCTTTGTTATTTTATTCTGAAAAAGAACCCCTATTTTTGGAATTCATGTCTTTTCTATTATTAGATTTAGAGTTTTGCATTGAGGTTAGAAAGGCTTCCCCCACATCCTGACAATAAAGAATTTGACACACGTGACAATATTTGCAATACTGTCTCCATGGATACCGCACAACAGTCCAGGGTCCGTGTACCCAGCTACGAACTGGCCACAGTGGTCGGCCTGAATGGTCCACTGCCAGAACTGATCCTGGGAGACAGGGGAGGCAGATCCCAGACTCCAGAGGAACCTCTGTCCTGGACAAACACTGAAGCACTCCACATCCTTCCCAGCTAAGAGGCACCAAACCATCTTAAGACATGTTAGAGCCTCCATGTTGATCAGCCCCAAAGATGCCAAAAACTGGGTAGGGAAAGGAAAGAGTGAAAAATATTGAAAAGGGTGAGGGGCTGAGCTGATAGAGTTTCTTCGTGTTGTTACTACTATTTCATGAGTCTCTTCAACATTTTACTTATTTGTTATTTATTTATTTGATGTATTTACTTATTCATTTATTTTTAGAGAGAGAGAGAGAGAGAGAGGGAGAGAGAAAGGAGAGCATGCAAATGGAGAGAGGGACAGAGAGTGAGGGAGAGAGAGAATCATAAGCAGGTTCGAAGCCCAGTGCAGAGGCTAATGCAGCGCTTCCCCGCAACAGGGGCTTGAACCCATGACCCTGAGATCACGACCTGAGCCGAAATTGTAACAGTCAGACGCTGAACTGACTGAGCCACCCAGGTGCCCCTCATAAGTTCATTTAAAACTGTTAAAATATATTTAATTATCTTCCACATATGCATTTGTCATCATTTAAAATATGTTTCAGAGAAACATTATAACAAGTGGACAAATAAGAAAGACACAGTATTTGTCATTCAGAAATATGTTTTATATTAGAGTAGGACCTCCAGATGAAAGAATTTCTATTTTACAGTCATTCCCTAAACCTTTCCATTTTCACTTGAAAATCTTTAAGATTTGCCTGACATGCAAATTAAGTATCTTTACTGCTCATTTGAAGCTTACAAGTTAAACTTCGGTAATTGATTATTGACAACCTGTGAGGAAGATGAACATTTATGTGTTTAGAAGTATGCAGAGCATGTCGGAAGGTGTAATTTATGCAGCAATATATAAGCATTCATCTGAAGTTAGTTTTTCCGGCACAGACAAAAATGGTCATCTTATTAAACTGCTTTGCAAATACTGTGAGCCAAAAGGTCGAAAATCTCGCAATGAATCATCCTAACCTATCACTGGAGTCTTCCTTTTCAAACTCTATTTTTAAAGCTTCTGTGAAGAAAACATCATTTTTGAACTCCGGTAACCTGCTGGACAGCATCGGAGGCAGTGGCCGAGGGGGAAGGGCTGGATTAAAATCCTTAAGCAATCACATTTTCAGCTCTTTCCCACTCTGGCTGCCACAGGCCAGCTTCAGACAACAAACAATGTGAATGAACACAGAGGTGGTCTTTGCTCACTATCTTCAAAAATAAAAGAGGGGTGTGTGTGTGTGTCTGGTTTTTTATTTGTTGTTTGTTTATTTGTTTGTCTGTTTCTTTTCTTGTTCTTTTTTGGCAATTGTCTTACCTACACTAAATGATTCTGGAAAAAGTTAGTATGAAGACCTAGTAACCCTGAATAGAGAACAGTCAGGGAAGCAGAGAAATGTCATACAAAGTCCAAACACCAGGGTGATTTCACAAAACAAATAAACACAAAGAATGTTCCTCAGTAGCGTGCTCTGTCGGTTCAGGGAGTCAACCGATGTCCCCACGTGGGACCGGCTTTCACAGTCCTGTTGTGCACTGACCCACTCTGGAGGACAGACACCAGGTCTGGGGGTGTGAGCCTCTGGATTTTTTCCAGAAGGAAGCTAACAAATAGGAGGAAAGAAAAGAGCTTCCCACTCTTCTCCCTAAGGGCGTTTTTTAAAATGTCAAATGGAAGAACTCACAGTTCTCACATGTAACGAACGCAAAGAATTGTCAGCAGAGAGAAGAGAATGGCAAGTCATCCTTCTACAAGGATGGCTCTAGCCTACATATAAGTGACTCGTAAAGTAAATAAAACTCAGGTTAAAAAACATTTTTTTATTGGTGCCCTGCGTGGCTCAGTCAGTTAAGCGTTTGCCTTCAGCTCAGATCATGATGCCAGGGTCCTGGGATGGAGCCCCGCACCCCGCTTCTCCCTCTCCCTCTGCCTGACACTCCCCCTGCTTGTGTGCACACTCTCTCTCTCTCTCTGACGAATACATAAATAAAATCTTTTGAAAAAAATTCGTTTAAATATGCCGTTGTTCACTCAGAGAATGCATGTGTAAATGTAGCGGTCGAAAGTGCAGTCTCTGAGGTGAGACGGCTTCATTCCTCCACATACCTCCCGTGTATCCTGATGGAAGCAACGGCCTCCCTGCCTCAGTTTCCCTCCCTTTAAATGGAGATGACAACAGCACCTCTTTCTCATGGACTTACGGGGAGTGCTTACCCCAATGCCTGGCACAGGGTGGACCCTCAATCAATGTCATCTTCACCATTATATAGAACGGGCTGCACAGTACGGCCACTGTGTCTCGTCATTTTGGGCCCCTGGACTCCACCTGACCCGCAAGGAAGGTGCCAGAGCATCCAAGAATGAGGCTCTGAAATAAGCCGCTTGAGCGCCGAGGACAAGAGGTGGTTCTCGTTCAGATCTCCTCCCAACTCAAAAGCCTATAACGGTGTCCGGACAGGGCAAGGGAGTCTTTCAGGTCCACGGGAATGGCTTTTGGAGAGGTCAAAGCAGCCAGCAGCATCCCCAGGCCGTCACCAGCATACTAGCTGTACACGGGGAGGTGCGTCATGGCCTTGATTCAGAGGAGATGGCCAGGGTGGTCTGGCCAGAGGGAAGGTGCACTTGACAAGCAGAAACTTGCTCTTTCTCTGATCCGACCACTGGCGCTTGAATATGCTTTAGGAGGGGGCAAAGCTTTTTATACCACAGAGAAGCCCACTGACTACTTCACACTAAATTTTTATAAAATAGATACCAACTATCTCCCTAGTTTTATTTATTTTTTCAGCCAGTGGACACTGTTTCTGAAAACAAAACAAAACAAAACAGTTGAGAAATATATGGGACGAGGAAAGTGTGAGGAGGGGAGCCTCTACGGTCGCTCCCCAGCTCCCTTGTTTACTTCAAGAAAAACAAAATGATTAGAGGGACCCTTCATAAAGTGAATGTCGAAGACTTTCCATGTATTTCAAAATAGAATTAATGGGTGTTGTGCAGTTAATCTTCATTTTACTTTCCTTTGCTCATTGGAAACTTGTCAGGATTGATAGTCCCCTACAGTCACACTGAAATGCCTATAAATTTCCTTTGCTTTGCTGCACATGTTCTGCTTCCTAAGCACAATTTCCCTGGTGGATCTTCCATCAAATGTCAAGTACCTTTTTGGTTTTATGACTTGAGTACTGAGGACGTAACACGGTATCACTAACAATTTGTCCAAAATTCTTAAAAATGAGAAAAAGGCAGGTCCAAGAAATTGACTAACGCCAGAATTTTGAGAAGTACAAATGTGGGTCAACTAAACAGTTCAGAAAGTGCTGAACTTGGAACGTCAGCATAAAATCTGGACTCAACCTGCGTGGTTTTTTGTTTTGTTTTGTTCTTGCTTTTAATTGTCTCTAAGATTTGCTAAGAAAGCAGTAGCTGTGTGGCCAAGGTCAGTCCACTCACAGATGCTGGCAATCACCCACAACAGCCTTAGGAAGCGTCATGTGAACTGACACTCCCTAGTTCTGTAGCTACAGAGACAACCCAGTGGTTCAAGCATACCCTTGTCGTCAGCCTGGAAAATTACTAGATGATGTGGCTTTCCAAGGTCTCTATCAAGCCCGTGACTTTATCATCTTTTATATCATGCACTTAACTGCTTTTCCTCTGACCCCTCACCTCGTTTTTCTCTACCTTTGCCCAAGTAGCTTAAAGAGTTTTAACTTAGAAAACAATGGTGAATTGTAGAACTTAAAAATAATTCAGATTTGCTGCTAGCAAATGTATGATAGTTATTTATATTAGTTTCAGAGTGAAAAGTGCAAGACCTTGAGCCCATAGAAGTGCATCATTCCCAGTTTCAAAATCATATGTTCTTTGACTGACTAGGAATTAACTGAGAAACAGTGGCTTCATGTCCTCACTTCTGGGAGGGGATGACGTCTGATAAAGAACTTTTAGCAAAGTGCATCAAAGGATGGTATAAATCTCAGCTTAATAAATCCAACCATCATCTAAAATAGAGCACCATCTTTGATGTTCAGATAACTGACAGCCCCACTCCGATCAGGATACTGTCCAACAAAGAACAACGCTGCGGAAGGGTCTTTCTTACCATTCTGAATGAGGGTTTGCGACCGTGTGAACCTTCCATGGACGGCTGTCATGTGCAGTGGACTTTTGCCATCTTTACTCTAAAAATTGAGGGGGAGAGAAACAATGGATCAGTAATGTCAGTCTGAAACGTCCCTATGGATACTACTGCCGATGCTCTGGGGAAAAAAAAAAGGTCAATTCAGATTTTAAGAAGTCTAATAGAAAATTACAAAAGGCAAAAAGATAATTTTGAAAGCAAAACAAAAAGTATATATATTATCTCAAGTTACTGCATAATATCCCATTGTAAAGAAGCTTAGAGATGTGAAATTTCTCGTTACACGGACAATTTTTAAACTATCCTGTTTCAAATGGAAGCAATCATCCAAAACACTTTTTTCTCTCTTGTGATCTACCAATGAAGATGGTTTCAAGGCTTTTTTTTTTTTTTTTCGAATTTTGTCTAAAGTACATGAGAAAAGACAAATGATGTGCTAACTGGCTTGGCCCTGTCTGACCTACAGCTGACTGAGCTGCTGTGAATGACTGCAGCCCTCAGAACCGACCTGGAATATTCCACCACTCCCTACGTTCTGATTCCACAGAAAACGACACTTCTGGTTGTTCCAAAACAGAAATGTTTGCTTCAATTAAGTCATTAGAAATCATAAGATTAAGACATACAATGGTTTAGCAAATGGCCATTTTAATGCTCCCCTGGGAATGTGCTGAATTTATACATCTCTTTATTATTTAAAAGATAAATGATAGAACTCCCTGATATAGATTAAGCCAAACATGAAAAATGAATGGAATCTATAGACTGATCATCATTATACCAAATACTAAAGTCTTACATATTTGCTAAGAAAGTTCTTTATAGAATTGCGTCTAAAAATAGTAATAGCCAAAAGAAAGTATTAAGTATCCCCCATAGACAGAATGTATCCTTTCATTCAGATACTGTTAATGGAAGGGGAAAAAAAAGAAATAGATGTAGCTATTCTTTTTATAACTTGCAGGAGAAACATTTTCCAAAGTCTAAGGTTAGACATGAGATTTCAAAAATGCAAGTTTATTTTTGTAATGAAACCCATATACCTGTGCTTTAAAATGCACCATTGGTGGGGATGTAAACTGTTACAGTGCTATGGAAAAGGGTGTGGAAGTTCCTCAAAAATTTAAAAATAGAAATACCATATGATGTAGTAATTCCACTACTGGGTATCTACCCACAGAAAATGAAAACGCAAATTCGAAAACATACATGCAACCCTATGTTTAGTGTAGTGTTGTTCATAACAGCCGAGACATGGGAGCAAACTGCATGTCCACCGACAGATGAATGGATAAGGAAGATGTCGTGTGCAGACACACACACACACACACACACACACACGGGAATATTATGCAGCCATACAAAGGATGAGATCTTGCCTTTCGTGACAACATGGGTGGACCTGGAGGGTGAAATAAGTCAGACAAAGAAAGACAAATACCATAGGATTTCACTCATATGCATAATCTACAAAACAAAACGAATAAACAAATAAAATAAAAAACAGAAACAGACTCATAAATACGGAGAACTGACAGTTGCCACAGGAAAGAGGGTAGGGGGATAGGCAACATGAGTGAAGGGGAGTGGGAGACACAAGCTTCCAGTTAGGGAATAAGTCATGGGTATAAAAGGCACAGCACAGGGAACGGAGGCAACAACATCGCAACAGTGTAGTGTGGTGACAGGTGGGAGGTACACCTGCGGTGAGCGGAGTGCAACATCTAGAGAAAGTGAACCACCACGTTATACACCACGTTATACACCTGAAACTGATGCACTGTACACCTGAAACACTGCCTGTCAACTAGACTCAAATAAGACAATACTTCAATTTACAAAAGGAAAACATAGCAACCTGAAAATACATTTAAAAAATGACTCTTTGTTTTAAAAACTTCACAATGGGAACAAAGAATCATTTGAATCGGCATTTCTCAGAGTGAACCAAAGACCGACTGTGTCTAAACCACCTGCGGTTCTTGCTAGAGATGTGAGTTCTGTGCCCTGACCCAGACCACTGAGTCCGAATGGGGACAAAGGGATCCCCATTTCTAACCTGCACAGCATGTTACAGTTTAGGAGCCACTGCTAGATGGAGGGGGCCTGAATAGCTTATAAAACCACAAGGGTGTAGCAGAAGAATTTTTATTACAGCCTGTAAGTCTGTTCCTTAGAAAGGAAGAAAGGAAACGTGCACAATCTTTGCCAAGGAAAGAGTTCATCAGAACGGTAAGTGCATCGATTGAAAAATAATCTTTACAATGAAAAGGCACCAGGTAGATGGGGGGAAAACAGGATCTTTTCTCATCTACTGAGATTTATAACCAGAGTCAGAAAAGATTGAGAAAGGAAGATGGAAGTAAGCGTGAAGCTTTACCAAAAGGGTATTTTTAGAGAGAAAGGAGCAGCAACCAAGAGGACAGGGACACAATTACAGAAATCGCCGAGTTGACATTAATCTGTCCCTAGGTGGTGCTATTTCTTTAAATTTTGCTCCAATATTTTCCCTTAAATTTAATCGAAAAACATAACTAATTAGCTCTTAGTTAAATATATATAAAGCCATAAATATTTCAGTGCTTAGGTAATACCTTTATAAATATTTAGCTAAGAAGTTTTTTCCATGACTGGAAAATGGCTTAAAGGCTTTACCCGGGAATAACCACCAGCTTGGTGCTAACTCCCTAAATTGCAGCCCGAGAGCCACAGAAGCAACCAGGTTCCATGCTGCACAGTTGACAAAGCTGGTTCCACCTCGGGGGTAGCACCACGGGGGTGTCCTTGTCTCCCGTGGAGTGCCTATGCCTTTGGTAAAGGGACAAATAAACAGACGACCAAATTTTGGTAAAATACAAAGAATAGCTATAACAGATTTACCTTTGCCTGGGTTCATCTACCGCGGAGTCCAGCCCTGAGCTGAGTTTTTTCCCCTGAGGGATATGGTGGCAGAAGGTGGGGGAGGTGGGGACAGGAAGCATTGAGAGTATCACGGAGCCATTTTGGAACAATTGTGCTTCCATGGTTTGAATGTAAAAAGCCACTGGAAACTAATGAAGGTCAAAGGATAATAACTTTTCATTTAGTCTTTACAAGTTCGAACTCAGGATATTCAGGGTGAGACAGGGATCCTACAGAGTTTCATTATCTGCCTGAGAAATTTGTCATATGGGGGGGACGTGCTGTTAATGCTATTTCAAGAACTTCAGACAAGGATAAAATATCCCTTGCATTGTCAAAGGAGAGGATATGCTCAGTTCTTCCACTCATTCAAAGCTTTGCTGTTATAAGATTTTTTTTTCTTAATTTCTAGTCTCTTCCCTATTTTTGGACTCATTTTCCCATCAGAGTTAAGGCTCGGAAAATTTTGCTCTTTTGAGATTTTTTTTAATTATGCAAGAAGCCCTTCTATTGATTTAGGCACGGCTCAGTCATGGTCATGAAAGAAAACTAAAAAAGACTGAGAATATTTTATGAGTATCAGTAGTCTTTCAAGGCAAATTTCAGCAGGAAGATTAATCCTTGAACTAAATGGAGTGTTTCAATTCCCTTGACCAGCATTCTCCTCAGAAATCCATTCACATCTTCCACACCAAATGTCTTTTTTCCCCATCCTCCAACATCCCCAAACCTTCCCTAAACTCATACATGTTGCTACCACCCAGGAACTTGAAGCATCGTGTTGTCTGTGGCATGTGTCTCTGGGAGCCACACAGCTCAATGGCCCTACTAGAAGGCAACAGAGCCCCTATAAGACAAACACCAAGACCAGCTGGCAGGCTAAGTTAGGGGGAATGTGCCAGAAACCCAAAAGGGCTTCCTAATTCAAGGGAAGAGCAATCTAAAACCCCACTTTTCAAAAAGCCATACACAGTTTAATTTTTAAATGGTTCTAAAGGCCATAGATGGTACTGATTGGTTCTCATTCAATCCTCTCTGTTCCTTCACAAGCTCCCCAAAGTTCTAATCCTAATGTCCTTATCACTGTTTTCTTTCTCTTGCCTGTTCTAGTTCTCACCTTTGACCTCTGCAGTGCAAGTCATTCTATAGTTCGGACCTGATACATATAAAGAAGGGAGCTGGTTCACCCCAGGAGATGTGCGATAGATAAACTTCAGCCCCAGTGTCTGAGGGCTACACAGCCTCCAGGCTCCAGGGCAGGAAAGAATTCAGACCATGGGCGGTCTGAATGTTGGAGGTAGGCAACCAGGTAAGGGTAATTCTGAATCCATCTAAGTAGTATTTGGAATAGCTATGTATGTAGTGCCTTCTTTAACATTTTGAATGCTTCTAAAAAGAGCTTTGGGATGCTACCAGAATTACAACGTAGTCTGTAATGGAGGAGAAAAATTATTTTGTATCTTGTCATGCTCTTTCTATTTGTGAAATACAAGTGAACCTTCTATGGATTATTGTTTAAAGTATTGGGTCTTTATTATTTAGCACAATTAAACCACCATTAGTATAAGGACAGACAGGGCCATGGCCAGTCTAAGGAAAATGAAAGTGGTGTGCTCGGGACATAGTATCCTTCCTTTTCTCTCCATCATCTTGTAACTGTCCGTGAAGACATCGCTTTTAGTATTTTGTGAGGATGGAGGAAAACAAAGTGAATATGTGGGTGGCTACTGGCTACATTTCAAAATGTTATTTCCCCCAAACTTCAGAAAATCTAAACAAATACAAATCGTCTTGCGATCTACAAACACTTTCAAAACCCAAGGAGCAATGTGGTCCAGAGAGATAACAACTTCAATTAGAAAACTACCTCCAGAGTCAGACAAAATGGCTCTACGGAAATGTTGGACGATCTGTGCCTCCAGAGTGAATCGTGAAGGAGGAGTCGAGAGAAGGAAGCCGGAGGATGTAAACAGAGGAGATGACAGGAGACCGAGGGAGAAGGCTCGGTTTTAGCCAAAGCCCCATTCATGCAAGTCAGAGAATACATAAACCTAAGTCTCAGATTTTTAAAAAGGTCTTTCTCATATTCTACTGATAATTAGCAGTCTATGGGGGGAATTAATTACTAAAATTAAGGAGTCGTGCTTTCCAGGTCCATTTTATGGAGGACAAGGCTGCCATAAACTGCTATAAACTCCATATAGCGTTGGAGTCCCTAAACTACTCTGAACTGAGCACCAGTCAGTTAACTGGGCGGAGTGGGCAGGTGCTCCAGAGGTGGCCTTCTCGCCTTGCGGGCAGGCACACTGAGCACTTCAGTTGGCATCCTTTAAAAGGGGAACGGAGAGCATCGGATAACCCCCTGAATTAATTTAGTGAAGTTTGGTGACGAGAGCTACTTTATTTAACTTCAATAATAATTTTCCTTTCTTTGGAGAATTGAAGGATGTCATTCAGATACCAGAACAGCAATACAAGTGTCACAAGTTTTGGGGACACCGCCAGTTCAGCCACCTGTTAACCTCCTGCCTTCTCACCACCGTCCTCCGTGACTTCAATACCATACGATGACTCTTCCCACCTTGGGTTACAGTTCCTGGTCTCTTTCATGGCCCCTCAGGCCTTCCCTTGCCCCATTTAGGACTTGGATGGGCTCCACTTACAAGATATGGAACTCAAATTCTCTTTAAATATTCTATTTCTTCATTTCTGCCTGCTCTCTACCTCCATGAAGACATCATGCTCCCCTCCAACTCCTTTCTATTTTCTGTAACTCTCCTTTTTTCATCTGTGTTTGGCTCTGCCTCTTCCTCCCGATCCTAAGACTAAAGGGATCCTGGCATCCTTCATCCCTTTCTCTACTCATGCTATGACGTACTATCTCCTTGGGTGACCTCACCCTTTCCCAGCCTCCAATACCCATCACCACTATGTGAACAAGGGAGCCTAAGTTTTTTCTTCTATTGTCTTCTGCTGTCCCACGTTGGAGGATCGCATGCTCCATCACTGGTTTTCTCAGACTGGTGGCACCAAAGGCTCAAAAGCACCTTCTCAACAACTTGACAGTTCAACCTAATAAGCCGAGTCCTTCTGATGTCCCTCGTAACAACAATAATCATTTCCTGAGTGCTTGCCACATGGCAGGAACCATTCTAAGTAATTTATATGAGATAACTGGTTTAATCCTCACAGCGGTTCCATGAAGAAGATGCTCCTGTTTCCCAAATTTTACAGATAAACAGGCACCCAGAGAGGTTTTTCTGACTATGTTATTCCTGAAAGTCAAGGCTAGAATTGCCATCCAGGCACCCTAGCCTCAGAACTGAATCCTTAGCGATGCTTGTCACCTCTGAACCAGGTTTCAGTTCTTACCCTTTTCAACTCCTCCAACTCCCAACCAACCAAATTTCATTGATTTTCTTTCTGCAATGCCTGTCTCTTCTGTTGGCTGTCCCCCTCCCCTGTCCTCAGTACTCTTATCTAGATGAGTTTTACTAACTTCCCAGTTATTCTCTAATTGTCCTCTGTCTAGGTTGACTCTACCCGAATTTTCTTTTTATAAAAATAAAATTTTTTTACTTCATCTGGATATAAAAGTAACACATCTTAAGTATAACTATCAGAAGATTAAAACAAATACACAATAACGAAACAAAAAATCCAAATCATAATTTTGCCTCCCCGCAATGATCATATGTTGGTATATATTCCAAGTACTTTTTTCTTTCTATGTGTATTACCCAGACACGTAACTTTTTTAAAATTAAAAAACTAGATATTTACTTATTGCATATTAATTTTTTCAATGATAACAGTAGGTATTACTAGCCTTTTTCATATTTGCAAATCTTAAAAGTAAATATACTTATGCATTAGTTTGCATTTTTCTAATTACTAATGATACAGAATATTTTTCATAGGTTTAATGGATATTGTTTTCTCTTTCGTGGCCTGCCTTTACACACATTTTCTAGTAGGTTATCAGATTTTATCTTACTGGCTTTTATGAGCTCTTTGTATATTAAATACATGAACTCTTTGCTCATCAAGTATAATGTAGAAAAATTTCTCTGAATTGTTTCTCTTTCAATTTTGTATATGTTTGGGTTTGTTATTTTTAGTTTGTTTTGTTTTGTTTTGCCACATAAACATTTAAAATGTTTATGTCATCATATATTTAATTTTTTTTCCTTCCTGTTTTCTTCTCTGGTGTTCTGTGACCAGATTACTATTTCTAATGCTCAGTTTGGATCACATGACCACTATAGTGACTAGTGGTCCTGCAGCTTATAGAAGCCCAAACGCCTCAGCCAGCTGGCAAGCCTTCTTCTTTGGTCCAGTCACATTTCAGCTTGTTCCTGGCTCCTTTTTTTCATACAATTTCTGCTCCCTTCAAGCTCAATAAATCATCATTCTGAAAATTTGTCTCCTATTTCCCCACTATTAGAAATTATAAGAAAAGATGTAAAAAGATTATAGTAGTGAATAGGGAATCCTTAAAATGGATTGATCCAATATTCTTAAAATTAAATCTCAGGAAAAATCATTTTTCAAAAGCAGAAGCAGAACACACTGGGACCTGGATTCCTGTGTGCCGGGGAGAAGGGAAGCTGAGGATGAGTACGAAGTCCCTTGAGCACGTGCAGAGATCCCATTACAATCTAAATGCACTCAAATTGATAACCTGGATGGTGAGGGCCGTGCGCAAGTTCCTCTCAGTTATCTGTTACACGGAGCTAACTACTAGCCTAGAGTTGAGCCAGAGTGTTTCCTATCTTGGAACTCCCAAACCCTTTGTTCATGTGGTTCTCTCTATCTGGAATGCCCTCTCAGATTCTCTCTCTCTCTCCTCATCTCAACTGGTATCAATCTCCTGACTCTCACCTCAAAAGCAAGCTTCGTTTTTGATCCCCAAGCAGGAAGCGCTTGCAATATTCTGTCACTCTCTTGTGCCACTCATCATGAGAATCTGAGTTCACTATTTCCTTACAGTACCATAAATTCCTTGAGAGCAGAGCTCATACCTCACCTTGGAGTTCTCCCTCAGAACCAAACAGAGGGCGCTAGATAGTCCTCAGTCAGTTTGTTGCATAAAGACTATCAGGACCTGCTGACCACTATTAGGTCAATGTTACACTACTACAGTCACTATCTACAGTTTACTATTGCAAAGTATCTGAGAAACTCCTTGGTGGGCCGTGCCATAGTTGGAACAGACCTGACATTATTGGATTAGGCTTTTCTTTGATTCTCAGCAGCTCTGCCATATCAGCTCAACATCCACCTCAGTGTTAGAAACTAGGCCATGTCAACATCCCTGGGAGCCTGTATTTGTTCCAGAACATTCACTAAGCTACCAAAGCAAGTGGCTAGAACCTCCCAGGGCCTTCCAGCAGGTCCTACTAACTTCTGCAGTAACAGCACAGCTCCGTCTCTGTGGCATGCCAATATAGGACACGGCTATGGAGGTCAAGGTACTAAAAGTTCTGATTCTAAAATAGGATCCCATTTATAAGAGTTGATTTTGCTTAAAAGGAGGCTCCATGCAGAGGTATCTGGCAGAGAGAGAGCCAAAGGGTTTCATACCTGGATGTTAACATCTGCCCCGTTGTTCACTAATAGTTCAAGACACAAAGCACCGTGTGTGGAGGCAGCAGCAAAATGCAAAGGGGTGAACCCGCTGTGGTTGGGCTGGTTCACGTTAGCACCGTAGTCCGTCAGCTCGTTCACCACTGCATCCTGCCCATTGTAGCAGGCCAGGTGGAGGGCCGTGTTCCCATAGACGTTGATTTCGTCGATCTGCAATGAGTCCAACACAGGGCAGGTAAAAGCACTGGAGTCTCCTTATTGCACTTGTGGTTAGGGCTGGAGGGGCAGAGGGAGAGGGAGAAAGAGAATCTTAAGCAGACTCCCTGCTCAGCACAAAGCCTGATGCGGGGCTCCATCCCAGGATCCTGAGATCATGATCTGAGCCAAAATCAAGAGCCAGACGCTTAACTAACTAAGTCACCCAGGGGCCCCATACACCACAATTTAGAAGGCTAAATGCTGAAGGTAAGATGAAGAACCTTAGTGTGTCTAAAAAATGATGACTATGTATTACATGCAATATATAGTTTAAATATTTCTCCATGTTGATACAGAAACTTAAAAAAAAAACTTAAAAAATGATAATGTTCACAAAATCTTAAGATTCTGGTTTTTTAAGCCCAAGTTTCTGATTTTTTGTTACTTGCTGTATGCCCCCATTGCCCTCCATCAGTTACTCCTGGAAACTCAAAAAGATAGGATGCTAGAAAACAAGGTGGTTTTTACCCTCTTGAATTAAAATGCAACCAGGATTTAATCTCAGAACAACAGAAAACCCACAGGGGCACCTGGGTGGCTCAGTCGGTTAAGAATCTGCCTTCAGCTCAGGTCTTGAGCTGAAGGCAGCGCATGGGATTGAGCCCTGCATCAGGCTCCCTGTTCAGCGGGGAGTCTGCCGGTGGCCCTGCTTGTGCGCTTTCTCTCTTGCGCTCTCTTTCAAATAAATAAATAAGATCTTTAAAAACCCAACCCAACATTAGAAAAGCCACAAATACACCATGAGTTGATGCACTCATCACAGCTCACCTCCACCCCCAGGTTCAGGAGATGTTTGACCACGCTGATCTGCCCATTGGAGGCTGCGGCGTGCAGGGGGGTGTAACCCTTCTTATCCTTACACGTCACTTCCGCTCCATGGCTGACAAGCAGGGCCACGACATCCAGGTGGCCTTCATGGACAAAGCAGCAAAAAACACCGGTAACCTTGTTAGGATAATTTGATAATCTAGTCCACCTACATCACAACCATTAACATTTACTACCACTGACATTTTAAATAACAAGGTCCTGCAAATATGTTAGTACCACAGCCTATAAAAGAATAAAATGAAAGCAATGTTTTTAAAAGGAGCTCCTATTCCTTACTGTAAAGTCCAACAGGGACAATTTGGTTTGGAAAAATTCATGAAAAAAAATCAAGTAATCAGAATAACAAACACCATATTATTGTTAAATCATATGAAATTGCAGCTGCTTGACTTTTTTTTTCTTTTTGGACCACAAAAATGACAATTTCATATGGTTCAACTTAAAAGTGTTCTTGTGAATTACTGGCTAAACAGAAATCCTCCCAGTTTCAACTGCTGTTGGCATATTTTCTAGAATATTTTCCTCTGTAGCCCATCTTACTATATATAGTACAATAAATGTATCTGACCTCTCTATTGTGACTGAAGGTTGCTTGATGCTTTGGTTCATTGCTGTGAATGTGGTTGATAACTGAGGGGCAGAGGATAAGTACTGATTCCAAGGGTCTAAGATGTGCACAGGGGTGGGTATGAGTATGTGTGTGAGAGAGAGAAAGAAAGACATGGAGACAGAGCTGTGCTTGGTTGGGGAGCGGGGAGCTGGGTGTGTCTGTGTGAGATAGAGACAGACAGAGAGACGGAGAGAGAACATGCTGGGTTATGGCTCATTTTATTAAAATTTGACATTCTTCCCCCTAAGACTTGTACGTAGAAAAATTATTTTCAATGACCAGTGGTGCTATCTTAGCTTAACCAGTGTTACCTTTTGTCTTCTGTCTCAGTATTGTCCTTTATTCCTTAAAGATAGTCACCTACGTATTTTTTCCTATTTGTATCCTGATGACACATAAAATAAGGACTTGACTTCTTTAAAGCAATTCTACGTAAATGTTTTAAATGTACATCAGCAAGAACAAACTTGAACCCCAGGTTCTTTGAGTCCCATCACACACTAGTCTAGTGTGTGCTCTGCCTAAACAGCAGTCTGGCCAATGTCCCCTGGCTCCAGGCCCGTAGGTACCATGCAAACATCCAATCTGCCTCCATCAGCTGAAAAGCCCACATTGTCTTTAAAAAAAAAAAAAAAATGATAATGCTTACAAAATCCTAAGATTCTGGTTTTTTAGGCCCAAATACCCATTCAGACTCAACCACCACACATAATTTATTTCATCCCTACCCAATCCGTTCTCTTTCTTCTCTCCATCATTAACGTTATTGTTGTTTATGATAATAAAAGGCCTGCAGGTTTGTTAGAAAGGATTCGGAAAAGGCAGAAGGTGTTAAAAGGAAACCAAAACCATCCATAATCGCCAATCCCTTGAGATATTCAGCTAACATTTCAGCATATGATATATTCTAGATTGTCGATATTGCAGATTTTTTTCATAAAAATGAGGATCATATTATCCACACTGTGTTACGATCTGTTCTTACTTAACACAGAATCTTTCGATGTTCACAAATACTAATGACACCATCACTGTAGTCACTGCACAGTGTCCCACTGGGCAGCGCGTCCTCATCCCCCAACACAGTCACCTGTGGACGGGCGTCCAGGTGGTTTAGAACTTGGGGCTGACACAATCACACCTGCTTTGCCAATTGCCGGACATTCTCCGGTTAGAAATACAAAGGAAGGACCTCAGTTCTTCATTGCTCACACGTCTACGCTGAGAATAAACTCAATGAGGCCTATCCTTTGTCAGCGGATCTGCGCCGACAGAAGTGAAAAAGACAAACCACAGACGCGGTCCTCCTTCCTTCCTCTCTCCCAGCCGGCCGGCAGACGCGAGGCCCGCAAGGTCAGGTTCATGGGCAGGAGGGCAGCGGTAGAGTGGGCTCTCTGCACGCCGGGAAAGTGGACCGAATCTTAACTCAGCGGGATTGCGAGCTGGGAAAGAGGTGCGGCTGGCCCAGGAGACAACCGACGTGCTAAGGGCCAGCCCGGCTTCTGCAGTCACCGCCGTCCGCGCCCCCTGCCCGCTCGGGGACCACTCACCCATGTAGGCCGCCCAGTGCAGAGCATGCCGGTCCTTCTTGTCAAACGCGTTGATGTTCGCTCCTTTGGCCAAGAGTAAGTTGACCATCTGAAAGAAGACCAACGTGCAGATAACGTGAGTCCGGGCCACATCCCGTGGAAAGGCGGGTCCATGACCTGCAGCTCAAGCACAGGAGGAGGCCGGCATCCCCGACAACCCTGTGGCTCATGCGGCAGAGGACAGGACCGAGCTGGCGGCTACTCCTTCAACCCCGGGCCACGCACTGAACACCAGCTGTCGCTGCCCACGGTCTGGCGTGCAGCCAGGAGCATCTCACAGCCTCTAAGGGCCTCAGCAGCACGACCGGGTTCCACGTGGGGCCGAGAGGGGCTCTGGAGGGATTTCTTGGGCCCAGTGGGGGGGGCGCTCACCTCCACGTGGCCGTTCAGCGCCGCGTGGTGCAAGGCCGTGCGGCCCCCGCGGTCGGAGACGTTGACGTTGCTCAGCAGGGGAATGATCACCTCCGCGCACTTCACCGCCTTGTTGGCGGCCGCCACGTGGAGCGGGGTCTGCCAGTTCTTGTCCCTCGCGTTGACATCGGCCGAGTGCTTGATCAGCACTTGCACGGCTTCCTGCAACACAGGCGGAGTGTGCAGGCGTCACCGACAAATGCTCAGGAATTACAGGGAGGGAGGGAAGGCTCCGTGGCCTCACCGGCCGGCTCGTCCTTCTGAGAAAAGCAAGGCGATATGGGATAAAAACCCAAAGAGTGGCACAGAGGAGAACAGATTCGCCTTACCTTTCTTTTTTAGGCCAAGAGCCCCGGCACATCTTCAAAACCAAATAAACCTTCTAAGCGGAAGTTTCTTAACACAGTGTAGAGTAGCCCAAGGCCAAAGGAGAGCGCTCGCTCGTGTGCAGGGGCACACACCAGGGCAAATGTTAACAGATCAAGAGACATCCAAGGAATTTCTAAACTTGGAATGTTTCTCAATAAACCTCCACCCTCCAAAGCCAAAGGCCTCAAAGCCCTTCGGACATTCTTGGATCAGTTTATAAATTGTTGGTTCTCACAGCCAACACCTTAACCCTCCCTGTGTGATCAGTGGCAGTCAGGGAAGGTCTATTCCTACCTCAGCTGGAAGGTACGAGACTGTTTCATCTT
Source organism: Neogale vison (assembly GCF_020171115.1). NCBI lineage: Eukaryota > Metazoa > Chordata > Mammalia > Carnivora > Mustelidae > Neogale > Neogale vison. The sequence continues at coordinate 9,405,461 of NC_058093.1, forward strand.
TTCCCAACCATGCATAGTGGGGTAACTTCTTTTCTACTGTTGAGTCCCTTTACCTCTACTGAGACCTACATTTTTTGTTTTCCTTCTATTGACCTAATCAGCTTATTTGCCCCTTGAACTATTACTCTCAACCTTGGCCGGGCAATGGAATCACCTGGGGGGCTCTTAAATTACAGATGGCTGGGGCTCCTGGGTGGCTCAGTTGGTTAAGCGTCTGAGTCTTGATCACAGCTCAGGTCTTGATCTCGGGGTCACGAGTTCAAATCCTCAGTTGGGCCCCACATTGGGCATGGAGCCTACTTAAAAAAAAAATACAGGTGGCTAGTGCCACGCAAGGGATTCTAACTGTCCTCGGGATTTCTGTAAAGAGGACTTTGTTGTACAGCTAGGACTGAGGATACTCTTCTGTTCCACCAAGAAAATGGCAAAGTTTCTCTCAAGACGGGAATGACTGTTGGTTATTTCTCTTTATTTCTGGAGACATCCCTAGAACCAGTTAGAGGGATTCCTGTATGAACATCTCAGTGCAGCATCAATAAACCAATGAAAGGCAGTGAAAGGGGCCACACTCCTGCACCCTTCACGGACCGAGAGCTCACCCCTGTCCACCTTATTCCTCACAGCCCGGAACTATCCAACCCACTTTATTATGCAGGTACATAAAAGTGCTCAGCGAGTAGATTGTTTGAACTCTTAAAATTGAAGTTTTTGGGGCACCTGGGTGGCTCAGTGGGTTAAGCCTCTGCCTTCGGCTCAGGTCATGATCCCAGGGTCCTGGGATGGAGCCCCTCATCGGGCTCTCTGCTCAGCCGGGAGCTTGCTTCCTCCTCTCTCTCTGCCTGCCTCTCTGCCTACTTGTGATCTCTGTCAGTCAAATAAATAAATAAAACCTTTTTAAAAAAATAAAATTGAAGTTTTTATCAGGGACATACATAATGAAGGAAAAAGAATATTCTATGGGATCCGTCACAGCAAGATACTGAGATAAACAGCTAATGTGGACAGTAGAATGAGAGTGCAAAAAATTCCGCTCTTCAAATTAGAGAATACAGTTTAAATGCACAGTAAGACTCCATTTAGATGCTATAAACAAGAAACCCATCAGGCCCAGGCAAACAAGCAATTTGTTCAAATTACCAAAAAGGAAAAAAAAAAGGATATATGGCCCCCATCCTCAGCAAGGAAATAAAGTAATGATACTAACCATTCCTGGGGCCCCCTTTAGAGTGAAATGGGTGTTTGTATGTTAATGCTCAGCTACTACACGCAAAACACTGTGGAAGACTGAAAGAAACACAAGCCAGACTCCGTTCTAAAAGCCAGCTGGGTGAACAAAAAACAAACAAGAGAAAAGCTAAGCCACAATATAAAAGTTTAGATTTAAATAAGAAAAAAATGATAATTTTGTCAACTTTGGTCTCAAAAATTGTGAGGTTTATGCAGATACGTACATACAATCTCTTTTGACGTGGGATGAAATGACTGGAACCTCCGTTTATGTTTATTTTCTTAACAAAGGAAAGCACTGTAGCTGGTATTTAACCCTGGGTTGGCCCTGTGCCCTCAGTCAGCTCCACAGAGGATCTTGCCTCACAGGATCCGAGACGCCCTCCATGAAGAAGGGGGTTCCACATGCAGAAGGGGTGATGCTTGTCCTCGCCATTCCTTCGCTCTGAGTGCCCTGAAATGCGCAGTGACGGGCCTGACAGATCTATCTACAGATTGTGATGTGTATGCTTAGACTAAAAGCATCCCAAGTGGGCAGGATGTATGCAAGGAACCTGATAATACAAACTCCAATGTAAATAACGTGGAGTCACAGAGCTGATGCTTCTACTCTGAGTAAAAGCTTTCTATACATTACAAGGTAAAAATAATGACAAATTTAAGCAGATCTGACTAGAGCTTGGCCAAAACAGAGGAAAATCATCAGTAAGTCTATTAGTTACATGGTTATATAAGACTATGATAAATGAAAAGCCTCACTCAAGTATATTGTGATACACCTGAAATATTAGCTAATAATACTAGTTTCTACATGTAATTCATAAATAAATGAGATGCACATTGAAGATGTCTGCTGAAAAAGTTTTGCAAAAATATAGCCAAAAAGTCTGGAGATAAGCATCATAAAATAATGCTAAAAAGGTGGTATCATGGGCGCCTGGGTGGCTCAGTGGGTTAAGCCGCTGCCTTCGGCTCAGGTCATGGTCTCAGGGTCCTGGGATCGAGTCCCGCATTGGGCTCTCTGCTCAGCAGGGAGCCTGCTTCCCTCTCTCTCTCTCTGCCTGCCTCTCTGTCTACTTGTGATCTCTGTCTGTCAAGTAAACAAATAAAATCTTTAAAAAAAAAAAAAGTGGTATCATATCCTCTCTGCACATTCACAGCAAATGTCAATATATACTATCATTTTTAATACCTTTGCCTTGTATATTATGTTACTACACTGATACAGATGCTTGCTTGGTATTACATATTACGTAAATTCAGACTAGACTAACGAAACCAGAAATACACAGGAATATTTCACAAATTTATCTATTTGGACATAAGACCAGTGAGCTCGTGAAAAACTTTTTCTTCTAAGGTAACAAAATATGAATACTTTTAGAGTAACTCAGACTAGGTGAATCAGGTATTACCTAGGAGAGGCCCTACTTTTATTTTGTTTTATTTTTATTTTTTTAAGATTTTGTTTATTTATTTGACAGACCGAGATCACAAGTATGGAGAGAGGCAGGCAGAGAGAGAGAGGAGGAAGCAGGCTCCCTGCTTAGCAGAGAGCCTGATGCAGGGCTCGATCCCAGGACCCTGGGATCATGACCTGAGCCGAAGGCAGAGGTTTTAACCCACTGAGCCACCCAGGCACCCCAAGGCCCTACTTTTAATTGAGTATTTAAGGATTATTTGCATTTCACACAAAGTAACAAGTTAAGCAAAGAAAATACATATTTACATGCCCGTTGCAGATTATATATAGATAAGTAATATCAGAGTTTGAGAGGGAGACTACCTGTGTTTTTAAATATGCACTACCTCTAAAGATAGTTTAATCCCAGATAAATTTTTGTCTGATTTTGTAAATAAAGCTTTATTGGAACATAGCTCCATTTATTGGTTTACATGTTATCTATGGCTGCGTTTGGATCATCATAGCGGAGTATCTGTGACAGACGATACCACATGCGGCCATCAGAACCTAAAATTCTTACTATCCAGCCCTCGATGGAAAAAGTTTGCAGACTACCCGGGTTTAGCTCCTTGTCTGAATTACCACAATCTGCAAATGATCAAATCTGGTTAAAATAAAATTTTGCTCTTTTCCAGCAAGGAAAAAGACTGTTTTAAGTCCAAACAGTCTTAAAGGAGGTCAGGTCTTCTTAAGAGAATCGGAGGCCTCTGTGTTCGGCTCCTGCTCTGCCGTGGTGGGTCTACGGTGAATTTGGGAGCGGGAGGTACTCAGCTGCATTTCTCGGCATAACAGATGAGCGGCAGCTGGAACTTCACGGGAAGGAAGGGGTGAGGACAGAGAGAGAGCGGGGAGAGGGCTAGGGCCCTGCATCCCAGGGCAAAGGTGCACCCCTGAGGGAGAACAGAGTCAGCTCGCCACTAGGGAAGGGCAAACTGATGCTCAGTTAGACCAGCACGAGCAGGCTGGTGCTTAGGCAACCCGACACGCGAGTCTCCAGGAACTCTCCAGAATCACTGGGAGAATACTAGACTTTGCACGTGGTTTCCAGCCTGTTATTTCTGTTTAGAAGGCAAGGTGCCCACGACCAACATCTGAGTCACACCTAAAAAGTTAGCTAAGGAAAAGGTTCAAGTTCGTTGATCAGAAAGTGACCAAAAAAAGTGGATAGCGAGGGCCAGCTTTACCACCTTTGTCCCTCCTGCCCACACTTAGTGTCATAACTCAAGGAGGCCGACAATAACCACTACTGCTACCTGCCTACTTTTATAAAACATTTTAACTGTGGCATTCCTCATTTTTACTTCGATATCTGCTTAGGAAATGAACTGCATCGTTTTCATGTTACTTGACAAGAAAGGGCTATATCAAGAAATACTTATTATACAAAGGAGGGTATCTTACTTAGTTTCCAAAAATTAACTTTTTTTTTTAATGAAAATATAAGCAGTCTAAAATGATCATGGAATCAACTTCAGAGACCTACGGGATATTAGAAGTAACGGGGGTCATCTGCTCTGACGCCTTGATTTGATGGGCAGTGCCATGTTATAGGCAAGGGCAGTGATCTGTCAGCCACGCTGGGTAAGAGCCCGGCTCACGTGTTTTCCGCTGGGCCACAGCTCACTCGCTGGACAGTACCAGCCAAGCACGCTGACGTATTTTTAAATGTTAACTCTCCTTATTTAAATTTTTTAATTCTGAAGTTTCACCCTGCCAAACCTGCTTAACACACTAACAGAGATTTAATATATTGCTTCGGGAAAAACAAAGCTTTGCTTTAAAAAGATCATTTCCTCTTCTAAAATTGCCTCTTTCACAAATTTTAATCTTGGAAACACTTTAACTTGATTTCAAGAGAGTGAGATTTTATGGCTATTTAGGAAATTCATGATTTTTGTAATCAAAAGAAGTCTCTCTTTCCCAGGAGCACACACTGGCTAAAAATGTAATGTCTAGGGGCTACTCTGACAGAAATTTGCAGGATAAAAAGAAAACAAGTATGGGGGAAAGGAAGCTGAACGCTTTCTGAATCAAGAAAAGATACTTAAATAATGCTTCTCAAACTATCTGCGGTGAAGGACCAGTTTTTAAAAAATTATTTCAAACCCATCATGAGTCAATACTTTTGTAAAATACAATAAAAAGTGGGGCACCCGGGTGGTGCAGTCAGTTAAGCGGCCGCCTCTTGGTTTTGGCTCAGGTCGTGATCTTAGGGTCTTGAGATCAAGCCCCGCTTTAGGCTCTGAGCTCAACGCAGAATCTGCTTGAATTTCTCTCCATCTCCCTCTGACCCTCCCACTCGTGCTCGCTCTCTCTGGGACAAATAAGTAAATCTTTTAAAAAATACAATAAAATGTAATTAGTGGAAGAGACAAAGGGAAATTATGAACTCAATTTTTTATTACTAATTAAATTTGGCAGGCATGAAACGACTCTGTCCAAGTGATCTAAAAGTTTCCGAATGCTTGCTCTTTTCATTAGTCCTAAGACAAAAGCTCCCAGGCTGAGAAGGACACACAAACCGACTGTGACACTGTGAGTCGTGCCCCTTCAAAGCCTTTGTTTCTCTTTTAGTGAATAAACACACGTGGGAGTCCAGCATCTCTCACATCAGCCCAGTCAGCATTCAGCGTTCGCCCTGCCCACCTTCTCGGATTCCGCCCCATAGAAGGCTGCGCTGTATCAATCACGGGAATAATAGGGCGAGAAACTGTCATGGGGTGTCACACGGAAGGGAACTGGGGACGGCATTTACAGTCAGCTTATTCCCACTTTTTATGACCTTCTCTTCTCACAAAAGGCCACTCCAACCCTGTAATAAGAAGTAGAAACAGACCCCGTGGCACGTGGAAAAGATGAGAAGAAACAGGATGCATGTGTCTTAAAAACTGTGGCCCTTAATATTTGTTTTTTCCCTCTCGAATGTGCATCGTATTTAAGTGGTCACAGATTACTCATGGAAAAGTAATTGTTTATGACTATCCAGAGTCCTTGCAGGCATAAATGATGTCAAATTCTATAAACTGTAAGTGGCTTTAGACTGGGGACTGAGTCTTACACGATTTTCTGTACTCTCCCCAAAGCCTGGCAGGTGCCTTACGCATACCATATACTCCATAATTTGGATAGAATAAATGTATTGGTATAATCATTAGCAAACTCTCTAAGTAATAATATGCAAGTATTAACAAGACATTTACCATGGGCTGATGTCCCGGAGGCTACACTCACGTCCTGAAGGCATTTACTCTATTACTGAGATCATGTGGGGCTTTTATCCTCTATTGATTAGAGCAATTTTGTATTCTGTAGGAACTGCATGAATTGGTACCCAATTAATTCATTCAATTAATTGAAAATTCCTCCAAAAGTACTCATTATTAAATTAAACTCGCCCTTTATTATTAGAATTATTATCAGAGTACAATTACTCTAACGACTAGCAGAACAAAGGGGACTCACTTTGGTATATGAAAGAACTCCGAGGGAACTATTCAAGAAGTGTTGGCTTTCAGAGGAAAAAAATGAAACACGGTGAAACCAGAGAGAGAGACAATCCCTAAGAGACTCTTAATCTCAGGAAACAAACTGAGGGTTGCTAAAGGGGAGGGGGGTTGGAGGGATGGGGGGGCTGGGTGATGGGCATTGGGGAGGGTATGTGCTGTGGGGGGTGCTGTGAATTGTGTACGACTGATGAGTCACAGACCTGCACCCCTGAAACAAATAATACATTGTATGTTAATTAGTTGGATTAAATAAATAAATACATAAATAAATCTCAAAGAAAAAAGGAAGAAGAAGAAGTACTGGTTTTCAACACTGGGAAAGCCAGACACTGAAGTATTCCCAGTCTTCAATCTCAGCTCTCAGAGTGCGGTATATAGACCACCTGTGTCAGAACCTTTTTTTAAAAAACGCAGATTTCTGGGCACAACCCTAAGCTTCATCAAAATCTCCGGAGATGAGGTTCTAGAACAGGTACTTGTGACAAGCCCCTCAGATGACTTGACTCCACAGTAAATCTGAGTATCACTCAGCTACAGTCCAACGAATAGGTCCTAAAATGCTTACTTTCTTCCCATTCCAGGTACTATGTTCTCTATGTGATCACCTTTATATAACCCTAAAGATAATTTAGGGAAAGCAGTAACATTCTAGTCTCCCATGTAATTTTCCTAATCCTCCTGTCTACTGGCATTTAGCTCACAGTAATGACAATGATTTTTTAGAGAAGGGGGGGAACCATGAGTTTTAAAATTTAAACTGTAAGATCAAATGCTTATCCCGCTCGGCTCTGGGAACTGTTTCTATGCTTGTCGGGACTTCTGTCTGCACAGACAAAAAGTAGACCCATTTTAGTGGTTGGCACAGTTTCCGTCAGGGTGCTCATGGGAGCTGAGGGAAGCCGCCGAGCATGGTGGTTAAGAGAGCAGAGTCTCAAGTTACATCCTCCTCCGCTTACTGGCTGCGGTGAGTGAGGCTCGTTCCCGGACTCCTCTGAGGTTACGATTCCTAAATTAGGATGAAGAGCGCTATCAGTCTCTCAAAGAGTGGCTGAGAGGTTGAAATGGAAGCGAGCACAGAAAGAGCACACACTAAGTGCTCAATAAATGCTCACTGTGACAATATACATTTGGACACAACATCCCCAATTCTATAGCCTAAAAACAGGATACAATCATTTTTAACTCCGCTAGTCAAAAGACAGCCTCCAGAACAGGAAAGGGAAAAGTTCACCAAAGAAGCTACTCCCCGGTCACTCGAGAAGAAAATGCATGTGTGAAAGGCCAGCCGCATTTGGACGTAGGCCACAGCAGGCTGTGTGCCTGGTTGTCTGCCCTAAATACCTAAAGACATACTTTGCACCCTTTCCAGCCCGTGGACACATGTAACCGTGCCTTGCATCGAGTGGCCTTCAACAAACATGTATTACACTGGCCGGGTTCGCATGGATTTAATTCCTGTCCCCAGGGCCGCTCTTTTCCAAGAAAGAAAACCAAAAAGCAGCAAGAATAAGCTAAACAGGAGAAATGATATGAAATAACTCACAATGCTTCAGAAAACTCTCCCTGTAAGGCCCCAGTGTTCTTCGTCTATGTTATCTAGAACTGCACAACTTGTTCCCCTAATATTCTGGCAAGAGACACTCTCGTGTCTTCTCACAGCGGGCGCCGTCCGTGGGGGGGTTGGTGAGTCAACGGACGGTGCTGCTTGGCTCCATTGCTCGTTTGGCTGTGTCCTCCCTGGGCACCCCAGACACTCCTGGGCAGGGGTGGGTTCCGGATCGGGAGGATTGGGACTGGGTCGGAAGGAAGCACACGGCACAGCCTGGCCAGTACCAGGAAAAGGCCTGAAGGTTTATCTCCAGAACCCAATCCACCTTGGATCATTTTCAGTGAGTATGACCCTGCCTTGTTCTGCCTTCCGGTCTGTGTAGCGCTTTTCTGTCAGGCATGGGTGGATGTTTAATCAGTAAGATGATCTGATATGCCCATTGCTATTACAAGCTCAGGAAATAAATTTAGCAATGAACATGATTTTTCCAGACATAGATTGGGCCATAAAATTTGCCTAGATGGAAAGAAAGCTCAGAACTCTTGACTTATACAGATATCTCTGACTTCCACGGGTACCTGTGCTGGATACAATTTTGACACTCACCCTGATGGTGCAGGTTCCAGTGGCTTAAATGGCTCCCAGGGCTACACTTCAGAAACAAGCTTCAGATCGGCTTACCTTGCATACATGCAAGATGACTGCCACCGGCCTTCTCTGTGGTGCAGACTAGTTCTACGTTAGCAGTTGTACAGAGAATCAAGTTAACCTAGCTTATGTTATTAGAACGACAGTCTTTAATGAATCACTCAGAAAACAGTTGTTTAGGGGCACCTGGCTGGCTCAGCAGGTTCAGCATCTGCCTTCGGCTCACGTCATGACCCCAGGGTCCTGGGATCAAGCCCCACATCGGGCCCCTTGCTCACCGGGGAGCTTGCTTCTCACTCTCCCTCTGCAGCTCCCCCTGCTTGTGCTCGCTCTCTCTCTCTCTCAAATAAATGAAATCCTTTTTAAATTTTTTTTTAAAAACCCACTGTAAACAAAACAATTGTTTACCAAGCAGCCAAGATCCTAGAAACACAATGACAAGCAATAGGGGCAGCACTCATTTCAAGGAACTTACTATCGAGAAGGTCTTTTTAATTAGAATAGAATAACAATTTCAGGGGTAGTTTTATACAGTTCCAACTTAGCCTATGTTGGAACTACGTTGCTCGGGTCCTGTTGAACACAAGAGCACTCTTCATGCACTCTGGAAGGCACGATGAAAGCACAGGCTGATCGCTGTGCTGGGCGTCTGTGCTGGGGCAGTTTGCCTACGTTGTCACCGACCAGCCGGAGCCACGTGCTGGCACAAGGCATCTCCGGTGCATCTTCAGGACTTGCGGTATCTCCCTCCGTTTCTCCCACCCTTGGGCCACGTGCCTGCAAGCTCTAAGGTGAAGCCCGCAGCCGTTTTTCTCCTCCCCCAGCAGCAGACCTGCCTGCTGTGACTTCACGATCACACAGAACCCAGGGGGACAGCCTGACACAAACTTCTGCAGCAGCTCACACAATCGTGGAAGGTCTAATTACTATAATAAATATCTTATCTTGGATCTCCCTCGGTGCTTCTGGTCCCCTGATTAAACCCGGAGCTATCAATTACCTACAATTTAGAAGCAAAGGGCTTTGAGGACAATACAGAGTTTATAAGCCTTTCAATGAAGAAAGGGTTTGGTTTTTTTTTTTAAAGATTTTATTTATTTATTTGTCAGAGACAGAGGGAGAGAGAGCGAGCGAGCACAGGCAGACAGAGAGGCAAGCAGAGGCAGAGGGAGAAGCAGGCTCCCTGGTGAGCAAGGAGCCGCATGCGGGACTCGATCCCAGGACCCTGGGATCATGACCTGAGCCGAAGGCAGCTGCTTAACCAACTGAGCCACCCAGGCGTCCCAAGAAAGGGTTTTTAATTCATATTCATATGAGTAATACCAGTGTTTGCCGATCCAAGCAATGGGCGGACGTGGCAGCTCTCACCTGAGCGCACAGCCTTCGGCATCCAGCTGTCACTACAGCAGCCCAAACCTTCTCTGCTGTTTCCCCAGCAGGCCCACTTCTCTTGCCTCAGCTGTGACGTAGGGGGGGCACAATGTATAGGCAGTAGTATCCGATTCAAGGAAGCAAGAAATCTGAATTTAGAACCGCCAGGCACAGCGATGTGCTCACAGTCAGTTCCAGCGATGGTTACAAAGACCCAATGTTCATAAGAAACTTTTCAACTTGTTGTAGTAGATATTAATAGGAAGACATCCTCTTTCACAAGTTTATATATGACCCTGATTATTTATAACTCAGGGTCTGTGTTTAATTCCTTCCCGGCCAAGAGACACCTGAAAGGGATTTTTTCCCCCAGCAAACCTGCAGAGGGAGCTGGTTCCTTAGAGAAGCAACAAACACCTTTCTCCTCTAGACTGATCCGTCACTGGGTTGACTGAACTCACCCTCAAGACACGTAAAGAAGGCAAGCGGATGGCTGCTGCCATGGATGTTTTGGGGACTGAAGCAAGTAGCAGACCTAGCAAAGGGAGAGAGCACTTGGGAAAGATCCCATAGTTCTGAAATCATCTAGTCTTCCGTTTTTCTGTCCCACTAGACTACATGCCTCCAAAGCACAAGGCCTGGAATATAGGAAGTGCTTAGTGAATTTTTTTTTTTTTAACTTAAAAGACCTGGCTCTTGTTAAAAGAGGAAACAAACCCATATTTTTCAGAAGATCCTTAAAAAGAAATTTGCTGAAGATCACATGGTCTTAAACGACCAGGAAATACTTCTCTGAAGGAACTGGTCTCATGAAGCTGGTCATACCAACGCAAGCAGCCACTGTCCCTGCTTTCCCAGGTAAAACAGAAATGACCATAAGAAGGTTCTGGATTCCCCAGAGTTTAAGCCTGGCAACTTGGGATCATTTACCTTCCTCATTCCCTGGGGCCCTCAGAAAAGAGAACACAACCCACACCTTCTCTTTTTTTCTTTCTTTTTTCTTTTTTTAAAAGATTTTATTTGTTCATTTGAGAGAACCTGAGAGCTAGAGAAAGAGAGAGAGAGAGCACACGGAGAGGAAGAGGAAGAGAGATAAGCAGGCTCCCCGCTGAGTAGGGAGCCCGACGCGGGGCTCAATCCCAGGCCCCCAGGATCACAACCTGAGCCGAAGGCAGATGCCCAACCGACTGAGCCACCCAGGCGTCCCAACACAAACCACACCTTATAAAAACTGCTCAAATCACACAGCACAGCAAGGAAGATTTTGAGCCCTGAGAAAAGTGTCAGACACCAAGTATTTTGTAAAATTTCCAGACAGTTGCCAAAGAGGAAAAGCTGATACTGGTGACAGGCACCGACCCCTGCGACATTAGCAGGTACCCTAAGCAACCGCACTTGCTGCCAGACAGACCTGGAGACCTGCACCTTCTCCAGTAGCAGAGGAGTCATCTGGTCAAATCCACCACAAAGACAAGTGCCTCTTGGGTAAGAGCCTCTGCTCTCCCGGGACGGTGAGCGACCCCTCTGACCAGGCTTCAGGGCTCACAGTCACCAGCATTCCCCGCCACCCCTCCCCCACACTGGTTTTCTCTTTTCATCACTTTTACTTTCCCTGAACCAGCTGATCCGTCCGCTGTAGCGGACTGTAGGAATCATGATCATCTAAAACCATCTTCACCAGCACTTCCAGAATTCAAAATAAATTCCTGCTTGAGCACCTACCGTGGACCAGGCTTGGGATACACCAGGGAACAAAACACAGGTCCCTGCCCTTACGGAGCTTCCATTCTGGTGACATGTTTGCGGAACTCGGGATGTTCACACGGGACTGACGAGCTTCCTCTCCCTGCTGCCCCGCCTCGGCCTTCTCAGTGACCGGCCCCACCATCCTGCCAGGGGCCTCTCTTCTGCCTCACCCTCCCGAGGTCCCAAATGCTGTCAGGTTCATACTTACCCTGTGACCACACCCCAGCGCTCAGAGGACCCCCAGTCCTCTGCCATGTGACCCCGCTCTGCCATCAGACTTACCTCCACTACACCCCTTGTTCCGTCTACATCCAGCTGAACCCGCCATTCATTCCTTTCCATGTCCCTTGTCCTCTAGCGTGTTTATCCCCCTGCCTCCCTCCTTCCCTGGGCCTGGTAAGTGCCGACTCTCTAGGGCTTGGAGGTACTAGATTAAATAAGATAGTCACTCACTTCACTTCTGGAGGCAACAGCCCGGTGCAGTGGGGTCAGCCACATGTTGTCCTTGGCATTGACACGAGCTCCTGGAAGCAAAAGCACAAGTTAGAGGCATAATTCAGGGGAAATTCTACTCATGTTAAGTCAAATGGGATATCTTGTGCTCTCATCTGCCTTGTACAGCCACCCTATTTCATTTTTTTTTTCTTTTGTATCAGTCATGTACTTTCTAGCCACCAGACAGAAGGAGAGACTCACTTACAGTAGAAAAATTGAAATCAGGAGCTGAAAATGGCACAAGAATTGGGAAAAGACTAGATGAGAAGTGTGATATCTCATTGGATAGGAGACACAGTGGTAAAAAGGCTGAGATTCTCCAGGAGTAGGGTCATGTAGATCCTGAAGAATGAAGCACTTTGCAAGTATGTGTGTAATGTAAATATACATGCATACATACATACAAGATATATGATTTTATACAAATATAAAATTTTATCTATAAAATACATAGTTACATACATTATTTTTAGTCACTAAGTAGACTTAATCTCACGGGGCACACAATGGCCTTCTTGGCAAGCTGTCCAAGATGAGCTGCGTTCCAACAAAGGTATACTACAGGTCAGCTGGATTTTAAACCAATCTTATAAAGTTGAGTTTGATGAGACTTGATCTGGGCTAAGGGGATTCACAGAAATCTGTTCTTTCCAAGAACCTCGATGATTTCCCTGGCCCAAGCCAGATATCTTGGGAGCAAGCGGCCGGCTTCCATGGAGATTTGGACAGACGTAACATGAAGCCTATGCAAGTTGCTCAGAGCTCCTTCCACTCGGGGTGGAGGGGGTGGCAGACAGGTTCACACGGGCCAGAACCAACTCACACTTGGGGATGTGCCCTCATGCTCAACTTTCTGGAACCCACGTCACCAATCGGGGGACAAAAGCTCCATGTGAATGGATTCCAAGAGCAGAGAACGCCTTCCTCCCAAGATAGACTCTCAGTTCCCCATGAGTGCAAGCCTACCACATCTCCAACTGAACCACAGAAACACCCAACATCAGCTTCCTTTGGGGGGGTTCAGGGTTTTGTTTTGTTTTTAAAGATTTTATTTATTTGAGAGAGACAGTGCACGTGTGAGCATGAGTGGGGGTGCAGAGGGAGAAACAGACGCCCCGCTGAGCAAGGAACTTGAAGCAGGACTCGATCCCAGGACCCTGAGATCATGACCTGAGCTGGAGGCAGACACGTAACCCACTGAGCCACCCAGTTCCTCCAGGTTCAGGGGTTTTGATCAGTCTTTTGTTCAGATGGAAAATTTTGTGAAATAAAAGGGAAGGATACGATAAGTATGTGTGATATCTTTGTAGATGCAACAAGAGGAACCTATGTTAGCCTCAGGCCAACAAGGAAAGGCGCTCCCGGGGAAGAAGACTGGAGGGATGAATCAAAGGAACCGGAAAGTAAGGCGGGGGAGGGGACGTGCGCACGGGATGCCTCTGCAACAAGGGCCAACAAAATGAGTCCACTGGAAGCAGGACTCTCTGTGAGCCCAAGGACAGCTGAGAGCTGAAAAGTAGAAACTTCTTTTTAAAAAGTGAAAGAAAAAGGCAACAGGAGACTTTCATGGGTCAAAGTGAGCTAGAGGAGCACCTGGGTGGCTGTCGGTTAAGTATCAGACGATGGGTTTCCACCAGGTCATGATCTCAGGGTCTTGAGATCAAGCCCTGCATTGGGCTCCACCTGGGCATGGAGTCTGCTTAATATTCTCTCTCTCCCTCGTCCTCTGCCCCTCCCCCCACTCACTGTCTCAAAATTAAAAAAAAAAGTGAGCTCAAAATTCCGTTTAAGCCACCAGCTAAAAAATAAATACCAAATCATAGACCTTACAATATTTTTCTGTTTAACTGAAGAACAAACACCATCAACAATATTGATTCTAGAAAACAAGAACATAATACTCCCTAAAACAAAGAAAAAATGTCTCCTCCTACCCCCGCCATTCTGATTTCATTGGTTTGAGATGGGGCCAGGCACAAATAGTTTTTAAAAGCTCCTCAAGACCCAAGGTTATTTTAATATGCTGTCAGGGTAGAAAGCCACTGAAAAATTGTTGTTTAGTTTATCAAGCTTCAAATCCTACTTCTACTAACTAACTAACCTAGGAGGCTCAAGCCCTTACCTCAGCAGGCTCAAATGAGATCAGCGTGGGGATGCTAGGAATCAAAGGCAGTAGGTATCTCCCTCCCCTGGAGCAGGAAGTCCTGGGTTAACTGCTCCGGAGTAGACACCCTAAGGGGCTGGGTGCAAGTCTCCTCCCCCGGGGAAGCCTGCCTCAAGCTTCCCTTTGCTCGCCCTGACCATTTTTAAGGAACTTCCTGTCACAAAGTCGAACCAGTCATCTGAGAGGGCCAACACCTGGGCCACAGCACACTCTGGGTCTGAGCTGCCACCTACCCATCCGCACGATGTCCTTCTCCCTACTCTAGTCATCCCTTCTTTCAGCACGTTTGGAGGAAGGAACACGATGTGGAGGAAGGAACAGATGCGACACCTGCTACAGGTACCGAGTCAGCTCAGACTCTGAGCCTCAAAGTCAGCGCTGTCTGGTGGGAATGTGACGGAAGCCAGGGATGCAATTTCAAGTTTTCTAGTAGTCACATTAAAAAGGGGATAAAGAAAACAAGTAAAGTTAATTTTAATCATATATTTTACTTAACTCAATATATCCAAAACATCATGCAATTGAGTTTAAAAGTTATTGAGGGCGGGGCGCCTGGGTGGCTCAGTGGGTTAAAGCCTCTGCCTTTGGCTCAGGTCATGATCTCAGGGTCCTGGGATCGAGCCCCACATCGGGCTCTCTGCTCAGCAGGGAGCCTGCTTCCCCTCCTCTCTCTGCCTACTTGTGATCTCTGTCAAATAAATAAATAAAATCTTTTTAAAAAATTATTGAGGGAATTTACATTCTTTTTTTGTATGCAGATGAAAAATGTGTATTCAAAAATTCAAAAAATTCAAGAAAAATGTGTATTCAAAATCCAATGTGTGTTTCATCCTTACAGCACACAGCACGTGCTCAGGAGCCACAGCTGGTTTGTGCCTACTGTGTTCAACAGTGTAGATCCAAATGCTACGCAGTAGAGGCCAGACTTGGAGACTCATTGGCTGAGGAGCTCCCTTTAGTTCTAAAGAGCGGGGGGCGCCTGGGTGGCTCAGTGAGTTGGGCCTCTGCCTTCAGCTCAGGTCATGATCTCAGGGTCCTGGGATCGAGCCCCGCATCAAGCCCCGCATTGCGCTCTCTTCACAGTGGGGAGCCTGCATCCTCCTCTCTCTCTGCCTGCCTCTCCGCCTACTTGTGAATACAGAAAAAAAATCTTTAAAAAAAAAATAAATAAAGAGCTACAATTCTATTATTACAGCTCAGCGACAGCTAGGAGCCTTGTTCAAAGTTGCTAACATAATCTGAGCTCTTACTCTGTACGCTAACACATGTGTAGTCCATTCAATAGGGAGATGCTATTACAATGCCAATTTCATAGATGAAAGAACAAAGGCCATGAGAATTAACAGTCTCTAGACAGCCAGCTAGGAAGGGGCGGACTTGAACCCAGGCAGTCTGACTTCAATGCCCAAGCTCCTGGGCACTGCGCTTCACTCCATCACTAGCCATTCAACCAAACACTGATGAAGCTTCCCTTTCACTGTCCCCATCTTTCTCTCCACTCCTTACACTCATTCCTCTCTCCCTCTGTCCATCTCTCTCTCTTCCTCCATTTTCATATATCTATTTTCAAATATACTGTGTATATATTCCCTCTTGATTTCATTTCCTTCTTTCCCACCTTTCTCCTTTTAGCGCCAAGTACTGGTTATAATAATATGAAACAGAAATACACATTTTATTATTCATAGTCTTTGAGAGAGTAAATTTTGCATTGCATGTGCATAAACTTCAAAAGCTAATGCAAGAAGAACCCCAAATGGCAAGATGCCTAGAAAAATAGACTTCTCAAAATTCAAGAAGGAGAGGCATATGAAAGCAACATTAACATACCACTTCACACCCATCAAATTGGTGAAAATTATAAAGTAGGGCAATGCCAAGAGTTAGCAAGAGTTATCAAGGGTATGGAGAAATACTAAGACTTCCTACAGGCGGTGGGAGCATGGGCTGGTACAACCGTCTTCAGGAAGCAGTTTGGTTCCACCTAGGAAAATTGACAAGACATGTGCCCTACTACCCAGCACCCCCCAGTTGTATACCCTGGACAAACTCTATTAGCAATAATTGCGCCTCGGATAAACCTCATTGGCTACGATACTGCCACTGCGCAAAGCTTACCCTAGACAAACTCTATAAGAATGTTCACTGCAGCATGTTCATAACCGCAAGAAACTGGAATCTTAAGTGTTGGTTGAAAGGAAAATGGATAACTACGTTGTGGTATATTTGTACAATGGAATGCCCCCGTCATGGAAATGGGGGGGACTGAAGTTTTATCTATCCAGACACAGAGGCACTTCTAAAACACAACATGAATGAACAAATGAGGTTGCAAAGTATTACCTATGGCATAATGCCAGTTATATAAAGTTTTTAAATTTACAAAAACAATTCTATACGTGGTTTGTGGATACAAAGGCATGAAATAAAAATGATAAATGTAGCTAAAGAAACAGATACCCATTGTGGATAGTGGTTTTTTCTAGGGAGGGGTGGTGGGAGAAAGGCTGAAGGAATTCTGTCAAGTGCACTCAAGTGTGTCTTCAATATTTTATTTAGGAAAAAGGTATGAGGGGCGCCTTGCTGGCTCAGTTGGTTAAGCTTCTGCCTTCAACTCAGGTCATGATCCCGGAGTACCAGGATCGAGCCCTGCGTCAGGCTCCCCATTCAGTGGGAGACCCTGACCCTTCTCATGCGCTCTCTCTCTCTCTCTCTCTCTGACTCGCAAATAAATAAATAAAATCTAAAAAAAAAAATGATACAAACATGGAAAAAATGTTAAGATTTCTTAAAGCTTGGTGTACCCAGGTATTAGATCATTCTCCATATTTTCTCTGTTTGAAATATTTACCATCAAACATTCTTAAGAAAGCTAGCACATTTGAAGTGTTATGTTTCTTCATAAAAATGGGGAGGATTGAAATGCTTTTTCTTATACTATTTTTTGTTCTCAGTTAGTGGCCCTTTTCCTTGGTAAAAATAAAATGACATTTCCCTGTATAAAGTAGCCCAGTCATAGCCTCTTCCAGGACGTTCCTAAGGCTCACCCCAGGAGAGTAAAGGATTAGGAACCACAACTGCTGTTGGATTTCTAGATAACCTTGGTTGCACAGTCCAATTTGAAAAGAAATTTTCAGTTTAACAGTGTGTTCCTTCCTGGTCTCATTGTTCCTTCTCATGCTCTCTTCCCTCCACAATCACTGTAGCTGACCCCACAGGTAGACCCCCAGCTACAGAACAGAGGCAAATCTGCACACCCAGAAAAGGTGGACCACGAAGTCCATGACCATCCAAAGGTGAGAGAGCTCTAGAATCTGATGGAATCCTTCGCCGCCTCTCCAAATGTCATCTTATCACCTCATTTTGAATCTAAGTATCACAACCCAGTAGCTCCTCACCAGGCAGACCACGAGGAAACTAACAAAGGGCACAGTGCCTGTGTGTGGTACCTTCCCAGACCTGCACCCACCTGCTTTGTCCACTGTGTGTTAAAATCTTACCTTTAGTCTCCCTCTACCTTCTCCCTGCCCCCCCCATCCTCCCTTCCTCTCTCTCTCCTTCTCTCTCTTATACACACAACCTATTTCTGTCTTTGTGTGTGTGCACTAGAATGCTCTATAACATGTTTCTAAAGGAAGTAACTACGGGTTAATGTTAAGATGAATCCTCATGAATGTGTTATAAAAGGTTAGTTGTGAAAGTAAAATGCTGGGAACTTTGAGGATAGACAAAGAAGAGTTGGTTAAATAAATCCTTATATAGCCATATGAGGTAGCTGTGGTTATTTAAAAGAATTCCTAATAATGTGGAGAGATGTTCACAAACTACTGTTATGGGAAAAAAGCAAGTACTGAAATAGCCTGTATGCAATGAGCCCAGTCTGTAGAAACACTAAACGGTCGAGAAGGATGAACCATTAAAGCCCCAAGATCACTTCCTGGCCCATGGTAAGTGCTACCTAACGCTTGCTCACTATTAGCAGAGCAGAGTCAGGGACTCGGGGACAGAAACTGGGGCATCAGCCAATGGCACAATGTGCCAATTTAGTTCTAAGGCCAGGGCAGACCTAAGTTAACAGTTGCTCATTGAAGGACGCTTCTTGGTTAAAAGAGAAATTCCTTAGTGTCTCTTCCATTGAGCCGGTTTGAACAGCAGCTATGAAAACCTGCCTGCCCGGATGAAAGGCAACAGTCCTGAGTGAAATAAGTCAAGCAGAGAGAGTCAATTATCATAAGGTTTCACTTCCTTTGAAGCATAAGAAATAACATGGAGGGCATTGGGAGATGGAGAGAAGAGGATTGGGGGAAATCGGAGTGGGAGACAAACCATGAGAGACTGTGGACTCCGAGAAACAAACTGAGGGTTTTTGAGGGGCGGGGGATGAGGGGTTGGGTGAGCCAGGTGGTGATATTAAGGAGGGCACGGATTGCATGGGGCACTGGGTGTGGTGCCTAAACAATGAATCTTGGAACACTGAAAAGAAATTAAAAAAATAAATAAAAGCAAAAAAATAAAAATAAATAAAATACAATAAAAAATAAAACCTATAAAAAAAAAAGAAAAGCAACACTCCTATTTTACTTCATGTTTTGATCATATGAATAATGCATGAATGCACTGTTTTGGGTTTTTTAAATGAATTCACATATTTGGGTAAATTCCTCTTTAGTATCATCCTCAGTGCTGGACTCTTCCCACTTACTGGGAAAAAAACCACTGCTCTGAGCCTGGTGCATAAGCTTCCAGTTTCTTTAATCCCTTTACATGCCAATCTGTGTACCATGGAAAACTGAGAGAATGAAGCTGAGTGGTCAGTGCAATATTCTTTTTGTGTGTTTAAAACATTATGCAATAATTTAAGAAAACCAACAGCTCTGTTGACACTTACAGTATGAGTCCATTCTTTTTAATTACCACGTGTATTCCGACACACAAACACATTATATTTTTTAGATACTCTCCCTATTGATGGGTATTTCATTTGCTTCCGATATTTCTTTATACAAACAGTGCTGCTGTGACCCTCCATAATGTGATTCCTCATCCAAACATCAAGCATTTTCTAGGACGGACCGTTAGAAACGGACTTCTATCACGGGTCATGCACGCTTTTGGTCCTAATCCTTTAGTCTTGGCCCTCCAAAGGGAGCTACTGTATGAGACTGCTTCATTTCCCACATCCTCATCAACACTGGGTATTATCATTTAAAATACTGCAAATCTGATAGGGAGAAAATAGCATCCCATTTCTAATTTTTTTCTGTTTAATAGTGAGATTGGGGATTTTCTAAGATGTTTGTTTACTGGCCATTTGCAACTCATTCTCTGAGAATTGCTTGTTCATATTCTTGGCCTATTTCCTCTATTTTGCCATTATATTGTTATTATATATTATACGACATATGATATATTCTACTCTATTGTTTTTTTCTTATAATTTATACATTTACATGGTATTGTTGTTCCTGTTATTATTTATATATTCTGAAAACTTCCAGTTTTAAGTAGATCCAAAGTGGCGTTTAATAATTCAAATTCTTTCAAGGGGAAAAATGACCCCAAGCTCGCTAAGTATCACAAAGCAACACAAACCAGGCGTGTCACAAACAACCCACACCAGCACTGTTTCTGTGCAGCGTTAAAGTCACTTGAGGAATGGAAAAATAATTAGAAATCTAGGAGGTGGCTTCCTTCAGTCTCTGTCCCTCCATGCATCCACCTCCAGAAGGTTAAACAGCCAGCTGCCAGGAAAATCTCCTCTCCCCGAACAGCAAAATTATTATGACAAAAGCAGAGTTATCTGACCGGGAACGAAGGCCTATTTCATCAGTGTCATCCCCCTGCCACGGGCTTCCTCACCCTCTTCCGTCCAACACATCCAAGAGTCTTGTTTACATGTCAGAGGGAGACGTCGGAGAAGGTTTCGAGTTGAATATTTATAACTGATTTTTCTAGAGGAAGCTTCATGTTATTTACCTGCCTGTCAGGCGCCACTGTGCACTGAAGGACACAGAGTCTGCATGTCTAATGATTTAAGGCAAACACTTTTTACCCAAGGACATTTTGAAGCTTGAACATTAAAAAAAAAAAAAAAAAAGAGCTAGGCTATAACTGATTCTCCAGAAACAAAGATCCAACTCAAAGTTGTCAGGCATCTACACTAATTATAGACGAAGTATGCTTACATCATACCCCTATTACCACTTCTTTTTTTTTTTTTTTATAGAGATCAGGAGTAAAGGAAACTAAGTCTCTTTCCCAGAGGCAATGTTTCTGTTCTCTTAGCCTTGTCATTTAGGAAGAAGTAAAACAAAGGAAAAAGGTAGACTAAGGGATTGAAAAACCTTACAGGCCAGAGAGAAGGACTGATTCTTAAGGCTGGGTTATCCAAAATTTGACTTTTAATTGTAGAAATAAATACAAAAGAAAGATCATAAATGAAATACGAATATAATAGAATGAAATCAGCTAGCTATTGATTTTGCTTTGAAACAAACAGACCGGTACAGCCCAGGAGCCCTGTCGTTCAAAGCAATGACCTTGGAAGAGTGTATGATAATTCAGTGTTTGTGGCAATTGCTTAAAACATTTTTCAAACTCCCTTCGGACTTGCCTTTAGAGCTAGCTGACACACCCACCAGAAAAGTCTCATTACTTTATAATCACACCACACTGAGGACGCTAAAACCAGCACCACTTGGTTTAATCAAAAAAAAAAAAAAATCAAATCCAACCACAAAAGGATGAATGTTTATTATGAATTAAAAAATCAAAAGAATGACCTGCCGCCTACTCTGAAAACAATTTGCATTGAAAACGGTTGTCACCTTTTGACAAAATCACAGGAAATAATTTTACAGGAATACCACTTGTTTTTGTGGCCGACGTTCTAATGAATATCATTTTTTAAAAGATTTTATTTATTTATTTGACAGAGAGAGAACGATCACAAGTTGGCGGAGAGGCAGGCAGAGAGAGAGGGGAAGCAGGCTCCCCGCTGAGCAGAGAGCCTGATGCGGGACTCGATCCCAGGACCATGGGATCATGACCTGAGCTGAAGGCAGAGGCTTAACCTACTGAGCCACCCAGGCGCCCCTGATGAATATCATTTTTAATGAGTAGTTACACCTCACAAACACTTGGCATGGTAGAAGATGGGTCCTTGCCGTTTTCTTCCTTCAGCCCAGGACTTGAACCCTTGTGTACCCCAAGCTTCTCTACAGAGTCCTATCACTGGGCTCATGGTCCCTTGTGTTCAGCTTCCTGGAGCCGGACCCTAGTCTCTGAACTCTTAGCCACTGATGGCTTCGCCTGGTCTCATTCGTGTATCTCCAGCAAACGATTTAGCAAACTCTTAACCTTCTCTTGACCTTAACCCCGACTCGGCTAGTTCCCAAACAGAAGTCAGAGGCAGGGGCTGGAAATAAAGCCAGGATTTGAACTGGTGGTTGTAAGAAGAGGAAAGTTTCAAAGCTTGAATTCCACCCTTTCTACTCAGAGACATTCGGGGTTCCATCTTCCTGGCTACTAGGAGATAAGGTCGGTAGGAATTGAGTGGGCTTGGGTTACACCACGCTCCATAAGTTAATACAACAATGGAGTACACAGCTGTAATGGGCTATTCTGGCAAGGCTAAATTATTTGTCCAACATGGGAATCATTATCACCTCATTCATTATTAAATTGGAAAAAAAATTTGGTTGGATTCCCTGAAGCATCAGCCGCCAGATGTAAGCTCAGAAATGAAATCATCTTGCTCCTGTGATGATATTTCTTTAGGAATTTAATATACAAATTGAATTAAGGACCTTTCAGGGAAATTAAAGCCTTGTGAATTCCAAGAGTTTGTCTAAGCTTCCAGAGTTGAGTAAAATTTCAAAAGCACTTCCCCCAATGCTCTCCCATACCCTAAGCCTCCCTAATTTGATAGGAGGAGGAGGAAAAATTCTGTAGCACGCGCCATCCAAATTATACTAGAGAGGCTGACAGCTCAGTGATTCTAAGACCACACGGGTGTGAACAATCCCTCCAGGCTCTACTGGGTAAGCCCCACGTAAGAGAGACTGCTGGGCTCCATCTCACGTGATGGTGATGTGAAGCCACGTTTCTCAAATGTCAGCAGCCCGCGGATGTCTGAAGAGACAGATGGGTCAACTTCATGCTGCAGAATTAACATCTTCCTTCAGAAGTGGAAAAACAATCCAAAAAACAAAGTTGGGAGTCCAAGACAAAATTTTGAATTTGCACGTTCATGAACTAAGCATTCCTCTGAGAGTCTGAGATGTCTCTTAGTACATTTGGATGGTTGGGACCACTCCAGTGTCATCCCACAAAATTCTTTATTTTACACCCCCACTGATTCTGCCTACAATCTTCCACGGACCAAATTTCCACTGCCGGGGCCACCGGCCAGGGGTGTACTGGCTCTTGGCCACAGTCTGTGCCTGTACCAAACAATACATGTTTGCTTGGATCACAGCCCTGGAACATCTTTAAAATTGTCAGAAGGAAGGCCTACTCTCGAAAGCACAGGAATGCCACATAAAATCTAAGCTGGGTTCCGTGCAACCATCAGGAGCACAGGGCACGCACGTTGTATGCCGCAGAACACTTGTTTCCTGGGAAAATCCACCTCCAGAACATGAACACGACAAAAGTAAGAGCCACGTGAATCATCCTGGTGTATCACAGCACAATTCTCGGGTTTGGTTCTGTTTTGTTTTCCACAGTGTTCCCCACATCTGTTTGAATACACGCATTAATTAGCTCCTACCTTTGCATAGTTTACTTTGGAATTCTACAGTTTCCCTTTACTACCGCAAACAAAGGCAAAACCTTAGTATAGGCCTCTTGCATAGTCTGTGGGCAGAAGTATTTCCTCCAGATTTTAATCGCCCTAAACGAAAAGGAGGAGGGGGAAAGCCAGCCAGTCTGCAATCCACACCAAGACACATGTGTGCGCTCAGATCCATTCCGGGGATTTGTCTAGCAAATACTCAAGGGAGAAAGCACATATTGGTTTTGGAAACCAGTTTGGTGAGATGTACTAAGCACAAAGGTTTCCAAAAATGAAAGCACTGACATTTCTAAACCCCATGAGATATTTAAGAAAATAAAGAGAATAATATCATAAAACCACGTTTGCCAAATCTGCTTCCAATCTTTTTTTAAAGAAAGTATTTTACAGAGTTGTGGTCTCTTTTACCCTTCCCTGAAAATATCTCTCACTCAACCACCCCTCAGAGGTAACCACTATCTGGAAATTGATATGTTTCCTTTCCTTCCATGTTTTATTACATAGTCATAGTCATGTGTCCATAGACAAAACATAGTATTGTTTTGCCACAATTTGCCAATTTAAATGTATATAAATACACACATACATTTGGCGTTTGTTTGTGTAGGCTTTAAGGAATGAGTTTTGTTTATTTTTTTTAATAATGAAAAAAATGCAAAGATATTCACACCTACGGAATTCATCTACAATACAGGGCCTGATTAGTCAGAAATGAGACTTTCAAGGCAACATAAATGTTTTACTGAAGACATCATTTTTCATTGAGAACAACCTTTTGCATTGTTTTTTTTGTCTACTGATAAAATCGCTGGTCAAATCCACTTCCATGAGCACAATAAAGAAATGTGTTTGGGTTCGCTGAAGTAGTTGATCTAGTGATTGAATTTCTAGTCATTGAACTTTGCATCTGCACCTGACTTTTAAGAACAGCTGGTATTTACCTGACAGAATGAGGAGTTCGATGATCTCTGCATCTCCCAGGAATGCAGCCACGTGAAGTGGGGTTCGCTTCTCAGAATCCTGAAACAGCATCAAAGATAATCAAGTCAGTGGAAGCTTGCGGTGCCTTCCGCAGGCAGAGTAAAACACGTCACTCGCTCTGAGGTTAATGCTTGTAGGAGAGAGCGAAGGCCAAAACCTACTCAGGTGAGCTCTGCGTACACATTTCTCTCTGCATCTCCCAAAGTCACAAGTACACAAGATCCTGCCCTGTGTCTGTGTGTTGTGTTTGTCTCCCTGCTCCTTTTGTTGGAGCCTCGCTCAGGTCAGGGACAGCCTATCACACAATGGATAAGAAATTCAATTTATTTTCAGACCTTCCTTATGGTGAAAACAAAACAAAAACACAGAAACAAAAACTCAAACCCTTCTACCTACCTTAACAGCAGTGTTGAAAGCATGCAATGATTCGTTTTCTTTCTAATGGAACATAGCAGAATTCTTCACAAGGACATCAAACATTAAGTACAGTCACCTTCTCCTTTCTATCTCTATGAACTGTTGCCTAGCTCACTACCCATTCATGTGACACTTACTGAATGCCTATCACGTGCCACGGACCAGATTTGGGGTTCAGTCCTTGCCCTCATGAAATTTACCTTTAAGTGGGGAGGCTGCCAGTATTCATGGAAACCAAAGGCACGTGACATCATCTCAGATGGTGATAAAGGCTATCCCAAAACTAAAACAGGGTAATGGGATCCAGTGACTAGAGAGATGGGAACAAGATTCCTTAGACGGAAAGAACAAGACCTTTCTGAGAACACTGACACTGAAGCTGAGAGCTTCTTTGTTTTACAGATGAGAAAACTGTGGCTCAGATGAATTATGAAATTTACTCCAGACCCCATAGGTATATAGCAGAGCCAAGATTGGACTTTTTCCTATCAGTCTTCAGTCTCAGTCCTTGGCAAGGCATTTAACATATTGTGTTGTTAACACGATAAAATGCAGGGGGAAAAAATATTTCTTCTCCATCTGTAAACTGGAATCTCTGATGAGAGAATTCAAGATAATGTCAGTAAATAAAACCCTAGGCAGGCACGAAGCTTGGCCCAAGCACACCAAGAGCTCTAGGCAAAGCTCTTTTGCCATGAGCATAGAGAGTCGTGAGATATCTAACCTCCAAGACGAAGAACCCCACAGGGGAAAGAACTGGCCTTCCTCCTCTCTGTCCCCACAGGAGCAGAAAACTAGATGCTCAGGGTAGATCAGCCAAACTGAACAGGTCCGTGTGCACTGCTTCTTCTACAAACTTCCCTGACCATTCCACACAGTAACCAAAGTTTGTAGGCTACGTCCTTGAGGTTTTGCCTAAAACCAACATGCATTTTAGTTTCAAGATCAGTGAAGTTGCTGTTGATATTAATCCTCAGTCCTGTTATCGCTTGATTACACAACCGACCCAACCACCCTCGGATTTGCCCAAGGACGCCGTTCTGTTTTCCAACAGTTCCAGCCCTCAGCGCTTTCTTAGTCTCTTTCAGACTACTGCTTTTGGGCATTTTGTGACTCATTAACATCTAAAACAGATGGCAGACAGGAGATATCTTCAAATCAGTCTATCTCTTAGGAGGCCTGGCAAGTAGGTTTCACGAAGGGTTGGACTTACTTGTAAGTGGATAAAAAAGAGAAGTCTGAATTGGATTGGAATTCACACCGTCTGTGTGTGTTGCAGCGATTATTACAGTAAGTGGAAAGAGGGCAGTCATGTAACGATTCCATATAAAGTAAAGGTATGCCATAGAACATTCTGAAAGATATACAACCACCGTAATCCTCTTATCGTTATGTCACACTCTCCGTGAAAATAGAGATTCAGTATTTGAAAACTTGAAAAACATTTCAAATGTATTAATTGGCACAAAGAACTATATGAAGAACGGACACTAGACGTTCACAAGTGTTTTCCGTTTTGCTCTCTCTACAGCACGTGCCATCTTACCCTCAAATTCTCTCTAAATCCCCACTGTATCTATGAAACATTTCTCTTGAGTCTTGTGACAAAAGTTATCTAATTATATGCTCTTCTGTCAACTGAACTGGTTCCAGGGTTTGGTTCAACAAATTAAACCTTACCTAAGTGATTTAAACAAGGACTAACCCAGTCCAAATTATGACTTCATCTGACCTGAAGCAAAGTCAATGCTCTGCTTGAAAGCTTGGCCTCAAATAAAAAGCCAAGAAAACCTCAATACCTAAAACTGGCTGGTCTGTCATTATAAGACAGGCTTTGTTGATTCTGTGGCCCCTTTTATGACACGGCTTGTTCAAACTGAAGACTTTATAACATAAAATGGGTGTGTGTCATGTGAGATCACATAGTAAAAATTCTTGATAGTAACTACCAGCGTTCCTGTTGACATGCTTTTTTTTTTTTAAGATTTTTATTTATTTATTTCATAGAGGGACAGTGAGAGAGAGAATGAAAGGGGGGAAGGTCAGAGGGAGAAGCAGACTCCCCATGGAGCTGAGAGCCTGATGTGGGACTCGATCCCAGGACTCTGGGACCATGACCTGAACCGAAGGCAGTTGCTTAACCAACTGAGCCACCCCGGTGCCCTGTTGACATGCATTTAAAGGTTTCCTGAGGCTTCCAGAACAACTATACCAACAGTGACGTGCCACAGACAGGTAGCTAAAAAAGATCTGTATTCAGGCAGCAGTTCTTTGGTTCTCCAAAGTGTCAGAGCTATCTGAATAATTTCACGTGCTACCAAGACCTCAACTAAGAAAGCAATGCACTTAACTAAAATAACAGTAACTAATGATGAGGGGTTACAAACACCAGCACTCTACGGAGGAACCTGTGTGATAGACAGGGTCATGAGCGGAGAGGAAAATAACAGAGCCACAGTAATCACCGCCCTCGGTCAGGTCGGTCAAATCAGCCGGGAGGTTGCCATTCGCCCTCTGCCCAAGTATGAGTCCAGTCCACTTGACCACAAGCTAGGCAAATGGACAAGGAGATGTAATGGTAGAAAAGGGAAGGCAAAGAGTCTGGGGAAAAGAGTATACTAGTAATAATACTAGCAAAAAGGTGTTCTAGGCCAATGGTATCTAGAAAAAGAAACAAAACCTAATTATGGAGTGCTTTGATTTTTTTCCCCCCAAAATGCCTTTTATCTGTTCTACTACTTGAATCTTGCAACATCCCTATAAGAGCAGACACATCTCTCAGACACTTGCTGTTAAGTCTTATTATCATCATTTGAAAGATAATGATTTTTTTAGATCGAAAAGCTAGGGAGAGAGTGTATCATTGCCCAGCACCCCGGGAGAGGAGATGAGGTGAAGAACTAGAGCTGACACCCTCACATGCAGACAAATCCTTGACGTGGTCTTGAAGAAAGATTCTTGAAATGAATTCATGTGGAAAAAAAGCCAGACACTCTCACAGGTAGACGGAAAGGCAGTGCCTTGGCCTAGATTCCTGACGAGGGAATAATAGTGTCTCCACTGAGCATCTGCATTCCCCGAATCTGTCCTCATGTGCTTTGGGGTTTCGAATTCACAATACCTGCACAGTCCAGGAACTTTCAAGCTGAAAAATAGGCATAAAGTTGGTTCTGGGCCAAGGACATCCGCAGGGTGTCAAGAAGAAACAAAACCTGTCTAAAGAGACGTGTCTTCGATACAAGCAACTTAGGACGCCCACAGCTAAGCTCCCAGTGAAGACGAGCTCACGTGGAAGCAAATTAGCCAGAAGCAAGAGTCAGCAGGCGCAACACCCAGAGAGAACCTGAGATAACAGAAGAATCAGAGATATGAAAAACGTTTAAAATCATTTAATGGGGGTGCCTGGGTGGCTCAGTGGGTTAAAGCCTCTGCCTTCGGCTCAGGTCATGATCTCAAGGTCACGGGATCGAGCCCCACATCGAGTTCTCTGCTCGGTGGGAAGCCTGCTTCCCCCCCTCTCTCTCTGCCTGCTTGTGTTCTCTGTCAAATAAACAAAACCTTTAAAAAAAATAAAAAAATAAAATCATTTAAGATACGAAGGACAAACCCCAAAAAGAAAAAAAAAATTCTTTTTAAATGAACAAAATTTGAGGAAGAAGAGTGCAGGGAGAGTGTCAGAAAGCAGAGCAGACCCCTGAGGCTGGCAGTCGCCTAAGGCTTGGGTCTAAGATGAAAACAAGAAGCGTAAACAAGAAGGCCAGGAAAAGAAAAAATAAGGACCGTGACCTTGGGATAAGAGCCACTTACTCAGCCATATGTTCTAGACGTGGACCTTTATCGAGAAGTTATTCTACCCTAGGCATTACGGTGGGTGTCAGGAATACAAAATGTAAAACATCCTGTCCACACCCTAAAGAAACTTACAGTCCAGTTCCTGGTTTCCAAATATAGGGCAGCTGAATAAAAGTAATAACAGGAAAGTGGCAATTAGTGATATTTGTGAAGTTAAATGATTTAAGAAAATTACCAAAAGCAACGAGACAAATGTCTTCATGAATACTGCCCTGAAACCCACCCTGGGCAGGAAATCTAAAATGACAAAGAAAAAAAATCGCTTCTGAATTAGGAAATAAGCACATCTTGTCCAGGACTCCCTAGAAACCCACTGGCTCCAGCTTATCTGGAAGCTTTGGAAACCCAGGGCCAGACTTCCAGGTCAGCCTGTATCTTACAGGCTGACTTAGGGATTGTTTCTGGATCAAAATTAGAATCGAGGACCAGGCCAGGAGCAGAGTAGCCTTCAGACAGACACAGTGGCTGAGCTAAGAGCTCTGCTCTGTTTGTGTTCACAGCTGCCCAGTGCTCCCGTGGACGGTCCGCGATCACCGACGGCGGAGGGACGGTCATGGTGGTCTTTACAACACCCGTGAATGCAAGAGAAGAAAAATCCTTCAAACACAAGCATAGTATGGTCAACACACGAGAAATGACTCATCAGTGTATTTTTAAAAAGATTCTTCAAGTATCAAAAAAAAGACCTTTTCCCATTACCCAGCAGCTCTGATTCCAAGTAGCCCTTTGAAAATAGATTCGGACCCATGAAAAGTCACAGGTTTCTCCAGAAGGAAGGAAGGTAAACCCTTCCTTTCTATGAATAGCCAGAGACACACACAGCCAGCTGGCGTCTGAGCTAAATTTGCAGTATGTCATGGAGAGATCAGGCAGAGGAAGTTTCTGTCGTCTGTTTACCAAAGAGGCAGATGAAAGAAAATAGGGAACTTGAAGTGTGTGCGCATAAAGTGTGCTTGACATCGGCAGAGACGCCATAGTGGCAGCCGAAAATACCGTGTAGGGGGCACCCCAAGCCTCTGTTCTAAAGATTAAGAATTGTTTATTACGTGCTTTGAAATTCTCGGCTAGAAGTGCATGACCTAATCTTCATTTAAGTATCTATCATACACTAAAACAAATATCCCTCCCTACATATAAAACTCTTACATACCAAGACAGGCCGATGAAGCCATGGTAAGAAAACAACAGCCGCAAAGCCTGGCCGTCATGCAACACGGGTGTGAATTTCCCATCGTCAGTTCCAACTGCCACAAAGGGCAAAGAAGCAAGTTCGTTAGGCCCAACGAGCTTAATACGATAGTGAACAGAGATCACTAAGGGCAGGAGTGAACAGAAATCACTAAGGGCAGTGTCAAAACAGCTCTGAAGGCAAAATAGTTACGTGGAGATATTTCAAATCATGTGAAGAAAAGAGCCGAAGACGTGTGATAGATTTAAATCCAGCAAGACACAGAATGGGAAAGATGCTTGGTCTTCCAGTGAGGAATTACGAGACATTTATAAAGAGGAAAAGAAAGCAGAGAAACAAATGTCATGGTTCTTAAAATTTTCGTGTTTACTTTCAGGTTTTACCATCTCACGGATACAGAGACGGTACAGAAAATAACAGATCTGTATGTGCCCACCAGCAAAATCAAACAAGTTGACATTTCTATATTCGCTTCAGAACTCTGTTTAAAAAAAAAAATAGTTTTAGGAGTAAAGGGCCGTGAGTACTGTGACTTGCAATGGTTTGGAAAATAACTTGAGGTGTGTGTGTGTGTGTGTGTGTGTGTGTGGTGGGGGGGGAGGCAGAGATACAGAGATAGCGGGAGAGAGGAGACGCATTAGACTGTTTTCAATTCTTCATTATTACGAATGGTGTTGCAGTGCGCATCTGGGGGCAGGTACCAAGAAAAGGCAACGCTAGATCTCGGTGTATACGCACACCCAACTTTATTAGGTCTTTTCAAATAGCTTTCAAAAGTAGTTTCACATTTTATACTCCCCAGCCATAAATGTGTTCTCTCCCCAACATTCCTCCCAATAGTTGATGTTATCAATCTTACTACTTTTGCCCAATATGATGTGCCTCACACGACCGTTCACTGTTGCTCTGATCTGCATTTCAGTACCTACAAGTGAAATTAAGGCTCTTCTCATGTGTTTGTTAAAAGTTTTGTCTTCTTCAACTACGAATCACCTCTACCTATCCTTTACCCACTTCCATTCAGTTTGTCTTTTCCTTATGACGTGTAGAGTTTTTAATACATTGTTTAATTCAACTTTCAATGAAAACTCAAGTTATGCCCTCGCCTAGAAACAGTGAAGATGGATCAATGTCTACCCCAAGTTACCATAAGAGAAAAATTTAGTCATTATTCATCGTCCATGCATGCACTACCCTATGGAGCTGGATAGTCCTTAGCTGGAATTTTTTATGCCTCAAAGGTAACAGCAAGTCTCTGCCCCTACATACATCCAGCATCAAACAGCTTTATTTAGTCATCACTCTGTGGGTATTTTAGCCCATCCATTTGAACGTAACATGGGTGTATGAAAAACACTGGTACATTTTGCTATCTCTAAACATGTTCAAATTGTAAGTCCAAACCTCAAAACCACATCTAATTTTTAAAACTTAACAAGAATCACTCAAAAATCATTTAAAATGAAGGTAAAGTAAGAGAAATGAGAATGCCAAAGATGTTTGGATTGTATCTGCCTTAGGTAACTAAATATTGGATATTTTCATTATACTAATTTTTTAAAGTAAAATAATGCATATTAAATAAAAAGTATATCAGAGATGATATGTTTTCTAATTCGATCCTTGAGACACCGCTGTAAGGTACATATTATCATCCCCATTTGACAGTAGAGGAACCCGAGAATTTGAGATGATAAGCAACTTGACCAGAGTCAGAAAGCTAGTAATGGTAGAACTGGGATTCGGAACCAGATATGATTCCATTGTTCATGCTCTTGTTGACTCTCTGAATAGTTACAAGCCTTGGTAAACAAAATGAAATTATTTTTCATTACAATTAACACTCTTGACCTAATACTAAGACCTAAGGACAAAATTCTCATAAGCAAAAGTATAAGCATGCAAGAAGAATAAAGTTGGAGAATTAACATTACCTGGTTTTAAGATTTATCTTAAAGCTACAGTAATCAAGACATTGTATTGGTGCAAAAAAATATATATATGGACAACATACAGGATTTTAAAAAATGATAAAAAGGCAATTCACTGATGAAAGGATAGCCTTGTCAACAAATAGCATTGTAACAATTAGACAACCGCATGCAAATAAAATGAACTTTGAGCCATACCTTGCAGCCTGAACAGAAATTAAATCAAGATGGATCACAAAACTAAATGTTAAATCAAAAAACAAAACAAAACAAAACCAGGGCACCTGGATGGCTCAGTGGGTTAAGCCTCTGCCTTCGGCTCAGGTCATGATCTCAGGGTCCAAGGATCAAGCCCCGCATCACATCGGGCTCTCTGCTCAGCAGGGAGCCTGCTTCCCGCCCTGCCCCCCTGCCTGCCTCTCTGCCTACTTGTGATCTTTGCCTGTCAAATAAATAAATAAAATCTTTAAAAAAAAAAAAAAAACCTAAATGTAAACTCATAAAATATCTGAAGGAAACATAGGAGAAATTCCTTATGACCTGGGGTTGGACACACATTTCTTAGATCTAACACCCTGATAAATTGTCTTCCATCAAAATTAATAACTTCTGATCTAAACACACTGTTAGGAGAATGAAAAGATAAGCCTCAGAGTGGAAGAAAATATTTCTAAAGCATATATTAGATAAAATTTTCTATCTAGAATATACAAATAAACTCTCAAAACTCACTAACATGAAAGCAAACAATCCATTTAAAAAGTAGGGAAAAGATTTGAACAGATATTTCACCAAGGAAGATATATAGATAGCAAATAAGCAAATGAAATAATGCTCAACATCATTAATAATTAGGGAACTGCAAATTAAAATTATATAGTTATTAAATTGGCTAAAATTAAAAGGTCTGATGATATCCAGGGTTGAGAACGTAGAGAAACTGGAACATTCACACATTGCTGGTAGGAACACAAAATGGTACAACATCAGAAAACAATTTGATGATTTTTTAAAAAGTCAAATACAGACCTACTACATGATGCAGATTCTTAGGAATTTACCCTAGAGAACTGAAAGCATATGTCCATACAAAGATCTGCACATATGTGTTCACAACAGTTTTATGCGTGATAGCCAAAAATGGGAAACAACCCAAATTTCCACCAACAGGTGAATGAAAAAGCCACGGTATGCCCATGTAATGGAACAGTACTCAGCAGCTAGAAGGAATGAACTATGGCTTTATGCCACAGCGTAGATGAATCAAAGTAACTGCGCTTAGTAAAAGAAGCTAGTGGAAAAACAAGAGTACGTACTGTATTAATCCATTATAAAAAATTCTAGGAAACACAAGTTAAGGTACAGCAACCAAAAGCAGATTGGTTGTTGCCCAAGGAGGGAGGAAAGATTGAAAGGGGTGGGGATTAAGGATTATAAAGGGCCCAAGGAAGCTTGTGGGGGTGATGGGATGTTCATTATCTCCATTGTGGTAACTGTTTGATGGGTGTAAATATGTCAAAATGTTGCAAATGATATGTCTAGTATATTACATGTATATTAGTATATTACATTACTATATTACATGTCAATTATACCTCAATAAAGCAGAAAACACATAAGCAGGCAAATAAAATATTCCATTGTGGGGAACCTGGCCAGCTCAGTCAGTAGAGCATGTGACTCTTGATCCTGGGGTTTTGAGTTCAAGTCCCACGTTAGGTGGGGTGATTGCTTAAATAAACAAAACTTTAAAAAATTCTGTTGCTTGGGAAACAATAAAGAAGGACATATTTATGGATTTAAAAATATATATACCAGGCAACAAGGTAAATTCAGTTAAGAGGGAAAACAGCAGAATCTAATCAACCAATAATGTGTTAATTTTTGAGGCAACTCATGTCTTGCTAGTGTATGGACATAAAAGTGAAGTCCTTTGCAAAAGAATAGGGTGTTGGATTAAGTCTATATGTTTTAAAAATAGGCACAAGCAAGAGTTCTCTTCAAAATCCCTTGGAACATTTACATTTCCTAAACAAAACCTTTGACAAATGTGTATTGAGTACGGATGTGGAAATTAAGTCCAGAAAATCAAGGACAAGTGGGAAGGTGCGCTAACCTGTGGGCACATTCCAGCAGCGGATTACCAGGGGACTTTGGAGATCTTACCACACTACGCAGAGTTCCCCAAATAGCAGAAGCCCTTTTAGATCGATTTCTGCCTGGGGAAGTTGATGGAGGGCCAACTATTTGAGATCATTTGGCAAGGAACACATCTTGAGAGGAGAAACAGAACATGGAAAAGGATTCTCATCTTCTCGTCCTACAGAATGGAAAACTGGCCAAGATGCTTGTATTTTGTTGCCAGTGAATCAGTAACAGACATGGGGCCACTGCGGAGACATTACGAGGAGTGTGTGGTGAAAACCAGAGCAGGTCTTCAGAGCACCACCCCCTCTCACATCCTGAACGCTAATAAAGTTCACAGCTGTTCTGTGGAGCCTCCCAAGCATATTCAGAAGCAGTGTCTTTCAGCTTAATGCATTTGTTGAACAGTTTTTATGAAGAAACCATACTTCTTATGCAGGTGGGAATGTTTTACTGCTAAGGCCATTTAAGGAAACTTGTAGGTTGGAACTGCTCTTGGTTCCAAAGAGCTAAACAATGAGGTGAGAAGTCTGGGTTCAGTTAGGGCCCCCGCCTTAAGCTCACTGTCTCTTCTAATGACTTCATTAACCAACTTCTTCAACAAAACAGAGATGCCTAAGATGAAAGGCAGATAACCAAGAAAATAACTGGAAAGTTATCTCCTGTTGATGAAAGAGTGAAGAGGAAGCAGCTGCTAGCTTTTCACAGCTACAAGGGGCTGCAAGGGTGAAAATACGTCATCGGGTAAATGACAGAGTAAGAATCAAAATCTCAGGTGAAGAAGCCTAAAACCACAAAATATTAGAACTGGAAAGCATTTAGGACATCCAGAGAATGTAATTGATTGGCCCAAGGTCGCATGGTTATTAACGGCAGTGGTGGAACCCTTCATTCGTACAAATGACAAAATATTTACTGGGGCTTTCTAGGTGCCAGGCACCATGCTAAGTCCTAGCCTCAAAGATTGCCACTCTCTTGGGTATTACACTAAGTGAAATAAGTCAATCAGAGAAAGACAATTATCATATAATCTCATTGACATGAGAAATCTGAGAAACAAGACAGAGGATCACAGGGGATGGAAGGGGAAAATGAAACAAGATGAAACCAGAGAGGGAGACAAATCCTAAGAGACTCTTAATGTCAGGGAAAAAAACTGAGGGTTGCTGGAGGGGAGAGCCAGTGGGAGGGATGGGGTGGTTGGTGATGGACATTGGGGAGGGCATGTGCTATGGTGAATGTTGTGAATTGTGTAAGATTGATGAATCACAGACCTGTACCCCTGAAACAAATAATACATTATATGTTAATTTAAAAAAAGAATCCCATTCTCTTTATTATGGGCAGTGGACTCTTTACTACAGTAGACTAATATTAGATTAATCACACCAGTCAGCAAAGAGCAGACACACACAACACAGTGTTAGAAAATGTCAGAGAGAAAGAAAGAGTGTGGTATGAAAGGAGACAATGTTCAAAGATGTCAACTCTGGATATAACATTAACTTAGGGACTGGGTCTCTCTCTCTCATACACATGTGGGTGAGGGGAGAGGAATTAAAATCAAAAGCTTATAAAAATAGGTTCTGTAGTCATAGAAAATCATCCTAACAGGTTCTGTAGTCATAGAAAATCATCCTAACTTTTTTTTTTCCTAAGTTTTTTTTTCAGCCTCCAGGTGGATATTTTACAAACAGAATTTATATGTAATACTGAGGGTAAAATTCACCAGTGGAGTTATCTGGACATCCCAGATCAGCTCAGTGTACCAAGATGGTTACAGTGATTACCTCTGGGTGAATAATTTTATGAGTGTTCTTCACTTTCTTGTTTCTTTGCCTGCATTTCAAGACTTGTACATAATGCAGTTCAGAAACAAGAAAACACAATTCCATTTCTGAATCAGAAAAGGCTTTCCTATTAAAAAACAAGCAAACAACAGTCTACTCTAACAAGAGCTGGTTTTAACTAATTACATATAAATTTAAAGCACTGGACATTATTTATTGTCCAAAGCATTCATTATCTTGTAGTATGTTTTAGTGTGTGAATGTAATTTCTTTGCAAATGACAAAACATTATGTCTGTGATTAAACATGGAGAGATTCTAATTTGCATAATGTTCCACAAAGTTGCCAGAGGGCTGTCCTATACATTATCTAATTCTTAAGAAAACCCAGGGACATTAATCAAGTAGCTTTGTTATCCCCATTCTATAGAACAGGACTCAAGGCTGATTCTGAGAGTTAAAGGACTTTCCCAGAGTGTTCTGTATTCTCTCACAATACCATATAAAGCCTTATAACAAGTAACATTGCTCTTCAAGGAAAAACCTATTGCTACCCTCTTCATAGCCTTTGGAGGCCTTTGGTCCTATTATTACTGTTTCTGTCAAGTGTCCTGCAGGATAGGGACACACACACACTACTTTCATTAGCGACATCTTCGTAGGGCCACAAGAGCGAAGACTGTGGAGTCAGAGTGACCTAACCTTGAACCCCTCCTCTAACACTTTTGAGCTGTGTGATGCCGGACAAACAAAGCAACTCTGAGACTCATCTTCCTCTAGGATCACCTCTCTTACAGCCACAAAGTAAGTGTCTGATAAATACTAGCCACCCTACATGTGCACCCCAGTGTTTATAGCAGAAGTGCCCACAACAGCCAAACTATGGGAGGAGCCTAGATGCCCATCAATAGATGATGGATAAAGAAGATACGGTATGAGCAAGATGGCGGAGGAGTAGCGGACTGAAATGACATCAAGTCGCAGGAGATCAGCTAGATAGTTATCAAACCATTCCAAACCTACAAACTCAACAGGAGATCGAAGAGAAGAAGAGCAGCAATTCTAGGAACAGAGAATCAACCACTTTCTGGAAGGTAGGACATGCAGAGAAGTGAATCCTAAACCATGGGAAGATAGACCACGGCGGGAGGGGCCAGCTCCCGGCAAGTGGTGGAGCAGTGGAGCACAAAATCAGAACTTTTAGAAGTCTGCTCCATGAGGGACGTTGCTCCAGAGGCTAAGCGGGGGTGAAGCCCTCCCAGGGCAGTGTCAGGACTGACTGACAGTCTCAGGATTCAGGGTCACAGAAAGACCAGGGGTATCTGAGTGTGGCAGAGCTGCCAGCTATCAGAGCAGGGAAGCCGGCTGCAGAGACAGAGCCAAGGTTACCTTAAACCATGATCCAAGACACAGTTGGGCCACTGCTCTTCTAGCAGAGACCCCATAAGTGACAGATCTGGAGAGACCCCCTCCCTCCTCCTCCAGGAGGAGTGGTGCAGAAGCATGCTGCAGGAATCTGCTGGGTTTGAAGACTCCAAACGGGGCTGTGCACCAGAGATAGAAACACTATGCCGCAGGCCAGGTGAGCTCGGAGCACTGCCAGAGACCAGGGAGATGGGCGTGATTGACCGCTTTTCTCTGAGGACGCCCTGAGAAGTGAGGCCCTGAGCTCTCAGCTCCTCTGGGCGAGGGATTGGGAAACTGCCATCTTCATTCCCATCCTCCAAAGCTGTACGGAAAGTGTTCAGGGAATAAAAGCTCCTGAGAGTGAACTCGAGCAGATTACTTAACCTGGTCCCTGGCAAAGGTGGTGCAATTTGGCCTCGGGCAAAGACACTTGAAAATCACTATGGCAGGGCCCTCCCCCAGAAGATCAGCAAGAACATTCAGTCAAGACCAAGTTCACCCATCAACGAGAACAGTGGAACTCCAGAGCTAGGGGAAAGCAGTGCCTAGAATTCATGGCTCTTTCACCATGATCTTTTAGTCTTAAAAAGTTAAATTTTTTAAATTTTCTTTTCTTATTCTATTTTTTTAAACTTTTCCTCTTTCCTCTTATAACATTTTTAAACTAGTTTATCTTAACAATATCTTTTTAAAAAAATCTTTTTAAATCTTCATTATTATAGTCATATTTTATCCCTCCATTGTATTTAACCTTGTTTTTTGTATACATATAGGTTTTCTTTTGTTTAAAATTTTGGGATACAATTCTTCTAATAGATCAAAATATACCCTAAATCTAGCACAAAGCTTCGTTCTAATCTCCAGCCTGATCACACTTTCTCCTCTTTTTTTTCCAACCAACTTACCAATTCTTTTTTTTAAATTTTTTTTTAAATTTTCGTCTTTATAGTCATATTCTATCCTTTCATTGTGTTTACGCCTATTTTTGTATATATATAAGTTTTTCTTTATTTAAAATTTTGGGAGGTAGTATCTTCTAAGAGACCAGAATACACCCAAAAATCAAGTGGGTGGTTCTGTTCTATTCACCAGTCTAATATATATATATATATATATTTTTTTTTTTTTCTTTTTTCCCCTTCTTCTCCCCCTGTTTTGGGTCTCCTCTGATTTGGTTAGCATACATCTTTCTGGGGTCTTTGCTGCCTTTTAGTATTTTATTCTCTTGTTCATATATTCTCATCTGGATAAAATGACAAGGTGGAAAAACTCACCACAAAAAAAAAGAACAAGAGGCAGTACCCACAGCTAGGGACCTAATCAATATGGACATTGGTAATATGTCAAAACTAGAGTTCAGAATGACGATTATCAAGGTACTAGCTGGGCTTGAAAAAGGCATGGCAGATATTAGAGAAACACTGTCTAGAGAAATAAGAGCCCTTTCTGGAGAAATAAAAGAACTAAAATCTAACCAAGCTGAAATCAAAAAAGCTATTAATGAGGTGCAATAAAAAATGGAGGCTAGGATAAATGAGGCAGAAGAGAGAATTAGTGATATAGAAGACCAAATGACAGAGAATAAAGAAGCTGAGCAAAAGAGAGACAAACAATTACTGGACCACAAGGGGAGAATTTGACGATAAGTGATACCATAAGACAAAACATTATTAGAATAATTGGGGTTCCAGAAGAAGAGGAAAGACAGAGGGGGGCAGAAGGTATACTGGAGAGAATTATAGTAGATAATTCCCCCATTATGGTAAAGGGAACAAGCATCAGAATCCAGGAGGCACAGCGAACCCTTCTCAAAATCAATAAAAATAGATCCACACCCTCTCATCTAAGAGTAAAACTTGCAAGTCTTAGTGACAAAGAGAAAACCCTGAAAGCAGCCTGGACAGAAGTCTATAACATACAATGGTAGAAATATTAGACTGGCAGCAGACTTATCCACAGAGACCTGGCAGACCAGAAAGAACTGGCATGATATATTCAGAGAACTGAATGAGAAAAGCATGCAGCCAAGAATACTATATCCAGCTAAGCTATCATTGAAAATAGAAAGAGAGATAAAAAGCTTCCAGGACAAACAAAACTAAAAGGATTCATAAACACCAAACCAGCCCTGCAGAAAATATTGAAAGGGGTCCTCTAAGCAAAGAGAGAGCCTAAAACTAGCATACCAGAAAGGAACAGAGATAATATACAGTAACAGTCACTTTACAGGCAATATAATGGCACTAAATTCATATCTTTTAATAGTTACCCTGAATGTAAATGGGCTAAATGTCCCAATCAAAAGACACAGGGTATCAGAATGAATAAAAAAATAAATAAAACCCATCAATATTCTGTCTACAAGAAACTCATTTTAGACCCAAATACACCTCCAAATTTAAAGTGAAGGGGTGGAAAACAATTTACCATGCTAATGGACATCAAAAGAAAGCTGGGGTACCAATCCTTATATCAGATAAATTAGATTTTAAGCCAAAGACTATAATAAGAGATGAGGAAGGACACTATGTCATACTCAAAGGGTCTGTCCAACAAGAATATCTAACAATTTTAAATACCTATGCTGCTAACATGGGAGCAGCCAATTATATAAACCAATTAATAACAAAATCAAAGAAACACATTGACGATAATACAACAATAGTAGGGGACTTTAACACCCCCTGCCCACTGAAATAAACAGATCATCTAGGCAAAAGATCAACAAAGAAAAAAGGGCTTTAAATGACACACTCAACCAGATGGACATTACAGACATATTCAGAACATTCCATCCCAAAACAACAGAATACACATTTTTCTCTAGTGTACATGGAACATTCTTCAGAATAGATCACAAACTGGGTCAGAAACCAGGTCTCAACCAGAACCAAAAGATTGGGATCATTCCCTGCATATTGTCAGACCACAATGCTCTAAAGCTAGAACTGAATCACAAGAGGAAAGTTGGAAAGAACCAAATACATGGAGGCTAAAGAGCATCCTACTAAAGAATGAATGGTCAACCAGGTTTTAAAGAAGAACTGAAAAAATTCATGGAAACAAATGATAATGAAAACACAACTGTTCAAAATCTATGGGACACAGCAAAGGCAGTCCTTAGAGGAAAGTATACAGAGATACAAGTCTTTCTCAAGAAACAACAAAGATCTGAAAGACACAACCTAACTCTACACCTAAAGGAGCTGGAGAAAGAACAGCAAAGAAATCCTAAACCCAGCAGGAGAAGAGAAATAATAAAGATCAGAGCAGAAATCAATTAAATACAAACCAAAAGAATAGTAGAACAAATCAACGAAACTAGGAGCTTGTTCTTTGAAAGAATTAATAAGATTGATACAACCCCGGCCAGACTTATCAAAAAGAAAAGAGAAAGGACCCAAATAAATAAAATAATGAATGAAAGAGGAGAGGTCACAACCAACACCAAAGAAATACAAACAATTGTAAGAACATATTATGAGCAACTCTATGCAAGCAAATTTGACAATCTGGAAGAAATGGATGCATTCCTAGAGACATATAAACTACCAAAACTGAACCAGGAAAAAATAGAAAACCTGAACAGACCCATAACCAGTAAGAAGATTGAAGCAGTCATCAAAAATCTCCCAAGAAACAAGAGCCCAGGGTCAGATGGCTTCCCATGGGAATTCTACCAAACATTTAAAAAAGAATTAATACCTATTCTAAAACTGTTCCAAAAAATAGAAATGGAAGGAAAACTTCCGAACTCATTTTATGAGGCCAGCATTATCTTGATCCCCAAACCAGACAAAGACCCCATCAAAAAAAAAGAATTACAGACCAATACCTTGATGAACACAGATGCAAAAATTATCACCAAAATACTAGCCAACAGGATCCAGCAGTACATTAAAAGGATTATCCACCATGATCAAGTGGGATTTATTCCTAGACTGCAAGGTTGGTTCAACATCTGCAA
Organism: Neogale vison; assembly: GCF_020171115.1. Classification (NCBI taxonomy): domain Eukaryota; kingdom Metazoa; phylum Chordata; class Mammalia; order Carnivora; family Mustelidae; genus Neogale; species Neogale vison. The sequence goes on from NC_058093.1 coordinate 9,446,107, forward strand.
ATCAATCAATGATACAACACATTAATAAAAGAAAGTACAAGAATAATATGATACTCTCAATAGATCCTTAAAAAGCTTTTGACAAAGTATAGCATCCTTTCTTGATCAAAACTCTTCATGGTGTAGAGATAGAGGGTACATATCTCAATATCATCAAAGCCATCTATGAAAAACCCACAGTGAATATCATTCTCAATGGAGAAAAACTGAGACCTTTTCCCCTAAGATAAGGAACATGGCAGGGATGTCCACTATCACCACTGCTATTCACCGTGGTATGGAAGTCCTAGCCTCAGCAATCAGACAACAAAAAGAAATTAAATGCATCTGAATCAGCAAAGAAGAAGTCAAACTCTCACTCTTGCAGATGACATGATATTTTATGTGGAAAAATGAAAAGACTCCATGATATTTTATGTGGAAAAATAAAAACTGCTAGAACTCATACAGGAGTTCAGTAAAGTGTCGGGATATAAAATCAATGCACAGAAATCAGTTGCATTTCTATACACCAACAAGACAGAAGAAAGAGAAATTAAGGAGTCAATCTCATTTACAATTTCAGTTCAAAAGAAAACATACCTAGGAATAAACCTAACCAAAGAGTAAAAAGAATCTGTACTTAGAAAACTACAGAATACTCATGAAAGAAATTGAGAGATACACAAAGAAATGGAAAAATTTTCCATGCTCATGGACTGAAAGAACAAATATTGTGAAAACATTGATGCTACCTAAAGCAATCTATACGCTTAATGCAATCCCTATCAAAATACCATCAATTATTTTCAAAGAAATGGAACAAATAATCCTATAATTTATATGGAACCAGAAAAGACCTTGAATAGCTAGAGGAATGTTGAAAAAGAAAGCCAAAGTTGGTGGCATCGCAATACCACACTTCAAGCTCTATTACAAAAATTCAAGCTCTAATACAAAAATCATCATCAAGACAGTATGGCACTGACACAAAAACAGACATATAGATCAATGGAACAGAATAGAGAGCCCAAAAATAGACCCTCAACTCTATGGTCAACTAATCTTTGACAATGTAGGAATGAATGTCCAATGGAAAAAAGATAGTCTCTTCAACAAATGTTGTTGGGAAAATTGGATGGCAACATGTAGAAAAATGAAACTGGACCAATTCCTTATACCACACACAAAAATAGACTCAAAATGGATGAAAGACCTCAATGAAAGAAAGGAATCCATCAAAATCCTTGAGGAAAACACAGGCAGCAACCTCTTCGACCTCAATCGCAGCAACTTCTTCCTAGGAACACCGCCAAAGGCAAGGGAAGCAAGGAAAAAAATGAACTATTGCAACTTCACCAAGATCAAAACCTTTTGCACAGCAAAGGAAACAGTTAACAAAACCAAAAGACAACTGACAGAATGGGAGAAGATACTTGCAAACGACGTATCAGATAAAGGGGTAGTATCCAAAATCTATAAAGAACTTATCAATCTCAACACCCAAAGAACAAATGATCCAATCAAGAAATGGGCAGAGGACATGAACAAATATTTCTTCAGAGCAGACATCCAGATGGCCAACAGACACATGAAAAAGTGCTCCACATCACTCGCCATCAGGGAAATACAAATCAAAACCACAATGAGATATCACCTCATACCAGTCAGAATGGCTAAAATTAACAAGTCAGGAAACAACAGATGCTGGCGAGGATGCGGAGAAGGGAACCCTCCTACACTGTTGGTGGGAATGCAAGCTGGTGCAGCCACTCTGGAAAACAGCATGGAGGTTCCTCAAAAAGTTGAAAACAGAGCTACCCTATGACCCAGCAATTGTACTACTGGGTATTTACCCTAAAGATACAAAAGTAGGGATCCGAAGGGGCACGTGCAGCAATGTCCACAATAGCCAAACTATGGAAAGAACCTAGATGTCCATCAACAGATGAATGGATAAAGAAGATGTGGTATATATGTACAACAGAATACTATGCAGCCATCAAAAGAAATGAAATCTTGCCATTTGCAATGACGTGGATGGAACTAGAGGGTATTATGCTTAGCGAAATAAGTCAATCACAGAAAGACAATTATCATATGATCTCTCTGATATGAGGAATTTGAGAGGCAAAGTTTGGGGGTTAGGGAAAGAAAAAATGAAACAAGACGGGATTGGGAGGGAGACAATCCATAAGACTCTTAATCTCACAAAACAAACTGAGGGTTGTGGGGGAGGGGGTTAGGGATAGGGCAGTTGGGTTATGGACACTGGGGAGGGTATGTGCTGTGGTGAGTGCTGTGAAGTGTGTAAGCCTGACGATTCACAGACCTGTACCCTTGGGGCTAATAATACATTACATGTTTAAAAAAAAAAAAAAGAATCTGTATTTCTTGCTGCTATGACTCTGATGAGCTTCTCCTACTTTTTCCTCAACAAAGCTGAGGTGCTGACTGTGGTGACCCCATGGCCAAGAGGCAAGTTTCAGATAGATGGAAATGTGGAAGTGTGATGCTTTGAGACACTCAAAACAAAGGAGGACCCTCTTGAGAAGAAGCAGGGACATTTGACGTAAGGGGTTTTTTTAATTAATGAATTAGTTTATTAAAATTCAAGTGTAATTAAGAATATAACATTTTAAAGTCACAAAATAGGAGTGCCTAGGTGGCTCAGATCATGATCCCAGGGTTCTGGGACTGAGTCTTACATTGGGGTCACTGCTTGGTGGGAATCCAGCTTCTTCCTCTCCCACCCTCCCCCACACCCCCGCTTGTGTCCCTCTCTTGCTGTGCCTCTCTCTGTCAAATAAATAAATAAAATATTTAAATAATAATAATAATAAAGTCACAATATAGGGAGCCACTGATTTAGGGTCTGAGAGTCACCGGGAAGAGTGTGACTTCACCCAAGTGTCAGCTCAAGTGTCCATTCCTCCAAAACCTCATGTGATTCTCTACCCCATACCCCTCCTCAATCTACAGTCTCGATCATCACATCGCCTTGTCTACCCTTGTTTTCCCCTCCCTCCCACTAACCAGCCTGGGGGCTCAGGCAGAGAGAGTCTTACTCATCTCTGTATGAACCTAGTGTGACATCTGGCATACAGTAGGTGCTCAAAATATGTGTCTTAAAGAAATAAAAAAGAGTAATGTCTTGATTGATCTTTGATCCTTTATCAAAATCTACACCCCAATAAGAAAAGGGTCTGCGTGAAGATGGCCTAAAATCTTCTGTGGTGAGACAGAGACATGGTTGTCTACAAGGCGTAAGGGATGCCATAGAGTCTGGGTGGGTGGGTGTCACAGCTGCACGTGGCTCTCACCCAGCTCCAGCCTCGACTGAAGATAGCCACCGCCTCAGTCCATTACAGGAAGGGCTTAGCCTTGTTTCAAAGCTGTTTTTGAGGAAAAGCACAGCACAGGGAAAACAGTAATATCGTAATAACATGGTAAGTTGACAGACGGCAACGACCCTTACCACGGTGAGCGCTGCGTCACGTGCAGAATTGCTGGACCACGATGTCGTGCACCTGAAGCTCATACAACATGGTCTATCAGTTATATTTCAATAATGAAAACAAATTTTTAAGCTCTTTTACCAACTCAGAACCTTCAGTCCTGTAGACTTCCTCTCGATTTGGCTGCTCTCCAGCGGGGCCGTGGTCTTGCACCTTACCTACCCAGTACGTAGGAAGGCTTGCTGGTAACGAGCAGCTATGAGGCTCAGCAAACGTTCCTTATCAGGGCAGCTCACCGGTGCCCCCCTAATGAGGGCCGCCCGCTGCAGAGTTCTGGCTTTTGTGAGACTTCACCTACAATAAGACATTAATGTCCGGGCGCCTGGGTGGCTCAGTGGGTTAAAGCCTCTGCCTTCGGCTCAGGTCATAATCCCAGGGTCCTGGGATCAAGCCCCACATCGGGCTCTCTGCTCCACAGGGAGCCTCCTTCCTCCTGTCTCTCTGCCTGCCTCTCTGCCTACTTGTGATCTCTGTCTGTCAAATAAATAAATAAAAATCTTAAAAAAAAAAAAAGACATTAATGTCCAAGGCCAGGCCAGTTCCTGGGAACCTAGGGACGTGCGGAAGTTGGGTGGGGGGAAACACTGGATTTTTTTAAAACGTGGAACATTTATTTCCTTGTCTCTGGCTAGCCCAAACTTGTGTGTGAAATGATCAGAGGCTCCTATTAAAATCCTAAACTGCTGGTTTGGTTCCAGGCATGGGAGATCTGGCTGTTGGAACAGAGTCATAGAAAGTAGAAGGCGTGGGTGGGCAGCGTCATTAACAGGCCAGGGCAGGCCAGTGCTGGGGAAGGGGCTGGAGATGGGGAACAAACACTAACACGGTTTCTTACTGAGAGGGACTGACCAGAGTACAGAGCGGGGAGCGGTTCCATCAAAGTGCTTTATAAAGGACAAGAGAAGGAAGCAGGGTCACAGAGGGTACCTAACTCTTTGACATTCTTCAAGAATTCCCCAGAAGGATGAATTTCCCAGAGGCTGGGGTGGGCTGGGAGACCCACATCGCAGACCAGCCATGTCACCCAGCAGGAGCAGAGTTCCTAGAGAAATCTTATTCAGAGGGTGAGAAACTACTTTATTTCCAACCTGCTTGAGTGGGGGGTGGGGGGGGTGGGGTTGGGGGGGCTTTCTACATTCCTCCGGTCGCTGGAGGTCTGGCCTCAGACACTCCCAGCTGTGTCTGGGTAGCAGGACGGTCTCCGGCAGCACAAGGTCAAGAGTGCGGGGACGAAGCGGCTGAGGGTGGAGGGGGGGGCGTGCAGCTGTGTGTTCCTGGAGCTCCCCGAAGTGCCTGACACAGGAAGCCTTTTTCCTCTGTTCTCTGGGCCACACTGTAGGGTCAGGCGGGCCACGCACTTCCCCCTGCGAAGCGCAGCCCTCAGGAGAGCCCTTCCCCACAGCGCCCCCCCTCCGTGGAAGGGCAGGTTGTGCCTCCACAGTGAGCGTGTGCCGTGCTGAAGCCATCCTCCTCCACCTACACACAAGGGCCGTTTTCCATGGGAGGAGAAGGTCATCCTGGGACAGGACTCCCGCTCCTCCCATGGCTCCCCTCCTGACTGCCCTCCCCTACCCCCATGCCTCTTGCTGGCACCCCCGCCACAGAGCACTGGCTTTCCCGGCCCCAGACTCTACTCAGTATTAGCCGGCTTCGCCCTCGTTTTCTCCACCCCTAAGATGGCTGATTTTTTAGCCCCCAGCCCGCCCAAGGCCCTCCTAGCAACGCTTTCCAAGCAGTATCTCTCCGAAGTAGTAGTCCCTTCCTCCGTGGCCCCAAGGCTTTGCTTGGACTTCGTTGACTCTGCTTTGGATTTTAGCCACCTCTGAGGATGGCCCAGTACAACCTGGTGGGTTCTAGAGGCAGAAGGACCCTGCTCAAGGACTGACCCTGCCACCTAGAGCTATAGGACATCAGGCAAGTCCCTGGAGCCTCCTCTGTGCCTCTATTTCTTAGTCTATAAATTGGGAACATAGAATAGAATAGAACCTACCTCCTGGGGATGTGTGAGATGGAAGGAAATGCTACCCAAAAAGCGCTTAGCACAGTTCCTAGCATTATATGGTGAGCGGTCAACAAACCAGTACCCAGTAGTATGATTATTTTTTGTATGATTATTTTTTTTAAGATTTTATTTATTTATTTGACACAAAAAGAGAGAGAGTACAAGCAGGGGGGCCATCAGGTAGAGGGAGAAGCAGGCTCCCGCTGAGCAGAGAGTCCCACACGGGACTCGATCCCAGGACCCCGGGATCATGACCTGAGCCGAAGGTAGACGCTTAACCCACTGAGCCACCCAGGTGCTCCTGCCCAGTATTATTTAACCCATGTTTTCACTCTCCCAACAAGCCCGTTCTGGCTGGCTGATAGAAGGAGGGAGAGAAGACAGGCTGGGGACAGAGGCAGGGAGGTTAAGGTGTCTGACTGGTTCTCAACTAAATTCCAGAGTAATCAAGACGGCACTATCCAAACAGGAGAGAAAATATGTCCAAGGGCCACACACACACATCCTCCTTAGAGGTCCCATAACGAGAGATGCATAGGACCGGATGGGCAAAATCAAAATATGCTCAACATTGCAGGAGGTGACAGCTGCCGGAAGAGCTGACCAGACAGGCCCTTTGTCGTTGGTGAACAAATCCTCATTGCCGCCATAGTCGCTGGTAATTGCTGGGGTGACAGAAAGGCGAGTGAGCCCCAACCACAGTGAGTGGGTCACAAGATACATCTCATCTTCTGCGGGCAAGCACCTGTGAGCAGCTAGGAAGACAGACTGGGAAGAAGAGCCCCTGAGCTCCAGCAAAGCTCAGAAAACGCAGCTCCATGTCTCAAAGACAGTGGCCAGATTAGACAAATGCTGGAGATTTCCTGGGAGTGACTCACCATTACATCCCGTCCACAGAAGCATCACTGATGGGAGAAGGTGCTGGCATCAGGAAACCTTCACCCCAAAACTTACCAGCAAGAGAAACATTTAGCAGGAACTGTGAGCCCTTATTTGTTATAACAGCACTGATGCTTGGACTTACTCTCGATAATGCGCTTGACATACTGATTATGTAAATGATTGGACTCATTTTATGAAATGAGAAGGGCTTTCTAATCATTTCCACAATGGGCCCAGAGAGAGAGGTTTCACACAAAGAGAAAGGACATTCTAGCTAGCCCTTTCATCATACTGCGGAGAGGCAATAACACATACATTTGTACATTTTTATCCAGTCCCATTTTCATCTATTCCAGAGCTCAAAACTTAGACCCCAAATCTGCTCAGAGATCTTGCTTGGCCCGCACAGAAGTTCTGAAATCGAAATCTGGATGTCTTTATCGGGGCACACTAACGCTCTAGGTCAGCACGGCACTCCCCTGCCCCCACCAGCATCCTCATCACACACCAGAACCGCCGACGAGACTGCGAAGCTTTTGAGTTGGCAGTTGGGATCTAGACTTTCCTTTCTCAGTCTGCTCATGCCTTTGGCCAAAAGCTATGCAATTTGGACCAAATGAACTGCAATCAAAGACCTGCCCTGAGGTCCATGCACCATCCACTGTTAATGGCTGTGTTTTAGAGCCAGGCGTCATGGCAGGTTCTGGGGATACAGAAAGAACCCGGGTACCCTATGGGATTCAGAGGCTGAAGTAACCAAGGCACCAGTGATAAGACTGTGCCTCCAGAGTTGCTGATTCTAGACAAAAGGGAAATTCTTCAGAAAGAAACATGCCTAGAATAGAGAAGAAACACCAGCAGTGATTGGGTTCCTGGCCTGTGCCAGGTCCTGATCTAAGCATTTTCCAGGGATCGTGCTCAGAGTGAGTAGGAACTACGAGTGTCCGCATTTTGCAGATGGAGCAAGAGACACAGAGAGGTTCCTTCCTTAGCCCAAGGTCACACTGCAGCTGGGAGGTCGCTGAGGCACAACTGAACATGGGTGGTCTGGCCCCCCGGGCGCACGCTGTTAGCCATCATTCTATCCCACGAATAACCGGCCACTACGCTGCATTGGCTTCTAGCAAATAGCCTTGAGGAGCCCCAAATTTTCTTTCTAGTTGAAGGTTCATTGAGCCTTCTGTCTGGCATTTCCTAGCCTCAGAGAATTACTTTGTCCAAGAAAAAAGCCCAATATGTATAAATGAGAAGTTTAGTTTTCACACTATCAGAAAATTACAAATTTGGCATTTTGGTTTATAAATCAGTCTCCAGTGAGCTTAGATAGTGTGAATCAATTCCCCAAATTCTAAGCGCTCTTCCACTGAGCAGAGAAAAATTGAGTTTCTCCAGGTCATTTGTACGCATAATAAAGTTTCAATATTATCAGCTGTAAGGGATACACGCCCCATCAATGAAAAAAAGCAACTTTTTGAGCACAAACACAATTGCATACTTAACTAGTCATTCACAAATTTTGTAAACTCACTATTATTATATTTAGTAGTCTATAAGAGGTGCACAAAAACATGTATTTAAAAAACTCTAAGAGACAGAGGTAGGTTTTCAAGGGAGCCTGGGTGGCTCAGTTGGTTGAGCATCCGACTCTTATCTCAGTTCAAGTCTGGATCTCAGGTTAGGAGATCCATGCTCGGCGCAAAAAAAAAAAAAAAAAAAAAAAAAGTAGTAGTAGGTATTCTGCTCTTCCCAGTGAATCATGTTGCACACTTCCTGGGATGCCTTTACTCCCCTTTTTGGAATCTGCCACCTTCCTTCCAGGATCTTAGCGCTAGAGCATCTAACTTGGACTGGTGTCCTACATTCATTGGAGGCTCCCAAAACCCAAATCAAGAATCACTTCCAAATTCGCAGCCCCGTGCATTGCCAGCTGATGCACAAAGCCCGTCGGAACGGACCTAAGAGCAGAGGTCTTGGGAAGTCCGCGTCCGTGCACTGTTTCCATAACCCAGACCTTGTATGTCTCGTACGTCCTGGCTCGTAAACCTCCTTTCATGACCCAGGGAGCATGAACTCCGCGTGTTGCTCACCTCTCAGGGCTGAGCCAGTGGGAGAGAATGGAAAAATACTTGTTTACCCGTGACTGGCTCGCAGCCGAAGTACAACTATCCTGGTCGTCTGGTTTAATGCAAAACACCCAGCTCTTCCCTCTTACCAGACTCTTCTTCCCCAAGGCAGATGATGATCAGATGATCCCCGAGGCAGCCTGCTAAGCACCGCAGTCCCTCTCTGTTCTAGCATCTGTGAAGCCAAACGTGGATTCAGCTACCTGTCCCGTGTCATTTAGAGATTCAAGATCTTTGCAACGATGACTCACCTTTGGGGCCCTGAGCCACCGAGTCAGAGTGTCAGGGACCCTCTAGGCACCCTGCGGTGAAGAAGGGCCCGCGCCCCGTGGAGAGGCCACGTGTAGGCCCTCACGCTGACAGCCAGCGTCGCCTGCCAGACGTGGGAGTGAAGACATCTCCAGGCGACGCCGGCCCCCATCTGTCAAGTCCCCCCAGCTGACAGGTCTTTCCAGCTGAGCCCAGACATCATGGAACAGAGGCGAGCGAGCCTGCTATGCCCCGTCTTAATTCCTAACCCACAAAATCCACGAGCCTAATAAAACAGCTGTTTTCACCAGTAAATCATGGTGTGGTTTGTGACCCAGCAACACTAAAGGTCTCTGAGATTCTGAAGTGCTCTTTGAATTATGAGAGAAAGACAACATTATGTTTAGCGTTAAATGGCCTTATTTGTTTTCTAATTCAGGGCACCCAGGCAGCCTTCGAGTTGTGATATACAGGGCCACTCTCGAAGAAGAATGTTTCTGAAACCCCAGCATCATTTCTTTTGTGTACCAGCAAAAGGCCGGTTACTATGTCTGCAGAGTAACAGTAGCCGTGGTCATTCCGCAGCCTCCTGGAAAGTAACTCTTGCGTTCGGTCCCCTCTCCCAGAGGAAGCGGCCCCCCTCCCTCCCCTCCTGCTCTTCCTCGTCTCATGTCCCTTGCTCAAGCCAGGAGCCCACAAGTCATTCTCGGCACCTCACTCTTTGCTGAGCCTCACATGTGATCCACCATCAGATCCTGTACAAGCTACCTCCGTAATGCCCCTGGGAGCCGTGCAGGTCCCTCCACCTCCGGCAGAACAAGCGATCCATGCAAGTGGCGCCCCCTAGAGCCCACGGGCACACAGCGGCCCTGACCCCAGCTGCAGCCCCATTTCTACCCCGACGCCAGCCACTGCCTTCCTGCTGCTCCCCCGGCATTTGCCCTTCCCCTCACACCCCTTCCTTCTCACAACACAACTTTAAATATTCACCAGAGCCATTTGCACTTGGGATGAGACCCAGACTCTTTCTCTCTTGCTAACTGGCCTCCAGCCACCGGCCTTCCTTTGGTTCCGGGAACTTGCCCCCCTCCCCGACCCCATCAGGGCCTTCACAAGGGTCTCTATCCCGTCTAAATCGTTGTCCTCATCATCTCAGGGCCCCCAGTGTCTCACGGCCTGTCTCAGCCCCAATGTCACAGCCACCTCCCGGAGATCTTTCCAGACCATTATTGTTCAGCATCAGAGCGCAGCTGGCTCCCTTTGCAGGGGTCTTCCCAATTTATTTGGGCCGACTGACTCATTTCCTGTGCCTGTTTGTTACCACCTGCCTTTCCGCTCCCCCGGAAGCTCCTGAAGGGCAAAGACCAGGCCTGCGACTGCCCCCTGTGCCTGCGTCCCCAGCACCTCGCACAGCCTGGAACACAGCAGGCTCAGTCAGTAGACACCACAGGTGTACATTAACGTGCGCGGTGTCTAGCCTCACCCCTGTCGAACCACCGCTACCCCCTGGAACTTTCCTTTTCCTTCCAGCTTGACCACAGACCAGTTCTTCTCCAAGTGTGGGCCCCACCAGCAGCAGCAGCCGCCCCTGGGATCTCACTGGAAATACAGATTCTCAACCCACACCGGACTTCTCAAATCAGAAACTCTGGGGGTGAGACCCAGCGACGTGTATTTTAACAAACCCTCCGGGATGCTGATGCACACTCAGGTCCAAGAACCACTGCCCTCGACTACCCCAGAGACTCTCACTGCACGGCAAAGTACGAGTGTGTCCCACTGGTTCTGAGGCTCGGTTCCAGGTGAGAGATTAAGAGTAAGGGAAAAAAAAAAAAAAGTGGGCTTTGTAGCCACAAGACTTTGCAAAACACTGTGTTCAAGAAAGTTAAACAGGGGCGGCTGGGTGACAAGGTTAGTTAGGCATCCAACTCTTGATTTTGGCTCAAGTTGTGATCTTGGGGGTCATAAGACGGAGCCCCAGGTGGAGTCCAGCGTTGGGCTCGGGCTTAGTGCAGAGTCGGCTCCAGATTCTCCCACCCTCGCCCTCTTTCACTCTCCCTCCCCCTGCATGTTCTCTCTCTTTCTCTCAACTAAATAAATAAATCTTTTTTTAAAAAAGTAAAGCTGAACCAATTTCCTCATGGCAGAAATTCTTACAGCCTTTAATGTGGCAATACACACTGTAAATCACTAAAACGCAAAGAATTTTGTAGGAGCACTTCCCAGTTTTACTTAGCCACAAAACCTCTTTTTTCCCCTTCTAAACACTTGCCAGATTTATTTAAGACTCCAAGAAACACACTTTGGAAACTTGGTATCTACCATATTCTTCCCCATAGAAAACCCTCTACCAGCATTCCAGTCCATCATGCCTACAGCAATATTAATAATGTCTGAGTCACTGGCAGCAACTGTTCGAAGCTTTGTGCATCTTTATCTCTTCTGCTATCTCCCAGGTTTGAAAATAAATGCTTCATATTAAGTATATACTCTTATACATACACTTAATGGCACCAAGAAAAACTCTGATCTTTGTTAAAGCCAAAAAAGTTTATAAAGGCAAACACGGAAGGATGGAAAATGGTGGTAATATCAAGTTGAATTAGAAAAAGATCAGCAAGGGGGTGCCTGGGTGGCTCGGTGGATTAGGGCCTCTGCCTTTGGCTCAGGTCATGGTCTTGGGGTCCTTGGATTGGGCCCCGCATCGGGCTCTCCGCTCAGCAGGGAACCTGCTTCCCTTCCCCTCTCTCTCTGCCTGCCTCTCTGCCTACTTGTGATCTCTGTCAAATAAATGAGAAATCTTAAAAAAAAAAAAAAAAGAAAAAGAAAGAAAGAAAGAAGAAAAAAAGAAAAAGATCAGCAGGAAATACAAATCAAAACCACAATGAGATACCACCTCACACCAGTCAGAATGGCTAAAATTAACAAGTCAGGAAACAACAGATGCTGGCGAGGATGCGGAGAAAGGGGAACCCTCCTACACTGTTGGTGGGAATGCAAGCTGGTGCAGCCACTCTGGAAAACAGCATGGAGATTCCTCAAAAAGTTGAAAATAGAGCTACTCTACAACCCAGTAATCGCACTACTGGGTTTTTACCCTAAAGATACAAATGTAGTGATCCGAAGGGGCACGTGCACCCGAATGTTTATAGCAGCAATGTCCACAATAGCCCAAGTATGGAAAGAACCTAGATGTCCATCAACAGATGAATGGATAAAGAAGATGTGGTCTATATGTACAACGGAATACTATGCAGCCATCAAAAGAAATGAAATCTTGCCGTTTGCGACGACATGGATGGAACTAGAGGGTATTACGCTGAGCAAAGTAAGTCAATCAGAGAAAGACAATTATATGATCTCCCTGACGTGAGGGAGTTGAGAGGCAACGTGGGGTGTTTGGAGGGCATGAAAGGAATAAGTGAAACAAGATGGGATCGGGAGGGAGATAAACCATAAGAAACTCTTAATCTCACAAAACAAAGTGAGGGTGGCCAGGGGGAGGGTGTAGGGAGAGGGTGGTGGGGTTATGGACACTGGGGAGGACATGTGCTATGGTGAGTGCTGTGAAGTGTGTAAGCCTGACGATTCACAGACCTGTACCCCCGGGACTAATAATACATTGTATGTTAATAAAAAATAAAAAATTATAAAAATAAAAAATAAAGAAAGAAAAGAAAAGAAGAAAAAGATACAGAATTTAGTCTCTTGCTCTGTACAGGAGCAGGCAGCTGTGAGAGTCCCTATTTAGACTGCGAGAAAAAAGTCCTCTAATGAACAGTAGAGGACCAAGGGCTTCATGGCTGGGGCTCGGGGAGAGCCTTGGTTTTCTTCTCCACTTGAATGGGGATGGGAAGGGCAGTCCATGATGATGCAGTGGAAAACTGCACAGGGGACTGAAAAATTATTGGTCCCAGGTAACAACAGTACCCTCGAGAAGGCTGAGCCAGCTTGGAAATAGGGAGTTAAAATATTCATGCCAAACATCCACTGTTTACTTAATCAGGGCTAATGATTAGCTTCTTAATGAAATTGTACAAGCTCAGTTGAACACAGAAAACATTTGCTTCCCTAAAAGCAAATAGGTCTGTTTGTATTGTAATCAGACATCTGGAGCACAGAAAACCCCCAGCCCGCAGGAATACAGAGGTGGTTCTGTCTGGGGACTCCCAGCTTTTCTGTAAAGACGAATGTGGCCACTGTATGAGGAGGGAGGGGGGAGGGTGGTGACCACAAGCTGGCCGTGAGCACATCCACCCCACTCCTTAGTTTTAAAATGCACACAGATTTAATGCCACAGACCCTGACATCAACTCTGGGCATTTCTGCTAAATAGAGCAGCTCTCGAACAAGCACGGATGACCGAAGGGCTAGCACCATCAATGGCAATTCCGGAATGTGCTGGAGGGCTCTGGCGGGCAGTCCAGCTGGACCTGCTTTTGCACTTCAGGCAAACTCTTCTTGCTTAGGTTATACGTAAAATTCAATAAAACAGGGGAGGAAGGGGTGAACAGGCAGAGCACAGAGGGCTTTTAGGGCCATGAAACTATTCTGCATGGTATGAGATTGGCGGTTACTGTCCTTGTACATTTGTCGAACCCCATAGAATGTACAACACCTAGAGTACATCCCAATGTAAACTATGGATTTTGGGGTGGAAATGGTGTGTAGATGTGAAAATGCAGGTTCAGGAACTGTAACATGTCCCACTCTGTTGGGGGATGTTGATAACAGGGGAGGCCGTGCATGTGTGGGGCTGGGGGACAGAAGTGTACCTTCCTCTCAATTTTTTTTTAAAGATTTTATTTATTTATCTATTTATTTGACAGAGAAAGAGAGAGCATAAGCAGGGAGAGCAGCAGACAGAGGGAGAAGCAGGCTCCCTGATAAGCAAGGAGCCCAATGTGGGACTCGATCCCAGGACTCTGGGATCATAACCTGAGCTGAAGACAGACACAACCAACTGCACCCCCCGCCTTCCTCTCAATTTTGCTATGAACCTAAAATGGCTCTAAAAAATAAAGTCTGTTTTTTAGTTCAACAACATTTCTAAACATCTTTTTAGTCATACTTTATATAAGATTAAGAAAAGATCAATTGCCCAAATGATAAGTTGCTGTCGTTACCGTTACCCGTACTAATAGTACTTGGAGAAAGAAGTTGATAAAGATTGGTAGGTAGGCTTAAAATTTCTCCCACCATCCCCACCCCGACACCCATCCCTGCATTTCCTGCCACTGTTGTCAAAGGTTGTTCGACTTACTGCAGTAAGGGTCCTGGCCACCTGGGGAGGAACGTTTCTACTTCTGTTGTAGCCCTGATCATTTTCTTTGACAGCTCGATTAAATGTCTGTCTCAAGCACTGATTCTACAACCCAGGAGGGCAGGAACCCTGTCCTATTCCTCTGACGGTCTCAGGCCCCAGCACCATGCCAGGAATGTGGTAGATGCTCGGTCAATGTCTGCTTATTGAAGAGATGAGGGAAAACCATGCTCAGGTAGTTAATTTAACTGACACTCATGTGTTTAATTTTGCCTTTAGATATCAAGTTTACTAGGGCTCAAGGAAATTACCAATCAAATTTAGAAAATGCATAACAAGACCTGTTTTGAAATGGCTAAATAGCTAACTAAAGTCTGACTACATCTCTAGAAACAAGATATTCATTCATGGCCCTGATGGATTTTTATGAGCAAAATGCAAAACAGGGTCAATCATGTGATCTTTCTTGAACAATTTCACATTTAGCCAAGGACTACTGAGTCATTATTCAAAATTACAGATGGTAAGATCTTTCCTAACTTTTTCAATAATATCTACAAAATCTACAAAATGCCTTTTAAATAAAACCTTGTCCTCTAACATGTATTCTTTTAATAGGAAGCTCTGGAGGAGGATACTTAAACGTGTACTAAAGAAAAACTGAACTTATTCTGTACTTGTGTCTAGAGTCAAATTGTCATGTTACAGCAAAAACAGACTTCTCTGATTTTTACAGTCTTATCAAAAACCAAGAATTCTAAATATTACTGTAGAGCAATCTGACATATTTGTTCTCTAGTTTACCCTCTCTGAAAGAAAAGTGATTTACTAATACGGGGGGACTATATACTGAAATATGTGATTTATCTGAGGGAATTCTATTTTCTTTTTCCCCTAGGGTTATTAGGATACGGGTGACAAACTGCTAAAATATTTAAAGAGTACAACATGGTGATTTGATAGATACATACACTGTGAAAAGATTCCCACCCCCCATGGACCTAACACATCTGTCACCTCACATATTTACATTCATTCATTCATTCATTTTTAGATTCCTCCTATAAGTGAAACCATGCAGAGTTCGCCTTTCTCAGTCTGTTTATTTTTTTCATTTAGCACAAAATCCCGTAGGTTCATCCACGTTGTTGCAAATGACAGGACTTCCCTCTTTTATAAATGAATAATATTTAGCTGAATAATAGTCCAGCACCTGTGTGTGTGTGTGTGTGTGTGTGTGTGTGTGTCGCGTCTTCTTTATCCATTCATCTGTCTAAAGACAACTCGTTTGTTTCCACACCTTGGCTACTGTTCACAATGCTGCTATGAACATAGGAAGGCAGATATCTCTTCAAGACGATGATTTCATTTCTTTTGGAAATACACCCAAGAGCGGGAGTGCCGGATCACAGGGTAGTTCTATATTTAAATTTCTGAGGCGCCTCCATACTGGTTTCCACAATGGCTGCACCAGTTTTTCTTTTTAATGTCAGCCATTCTGACAGGTATGAGGTGACGGCTCGTTTCTTTCATTTGCATCCCCTTATGATGAGTGACGTAGAGCACCTTTCTATGCACCTGTTAGCCGCCTGCGTGTCTCCTCTGAGGAAACTCCGTTTTCTACTGCACGGGATCGAGGGGCACCTGGGTGGCTCCATCCCAGTCGGCATCAAGTCCAACTCTTAATGTCGGCTCAGGTCACGATCCCGGGGTTGTGAGACTGAGCCCCACATCAGGCTCCGCGCTCAGTTTGGGATTCTCTCTCTCTCCCTCGCCCTCTGTCCCTCCCCATCTCTCTCTAAAAATAAAAGTACCACGAACATAATCAAAATTCCTTGAAAAAGAGGATTTTATAAATAAACATATTCAATTGTGCTGAGTAAAATTCACTCTCTAAAAATACCATTTACAGTGATTTTATCTTTTACAAAGAGTACAATTCTTATTGAAAGCACTTACTTGGTTCCCCTTCTAACTTCACTTATTTTTTCCCCAAGTATACAATTTGGTATAAGGTTTTAAATATTTTAATTATGATAAAATACGTATAACATAAAATTTACTGTATTACCCATTTTCTAACCCATTTCTAGAATTGGTACAATTGGTTGCCACAGGTCAAATTCAGAGTCCCTGACAAAAGGAAGGTGATATTACAAGGCTCTGGCTAAGGGGTGCCTGGGTGGCTCAGTCAGTTGGGCAACCAGCTCTCGGGTTCAGCTCAGGTCAAGATCTCAGAGTCATGGGATCCAGCCCTGGGTAAGGCTCCGTGCTCTGTGCAGAGCCGGCTTGTCCCTCTCCCTCACCCTCTGCCCCCAGGAACCCTCTCTCTCTATTTCTCTAAAATAAACTAATAAAATCTTTCAAAACAACTGAAAATCAAAAGGCTCTGGCCAAAAATAGACCCATTGGGATAAAATCCTAAAGGCAATACTGTAGAATAGGAAATATATGAAGTAAATATTTGTGTGTGCACATAGGTAAGTCTTGAACACATAATACTGAGGGAGAAAAAGCAAGTGATGGAGGATATAAGTAGTTTGCTTATGTAATATTTTAAAGCTATACAAAACCACTTATTGTTCTGGAGTATACACACCGCACACACATAGGGATAAATAAAATTAGATTATATAAAGACAAGGATGGGGAAGATATCTAAAACTCCAGGTCAGCGGTGACCCCTGGGGAGAGAGGCCGGGAGGGAGGTGATGGGGTCAGGAAGCCTAACAGAGGCTTCAGCTCTGTGCACAGGGTCCTCGTTCATGTCAGCCCCTTGGGAGATGTAGGAAACTGCTCAGGAACAAAGCCATATCCCATTTTCGCATGGCGCACATGCCCGCAAAGGGAGACAGACAGAAGACAAGCAAATAAGTACGCTACAGATGTTGGGCGGTGAGCACTGCTAGCAAGGAGAGGTCAGCGGCTGATGGAGGGGGTGGTTTTACGTCAGAAGTCTGGGGACAGTGTCCCAGGTACGGTGGGATTTACGCAAAGACGTGGATGACGCAAGGACCATGTATTTTCATGGGAGAAATGTTCTACATCTATCAGATTTCATTTTGTGTTTTTTAAAGTAAATATGGCAACGTGTTAACATTTATTCCACCTCAGTGGTGCATTTCTGGCTGTTTTCTGACTCTTCAAACATTTTCATAACAAAACAAGATTAAAAATAGAAAGCCACCGCCATCAATTCCTGAGAGATTAGGGGGACGGATATTAGACATCTCTGAATTCCTTCCAAATGGAGTATCTTGAGCCTGGGACTGTAGATCCTATTTCCTTAGGGGTCCTACACACTCTGGGTCCCCCTGAAAAACAGCAGTAAGGGACAATGCTGTCTGACGATTAGGTCACACATGCTTGCCTGCTTGTCTGTATTTATCCGTCTGTCCGTCCACCCACTCGCCCATCGATCTCTCTGTCCATCTCTCTATTTGTGTCTTTGCTTCCTGACTCAGAGACATGCCTGTCCAAACACAGCGCTCCCTATGTGAAAGGAAGAAGGCAAAGGATGAAGAGCTCATCCAGCACACGTGCTTAAAATAGGGGAAAAGGCATAGATCCAAAGTATGGGAGGAGCCAAGACGTAAATCAGCATGAAGGATTGATGACAAAGGGCAGGACGTAAGGACCAAGACTGGAGGGCAGAGCGCGCTGTCTGTACCGATGAGCTAGAGAGCTGCCCCTCAGTCCGCGCTCCAATGCCCCCTTCTCCTTCCCAGTCCGCGCTCCAATGCCCCCTTCTCCTTCCCTCCCCCCAAAGAAAGGGATGTCGTATGTTCTGTTCCCACATGCTCGGCAAAGCGGGGAAAGTAATCACAGCTACACAAACCCCTCAAACCCTTTTCTTTGGAGACAACATAACTTGACTGAGAAATATATGAGCAAGTGCATGGGACGCTGGTCCTCGGACCACGTCTCCGGGAAGCAGTTACTAAACACTTGGTGAATGGGTGAGGGCCTGCGAGGCTGCCTCATGGCAATTGACATAAATTTGTTTTGTACTTGAAGCATTTCCTAGGTCACAAAAGTCTCTCATATACCATGGTGGAGACTGCTGATTTGTCCCCACATCTTCCTTTCATAATAAATGCTGCTTTTGAGCTGAGTACGTGGCCATCTGATGTGGTTCTGTACAGGATGTAAGCAAGTCTTAGAGGAAGTCTCCTTAAAGGAAGGGACACACCCCTCTTGCACCATCCTCCTTCCGCCTAGCTGGGATTTGGACGTGATGGCTGGAACTCAAGTGGTCATTCCGGGCAATGAGATAGAAGCCACCTACCAAGAATAGCAGCACAAAAGGAGATAAAGAATGGTTCTTGTAACCACAAAGTACCGTGCTAGTCCCGGACAGCCTGTCTTTAGACTTGTACGTAGGAAATAAATGAACTTCTATTTCATAGTGAAATAAAGTTCTATTCTATGAAAAGCTACTGTTTTACTGTTATTGGTTTTTTGTCAAATGCAGTCAAATCTAATCCTAACAGACATACATCCACCATTTCATCTCCTGAGCTATAACCGTTTAAAAAGTGTGTTATGGTGGCCATTGTACAGACAGAAAAGTGAGGTCAGAGTAGATGAAGAGGCTTCTGGCTCTGAGCTTAGCCCCATGTTCTTTTCCCTCCATTGTAGTTGCATTTTGGTGTGACTGATACAGATTATGTGCCAACAGATAAAATACATGAAGCAGGGACATCCCAGGTTTGGTTGGACGGGGTTGTATCAGAAAGCGAGTCTGTGCATGTGTGGGTAGGGAAAGCCAGGGAGGAGTTGAGGAAGGGAGACTAATGGAGAAGGAGGAGGTAACCTTTATTACCTCCCGATGACTTCAGAAAGTACACAGCAAGGACTCATGACCGTCCTAGACCAACTGCCAGGACATCCTTTTACGCAGAAAATTGGCAAGCGATGTTGACTATAACCGGCCACACAACCTCCCGGAGGAGAAGTCCCACCCCTCTTCCCCAGGCTTCTACCCTCACTGAGTAACATCTACATTTAAGCTCTTTGTATTTCTTTCTTTTCTTTTAAAGTCGGTTGTAATAATAATACGCCTGTAAAACTACAACTGGAAAGTCCTCTGGCTGTCATAATTATATGGTTCTTTAACACTTGAAACAGAAAGTAATATACCCTTGGTAAAAATCAGGGCCAGGACTGCTAATTGAACTAAAATACACCTTATATCCTTTTAATTTAAGCCTGTCTTTTAAGAAAAATCTGAGTATGTGATCATCTCTGGTTAATTCATTTTTAAAATATGAGTTACCTCTTTTCTGCAAAACTTTACCAAATTTTTCTGACTACAAGTATATTCTCAATGAAAAAGAAATGAGAAAATAAAGAAAATCAAGACGTGTCTGGAAATTTGTACTCGATTTTTATCTTAACTGAAGCTAAGGGTCAAAAATTGTTTTTTGAGTCTGCAGAGCCAACACAATCTCAAGAAAGAAGAACAAAGCTGGAGGTTTCACACTCCCCGATTTCAAATCATTCTAAAGAGCTATAGTATTCAAAACAGTATGGTATTGGCCTAAAAAACAGGCACATAGATTAAAGGAACAAAAGAGAGAGTCCAGAAGTAAACCCACATATATATGGTCAATTAATTTACAAGGATGAAGCCACGAATATACAATGGGGAAAGGACAGACTCTTCAATAAATGTGTTGGGAAAACTGGATGAGTGCAAGCAAAAGAATGAAACTGGACCATATCTTGCCCCACACACAAAAAAATGAACTCGGAATAAAGACTTAAATGTAAGACCTGAGCCATACAAATCCTAGAAGGAAATGTAAGTGGTAAGCTACTTGACATTGTCTTTGGCAATGATTTTTTAAATCCGACACCAAAAGCAAATGCAACAAAAGAAAAAAAAATCAAGCAGATCTATGTCAAACTTCAGACCATCTGCACAACAAAAGAAATCATTAAAAAAAACACGTGTGGTGATGAGTACTGGGTGTTACACAGTTACACACAACCAATGAATCGTTTGAACTCTACCTCAAAAACTAATGATACGCTGGCTAATTGAGCATGATAAAACAAAAAATAGAAAAAAGAAAATGCAACCTACTTAATGGGAGAAAATATTTGCAAATCATGTATCTGGTTAAGGGGTTAATACGTAAAATACATAAAGAACTCACAAAATCCAGGAGCAAAAAAACCCCAGTCTAATCTAAACATGGGCAGGGGATCTGAATAGGTATTTCTCCATGGAAGACATACAAACAGCAAACAGGAACATGAAAAGGTGCTCAACATCACTCATCATTGGGGAAATGTAAATCAAAACCACAGTGAGAAATCACATCTCACCTGTCGGAATGGTGATTATCAAAAAGATAAGAATCAGCAAGAGTTGGCGAGGATGTGGAGAAAGGGGAACCCTCATGCACTGTGGGTAGGAATGCAAATTGTTACAGCCACTATGGAAAATAGTTCATAGGTTCCTCAAAAAGATAAAAATAAAACTACCATATGATTCAGCAATTTTACTTCTGGGTATTTATTCCATGAAAACAAAAACAGTAACTCAAAAAGACATATGCACCCCATGTTCATTACAGCCTTATTTACAATAGCCAAGATATGAAAACAAACCAAATGTTCATTGATGGATGAGCGAACACAGAAAATGTTGTGCACATGTATGCAATGGAAAATTATTTAACCATAAAAAAAGGAACAAAACTTTGCCATTTGCAACAATAGGGACGGACCTGAAGAACATTATGGTAAGTGAAATAAGTCAGACAGAGAAAGACAAATACTATATGATCTCACTTATATGTGGAATCAAAAACAGAACAGAACTAAACCGAGCTCGTAGATACAGAGAACAGACTGGAGGTTGACTGAGGCAGGAGTTGGGGGTGGGGTGGGCAGCGGGGGAGGGTAGAAAAAACAGGTGAAGAGGGTCAAAACATACAAACTTCCAATTACAAAATCAATAAACCATGGAGATATAATGTACAGCACAGTGACTATAGCTAATACTACCATATTGCATATTTGAAAGTTGCTAGGAGAGTAGATCTTACAACTTCTCATTGTTAGGGGAAAAATATTTTATTACTGTGTATGGCAACAGATGTTTCTGAGACTTATTGTGGCGATGTATACAAAGACTGAATCATTATGTTGTATACCTTAAACTAACACCATGTCATATGTTGACTATATTTCAATTTCAAAAAATATTTTTCCAGAATTTATGAAATGAAATGTCGTTCATATAGCTAAGTAAAAAGACACGCACTTTTATGACACTGTCGTCTAGAATCTCATACATTTTCTGTCTTCAATAGCCAAACAGGGGGTCCTCCCTGAAATTCCTCCAAAAGGGGGAAACTTGATGGTAGAAGAAAAGAATGCTCCTGAAGGGACAACAGCTCCTACCACCGTTCCTCGGGCTCCACGTAACACCAGAGGAAAGGCCCACGTAATGGACGGTGAGGTGGGAACACTGTCACTGTGTGTAATGAGCACCTGCCGCTGAGGGACGCTCAACACGAACACAAACCGACAACAGGATAAGCGCATTAACAAGTCATATCCCTATATGAAATACGAGAAAGTTCGGAAGCTGGTTTGTAGGCTCTCGTGTGTGTGTGTGTGTGTGTGTGCATGGATGTATTATAAATGTATTTGTTTTTCCCATTTATCAATATAACACATGGTGGGTGCAAAAAATATCAGTAACACATGAAGGAATAAACACAAAAGCAAAAACCCCACCACCCAGGTTCAACTATAATTAAACTTCTGGAGAATATTCTTCCAAAGCCCTCCCTATATTTATATATGCATGATATGCTCTGTTTGAACAACTGGCTATTTCATTCATAAAAATATCTTGAAGATCTTATATATCAATAAATATATGTAATAAGTAAAACTTGACATAAACTACCCTTTTTCAAGATAGTATAATAGGGGCGCCTGGGTGGCTCAGTTGGTTAAGCCACCGCCTTCGGCTCAGATCATGATCCTGGAGTCCTGAGATCGAGCCCCACATTGGGCTCCCAGCTCCATGGGGAGTCTGCTTCTCCCTCTGACCTTCTACCCTCTCCTGCTCTCTCTCACTGTCTCTCTCTCAAATAAATAAATAAAATCTTTTTTTTAAAGTTTATTTATTTGACAGACAAAGATCACAATTAGGCAGAGAGGCAGGCAGAGAGGAGGAAACAGGCTCCCTGCTGAGCAGAGAGCCCTATGTGGGGCTCTATCCCAAGACCCTGAGATCATGACCTGAGCTGAAGGCAGAGGCATAACCCACTGAGCCACCCAGGTGCCCCAATAAATAAAATCTTAAAAAAAAAAAAAAGATAGCACAATTTTCCCACATATATATGCACTGAAGTGTTGTTAAGAAATAAAGTACTGGTAATTTCCAATTTCTTGTTATTATAAACTACAAAGCAACACATATATATTATTATACACATATATATTATTATACATAATATATAATATAATACATATACACATATATAATACATATATACATACATATATGTAATATATAAACACATATATACTATGTATACCATATATAATATTTACATATAAATATTATATATAATATAAATATAATATAAATATTATATATATATATATTGCTGTCCAGTGATTTCCCTTAGGGTATACTCCAGGGAGTTGTGTTGCTGTGTCAGAGAGTGTATACAGAGCCAAAGTGGATACAGACCGCCAAACCCTCCAGAGGTGAGTACAAATGAAACTTTCTCCAAAAGGGCCTCAGAGTGTCCCTTCAAATACACCCCCCTGTGATCTTACTGTCCCCCTTGCTTCTCTGATGGGCACTACTGCGCTGTTTTATTTGAACTCTTGGGTTTTGGGTGAAGTTGAGATCGGACACCCTTTCATATTTGTTTCTGGTTATCTGCATTTTTATTTTGGTGAGTGTCCTCTGTACTTTCTTTCCCCACTTCTCTAGTGAGGTGTTTATCTCTCTCTAAAAAATTTGTGAGAGTTTTTTATATATTAGGGATATGAATGCTTTTCACAGATACTATACCTCTCTTTGATTTCTCCTTTAATCTTGTTTTTGGTGATGATTTAATATATAGACGTTCACAGTTTTTATGTATTCAAATGTATCCACATTTTCCATCTTGGTTTTTATCTTTGCATTTTCTTAGAAAGCCCTTCCTCACACCAGAACTGGAAAAAAAATATTCCCCCCTTCTTTTATTCCACCACTTTCATCTTTTTATTTTCTACCTCTAGATATATCTTGGTGTAAGAAGTTAGGGAAGGGTTCAGCTTTTTATTAGTCATTTGTCTCGACACCCTTTATTAAGTAACCCATGCCATCCCTGTGGTTTCCAAAGCTTCCTTTGTTTTATACCATCTGCTCCTATACACTTGGGTCTAATTCCGGAGTCTCCACTCCACTAATTCAGTTGTCTATTCCTGTGCCAGTAACACACTGTTTTAATTGCTATACTTTTGTAATTTGTTTTAATAGATTTTTGTGAAACTCTCCCTTCACTGACTTTCTTTTTCAAGAGTCTTCTCATGTGTCTATTCCTCTAAATACTGAAGTTGAGAAGATATTGTCAAGTTTCCCCGAACTGAAGTCCTCCTCCCTAAATCTAATGGCACTGAATGTGTCCATTCATTTAAAACCACTGAATCTTCTCAATCTAAGAGAAATACAGCTCATTTATTCATATTTGCATCCTCCCCTCAAATGTAATAGGTAACGTGGGGCAGGGGGGCGGAGAGCCATAACCCTTTATCCTAGAGAGGTTCACATTCTCAAGCTATTTACAATGTACATCTTTTAATTGCAAGATTTTTCTTTGTGCTGTAACAATGTTCAGCAAAGGAATACTAAGGGCCCCAGCATGGCACCTGGAGTGTTTCCAGAGTTGCAGACACCACCTCCACCGCCTGGATGGTACACGTCGTACACCCTTGCACAGGGTACCATTCACGGAGGACAGCTCTTGTACCTCCAAGGCCAGCGCTGGAGAAGTGGGGCCTCACGCTGTCGGGCGTCCCCTGCAGAGTAATTAGGAGTGATGCTAACCAGACCTGCCCTCACAATTTTAAATGGCCACGAAGCCGCATCACGGCTGCCTGCTTGCTGCCATCTGGAGTTCGTGAATCATTTTCTACAGCACCCAGGTCATGGCTCCCAAACCACAGCCCCGCATCCCGGGCACTGGTCCAGCAAGGAGCAGGGGCTGCGACAGTGTTGTCAGGCATGTGCTGAGTGAGAGGCACCTAGCCTCAGGACAAAAGCACCCTCCCCGAACGACCACGAAGGCACCCCCAGCCCCACAGGCTACTGAGCCAGAAGTGCTGTCAACATTTGAAGAACGCAGGCCACTGCTCTCTCCAGAACTCCCGCCCGCTGGCTCCACGCTTTCGATTTCCAGATCCAGGTGGCCAGAGAAACCTTCGCCGAGGAGCGTTTGCTGATCTCACCCACGGTTAGCAAAACGGTGGCCTGCTGGCCAGATTTGGCCCACAGATGTATTTTCTTTGGCCTCAACAATGCTGGATCACTTTTTGGAACCAACATTTAACAATTTAGAGATTTCCTGTATTTTTCTCTTAAAATTGTAAGAAGTCTGGGCCACCCCGAGCCTGTATTCCTGCAGAGCAGCACTCAGGGAGAGCGGACCGGGTCAGCAAGCTTCTGTCTGTGGTAGGACGAGGGTTTGCCACTCCGGCCTGCGGTTTCCTGGTTCCCAGCAGCTCCTGATTTGGGTCTAATTTAGAAAGTACCCAGATCTCTAGGCTAAAAAAAATCTCAGGTTTTTATCCCTATTATCGATTCTTTCTTTTAAAAAAAAATTTTTTTTTTAAATCACGTAAGATATATGGAAGTGACGGAAAACACAAAAATCTAGAAGTGTAAAAGGCTGTGCTAGGGGCGCCTGCGTGGCTCAGCCGTTTAAGTGGTTCAGGTCAGGATCTCTGGGTTCTGGGATTGAGCCCCGCATCAGGCTCCCTGCTCAGTGGGGGAGTCTGCTTCTCCCTCTCCCTCCTTCCCTGCTCATGCTCTCTCTCTCCCTCTCTCTCAACTCTCTCAAATACATAAATAGAATCTTTAAATTAAAAAATAGTGCAAACTTCCAGTTATAAAATAAGTAATGGGGTTATAGTATCCAGGATGGTGACTGCAGTTAACGATACTGTATTACGTAATTGAAAGTTGCTAAGAGAAGAGATCTTAAAAGTTCTCATGACAACAAAAAAAAAATTTGTGACTACGTGAGGTGAAGGATGTTAACTAGACTTGTGGTGATCATTTTCATATAAAGAAATAGTACAATACCCCTCCATACACACACACACACACACACACAGTACAAATTACAAGTGTACTATTGTAATTTGTCTTATTTATTTTTAGAAAACTCTTACCATGCATTGTTGGGACAGTTCTCACTTGGATCTTGGGACTAGCAGGCCACTATCACCCAAACTGATGCTTATAGCTAAAAATTAAAGCTTTAGTGGATGTCTCCCCTTTTTTCACTATGAGTTGTTTACCAATGTAAGCTTAGCTTTCACCTCGAGATTTATTCTGTTATATTCACATATCCTCACTTCCCATCTTGGGATTGGAGAGAGTAAGCAAAATCCACCAATATACTTGGGCCAAATCCTTTTAGGGAAAATAATGTACATTAACAGCTTGACAAAATCATTTTGTTGTAAAAACTATATGGAGTAAAATAATAAACTTGGGGACAGCCCAACTATAAAGAAAAAAAAGTGTTTGAAGCTATAGGGACAAAATAAAATTGAATATACACCAGTTATTAGAAGATACCAACAAGTTATTATTGATTTTCTTTGGTATGAGAATGGGGGTGTGTGTGTGTGTATTCATAAAATGATACTTTAAAAAAGAAACAAATACCATGGGTATATGCTATTATGTGAGGCTTACAAATCTTGGAGTTGTAGTCCTTCCTTCACAGTTGTTAAAAGACTTTAAACATCACCTAGTCCAGGCATGGGAAGGAGGTTTCTATTGAAAAGCCAACTCCAATTTAATAGTGCTGTCCTAAAAAGAAATTTTGGTCTTTTAAGACTCGGAGAAAAAAGCCTGTCATAAACCATTAGCAGTGTCGGGTCAGGGCGCAAGATAGGAGAGTAGACGACGTGCTACGGTCCGTCTCCTTCAGATCCGCCAGTCTAGTGGTCTTCCAGGGAGTATCTTACTGGTCAAGTCAGCTCATTACTTCTTTGTACAGATTCCTGTCCATTAAGTTATTTCTTCTATTTTGAGCTGGAAATATTATCTGTAGCTTACAGCCACTGACATAACATAAGTCTAGTTCCATTGAACCTGACAACATTGAACTATCTGAGGTAGTTCTCTCGTCCTTCCCAGGTCTAAAACATCATGAGTTTTTTCAACCCCTTCTCACATGGAATGGTTCCCTCCCTGTCTTCACCACTCCCCGATGACAGGCCCTAATTATCTCTGTCCCCATTCCAGTATGGCACTGTACAACTGTCTGTTGGTGTCATGTTCTCATAGCATAATCCCAAAAATGACTTTACTGAGTTCAAATTTTGGTTTTCAGCATTCATTTTGAACTCAGATACTCCACCTCGAGCTTAACTTGTTAGTCTGATAGAGCCTCCTAAAATCTTTCTAGTTATCGACCACGTGTAGATCCGTTTAAATGGATTTCTCAGAGTATACAACTGTCTTCCCACATTTCCAGGCCCGGGCATGCCGCCAGCCAGAGAAACCACAGGAAGACTCGGGGCCCTTCCTGATTGTTCACTGGCTCCTCAAATCCAACTACAGATTTCCAGTCTTACAAAGAGAACTTTCAGTCTTATAACGGAGACCTGAGGGACACTAACCAATCCGGACACTAGTGGATAATGGGTGCTCACTGGCAGAAACGGAACGTGGGCCACCACAAACTGCTCAACATGAGTAATGAAGCAAGGTTTGGTCATTCCCTCCACATGTGCTGCGAAGACTGGACTGGGCCACGGAGCAGGAGAGAATGAAAAACACAGCCACCCCGTCATCCAGCGCACAGTCTCTCAGAAGTAACCAGCTCCAGTGAAGGGTCCATGAGGTTCAACGAGTTCTGGGAGGTGAGAGCGGAAGTAGGTTTCTCTGGCTGGGCAGGGAGGTGGCAGAAGAGCAGCAGAAAGGAAACAAGAATTAGGACAACACAATGGAGGAAAGAATAGGTCTGAAAGGGCAGATGGGGTGGGAACAGTGGAGAAATGAGAAAAAACATCAATATCAATGGGTTGAAAACTTTGTTTGGTTGACACACAGTTCATGAATGCTGCCAGCGGGGAATAAAGTTCGGAAAAACACAGAGAGGCGAAGGTGAAGGAGATCACTTCCCGTAGCAGGATCACTTCATCAAAGGTGATCGAAAGACACAGGAGGGTCGGGAAGAAAAAAGAAAGAAAAAGAAAATCAGAACCTAGGACAAATAAGAAAAATAAAACCAGGTAAAGAAAGAAAGCAAAGGGTGAGAAGGGAGGAAGCCACATCGTGTCCTCCCGTTAACAGGAGCTGCGCCATTACTGTTTCCCTTTCTTGACATTTAGATGTTCTGGTGAGTGGCCTCTTTTCCCTCCTGAAGGGAAGCTCCAGGCCTGAGTTGCTAATCCTTATTTGTCCTCCATCTCCAGATGCCCTGGGCCAACGGTCGCTTTCCCCACATTGCCTAAGTCACCCCCAGTGATAGCCGGCACTACTGATCCAAAGAAGGATGGACAAAAGCAAAGCATGACATCAAGAGAACAGCTCACTCTCTCCAACAGACCGCTAGCGAGCAGGGGGTCCAATCTTTACACTCACCTGAGGGAAGGAGAAGGGGGCTATGAAGACGGGAGGAGACAGCGGAAGAAGGCTCTGGGCCCCGGTGGAGCCACACCAGCACCAGGAGGAAGTCGGGCTTTCCTTCCTGTAATGCTCTTCCTCCCCCAGCCCCCACCCACACTGACCCATCCGAAAGCCCACACACCAAACCCCACAACGGCCCCCGAGGGGTCAGTGTGCACACCGCTTCCTCAGCCCCTCATGATTAACCTGCGCCCCAACAGGGCCTGCATTTTCCCTTTCAAAATGGCGGCCAGTATGATTTCTCGCTGTTGATTCTCTGCCCTCTCGTGAGCACCATGGGGGTGAGAGCAACCTTCTCACCGCTGTATCCCTAGCACCCAACGCTAGGCCCGAATTCAGTAAATTACTCTTAAATGAGTAAATTACTCTTACATGAGTCTTAAAAGATAAGTAAGTGTTATCACTTGAATTCCCTAAAATTCTGTAGTACCAAAACTTGGTGTGGCCAAGGTTGCTAACTATTCATGTTCTCCAGTCTCCAGGGACACAGCTGTACGAATTTCACAACCCCCTGCAGTCAGATGCGGCATGGAACGAAGTTCTGGGCAGTGGGTTGTGTGCGCAAGTGACTGTGCCACTCCCAAGACGACCCATAAAAATCCTCCTGAGATCGTCCATGCTCCTTCTCCCCCTTCCAGCCGGCTGGACTGAAGATGAACCCCCTGCGCTAGGAGCTACGTGTTGATACCTGGGACCCCATGTGGAAAAGAGCCACGTCTCCAGTCTGGTCACAAGAGAACCAAGCTTCTCCCATGTTTGAGCAACCGGCATCCGGGTCTACGTGCTACTGCAGTTGACCTAGCAGGCTCAGTGATACCTCGAGGTCACTACTAAAGTTAAGCTTTCCCAACCTGTACCAGCAACCACTTGTCACCTTCCTAAGGAGAACGAAAGGCCCTTCAGAGGACAGTGACGTCTGTCCCGGCATGTTGACTGAACAAAAGTGCTGTTTGCTCATCATCCTCAGGAGAAGACAGTAACTGAAGCTCTGCCTCGGGCTCACCTGGACTTGGGCCACAGCCACCAAACAGGCCGGCGAATGGCAGGGACAGCAGGACACCCGGGCAGCCAGCGGGCCTGCCTCGGCTCCTCTCCGCAGTCCGGGTCATGCCCCACGGGCTCTGGACAAACGCCCCACTGCCTCCTCCGGAGCCCGGCCCCAGCCTCATCTGTGCTTCCCTTGCACAAACATCCTGAAACGCCACCCGGCTGCTTCAGGGCCAACCGGGGAGAGGCTGCCAAAAGCTTTTTCCAAAAGCCACACCAGCCTGAACTCTGCCCCTGCCGAATAAAGGCTTCAGCCGAGCGGAGAGAGACCCCACCTCCGACACAAGTCACATCCCTGGGGCCACGTCCTTCTTCTGCACATGGGTTTGACGCTTTCTGCTGTTCCCTCCTCTCTGAAGTCCCTGGAGACTTCAAAGGCAGCACCTCTCCCCCATGGACTCCGGCATTAAGGTAACCGACTTAACACTACGAGAGTTACTAGTGTGTACTGCATAGAATTGCTTGTTCAATCTGGGTCGAGGAAACTATTAAAAGGGTAAATTATTGACTAACTCTTTTCACTTTTCCTCATTGCCGATTTGTTTATTTCAAGAACTTCCTGATCCGGGGGTTCTTAACCTTCTTGTGACCACACACCCCTTTAAGAATACGATGAAATGCCTTTACTTGTTCACAGAAGATACACATGTCCACAATCACACGTGTGTTACGTATGATTTCGATTACACACAGGAGGCCACGCTCACCCACTGGTCCCAGGTTCATGGATCCTCTAGGGCAGAGGTCAGCAAACTTTCCCTCTAAAGGTAATAAATATTTTTGCCTTCCTGGGCCACATAAAGTCTGTCATTAATCTCTACTCAACTCTGCTGTTGTGGCAGGAAAACAGCCACGGTCGAGTGCCAACGGGATTTCATTTATTGGCATTGAAATCTGAATGTCGTGTAATTTACACATGTCACAAAATATTATTCTTCTTCTCGTTGTTTTTTTTTTCCCCCAGACATTTAACAAATGAAAACCATTCTTCGCTGGCAAAAACCAGTGCCAGACAATAGTCTGCCAAACCCTGCTGTAAGGCAAAGGTTCTGGGGGCAAAAACAGGACCTCTTTATTTTTACTAATTTCCGATGGAAATTTTACATTTCCTTCCATCACGAAGGCAGGCAACCAGTCTCATGAGTGTCACTGGTAAGTGTCACTCAGTCCCCAGCGGAAATCACAGGTATGTTCACACCACACTAGGGAGGTCACAGAGAACACAAAATATCAATCATGCCCATCGCCAGTCTGAAATGACGCTCATTATTAGATCTACTGCCACATCTTGCTATTTAAATGTGCTAAAGGAGAAGCAAGCAGATGTGATTATATCACAAATTTGGTATTTCATATTTTGATACCTGTATTTATATATGCCTGATTTCCACTGTAACTGCATGCATTTTACTTTGTGGACTCAAAAACAGAATTCTGAGCACCCGTCCAGAGCTTTCACCAGATACCAAAGAGGGCTACGGTGGAGAACAGCTAAGAGGGCCTGAGCAGGAAAAGCCATGGCGTCACCTACCAGAGCGTTCAAATCTTCGGTTTTGTGGATGAGCATCCGTATCTCCTCCGGGTCACCGCTGAAGATTGCCTGGACCAGTGGGGGCTGCAAACACAGGAGAATTTGAATTAGAACTACAAGGACACATATTTGATGGTATTCAGATGCAGACAGCTCTAAGATTGGTTCCCAGAAAGTTGATTCAACAATTATCAACTGGCAGACAAAGATGAATACGGCTCAGACTCACCCCCACTAGAGGGCTAGTGGGGGAAATACTTGCATCAAGAAATAACCATAACACAACTTGAAAGCCATAGCAGTCATCTCTAGCCTGGGGCTATGAGTATGACATAAAACTCAACCATAAATGAAGATATCCTTGAAGCAC
This sequence comes from Neogale vison, assembly GCF_020171115.1. NCBI lineage: Eukaryota > Metazoa > Chordata > Mammalia > Carnivora > Mustelidae > Neogale > Neogale vison. The sequence goes on from NC_058093.1 coordinate 9,476,971, forward strand.
CCTTAAGTTTCCCATCAAGGAAATTCCCAGATCTGCAGTTTTGAATGTACAGTACCCATTGTTCCTGACTTCTCGTTAGACCCGTTGTACCCTGGTACCCCCAGACAATTTCATTTCTAGTGGATGTTAATAGCCAAGTCTCTGGCCTCCTGAACACTTCTTTGTCAATGTTTGGAAAGCCCTTGAAATCATTCTCAAACGCTTCCCACAGCTTTAGCCAACACTAAAGGCACTGAGTGTTTCCGATGTCATTATATCCCACTGTTTGCATAAAGTAAGTGGTATAATGGCGGGGCGGGGATCATGAGGGATCATGAGGGGAAGACCAGGGAGCACTTCTATTGAACTCACCTACCTTACGCAAGACCCAGAAGAGACTGAAAGGATTTACAAAGCGTGACGGAAACACAGCTGAAAGAGAGACTAGCTCTGGGGCACCTGGATGGCTCAGTCGGTTAAGCATCTGCCTTTCGCTCGGGTCATGATCCCGGGGTCCTGGGTTTGAGCCCGCATTGGGCTCCCTGCTCACTGGAGAGCCTGCGTCTCCCTCCCTCTCTGCCTGCCACTCCCCTGCTTGTGCATTTGCTCTCTCTCGCTCTCTCTCTGTCAAATAAATAAAAACGTAAAAAAGGAAAGAGAGAAACTAGCTCTGCGTGGAGGGTAGGTGGGGTGAGGAGAAGAGCGTATCTAGAAAAGCTTCACGGAAGGCACTTGAATGAATGAGTGTAAGTTTGCAAACAGGGTAGGAAAGCATTCTAGGCACAGGGATCAGGGTGTGCAAAGGTGAGGACACGCAAAAAAACCTGGTATCTTAGAAATGCTGCTATCAACAGGGTGACCAGAATGGGGTAAAAGAGGACAAGCTGTGGGCTCTGGGTTTGATGTTGGGCTCGCCCCATGTGGCGAAGAGCCCCGTTCAAAGGCAGCTGCACGGCCGCCGGCTACATGCTGAGCCCCCCTCCCACGTGCCGTCTGGGAGCCAGCACGGTCCTTGCTGTTCAAGCCCTTCCAGGATTGCTGCTAGGAAGAAATGAGAAGAGATGCAGGAAAACCCTCTGTAACCGTACAACCAGACGTAAATAACAGATATATTTATTACGAAATGCTTAACACTGCTAATGTAGAATTTGACAATTGTTTCTTCAAACTTTAAAAACTTTGTCAGTTACACACACAACACACAGTCACACCTTCTAGAAACACTTTACAATGCGTTAGATTTTTTTTGTTTCGTTTTTTGCTTTGTTTTGTTTTGTTTTTTGGTAGAGATAGAGTGCAAGGAGCAGAGGGAGAGAGAGAATCTTAAGCAGGTGCCACACCCAGGGCAGAGCCTGATGCGGGGCTCGATCTCATGACCTGAGACAAAATCAAAAGTCAGACGCTCAACTGACCAAGCCACACCAGGCACCCCCTTTACAGTAGTTCTAGTCAGCAAGCAGATGACAGCAGTTTCCCAGATGTGTCTGACTGTAAGAATCACCTGAGATGCTTGTTAACACAATGTTCCAACACCCCTTCCCTGGAGATTCTGAGTTATCCTATCTGGGGCAGGTACTTGTGAATCTTTTTTTTTTTTTTTAAGATTTTATTTATTTATTTATTTATTTATTTGACAGACAGAGATCACAGGTAGGAGAGAGGCAGGCAGAGAGAGAGGGGGAAGCAGGCTCCGCACTGAGCAGAGAGCCCGATGCGGGGCTCGATCCCAGGACCCTGAGATCATGACCTGAGCCGAAGGCAGAGGCTTCTAACCCACTGAGCCACCCAGGCACCCCTTGTAAATCTATTTTTAATAAGCCCTCACTTAACTCTTAGAACACGGGGCGAAGGTAAAACCATCAGCATCAGCTGCCTCACATGTGCCTTCCACATGAGAATCCCAGTCCTAATCACGTCTATAAATTTTCTTTTCTCTTTTTTACTCTCCTGTAGCCTTTCTTACAGGTTCTGATGGTGTTTCTTGTTATTTGCGGGTTCCAATATAAGTACTTGTGAGTAAGTAAGTATTTGCTTCCTTACAGTAAGTAGACTATAGTAAGACTCCCTGAGGAAACACTGCATTAAAAATACTAAGTTGTGGGGGCGCCTGGGTGGCTCAGAGGGTTAAGCCTCTGCCTTCGGCGCAGGTCATGATCTCAGGGTCTTGGAATCGAGCCCCACATCAGGCTCTCTGCTCTGTGAGAGCCTACTTCCTCCTCTCTCTCTGCCTGCCTCTCTGCCTACTTGTGATCTCTGTCTATCAAATAAATAAATAAAACCTTAAAAAAAAAGTTATCAACACTAAATGTAAAACTTTAAAAAAAAATACTAAGTTGCCGGGGCATCTAGATGGCTCAGTTGTTCAAGCATCTGACTATTAATTTTGGCTCAGGTCACGATCTCAGGGTCATGAGATCATGAGATCAAGGCTCTGTACTAGGCATTGTACCTGCTTAAAAGTCTCTCTCACTCTCTCCCTCTGCCCCCACCCCCCAAAGACAAATAAATAAAATAAAAAATAAAAATGTTAAGTTGCAGGTAATTTTTCAATATGTCAGGAATTTTTCTGCAGTTTTTCCCCCGCCACAAAAGTTTCTAGCAAGTGGACAGATGTATCTTTCTTTTGTCCCACATACTCTCAGTTTTGCCTTCTTGCTAAGGTGTATGATTCAAAGAGTTTCTCAAATTGCCAACAGTTAAATAGCAGGAAAGAAGTCTCGAAAAGAAAGCAAGCTTTCTACTAGTTTGGTGTCAGCTTGTTGATCTGCCTAAAGACAAGAAGATCCTTCCACACACTTCTGACCACCCGCTAAAACCAAGTCTCTGGGTTATCTGCCCCATGGACCATATTTCATTTAAAAACAAAAAAACAAAAACAAAAAATAAAACACAATAGAATCAGACACTAACTCAGGATTTTAACAACAACATGAAAACTTGTTTCTCTGTTCCATAATCCCCCATCTGCCTCACTCATGGCCAAATGCCCGCGTGTACTTTTCTGCCTTTTCGGACCTGAAAAGAAAACAACAAACGCAGCAGCCCTACGAGTTAGATGACAAGCAGGGCAGAGTCTGACGAGACTTTAGTGTTAAGTCAACAGTGATCAATTAACGATTGAGAAGAAACCCATCTCAATGGCTTACGTGTCCCTAGTTGGTCACTTCAAGGAAACACAGCTAGTTACAAAGCCTCTCGTCATTCACGAGTGTAAGGAATGCACAGAGATACTCTTGCCTTAGTCCTCCTGCTTCTCAAGAAAGACAAGGGTTCTCAGCTATGGCTGGAATGTTCCCAAGGAGAGACACCCGACAAAGCTGCCAGACCAGGAAGGCCAGCACAGCCCTGCGGCAGGGAGCACCCCCAAGGACCTCCAAGCCCAGTCACTGAGCCCATTTTGAAGGGCATCATGGATGCACAGAATTCCCAGCAGAAATGGTGTGCGTGTGTGCCCAACACCTCTGGGTCTAGCTCTGCTAAAAGTGGCTTCACAGAGTATTGTCAACGCACAGGATTTCCAGCATCCATTGGGAAGAAGCGACTCTTCGAGTCCCGCAGTCACATCTGGACACACATACACCCACCTGTCCATGCATGTTCCCACACACACACATAACTGTATCGACACCTGTGCACGTAGACGCCGAGATGCACATTGATTCACATATAAATCCCTCACACTCCCTGAGGAAAAGAAAAGCGCCTGTTCTTCAAGGCCCAGAATCTTGCTCAATGGAGCTCTCTGGCCCCGGCGGGGACGGGTCACCCCTGTGGCAACATCACTGTCTCCACGACTGTGAATCCAAGCGTCATGAGATTCCAAATCGCGACTTCACAGATACGCACTTTGTTAGACAGATGCTGTGTGTTTGCTTAGATGTAATTCTTGAACTAAATTACTATGACTCCTTAGCAAGTAATATTTTAAAAAACAAAACAAAACACATTATGGGTGTTTCTTTCTTTTCTTCACCCTCCCAAATAAAACATACCTAGAGAGCACTTTGGCATTCCTTTCTGTTGGGATTTTAATCCAATCTTGCTGCTTTGTTTTTCCCCTAAGTAAATATTTACCCTGAGAATAAATATTTAGGGAAAAAAAAAGATACATCTAAATACTGCCTCTATTACATGATTTTAAGAAAGGGGGAATATTCTAATTACGATATTCTTGCTCATAAGTGTCAAATACTTAAACTCTGTTCACCATTAATTTGGAACCACTATATATATCACAGTGTTTGCCTTGACCTTGGTAAGGCTTAGAAACAGAGTCTCACCTGCAAAAAAAAACACAGTCCTAAGACTTGGTATGTACAGGTATTTCTTTCTGAAGTTTCACACACTTCAACACTAGCATATACAAAATATTAGTGCTCTGCGTGCGTTAGAGTGCAAAGTTGAATAAATACAAATTCACAACAAGGGTCAAATTTGGAAAAGACAAATACCAGCAGGGGACAAAAACGGATTCCAATACCATGAAACCACTGGTATGTTATCAGAACCTAAAGAAACTGAAATTCTCAAGAGAGGTATGCAAGAAGTTCAGCATCAATTGCTAAAATTTCCTTAGCATGCTTAGCAAGTATAAACTGGAAATGATTGCCCTGTGCTGTGGAACCTGGCACAGTCCCTCAAAGAGGTCCAGAGGGGAGAACAAACTTCCTAGACCTACTTAAGCACAGGCACAAATGGATTCAATATTCAGGTGGGACCTGTCCTTGTCTTCCAACTCACCAACTATTAATACCTCACTGTCTCTTCCAGGGGTGTCGACGGCTGCCTTCTAGAGGTGACGATCTGCCAGGCTGATGGCATTAGATCCCTCTAAGAAGAAGTGCAGAGCAGAAAGGCCCCTTAAATTCAGCAGCCACTATCAATCACATAGCTAGTCTTGCCAACACTAGGACCTGAAAACTCATCACCAAAGGCCCCATTCTCTACCCACATCCCGTATCAGTCCCTCTGATGCAATATTATTTTATTTTATTGTCAGTCTTTGAAAATAAATTGGGAAAATATCTGGTTTCTGAAAAATAAGACCGTGCATCAAATGTGTATTGATAGAGAATTCTTAAACTTTGAGGTAGAGTTACAACTCCACTAGGGGGAGCAAGATGGCTAACTTGTCACCAGGGAGATAAGAGTGACCGTCAGGTTGTGTCATTAAGACAAGGAAGCTGGAAGATCCACTTTGTCAAGACCTAAGAGAAGTCAAGCTTCTGAGAAAGTTCTTGGTAATAAGTATGTACGTACCCTCCCCCAAATAGCTTTTCTATTGATCCCCAAGGGTCCAGGTTTTTAGGAAATAAGAATAATACAATCTAAAACTCAGGTGTTAAAGTATCATTTCATCACTTAAAAAACTCAATTCAACTAATCCTTTAACTCCACTTTTTTAAGAAAGTGCCACTGGGGGCATCAGACAAGGCATTCATTTAGGAGTAAAGCCCTTCGTGGGTTTCCTGGAGAGGGCACAGCTGGTTCAGAGGACCTACTCCATCTTGCAATGAGGTTGTGGGGTCCCGCGCCAAATCCCCTAATGAAACCACCCACTTGATTTTCGCTGAAACCTCAGATAGTGTATGTCACATTCCCTTTCTTGGAGCTGCATGCGCCTTCCTAACACACTGGCCCTGCAAGAGAAGCAGAGCTATAGAAGGTGCCGCCTAGCGTCTGTGTCCTAGGGTCAGCGGTAAGAAGCCCGAGAAGATGGTGCTCCAGCATTCTGATACAAATTCCTGGCAGCTGCTTGTCTTTTTTTGGTTAGACTGGGTAATTAAAGACTCCACAACTGAAAGAAAATATCTTGAATTCTAATCAGGAGTGGGTGTTGGGAATTAATTAATAGCCAAGAAGAAAAAAATACTATTCTTAAACATCTGTCCATACTGGAGTATTCTGAGTACAGTACGTCATGAAAGCACGATGGGAGCATGTTAGTAGAAGCCAATGGTTGACACAGTAATACTCTCGCCATACGAAGCCATCAACTTCTATGAGCAGGCTGAAACACTTCATTAGGGAACAAGAGGTTTTGTGGGAAGGAGCACTTGCATTTGTACAAAAGGATAATAAAAATTTGTTCGAGTCACTAGATTTAATGGATAAAACTTGTTAACTCTCTTCATGTGGGTCCCGCTGTGTGACCTGTTGAAAGGATGCCATTAAGTGCTTCCTGAATATAGATCACTCTTTATTTGGGAAGAAGTTCACTCTATCACAGAAAGATAATGATGATCATAAAGGCAAAATCTGTTTCCCTTAAGAACAGTACAAAATACACTGAGTCCCCATAAACACTTTTTTTAAAAAATGCGGGACTACATACCCTGCTGAGTAAATGTCTGAAACATTTTCAATTATTTGCAATTATTATTAAAAACAAAAGCCCTGCGGTGCCTGGGTGGCTCAATGGGTTAAGGCCTCTGCCTTCAGCTTAGGTCGTGATCTCAGGGTCCTGAGATTGAGCCCTGCATCTGGCTCTCTGCTCAGCAAGGAGCCTTCTTCCCCCTCTCTTTCTGCCTGCCTCTCTGCCTACTTGGGATCTATCTGTCAAATAAATAAATTAAAAAGTCTTTAAAAACAAAACAAAAATAAAAACACAAAGTTACAAGTATCAGTGACAGCCCCTACAGTTATCTACTAACTCTATACCTCTGAGAAAAGAACAACTATTTTTAGAAAGAAAATGAAAAAATTAATTATCTAACCTCTTCCAAAATGAAAATAGGATATGGAAGTGAAATGAAATAGGAGGCGGTATGGACTATGAGACAGTTATTCCGGGACCAATGATCCAGTCTTTAAAACATCCATCCTTGGGGCGCCTGGGGGGCTCAGTCAGTTAAGCATGTACCTTTGGCTCAAGTCATGATCCCAGGGTCCTGGGATCGAGCCCCATGTCTGTGTGAGGCTCCCTGCTCAGTGCTCAGGGGAGACTGCTTCTCCCTCTCGCTCTCCCTCTGCAGCATCCCCTGCTTGCACGCGCTGGCTCTCTCTCTCTCTCTCTCTGTCAAATAAATAAAATCTTAAAAAAAAAAATCCATCCTTTGTTGCATTTCCTTTCCTGACACCCTCTGTGGCTATTTCTTTACCCTTTAATTCTGCTGCTTAGCGCCATCCCCCGAGGATAGCACGCCCAAGGCAAAAAGAAACCCAGGCACACCCACGTCACTACTGGTCACCAGTCAGTCCCCAAAGATTAAGTAAAAGGAAATGATGAAACAACAGTACCAGTTAAATTGAAATCTGGAGGCCACGTGGACTTTTACAGACCTGAGATCTCACTCTCTTTGTCTTCCATAGCGGGGAGATGAACGAATGATAGCAGACTGGCCTGGAATTAAATCCCAGCCATATTTTCCTCATCTATTAAATGGGGCTGTTAGAGCCATTTCACAGGATGTTGAAGAAATGCCCTAATATATGCCGGCACCTCGTGTGCATTCAATGAAAAGAGTAATTGTGTTGACTTGGAATCAAGACGCTCAAAGACTTTCACAGACAAGTGTGTTCATAGTCGTGCTACAAAAGGAAAAATAAGGGATCTGGGGAGCTTTTTTTCCAAAAAATTACAGAGCAAGTAAACTGGATTAGGATCCTAAGCCATTCAACACCACCTCTAGAGCAGAGAGGCCCATCATCCTGGGAGAGAAGATTTCACAGGCAAGAGAGCAAAAATCAGCCTCAAAACTGTTGTACAACCTCTCTGTACTCAGCAGTCTAATCTACTGTACCAAAATAATAGCAAGTCACCTGAAAAACACATCATCTCTCTCTGACTGATCAAAGGGTGCCACATACTCACGTCCACTGGATGGGACATGAAATCATAATTTTACTCTTTACGGTTACCATAAAGGCAACCAGTTATACTTTTCTTTTATGATCTCTTGATGCTCATAAAGGAGATTGAGCCCCTGGTTGGAGCTGTGAGAAGGGAGTGGAATGATTTACCTGCTAGTGGCAAAGCTGAGACTAGAATTTAGTTTTCCTGATTCTCCTGGTTCATTACTTTCTTTCACATGTCATCTTAATATAATATTATATTATAATATAATATATTATAATACATTATATATTGTTATATAATAATAAATAATTAATATATATTAATATATAATTTATATATAATATAGTTATTATATAATTATATTATAATTAATATTATATTATAATATATAATAATATAACAATACAATACAGTACAATACAATAGAATGAATAGATAACAAATATATGAAATTCAGCCTCAGTTTCAATGTACTTCCTGTGGAGAAATATTCTATATTCATGATTCGCTAAGGAAAGATCTTATATATATATATATATATATATATATACACACACACACACACACATATATATACTTATATATATTTCATATATTTATATATATATTCTCTATACATTTGTGTGTATATTTACACCTTATATAGGTGCATACATAGTGACTACATGTGGGTATTTCTAGATATAGTTACTTTCAACAAAGTAACTAACAGAAAGACAATCTTGCCAAAAGATGCAAAACAAAGAGGTACAAAATATTTTAAAGTCAGGGCTCAGTGCGGGCTGGAGTGAGAACTATGGAGAAGGTGGGTGTAAACCTAGATTTTGAAGAGTAGGACTGAGTAAATCTTTCATGTTGAGGAACAGTCAATGAAGAGGTTAGAAAAGTAAATAAAAGGGTCGAGGGAGGCCCAAGGAAGGAGTTTCAACCTAATCTTGCGGGCAAACAGGAACTGGGGTCTTGAGTAAGAGAACGCCACAGAGTTTTTGCAAACATTTAATCCCTGCACGATGTGTGCCAATCATCGGAGAAGAGAAGGGAGCCAGAGAACCCAGTTAGAAGACGGCTGCCACAATCCAGGGCATCACAGGAAAGAACTTTCCAATCTTCCCATATTTCAGGCTCTCTGATTGCTACTTACAAGGCCATGGTGGAAACAACAGTTACGCTTGTCAGCTCTTTGATGCCACTCTATTCCTGGATGCAGGTTTGGCTCAGCATTTTGGCCACTTTCCTTCATTCTTTATATATAGCCCAAATCTCCTGCCCCCGAGACACTAATGTTTCCAGGTGAAACTGAGGTTACTTCCTTTAGTTCCTGGAACGCTTCCATTTTTCTCCCACAGAACCTCTGCTGAAGTCAGTTCTGTTTTGTCAGACTTGTCACTTGATCCCTGAATTTAAATCATAGCATTTCAAAAATAGGCCACATCCATAAAGAGAAAAGCAAAGCAAAACAAGGCAGGCATACTCTGCCAAATGCCATATTTTTATTGGGATCTGCTGCCAACTACCCACATATTTTTTCACTCTGTCTAGTTTCAAATGACTTGAGATCAAATCAAAACTTTAGCTAAGTTAATTAAATAGTGCTCAGGAGCTAACTTGTAAAGAAAATTAATTTAAACAAGAGCACAATGGATCCGAGAGGTTAGTTGAGAGACAACAATTAAATCAGTGTAATTTTAGTTAAAAAAAAAAAAAGAACAATGCATTTCTACGAGAGTTTCCTGTTTTGAAAAACTGTTACAAAGGTTTTATTTCCTATCTTAGTTTTGGTTACATTCTTTGTATAACTGTATCTCATAGCACATCAAATTCGTGCAGTTTCAAATATGAAAGGTGATTTGATATGTTAACCAATATAAGCTATTTTAGTGATTTCTATGGGAAAAAATTATATAGTCAGATGATTTTCAGGGTAATACATGTATAAAGTGTAATTTCTTTGCTCAGAGACAGAAACTGGTTCTCAGTTTAGGATGTATCATACAACACAAGACAATTTTTTATTAATATCTGGTATGTATCTCCCTTCCCATAATACAGGCAACAATAAAATAGTACTCCTAAAGAAAAAAACTGATAGAAAATTATTAATTTCCACAGCAATATTTTATTATGATCTAGATTAATTATAATTTTAGAGGAATATTAGAAATTGGAATGGAAGCAAAGCAATTTACAAATAACAACAACAAAATCAATGTGTAGAAATAAAAGGCATTCGCCAGGAAGCTGGCAACTTCTTGCTATATTTGAGAGGGATGGCCTCACCATCTATGAAATACATAGATTAACTCAATCACATGAAGGCACTCATGATTCAGGCAAACTCCAAGTTGGGTCTGTCTGAAATTTGTTAGATCCTGGATTTTCTCAAAAGCCACTTTTTGCCCAACCACATTATTCCAAACCCCATGAGAACTTCCCCTTAAATTTCTGTTTCCTCCTTGTAGTGTTTTTTCTCTGAATTCTATATGCATTCCTGAGAAAGGGAGAAAGCAGTCACCCTCTACCTCCTCTCCACGGGGAGCCAGTTGGGCATCAGGGAAATGTGTGAAACTGAGTCACCTTCCTGGCCTGTGTTCAAACTACTCTCCAAGGCAGAGAGTTGACCATGACCTCTGTTAGTCTCTGCCTGAGAAGACTGGAGGGTCCCCTTCTGCCTACAAAACCAGGAAGGTCACAAGGAATGCAAATGTATTAGGGATTCTCTCCATTTCCCTGTCCAATGTCCTGGCAAGGGCATTCAGTAACAGATGTCAAAGGGAAATGATAAGACAACAGGAAGAGAGGAGTCCAGAAGACTGAAAAACATTAGATAATAGAAAATGGGAAATTTTGCCCAAAAAACGGAAAAAGAAAAAAAAAAAAAAAGGACAGTCACATATTTCCTTGCAGAAACACCAACACAGTTCGTATTTCCTTTACTTTTCTGCATAGCACCCTGCCAATAAGTTATGAAGGTTATGGATTTTCTTTTTTAAATTAATCTGGTGTATTTCAGGTAACACCCATATTGAATTTAATCCAATAAAGACTGATTAAACCTAAGAAATCTACTAAGCTTAAGAAATTCAGACACTAAGATGGTATAGTCAGTCTCGCTGTTGAAGGCCTTACCAGGGTGTAGGAGGAAATACATGAGCACACGTGACTTGGGTGTAAGGTAAAGCGCATAAAAGTACATTAAGAAGGAAGAGTGATCACATCTGGTCTCCTGGAAGATGTATAGTCTTTGAAGTGAATATTGAACACTAGAGAGGATTTAAACAGGTAGAAATGGAGAGAATGGGAAGTGGGTGGTCCTAGCAGAAGAATGTGAACAGATGCTAAGACTGAGCGGGCACAGAACAGTTCCATTCGGCTGGAGCACGAGACAAGCGAGGTAAGCTGAACAGCAGCCCAGGGTCATACTCCAGAAGGCTTTGAATGCCAGGCTAAGAAACTGGGACTCTCTTCATAGCGCTGGGGATCATGCATGGTTTTGGAGCAGGAGAGTGACCCACAAGGCATGCTTTGGAACTTTCTCTGGAAATGAATGACGAACTGGAAGACAGAGGGATGCTGTACGTTAGGTGATGTCAACAACAGTCCAGGCGAGGAGTCTGGGGCAAGAGGCTCCTCCGTGGTGAGAGAAGCCTTCTGCTGGTGCTCAAGATGTGGGTCTAAAAGGTAGATGACCTACAAGGGCGAGCCGCTCAGGCCCGACTGCCTCTATTCAGAAAGACTCTGACCAGCTTCCTCCACGCAATGCCGGGCTCTGGGGAGCAGAGTCGCCCCGACCTTCAGCTGGGGCGCACCGGAAGTCCTGCAGTATCTGCTCTCTTGACTTTCCCACTTATGCAAGCCCTCCCGTTGCCTACGCGGTTCTGCTCGGCTCGGGGACAGGAAGCTCCGGGCTCTTAAGTCAGTTAGCATCTTGCATCTGTGCAACCTGCTGCCACTCTCCCCGCCCCACCGCAAAACCAGAGCCTCAAGGCTTTCGGTTTGGGTGCTACCTTCCTTGTCTAGGTTTGGGTAAAAAGAAACCTTTTCTTCATGTCATGAGCTGAAGCCAAAAAATAACTCAAGTATCACGCTATCTTTATTTCCTAATTCTTAAGTTTAGATAAGGGACAAAACTCACTTTTTTACCCCCCAATCATACCAAGTTTGGAAAGTAGAAAGAAGTATTAGGGGGAAAGGGACTTTCTAAGGCAAAAGACCTCTACACATTTCCTCTTCCTCTTCTATTCGCTGGGCTTTAACCTCTGTAGTTGTCGCACTGCAGTAACACAAAGACAAGTCAAGAACAAAGTTAACCTCTCCTATCACCAGGGTTCACAGCCTGACATCTAGCCCTCCACACCTCTCCCCGGGCTCCTGCTGCTGCGCACAAACACAGACTGAGATGGAAGAGGTTACAAAAGTGGGACTTACTCTTTCCCTTTCTTGCTCTTTGTAAAAACAGTAATATACTGAGGACATCCCCCAGGTCAGTCGTTATGGGATTAACACATTTCTTTTAACAGCTCTGTCATACTTCATAACATGGGCATAGCACAGGACATTTGAACATTCAGGCTGTTTCCAGTTTGTGCTGCAACAAACAAGCCTCCGCCAGGATCTAGGCTGGCCGGGGCCTTTCACAGAGAAGTGCTGCCAGAGCCGAAGGCATTTTCTGAATACCTACTATACGCTATTTTTATACAATATACAAAAGAAATGCGTGACATAGTCCCTTCCTCAGAGAGCGCCAGATATAGCTGGGGAAACAAGCCAAACCCACCCAAAACAATCAACTGTGTCACACAGGACTGCACTGAGTCCGGTACACTTCACTCGAGTGGATGCCAGGGTGTCCCCAGCACAGTGACAGGCAGGCGCATGGTCAGAGGTCCTGTGAGCCTTCTCTGATTCAGGAAAAGAGGAAACAAGAAGAGCCAAGAAGTCAGTGGTGTCTGTGGAAGAGAAAGGACCTGAACGCGGCCTGGGAATGATTTAGATCAATGGACCCCAAAATTGTCTTTTGGAGTGACACACGAGCCATATATATGACTTGAGACACGTATGTGCTTGGAAGAATGACAACGAGCAGCTCCAAGTCACTGTATTTCCAAACAGCTTCTCCCACATTCTTCCCACTCCCAGTCGGCCTCCGCCCAAAGACATGAAAGAATCCCAAGTTTAAGTACCTCCCAGCAGCACACTAATGCACCACTTCCAGCCAGCACAAACTTAAACACACTCTCCAAACCGCGTCCCTCCCTGTCCTTCCCATGCCCTACCCCACGCCTGCCCACACACACACACACACACACACACTCACACACTCACACGTACACACACACACCCCACCTTGTTCTGTGCCTTGAAACAACAGCAGTCATTCACTGATCCTGTCCATCTGGAAAATAACATGAACGACATGGAAGAAAGTAATAACGAAGTTTAAGGGGCTGTAATCCAACCAAACCCTGAGTTCTTTCAAGAATTGAAAACTCTGTTAAAAGCACTGTTATTTAAAAAAAAAAAGATAAAAAGACAAAAACAGTGTTGTGATTGATAAACCAGCCACTACAACGTTGGTCGTCCACTCTACCTGCAACGCCATGTTTGCAAGTCACCTAAGTCCATTCAAATATAAACCATATTTTATAATATGTTCTAAATTTTATCATACTGGTAAATAAGATTTGAGAACTCAGTGTTTGTGCCAGATATGTATTATTCCTTGATATTGTATCTAAGTAGCTCTGGGAGAAAGTTCTGGAAATGAACTAGGCATAAGAAAAGTAATGTGATTTTATCTTTAAGATTTGAGATTTAAAAGTTCCACATCATTTTTAACTGAGGCGATACCATGAGGAAGTCAAGTCTATGGTGATCACCAGATTTTATCAGGAAAAAAACCCACGAATGGGTCCAGGTGATGCTTAAGCCCACTCTGTCAGAACAGCAGGGTCATCAAGCATGTTTCCAGTCTAAAATGAACTTTCCATACCTTTTTTAAATTTTAGAAAAACAAGGAGAACCTGGGTGGCTCAGTGGGTTAAGACTCTGCTTTTGGCTCAGGTCATGATCTCAGGGTCTTGGGATCGAGCCCCACATCAGGCTCTCTGCTCAGCAGGGAGCCTGCTTCCTCCTCTCTCTCTCTCTCTGCCTGCCTCTCTGCCTACTTGTGATCTCTCTCCCTCTGTCAAATAATAAAATCTTTAAAAAAAAGAAAAACAAGATTTACTCCCAGGATGTTAACTTGAATGCCAAGTTCAAAGACATAATCTCGACAGTCACATGGCAGAAAATAAGGGTTTTCAATAAGAAGAGGGAATTATTCACTTTTAATAAAACCTAATTTGCTGTGTGTTTTTATTCAGCAGTAGGAGAAAAAAAGAAAGAAAGAAAGAAAAAGAAAAGCCCTCGACTTCTGTTGCCCCAGTCCAACCGCAAAGGCAATTGAGGTCTAAGACTGGGTGTGGAGGAGGTAGCCAGGGTCCCGATGCCTTCCGTCACATGACCGAGCATAACTGAGGTGGCTCCTCACCAGCCTCCTCATGACATCAGCTCTAAATGGTATGGAGGTGCCACGAGTGCCTTTGCAGGTCAAATCGAGATTTGGGAAACTGCAGCACACATCTAACATCAAAGCACCTAGCAACTGTTACCTAGTCAGCATACAACACTCCAGTGGTTTAAGACACAAAATAAGATCATGGTTCTTTTGAGATCATGGTCCCATTGTCCTGACTAAGGGGAACTTTTGGCTGCCCTTGCTCCTCTCAGGGATAGAACTGGGGGCTTGGCCAAAGGGTGGCCAGGGACAGAAACAGCCTGCCCAGACGTGTTGAGACCTGTTCTGTCTTCTAGAGTGCTCTGAGTTCAACCGGCACGCACAACTCTGTTTCACCTCCTAAGGCATGACCAGTCAAAAACGTCAACACAAGTCCAATGAGGGAAACAGAGAGAAATTTATCTGAGAAGCCATAAGACTTGGGTTTACTCTAGCCTTGGTGAATTGGGGTTAGATAGCTACGGCAAGTAACAAAGTTAGCAGAAACCTGTTTCCTCACCAGAAAAGATGAATTCAAAACCATCAGCTCCCCAAGAACAAGAAGGGGAAGACCAGATCTTATGAGGGGAAAAAAATCCATTGATGGGTCCAGGCGATGGTGAGGTCAGCCTAAGAGAGCAGCGGGACCACCAAGCATGTGGCCCACGGCAGTGGAAAGAGCAGGACCAACCCACTTGAAACTGGTCAGAACATTGAGATTATCACTAGTATGCAGTTTTAAGTACCTTTTTTTTTTTTTTCTTTTTGGTGGGGAGGAAGACCTGCCTGGGTGCAAAGAAATTTGGCTAATGGTTTGCAGCTGGGTTGCAGAGTAGAACCTCCTGGGAAATTGGATCCCACCCTGATGAGTCTGAGCAGAGATTGAAATCCGATCACAGGCACTTTGAGAAGGCTTTCCAGGTAACTTGTGTATGATCCTCAAATAGTCCATACTGAATCTGATCCTTCATATCCACACCTTAGAAGTATTACACTTTGGGGGTGTCTAGGTGGCTCAATCAGTTAAGCATCTGCCTTGGGCTCAGGTCATGATCCCATGGTCCTGCTCAGTGGGAATGGAAGGCTGCTTCTCCCTCTCCCTCTGCCCCTTTCCCCTGCTCATGCTCATGCTCTCTCTCAAATAAACAAATCAACTCTTAAAAAAAATAGAAATATCACACTTTGCCCCCTCAATTCCTATAGAAATAACTAGAAATAACTAGATAAGCAAGCAACTTTTAAGTAGAGATAGTCACAGCAACAATATTCATGATAGTAAAAATTAGGAAGGCATCAATGTCAAAGCTAAGTACGTACTGCATTATTTAAATCCAAGAAAGATACAAAATGGCCAATAGACACATGAAAAGATGTTCAGCATCATTAGTCATTAGAGAAATGCAAATCAAGACCATGAAGATATTCCATATTCATGGATTAGAAGAATTAATACTGTCCAAATGTCCATATTACCCCAAGCAATCTACAGATTCAATGTATCCCTATCAAAATCCTCAAATCACAATGAGCTACCATTTTAGACACACTAGGATGGTTAAGGAAAACAAAACAAAAAAATAAGGGTTGGTGAGAACAGGGAGAAATGAGAACATGACTGATGGGAGTATAACGTGGCATAGCCACTGTGGCAATCAGTTTGGTGTTTCCTCGACTAGTTAAACACAGAATTACCTTATGACCCAAAATGTCCATGCCTAGAGAAATGCTCGTGAGAACTGAAAAATGAATGTTCGAACAAAAGTAGTGCCCGAATGTCCAAAACAGGACAATCCCGGCAGCCAGAAGGTGCAAACATCCCTAACATCCCTCAGCTGGTGAACAAGTGTGGGATAAGCACACAACGGAATAGTACTCAGCCAGAAAAGGAATGCTGTCTGGTGCCACGCGACAACAGGGATGAAACTCGAAAATGCGATGCTATGGGAAAGAAGCCACAAAAGTCACCAAAAGGCCACGTGTTGTATGATGCGATTTATGTGAAACACCCCGATTGAGCAAATTCATCAGGACCGTGAAGAGAGTAGTGTTTGCCAGGGACTGCAAGGAGGAGGGAATACAGAGTGACTGCTTCAGGGATAGAGGGGCTCCCTTTGGGGTGATGAGAATGTTCTAGAAGTGAGGCAGTAATGACAGCTGCATGACATCCTCAATGTACTAAATGCCCCGAATGATACACTTCACAGTGGCTAACACGGCCACTTTCATGTTGCTCATTTTCCCCAAATTTTTTAAAAAGTTATAATCCCAGAATGGAACATTTTGGTTGTTAAAAATTGGTCTTTTGAGCAACTTCAATAAGCTGTAGAAAACGTGGAAAAAGGAGTGTGTGAAACTACTTACGGTGTCACCCGAGCTTCCCGTATATAAACATGCACAGAAAAACAAGGAGTGAAAGGACCGTAATAAAAATGTTCTACAGAGCTATTGGCACATACATTTTCTGTCTTACATTTTTTTCTATATTTCCCAAATTATCTCCAGTACTGTTTTATTGTTAAGTACCAAATTAGGATTCAATATTATTTTTATCATTATAAAAATCAACTTTTTTTCAAAGATGAGATCAGATGATACCCTGGACAGTTAGGAAAACATAACAAACATAACGTAAGGTCTAAAAAAACATGCGAGGTCATGATGTAGGTATCAGGGGCAGGGCAATATTGTGGACCGGATAAGACCACAACATTCAGGAGAATTTATGTCCCATCCAGAGCTGGAACCACGGCTGCGGCTTCGAGTTTTCAAGAGCTGCCAGAGCTCCAGACGTTTCAGTGAAATGCCCTGATTTTTAAGCCTTGGCAACTTATTCAATATTTTTCAAACCACAGGCCAAACAAAACACATCTGTGGGCCGGATGTAGCCCACAGGCGCCAGTCAGCAAACTCAAGTTTATAGGAACAGGGATGTTTAGCCTGGAAAAGAAAAACCTTCGAAGGGACACAGTAACTTCAAGTACGTAAAGAAAGGCCGTGGGGAAGACACTGTGCACGTCGATCTGTTTGTGTCCGAAGACAGAACCAACCTAAAGGCTAGGTGTGGTGGGAAGCAGAACTGTGCCCGGTAAATAAGGGAGTTGCTTCCTACGAGAGCGGCTGTCCGGGGATCAACAAGGACTTCAAAATGGCCCGACGTGCCCGTTCCTGAGGTGTTCCAGCAAAGGCGACACAGCAGGATTCTTGGTTTAGGTCAGAAGCTGGGACTAGGTCAAAGGCTCCCCATCACGGCTGCGGATCAGAAACTTGAAAAAACAAAAAAAACAAAAAACCCCGCAGATTCCTGAACCACATCCCAGAACCATGGGGTGAGGCCCAGGCGGGTGTATTTTTAAAAACCCTCTCAGCTGCGCAGCAGGTGGTTTAGAAACCCGGCACTGAGCGGCTGTGTCTGCCGCTGGAATTCCATGATTCTAATCCCCGGTGTCACCTAGCTGGCAGCAAGGGGAGGGGAGGCTGGAGAAAGAGCGACTTACTGAACTCATTGCACAGCGGGCTCTGTGCTAACTGCCTGCTTTATCGCATCTCACTGCATTTTCGTGACAAGCGCAGGAAGTCCCAAGCAACGTCTCGCATCCCACTTCCCAGGGAGAGAAACTAAAGTTTGGGGAGTTTAAGTATGGCTCAAGGTGATGGCCAGCCACTGAGAAGACCTTGGTGGCTCCAAATCCCGAGCCAGTCCGACGGTGCCACGGTGCCCTCCTCTGACCCCGCCAGTCAGTATTTCCAGGCACTACACGAGGTGATGACGCTGGCTGGAGGGGATTCAGCAGTGAGGAAGACACAATCCCTCCTCGAGCATCTCTGCAACCTAGTGAGGAAGGAGAAAACTAAGCAATTCTCTCACAGTGAGAACGAGGGGGTCACACAGGAGGGACACCCAAGCCAGCCTCGGGTCATCAGGGAAGGCTTTCTGGGAGGAGAGAACGTCAAAGCCAGGACCCTACGGTGACACGGGAAATGGGACTCCAGGCTGAGGGTACGACATCTAGAGACCCAGAGGCCAGGGGGAGCCTAGCAGGTGTGGGGAAACAGAAGAAGTTCAGGGAAGCTGAGCCTGGGAAGCCAGACAGGGGCTGGCAGGGTGGGCTGGACAGAGTTCCATACACTCGTGTGCCACAGTAAGACTTTGTCATTTATCCTAAGAGAAACAGGAAGGGTTGAGGCTTGGCGCGAAGGAGTGACTCTTCAGAACTCATATTCACGAGGACCAGACTGGCTATGGTGTGCAAACGGGTTGGCAGGGCAGGGTCCACGAGACACAGGGAGACCACGTGGAAGGCTGTGACAGCTACTGTCAGCTCAGAGGAGATGGTCACCCGAAGACAATGGTGGTGGGGAAGATGGTGTGGGGTAGAAAGGACGGATCTCCCTTCTCTTCCCTCCCTCCTCTCAGCCCCTCCCCCCTTCTCTATCACAGTAAATAATACGACAGAGCCCTTGCCATCTACTGGTCTCTCTACTAGATCTGCCACACCAAGACGGGCAAGAGTGGCCTGGGGGGCTCAGTGGTTAAGCCTCTGCCTTCAGCTCAGGTCATGATCCCAGGGTCCTGGGATGGAGCCCCCACTGGGTTCCCTGCTCAGCAGGAGGCCTTTTCCCACTCCCCCTGCTTGTATTCCCTCTCTCTCTCTGCCAAATAAATAAATAAAATCTTTTAAAAATAAATAAATAAGTGAGAGAGGGAAAAAAAAAATAAAAGATGGACTAAAAGAAACACAGTCCCCGCTGTCATGGGGTTTGCCCTCTGCTAGACAGTAGATGTTTGTGGAAAGTATTTTCAAAAGTGTTAAATAATATAGAAAAAGCGTACTGGTTGGTTAGGTTATCAATGATGACATAGGTGGTAAAGGACGTTAGGGGGCCAGTCTCTCCCTTCCCCATCAGTGTCGGAGCCCCATAAAATAAATCTGCAAAGTTATATCCTAACAAAGCAAGTACCCCTCAGAACTGCATTCCTGATATCCATACCTGAGGCAGTAAACCAGCCTGCTTGCTTTCGGCGTACTTCATTCATGGAAAGTAAGAAAAATTTACCTGCATTTTAATTCATCAGTCCTCAAACCAAAATGATTGGCTGACTAAAAAAGAAATGGGAATGGGATATTAAACTACTAAACTAAAGAATTACTAAAACCTTACTAAAGGTGGCCTCGTGCTGAATGAAATGAAACCTCTTCTTGCCACACTTGGGATAGCTGCTAGGTGCCTGGGGACCGAGTTTGGATTTACCCAAAAGGTGACCGCAGAACAAGCAGCAAAAGAATCAAGACTCGGAGGGAAGGCAGCAGGTGTCTGAGGGGTCGTCCTGCTCCGAGCCTTGCAACAGGTGGGGAGGGGGCTCCCGGGGCTCTGACCCGCCGCCTCCACTCCCGGAAAACTCGGTTCAGTCCCAGGCGCAGGCTGCCCGTGAGGCCAGGACAGTCTTACCAGAGCCCTCGTTGTGGAAGTCCTGGCACAACATTCTTTTCATTCCTTTCCTTGATTCCAGTGTAAGAACCACCCTGGATTTAACAGCTGTGCCCGTGGATGGCCTATTATGTTACTTCTCTCTGAGAGCAGATTTTTACTTCTTGTGACCTCTCAGAGGACTCCTCTGATCTTTATTATTCCAGCATCTCGGTGGTCAGCAAGGAGATCAAGTGCATCAGAGAAAGAACTGCTCCTACCCCTTTTCCACTAGAAACACGGCTCTTACAATCCTAACTGGGGCAATTACCACCGATCACCGAAGGTGACCCTTCCTGAGTGTATCATATACCTTTTCCAGGTCCACCAGCCAAGGAGAGCACACCCGTGGGCTGGCAGAACGGAGTCAAAATCCACTTTCCCCAAAACGCTACAGAATGAAAGAAATCAGATCCCATATGCTTGAATATCCGAACTTCCACATTTGGCAAATCAGAGAAAAAGGAATGGGGCAGAAGCATACATCCCTGGGTACTCTGAGCCGGCCTCCAAAGAGAATCAGCTTATACAGAATCTACTAGCTTCCCACCAGTCAAGTTTGAAAGTCCCCTTCCCCCCTCTATAAATTGTACGGCAAGGAAAGAAGAGAAGACGCCAGATGGTGGGGGGGGGGTTGTCGCCAGTACGAGGTGGTGGTTTTCTGGTAATCTGGCTAGTACTGACAAACTCTAAAAAACTGTTTTCCTCAGACTTTCTAAATGTGTAATTTTATCTGGATCCTCCAAGAGATATTTAAGATTTGTTCAGCATTCTAGATTAGTTCCTCTCCGGCTCCACAGAAGATGGTCAAAACCAAGGTGTGACCTCGGCCCATCTACAGGACTCCTAGCGGAGAATGCTCGGTGCCCACGGCCACCCCCACACCCGCCAGCAGTGCCCCCCAACACCCAACAGAGGTCAGCGAGAAGGCTGGGGCTTCTCCTGAGTTCTTGGCAAAACTCACCCGATCAACCCCACCTCCCCTTCCCCTCGCCCCCCAGGGGAAGGGCGCAGGGGAAACACAACTTCAGGAAAGAGCTGTGGGCTGCTTCAACTTCCAGGTTTCACACACGAGCTCGGTTTCCCAGGGAGAGGAGGGTGGGCAAAGCTAAGCCATGCCACACACCAATGTCTAGTTTTTAAGAATTCCTTTCATTGTAATGCTTTCAGATGGGTCTAATGGAACCTTGGAGAAGAATAACCCAAACACCATGTAAATGACCCATGTTCTGCAGGCTGTGGGTCTCCGTCCCTGCGAACGTGGTGTGATTCATCCCTGGGCTATCTGAGAAACAGGTGTCTAGAAAAAGGCAAAGTGAACACAAGAGCCGGCCCTGCCAAAGCTCTTCACTTTGTGTCGCTCGAGGGATTCATGAATGTAATGCATTTCCGTGCCTGCGGTTCACACGCTCATGGCTCTTCAGAGCTGAAAAGGTAAGATGTTCTGAGGAGTTTCTTCGAATGAACCAGATCCTGACGTGTTTATGGACCTCAGGACCCAAGACGCTGACTTCACAACTCTTAATTATTCATGTGAATGGGCATCCCTGACAGGATAAAGATGAAATCTACAGAAAACCCAAGAAAACAAGTCAACGAAAGCAAGCTTGAGTTGAAAACAAGCTTTCAACCTGCTGAATTATTTACCGGAGTAAACCTGGCTTGGAAACACCTTGACTCCAACTCCTGTCAAGTAGGAAAGCAAATGAAGAGGGAAACAATGGAATGACCAGTGGCTGCAGAGCTGGAGAAAGGCGCAGCAAACACGCAGTCGGAGCTGCCCCGCCGTGCCGGTGCCTCTGCAGACATCCCAGGTCAAGCAGGACTCTTTCCTCTCTCACAGATACAGCCTCAGAAGCTTTCTCAACACAACTCAATCCACTGGTCGCATACAAAGACGAACAGTTGCTGGTCTTTTATTTAATTACTTTTTTTTCCCTCTAGAACTGAATAGTTTATGGAAATCACTACTGAAAGCGTTCAGCAAGGGTTATAAAATGCTTCTGATGTCTGTACGATGGACAGATGAGCGGGCCGCCTCCGGACCCAGCACAAGGCGGCCTTATGAGTCAGGAGAACGAAGAACCAGGGCCTGAGTCTGGTCTCAGAGGGAGGGAGAACACAACCACGTCTAGAAGGTAAGGGCTGCTGGGAGCGAGGCTACTTTGGGGGCCTCACCCAAAAAAACAGGGGCAGAGCACACCCAAAAGAACAGGGGCAGAGCACAGTCTCCTCAGAACACAGTCTCCTCAGAAACCGTGGGAACCGACTCCTGCCCCCTAAGACTTCTCTTAGGAACAAACACCCCCTTGAATTAAAGTTTCCCCTTTAGGCTGACATCACCTGAGTGAGTTAGGAGATTATCATCAGTCACATCTTACAGAGAAATCGTTTATTTAATAGTGTGTTTTACTTTTTTTTCTTGACTCCTAAATAGAGATCATCAGCAAGAGGAGGTGGGGAGGACCGGGGTTTTCACCGGGCTCGGAGACACAGAGCAGCCACGAGGAGCATTTACTGAGTTGCTACTCTATGCCAAGCACTTCTCATACATTACTTTGCTTCCTCCTTGCCACTAACAGTGAGTTCTTGTTCACCTCAACCTCTTACAGGAGGCTCGGTAATGTGAGCAGCCTGACCAACATTACAAAGCTCAGGAGGGACTGGGGTTGGCTCCAAACCAAGATCTGTCTGATTCCAGAGCTTGGGCCCCTCCCATCCCACTGAGCTGCCTCTGCTGGGAAGGCATCAAAGACCAACTCGGCCCACTCGGGTATTTTCCAGAAGGCACATGCCTATCTTATTCTATAGCCTTCTTCCCGAGATTAGGAAGGAAGCAAATTCTCCTCTTGCAAAGGAGACCTTAAGAGAGAAGGGTACCCCCCACCTGTCGGAACTTCCTGCCCCGGAGAGAGGAGGGGGCCGGGGGCTATAAGCCATGATGGCAAAGTGTCAGACCCTTGGACTTGGATTTCATTCCTCCCTTATGGAGATGTGCAGCTTCAAAGGAGGTCAAAAACAGAAGCTGAGAGTGGCCTCGGCTCCACACAGAGGAGAGTGAAAGGTTACAGGGACAAATGTCCTCCTACGGCCTTTGATGGAGTGTGACAGAGTGGAAAGTGTCCAGGGCAAAAATCTGTTCTGGCCAGTGTTGTAGCCTGTAACTACTCGTGTCCTGCTTTGTCCGGAGGGTTCACCTGGGGGCTGCGGACACCCCCGCATGTTACGTAGCCTCCAGGTGGCACCTCTGAGCCAAGAGAGGGCAGAGGACCAGACGGACCCCATGCCCATCCTCTAAGCACATGTCCCTGCTCTGATGCCATGAAGCTCGGCGACAGCCACTCCCCAATGCCCTGCACGAGTCACCCTCAATTTTAAGGGAGAATAGACCTTATTCACCCTAAAAGGGTAATAGAAAAAACCCACCCTTTGAGCAGGTCCAGGGAAACCCAGGAGCACCGTCAGCAGCACCTGTGGTAGAGGCAGGCACGCGGAAGCATGACACGCAGAGCTGGGCACCTTCAGGGCAAGCACTGATGCCGGCGACACCTCGGGGAGTGGGAAGCAGGCAGGGAAGGCAACCCGCACACCTTGCGTGCTTCCTGCATATCTCAACCAAGTGAACCAAGGAGCCAGGATTCGACCAGGCCTGTTTAAACTCTTCCTCCCAAGTACTTGTAATAGACTACATGAGTGAACTAGTCCCCTGGATGCCTGACTCAAAAATAATTTTTTAACTTAAAATTCCTGTATATTTTGCATTTTAGGCTTTAAGAGATCCACGTCTGCTTCCATGGGAGAATAGTGTTTATTAGTTGATGGCTGAAAAAAAAAAATCAGCCATCTGGGAAGACACAGCGTGTTAATCCTGGGAATTACGCAGACCCTGCCGCACTTCCCATACGCCGTCTTGAAGCGCACAAGGACTTCGGACAAGTCAGGGTCACAGAGTCCTGCTGCCCCATCGCACCAGCAGAGTCTCCTTCTCTCACCGACTTTGAAGGTTCTAAGTGTTCGCTCAGAAAGGCAGGTTGTGAACCGTGGCTCAGACAAGAGGAAGAGTGAGAGACAGCAAGCAGGAGAGGACAGGACCCAGGAAGCCCCAGGAGAGCCCAAGAGCTCGAGGCCAAGAGAACCACAGGAGCAGAAGCAACTGGTGTCCCCTTCTCCAGTTTGGTGACCGGCGCTCTAGGAACGGAGGCTCAGTAACCAGAAGTAAACTCATGCACAGGAACTGACTTTGTTGATTCTCTCTCATACACGCACCCACACACACCCCGCCACCTCTACTTTGGGGGAAGGAAGGGAGTTAACGGCAGGCATACAGGTCCTGAGAATGGGGCGCTGGAGCAAGGAGGGGCTGGTGATGGTGGCCACGGAAGATGCCAGACTTCAGGCAGTTGTAGGGCCAAGAGTTTGAAACCAGATAGTGATCCAGGGAGAGCACACCGACCCGAGGCAGGAAGGTCATCTGGCCTCTGAGGCTGGTTCCTACAGCCACTAGGTATGTGAGTTTAGATAATGGGTAGTTCTCAAAGAAACTGTTTCCACCATACAGTCCCAAATCGAGAACCCAAAATGAGCATTTTGTGCACCAAACATTTGAATCTCTATAGATTTAAAGATTCCCCAGTCAGTCTGTTGTTGCCTAGGCAACAGCTAATTCTCAGGAAACTTACCAAGACCATAGTTTCCAAAAGGGCAGGTCTTGAGTCTGCAGGGTTACAACTGTGTCTCTAACGCCTAGCACATAGTAGGTCCTCAGTAAATCGATGCTCATTGAATGGAGAGAAAGTAACATCACAGTATCATTATAGAACAGTTTCAAAATAACACATTCATTCACCCCGCATCTTCCGCTCTGCTTTTATGATGTGTGTTAGCCAACAAGGTCACCGTATGGGTCTCCCAGAAGAACTTCTATGTGGGTAAAAATTCTGCAACACAGCAACTGCTGTGGTGTCACATAACACATGCTTTCACTCAAAAGAATCCAGTGACACCCACTATGGGGGAGGGAGGCAGGGACACACACATACATACACACGCACACGTACACATGCACACACACACAGGCCAGCCATCCTGCTCAGCCAGCTCACACCCTACAGTGAGAGAAAGACAGAAGAGAAGGAAACATGATTCCAGGCCTCCCTGGGTCTCACTGCAGCTAGCTTCTCTCAGTGTGAACATCTCACAGAGATGAGTGGGATTCTAGTGTTTAAAGAACATTTTCATATAGTTTGGCCCGTAAAACAAGCCAACTGCTTATCTGGGGCTCCAAGAAGCAGCGTCCATTCCAACTCTGCAGGCAAGACAGGCTGCGCTGGCCTCAGCGAGATAGGGTAGGACTCCAAGAGGGAGCCTTCCAAAGGCGATTCTTCAGGATAATTTTGACTCTACATGACTTGTGCCTCATACACAGACTCAAAAAAACAGTCCCTCAGTAAGCTGTCCCCCATCGAACACAGTCTGGTACATCTCTCAAAACTGGGTCCAGTTGAATGAGTGCCTTCCAGAGGAGAACACGGGACCTCTGCTTGCACAAGCGGTCTATAAAGGAATTATTATAATACAGACAGTATTATTTTGGGCATTGTATCTTCCATCCAGGTTTCTCGCGTTTCTAAGATGAAACCAATTAATGTCTGCAGTGGTGATTATTCTACAGAAAGTCTGCTTAACATTTTTCTGCATTTCTTCTCATGGACTTCAACACGGGTTATTTCAAGACCTCTATTAAATATATTAAGCACATTTAACTTTAGCTAAGATAAATCCAGCTAATTAAATGATATAAAGAACAGCTCATTAGCAGAGCACTGGTAAATATTTCTCTATTCCAGCGAAGCAAGGCTTATTATACACTCGAGTGCCGTGCAGGCTCATCACGCCTCAATTATCAGCCCAAGATGCTAAGCCTAAGCATAAAGCTGTTACTGAGCAAATAAGGGCATTGGACCTGCATATTGCCAAGCTCTTGGCGACTGATTCACACACTCTTGAAAGGGCCAATTTAAACCAACTGCAAGTTTTCGCAAATAAGACAGTTCTAACACTTTTAATGATCTGGTTTACTAGACTTTTTGAGTAAATAAGCTTAGAATGCTTTCATTCCTGGTTAGAAAGACACATATCTCAACCACAGTGACCTTGAGCGATAGAGCGCTTGTATCTAAAATGTGTTTTAGGTCTCTTTATTGCTACGTGGACTTTAGGATCACTTTAAGGCAATCAAGTCAATTTAAAGGACAGAGAATTTAAAAATAAGATGGAGTCCACAGCTGAAGGTTGCATTCAAATGAGTTTCACTTTCTTTATCCCTGTAACTATGGTGGGAAATTACCCTAAGGAAACAATCAGGGATGCGCACAAAGATTCATGTTTAAGATGTTTATCAGGGTGTTGTTTATCAAAGAAAACGATTGGAAACTTCTTAATTATCTAATCTTAGGGATGTAATGAAATAAAATAGAGCCCATTCATATGGCAGAATACTATGCAGCTTAAAAATGATATTTCAAAGAATTTTTGAGGACTTGGAAAAACATTTGTTTGTCATAAAGTGGGAAAACAAGTAAACAAAGGCATATCCAAGATAGCCAACCCTGACACACAGACAGACATGCGTACATGCAAAAAGAACTTGGTTGCATAAGGAAAAATATACAAGAATAACAAATCTGTATTTTGAAGTACATATACACAGATGTAAATAAGCAAGCATCAAGAGAGAAGTAAGAGGAAAATAGACCAACAAATCAGTAGTCCTTATCTCTTGGTGATTACATTACAGGTGAGTTACTGTCTCCTTTTCTCATTTCTTCATGCATACATTCCAAATTTTACATATAACATTGATTTCTGTTATAGCTGGGATAGAAAAAAACACAATTAAAACTAAATGTGAAAACATATGTCTACATGTAATTGCATTTTTTAAAGGTTTATTTATTTGAAAGAGAGATAGAGAGTGAGCGTGTGTGAGCAGGACAGCAGGGAGGGGTAGAGAGAGCAGACTCCCCGCTGAGCCGGGAGCCTGATGCAGGCCTTGATCCAGGACTCTGAGATCATGACCTGAGCCAAAATCAAGAGTCGGGCGCCTAACCAATTAAGCCACAGAATAGCCTTTTTAATAGAAACTTTAAAGAAGAGTGAGAACACAAATGCCAGATGATATCAATGGCTACGGCAGAAGCAAAGCCCCCGACCAGCGGGTCATGAGGGCTCCTTCCTGGATGGACGCTCAAGGCCAAACCAGAACTCAGCGACTAAAAGAACCGACAGCTGTGTTTAAAAAGCAAACTTAGGGACGCGTGGGTGGCTCAGTTGGTTGGACGACTGCCTTCGGCTCAGGGCGTGATCCTGGAGTCCCGGGATCGAGTCCCACATCAGGCTCCCAGCTCCATGGGGAGTCTGCTTCGCTCTCTGACCTTCTCCTCGCTCATGCTCTCTCTCACTGTCTCTCTCTCTCAAATAAATAAATAAAATCTTTAAAAAAAAAATAAAAATAAAAAGCAAACTTATAGTTCATCTTCAGTTTCTCATCAGAATTATCCACGTTGGGTTGATACAGAAAATCTAAGCAAAATGTGCTGGTATATTTTACTGTTTGCTGAAAACACTAAGAAGTAAATAGCCGGCCCCAATTTTTCACCTGAAGCTCTTTCTTACTTCTGGTAGAAAAAAAGGCTATTTTGTGAGGCATTGCTGGGATACAGAAGCCCAAGTTTCTGGCAGCTTAAACTTCTCTCAGGGTTGGGGGTTAGTCAGCCCAGGCTAGTCAGTTTAACACTCAAAATGGGAAAGTATGAAGCAGGAAATCCATAGTTTCCCATTTAACCTACCCCCTAAAACCATGAATTAGGGAAACATCTCCCAATTTTTGACAGTTGCAGTTAACTGAAATAAACATCTCTATGTATTGTTGGTAAGGAAAATACGCATTCGCATTCATGGTGGACCAGCTCTCTGAAAAAAAATAATCTGGCACTTTAAAAGATACATGTTAAGCCTGTCACTAAGTAGCCATTTAATTAAAGTCAATGTCTCAACATAAATCCTACTGGCACAGGGGCATGCAGTTTTGGAAATCGACCTGCAATTAAGACTTTGGGCCTAATTATGTGGCAACAAACAGAGATCCTAAGAGCCATAACACATTGAAGAACTTTAAAAGACTTAAACGTTTGTGTCAGGATTGATGACACTATTTCCTCCTCCATTTGTATTCAACTTCACAACCTTGATTAACAGCAGCATCTGCCAGTTCTCCACACACAGCTGCAGCATCGAAGAGAGAACACAAAACCACACGGACCTGGGTTCAAGGATTTACTCTGCCCCCCACCCACCGGCCGGCTCTGAACCTTCACCCCTCAGGACCCGTCTCCATATCTGTAAAATGGAAAGGAAATTACCTGCCTCTTCTGGCTGCTGTGAAGCTTTAAGAGAACATCTCGCGTGAAGGTACAAAACTGCCATTTAAAATATACTGTGTCAGGGCACCTGGGTGACTCAGTGGGTTAAAGCCTCTGCCTTCAGCCCGGGTCATGACCTCAGGGTCCTGGGATCGAGCCCTGCATCAGGCTTTCCACTTGGTGGGGAGCCTGCTTCCTCCTCTCTCTCTGTCTGCCTCTCTGCCTACTTATGATTTCTGTCAAATAAATAAAATCTTTTTTTAAAATTTTTTTAAATAATATTAAAATAAAATGTAGTGTGTCTGGTACAGTTTTCAAAAATTTTTGTCCCAATCCGTAAGCAATATACAAGAACAGTACTTTTATTTCTTGAATGAGTGGAAATGATGGCTATTTCACCCCGAACGTCTCTCACTTAGGGAGAACAGCGATATTTGCTCCAAGGTTCATCCTATCAGTGATCCAACAAATTTCTCTGGAGTACGGATTGTGAGCTAATCCATGCGCTGCAAAGGCTCAATGTTGCTGCAGGAAAAATCCTGACTTTTTCGTCTGTCCGCCCTCCCTCCACTTTAGGAACTGACCCTCCTAAATCCTTGTGATTCGGATGAAACTATTCATTAGAAACTCTACAGCAGCTACCCTCACCCCCAGGAAAGGCACATGACCCAGGCTGACCCGTCAGAATTCTTTTTTAGGAACTGATTGGTTTCTCGGGAGGGGAGCAATGCTGACTTCTCTCCGAGACACTGAATAAAGGTGCACCTCACCGTCGTCTTCTTCCTATCCTAGGCCTGGGAAAGAGGAGACTTGCCATTCTGCACTAACATCACCCCATACACAACTACCTTTCCTGGCCTTTTTCCAGCAGAAAAACACTTCTGTCCTCAAAGCATCAACTTCCAGGAAACACTATCTTACTGCCCTGAAATGATCCTTTCATTTCAAGGCAGCCGGTGGCGGGCTTCTAAGCAAACACACTAATAGAAAAACAAACAACCAGAATCATTCCTTCGGCCAAAAAAAAAAGTTCAACCACCATCACAAGTAAGAAGGCAGAACTGGCTGATCTATAAAATCGCCAGCCCGTAAAAGGAGCAAGAAGATGAAGAAGGAGTTTTAACTATTTTCTCATCACCATTTGCCAAGAAAGCCTGGTGTGGTGCTGACGAATAGAGAGCATTTCATTTACTTTTCGCCTTTCATGACCCGGTTATTTTAGACGTTACTAGGTTATTTAAATAATCACAATCACCTCCTGTTTCCTGACTGATTCATGTGTTTTTCAGTCAGTCGAAACCCATAAAGAAACAAAGATCCAGGGTGTCAGATATGATGAAAACACCATAAGGGCTTTATTAAAAGGTTCTAAACCCGTCCAGAAAATCAGACTTTCACTAAGGCTGGAATGCTCCCCAAATGGATTTCAGTGAGGGAACATACTAGTGATCCTTAATGTAGAAAATGCTGGTGTTATCACAGCCACCAAAATTCGAGTGACTCAACGAGAGAAAGACCAGTATATGCTCCAATGACATAATAGACTCTCTTGGAGGGAGAGAGCAAAAATAGGACACTCTACTCTGTATCTGAAAGACACTTGAAATTGTTGTGTAAAACAATTGAGAAATTAAGCAATGGGAAAGTGGCTGGGTAACGGATCTAGAAGAGGCTATTTTCTACTTCTTAGCAAAGCAATAATGGTGCTGAATCACTCGTTTGCTCTTCCTCAAGGTGCACCATTGAGATGGTTATCCTTTGAGGTAATAAAAGGATGACAGAGTTATTTAACAACTGTGGGATTTGTTTTCCCATCTGTTAAATGAGTGGGTTGGATGTCGTGCTTTTTGTTTTTTATTAATTTTTTTTAAGGTCCTCTCCAGATCTAAAAAGTCTGCAGTTCAGCTCAGAATACACAACTCCCACAGAATTTCCAGAAAAACACTTGTGTAATTGGCCCCAGAGGAAAAGATATGTAGCAACAAAGCCCTTCAATCTTGGACGGAAATGTTCTCTCTGCTTCCCACTGATGGACAGAACAAGACTGGCAAGACCATGAGGGCTTGGGTTATAAATAAGGCAATTCTCAGGCAACTTTAAGACATTAGAATGAGATAGAAGGAAAGAGTAATCCTTGAGATCAGACACCAGAACACGATGGATTCTTGTTTGCCTGCGAGATTTTAGGAGAGGTCCTGTAAAATGGCAGAGAGATGGAAAGACCATCCTGTGAATGAAGATAAAAAGTCACATAGGAGGAGTGGAAAATGTTTACTGAGATAATCCTTCTCCAACACTCCTTCCACTTCCAATTCCCCAGAGCAGGACTCTGCCTTCTTCATGAGCTGCCGCTGTCCTCACGAATCCCCCTTCACCCTCCAGGGATGTCTGGAACACCAGTGGGACTCCCCGCTCTTCCCAGCCAATTTTGTTGAATTTCCCTATACCATTCCCCTTCTCTCTACACACACCACACAGGGCATTCGAGAGCCAAAGGCAACTATTTACCTCGCTTTTCCCATCTTCACACCTTTGCTCAAGCGGATCACTCTACTTTGAGAACTCTTTTTTTTTTTAATTGCTCCCAAGCTGATAACCACAGTTCAAGGACCAGCTTCTCCGTGGAGCCCCCTGGAACCCACACTACAGTCCGCTCCCCGCTCCCCACTCCCCACACGGCTCTGTCACGTGCTGAAGGAAAGGGATGCTGAGGAGTTAAATACTGAATCTCCAAGAGACACCGAGGAAAGAGAATTTCCTGAAGTCCCTTTAGAGATTTGACTTATTTACTGATTTACTTGATAGAGAGCACACGTGTGGGGGGAGGGGCAGAGGCAGAGGAAGACTCCCAGGCAGACTCTCCACTGAGCCCAGAGCCCTATGTGGGGCTCCGTCTCACGACCCTGAGATCATGACCTGAGCCAAAATCAAGAGTCGGACCTTAATGGACTGAGCCCCCAGATACCCACCCCCACCCCGAAGCTCCTTTAGGCTTCCCAGAACGGGCAGGGCCAGTGGGAGGGCCGGGAGGGGAGGCTGATAAACACACTAACACACTTTTTTTTTTTTTAAGATTTTATTTATTTATTTGACAGACAGAGAGACACAAGTAGGCAGAGAGGCAGGCGGGGGAGTGGGCGTGGAGAGAAGGCTGGCTCCCCGCTGAGCCGAGAGCCCGATTCAGGGATTCAGGGCTCCATCCCAGGACCCTGGGATCATGACCTGAGCCGAAGGCAGAGGCTTAACCCACTGAGCCACCCAGGTGCCCCTAAACTCACTTTTTTTAAGTGCACAGTTCTGTGGCATTAAGTCGTTCCACACTGATGTGGGATCATCATAAAACACCCATCTCTAGAACATAATGTCACTTTTGCTTTTACTAGTCTGAGCGGGATTTCCATCACTTGCATAAAATCCTGACAAATAAATGTACACTATAGATAGATAAATACAAGAAATTCAAGGAGGATTTCCTATCTTAAAAACAATGAATGAAGTAAATTTTTATGATGCTATGAAAACAAATGGGACCTTGATTTGAGGTTCTTGAGGATAACGAAGGTCTGAGAAAAACAGATGATAATTAACCAAATGGATTGTGTTGTGTAAATCATCTGGAAAAGGATTCTCTATTTTTATATTTGTAACAGGAGAAAGCACTAATATACAAAAGAAGCTTGCATCTCATCTCCCAAGGGAGGAAGACATCCTACAGAGGAAATGAAAATCAGGCCCAACAGACAAATCTCTTAAGGCAGGGAGAAGCCCGAGAGCATTCGGGAAGGAAGTAACGAAAGAGAGTGAGAGCTTGAGCAGAAAAGCGTCCCTTTATTTTAACAAGTTTTAGAAAGCTTCTCTTTGCATTTCCCTTACATGTACAAATAATTTATTCAAAGCATAACGGAGGAATATATTCTAGGATCACCATTTTTCATGTAGGAAGAGTCTACAACATAAATTACTTTGAAATCAATCTAGAAAAGTGAAATAAAGGGCACTTGGGTGCTCCAACAACGCAGTTGTTACGCGTCTGCCTTCAGCTCAGGTCATGATCCCAGGGTCCTGGGATCCAGCCCCGCACTGGCAGGAAGCCTGCTTCTCCCTCTCACACTCCCCCTGCTTGTGTTCCTTCTCTCACTGTCTCTCTCTCTCTATCAAAAAAATAAACAAAACCTTAAAAAAAAAGTGACATAAGAATGAAAACATACAATATTTCTAAATGTAGAAAAAAAGAAAGCAAGCCATCACCACATAATCCTTTTTTAAAAATAACTGGCCTTCATTTCCTCACAGCATTCATTTCTTCTTTACCGTATATTTAAATTTGAATAACTTACCTTCCCATTTCCTCCAGGAATAAAATTTGCCACCATTAACATGCCTAAAGATTTTATGATAAATCCTACAGTATTAGGCTCTAACAAGGAATTAGATGAGTCACTATTATGTTCTTGGTATCATGTCTGTAGCCTAGAAAATAGGTTCTCTATAATGGGTCTTTCCTGTTTCTCTGCCTTTTTTCCCACTCATTAAAGTATTGTCAGCCTGTGTTTTGAGACACAGAATTTGCCGTAGAGAAACAAATGTGAGGGCGAGTTGTCACGGTGGACACTGGCCATTTGTTTGGTGGCCAGACTCCATCACAAACACCCTTCACTTTGGCCTAGAGGCTGCACATCTAGAAGCTTGGTGCTTCAGTTAATTGCTGTGTCAGGGTGATATTTCTGGGGGGAGAGAAAGAACAGATCACAAACACAGCTCCCAGCTCAAGTATTTACTTTGCCCCCAGCAACCAGTCTCCGAGAATCCTGCCTTACAAATTTCACCTGTTCATACAGAATGGTGTCAAAACCTCCAAGACACGTTAACAGCCTTTACTGAATGGCCATTCTGGACCCCCCTCTATTTTGGCTCCCAGGCTGGCATGCAAGCGACTGTTTGCTTTTGAGATACATGATGTGAAAGTTTTCTTTACCAAAAAAATTTTAAAAATTCAAAAAAACTGGGAGAATGCATTCTTCTCCTATATTTATGTACTTTGAGTTATCTTAAAACATAGCTGCTAGACAAGGAAACCTTTCAAGGTCATAGTTGGGTCATTCTTCCCCTAACAGGCCCAACGTCAAACTCCTGCTTTAGCGTTGACTACAGAGGAAAGTCATTCCTAAGGAGCAAAGCCTTGCTGAGATGTCCCAGCCAGCATCTCTCCGTGTCCCTGAGGACATGAAGCCCAGTGGGGGGGGGGGCGGGAGGGGGGACAGGCTTATCTTGGCCTCACTCAGGAACTTCTTTCCCTCCCTCTGAAGGTTGTTACAAAAGGACAAGAGAATAAAAGGTCTCTTTTCACTGGGGAAAACCTGGAAAAGTCCTAGAGTTAGGGATGAAAACACAGGGGACGCGGTAAGTTAATTCAGCCAACGGTAAGGCGAGAAGGCCAGGCGGCCTGGAGAGACAGCGGGCGGGGCAGGGCGCTCTCCGGGTCAAGGGCAGGAGCCTCGGCCCCAGGCCCCGGGCTGACTGGACCACCTGGTGGGCCGGGCTGCTCAGAAGCTCGCAGGACACCGCACTCACCTGTAACCTGTAACTCACCTGTAACTCACCTGCCTGTAACAGGAGAACCCTGCGCCCAGTTCCTACGGCCTCCCCTTCGCCGAAAATCCCAGCGTTTAGATAGTCCCTGGACACAGTCCCTTCTGGTTTGGCTCCAGCTAAGAACGGCACTTAGAGGAAGACAGAATAAATGAAGGTTCTAGATATGAGACTGGCCTTCTAAGGTAGATGTGCTGGGCTGTCCATCCAGACGCTGTGCGCTGGAGCTGCCCATGAGAATCTGCCCGGCTCTCATCCTCTCTCTCGCTCTCTCTCTCTCTCTCTCTCTTCTCTCTCGCTCCCTCTTCCCAGAGAGCACCTGGGCTGCCCTGACAGCAGACTCGGGGAAGAAGAGGAAGATGGCGGGAAGGGACCTCCTGAAGGTCTACCACAGCGAAAGCTCTAAAGCAGGGGACAGAAGCGGCACCTGCCGAGAAGGGCGAGCACGAGACACCTGTGTCGGGGTCAGAAGGCTTCGTGCAAACCCAGTTTGATTTAAGCCTGGAGATGCCCCTCGTCCGCGGGCTGTGCGCCTTCAGAAGGCATTTCGTGCCCCTGTTCTCCTGAAAGATGCAGATGCGTCTTCTGGCTGAAGGACACATCCTCTTTCCTTCCGCTCCCTCCTCCTTGCTCTCTCGGGAGGTCATGGGATCACGAAATTAGGGATCGGGAGAAGTTTAGAGAAAGGGCATCACCCCTCCCCTCTCCTCTGTGCTCATTCCTCCTGTCTGCTTCCAGCGGATTCCTCAAGCCCAGCAGGCACATCCCATTCCCCCATCAATTACAATTCCCCCATTAATTACAATTACAATCACACCCAGTAATATTTAAAAGCGTGTTTTTAGATATTACTGGGTGCATTTGTAATATAAACAATGTAGTGTTTTAAAGGCTTGTATAAATGGAATATAGTGTATAAAGTCCCTTCTGGAACTTGCCTTTTCCATTCAACATTATGTTTTGGGGATTCATGTATGGTTGTAATTGTAATTAATTCATTTTCATACCCTTGTGGTATTACATTATGTGAAAAAATACCTCGATTAGGGCGCCTGGGTGGCTCAGTGGGTTAAAGCCTCTGCCTTCAGGTCGGGTCATGATCCTAGGGTTCTGGGATTGAGCCCTGCATCAGGCTCTCTGCTCAGTGGGGAGCCTGCTTCCCCCTCTCTCTGTCTCTGCCTGCCTCTCTGCCCACTTGTGATCTGTCTATCAAATAAATAAATTTTTTAAAAAAAGCCTCGATTTGTTTCTGCATTTCAGGTAGGTTTGTTTCCAGTTCGTCTGTCTGTTTCACTACTGAGATGCTGCAATGAACCCTCCTGCGCTTGTTTTTTTATATCCTGACGGAAGGGCCTTGCAAGGGTGTAAACCCAGGAGTGGAATCACTGGATAATGGGGTGTACACATTTTCAACCTGTCCCCAAATTACTCGCCAGAAGGTTGTAACAATCTATGCTCCCGGAAACAGTGTGGGAGCATTCCTGGGTACCTATATCTTCATCATTGGTCATTTCCAGATTTTAATTCATGTAAATCTGAGGGTTATTAGATCTACTCGTGTACTTTCCCTTCCTAATTATGCAACAAAAAGTTCTTAAAAAAAAAATAAGTTCTTAAATGGCAAAAAAAAAAAAAAATTGAAGAAAAAAGCCTGACGAATGAATACAGAATTCCACCAATTACAAGGAAGCCCCCAGCAGTGGGAGATGCCTATCTAATAGAATGCATATAAGAAAAGAATTTTCTATCCATATCTATAAGATGTTGGCTTCTAAGTGCTGATTACAACTAGAGAAGGATCTTGGTCCCTTCAACTGTTCCCTGAAGTCATTCCGCATTCTATAAGGCAAGTCCAGCCCGAGGCTTCATCCGGCCGGTACAAGAGACACACCACCATGATCATTGCTCTGATGGAAGTGGCACCCCATAGTTTAGATCTTGACCATAGTTTGAAGATCCTCAGAAAGAAAAATAACTAAATAATTGAAAAATAAACAGCCACCAGGGAAATCAATTTTAACAAACTGTAGCCACACTCAGCAACTTCCCCCCTGCAAACATAATAATGTTAATCTAATACAACCTATAAAATTGCATAATCTTTTTGGTATCATTGTTAAACTGAAGTCTGCTTTTCTGATCTGAGCCCAAAGGGTAGGTCTGAAGAAGGAGTATAAGAAGATGCCTTAAAATATGTTCTTCAAAAACCTAAGATGGTCATTTTCGGTATCCATAGCAAACTAATGTACTTAGCAAGAGTAGTTATAACTTTCTATAGTTTAACTCCCATTCAAACAGCACAGAGAAATGGCTTACATGGGGCATCTGGGTGACTTAGTCAGTTACGTCTGCCTTTAGTTCAGGTCATGATCCCAGGATCCTGGGATCAAGCCGTGCATCAGGCTCCCTGCTCAGCAGGGCATCTGCTTCTCCCTCTGCTCCTCCCCCGCCCAAACTTGTGCGCTCTCTCTTGCCCTCTCTCTCTCTCTCTCTCAAATAAATAAGTAAAAAACCATTTTTTAAAATGGCTTATGTGCTGGGCTTTGGAAGCCAGGCTGTCTTAGTTCAAATCCCAGTTCTCCTGCATATTATTAATCACGACCTAGGCAAATAAATTACACAGCATCTTTTCTCATCTGTAAAGTGAGGACAATAATAATATCTACCTTATAATGGTTGTTGTTGATTAAAAGTTAGAACAGGAACTGGCCCATAATAAGTGATCAAAAATACGAGTCATTATATTCTAGCCTCATTTTGGAAATAAAACAATGTTCTCTGCTAAAAATAGAGATCAAAAGAGTAGTCTTTTGTGTCCTTTTTTCCACATTTGAGTTTCTAAGGCTTACTAGATTACCTAGGTGATGAATTTGGGTCATTTTTGTTTCCTTCATCATGCTTTTCTGTAACATATACCAATATTTTTTTAAAGCCTCATAGAATCTTTAAAATACAACTGCATTTTCTTTCCCATTCAGGAAGAAGACTCGAGGACTAGTAATAAGTAAAAACACTGACTGTTTCGAAAGCACCTCTCATCTAATTAGACCACTGGCTCGTACCCGGGTCAGCATGAGCTCATGTACTGTCCACTGTCCTAGTACGTGATTGTTACAGAGCACAGGCTCTCAATTCAAAATAAATGTGAAGTTTATCATGGAAATGGATGTGGCTTCCTGTACGGACGAAACAGCAGTTCAGAATGTTGGCAAGACGCTTCGGACAGAAAAGAGGATTACATAGTCAAAGCTTTGTATGTGTGTGGTGGGGAGGGAGGGGGGAAGGGGGTGACCTTGGACTTTGGATTTACTCTGATCTGCTTTTGCGTTGGGTGATAACCACCTCTGGGAATCTGATGAACCACAGATGCAAAGAGGAAGTACTTGTGAGGAAAGTTGGGTATCAAATTTTATGCCACACATCTGAATTCTTCCTTTGATATGCCAGCATAAGCAAGCTACAAAATAGCTCAGCCCAATTCTTGTATGGTTAATAATTTGAAACTAAACACCTAAAGAGAACATTTGATTTATCTTATATTTTCCAGGGTGTTATATTTAAAAACAAATCTGGTTTAGAGGAATTTGCTTCTTAAGGAAGGGTCATTTGCTTTAGCAAGGACTGGTTTGACTCAAGAACAGGCCTAATAATATGGCCTTTATAATATTATTTTCTCCCTTTGGACTTAAAAAGTAGTATATGGGCCAAAAGAAAAGAAAAAGAAGAAGAAAGAAAAGTAGTATGGGCTAGAAATTACTGTGCTTACCTTAAAAATAGTTTGCAACCCAAACATTCTCTTCTAGGACAATGAACAAATTTTTCTAGCATAAAATTCTAAAGAAAAAAATAACTTACAGTCATCCAAAAACTAACAATTCCTCCTTCCCGGCTAATTAAACTCTATGACTTTCTCCCCTCTTCAGTGTCTCAGAGAAGAAACCTTCTACAGTTTCCCCTGGAGGATTCCCTTACACATCAATAACATCAGTTCAATAACATTTCTGTGTTTTCCAAGACAAAAGTGATCAGTCTTCTTCATTACGGTAGATCCATTTGCAAGCTATTGTGTAGTTTTCAAATCCTTTGGTAGGAGACCAACTAGATATACTTTGAAATAGACTGTTGGAGCTAGAGGGGGATTTTAGAGTCGATCCAAATAAACAGGCTGCATATTTGAATCCCCTGGAGAGCCTGTAGAATACTAATGCCAGGCGCATCCTACGCCAGTGAAATCAGAATCTCCATGGATGCGGCCCAGGCACCAGTATTTTTTAGAAGATCCCCCTGGTGGTTCCCATCAGCAGCGAAGGTCAGATACCACAGATCCGGTCCAACCACCTCTTTCTACAGGTAAGGAAGCAGAGGCCCAGGGCTGTTAAGGGACATTCCTAAAGTCACACAGGTAATGAGGTCCCAGGGCTGGGCCCAGAACCCATGTCTTCAGATTCTTTCTTCTCTATTACGTAATCTTCCCTCACAACCCCCTTGCTCATACGGAAATCAGATCTCAGAATCGGAGTCTGAAAGGGGCCACCGAGTGGACCCAGCAGAGACCAGCCGTCCGATCATCAGTCCACCACTGAGCAGCGGGCTGCGGTGGCGACAACCACATCATCCTCTCAGATGGAAAACACCCTTCTTGCCATCTTCACCAGAAGGCAGCATCGAATTCTCCATCTTGTATTAATGGTTTTCTTTATTGCTTCCACCAACCCCTGTCCGCCGGTACTTCTCTACACAATAGCTGAAGTATTCAAAGTAACCAAGAAATTGTTTTTGTTCTTATAAAAAGCAGTCCTCTTGGGGCAGGAAGAAAAAGACGGCTGACCTGTGAGAAAGAGGTGTCAGAACCAAGCAGAGCTGAACGAGAAGTGGACCGGGGGCCGGAAGACCTCAGGCGCCGCCATCTGGCTACCCATGTTGAGGTGAGTCTGTTTCTCTGGGTTCCATTCTCCTCATAGACAAGGCTGAGATAACACCTGTCCTGATGCCCCACGGCTGGTTACGAACCCAAATAAAGAGAGAATTAAATAGAGACCAATTTATAGAAAAAGATCTTGTTAAAAAAATGTACATGGGATGCCTGGGCGCCTCAGCTGCCAGCTCTCTTAAAACAAACAAACAAAAAGTACCTAAATGTAGGTATTACTAGGAAGAAAAAAGAAATGAAAAGAAATTTATCATCACCAGGGCGCCTGTGTGGCTCAGTAGTTAAAGCCTCTGCCTTAGGCTCAGGTCATGCTCTCAGGGTCCTGGGATCGAGTCCCGCATCGGGCTCTCTGCTCAGCAGGGAACCTGCCTCCTCCTCTCTCTCTCTGCCTACTTTTCTGCCTACTTGTGATCTCTGTCTGTCAAATAAATAAATAAAATCTTTAAAAAAAATTTATTACCACCACATGAAATTTTAAGACATTCAGGAATACAAAATTCT
Organism: Neogale vison; assembly: GCF_020171115.1. Lineage (NCBI taxonomy): Eukaryota > Metazoa > Chordata > Mammalia > Carnivora > Mustelidae > Neogale > Neogale vison. The sequence continues at coordinate 9,516,189 of NC_058093.1, forward strand.
TTTTTTTCCTTAAACATTTTATTTATTTGAGAGAGAGAAAGTCAGAGAGAGCGAGAGAGGATACGTGTAGGAAGGAGAGGGAGAAGCAGGCTCCCGGCTGAGCAAGGAGCCCATGTGGGGCTCAATCCCGGGACCGTGGGATCATGACCTGGGCTGAAGGCAGCAGCGTAACCAACTGAGCCACCCGGGCGCCCCAGGAGTACTAAATTCTTAAAATGATTTGACCATAGAACAATTCAACAACATAATATCATGACGAACAACCACGCTGTGGAGTCAGGCAGACTCCAAGTCAAATCTTAGCTCTGTCAAGTGACCTCCCTGAGCCCCAGTGTCCTCATCTATACAGTGGGGATCACGGTGGCAAGTTCTCTTGGAGTAAAAGAGTGTGTAAAGAGGGACACCTGGACAGCTCAATGGGGTAAGCATCTGCCTTCGGCTCAGGTCATGATCCCGGGGTCTTGGGATCGAGCCCCCACTAGGCTTGTTGCTCAGCAGGGAGCCTGCTTCTCCCTCTGCCTTCTACTTCTCCTTGTGTGCTCTCCCTCTCTGACAAATAAATGAATAAATTCTTAAAAAAAAAAAAAAAAGAAAGCAAGATGATTATATAAAGAGATGGTAAGTGCTTCACAAACAGTAACTGTTGGTTACTGTTCTCAAGTGATTATTGCTATTGTCACTGCTTCCTCTACCTCCCCGGGTTGTGGCGAATTGTAGGGATCAAATGCATCAAGCAGAAAGCTGTCCTTAGAGGGTCATCGTACCCCACCTCAGTCCCAGCTCTGCCTCTTGATATACCAGAGGAATTGCTAAGAACCACAGTTCCCCTTTCTCACCAAGAGATTTCTTTTTTACCTGGTCCAGTTCTTTATGGGTACTAAGTAATATCAGGTAGATTGTGAGGATTCTGGTTCATCACTGTCCCACTTCAGACGCTGTTATAGTCACAGTCATCTCTGGGGGCCAGATGGTAAGTAAAAGCAGGGAGAAGCAGTCCCCTTAGCATGAGCTCCATATCCTACAACTATTTGATCCTACAGCTGATCCGGGGTGAGTGGCAGGAACCCAGCTGATCACCAGGATTATCAGACCTTAGGGGCAAAGGAAACAAACAAAGGAGAAAAGCGACTTACAGAGAAGTTACATGGAATGTGCAACTACGTTCTAGAAGTCTCTATGACTGGCAATTGTGTCACTGATCCTGCCAATGGTTTTATTCAAATGGAGAAAACATAGGGGGAGAATCACAGAAAGTTAAGGCAAAAAATATCCACTTACTGTGACATTTCATATAAGTCACATATAAATACAATACAACTAACATTTTCTTTGGAAATGTCAAAAATATTAGTTAAGCCCTTTGGTCTGTTAGAACAAAATTCTACAAGCAATAATAGGCTCATGTGTAGAGACTTGCAAAATGCAAATGAGAACATTTTAAATGAATTAAAATCATCCATAATCAAACCCCACAGAGATGACACTATGAACACTTTGGTATATATTATTTCATACTTTTTTCTGTCTGTGTATATATATATATAAAAATAGAAAATTTCCCCAAAAATGAATTTTAAAACTCTAGCTAAATAAATCCTTAAAAAGTACAGAGAGGACGTAAAGACCTAATGAATTAAATAAGGATAGTTACTATCTCCTTCCGACGACCATGTAATTAAAGTCTACGAAAACACAGAGATGATAAAAATATATTATGTGTTTATAAAAAATTTTTAAAAATGTAAAAAAAAAAAAAGAAAGAAAGAAAGCACAGAGGTTGGCATTTAGAGAATACTGGTGGGTAATACTTATGAAACACTTGCGCGGGCCAGGCATGCACCTAACATCCATATACAAATTAACCCCTTTGGTTCTCACAATGGCTTTATGAAATGGGGACGATTATTGTTCCTAAAAACAAGGCACAGGGAAATTAGGCAACTTGCCCCAAGGTCACACAGGAGGTAAAACACGTACACTGGGATTAGAACCCAGGCTGTAGGGCTCCAAAGGCCAAATTCTGCCCTACCTTGCCTCCTAGAGGTGCAATATTATCACCAGAACTGGAAAAGAGAAACTCCTTTATGCTTACCCAGAACTTGGCAGCGAATGTTATATAGTACAGTGACTGCTGAACTAATCATAAAACTGTCTAATACGCTGAAAATCACAACACACCCAAAAAATGTAGGAAACAGATACTGATTAAAATAAACAGCACTTGCATTTCACAAGCAAAGTTGGAAGGAATATTTTTGGAAGGTGGGATGTCGGGGCCACACGGAGCCAGCCAACAAGCTTTCTTCAAGGATGCGCTGTCTGTGTTTAGGTTTATGACTTAAAGGTTAGGCTGCCAAGAATTTTTTAAAAGGTTGATCCATCTGTGGCTGCTTTTCCCCAGAGCACCATAACCCGCAGTCTTGCCAAAACTAAATAAAAGGCTTGACTGTCCTGTTTCTTCCTCTGCCTTAAGAATGTCACCATCTGAACTCTGTGGGGAATAAAGCTACTATGAACTCAGCATTCAGGAGGAATTTTCTGCTTGGACTGCAATCAAAACTCCTTATTCCATGACCGAGTCCTAGTCGTCTCAAAGGGCAGGCAGCTAGAGGAAGATCCAAACCCTCTTCCCTTCCAAAGAAGATTTCGAAAAGGAAAACCATGTGAGCGAGAAAGGTGTGTGCTTATTTGTGTCAGAGGTCCTGTTAACGTCGGGGTACATCCTGGGTTAGGACATGTGAAGGTCCCCAGAGGAACCAAAAGAAGTAACAGTCAGTAGTGTGAAGACATGTGAGAGGTTCCCAGTAGAGGAGGGAGTGTATCAGTCAGGACTGCTGTAACTGCTCTACCAACCGTGCCCTGGGTCTCGGGGGTACCGTCCAGTAAGAGTATTTCTTGCCCAGGTTCCAGTCGAGTGTAGGAGGAGGGGGCTGGGCTCCACGCAGCTGCCAGGGGCTCAGGCCTCATCTCTGGTGGCGCCACCATCCTCTGAGGCCCCGGGCTCCTCTTCTACATCTTGTGCTGACGGTCAGCAAACCAGGAGAGAGGACAGGTGACCAAGCTCTTGCTACTTTCTGGCCCCATCTCTCTAAACCCCCCACAGGATCCTTTACCTTGTCTCACTCAGTTTGTTGACTCTAAACCAAGATCCAAAGGAGGACACTGAAGCCCTAGAAAATGTCGCCTGCCCCCAACTGAAAGAAAGGCTAGACAAGGGGCCCCACAGGAAAAGAATACACGGTTCAGTAAAATACAGCATTATCTCTGCCACGAGGAGGAAGGGAACCCATCCAGATTTTGACAGAAATAGCTGGACGCACCTTTACCTGAGTCGTTGGCAGCAATCAGGCTTCTAAGGGATAAATTTATCTGAGCCTGAATTACCTGTTTGGTTCTTACGTCTTCCAATTCGGAAAACCTAACAAAACAACAAGATGCAATAATCCAAGTCTACCTTCAAGACACCCAACGCTCAAGGGAGCTCATTAGAGGCTGGTCATGAAGGATGGAGCTTGGCCTTCATACACATCACATTTGTAAAATGTTTTTCAAGAAAGTTCTTTCATATTTGTTATTCTACTTGACCTTCATCTCTTCCCTTCAAGCCAAATATTCTTGCACAACACTTTTCAGCGGTTTGAGGCTTCACTGGCACAAAATACGGCCCCGGTACATTCTATCCCGAACAACTCTACTACGGTGCACACGCACGTGTTGGGAAGAAAGAGAACAAAATCTCCAGTTGGGAGCCTGTCTCCATCCAGTTCTTGACCCTGTCACTTACTGGCTCTAGGACTCCATGATGTCCCTCATTTTCTTGGGGACTATTTATTCCTGTGTTAAGCGAGACCAGGGCTGCCCGCCCAACTTCCCCTATTGCTGTAAAAGAAGCGAATGGGATAAAACTGGCAAAAGCATTTTGTTATGGGGTGTCATGGCTTCTTTCTGGAAATGATCGACCTGCCTCTCGGACACTGAGTGTGTCTAGCCAAGGGAGAACTCGAGAAAATACAAATCTGAGTTCATGAATGATAGTATGAGACTAATTGTTGCACTTTTTTCTTCAACCAGTATCTGATGACTTCTGAAGTGACTTAGCAAAGGCAATAAAAAGAAACTATTTATATTCTCTTCATTGCACAGTTTCTCATTGTTCAGCAATAACTCAAGTTCAACCACACTCATCCTTGGCCAAAAATAATAATGCAATTAAACAATTCAAAATGGCACACTGTTAATTGTTCTTTCAGTTTTCTCTCATTGGACACCACAAAGCTGAAACCCCAGAGGATCATCTACGGACCACTAGCTATATTTTTTTTCTTTCTGTTTTCATAACCAAACAATATATAAATATATTCTCAAAGTTTCAAACAGTACAAAAATACACAAAGTAAACCAAAAACCCTACCTACCTTCACTTCCCTGAGGTAATGAACCTCAATCTGTCTGTTGTATATCCTGCCAGACTTTTTCTGCAAATTGACTTTATGTGCATAAATACAAAAATCTCTTTTTATATTTCACTATATAATTGGGATCACAGTTTACAAATTGTTCTATAACTTGCACTTTTTGTATATTATTCCCATGTTGTGCATGACTGTCTACCTCCTTTTTTTTTGTTTTTAAATAGCATCTGGTTTCTGTTAGGTAAATACCCCAAACTTTACTTGACCCTATTGATGGAAATTTGGTGGTTCCCAATTTCCAGAATTACAGAGTTTTGCTAAACTTTTAAAGTTAAATTGCTCATGGACTCCATTTTATTGCCTTTCTCCAAATTTCACTTGAAACCTGCTTACAGTCAAGTTCTTTCTAATACCCTCTTCCTCCCAGTGACAAAAAGTAAAAGGCTCTTTTTTGAAAATGTTGAACTCCACTCAGAGCCCTTTAAAGAGGCTAACAAGACTGTTAGCTTGTTAGACTCAAGGCTCTCTCTCTCTCACGCTGCATTCCTTATTCATTGTTAAGAGAATTTGTTCAGTCAGTCCTATGTTCTGGGGTACCTGGGTGGCTCAGTCGGTCAAGCATCTGCCTTCAGCTCAGGTCATGATCCCTGGGTCCTGGGGTCGAGCCCCGCATCGGGGTCCCTGCTCAGTGGAGAGCCCACTTCTCCCTCTGCTGCTCCCCCTGCTTGAGCTCTCTTGCTCCCTCTCTGTCAAATAAATAAATAAAATCTTAAAAAAAAAAAAAGAATCAGTCCTGTGTTTTACCTGCTGAGAGAATGGACCTGTACCTATGGGCTTTCTGTGTGAAGCCTCCGTATATACACACACACTCACGAACCATGATAAGACCAAAGAAAGGGGCACGTGTGTAAAAATCTCAGTACACTCTAAGGAACTCTCTACCCAGTTAAGCATGGTCTTGGGTTCTATAAAAGAACTAACTAACTGGAATGATATTGCTAGACTCTTCTAGAAAGAGCAAAACTGTCTTCCCTTGGAATATCCAAATTTTAATATTTGTTGATTGCCTACTATGTGCTAAGAGGGGATCGAAGGTAAGATCCAATCTCTGCCTTCCGGAAGCTACAACACAGCTGGGGAGATGAGGGTTACGTGATCCAAACGACTAACTAACAATGCGCAGGGGACTAGCGGTGTAAAATGACTAGTGAGCAAACCAATTGTCTGGGCAGTCGGTGCTCCCGGACGTGGTCTCGGCAGCAGGAACATCGGGCAAGCCATTCTGATCAGGGGATCAGCACTGCAGCAGGGGCTTAAAACGCAGAGTCCGCTCGTCGGGGCTATGGGTCATGGGACCGCAGAATGTAGGAGACATCTGGGCAAACAAACCCGAGCGCTTGGTATGCGGAGGAAATAATGTTGAGACATGGAAACCTGAAAGATGCCCCAGAGTGGCTCAATACAGACTCTGAACCGTGTCCAGAATCCCCCCGTCCCTACCCCTTCTGCAGGCCAAACGGGCCACAAAGCCTTGTTGGACGGATCAGAAGTTCCGTTTCAGGTACGTTTCCCCTCCGGAGAGCTAACTGTGTATAAATACATTAAAAAACCATCCCGAAGCAACTATCATGTGCCAGTTACCTAAATTAAGACCAGATGCATGATCTTCACCTTGAAAGCATTCACAAGTGTCTGAACTATCTACTTCAGCTCAGAAGGGTCCCGAAGCTGCCTCCCCCGCTGGCCAACAGCAGAACCCGAACCCATAAAAAAAGAAGCAACAGGAGAACTATGAAAGGTATGTGCATGGGGGTCAGCAAAGCCGCGGACACTATAGAAGTCTTCTGGTCTTGACTTATTCCTGTAATATCGAACTTGGTTTGGTCTACACAGCCTAGTTGTTTCCCTTAACTCCATGATTAGAGGTGTTGCTTGTGTATCCCTTTTATGGGGCTTCTTCAAAAGTTTTGATTTTCTTTCTCCATTTATCACAAAGAGCATCGCAGTTGAAGCCTCCAACTGCCCATCCCTCCCCCAACAAACCACTGAAAAAAGAAAGGAGGGATGGAAGGGAAAGGAAGGAAGGAAGGGAAGGACGGAGGACAGTGGGAGAAAAGGAGGGAGGGAGGGAGAGAGGGAGGGAGGATGGAAGGAACATTGCAGTAGCTACTGAGAAAAAGACCCACTCCCACGCCGGGCCCAGGTCTGTAGAGAGCACTCAGTGACCGGGAAGGCCTTTGACTCTCCCAGAAGCAGCATTCAGAAATATTATAGGGGAAGTGAGAAGAAGCAAGACCATTGCTGTCTGTCACTAGAAGCAAGAAAATCTGGGGAACAAAGTGTTCTTTGAAGGCCTGACAGCAGCCGTGGGGAGCACGGAGCTGATGAGAGGCAGCAAACGTGACTCCTTTAAGCAGCTTGCCATCCACTGTGGGTCTTGAATAATAGCCGACTGTATTATTTTTTTCCCCAAGAATAGACCTTTGTTCTCCTACAGTACTGTACTCTTGAATGTTTCAGTACTAGTTACTGTGCTTAAAAGAAAGGCACAAAATACCATATTTGTTCAAAACAAAGAAGGAATCAATTATTAAATCATCTTTTCTAAGAACTCACCAATCTATAAATAAAACATGTTTGGAAAACAAACATTTTCCTGCCTCTGCTATTTTTCCTTCCACTGGCATTAACTTAAAAGTCACCACTCAGTGATACCTTTCTCAAAAAATGAGACTCGCTAACTCACTTGTGTTCAAGCTACTTTGCAAAAATCATTTTTTTTTCCCCCCAGGAACAGGGGCTCTCCTCAAGAAGCATGTGCTCCTTAAAAATACCTCACGGCACTAACGTTCTCACTTGAAGCTTCCATTCTGTGTCATGCTTTTAATGCTGGTTCAGTTTGTGCCCACAGTCCACCTGCACAAACGTGTCAATGGCAGCTGATACACAATTCATAAACAGCCACAAAGGAGAATTGTATAAAAAGAAACTTGGGGCTTGGTTACACGTCCTAGAGCACCATTCCCAAAGATGTCAAAAGCCCCACTGTTTTGGGGCACCTGGGTGGCTCAGTCTGGCTCAGGTCATGGTCCCAGGGTCCTGGGACTAAGCCCCGCATCGGGCTCCCTGCTCAGCGGGAAGGCTGCTTCTCCCTCTCCCTCTGCCCCTGCTTATGCTTCCTCTCTCGCTGTCTCTGTCAAATAAATAAATTAAATCCTTAAAAAAAAAAAAAAGCTGAGTGCTTTATCTATTTTGTGACAGATTTGGAATTAAATGATCAGATTTCTCTAAAATAATTTCATTATAAAAGATAATGCTTAACCCCTGACAAGAGTGTCATCCTTGCCAAGTAAGCAGTTTATTCCCGCTGCTTTCCCTTCCTCACTATGTAGCAGTAACGCAATGGGACGCACCAGCTTCCTCCCCCCTCGGAGCTTCTGCACACACCATGCCCCTCCCTAGAACATTCTACACACCCTTCCTCACCTCGTGAAGTCCAATTCACCTTTCAGACCTGAATTCAAAAGCCCCTCGTGGGGGAGAGCCTTCCCACCTCGCCCTCCCATTCCCCTGCCTAGAGGAGATCCCTTGTCATGAAGGTTCTTGTAGCTGCCTGTTCTTTTCCCACAGAGCACTTACCGTAGTCTGTAGATTGGTCATCGGGCTATGTCTGTCTTCCATCCCGGACTGTAAGTCCAGTCCAGACAGAAACTATGGCTGTTGTGCTCCCACTGGATTCTCAGAGTCTAACATGGTGCCTGACACACAGCAGGCACTCAATTATTTGCTGAATGACTGTGTCCTGACACCCTGCTCTATTAAATGGGGGAGAAGATCCTGATACCCTGCTCTAGTAAATGGGGGAGAAGATCCTGACACACTGCTCTAGTAATTGGGGGAGAAGACAAAGAATCTCTTCTGAAAACTGCCGCGCCGAATGCCTCGACACTGTCCTGGTGAGTTGACTCTTCTCAGTGAACTCGGTTTGTTATGATTTATGCTCTAATTGCAGCCCTGACAAAGAACTGGTTTACCCCTAAAGACAGGAGAATATGACCAAAGGATTGGGTTTCTTGGCATACTACAGAAAACCCCACACAGCAAAACCTTAAAAAAGATAAATGCATATTTTTCCCTCATAAACAAGGGTCTATAGGAAGTTACCCAGGACCGGCGGAGTGCTCTACAGTAATAAGGACTCAGGTTCCATTTACCTGCCTACAAAATTCTCCTCAGCATTAGTTTCATGCTTCTACTTCAAGACCCATAATGGCTGCTCAAGTCTAGCCATCTCATCCAATTCCAGGCATAATGAAAAAAGAACAGATTAAAGAAGGATGATGTTTCCCCTTTCTGAATATTTCATACTTAAGTCCTTCAGCCACAATGTAGTTACACATCCATACCTAGTGGCAAGGGAAGCTAAAAAAGATAGTCCTTATTCCAGGAGAAGCATATATTACTTTTAAAGATAGGAAGACTAGATAATGGGGGACAATCAGCAGTCTCTGCCACAGATTGCAAGAATATTTAGGGACCCAGCTCACTGTTCCTGGTAACAGCAAGTGTCTCCTCAAGTGGACACTATCTAAGCAGTCAAGACTGACCAAAATGGAAAAGGAAACCTGTCTGTCCAACAACAAGTAATTTGAGCCTTGACATGAGCAAACAAATTAGTATTCATATAAGATAACCAAGTGGTCATCATCATGTGAAATCTGAAATGCTTTTCTTTCTGCTTTGACTTTGTTTTCTAACATCATAAAACTTTTGCAATATTTACACTATCCCAGAAGGCAAAGTTTCACATTTTATACACCCACCCAATTCTACCACTTACCTTCAGTGCTTTAGGAACCTGTCTTTGGAAGTTTCAAAGCTTATCTTGGATGGATTTCAGGCCCTGAACAAGAGGGGGACATGTGACCAGGTAAATACTTGTATAAAAACGAAACACGGGGGTGCCTGCGTGGCTGAGTTGGTTAAGCATCTCACTCTTGACTTCAGCTCAGGTCACGATCTCAGAGTCGTGGGACCAAGCCCCAGGTCGGGCTCCACGCTCAGCAGGGAGTCTGCTTGAGAGTCTACCTCTCCCTCTCCCCCTCCCCTCCCCCTGTGTGCACGCTCTTTCTCTCTCTGTTTCAAATAAATAAATAAATCTTTAGATCTTAAAAAAAAATGTATATTCAGTCTGATTCTTCTCAAATGAAAACTTGCAGATGAAGGACTTTTCATTTTCCTGCACATCTCTCAAACCACACTCCCTTATATGCATTTTGGGTCATATGATTTCTACTTTTCCTAAAATAGCAACGGTTGAATTGTTGGTTACAGAAGAAATATATATTCACGAGGTAGGTCACACCAGGTTGACACTTTCTTTCAAAAGAAGAGTTGCTCAGACTTCAACCACTAAGCTCCGGCCTTCCAGGCTCAAGAGGAGGAGCCAGTGCGAAGCAAGATGGGAACCCGAACACTGTCTTGCACACGGTGGTCTGCGACACTAGCGACGGTTGTCGGAAACTTAAAGGACACCTCCACAAAACTGCTGGAGATGCTACCTCGCTTCTAGTGAGTCTTCCGCGGAGGGTGACAGCGCTTTATGCCCGGTTTAAGATTTAGCATAACCCCAGGACTCCTGGAATAAGTTTTTCTGATTAACCACAGCAGCATGTGGTAATGTTTTACTGTAGATAAGAGTCATCTCAGAAAGACAGATCCAAGGGCATGGTATATTACATTATAACCATATCTCACAATTTTGTGGCCCATTCTGTACCCACCCCACCCCCCACCATCCTCTCTTAAAAGTAATGGTCTGCTCTTTGCAGTCAGGAAATTCTACAACAAGCTGAACTGTGATCAAAGGCCTCCCCACCTAGCTTTCCCCAGATTCACAGTCCATGGCTGGCAGAGACGCAGAAGCATCCTGTTGACCATGAATAAATATAATTTTTGGACTAGAGGTACATAAAATCTTATTATGCAGCCCACAGTGATCACACACTTGAAAATTATTCCTCCTTTCCAGAGCAAATTTTCTTTCTGAATCTTAGTCCTCTATCTGAAGTGTACCAAGAGATCAGGCCTGAAAAATTAAAGGGGAATTTCCCATCGCCAGAGCAGATACTCAGAAAATCCAACATCTTCAAAGAAGAAAAGGAAAAAGAACTAAATTTTTCAAAGTGTGAGGATGCTGACGGGCATTATACGCACACACAGGCACATACACATACACACACACACAGGGCTAAGTAGTCAAATAAGCATGGGAAACACTAATTTAAAAATGAAAAAGGTCCCTTTCTTGCAGACCTTCTCAGAGCCTGTGATATAGCCAATATGCATTATGGATCTACAAGAGGGGCACAGCAGACAGATTTTCTACTAGAACTCTTGTTGACCAGAGTATTTCCCACGGCAAGCACTCTGTAGAGTATACATAACAAAACGCTGGACTGGAAAGAAATACACCAAAAATAAATAGAGCTACCTCTGGGTACGGAAGTTCACAAATGAACTTCATTCTCTGTATTTCCAAATCCTCTATCATGAATTTATATTGCGTTTGTCATCTGAAGAAGTTACAGATGATAAAAGAAAAATAATATTTGGATCTATATTATTTTAATATTTTTAAGAATTAGAAGTCACTGAAGGTGAGAATTTTTTCTTTCTCATAAGAAGTAGAGGTGTTTATTGTTTTCAAAGATTTACCGCCTGCCTCCAGGGTGCCACGTTCAGATATTAATATGAGAAATAAAAAGGAAGATTTTGATGATTTACTACAAAGTGTCAGGCGCCTAGTAGAGGAAAAGAGACTCTATAGAGATTCTCACACTACTAATATATAAACTACAGCCTGCAAACATTATAAAAATACGTGTACAAAAATAGATAAATAAATAAATATGTATATCTATTTGTGCAATATTAACCCCAAGAATATAAATTCAAGCTACTGTGTTTATCCTCCTCTAATCATTTAAAAGGTCTCATTTTAGGCTTAACTTCTTGATTTTTAATAGTGCCCTATAAATAAAAACTTGCCAGGGTGCACTCTAAACAGAACTTCATCATTCATTCTTTTATCAATTTACTGAATGCCTAGTACATACCAGGAAATGTGTGATTATTCCTGGAGAATTTCATAAGAGAAGATGCTTCTCCATGACCAGTTATTTTAGTAGCTAATTATCTAAATAAATTTAATACTATCTACAAACTAATAAAGAAAACAATCAGCATAGAAACACTAAGGTTTTAACAGATCTATGTAGCCAAGATTTTATGATACGGTATGATGTGTTGCTTCGTCTTACTTGATCTCGGTTTGAAGATCATCCCACTTGGACTATCCAGAAAAGTAAAGGCGATTTCACCAGAAGGCCACAAGAGAAAACTTTTCAGGGTGCTCGATCCTCAGGCCTTGAGCATTTCCAGTTATGCCAGGTTCGTCAAAAGAAGACAGGAGGACTAAGCATCAAAGCCCGTCTTTAGCAATTCTACAAACCGCTTGCGTGCTAAGGCCTTTCTGTCCCCAGTTACAGCCACAGTGATGAGACTGGACTGGCAAGGCCATCTCTCCGGATTCTCCAGGAGCAAAAGGGCTCTTCTCCCAGCCCCGGCAGGTGCTTCTCGCCACTGAATACGCTCAGACACTTCTGGGAATGGCCCCCTTCCCTTCAGCTGGGGGTAGGTCAAGAATGGTCAACGGGTCTAATTCAGGCAGAGTTCGGAATTTGATTCACTTATCAAGAGAGGCAAAGGAAGCTTCTATTTACCTCATCATCCAAGATGAGGACAGAACATCTCCAGAGTAGTCCCCACAACTCAAAGCAAGAAACCCGGGGAAATTATGCCCGATGAAAGCCCGGGTGTCGGACTTCTCAGTCCACTAGGCTAACCACAGTCAGATGTAAGGGCCACAAATAGGTACAAGTGCCTTTGCTTCCAGGCCTAAATTCTGAGAGTAGCCAAGGAAGCAGCTAACTTATTTGCTTAGGGAAATTATATTGCCCTGCTCTAATGACAGCTCTGATTTTTTTAGCAAGTATTGGGATTTGTCAGTTTCACTGAGCAAGGGCTCCAGTGACTAAAGCAGACCCATAAAACTACATTAGAAAAGCTCTTCATTGAGAGGAAGAAATCTCCACAAATCAAACTGAAGCAAAACAAAATTAAACGAAGTCTACTGTTTTTTAGTATTTACTGCATACATATGTTCACCAAATACGCAGTATGCTTCTAGTTCACACTACTGAATTTGTCCCTGGATGTCACCGTTCCAGCCAACTGCAGCTGGGAGACTGTGGGCCTGGCTCTAAAGAACTCGTAGGCAGCCTAAAAAATAAGAAACTCAGGGCCACGGCTTTAAGACAAAAAAAAAAAAAAAAAAATCATAATTTGTTTCATAAGGAAGGGAAACTTGCGCCTGATCGTCAAGCTTTGCATTAATCGAATCAGTGTGAATGAGTTCACATTAGTTGGGCCTTCCAAAAACTAACATTGTGAAACATAAGTGAAGGCCAAGGAAACATACAAAGGAAATAGAGGAGAAATGTGTGGGCCCAAAACTAGGGAGCTAACAAATTGACAGCATAGGGGTCCCTGGCTGGCTCAGTCCATATAGATCATGCAACTCTTGACCTCGAGGTTGTAAATGTGAGCCCCATGTTGGGTGTAGAGATTACTTAAAAATAAAATCTTTTGGGGGCACCTGGGTGGCTCAGTGGGTTAAAGCCTCTGCCTTCGGCTTAGGTCATGATCCCAGGGTCCTGGGATCGAGCCCCATATCGGGCTCTCTGCTCAGCAGGGAGCCTGCTTTCTCCTCTTTCTCTCTCTGCCTGCCTCTCTGCCTACTTTTGATCTCTGTCTGTCAAATAAATAAATAAAATATTTTAAAAAATAATAATAAAATAAATTTTAAAAAAATAAAATCTTTTTTTTTTTTAAATTGGCAGGGCACCTGGGTGGCTCCATCAGTTAAGTGTCTGCCTTCAACCAGGCCATGATCCTGGGGTCCTAGGATCAAGTCCCGCATTAGGCTCCCTGCTCCTCGGGAGTCTGCTTCTCCCTCTGCCCCGCCGCATCCCTCACCCCACGCCCCCTCGCTCTCACGCACTCTAGCGCTCTCTCTCTCTCTCTCTCTCATGCACACAAGTGTGTGCACATGCAAAGTCAAAAATAAAATCTTAAAAATAAATAAGTAAAAACTGAAGGCATTACTAATAAGCACAGAACTACTGTTATGTCCCCCATGAACACAGACATGGAAGGACCTAGGTATGAAAGTTAGCAGTCATCACCATCACAGTCCAAGGCAGAAATGCCAAGACAGCCAGATGCTCCCCCACGCGGAAGTACACCTCAAAAGCACAAAGAAATTCAAAACAACTCAGGTGGCTAAAAATGACAAAGGAAGCAGCTGCTGTTACATTTTCCAGTTTCCTAACAGCTCCTGTCAGCAGTCACAGAAAAAGAATCACTTTTTAAAAGGTTGGACAAGACTCTCTTAAGCAACTACCCACGGTGAGATGGGAAAACAGAGAGAAATCTCGGGCTCACAGAATACAATGTGTTAGAGGAAAATCGCGTCCCACTCTCCTACCATCTAGGATGTAAGAAGGATGCTTCCCTCTCGGGACTGGCGACTGCCTGAGCGGCAGGCGATAACTCTTCTGCATTCTCCTGTCTTTCTGAAGGATTTAGAATGTCAATTTGTAATATTTTTTGCTAGGAACCATTTCTGTTCATTGTCACCAAGCAAAGGTAAGGACAGAGTTGGGACAGAACACCACGTGTGCCCTACAGAGTGAAACGGGTGCTGGAGAGACAGGGAAATGGAAGACGGGGAAAATCACATTTACAAAAACGATCTGTTGTTCACTTCCCACCCTCAACAAATCTAACTACTGCCGTGCTTTGATCTGATGATTTTTTAAAGGACAGCCACCTGCGCGTCTCAAGCAGGGATGCTAGTCGCCTCTTCAGCAAGCCCCCGGCTCCATCAAGATGACCCACCACTCCATTTGTGGTAGAAATTCGTGGGTAAGTGTGGCTCTGTGAGTGGCCAATCCCGAGGGTTGACACACGCTGCTTGTGTTAAGAAAATATATGAAAATTTCAATGGATGATGTATAGGAACTCAAGGGTGCTCATTTACCTTATAAAATAAAAGGGCCATTTGCTATAGTTTTTATCAGGTCAAGGGGATGGTGGGGAGGAGGGTTACTTGACAGCAAAGCTGTTTTTAGGTTATTTTTCCTAACAGTGGTAGAAACTGCCAGACAGCCACAGGAGAGTCACCCCGAGGCTGCAACGCCTTTGCTCAGGTCAGCAGGCGGCTGGCACCGTCCTGGCTCCCCTCATGCCACAGCACCGGATGGAATATCTTTGTAGTCCAGGAAAATTAAAAGGACAGGAAAGTGAAGAGAGACAAAGCAAATCAAAGTTGTTCCTAAATTCCTCCAGGAACATTTTAAAAACAAAGAAGGCAAGTGAAAATCATATACATTCCCTATTACAGATACGGTGCTCAGATATCCCGCAACCGCTTCCCTTGCTGAAATGAAAGTAGGAAACCGATAAGGAAAAAAGCAGGGGCAGGGAAGGGGGAGTATTTTGGATCCCCCTGCCCCCAGTGTTCCAGTCATAATGTTCCGTTCCGTCCCCAAACCATAAAATGACTTCAGGAACGTGGGCATGATACGTCCACATGAGCCCCGGAAGGCCAAGCTTTGAGGAAGGAACAGGAGGAGACGGGGCTCCAGGTTACGAGTCCAGCTCTAATCCCACGAATAAGTAGGCTCTGCCACGCATAACCCCTAGATTTGCAAACAATTCTGCCCAGACATCCCTGCAAAGCGGGCTTCAATTCCCAGGCCCCGGCTTATCCGGCCACAGTCTCCCCAGCCACCAGCCTCTGCAGCCCTCTCCTGCTATAGCCACGTCCCTCTTGTGTCTCTGCCAGATCGGCTTCCTGACAGCCACATGTTCTACAGCTCAAACACCTACAGCGTTCGCTGGTTTGCTTCGTCCTCACTGCAATGCTATGGCATTGTCATTCTTCCCATTTCACAGATGCAGAAGCTGAGGCACAGTGTGGTCAGGTGATTTACCCAACAGTATACAGCTAGGAAGTAGCAGGGCCAGAATTGGAAACTAGGCGGTCCAATTCCAAACCCAATGCTTGCAATCCCCATGTTTTACATCAACAGAATGAAATCCGAACTCTCCAGCCCAGCCATCCAGTACCTCTACATCTTTTCGGTCTACTTTCCCTCCATTCCTCTCCGCTCCCTCCTCACTACCTGGCACTGTGCCACTCACAATGCAATCCCTGCAACGAAGACGTGTTGACTGAATGAGCGTCCAAGCTAATGAAGGAACAGTCCGTTTTTATTCCATTCAGGAATGGTCCTTATTTTCAGTGCTTTTGGGGAAAAAATGGTTTCAGCTTAGGAAGTCTACTCTCTGAACATGACACCAGGGAACAAAGAAATCACACAAGAATTTGTTAGGTTAATTATTCATCTCCTTACTGTCAGCAAGGGCTTCCAAGGCCCTAACATATCTGCCTCCCAGATGTGTTACAATCACATGGCCAGGGGCAGGGGCAGGGGCAGGGGTAGGGGGT
Organism: Neogale vison; assembly: GCF_020171115.1. NCBI lineage: Eukaryota > Metazoa > Chordata > Mammalia > Carnivora > Mustelidae > Neogale > Neogale vison. The sequence continues at coordinate 9,532,239 of NC_058093.1, forward strand.
GTCGAAATATGGCTCCCCAATCCAGGAAACAAATTCCTTACAACATGGCATTTTGTCCCTTGAAAGAAAATTTGGCAAACCTATCACCGGGCAATCATCTTGGCAGAGGTCCTGGGTACCTAGAGCAGAATCAATTTCTTTATATAAACTAGATTTTGTCTGATGGCAACAAGTGGGATAAAGTAAGAACCCAAGCTTAAGTAACATAGTGCTTTATAGAGCACACATCACTTACACATGAGCCCCGACCTAACCCCCCCAGCAGCGTTCCTAGGTCTTATTAGTAGCTCCGTTTGGCTATGAGGGAACTGACATGCAAAGGTGATGAGTAACTTACCTAAAACCGCCACGTAACAGAGTGAAGACGAGTCTGCTCTCCTCAGGTCCAACCCAAGGGTCCCAGCTGTGAGAACAATCATTTTCTCACAGACTTTCGCCCCACAAACACACAGCCTCTTCCACGGTAAAGAAAGTTCTGCCCTACTCAAACCAAGAGTGTCCGCTGAAGAATGGAAGTGACCAAGGAGAACTGAAAAGCCGCCAGCCCCAGGGCCCTCTGTGGAGGTTTCTGTGGGCTGCAGACATTCGCTCTGTCAACTGTGCACAATAAGAAATGGTTCTGGACAGGGCCCTTCCCTCCTTATCATCCTCCTTCCCACTTCCCCACTCCCCAAACACCGGAACAACCCCAAAGTAGAGGAGGAAGAAGTATATATCCCGGCTTCCTACCCAGTGTTGCTGCAGGGACAGAGAGCAGAGCCTAATTACCTTTAATCCTGAGGGGACTGTGTCAACTTGTAGGGTGTTTTTGGGGTGTGATTAACATTTAAATGGGTGAATTTGGGGTTAAACAGTGTCCTCCAAAGCTTCGGTGGGCCTCATGCAATCAGCCGGAAGCCCTAAATAGAACAAAAAGACCAGCAGCCTCCTGGAGCAAGGAAGAATTCTCCAGCAGACTCCCCTGGGACTGGACCTAACACCCATTCCAGTGAGAGCTGCACCAGCTTTCCTGGGCCTCTAGCCTGTCAGCCCACACTACAGATTTTGGACTTCCCAGGTTCCACAATCATGTGAACCAGTTCTGCATAATAATTATTATATGTGTATGCATATGTGTAGATATATACACACATATATGTACATCACACACAAACATATATACGTAACCTCCCACTGGTTTTGTTTCTCTGGGAACCCTAACACAAGGACCATTCTGCAACGGCAGAATCATGTGGGAGCAAATCTTTCCTACAACAGAAGAATGATCTCCGGGGAGACGAGAAGGAGGGACTCAAAGCAGAGGTAACATGTGGTGTCCAGGAAGAGTAATGAAGTCCATGGACTTTGGGGAATGATGGCAGGGCTGCTGCTTTGAGTAAAAATTCTGCTTAGGGAGAACTAACATTTTTAGCTATATGGAGAGGAAGAATTTATTATTCTTGAAAATTCTGTGATATGTGAGAAAAATGTGGTTCAGAGCTTGCTTTGGTTATGAAAATCCCACTAGAAAACACATTTGACAAGTACTTTCTGTCAATGTAACCTTCTGGAAATAGGACAAGACCCACATCACCAAAGAGCAAGAACTTCCCAATTTTGCTGTTCGTGCGGGAGAATGTGGAGGCCACCAGTGCGCTGTCTTGAGACGGCACTCGAGGGAGGCGCAAGTCTTTATGACAGTGCAAAGGAAAAATACAACTTCCTATTTATTTCAGATATGTAATTTCAGCAAACACATCCACTAAAACACATAATCTCTTCATCAGCTGCACTAAAGTTTATTTTTAAACAGATATTCAAAATATTTGAGCCATAATCCTACCACAGCTGCAGCCAGACCAACAATTGTCAAGTTACGGATTTATACCCACTCTCACCAAAATGCCTACATGGCCACAATACTTATTTGGGGCATATTTTTCACGCTGATAATGACAAGCATACAGGTCCATCTATATTTCACTGTTATGATCAAAGTTCTCAAAAAAAGTGTCTAGGCTCAAAATATACAAGACAGTTATTAACTAAGGTTAAATTTGGAAGTATTATTTCTATAATACATCAAAGGTGAAAGATTCCTAGAGCACTGACTTATTCCAGAAATTTTAATCAACTCATGAAAAACAGCCACTTCTTTTGGAGCACCTGGGTGGCTCAGTGAGTTAAGCCTCTGCCTTTGGCTCAGGTCATGATCTCAGGGTCCTGGGATCGAGCCCCACATTGGGCTCTCTGCTTGGAGGGGAGCCTGCTTCCCCTCATCTGCCTACTAGTGATCTCTTTCTGTCGAAAAAATAAATAAAATCTTAAAGAAAAAAGGAAAAAAGTATCTTTTGAGGACATTATTTTAAAATTAGTACATCAGACAATGACAATCAACTTTAGCTCATCAATCAGTTTGGACATTTTCAGCTGCAAAGAGCAGAACAGACCATTAAAATTTGCCTAAGCAATTTGGACAATTTCTCTCCTACAATCCCTTGAGGTAGGTCATTCCGGGCTGACTGGTTCAGCAACCAGGTAGCTCAGTGTCTCCGTGAAGTCATCTCATAACCAGGCTCCTTCCGTCTTTTTGCTCGGGCATCCTTGGCTACTGGCGGCCACCCCCTTAGGACTGCAAAATGGTTGCCACAGTTCTAAAGAAGGTATCATCACGCAACAGTGTCCAAAGCAGGAAAGGTAGAGCAACGAGAGGTGAGATGTACATATATCTCTGTACCTCTCTTTTCTTTATAAAGGAGGAATATCTTTCCCAGAATCCCTTGGCTGACTTCCCATTAGCCATATGCACCAGAACAAAGTCTCGTGGCCACTTCTAAGCCAATCTGTGCCAGATGGGAATAAGATCGCCATGATTAGCAAAGAAGTCTTCATTCACCCTCCAAGGCGGAACGCAGGGCCGTTGGACGCCTGAACGAAACCGGATTCTGTTAAGAAGGAAGATAGCAGGGTGGGCAATCAGGAGTGCCTCCCGAGTGTGGAGAAAGAATATAGCTTATTGTGAGTACATTTAGTACCAGGCACCTCATTATCCACTTTTTTTTTTTAATGTATTTATTTGACAGAGAGAGAGATCACAAGTAGGCAGAGAGGCAGGCAGAGAGAGAGAGAAGGAAGCAGGCTCCCCTCTGAGCAGAGAGCCCGATGTAGGGCTCGATCCCAGGATCCCGAGATCATGACCTGAGCTGAAGGCAGAGGCTTAAACCACTGAGCCACCCAGGCGCCCCTCATTATCCACTTTTTTAAAACAAATTTTTATTTGACCATAGTTGGTGCATGATGTTAGTTCAGGGTGTGCGACACACCGACTTGACAATTTTAAATATTATGCTATGCTCACCACAAGCGTAGCTACATGCGTCACCACACGCTACTACAGTATCACTGACTGTATTCCTTATACCGTGCATTTCCTTGACTTCTTCCCTCCGTACCTGGAAGCCTGCATCTCCCAGTCCCCCCCACCCATTTTCCGCCCTGGCAACCATCAGTTTGTTTTCTGGGTTTTCCAGTCTGATTCTTCTTTTTGTTTGTTTATTCATTTGGGTGTTTTCTTAGATTCTACTTATGAGTGAAATCACATGGTATTGGTATTTTGCAGTCTGGTTTATCATAATACTTTTTAGGTCCATCAATACTGTTGCAACTGGCATGACCTCATCCCTTTTTATGGCTGCATGATATTTCATTTTACACACACACACCCCAATCTTCCTTATCGATTTCATCTATCAATGGGCTCTTAGATGGCTTCCATATTGTAAATAATGTTGCCATAAATAAAGGGGTGTATATATCCTTTCAAATTTGTGTTTTCAATTTCTTTGGGTAAATAAATGGAATTATTGGGTCCCATGACATTTCTAAGTTTTTGAGGGAACCCCCCCATACTGTTTCCCACGTGCATTATTATCTCCATTTTGCAGATGAGGAAACCTAAAGCCAGAGTGGTCATACAGTCTCTAATCCAGACACTCTGATGCCAAAGTCAGCAAAGACTTGTCTTGGATAGCTACAAAAATTTAAAAGCAGAAAAGACAAATAGGTGCCTAGAAAATTCATTTTGGGAGGTAAGCTAGTAAAAGGAGAAAAGTTGTAAAGCCCTTCATATTTTAAATGAAAAACGTTTTATTTCACTCATCTCAGCATTATGCTAAAGAGGAAGGAAAATTAATTCATGTATAACAATCTTTATAATGCTCCTTTTAAAATATCTTCTATTTATCACTAAAATGTTGTTTAACATTTTAAAATTCACATATATTGGGGTGCCTGGGCGGCTCAGTCATTAAGTGTCTGTCTTCGGCTCAGGTCATGATCTCAGGACCCTGGGATCCAGCCCCATGTCAGGCTCCCTGCTCAGTGGGAAGCCTGCTTCTCCCTCTCACTCCCCCTGATTGTGCTCCCTCTTTCCACTGCCTCTGTCAAACAAAAAAAGTAAAAATAAAAATAAAAACTTTAAAATAAATTGAAAACTAATTCACATATATTTCCAAAACCATAATAAAAAATTCGTTATTTCTTAATGACCTTTCCAGATATTTCATTATAAGTGTATGCATTTCACTATGCTTTCTCTCAAACCTTTTAGTTTCCATACGCTTCCTGACTATCAACTAGGATAGCTAAGAGATATTCCAGTTTTATTTTATTGTCAGCCATCTACATTCTTTCTAATTTTCAGAAAGAATGATCAGAAATAACAACATGATATATGTCTTTTTTTCTTATAGCTTTTTTTTTCTTTAGTATAAATTCCAAGAAGCCGGGTGACTGAGTCAATGGGTCCGATTTTCTGCATTCACTACCAATGTGCTTTCGAAAAAACCAAGCTAATAACACTGCTGCCAGAAATGTAAGAATGTACCCATTTTCTGAGGTCGTAACAGCTTTGGTTTGCTTATATTTATATTAATTTGATAGCCATAAAATGGTTTCTCATTATTTTTTTTGACCTTCATTTCTTTGATTTGGAGCAAAGCGTTCCTCTACTGGCATGTTTGCAAGTATTTCCTCCTGTGAAAAATCTGTTCCTATTCTTTGCCCATTAATCTTTCTGGGTCTTAGTGCTGTTGTGATTCACATATTTCAAAACAAAGTTGGCTTAATTTCGTTTTTGCAAACTGCATACCGACTAACTGGCTGGTTGGTCTAGACTTACCGTGGGGCGGGCCCGAATTCCAGCCCATTTCCCAAACCTCCTAGATTTCAACAACTGGGGCATAAATGTCAACCTTAGCTATAAAAAATGTGAACAAGAATGCTTCTACTGCTTAATTTTTCTCCTCAAAATACACATTCAGATCCCTATACTCAACATTCTAAGAGTAATGTTAACATTTATACATTGGTCCTTGTTTTCATAGTCAGCTACACTCTGAAGGCAAAGGATTATTCTTTCGGTAAAGGGATAATAGCTGTTATAAGATTTCTTTTGTGTTTTTATCCTGAAATTGCTAGGTAGATATAAAATCAGAGGGGAAATAATAATATCTTCAGAATTTGTTTTCCTTAAGTAGAAGGGGGAAAAAAGCTCCTCCAAACAACATGTGCAATAAAACTCTTCAATCTTTCAGCAAAAAAGAAAAGGCATAACGCACCTAGTTATACAATGTTATGCTTTTTCTAGATTCTGCCACTCTGCCTCTCATCTCCTCTATTCTCCAAACAAGTTTGGTAACAAACCAGAATCCCTAAGAGGGCCTTTTAAAAATAGAGATTCCTTCCCCTGCTCTCACCCCATGTCTAACAAATCAAAATCTTTGAGGTTATAGCCTGATATCTATACTTTTAAAATATTCCCCAAGTTTTCAAGTAATTCAGGTCCAAAATTCTCATTTTAAATCTTGGGGCTTCTGGGTAGCTCAGTCAGTTAAGCATCTGCCTTTAGCTCAGGTCCCGATCCCAGGGTCCTGGGATCGACACCTCCCCCCAACAATGGTTCCCTACTCAGCAGGGGAGCCTGCTTCTCCCTCTCCCTCCCCCCACTTGTGCTCTCTCTCAAATAAAAAAAATAAAATCTTAAAAAAAATTTAAAAATAAAATATTTTTAAAATAAACTAAATCTTAACAAGAAGCTTAAGGTTTTGTATTGATTTTTAAACCCTGCTAAGCAAAAGATTTGTATTTACTTCTGTCGTGCTTTGAAAAGAGCTCCTGGAAGACCATTTGCACTCTCACTGAATCTTTTACCTAAGAAAGAACAGAAGCCACAGACAAACATTTTTTACTTTTAGCTCTTTGCTAAAAAGACTGGTCAGGTCAGATAGGACCATAGGCATCCAGGATCAAGGCCACATCTCTCATTTATCCTCAGGGTGCTCCCTGAAGGGAAGGGTTCAGGACTCCTTACCCCTATGACAAAGAGGTTTTTTGTATTGTTGTTGTTCCCTTGCTTAGAAATGACCAAAAGCCCTTGTTTGAGGGTGGTGTCACCATGAGTAATTTCATTTTTTCATTTTTTCCTTAATGTTTTAGAGAAGTTATTTTTATCCTTCAGGAAAAATAGAAAGGGGGTTCTCAAATGCCCAGGTAGCATTCCCAATTTATCCACTGGTGGCTTTTAGATTCTCTTCACTGTCAGGCTTCATTAGAATCTTATTCTAAGATGCCAATAAGCACAACGGATCGTTTATTAATGTACCCAATAATGTCGAGATAAACATTATTCTATTACTATATATTATCTATTATCTACACACACATCCACACACACACTCTACATATGTCAATAGACATAGTGAGTAGTTTAATGTCTTCAATAATGTTAATTTCTGCATTATTCTATGAATATGAGCTATTCTGTACACCTATCTATTCCATAAATGTGTGTAATACAGACCTAAATAGACAGTTGGATAAAGTTGAAAATCAGAAGGCTGTTAGCATAGAAGCCCCTACAAATCAATTCTTTACTGACTCTCCAGGTATTTCCATGTGGGTATTTAAATCACAGGAAAGCACTTCAGCTGTGACCTCAACTGGGCGGGGGATGGAGGGACGAGCAGGTCCTGTGGTTAGAGTTTTCTCTTCTTTCCATAGCCCAGAAAAAAAAAGTCACGCTGTGTGAAGTGGGCTCTGAGCAGACTTGGGTGCCTCTGTGTGGTCTCACAGTCACCGAGAACAAGAGTTAACTGCTAGGAAGCAGAGGCTGGCCTCCAGAACTGGCTAAATCTCTTTATCCGACCTTATTCAGAAACAACACCGATAATCAGCCCAGGGTTCCTTGAAATAGTACATTAATGTTTCTTAGCTCAGCCACCCCCAGGGGGAGTATCCCATGTCCAGCTCTATAACACGCAGGCAGTGAAACTTCCGGCCTCGTTGAAAGCACCCAGTATCTCGGTGCAGAGTTTCATACTAACCTTCCAACTCCCGCCTGTAATTGGCCAGAAATGTCGGTGCCTCCTACACGACCCCACCAGAGCATCCTAACAGCAGAGGAGTATATCCCCGAATACAAAATTCAATTCTTTCCCCTCCTGGTTATCTTCAAAACTCTTGCGTATATTTCACTTTGGTTCCTGTTATATTTATGCATTTGCTTTGATATCAAAACAATGTTTCTCCTAAAACTATAGGACAAGTGGATACTCCAGGAGGAGGTACTAAGTATATTTTAGTATTTCATGTACCCAGTGGGGTGCACAGCTATCAGACTGTCTGCCTTACTCAAAGCCTTTCCCAACTACAAAATACACCCACAAAGCAAGTTCCTAAGAGATGTTTGTGTCCTGTTCTGTCCCCAGGTCCTCACCGTAGGTGGCTGAACCAGGGAAAGCCCTGGCTGACTCAGGGGGACCAAAGAGAGTCTCTCACCAGGGAACGTGGGAGATGGAGAGTGAAATGTAATCTCTCCCTCTGCGTAGACCGATGGCCTTGTGTTCCACGACCTATGTGGTCCAAGAAGTCAAGAAAGGTGGCCTTCACAAAAGGAAGACGTCTGGTCTGGAGGCCATCCTGCCCGGGGGGGTTCCATCAGTTTGGAAGCTGTCCACGCAGGCATACCACAGAGAACTCCAACTCAAAAAACATGAGCTAAATGAGGAAAAGGCACAAGACAGCAACCCAGGGTCACATTCATCGTAAGGTGCGTCACTTCTGCTGGGGGTAACAACCTTGCCCCTAAGAACTCTGAGATTTATTGAAAAAAAAAAAAAAAAGACATGTGGGACAGCAAGATCTACCAACCAACCACACAGGCTCTTCCTTGCATATAAACTAAGTATTACTTCTTACAAGAAGGAACCATTCTAACGTACTTTCCCTTCAACGGTCAGTCTTTGAATTGAGAATCTATAAATTATAAGTGATGACTCTCCCACCCCCCGCCACCCATCTTCAATAGTGTCATGAACTCCCCTTTCCTCAGGTTGTCACATGCTTCGCTGTTGTCACCGCTGCCCGTGGGGAGGGAGGATGTCAGCCCTCTGAGCCGTCCCAGGTGGCTGCCCCACCACGGGCAACTCCACATCGACCAGGACAGGAAAGCCAGAGAAAGTCATGCTGGAAGGCTGGCAAAGGGTAACAACGCATCTCTAGTTGCATCATGGAAGCCAGTGTGGGTCTCTGCACTTACAGTAAGGATTTCCACCACGGAAGGACATGTTCGATCATGCATCTGTGCTACACATAGCACGAGATCTTTTAAAAGGGTAATTGTAAGTGCAGTTTAACAGTAAAAAGGAATCTTGATCTATCTGATCTAAATCTAGAAAAATGAGGGGATTCATATAAAATTCTGAATTTTTATTTTTTTATGGAAGCTGTCTTTTGTATATGAGCTTTGAAGGAAAATGTATGGATAGCCTATAATTTGAACCCATTTTCAAAGCTAAGATGTTACATTGCTGAACTCAACACCATTTTCACTTACTGCTCTGGAAGGCAGCAAATAAGACAAATGGGGAAAGACATGTAAAAAGGGAGCCATTTCAGAGGCAGAATGAGTTTCTAGCAAATGTCCAACAACAGACCAGGCTGGCTTCTGAATCGCTAGATGTGTGAACTTGAAAACAGTCAGGGCTAGACCCCCAACTGTCAGGGGCCATAGTAAGAAAGATTCCTGCCTTTCTATTATGTGTCTTTGACCCTGTGCCTTTAAAACATTTTTTTTGTCTTAAAATTTTTTTATTAACATATAATGTATTGTTTGTTTCAGGGGTACAGGTCTGTGAATCATCAGTCTTACACAATTCACAGCACCCACCATAGCACATACACTCCCCAGTGTCCATCACCAGCCACCCCATCCTTCCTACCCCTCTCCCCTCCAGCAACCCTCAGTTTGTTTCCTGAGATTAAGAGTCTCTTATGTTTATCTTCCTCTCTGGTTTCATCTTGTTTCATTTTTCCCTCTTTTTCCCTATGATCCTCTGTCTTCTTTCTCAAATTCCTCATATCAGTGAGATCATATGATAATTGTCTTTCTCTGGTTGACTTATTTCACTTAGCATAATACCCTCTAGTTCCATCCACATCTTTGCAAATGGCAAGATTTCATTTCTTTTGATGGCTGCATAGTATTCCAATATATATATATATATATATATACACCACATCTTCTTTATCCATTCATCTGCTGATGGACACCTAGGCTCTCTCCACAGTTTGGCTATTGTGGACATTGCTGCTATAAACATTCGGGTACACATGCCCCTTTGGATCACTACATTGGTATCTTTAGGGTAAACACCCAGTAGTGCAATTACTGGGTCATAGGGTAGCTCTACTTTCAACTTTTTAAGGAACCTCCATACTGTTTTCCAGAGTGGCTGCACCATCTTGCATAAAATGGCACGTTTTATGTAAGTATATTTTACCACAATAAAAAAAGATTTGTGCCAAAAATAAGATTTTAAAGTACTCAAAAAAGAGATGGGAAATGGAACTGAAGGAAATCTTGACTGTTCCCAAAAATTTATAATAATTAGTAAAAAAGCAGATGAGTATGTTGATTCTAAGTTTTATCAAGTAAGAAAAAAAAAATCTCTGTGTGCCTTTAATTTGTTTTTTTAAAGAATCCTTCTTAACATTATTGTCAAACCATACCGAATAGGCAAATATCCAGCTTTCCTAGGTGGATATTCACATCTAGCCAGCTGACTTCCTTTGCAAAATGACCTAAAAGGAGCTAATCACTTTGACTTAAAGAAAAGTCACAGTTAGGGTAGCCACCTCCAAGGAATCCTGGAATCTGCTCGAACTCAGCTACCTGCATGTTAAACTCCAAACCTGGGCCAACAATGTGCTTTCTTCTTAGAGGCTGAATTTGTATTTCTGTCTAATCCTCTGTTGTCAATAAACCTGGGTTGCTGCTTTTAGAAGTTTGGAGAATCTACTGAGTTCTCTCTTTTCTTAACTCCTGAGGCATCCAGGCATGAATCTAGTTTTTTTCTTTCTTCCTTCCTTTGGACAGACTGTCTTTAATCTGTGACCTGTGAGGAGGTTGAAGCCACTCACGGCACAGCTTACTATTTATTGGGGATTCATGAAACCCTGGGCCTCGGGTCACGTGTCTGGCCCCAGTTTCATTGGAGGGACTTGCTTAATCAAGCTTCATGACTTCCCTTATGTATAGTGGACCCTTACACCTGCTTCTTCTCCTGGCCACTTTCTGAAATACACAGGTCTTTGTTGTTGTTGTTGTTGTTATTTTTCAATTTTATTTTATTTTACTTACATTCAGTTAATTAACATATAGCATTTTTAATCTTCAAATAGATACATGATGTCTTCTCCAGTAAGGATCTTAAACAGTATTTTTTTTTTAAACTTGAGCCTGAAAACAGATATTTAACTTTAGGATAGGATATTCCTCTTCCCCAGGTTGATTTATTTCCTGATATACTGACTGTATCACTATATGCACTTTGGTTTTGTTACTTTGATGTAGATATTTGTGTTCAAATTTCCTGAATGGCTTAATGGGTTATGTCTAAATCCTGATTTCCACCATAAATTTCTAAACTCCTATAAATAATCTCTCTTCACCTTCTCCATCTAAGCTAATCCAATCCTCCTTAGGCTGCCTGAGAAAATTTCACTTTCAAATCTTTTCCTTTTTCTTTGCTAAACTATCCTCCATAGTTATTAATTCAACAGGTTACAAGCATATGCCGCAGGCCCCTTTGTGCTAGGATTTGACCTTGGTGCTCTGAGACTCCTCAATGTCATGAGGAAAGACTCACCATAGGTGAAGCCTGGCTTCTCTGGGTTCTTAATTTATCTAAGATCTTGAAGTATCTCCTGGGATTTGTAACTACCCTTTGCTCATCTATAAACAGAGGGTCACTTGCTATAATTAATGAATTATAAATAATGTGGTACAATAAAGAGAAGAGGCCATCCTATCCTGCCTTATTTGACCTTGAGCAAAAATGCTCATCTCAGTGGCCTCGTCTCAAAAATGGTCATGACACCTTTTCTGGAAGCAAAGACTTGAACCAAACAATTTTTTTAATTGAAATCCAAACAAGGATTTCTTGATAAAAACAACAACAGCAACAACCAAAGACAATCTTTTCTAAAAACTTTCACCCTAAGTCTCCATGCCAAAGGTAAAGCTTTGATGACAGGCAACACCTGTCTCTTCCTTCACAGCCATCAGTACTGTTGAGTTTCCTGAAGAAAGTTTCAGGTTGAGTGACAACAAGGCACCCTAGGGATTCCAAGACTTTTCGTTGCCAAACAAAGAACCAGAACAATACTGGAGATACCACTAAACAAACAAAAATACTGCCTCGTACTGAATGAGAGACAGGAACTCCTAACTCTTCAGAGATGGCCAGAAGAGAGCACCTGCAGGTCTAGTGCACCATTTGAGGAAAAGAGGATCTGAAAAGGCTCAAATGTCAGAATTGCTTTTGCCATGTTTGATGGAATAAGAGAAAAACTTAGGGCAAGATGCAAGCACACTACAATTAGATGCCTCAACCAAAATGTATGGTGGGCCCTAGGCTTTATAACAAGAATCTGAGTATCAGTGGCAGCTCACTTCCTACCAACCAGAACAAGATCATCACATACTTTGAAACAAACAAAGCTTCCTGGCCATACAGTAGTTCCCTCTGATGGAGTGCTCTGGGAAGAGAGCAGTAAACAAAATCCAGACGGGAAGTAGTCAGAAAGAATAAATGGCAGAGCTTTCTGGCACTATCTCCTTGGAGAGACACAAGAGACACTGCTCTATTTTAATAAAATTATTTTAGAACACAGACCCTAAAATTACTTATTAATACAGTTACTCACAGGGGGTAGGAGTAGTTCTAAATGAGTTTGTAACACTTGGCTCCATTCCTAGAATCAACATCATAAAGTCAACCCTAATTAGCAAGCACTGACAACTCGAGGGTCAAATTCCCATCCAGAATGACATATTTTGACCTACTCCCTGGAGGCTGCCGTTTCTGAAGCCTTTTCAACTTTCCACACATATGGACTTGGGCTTATAGAAATCCTACATGAACATTCCAACTTGCCAAAATGGGTCCCTTCTTCCCACAAAAGAATATCTAGAAGAGTGTACAATCACTTTTAACTGAAAATGACAATACATTTAAAATGAACTTCCCTTACACGGCATCTGAGCAACACACAAGGTAACACATATCCACTGCATGATATGCTCTCGTGCTGCTTGTGAATTACAATTACACCTCTTTACTAGTCTCAAGTCTGAATTTTCCCAGAAGCCATAGTGATAGAGCAACAGTGAGGAAATACTCCTGCTACTATTCTTGTGTGGCAGAGGCTCCCAGTTTACTCCCCAATGCCCATTCCCTCAATGGAAATAGAAGGCTTGGCTGGGCACATGGCTGCCTACCTAAAGACTACATTTCCCAGCTTCCCCTGTGGGTAAGTTGTCATGTGACTGATTCTGGGCAATGGATATGAGCCACATGATATTTGCAACTTCTAGGTCATGCTTTCAAAAGGAAAGGAAGCTGCCTTCCCCTTTCTACTAACTCCCTTTTGCCACAGTGACAGAAAGTGGAGCAACCATCTTAGCTGGAAGATGGAAGATGTGTGGTAGCGATGACATAGTAATAAGGGAGAATGAAACTTTATCCCCAGCATCATGGAGCCATCTTCTCAGTCTTGGTCTGCTTCTGCTCAGACAGGTATAGATGAGAATAAAATAAACTTCTGTGTTGTTGTTTTGACCCGACCAGAATCCTAACTAGTACATCTCTTGAAGCACTCTGAATTCAACAACTATCTTTTGATATCTCTTCCTTAAACAGAAAGTGCCCTGGATTTCTTGAAGGAAATTTGCCACCGTGTTTTTTGCATCCATTGTCAGTGTTTGATGTTAAAACCAATCTTCTTGTGTTATCAGTATCAATTTTCACAATCCCCCAAATCAAGAGGTACAATAAGTAACCCAAAATAAGAAGTGCCTTTCCTACCCTTCAGCTGGGGATCTCACAGAATAAAGTCTTTTCTGCAGGCCTAGCATCTGTCTCATCTAGCAAAGATCTCACCTTGCCCTCCTTGTGCCTCCATCAAAAGGCAGGACATATCTGGGCAGTGGAAAAGTTCACATCATCTATAAAGTGGGAACCTTGTCTTAACCTTTTGCAGACCCTGAGGGTGAAGAGAAAAACCACATGTTTATAGCTCAGGAAACCAAAATCCATAACTACAGGTAACTGGACAAAGTATTTAGGATTAAGTTGCCAGGTCAGAGTTCACAGATTCTTTTTATAAAAATTACATTATAATGTATCAATGTGGGGACATTTGGCTGGCTCAGTCAGGAGAGCATGAAACTCCTGATCTCAGGGTCATGAGTTCAAATCCCATGTTGGGTAGATAGAGTAAATAAATAAAACTTCAAAAAAATAATAATAATGTGTCAGTGTGGATTCATCAATGGTAACAAACGTAGGACTATACCGGGGACATTGGGGATGCTGATAACAGGGGAGGCTGTGCCCATGCAGGGACAGGTATTGCATGGAAAATCTCTACCTTTCTCTCAATTTTTGCTGTGAACCTACAACTGCTCTTTAAAAAAGAATATCTACTCATTTATTTATTTATTTATTTAGATTTTATTTATTTACTTATTTATTTGAGAGAAAGACAGAGACAGCACAAGCGGGGGTAGGGACAGGAGGAGAGAGGGAAGCACACTCCCTGCTGAGTGCCGTGTACCAACCAGGGCTTGATCCCAGGACCCTGGAATCATGACCTGAGCCAAAGTCAGAGGCTTAACCAACAGAGCCACCCAGGTGTGTCCGCTAAAAAAGAAAGTCTTTTTAAAAATAGAATTACACAATCTGCTTTAGAAGACATGAAACCTTCTCACTTTTTTTTTCTTTTTTTTTTTCAATTTATTTATTTTCAGAAAAACATTATTCATTATTTTTTCACCACACCCAGTGCTCCATGCAAGCTGTGCCCTCTATAATACCCACCACCTGGTACCCCAACCTCCCACCCCTCCCCCGCCACATCAAACCCCTCAGATTGTTTTTCAGAGTCCATAGTCTCTCATGGTTCACCTCCCCTTCCAATTTACCCAAATTCCCTACTCCTCTCTAACGCCCCTTGTCCTTCTCACTTTTTTAATAGTCATTACCACTTACAGAAGGAAAATGATGCCTGGCCGGATGACAAAAGTGGTGAAAGAGTCAGGAGCCAAAAACACTGAGAAGACCCAGTGAGCCTCCCACAGAGCAGAGTCCTCATCCAGCAGCTCCGGCCCGTATCAGCCTGAGCCTCGCTCTAGCCAAAACCCCAAATAAGAGTAAACACACCATTAACCCGTTCCACACGCTGGTACTTTCTCCTTACGTTAGTCACAGAAACACTAATGCGCGTCCTTAAGTAAAGCTTTTTTAAGATAAAAGCCTGGGGTCTCTCCCTGGCTCCCTCTCTTCTTTGCTGCCTCTGCTTTGTCTAATGAAAACTGAGTGTTTTGTGTCGCGATTTAACTCCTGCGTGTACATTTCTCACGTGCGGAAAAAGTGCCATAATAGAGACCGTGTATGAGCATATTAAACGCTGCCATGAGGATGTCGCAAACCAATGGGTGCCACTTTCCTTTAACACTTGAGGGAGCCCGTAATTCCACGATCTTGAAAAGAGGTGACAAAGAAAAGGTCTTGATAACATTTCCACCCTTCGGCTTTATTAACAGCATAACCTAAACGTTCTGCCCCAGCCATCTCTGTCTTCAAAATTTAACTCTGGAAGAAAAAGTATTTTATCACATCTTCAAAGGGCTAACATTTAAAGCAGGTTTGGTTTGAGGTCATTAAAAATCAGCCTCGAATGCAAAGCATATGGAAACACAACATCCCTGTACGGAAATCACCTTCAGTAACAAATAAGTCAAATGCTTTGTGCGCTGACAGCAAAGTCGCTGCGCAGAAGAGTGGGACCCGTGTGAGGGGCGGCGGCCGCCTGACCAGGATGAACTTGGTCTTTCAGGGGACCAACCGGAGGTGACCATCTGAGGAGCACTCCACCAAACACCACCCAGTTGTCAGTCCTTTCTGATTAGGGACCAAAATAAAAGCCACAGGCACTGTTTCAATTTTGACAATTTAGAAAGCCTCAAAGAATGGCTAAGAGCTTTCTGTAAGCATGCCAGAGGGAAGGGGGAAGCAAAGAAAATTACAGTTGAAATTACATCCTGAAGAGAGCTGGTTTGGCCACTAATAGACAAGCAAGTCTTGAGGCTGCTATCTGACCCAGAAGCCATGGGTGAGGAATGCCTTTCAGGACTGATTACACAGATAAATTACTCTGTTTTGTTCTTCATCTTTCATACTTAAAATGTGGACTTTTTCTTCCCTTTTTCTTTATACAAACTGAAGGATGGTCCCCACCCAGAGACTTGGGAGTGGTAAATCGTCCACTCTGGGAATGGAAGAGCGTCCCCAACCCTATACAACCTCGGGCAAGTCTTTACCCTTCTCCATTCTACCGTTTCCCCACCTGCAAAAACACAAGCCACACATCCTGCCTCCAACTGATAAAAAATGAAATAACTGGGTAAACCAAGTTCAAGAGACTTTCAACGTGGTACATGACATCCACAGAGGTAATTTTGAAAGTTTTAGAGATAACCTCTTTCACTGAATCTATTCACAACATTAAAAAAAGAAAATACCCTCCCTATATAATGTATTAAAAATAATAAAGAAGAAAGGCTTGATCCTCTCAGGTCATGGAGAATTACTTGCTCTGGATAGCCTAGTCTTCTAGATGAATTTCCAAGAGGGCAGGAATTTTGTATTTTGCTTTGTGATGTAGCTTCAGCACCTAGAACAATGACTGACACATAATAGGTGCTCACTAAATATTAGATGGCTGAAAGACTAGATATTTAGCCCTTATAAATGTGGGAATGCTTCTTATCTAGCTTTTTCAGGTGGAAATTTTCTTAAAGCATATAGTAGCACCCTTTCTTAGCTTCTTGAGATTATAAGGATTATAATAGCATATTTTGCCAATAGCAAAGGGTACCACACTCTATATATCCTATATATTTTTTTAAGATTTTATCTATTTACTTATTTGACAGAGAGAGAGAGCACAAGCAGGGAGAGCAGCAGACAGAGGGAGAAGCAGACTCCCTGTGGAGCAGGGAGCCCGATGCAGGACTCAATCCCAGGACCCTAAGATCATGATCAGACGCTTAACCGACTGAGCCACCCAGGCACCCCTATATATCCTATATTTCAAAGATGCTCTTAGTCTGCTTTAAAATACTAAATCACCCTAAAATATTTTATGTAATTTTTCAGCTCTTTCATGCTTTTGCCAATTTTCCCACCCTTCTCTTTCTGCTGGGTCATCATTCCTCCCTGTTGTAAACAGCCTATAACTGGCTGTTTCTAATTTATTGTGCACTTAAAAGCCAGAGAATCACAACTTACAGCAGTCTGTCCAAAGTAGGAGTACAAAGATCTAGGTGGGCGCCTAAGGCCTTCTCCCTGGAGTAAAGAATATAAGCCTTAGACCTTGTAACATCTAAGATTGGCTGATTGCAAGCTCTGTTTTTCAGACTGCTTCCTGATTCTCTACCTAGTTCTGGACAGATAACGGGCCAGACAGCCAAGTCCCAAATAGGGGGGACTAAGTGAACTCACACGATTTCAGTGGGGCATCTCCAGGGGCTAACAGGTGATTGTTCCATTAGGCAGGGTATCTGGAAATCACAGACCCAGACAACTGGTGGTGACCGAAGTGAGCAGCTATTCTAGGAGCAGAGTAGGGTATCTACAACAAAACGCCAGGAGTGTAGGGAAGTCTGCAGGGCGTGGAAACCCTGCTCTCAGCACTGGGATTCTGAGGGAGGAAGTCATTCCAGAGGAGCTGGGGAAAGTCACCAAGGGAGGAACTGAGAAGAGTCAACAGAATTAGGCACAAGATAGGAATTATAACCTGGGAACAAACACCAAAGTTCAGTTTTCTGACATGGAACACAAAGGCAGAACTAGAGTTGACATTCCACAGAATCCTAGCGTTAAGGGAGCCCCTTAAATCCTCAAAGCCAAAATAGTAGAGGACCTCCAGGTGGGTGTCAGACCTCTCAGGTTGTGGTAAGGCTGAGGAACCCAGCAGATTATGACAGGAAAATAGGGGCACAGGGCTGCCAACTGCCCCCTTCTCCATGGCCCAAGGGCATTACCTTCTCCATGGCCAAAGAGCAAAGTGGCCTCTGTGTCTGAAATGCCCAAATAGCTGGCCAAGGACAAGACATTGCCACTGCGTGGGTGCAGAGGCAGGAAAACCCAAGGCTCACCAAAGAGACAACTGAATGGCTGGAGGAGGCTATCTATGTCTCTCAAACACTTTTCTATGTGCATTACCGTGTGGTTAAGGCATTTATTCCCTGAAATAACACGGTTCTCCAGACGGCAGTTATAGACGATAAACCAGAGGCTCTGGGGACCACCTATGAAGCCCTTCTACGCCAAGCTGTAGCATACACCCCATGAAAATCTGTCTTGGGACGCCTGGGTGGCTCAGTTGGTTAAGCATCCAACCCTTACTTTCAGCTCAGGTCACAATCTCAGGGTTGTGAGATCGAGCCCCACATTGGGTTCCGTGCTGGGTGTGGAGACGGCTTAAGATTCTCTCTTTCTCTCCCTTTGCCCCGCCCCCTCCCTAAAAAAAGTGGGGGGAGAATGCATGAGAGGAAACATCTGTATGACAGATCTTAGACTAAGATCGGTTTGGGAAAGAAATGTGATTCTTAGTTAAAATACAAAAGTGCAGGGCACCTGGGTGGCTCAGTCAGTTGGGCATCTGCCTTTGGCTCAGGTCATGATCCCAGGGGCCTGGGATCGAGTCTTGTATCAGGCTCCCTGCTAAGCTTCCCCCTCTACCCTTCCCCCCTGCTCATGATCTCTCTCTCACGCTCTCTCTCTCAAATAAATAAATAATTTCTTTAAAAATAAACAAATAAATAATAAATACTAAATGCAAATTAGAAAAAAAATATTCAAGATTTCCACAAAGAAACATTAAATGTTGGGGTGCTGACCTCGTACTATTTACAAGACTGTGTTCACAAAGATACATGCTTATTATCTGTGCTCTCTCCTACGTGTGTAGCGTGCATCAGTCAAAAGTCCCCAAATCGCCAGAGCCCAGTAATATTTTATCCCTGCCCTAGTCTCATGAAAACTGGCCTTTGATAAGCAATAAAGCAGGGAAAGTTTGAATATGGAGATACAATCCCTAACACTCCGCTCTCCTAATGGAGATCCCCTCAGAAAAGCACCCGGCTCCTCACCAGAAGGCTCTTGTTGCCTTGGAAACAGGAGCTGTAACTACTGCGATCACACCTCGGGAGCAAAGATGGCCAAGATCTATTTCAGCTCCGAGATGCCTCGAGGAACCACGGATGACTGCGAGCGGGGAAGAGAGCCAACCCGTAGTAACGAGCCAGCGCGTGCCGGGGTGAGAAAGGCTGCAACTGAGAAAGGGGAAAAGAAAAAAGAAAAAAAGAGGCGGTGGAGGAAGGAGAAGACAAAATTCACGTGTAGTAAGTAAAGCCCAGCCCAAGACCCGCACAGCTGCGAAGCAGAGGTTTCCTTCTCTGCCCGCCTCCCCTGCTGGCACTGGGCGAGGCGCCGGGAGCACAAAGCAAAAGACACCCTCGAACGAGTGCTGCACTGGAGGCCCAAGCACCCTGGAACGAGGTGTGCAAACGGATTGATGTCGCTGTCAAAGGGGCACAGGCGGCTTCAGGGAGTGGGTGACATCATGAAACCGGGACTCAAAGAACAGGCAGGAGTTCCCAGGCCGAGGGCGAGGAGGAGCATCTCGGGCCAAGGGAAAGGCGGTACAAAGGACCAAGGCAGGACATGGCACCATTCCGTGTCTCAGCGGGGTGGCTACCTGCAAGCTCTGGGCGGGCCAGGTCCCCACCTCAGAGGCTGTCCCACACCCGGCAGGCTACTTGCCATCTCCGACCTCACCCCCTAACTGCTGGTGACAACCCCCGGTTGTTCTGATAACTAACTCAACACCCTGCGCGTTTCCAAACGTTCCAGGGAAGGAAGGCGGGGGGCACCGCTCACGACCGAGAAGCCAGAGACCTCAGAGGAACGGATTTGTAGCTGGAGCAGGGGTGGGTGGCGAGGGAGGGGCTGAGGACGGCAGGCAGGGGAGGACCAGGGTGAAGGGCCTGGTAAGCCCTGCCCAGGAGTCAGCCTCTCTGCCAGACTTGGAAAAGAGAAAACAGACTCAAAGCAGTTATGTGGGAGGCCAAGTCGACGAGACTTGGCAGCTGATGGGGTGTGAGGAGGTGGGAACAAGAAAGAAACAAAGAATAAAGAATAACCCCCATGGTTTTCAGCTTGGCCAACTGAGTAAACAGTAGTGGCTCTACCCAAAGCCATGAATCCAGGAGTAAGAGCAGGTTTGCAGGGGGATAGAAGGGTGACGTCCAGGTATCACTTCTAAGAAGAAATACATAGACTAAGGCTGAGGAGAGACATCTGGGTTGGAAATATCCAAGCCATTCCCCAAGGCCCCTGGGAGGGGTCCTCCCCAGACTTGCTAACCGGTCCGGGGAGAGGGACAACCAGAGGTGAGAAGGCTGAGGTACTGGAGCCAGACATGACCCACTGGGCACCGACACAGCAGAAACTGGGCCCAGGTAGACCGGAACAAAGAAAGCTGCAAGCTGGAGGGGGGCAGATCAGAGGAGGGGGCCTGAACACAGACAGCAGGAGCAGCTGCTCCATGGAAGCCAGTTCAGGATGGCCCCACTCATGGCTCACGGCTCTGCTGTCGCCATCTTGAAATTCCTCATAATTCCAACGGCCCAATGACCAGGCCACACAAGTACACATTTTTAACAGAAGTTTCACAAAACAGTATCTTACTACACATGATATAAAACTCTATTTTCTATTCTCTTTTGTTTTTTAAAAATGCAACCATAGCCCATTACACTCACAATCCAGTAATGGGTGGCAAATCACAGTTTTAAAACACTCCCTAGTGTTAAGGCAACCTTCTAAGGTATGTTTTGTTTAGTTTGTGGTGGTGAGAGGGGTGTGAAGATTCTTTTGAAAATTTATATATTTTTTTCCTCTACAAAGGACTGGAGGCAGTATACAGCCAATAGGGTATTTGAAGACAAAAAAAAAATTCCTGAAATTAGCTAAGGAAGAAGAGACGGGGAAGGATTTGTGAAGAACCAACATGGAGTTGGGAGGTGGGGGACTGAGGAAAAAGGGTCAGAAAGGGAGAATGAAAACTAAGAGAAAATGGGCAAAATCAAGGAAGTCAAAGAAGTTCCAGAAGGGAGTAATCAGTGAGGTCAAACATCCCAGGAAATTCCAGGCTAAGGTGAGAGCCGGATCATGGAGCCATCAGAGAATGAGCTAGATCAATCCAGCGGCATGTTGGGAGAAGCCGGAATGCAGAACTCTTAAGTGACCAGGAGGCAATAATGCAGAGAAGCTCAAGGAAGAACACAGAAAAGGAGAACTCAAGGAACCTGAGGGACAAGTAGAAGAGGGAATGTTTTCTTTCTGAACATTCTGGGATGTGGTGGAATTCTGGCAGATTTGAGGGTGGCTTCAAATCTCTGAGGCCACAGACCATTTTTTCATTCAGAAGTCCTGCCCAAACCATATTAAAAATGTAAAAATATACCCACCCCACCCCCACTAAATATATATTACTTTTATTTAAGGATTTATTTATTTATTTCAGGGGGAGGGGGCAGAGGGAGAGGGAAAGAGACTCTCAAGCAGACTCCCGGCCGAGCACAGAGCCCGACGTGGGGCTCGGTCTCACGGTCCTGAGATCACGACCTGAGCTGAAATCAAGAGCTCGAAGACACCCAACCGACTGAGCCACCCACCGGGTGCCCCAACATTACTTTTATTTGAGTTACAAATAACTATACTTTGAGTTGAGTTGTAAATGACTAGTTAACATAAAGTTATGTTTTCTAGGTGTTTGATTAAATATATATTTAATATATATTTAATAATAGTATTTAATTATAGCAATTATATAAATTATATTATTAATAAATATATCTAAATTATATATGTTAATAAATATTATCTATAAATTATATAATTACTTAATAATAATATAAAATATATTAATATTGATTAAATATATGTTTCCTTCGATTTTACAGTTTTCTTTTAATATTCAAGAAGCCAATAAAAGCTGTTTTTTTCCCTGATTTTCAGACATGTTTTTAGGCCTCTGAAAAGCTCATAGGCCAAAGGCCTTGGGTCCATAACCCCGAGGATTAGTTAATGAGGACAGGGTCTCGCTCAGGCTGCGGGAGAGAAGTCTCAGAAGCAGTAAGATGAAACGGAAACAAGTGGCGACGTGGGAAGCTGTGACAGACAAAGGGCACCTACACACTGGTCAGAAGATGCTAGAAAACCTGAGTTCTTTTCATGGCAAAGTCACTGAATAAGCCACGAGTGAGCCAATGAATAAGCAGGTGAAGGAAGAGAGACTTGAAAAGGTCAATGAACACAGAAAAAGGTAACATCACTAGCTCCGAGGGACAGGTCCGTTTTCACACACAGGACTGGCAGAATTTGGAAAACCGAACAGCCACCGAAGCCGAGGAAGGTACAGGGGAAGGGGCCTCGGGGACACGGCGGGGCGGGGTGCGACCCCTGGCACTTCTGCAGAAGGCTGGGCGGCAGCCTGCATTGATGAGTGACCCGAGGACAGAAAGTAACCTCCGTCACCAGCCCTGCTGTCCTCGGCAGGTGTCCGGGGTGTCCCATCCCGAGGTCTCCGCTGTCCTCGGGAAAGAAGACCTTCCTCCAACACAGCGTCTTTGTTTTTCTCGGATGCCTCACCTGCGACAGCTGTTTCCCATCTTGTGTATTGTTTTATCTGTTGACACACAGCTCCCCTCTGACGACAGTAAACTTCTAGAAAGCAGGGAGCCTCTCTGTCTTGTTCACCAAACTGTTCCCAGCTTCAGGGTACCCGCAGAAGCACGATTAAAACTAATGATCTTCTGGGACGCCTGGGTGGCTCAGTTGGGTAAGCGACTGCCCTCAGCTCAGGTCATATCCTAGCGTCCCCGGATCGAGTCCCGCATCAGGCTCCCTGCCTGGTGGGGAGTCTGCTTTTCCTTCTGACCCTCCCTCTTCTCCTGCTCTCTCTCTCTCTCTCTCATCTCTCTCTCAAATAAATAAGTAAAATCTTAAAAAAAAAAAAAACAATTAATGATGCTCTTTGCAGCATTCTTTTTAAACAATGAAAACGGGGAGCAAGCTGAACGCCCGTCCACAGGGAAAGCGGCTGAAGGAATCACACCCACACTGCGGCATTCGATAAAGCTGGGCACTGCCCTGCGGGAGGGAGTGTCCCTAATACGCTGTGTGGTGGATAAAGAAACTCATGAAATATTTAGAATCATATTGTTATTGAAAAAGAAGGGAAAAAACCCATGCGGGTAAATGTATTTGCCCACGTTTGAGTCAGCACCGCACACGGTGAGGAAGGAAACCCACACGAGTGTTAACACTGAAGTCCTTGCGGGTATGGTAACAACGGAGGGGATGGGAGGCTTCATTGTTACAGTGAGTGTATCTTCTGTAATTTTTAAAAATTAAATTATTTTAAAAGAATTCTAGCCTCAAAAGCATGAAGCAATCCTACTAAGAACTATGTTCCTGGAGTGTTTATTTCCTCTGTCGGAGTTAATAAGGCTTACAATCCGCTGGACTTGCCTACGGCCAACCTCATACCTGGTAGTCATTCCCATCTGCTTTGTTAAAAAGCCAAAATTATTCCAACACAGAGCAGCAGAAATGGCCTTTCCTTTGATTAAAGACAGTAGTTCTCCCCGGGAGACCTGCAAATGATTTGAAAGCCTTTTCATCAGCCACTGAGTGCCCGGGCTGCAGCCCCAGGCGAGAGAGAGAGAGAGAGAGAGAGAGAGAGAGAGAGGCAAGGAGACAAGGAAGCAGGCCAGTGTGCCTGGCAGGCACAGGCGTCAGGGAGCGCATCTCAGGCTCCCCAAGCAGCCACCAGCCAGGGCTTCCCCCCCGAGCCCTGCACCCTCCAGTTGGCTGGAGCCGGAGAAGTTATATCTGGAAGGCTCAGGGCCCTTCCCAAGAGCCCCTCAATCAAATGTCCTTGTCAACGCCAGAAGCAACCTGGAAGGAAAATCCTATCACAAAACAAGCTGCAATCGGGCATGTCATGGATTTTTTAAATGAATTCCTTAAGCTGATCCAGTGATAAAAGCTGGGAATGTGAAAGGACTCAGCTATTTCCACCTCACTGTGCTAATCCACCCGTAAGCTACTCAACCAACCACCAAAGAAACGAGAAGGAGACAGGCTTCAGCCACTCCAGGGTCCTGCTCCAGCTCGGGGAACTGGGAGTCACACCAACCCCATGATCAGGCGGGAGGGAAGGGAACTGTCAAGCCCTCGTGGACATCCCTGACGGAAGCTGGCTGGAGGCACCAGTTAGGTACTTAAACCAGGGAACTGAGTGCGAATTCTCTAAGCCTCCGTTTCCTCATCTCTGAAATGGGAACGATCGCCGTGCCTCTCTCCGAGGGTTACTGGGAGGCCCCCGTGAGGATTCACACAAACCCTGGGGCAGCCCAGACCTGAGCCGCCCGCACCCCTGTTTGTGCAAGGACTTGCCGGGGGCACGGGCAGTGCACACAGCCCACTGTCCCTGAGCCCCCCGCTCCCTCAGGGTCTGCCTCAGCTGCAAAGGGTAGCCACCCCAGGCCACCCCCATCCGGTGCCCAAGGCGGGAATTCTGGCACAAAGCAGGGCACCAGGAGGGCAAATGGTCACTACGAGGCTTCTCACCGGGCTGGCTGGGGCCTCTGCAACCTCTTCGTCCACCCAGTCCTGTTTCCTTCCCTTCCTAGATTTTGCTCCCCAATGAGCATCTTGCAACCCAAATTCCACATCGATACCTGCTTCCTGAGAACCGAAGGTGCGACAGAGCTCTTTTACAGTTTCAAGTACCCCCAGGTTTCTATAATGTGACTAAGAACAGAAGCCAATTCTGGTTTAGGAAAAGAAAAAACCTTAAACCCATAAATTTTGTTGTCCAGTTTTGTTTTTGTTTTTGTTTTGTTTTTAATATACATGCCATTTATTTGAAGTATTCAAAATCTGGTAATTGATTCATATTTGGGAAAGACATACAGAATACAATGTCTTAGGGGCAACCTGCTGGAGGTCTCAGGGCTCCTGTGCCCTGGCGAGAGTTTAGGTTTTTCTACTGCTGTGGCTGTGACTCTCGGTGGGGTGGCACTGTCCCTCCAGGCTCTGGAACAGGGTAAGGTTGTTACAATGATTGCAGGGCTCTGCTGGTATTTGGGGAGCGGGGAGCAGGAATGCTAGACTCCTACAATACTCCAGAAGGTCCCTATTGAAGGTTGTCCTAGGTCCCCCACAACTCTCAGAACAAAGTTTATATCGTCTGAGCCTAGATCTTAACTGTGTTTCATAAAACTATGCTGTCCAGTTTTAAATACACTAAGTTTGCTAGGAATGTGATTACCCTACAAATCAAGAGAAGGCTGGGATTTCTTCTATTCAGAACATTACCGAGAATTTTTCTACCATCTCCAAAAATCATGACAGTTTCAGGACGGTCACTCATGATTAATGAGTCACCTCCACAGCTCACCTGTACTGGTCTGCATTTATAGTTGTCTTATTCTTAGTGATATACCTAAAAAGACTTATTAGCCCTTATTTCTAAGGCTTTATATATACATATAATTAGTGATAATACCCAGTTCAATATTTCTTAAACCTAATTTATCCAATTATTTCACTGTGCCTTCTAACGAAACTGTGCACATATTGAAATACAAGCTATAAATTATTTTCATGTTCTTCTTTTATTGGAGATATATTGGAGTTGGAGTCTTTTGTTTTGTTTTTTAATACTGTGTGTAAGTGATGTCTATTATCTATGAGTTTCATTTCAGGAAGGAAAGAGGATGTTGCAAAATATATAAAAGGAGGTGTTGAATTTGACAGAGGTGGAAACGACTGCCTTATGGAATTGACTCTAAAGCCGGGGTCTGGCGCCCACCTGCAGCAGAAGCATCTGTGGCAATCATTAAAAAAAAATCTAGATTTCTAGAGGGAGCCTGATTGGCTTAGTCAGTAGAGCATGTGACTCTTGATCTCAGGGTAGTAAGTTTGAGGCCCATGCTGGGCAAAGGGATTACTTAAAATACAAAGCATTATTTTTTTTAATCTAGGTTTTTAAATTCCAATGCACCAGAATGTTCTCTGGGGCTAGAACCCCGGAATCTGGATTGCTTTCAAAGCTCCCCAGGTGAATGTGATGTTCATCCAGGCTTGGAAGCCACAGCTATGGAGGAGAGAGGAGGGTGCCAAGCCATCACCGAGCCTGGAAGTACTCACGATCTAAAAGGAGAGTTTAAAATTACATCTATAACATCAGGCACATAACTGTCAAGTGCCAGAAAAAGAAACCAACAAAGCACTATGGGAAGTCAAGAAAAAGGGAGAGACCAGCCTAGGAGAGGGGTCTGGAAGAGGGTGTACTGGAGTGGGAGGGTCTGAAAGACAGTAAGAGAGGGAAGCTCTTGTCTGGGGAGCAATACTGCAAATGACCTTGACATACATTATCTCCATTAAAACCCCCTCCTACCCTCTGGAATAAATACTCTTCCTGCCCAGGTTTTCGAAAGATGCTACTGAGGCCTAGAGAAGTCAAAACTTAACCCCAGGTTTCAGATTCAGGCCTTGCAGCCCAGAGGACAGGGCTTGACCATCCAGCTAATACTCAGGACCTGGCCAAAAAAAAAAAAGGTGGGAGGGGGGTGAGTATGGGAGAAGACCCAGGGAGTTTCAACAAGTGTGATTTCTATCCATAAGCTGCATTTTCATCTTGCTATTCGCCTGTCACCAGCATTCGGGACAACAAAAAGAAACTACCATTGTTAGGGATTCTGGGCATATATTATTCACATGTGGCAAGAAAGACCCTAGGATGAGAAGAGGAATTCAGGAGTCACCCATGCTCAGGAGCCACGAATCACAGAAAAGCAACCTAACTGAGGCAACGGTAAATGCAAGAAGGCTTGGAATGAAGCGTTTTCTCTTTGCTTCCACTGATCTAGCAACAGAATAAGGCAGCTTCTGCTTAATCAATTCCCACCTAATCAGAGGGTCATCTTAACACTGTCTCCCAGAGCAGCAAATTAGCCTAATAGTGAGTGACTGCACAAATCAGGAGGGTATTGGTGGGGAAGGTGGGGATGGAAACATGCTTGGAGGAAAAGCAATTGGCTAGTGCTAAGGGGTTAAGTGGTGTTTAACTAGCTGTTAAATTGCAAAGTGCTAAGCCTCCCCATTCTAATACCAAAATTGTCAACAATGAATAGAAATGAAGATGAAATGCATCAGATTCTGTTTTTATTCTACAACTTGGATGTATACCCAGGTAGACACAAAACTTATTTTCATCACTTGCAAAGGAAAAGATCAAAGCTCTCCATAAGCCATCAGTTGTTGGTAAGTATTTCTTAAACTCAAACACCTAGAATTTAGCAGACACCGGAATCACTTATGAAGCTTGTTAAAACACACAGGAGGCCAGGCCCACATCTTCCAATGCCACAGATCCCAGCTGGGACCCTGACATTTCCATTTCGAACAGTTTGCCCGGGTGCGAATTCTGCTGATGTGGGGACCACACTTTGAGAACAACTGCTTAGAATGTCTCCAGAGCCACTGCGGGGGGTGGGGGCAGAAAGATGCAGGTGAGCACCTGAGAGAGGGGACTGGGAGTGGGCAATCATAGCAAGTAATTGGGGGGGGGGTCCTCCTGATAACAAAGGGAACATTACACAGTCTTTAATTCAGTGACTTGTCTCATCACTTAAGAATCAAGAGTCTCGGGGCACCTGGGTGGCTCAGTGGGTAAAGCGTCTGCCTTCCACCCAGATCATGATCCCTGGTCCTGGGATTAAGCCCTGCATCCACCTCCCTGCTCCTGGGGAGCCTGCTTCTTCCTCTCCCTCTGCTGCTGCTCCCCCTGCTTGTGCTCTCGCTTTCTCTCTGTCAAATAAATAAATAAATAAAATCTTAAAAAAAAAAAAAAAAAGAAGAAGAAGAAAGAGTCCATAAGCCCTCATGGAATAACTACTACATATCCATGGACAATGGGATTGAAACGACAAGGAAAACAGAGGACTTTCTCTTTTCATGAATGGGAAATGAGATGGGTGAATCAAAGGGGAAGTCCAAGTATGTCCCAAGGAATAAGCGGGCCCAGGTCAGAGACAACTGAATGGCTACTTCTCTGTCCACGGGACACTAAGGAAAATGTACTGGTTCCACTCCTTTCCACTTCTGTTCTCACTAGGACTGATAACCCCAGGTCCACAGTTTGAGGAGGACGTGGCTTCTGCAATGAATGAAATACTGGTTTGACCAGCACCCAGTGGTAACCGATCAAAATCAAACTTCAGGCTTCTTTTGGACCAGCTTTATGACGACCTGGCAACGGAAACGCAGGTAAGGGAAGACCAACTATTTGAAGCATTACTGTGGGCAATGAACATTTCTCCTGCTAAGCTGGGGCCAGACTAATACCAATGCATTAAACCCCTCCCCTCATCCCCCCTTCTTCCAACTTCCAGGTACCACTGTCAGGAGACCAGATGCTTCTGGACCAACATTTCCAATCAAGGCACCACTCTGTAGCCCTAGCTTTGATTAACCAGAAAGACCAAACAGCACCTTGGCCCATCTTCCCTTCCCCTCCATCCTTTTCCGTTCCCTCAAGGATGACATGTGGGTCAGCAGGAAGCAAGCACCTCACATCTCTGAGGGAGACCTTCGGCCTTGGAAACATCTGGAACAGAAACAGGTGGCATGGTCGGGAGCAAATTCAAGAGAAAAAAAAAAAAATACCAGAAACTCTGAGAAAAGAATCTCTACACACGGAATTCTCATTTGCATTTGGTGCAGTCAGTGGTTCTCCGGGTTTTCCACATCCTTTCAAAGGTTAGGTTCTCATATGGTATGTTGTGAGCAGGTCAGATGAAGAGGGTTTTTTCTTATGTTTCAGGCTGGGTAATATTTCATAACCACGTGATTGCAGGGCTGAGCTTACAGAGCTGTAGTTAAGAGACGACTGCACATCCATCACTCAGCCCACATTTCAGAGACTGATAAAATATGGCTCCTGCGGATCTAAGAAAAGGTGATAAAGCATTTCCCTCTCCTACCTAACAAGGCCGTGAGGGTCACTTCCTAATACAGCGCCAGGGGTCCTGCCGGTGCACCACCAAAATGCATTTCTAACTGGAAGGTGGCCGAGAAGCAGGACTGCACAGTCCAGGCAGTAAATAAGGCATCGCTTCTCCACATCACGGTTAGCTTATGTGTCCTAAAACACAACTCCGCATGCCTCCTGCCCCGGATCAAGTCTTCCACGGCTCTGCACGGAATCCAAACCCACTAGCGGTCGTCGAGCGGCTGCACACGCTGCCCCGGCCCATCCCCTCCAACCCACCGCCCGCGGCTCCCGGGCAAACCCTCCGCGCCAGTCCCGTGACTCCCGGAAACCCCGCGCAGAGATTCCTCGTTCGCTCTGGCTGGGCTGAGCTCTGCCCCAACGCCCCCTCCATCCTCGCCCCAGTGTGTCAATCTCCTGCCAGGAGGCTTTTTTTTTTTTTTTTTTTAAGATATTATTTATTTCTTTATTTGTTTGAGAGAGAGCGCGCGTGCAGGGGAGAGGGTCAGAGGGAGAAGCGGGCTCCCCGCTGAGCCGGAACCCGCTGCGGGACTCGATCCCAGGACTCCAGGATCGTGACCTGAGCTTCACCAACAACCAGCCAACGCCCACCAGGAGTCCCTACCATGAGGCGTTTAAAAACACCAGCTCAAACCGCGGGTCCTCCACCAAGCTGCCCTTCTGGAAGCATCCTTCCCTGGGGGCTCTCCGCCCCCCCCACCCCTGGCCGCACACGGCCGCCCCGCGCTGTCGCTCCTCTGCTCCCACGTGCCCCCCGCTGCAGCAGCCGGACCCCAAAGCCAGGGAGCGTCTCCCCCCTAACCCCCCCACCCCCGCTTCCCTAGCACCTCCCCGGCTCCCCTGGAGCAGCAGATGCTACAGAAGGTTTGTGGCCATCAGGTCAGCAATCGGGCCCGCAGAATCTGGTCCTCCCTGGGACTTAGGGTTTATGCAATACTTCGGTCTTGAAACCACCTTATTTCTCCTGCTGTCCAGCCCCTGCCCTCTTTCAGCCCGAGCATGTGACAGGTCTGCCAGTTCACTCGGTCCCTAGGGCGCTGAACAGCCTAATGAGTGTTTAACCGAAGAATAAGAGGCGATTTCTAGGTTGGAAAATCACCCGGGGTCCCAGGGGGCCGCGTGCAATCTGCAGACAGGAAACCGGCCACGGAGAAAGGTTAGCATGAAGGGAAACGGGGCGAGGCGCCCCTCCACCTCGCCGGCAGCCCCTCCAAGACACAAAAAGGAAAGCATCTGGCTGGACCGTGGGCCGGGGCGGCTGAGAGGGGAAACTGCGCACCGCAAAAGCACAAAGGTTTGCAAAAGGCGCATTTTGCTCCCCAGCCCCCCTCACCAAGGGCTCCACGTGAACGCGAGCAGCTTTCCGTCAGCACATCTGTTTTCAGTTACCTGTGCCTGAACCACAAACTCAAGAGCGAACCGGAGGGATGTGGAGCGGACTCCGCAGTGGGGGCGGGTTCTGCGGAGATGGAGGGCGCGGGCGGGAGCCGCTGCGATGCCCCGCGCGTGGTCTTGACCCGCTGCGCCCAGGAAGTTTCGTGGGTAGGAATGTTCTTCCACTGGCTTGGCTGCTGGAACAGGACGGGCTGCCAAGGAGTATCCCTGTCACTTGATAAACACAGCTACCCGCCGTACCGCTAAGTCACCGGCTCACTTAGAGTCATCAGCTGCATGTTACAGTCCAATCCCAACAGGCTTAGTCTTTCTTCTTCCCGTTCTATCTCGCTACTATCTTCCTAAACCTCTGTGGCTAAGATTTTGGTTTTCTTTATTGAAAAAGTCAGGCACCTAAGTGCCTCAGTGGGTTAAGCCTCTGCCTTCGGCTCAGGTCATGATCTCAGGGTCCTGGGATCGAGTCCCGCTTTGGGCTCTCTGCTCAGCAGGGGGCCTGCGTCCCTTCCTCTCTCTCTGCCTGCCTCTCTGCCTACTTGTGATCTCTGTGTGTCAAATAAATAAATAAAATCTTAAAAAAAAAAAAAAAGACAAGAAAAAGTCTTTGATTACTAGAATCTTCTTTGTATTAATTCTTTTTTTTTTTCCTTTGGGTTTTTTTCTTCATATTAATTCTTAAGCCCTGGTTCTGTTCACAAAATTGTCTCTCCAGGCACATAGAATTACTTCCGGGAAGAATATCCCCTCCTCTCAGTGAACTGGGGAGACAGTGGAGTGTCCATAGAGAGATGAGGCAGAGCGGGAAAGATGGTCCATAACGATGTGCTTCCTTCAATAAGACCTGCCACATGTGGCGCCAGGGGTAAGTAATACAATACTGATATCCCTGAGTTACTCTTTGAAATAGTGCAATATTGGAACTCTCTCCATACCACAATCAGAATTCCTCCCTTATCAGACACTGCCCTGACCTACCAAGCTTTACCTTCTCCCCCGCCACACACACAACTTATTGTTCCTTTATTGCGGTAAACACAGTTGTATGAGGGAAATGTAATTTTTTTTAAAATCCCCACTTTGGTAACAAGGATCCCAATGACTTCACTGCTACTTTAAACTTTCTTGAGAAATCGTCATAAATTAAAATATAGATTTTCTTGGTAAGTATTGTCATCCAAGTACTTAATTTCTTGCAGTTTCAATAGTTGAGCTTCTATTAAGAACACAATTCTTTTTTTTTAATTTTTTATTTATTTATTGGACAGACAGAGATCACAAGTAGGCAGAGAGGCAGGCAGAGAAACAGGAGGAAGCAGGCTTGGAGCAGAGAGCCCAAAGCAGGGCTCGATCCTAGGACCCTGGGATCATGACCTGAGCGGAGGGCAGAGGCTTTAACCCACTGAGCCACCCAGGTGTCCCAGAACACAATTCTTTGCAGGGAAGCATTAAAT
Organism: Neogale vison; assembly: GCF_020171115.1. Classification (NCBI taxonomy): domain Eukaryota; kingdom Metazoa; phylum Chordata; class Mammalia; order Carnivora; family Mustelidae; genus Neogale; species Neogale vison. The sequence goes on from NC_058093.1 coordinate 9,563,840, forward strand.
ATGTATTATCATTAAAAAGGCACATCATGTTAGGAACTGTTTCACTATTAATTTTTTACTTGAACTGCTTTATATGGAAACATGGAGACTAATTCTGAAATTTCAATAAAACAGGTATTGAAAGATTGCCTCTAGGGGCTCTGCCCAGAGAATGACATGAAATTTTACAGGACTCAATAAACATTTATTGGTAGAAAAACATTGTATGCCATTTGTTTGTTCCTAGGGGAATTCATCATAATGGGCTTTTTAAATTTTCAGGCCTCACTCTAAGGAAATTTAACCACTACAATTTGGTGTCACCTGGGCCATATCAGAGAAGGACAACCAAGTTCTGAGGTTACCAGTCTCCATGTGCTGGCAGGAAAAATGACTCTATCTTGAGGGTGAGGGGTAATCCAAGTGAAGCCTAGAAGCTTACCCAAAAACACTCGTCTACAGAAGTATTCCTGTGATGTCACCTGTGATTTTTTTTTTAATCTTTAAAAAAAATCTACAAGGGGGCACCTGGGTGGCTCAGTGCCTTAAGCATCTGCCTTTGGCTCCAGTCATGATCCCAGGGTCCTGAGATCGAGTCCCACCTTGGGCTCTCTGCTCAGGGGGGAGCCTGCTTCCCCCCTCCCTGCCTGCCACTCCCCCTGCTCGTGCTCACATGCTCTCTCTAACAAATACATAAAATCTTTTTTTTAAAAAACTACAAGGGACTCTTCTAAGAGAATTATAGAAGTTTCTAAATGGATATAGAACACCCCAGGTTCACTTGCCAAACAATAATCTGGAAGCTGCTATATTTTTAATTCCTAAAAGCAGAGGCCCATAGTGCGTTCTCTGCCTAGAAAAGCAGGGGCTCCTCTTGCTGATCATCCATCGGGCTTCTCCTCTCCTTGGAAGACTCACCCACCTCCACCGTTCAACGACCACCTTCATTCCTGCTCTTTCCACTCCAACCTTGCCCCCTCCCAAGTGTAAAAGGAAGGTAAAAAGCTGGGCTCAACCCCTCTCCTGCCAACCTGCTAAAATTCCCAACATCGTGCCCCTCAACTTCTCGGGGAGGCCCCTGGGTCTGCCATACACACCTGGGGTTCATCATGTCCCATCCAAAGGACCCCAACAGCCCCACCTGGAATCTCTGAACTGAGGGAGCTACCTCCATCCAACAGCCACATATGACAGAAATAGATGACAGACAGGCAGACAGACAGTAAACTACCTCTCTCCACATGCTGAACTGCTCCTCAACCACGGCCACCTACCCCCCACCGGCCTGTTAATACACACCGCGCAGTTCAGCATTCAAGGTCTATACACAGCCCTGGCAGCTGCCCCTCGGCAAGCCTCTCTGGTCTTTCTCTAACGCCTCCAGGGAAAACAGTGCCCCCAAAACACGGTCAACCATACAGGTTCCACATTTGATTGGAAGCATTTTGCATGATTTTTAGGCAGAGCACGAATTTGGAATTAGTACCAACCACCAAGTCTCATGCTGTAGAAAGTTTACTGTGGATTTAAACAGGATTTAAACTCCCTTTCCACTGCTGGGAAGAAAATGAGGAAAAGTTACAGGCAAGCAAGTAGCAGTTCAAATTCCCAGGAGGCTTTTAGAGTAATATATACATTTTAGATCCCAAGGAAAAAAGTTTGCCTGCGCTTCTTTAATAGGGGAAATACCAGTCAAATTATATCCCCATCACATTATCCCTCAAAATACAGTTAGTGAGTTAGCAACACCATTTCCTCACTTTACAAACACATCTGCTGCTAGATTCAGCAAAAGACATGCTTTTCATCCTTTTGCTGGTTTTGGAAATTACAAGCCTCAAAAGAAATTTGATGTGAATTACCTAGCGGCTGGTGCCTTACACAAGGGCTGACAATGGTTTTCTAGCTGTAATGAAGCGAGGTAACTCACATTTCGCCAGGAGGAAGAAAATGAATAGACAGTCAGACAGTCATCTCCAGAAGAGGTCCAGGACATTGTTCCCTTGATGGATTGAAGGGTTCAGGCAAACTACAACTAAGATGTTTTCATAGAAAGTACTGAAATATCTACATTTTTCTGGAGAAAATAAAGTATCCTCATATGAACACATGTGTGACATGTTCATTTGGGATAAGATCAACTCCCAAGTACCTCCAAACATGGACAGACATCTATGCTTTGTGACATTGAGAGATGGAACTTACTTTCATGAAATGCATTTGCAAGCAACATCAAAGAACCACATGAGAATGAACTAGGGTCCTGGGCCTCTGGCAGGTGGTCAGGATTTCTCTGACTTTCTCCTGCAATTTGGTCTAGAGGTTTCCAACTATCATCCCTTAACACATCCACATTCTATGACCAGGTCCAAGTGGCCTCCCCATGAAAATCAAGCAATGGTGTTCTTTTCCCAATTCTCAAAAGGAAAAAAATAATAATAACATAATAACAATAATATAAAATGATATGGGACATTTGCTCTTTGTAAACTTACCCATTAGTTCCTTTAAAACCTTAGCACCCACCACCACACGACCAAACAAGAAATTAAGGCAACATGTAGTCAAAAACTACCCATGTGTGTTGACACAAAATCCTAGAAATGATTCCTTACACAATTTTAAGTTGTTATATTTTAAGATCTAAAGACTAGCAACACTCAACGATAGAGATGTCTTTTCTGCTCCTAAGCAGGGCCTTTTTCCTCAGAAAGAAGTTGTTTCGTGGCACTACAGCAACGTGCTTCTCAAAGGCCACCCAGGACCTTCCCCTGCTGGGTGAGTGTATCACCCACTAGTCTCTAGTCAAAGCCCTCGATCCCTACGGCACATTCCGCAGGAAGTGATGAAAAGTTAGAAAGTTTGAGTTACATAAAGCCTGTGGCCCTGATGGGTCACATTGCAAAACGTCCGCCAACAAGTTCCCCAAACCCTCCTGCTACGGGAATGGGGCTGTTACTCAGTGAAGCAGGTTGAACGCCGTGAAATGCTACCTGGGGCCCGGAGCTGCCACCTGTTCCCCTTCCGGCTACGATCCATACACAGCAGGCTGCTGAGACGGAGCAACCGGAGAAAACAGGTTCAAAGTATGGGAAGCCATGGCTTCAAGCGACTTGCCAAACTCTGGGAAATATTCTAACTGGACGCTGGAGCCTTAATGCTTGGCTCTAATGGGGTAATGACTCTCGCTCTTCTCTCATACACGTGCTAAGTAGATTTTTACTTTCTCAAGAACCTACATCCACCTGCGGCTCTATGACTTGTTTCCGCAGCCAAGAGTCTCTTACGCTCTTAACAGCCTAGTGTCACAGCTCCAAAGACTGGGCTTGTCTGTCAGTCTCCGGCATGTCCCCATCACAAGTTCCTGCAAAATAAACCCTGGTTACACGGATCACAGTAAAACGAAGAGGAAAGAAAACAGAAAACCCCATTTATGGCTGAGACAGAAACCGTGCAGAGCTTAACGCAATCAATAAAGTGATACAGTATCAAATGCTGATATGAAGAAGGGATTTCGGCGCAGTCCCCTCTGGGAACCCTTGGCCAGCTTTATCACTGCGTGACAGTGCAAGTCATCCAACCTTCCATCTCCCACGTGACGCCTGACTCACTAACTCTGGGGGAGTCTGAGGGCGCTACCACCTTCGTTTATAATGTAAAACGGTCAGCTGACCGATTCTGCACCAAGAAGAGCACACTTCATTGGACGGCTGCAGCTCGTCTCTATTAGCGGCGCCGCGAGAGTTCTCCAACGATGCTATTAAAGCACGTTATCCTTCCGAACATCTTTTGCCTCCATAGATTCCAACTCCACCTTGCAATAAAAGTGAGCCGACTACTTAATACCAGTTCTCTCAATTTGAAAGCAATCTCTTTTTATTTAACCCAAGATCTCCCTAAATGCTATCAAAATGGCAACCAAAGTCATCTTAAATCTTTAAGGAATGCCTAAGGACAGAAAGAATTTCCTTCTACTTCTTCCACCTTGATTTTTTTTTTAATTCTTCTCTTTACTTCTCCCAGAAATATTTAACTTGATTTTAAACAATGCAAAGCTCTCTTTTGCCGGCAAAGCTGAACAAGTTGGGAAATATTCAAACTACTGGAAAATATCTAACCTTGATAAGCATGAAAAGGCCACATAATAGAAACTCTCTAAAACTCCTTAAAGTTCCCAAAATTTCTTATCCTATTATATCCCTTTTATAAAGAATCTACCCAACTACACGACATTCTGGTAAAGGCAAAACTATGGAGATAAGGGGAAGGTCAGTGGTTGCCAGGCGTCCGGGGACACAGAAGATTTTTAGGGCAGTGAAACTACTCTGTATGATACTGTAACGGTGAATATGTGTCATTAAATATTTGTCAAAACCCACACAATGTACCACACCAAGAGGGAACCCTAATGTATACCCTAATGTATACTATGGACTTCGCAGGGTCAGGAGGTGTCTGTGCAGGGGCGTGGATGCAACAAATGCACCTGTCTGGCTTGGGACGTAGACAGTGCGGGGGTGGTCAACTGGGGGGAGACAGGGAGTACCTTCTGTACCTTCTGCTCAATTTTGCTGTGAACGTAAAACTGCTCTAAAAATTAAAATCTATTTTTTAAAGGATTTTATACTACTAGACGTCCCATATAAGAGAATAGATATCCTCCAACTGAAAAAAAAATGAGGCAGGAGGGGTAGAATGGTCAAGAAAGAGGTTAAATCTCCTGCAGCTAGAAAAGGAAAAGTGTAAGAAAAAGCCACCAAGCTGTAGGGCCTGCCTTGTGACGTCACAGAATACTTGGCAGAGGACGCGTGTTTCTGTTTGGTCTAGAGCTGAGCGAGAGAGGAACCAGCAACACTAGTCATCAGATCCCAGCATTCCCTTTGAAGAACCATTTTTAATGCTGGTGAAACACTGCACAGAAATCCAGAAATACCCATTCAACATTCACATGCAAACATACCTCCGTTTGAATTTTATATCTAGACATTTCAACTCGTTTTTTGTAAAGTAAATACCCAGAGATAATATCAATTTTCAATTTACAAAATCAGGGGACTTGTTAGCTAATTGAGGAATTAACAAACAGGGGCACCTGGGTGGTTCAGTCGGTTAAGCGTCTGGTCTGCCTTTGTCTCAGATCATGATCTCAGGATCCTGGGATCGAGTCCCTCATCAGGGTCCCTGCTCAGGAAGGAGTCTGCTTCTCCCTCTCACCGTGCTAATTCTCTCTCTCTCTTTCTCTCTAATAAATAAATAAAGTCTTTAAAAAAAAAAAACAAACAAACCAAAATAGTTGTCAGATGTACTTCCTCAAGCAACTGGTTTACCAAAAATCAGTTATAAACCAGGATCTGGGGCTTTAAATATAAGAAATTAGCTTTTGAATACATCAAATTCTAATTAAGTTTTACAGTATAGTGAGGAACACCATTACTACCATCCTACTATTATTCAGTCAGTTACACAGAGTGGAATATAAGGAGGACACAGAAACCAGAGTCAACATGCCTGAGAGGAAGTCTTCACAAACACCAGATAAAGCCTCAAATGTTAGAGAAGTAAGCCACCCAAACGTTCATGCACACAAAACTGACTTTTCGTCAAGTATCTACATACTAGAATTGTCCATACTAATTGTCCTTTCATGATCCAGAGATCATGAAAGGAATGTTAATGAATTGGGTAATTAATGGTTGATTGATTTACAACATTTTAGGAAAAAATACACATAAAGACCTATTACCTATCTCTCTACCTTACCTCTAAAAGCTAAAGTTTTAACACATATTAGCCTAGTTTTTCCAAAGTGGCAAGCACATGCTTTTGAAGGCGATCTGTACGGCCTGAGACTTGACTAATGTGTCTGTCATTCACACTTGAGGTGACCCCGTGACCCATACTCGGCCATCTGATGGGATTCCGAGGGCACGGGAACCAGGCCACCAGCTGCGATGGCCTCAGCTCTCCCAGAGCTGCATCTCTCGAAGAGACCGCTGCACGAAGGCAGCCTTGGGACCCCGGAGTCCGTGAAGATTTTGTGAGGGGTCTGCAGGCATGGGTTGTTCTGGGGGTATCACGTTCCAGACCCTCAGCTTCCAGAGGCACACGTGCCTGTGGTTGCGGAGTCATGGGGCTCTTTGTTCATACTTTCCTCTTTATGAGCTTCCCTCAAAGGCAGATATGCTTCTCGCCCCTTCTGATTCTGACCAAGAGGACTGCCCCTACATTGTAAAATGTCTTGGCAGCAAAGAGAATATTCAAAATCCTTGAGTCAAGAGAACTTCCTTGAATTCACACTCCCCTGCTTCAATTAACTTCCTTTACTCATCATTCCGGCAAGAAGTTAGGGTATCTATAAATACATAAATGAATTTAAGCCAAGAAAGCAAGCCTCATAAAGAGATCAAGAAACACCCTTCAAATAAGAATGTCTTACTTTGGGGCACCTGGGTGACTCACGACACACTGAGTTATCAGTCACACAATTCTTGATTGTACATATTATTTTTTAAAGATCTTATTTATTTATAAATAAAGATCATAAGTAGGCAGAGAGGCAAGCAGAGAGAGAAGAGGAAGCAGGCTCCCTGCTGAGCAGAGAGCCCAATGCGGGGCTCGATCCCAGGACCCTGGGATCATGACCTGAGCCGAAGGCAGAGGCTTTAACCCACAGAGTCACCCAGACTCCCCTTGATTATACATATTTAATAAGAAAAAGATCCACCAAAACCAAAACAAAAACACTTGGCAATATTTTCTACCACTAATCCTTTCATTCAGGCTATTTATGTAAAAAAAACTTTATCATGTCTTATCTGCCCTGTCTTCATGCTGAAGACTACAGGATGAGGAAAGAAGGTGAGCAGTAAGGACCTGAGAATGAAGAGACACAGCAGCAGAAAATGGCACTGGGTCACTCATTCATTCATTCATTCATTCAACAGTCACCGCTAACCTAAACTCAGGGGAAGCACGACCTTGCATCCTAAAAAGAAGGGGTGCCCACATTTCCCCCCAGAAGTGAACAGCAAATAAATGACTTAGCTCCAACAAGTGGCTCCAAGCCACACACTAATCAAGGAGCTAAAAACAGATTAAAACCAGAAGTGAGAGGCTCAACAGAGAAACTCACCTCCCTTCCATGTAAGAAGGAAAATGAAAGTGTTCATTACATTCATCTGCATTTCGACCCATCTAAAGATTAGGCAGTTAGTTCTGTGACAAATATTCCCCTCAGATGGCAATTCCGATACTGCTCATGAAATTCTGAAAAAGGCAACAGAGCCCATTGTGAAGGTATTTGGGGGTGAGGGTGTGGGAAAGGCTTAGTGTTTCAACACAGTTGCCAGTTGCAGGTGTTTTCAAACAAGAACCCTTCTGCATTATCGAAAAGCTCTTCACTCAAAGGGGAACCATGAGGCAATACTCTCTTGGCCCTGCACACAATGGGCTCCCTCTTCTAGCCCAACTTTGAAGTGGGTGATACATTCTAATCTAGATAATGCAAATGGTATGATACTAGACCCACATAATAAGTACCCGGGCAGCAGCCTTCGTATTCTATCACAGGGTGTTTATACAGTATTTCAGGCTACAGCCTAAATATAACCGTAGAAATGACATGTGATTTTACAAGTACTGCTTAAGAACCGGATAGGCAAATGAAATGCACCTCGGACTGAGCTGGAAAAACAAGACCTCTACCACCACTAAGACTCAGAAGCCAAGTAACAACCACTGGCCTCAGTTTTTCCCTCCAAAAAATGGGAATTTTATCATTGTGTTAACCTCCAGATAATTTATGATGCTGTTCAGAAAATGCTGGAGGTCTTTAGAGGGTTTAGGTACTGAATCACTGTCAATGTTTTCTACAGTGATACACTACGTGACTTTCTTCACAAATCTTTATCAACAAGTGTCTTCAGTCTTAACTTTCTCTCTAGGAAATCAAAAGAGAAAAATAAAGCTAACTTTTAGATGAAAGACCACATGTGTTGACTGACCTCCCTCCTGCCCCTTACTAACCAGTTCAAGGTGCCCATCTTCTTCCAAGATCAAAAGAAACTCCAGGCCTAGAAAGAGTTTTAGAATAACTCAGATGACTTCAGAAGCTCAAGAGTGGGAGGCAGACATGAACACTGGAAATACACACACATATGCACACTCACTCACTCACTCACCCAAACCCATAACTCACACAGTTACCAGACTTAGCTTTAGAGAGAACTTTCTAGATTAGTGAGAAATATCAGATAAGTAGGTAATATTGATATTTATCTTTTAATTTTATAGTATCCATTTGTAATAATTGAGTGTATCTTCAAAGTATATTCATTTAATTGCTCTAATTGGCATTCTGTAAAATTAAAGCCATTTCTATCCCCATATTAATCTAGACGGTCTACTCAAAGAAACTAAAGATAGCATTTTTAGCACACAATGGGAAAGAGAAAATTCTAAGATTTCTGTTTCACTCTCAAATATAAGAGGTAAAGCTCTCCTCCCCCAACGTGGCTCTTGCAGAACATCAAAAGTACATTTTAACTGTTTCTGAGTCCACATCTGGAGTTTAAAAATCCAGTTTAAAAGGCAAATGATTTAAAATACAAACATATGGCTTCCTTCTCTACAGTGATTCCTAAAGGGAGGGAAAAAAAGAAGTCTGAATACAAACAAACTATTGTTTTAAAAGGGGATTTTTCTTTTTTAATTAAAAACATACCAAAAAGGCTAACTAAGCTTCTACTTTCTCCTGGAGAAAATAATAGAAGCAAGAATTAACATATTAATCTAATTAAATCTAGACCAAAGTACAGCATAAGTAATACAAAGACAACACTCAGTTTCTAAGCAGTGTGGTCCCCGAGCTTGGATTCGAGTGGGGCCTGGCACATTTCTTCTGCAAAGAGCCAGACAGTAAATGTTTTCGGTTTTGCTGGCCACGAGGGCTCTGTGGCAACCACCTAACTCCACTCACAGAGGTCCCCAGAGCGGCCACAGAAAATAGGTACACGAATGAGGGAGGCTGGGTTCCAATCCGATTTGATTTACAGACACTGAAATTTGAATTTCATATAATTTTCATGTGTCTCAAAATATGTTTCTTTTGATCTTGGTCAACCATTTAAAAATGTAGAAACTAGGGGCTCCTGGGTGGCTCAGTGGGTTAAAGCCTCTGCCTTCAGCTCAGGTCATGATCCCAGGGTCCTGGGATCGAGCCCCGCATCAGGCTCTCTGCTCAGCAGGGAACCTGCTTCCTCCTCTCTCTCTCTCTCTCTCTCTCTCTGTCTGCCTGTCTCTGCCTACTTGTGATCTCTCTCTCTGTCAAATGAATAAAATCTTAAAAAAAAAAAAAAATGTAGAAACTATCCTTAGCTGACAGGCCAAATAGGAACAGGCCTAGAGCTAAATTCAGCATGTGGCCCGACGGTCACCCGCCAGCCTCGGGTTAGAGCCCTCGAAGACTAGAGCAGCCGCTGGCTCATCCAACCAACGTCCTTATTCCTTAGAGGAAACTGAGGCCCACAGATGTGTCAGGGCCGCCAGGTCTCACAGCCAGTTCTGGCAGAAAGGGAGGTAAGAATGGATCTCTGGAAAAGCACACTGAAGCCATAAGGCAGTGATAAGGAAAGGTCCTTCTTGAGTTCACTCGCGAGGACAGGCGGTAGACGCTGAAAACCAGAGCTGGCTGACGTGGTCAGTCTCTCTCCATTCCCAGTTCCTTCCCTGTTTTGTTTTTTAACATTTATTTATTCGAGACAGAGGGAGAGAGAGAGAGGAGAGCGTGTGCACACAGTGTGGGGAGGGGGCAGAAGGAGAGAGAGAGAAAGAGAGACTCCGCGCTGAGCACAGAGCCTGACCCGGGGCTGGATCTCCCCTCTTGAGACCACGCCCTGATCTGAAACCAAGAGTCTGACACTTAACCAACTGCGCCACCCAGGCACCCCCCCTCTTTTTTTTTTTTTTTTAAGATTTTATTTATGTATTTGACAGAGAGAGATCACAAGTAGGCAGAGAGGCAGGCAGAGAGAGAGGAAGGGAAGCAGGCTCCCCCGCTGAGCAGAAAGCCTGATGTGGGGCTCGATCCCAGGACCCTGGGATCACGACCTGAGCCCAAGGCAGAGGCTTGAACCCATTGAGCCACCCAGGCGCCCCACCCCTTCCTTTTTTAAAAAAAAAAATATGTATTTCTCTCCTATTTTTCTTTCTTTAATCTACTCTTTTTTTTTTTTTTTTTTGGTATTACTCTCATTTTCATTTTCCTCTGACCCTTATTATTTTGCCCTACACCTTAACCAGATACACCTCAAAATGAAATACATCTTAGAATTAAAACATACACGGGGGGCTGGGCCGGCTTAGTGGGTGCAGCGTAAGACTCTTGATCCTGGGGCTGTGAGTACAAGTCCCATATTCGGTGTAGAGATGACTCAAAATAAAATTGCCTCCTTTTTATTGCATTCTGTAGTTTTAAAAGAAAAAAAAAAGACTCCAAATTAAAGTGACTTTTTACAAAGAATCCTCTGACTTTTTTAATCACATCTTTTTCACAGAAATATATGGCTTTCTATCCTGTTATGTGTTTGTTCAAGACTTGAAACTTGAATGTTTCTCAGAAATTCTCTCATGACGATTTTTGAAGAAGATTGCCCTATCAACTATTTTGTTCTTACACACTTCCTCAAAAAGACATGGTTTTATACTTCTGTGAAGAGGAAGTGGCATTCTTAAAAGTAATTTTCAGTTCTTTTTGACAACTTAAATCAAGAATGACTGCAAACTCCTCAGAGTTTTTTCAACACACATTTATTCCTCTAGATCTATCCAAACATAAAATTCTTCAGTCAAATAAACTCAGTCAATACATTCATTAAAACCAAAATCAAAGAAAAATGCACTTCCTAAAGTTGTAGGAACCAAAAATGCTACAATTCAAATCTAAGTATGGAGACTTCACACAAAAGGAAAACACACAGAAACATTTTCTACCAATGCTGTTTAGGTTAGAAATTTTTTTTAAAAGACCAGATAAATGGTCATAAATTGAAAACAAAAAATAATTAAAACCATATTCTCAAAGAACTGAAACTGACCCTAGAGAACTAGTCTTTACTTTGACAAATGAAGAACCAACTAGAAATTCAAGGACCATTTACTGAGTGCCCGTAGGCCACTTGCGGTACAAAGACTTGTCCCACTTGATTGTCACGACTTCCCCATGAAGCAAGTATTATTATAACCATTTTTAAGCAAGGAACGTTTTGTCACAGCTGTGTCTGAGACCCGTAGTCAGGAGCAGAGATGTGCCTACGGTCGCCATCTCCAGGCACCGACTTCCGTATTCTCTTAACTCTGCCGCTGCCGTGTAATACTTTTGGACACTGTTCAGAGAGATGTCACGACATTCTAAAACACTGTATATACAGTCATAGAGCACCCGGGGACCTTGACACAAGATTCTTTGCTAAAGAGCAGAGCTCCTCAAAACGCGATTGTTTATTCGCGGCTGCTAAGCAAAGCAGCATTAGCAACTAAATGTGCCGCTCACCCCAAGACTTAATTACACTGAGGCTCCAAAGCAGCCAAAACCCTAGTCAGCAGGCTTCTGAACTACACACGACAGTATCACTTACTCAAGTTGCAACTGGCACTTCTCAAGCCTACAATCTATTCGTAAAGCTGGCCTCCATTCAGACAGACACAGAAGGGGGCACCTTCTGGCTGGCTGAGCAGGTTAAGTGATGGAGCCTGGGTGGGGAGATCGAGGCCCATGGAGGGCTCCGAGCTCAAGGCAGAGCCCCCTTGGGATTCTCTCTCCTTCCCCCTCTGCCCCTCCTGTTTGTGCTCGCCCTCTCTCACGCTCTCACGCTCTCTAAAATAAGTAAATAAGTTTTTTAAAAATAAGGGGGGGGGCAGGGTATGGAAGGATTCTCACACTTGTAGAAATAAAGATATCTCAGCTCTGAGGGCAACAACCAACACCTACTTCCTGTTCAGGTAAGAAAAGAGGTGTGGCAACAAGGGTTATTAAAACTGAGATCTTGTAACCGTTAGCTATCTTTCAAAGCTTCCCAGTGGACGGGTGCCGGGCTGCTCAGTCGGCTACGCCTCGGATTTGTGATGTGAGCTCAGGTCATAATCTCAGGGTCATGGGATCAAGCCCCATGTGGGGCTCGGAGTTCAGTGGGGAGTCTGCTTCTCTCCTTCTCCCTCTTCCTAGCCCCTTCCCCGTTCGCACATAAACACACTCTTTTTCTTTCTCTAAAATAAATAAACTAAATCTTAAATATATATATAAATAAATAAAACTACGTAGATTAAATAGAAACACAGTTTAAAAGTAATGTAACACTGGGGTGCCTGGGTGGCTCAGTCTGTTAAGCTGCTGCCTTCAGCTGGGGTCATGATCCCAGAGCCCTGGGATCGAGCCCTACGTCAGGCTCTCTGCTCACCAGGGAGCCTGCTTCCCTCTCTCTCTCTCTCTCTGTCTGCCTCTCTGCCTACTTATAATCTATCTCTGTCAAATAAATAAATAAAATCTTTTTAAAAAAGCAATGTAACATCATGATAAGCACCCGGTAATACAGAGAACTGTGAAATCACCATATTGTACTCCTGAAACTAATAGGACACTGTATGTTAACTAACTGGAATTTTAAAAAGAAAAAGTGACATAACAAAGTGAATTTGGGTGACTCTAATATCTAAATTCCTCTGGAAATACCTTACACTGAAATAACTGTACAGAACATTCCAAATCTGGGTCTTCCTAAAGGCATCCAAGGTGTGGGCTTTAAGGCAGATGCTCAAATACCCACTTTGAGTTATGGGGCCCCTTTGACGAAGTCAGTAGATGGGCAACCTTCATAGCCAATTCCAAGTTAGGTGCCTCTTTCTATAGGCAACAAAACTAGCAGAACTGTGTGCTTTTCTGACAATCAAAAAGGATTCCAACAACTCTCCTGAAGACATTCTACCAGGGGGACAGTAGACAGCTTAAAAGGGGCACAAAGAGAGCAGGAAGAAGTAAACTGAAAGGGGGAAAAAAAAAAAAGGCTTCCAAAGAGTGAGTCACTAAAATATTTAGGAGCCCTGGGCAAATGCTAAGGTTTTGTGGTTTTGTTTTCTTGTTTTGTAAGATAAAGACTTTCTTTTTAAGCAAAACCACAATACCATATTCATACTTTAAAGCATCAAATAAACAGGCAGTATTCAAATTTCCCTTATTGTCTCACAGAAATGTGTTTGTTTGAATCAGAATCCAAATCTATTCGCTGCAATTAGTTTACATGTCTTAATTCTCACTGATCTATATATTTCCTCTCCTCCTCCCTTTTTTATCTTGCAATTGACTTTTTTAATTAGGTTCAGAGGCAGAATTTAGTGATTCATCAGTCGTATAGAACACCCAGGACTCATTACATCAAGCGTCCTCCTTAATGCCCATCACCCTGTCACCCCGGCCCCTCACCCACCTCCCCACCAGCAACCCTCACTTTGTTCCCAGAGTTCAGTATCTCTTATGGTGTGCCTACCTCAAATTTTGGCCTTATTTTAGTTTTTCTTCCCTTCCCCTATGTTCATCTGTTTTGTTTCTTAAATTCTACACATGAGTGAAATCATCTGATATTTGTCCTTCTCCGACTTATTTCACTTAGCATAATACCTTCTACTTCCATCTATGTGGTTGTAATTGGCGAGATTTTATTCTTTTTGATGACTAAGTAATACACACACACACACACACACACTCACACACACATCTTCTTAATCCATTCATCTGTAAATGGACACCTGGGCTCCTTCCATATTTGGGGTATTGTGGATGTTGCTGTTATAAACCTTGGGTTGCAGGTGTCCCTTCAAATCACAATGTTTGGGGTGCCTGGGTGGCTCAGTGGGTTAAACCTCTGCCTTCAGCTCAGGTCATGATCCCAGGGTCTTGGGATCAAGCCCCACTTTCCGGCTCTCTACTCAGTGGGGAGCCTGCTTCCTCTCTCTCTCTCTGCCTGCCTCTCTGTCTACTTTTGATCCCTATCTGTCAAATAAATAAATAAAATCTTTAAAAAAAAACAACAACACAATGTTATCCAAGGTGCACAGCTAAGAATTTGCACCTTGGATAAATACCTAGTAGTGCAATTTGTAATTGATTTTTTTAAAGAAATGAAATCATTTTTCCTGTATACTCTCCGTAGTCTGGATTTTTTAAAATAATTTTTAATAAAAATTTATAAGGTTGAAAACATGCCTTCTCCAGACCTACTACAGTAATCCATCCGTGTCCTGAACCATGAAGACCGTCCATCCAGCCTCTTTAAATGAAGTTCAGTACTCCAGGATACATGTTTATCCACAAAACGTGGCCATAACAAGAATGTGTACAATATTCAAGTAGGGAGTATCATAGAGACAGAAGTACCCGTAAAGTAACACCACACCTTGTGCTTCAATACCTTTTTAGAACAAGATGGGATATACATTCATTTTTTTAAAATCATGCCTATACAACACATGGAAACAATGAGTTTTGTCCTGACACAATTTATGTCTCCAGGAGAGGACACGTAGTACCTATCCGAAAAACTCGAGGGACGCCTGGGTGGCTCATTCGGTTAAGCATCTGCCTTTGGCTTAGGTCACGATCCCAGAGTCCTAGGATGGCTCTCTGCCTGCGGCTCCCCCTTCCTGTGCTCACTTTCTCTCTTCTCTGACAAGTAAATAAATAAATAAAACCTTTTTAAAAAAGAAAGAAAGAGAAAAACTTAAGAAAAAACCCAAACACCCTTCCTGCCAAGTATGCATGTTGAGAATTTCTTTCCTTTTCTGTTTTCCTAGTCGGGACCCTCTGCTTCAGTAATTCAGGCTTCAGGTTACCTGCCTGGCACACAGCACACCCCCCACCTGGGCTGCCTTCCTCCCTCGTCTGGGTCTAAACCACTCCCTTCTTCAAGGATCACAGGACTCCCTCCAGCTCCCTAACGCCTTTCTTAGCAACTGTGCCCATCTGGGGACTTCCGTGAGGACTTCCGTCGTCCCTCATGAGTGCCCTCAGAATGTCCTCTAAACCTGCACTCCACCTGGCTCGGTAGCTGTTTCACATGCCACATGCCTTCAGGGACCATCTGACGACAGCCCTCCGTGCACGAGGCCTGCGACACTATCTCTGCCAACACTGTGAGCTCCACGAGGAAAAGAGCCTCTTGTGATACTGCGCCCGTCTCCAGAGGCCAGAAGCACAGCAGCTAAGAATGTGCACCTTGGAGACAAGCTTGCGCGGATGTGAACCCCAGAGTCCTGTGACCCCAAAGAGACTACTTAATCTCTCGACTCTCGTTTACCTCATCCCTAAAGTGCAACGATGACAGTCCCTCCTTTGTAGAGATGTTGTCAGGACTAAATAACATCAAGCATGATTGTTGTCCTAACTCTTCCTTCCCAATTCTCTCTCTGGTTTCTAACCATTTTCCTGTACCTGTTTTTATCCTTTGTGGAAAGAGGGGGAGCAGAAGACTCCACCAGAGTCCCTGCCTTGGAAATGAAGTTTACGAAACAGACTTTGATTGCCTGAATACATAAAAGACGACCCACTTTGCCATGTGTCTGAGTGTCCCTCCCCGTAATATCTGGGGTCCACGTCTCCTTTTCCCTAGTGTCACTCTGACTTCTCCCCTATAAAGAAATGGAACCTACTGGGAACCAACTATGGTGCTAACCCATCCCTACCACCAAAAGTTCAATTTAACAAGAGAAGAAATATAACCAGAAAAGAAGACAATATGTGATCTTTTATCTGTTGATGAGGCAGAACGATTACTCCAAATTTCATGGAAATCCAACATCCCGGTGTACAGACAGGAGCTCTGTTTACGGAAGTATTTGTAAGTTTCTTTTTGTTTGAGCACCTAATGAGCAAAAACATTTGAACATGTAGACATATACATACACACACATATATATTTATATCGTTCAATTTATATCATTCAATTTATTGGGCATTTACTATGTGCCTTATATCGTTTCTAAGTGCTGAAGTTAGAGCAGCGAATGAACCAAGCTAACAAAACAACAAAAAACTCTTGCCTTGCTATTCGTCTCTCTTCTACACGTAAGTTTTTATTTTTTCAAAAAGATAAAATATATGGTAGGAGGGACGTGTACTATGGAGAGGAAATAAAGGAAGGGGACAGGAAACGTGGCGTCGGCAGTTGACAGAGCGAGGTCAGGCAAGGACTCCGTGAGAGTCAAGATCTGAAAGGGGTGAGGCTGGGCGTGCGGCCGTGGGGAAGAGCTTCACAGCAGCAGGAACTTCAGGGCCCACAGGCGGGAGGGCGCCTGGCGGCTCAGTGAACGGGGAGGAGGCCGATGCGGACTGGGGTCAGGGAGCCGGGGAGAGGCAGGAGGAGACGGGGCCGGGCAGGCGAGTCGAGGGGCCTGGGGGGCCACTCTACGACATTGGCCTTTCCTCTGCGTGGGCTGGGAGGGGCTGGGAGGGGCTGAGCAGGGGCCAGACGCGATGTGGGCATCAGAGTCCGGGGCTCCGGCCGCCGGGCTGGGAGCAGAGCGTCAGGGCCGGGTGAGCAGGTCGGCCGCCGCACCAGCCGTCCGCGTGCCGGTTCGGCCAGGTGGTCAAAAGTGGAAGTAGAACGAAGAGGATTTTTATAGTACCGGGTACAACATATATTCAAAATACACAAAAATGAACATTTTAAAGGGTTCTAAAAGAACTACGAATTCTGATCTTTTCTTTCCCAAACTCAACAAGCCATCCTGCTCAGCCCGGGGGTCGAGGCACCCCTGGCTTCTGGAGGCCATAGTTTATTGACAGTGGGCTGGCTGGTTTGTCCCAGCTTACCTGAACTTCTCCTTCCTGTCTTTCCCTCATCTTGCCAGTCTTACACAGCAAAACAAGCTTCTGCAGACTGAGTGTGTCCACACGTTCAGAGACTGTTCGCTGCGAGTGGGAATTCCCTCCTCGAGAAGGTCTGTGGTCCCTGTGTCATTGCACCCAATCTCTGGGAAAACGGACTTGTTAGACCCAGATGTTATTAGGGAATTCAGTAAAATGGGATTAGGGGAGACCCCAGGACTTTGGCTAATGCAGCATCTCTGAGCAATGCTGAAGTGGGCACCAGCTCAGCACAGCTCACAGCAGGCAAACACAGGGTCTGCGAGGCCTGCTCCCCTCGTCCTGCAGGAAGCTCCAGGGAATTCTCACAGGGCTGCACTGAGAGCTGTCCCAGGGCTGTGTCCCTCCCTGGAAACCAGCTGCTGCAGATGCCGGATAACAGTCTTGGGGAAAGGACCCCTGACCTTTAGGGAGGGCGTGGGGTGTGTGTCTCAGACCTGGTCAACTCCAGCTGCAGCCAATCCCTCTGGTTTGGGGGTAAGGGGGGAGGGAGAGAACAGAAGTTCACGGAAGGCAGATACTTTTCAAAAACCAGATTCCATGAGTTCAGACAAGATACCTGTGGTATTCTGTTAGACGGTTAGAACTTGAAAGAATGTAGAGGAATCTCCACCCATCCAGTCCCATTTTACACAGAAATGAAGGCCAGGACTTGCCCAGAGCCATACAACTATCAGAAAAAGAACCATGAGTAGAAACCCAGTCTATGGATTTCCATCTAGTATTATTCTGAAAACAGACAAAAGCAATTTATCACTGAAACCTTTTTTGTTTTGTTTTGTTTTGTTTTTTAACACTAAAACCTTTGAGACGGATTGGAACTGTGGGGAAATTTTGCGTGTCTAGGCCTCAGATGTTCCTACAAATCCCTCTAGTTTTACCAAGAGCTCTGGAGGCTCCCCTGGGGCAAAATGGTCTCCTGGTACTAAAGATACCTTAGAAAGTTCCACTGGGATGCTCAGGACTCACGGGGTGGGGGTGAGGGCATTAGAGACACAGAAGACGGAGAAATACAAGCAAGCACTATTGGCTTAGCAAAGTCTGAAAAAGCCCAAAGGCAGACTATGTACTTCCTATTTGCTTCGTCCAACTAACAGAGTGATAAATAAATTTTCTGTTTCAAAAGGGAAGACAAATAAAAAGATCCTTTAAAAGTATGAACATCATAATGAAAACCTAGAGTCATGATCATTAATTCCAACCTCTTGGGCTACCAACTTTTTTACAGGCTTGAACACGGATGAGAGACAATACCCGTTCTCTCAGCCTCTGAAGTCAAGCAGAAGGCAAATACGGTGTTGCTAAAAGGCTTCTAAAGAAAGAATCAATCAAACGGATGCTTTACAGAATATATAACTTCACGTGATCTACCCAATGGAGGGGGAGTAGAGGCCACAGGGCGGAAATCAGTTCCTAAATCATTGACGCTGGTTAGAACGTTCTTCTGGAATCCGAATTTAACTGTTTGACTTTGTTACCTAGAAAATAAAACTGGAGCTCATCAGCAAATACAACCTCCACGGCCGTGTCTGTGAAGATTCCAGTACAAGCCGTCAGCAGAGGGACTGAGTCACGGAGGGAGCAGGAGGGGCCAACGCACCTGAAAGGCATCCGGTCCAACCTCCTCCTTCTACAAAGAAGGATATGAGGCCGGCAGAGCCTAATGGGACCTGCCAAGGGTTGGCTAACACACAACAGAGGCCACCCCTCCCTTACCCCTACCCTGGCGAACACCGGTCACTCATCATCCGTGTCCCCATCCTCAGATCCCAGAGCAGGGTGTCCCATAGCCCCTCACCCAACGGGTCTGAACTGATGCATGAGACGGAAGCTGGTGGCCGACTCCGGCCTCGCACAAGGTGAGAAACAAGCTTTGTAGCGCCTGCGCCAGCATACGCCTCACTCCAAAGAGAGCGACTAGTCTACTGGTCACTCGTCCGCTTACTGTCAAGCCTGGGGTGAGCGCACAGTGTCTGTATTGCGACGGTGTGTCCAGGTTTACCTGGCACAGGCCTGCTTCACACCTGTTTCCCCAGCTTAATATTCAGTAGAACCCGCATCATCTCAAAGCTGCCCCGGAATGAATAAAAATGATACGGCCATCCCAATCCTATGTCACTCCTACTCATCTACAAACACTTATAAATCTTTGTTTTTGGAGAACACGATGGGTCAGGAAAGAAACACTGAGTTAGTAACCAGTAGTTTTCTCATGCAAAGGGGCTTTTAAATAATACTAAACCCAAATAATCTTTGTGTCTTTTTTTTTACTTAAATTCAATTAGCCAACATAGAGTACATCATCAGTTTCAGGTGTAGTGTTCAATAATGTACCGGTTGCACATAACACCCAGTGCCCCTCACACCATGTGCCCTCCCTGATGCCAACTAATCTTTGAAAGGGGCTCAGGGATCACTACTGTCACCAATCTCTTACACCTTGACCTTCAACATGGAATCTTCTTTGAGGAAAACAAAAAGGAGTGCCATAAGGGGCACCTGGCTGGCCAAGTGGGGAGAACATGTGGCTTGATCTCAGGGTGGTGAGTTCAAAGAGCTTACTTTAAAAAACAAAAACAAACAAAAATAATAATAATAATAAAGGGGAGCCATAGCTTACCAAGTTTCAAAACCACAGGATTAGCTCTCTCCAGCTCTTCCTTATTTTTTAAATTATTTCATGTTATACTTTGGCCTACAGGAAACTCACGGTTATGTTGTTGAAACAGAAATCTTTTTAAAGAATGATTCAGTCCTGTTTCTGGCACAAACAACTGTGCTTTTTGCAGTTTATATCTACTCTCTATTTAGAGAAAAAGAGGAAGTAAAAGTTGAAATCTTAAAAAAAAAAAAAAAAAAAAAAAGCATGTGCCGCTGGGTTTATACCAGAGTAGTCAGTCATCTATTTAAGAGATGCAAAAATTCGGTTTATTTGGAAAAATCACTGGTCCAGACAGCGTAGTTGTTAGCTTTGTGGTCAAGAGAAAGATACTGCTAGCATTCTGTGGAAGGTTTAAAGACTCTACCTGGGTACTAGAAGTTTCCTTCTGTATCAAGATGTTAGGAATCATTCTGAGCAGAGACTACAGATGGTTTTAACTGTTTCTTTTTGTGTATCCAGCATTCTGACTTTTCTACAGCGATCATAGTGTATTTACTAATGACCCAGAAAAAATCCCCGGGGCCACCCATCAACAGGTCTTCCAGCACAGCAGGGGGCTGGAGAGAGGAACAGGATATGCCAGGCCCACAGAGCACAGAGAGCAGCGCCTGACTCCGGGTCGGGCCCCTAGAGCAAGGAGGACTGCAGGGTAAAGCTCGCCCTATGGCTTCCCGGGAAAGAAGAACAGGCCTCCACGGGTCCTACAACCACACTGACCTTTCAACCACTGAAAGTAAGGCCTTGTGGTTAGAGCCCCACCTGTGCAATCAGACTGCCAGGGTAGGACAGGGCGCTCCTTAGTGGGTGTATGACATTGAACAAGTCAGTTGGCCTCTCTAGTCTTGTTTTCTCATCTATAAAACAGGAATCACACGGCCTCCAACCTCCTAGTGAGGCTGTGAGGGTTAAGAGAGATGATTCACAGCAAGGGCCCGACCTACAAGATCCCAATAAATGTAAGGCATTATTAGGTCTCTGCCAGGAAACACCAGCCCTCAAGTACACTCCCCAGTCACGTGACTGGATCCCAAAACAACTAAAGAAGGGTCCAAAAAATAAAGCCTTTCTTTCCCCTTCTTCTTTGCTGAAGGCAGGACCACAGCAGCGTGTTTGCTGTAAACCCAGTGCCCTTGTGAGCAACGGTAGGATGAGGGCGGCCCTCGGAGGTGCACAACACGTCCCGAGGCCCCACACTATGAGCCAGAAATCCTGTTTTCAGAGTTACAGGATTTCTGCTTCTTGCCACTGCCACAGCTGCCAGCCACTCACTGCCTTTGGCAAGGAGTTGGGTGACTCGAGTGTGAGCTAGGGCTTGGCAAGGGGACACCTAGCCAGAAGGCCTCCAGGCAGGAAGCTCAAAGAAGGGCCACCTGCTGGAACAGTTTGTCTACAGGCAGCTCCTGAGATGGAGGTGACATCCTGCTGTCAACAGCAAATTCAGGTGAGAACAGTGAACATTTCAAAGATCCAAGAGAACTTACCATTCTGGCTTCAGAACTCTGAAAACCTGTTTTGGGGGGTGGGGGTGGCCGAAGACAGGCCCAGACACTTAAAATCACTGGAACGCCTTAACCAGACATCAAGAGCGGCCCCTGGAAGCTGAATTGCAAATCAAATTGCAAAGAGTTTCATGGCCATCTTGAGCTAAAATGCATTACATCTGTATGAAACAGAACTTTGTCTCCCAAATGTAAAATCACCTCTCTTTATCAAAGATTTAAGAAACCTCCTAAGGTCCATCTAGGATGAAATAATCACACTATTATATTAATTACGTGAGTGAGTACATTCTATGCTGCGCAAGGTGACCAGCTCATCGTGGTTGGCCTAGAATTTTCCCAGCTTTAGCACCGAAAGTACCACATCTTGGGAAACCCCTCAGTTCTAGCAAACCAGGATGACTGGTCCCCATAATACTAGAAGAAAAATGATGTGTGCTGTGGGAAGAGGAAAACAGAAGAGACACAGTTACAAATGCAGAAGTGCTAAATGCTAAGTTTGTTTGTAGCAACAGCTCCCAGTTCCCTCTCATAGTAAAAAAAAATAAATAAATAACACTAAAAACCACACTTGCCTCTCCCTTTTTTAAACTATCCCAAAACAGAGTTTCAGAAAACACGGTCCCTCCTCGTGCACTACCGGCCGAGATGCCAGGGCGGGACTGACTCCTCGCGAAGTGACCGCCATCAACCCAGCGAGCTCCTGCCCCCAGCTTCAGCAGGACAGGAAATGTCATCCTCTTGCATTCTTTCCTTTAGGCATGTTTAAAAACAAACCAAGACAGCTTGTGATTCAGCTTATCAACAGTAAGAATGTGTCGGGGAAATTGGGGTATCAAGCTACAAATCCAAGAGCCATGGTGGAAAAATCGAGAACCAGCTCACAGATAGGACCTTCAACAATGACGGAGGGACGGAGAAGGGACTGTTTCGCCAGCAGCTGACCAGCAAGTCCCGCGCTCCTCTGCAAACTCTGCGGAAGAAGCAGTGACTCCCACCAGGCAGCCCCCGCCCCACAATGATGGAGCAAAACTCTTGCAGCCGGAACTCAAGCAAAGGGTTTTTAAGCCTCCGGTGAGGTTATGAAGCAGCATCTAAGAATTCAGTTTCAAACTGAAAGGTAAGACTATATAAGGCAAGAAAGACCACACATTTCCTGGACCCAAAGCCACATAGAAACCTCCGTTGCTCACAGCTCCACCCAGCCCAGACCACCTCCTCACCCAGGCTCTGTGTGGCCTTAGATGCTCCTGAACCTTAGAACTCCTTAGATCCCTTTTATGCAGCTGGAGACAGACCCAAACCCAGGCTATAGGGCTCGTTTCTCCATAGCGATACAAGTTCCTTTGGGAAAGGGAGGAGAGGTGGTCAGAAACATTTCATCTTTGAAAGTCCTACTCTCCTAAGTCCCCAAGAATAACGTCCTTTCTTTCTAAGACCAAGAAATACATGTTTCCCTAGTGCTCATCTTGATTTAGGTGAAGATGCCTTCTTGTAACCCTTTCAACACATCCAAGGAGAAGCCAGAGGTGTCTTACATCCTCTAGCAAAAGCCCAGAAGCCTGGAAGGCAGGGGACAGGACAGAAGCTAGTTTCAGCAACATAGGCCAGCAGCTGTGGTCCCTGAGGAACACCTGCTTCACGTCTTCAGATCTCGGGTTTTCCATTTAAAAAAATAAAGGACTTGGGGGGCTCCAGGGTGGTTCAGTGGTTAAGCATCTGCCATGATCCCAGGGTCCTGGGATGGAGCCCCGCATCAGGCTCCCTGCTTGGTAAGAAGCCTGCTTCTCCATCTCTCACTGTGTCTCTCTCT
Source organism: Neogale vison (assembly GCF_020171115.1). NCBI lineage: Eukaryota > Metazoa > Chordata > Mammalia > Carnivora > Mustelidae > Neogale > Neogale vison. Next base: position 9,586,702 of record NC_058093.1, read on the forward strand.
GTCAAGTGAATAGATAAAATCTTTTATAAAAAATAAAATAAATAAATAAATAAAGCACTTGAGCTAAGATTGTCTTCAGCACCTCTCCCCACACTAAAATTCCATGTGAAATTCTGCTGTGTGTGTGATTACAACAATAATGCCTCTTAGATTCCCGTCTTGTACTTTGAAGTTTCAGGAATTAAGAGACAAGTATAGTAACTTGGAGTAGCTAGGATGGCAGGAGCAGGGCCGAGTAAAACTGGAAGATGTTTTGAAAAGCAAATGTCTAACAGTCGTCAAAGCATGTGACCAAAAAAGGTGGAGAGGAACCTAATATCAACTTACAAACACTTTTAAATGCTCTGGAACCAGTGGGAACAAGTCGAGTCCCCCCAGTTACCAGCTGTTCTTCCAGCTAAATTTAAGGAGAAGACGAATGCTAATTCAGTGATCATTCCTCAAAAAAAAAAAAAAAAAAGCCTGTAAATGCTTAGGGGAAAACAAAGCAAAATTTTGAATCTAATGGATAAAAGAGCAAATCATTCTGGTGACTGATTGCATCTAAAGTGCAGAATGTTCTGGTGGATTCTACCTGGTAGCGGCAAGGCAGCAAATGACAAGCATTCGAGTGGGAGGTGATGCTTCATACCAAGGAATGGCATGTTTGATGGGGTGTCAACGTCCAGACTTGCGTCTGCACCTACCAGGACCCCCGAACAGGGTTCACTTCACTGCCCCCTGAGTAAATGGCAGGAGGAGAAGAAGCAAGCCGTTCCCTTTTTTTCGGGAAGGGAGCTGCAGAGTTTGGCCACGCAACTTGGTTGGGCGCCTGGGAGGGTCAACGTCCTAAGCGCAGCGAAGTCTGCGAAGGTGGGTGTTTCCATCCCCAGAGCTGCGGCCAGGGCTGCCCGCGAGTCCGCAAAGAACCGCGCTTCCCCGCACCCGGACTCCGAAGCGGCCCTGCGCGGCGTCGGCGCCGGGAGAGCAACCGCCGACCCCCACGGGACGGGGAGGGTGGTCCGCCGCGGGGAGCCGAGCCCGGACTTCTCCTTCTCCCGGGAGACGCCGGCCACAACCAAAAGCGCCTTCTCCGAGGGTCCCCGCCGCGCCCCGCGCACACGCAGCCTCGGCTGCTAAAGAGGAAGTCCCGCTGTCACGTCAAACGGATGAAGCCGGCTCGACCCCACCGGAGCCGCGGTCGGGCCCGGTCTCCGCTCGGCTCGGGGAAGGGTCCCGGGCGGCGAGCCCTTCTCCCTCCGTCCCGCGCCCTCCTTCCGGCGGCGCGGACGAGCCTCCCCGCGGCCGGCCTCGCTCGCCGGAGCCCGCGCTGCGCAGCGCCGCAGGGGCCGGAGGCGCACCTCGAGCCTCCCCTCCCCCGGCGCGGCCCGGGCCGGCGGACGACGCACCCCGCGCTCGGCCGCGCAGCCCCGCGCAGCCCCGCACCGCGGCACCCCCCCCCCCCCGCCGCGCCCGGCGCCCGCCCCTGCCCCTGCCCCTGCCCTCGGGCGCGCCGCGGAGCACCGAGCGGAGCGCGCAGTTCCGACGGCCCAGGGCGGGGACGGCGCGGGGAGGAGAGCCGCAGCCGCCGGCCCTGCAGCCCAGGCGGCCGCACGCACCCCTCGCTCCGCCGGAGTAAACAGCTCCGCGCCGCGCCCCCACCCCCCCGCCGGGGCTCCGCGCCGCCCCGCGCCCGCGCGTCCCGCCCGCCGGCGCCGCCGCCCCCTACCTGGTCGGCGAGTTTGAGCACTGCCATTCTTCCGCCCCGGGCGCGCGCGCAGGTCCCCGGCCCGCGGATGTCACGCCGGCGGCCGGCGGAGCGGAGGGGACGGCCGGGGCACGGGGACCAGATCCGGCTCCCGAATTTGACAGCCCTCCCCCTGCTCCTCCCCCGCCGCCGCCTCCTCCCGCCGAGAGGCTGCCGCGGGCCGCCGGGGCTGGCCGCCGCGCCCGCCCGCCCGCATACAGGAAGTGCCGGCCGCTGCCAGCCGGGCCGCCACTGACATCACCGCGCGCGGGCTCGCTCGCCGCCGCGCCGCCCGGGCCGACGCTGCCTCCTGCCGCCCGCAGCCGGGCCTCGCAGCCCGCCGCCCCCCGAGCGCGCCCGCCGCGCCGCGCCGCGGGGCCACACCGCCGCCTGCTTTCGGCGCCTGCACGCGGCGCCCCGGCGCCCCGGCCCCGCGGCCGCGAGGGCGAAGGCGCTGGCGCCGAGGGACGCCCCACCCCGGCCCCGGGGCTGAGCGCGCCCCCCGCTCCCCCTCCCAGCCCCATCGGACACCCGCGGACACCCGCGGACACACGCGGACGCAGACTGATGAGCGAGCCCTTGCAGACACAAGCCCCGGGGAGCCGCCGCTCCCAGGCCACCGCTCTGACCTGACCTCTCACCCGAGACCTTGGGTCAGTCACCCTCCTCCATCCCGCCCGCCAGTCCGCCCCGACTGCCCGGCGCTCCAACGGACTATCCCACCTAGGTCGGGCGTGTAGTTCTGGGGCTTTCTTTGTTTAAGGCGGGAGGCCTTGGACCCACTGTCCCTCTTGACGAGCGTTCGTCCAGCACTTGGGAGGTGGCGCACGGGGCTCCAGCCTTCCCACCCCGTCCTCCCCCTACCTTCCAGCTGGACGCGCGCATGACTCCATCGCTAAGTTCAAACGCTGGGTTTGGAGCTGGGGAGATGAAGGGGGGGTGCAGAGTGACTGGAGAAGAAAAGAAGTCCTAAATTAGAAGTCCTGAATTAATGGGGCTTTTGAGTGTTGTCTCCGTCCTGACTCACTTCTACAAAATCCAGTTAGCGCGCTCTTCAGCAAAGAGAACACTCGGCTCTCGAGCCCCATGAGCTACAGAGACAGTGGAATGTGCATCAGCCGTAGTAAGTGTCGACACTTCTGGAATTTGGAGCAAACATTTATTCATTCAACAACTATGTACTGCGTGCCTGCTTTGTACCACACACCAGCTGGCACGGTAGGAAAGGCAGGGAGCACGAACAGGGAAGGTACCTAGTCTTAGTGGGTGTCCTGCATGAAGTAAAAGGTTACAACTCATGAATGTAATCACCACTGGTAAGGGATGGGGGCGCGGGGGATGCTTCCAAAGGAAATCCGTGCCAAAGGAATCAGACCCCCGACTGGTGGGTGAGGGCAGCTTCCCTGTGAAAGTGCCAAGAGCTGAGGTTCCGGAGGAGGACGAGTTAAGTAGGGAAGCATGTTGGGGGACCGCTCCCAGGTAGCCCCGTGTGCCCCTGGCATGCCACAAAGCAAACCTGCCTTGAGCAGCTGCGGTTCTGGATTAAGACCAAATACCTACCTTCCATTCACTCACAGGCCAAATGTGGACTCTCCCTCCCTACTTCCAGAGCCTTTCCAAAGATCGAGAGCGGGAAAGGGAGAAGGGAGTGGTAGCATCTGCTCAGCATCCCCATCTTTATTACCTGACCAAGGCGTTGTGTGACTCGGATCACACAGACAAGGGAGCTAAGGAAGCAGGCCCCTGGCTTCCACTCCTCTGTCTTCAGTAATGCTCACAGACAGAACGTTTTTCTCCTCAAGTCCTCCTTCAAACACGAAATAGATCGCATCTGTTGTATATGGAGGCAGCTCTTCACCACTGTCCTTGGTATTTGTACTAATATCACCCTGCGTGGCTCTGTAAGTAAACGGAATAGGACACAGAATTCTCCACTGAAGCATAGCTACCTTGCAGAAGAATGATAACAAACAATTGAATCTACAAACGCACTCACGATCCACTTTGGTTCAACATGGCCGTGCCTATGTGTAATTTTTATTTTTTATAATTTTGTTTATTTGACAGAGATCACAAGCAGGCAGAGAGGCAGGCCGGGGGCGGGGGGAGCAGGTTCCCTGCTGAGCAGAGATTCCCGATGCGGGGCCAGGACCCTGAGAGCATGACCCAAGCCAAAGACAGAGGCTTAACCCACTGAGCCACCCAGGCACCCCAATTTCTTTAAGCCCAATTTAAAAGGAGGAGGAGGGAGCTGTTCCCAACTGTATCAGACCCATCACCTCCTTTTTGTAACTAGTGTTTGTAATCCTCCCCTTACTGTCCTGAAATGAAATTCATAGATAATTAACTACCTATGCAAATTTCCCAAGAACTCAATATAATCTCTTAATGATATAATAAAGGTAAAATAAAAGGAAAATGATTCATCATTAACTTTGTATTAGAAGACAAAATAAATAGTAAGATGCTTACACATGTATGTAGAACCATTGTGAATGAGAGAACTATAAGGACAGACCACGCTAATATCGACATTGGTCTTGTCAGAGGTGACATGATTTTGTGAAAGACTGAACAGTTTTTGGCCAAGTTTCCAAACAAAGAGCAAAGGATTGGGCTAAATTTGTTGATATGGGTGCCTTTACTGTAAAGCCTGGATTTAATGTGTTAGTTCATACATTGAATGTGACTCTAATGGTTTGCTTAATTGGCTAGCCAAAACTCAGACCCGTTGGTAGTCTATATTCAATGAGATTAAGATGCCCAAATCATGTAGAGGAAGAAATCCAAAACCTCATGGAGATGGCAAAGTTGGAGTGATTTTAGGTATAATGTGTACACCCAGCCCTGAACTATAAACCCCTGGAGGCCCAGGAGACTATCTCTACTCTAAGGCCCTGAAAAACGCTTTAGTAAGGGGAGTAGCAGAAAAGCTCTGTGGTAGCTGGATGTGATGGTGGCAGATGCTTTCATGAAATTGCTCCCTGATGTCCGTGACAGTGGGATCCTGGGATGGGATGGCCAAGTGACCGTGTTTAATTGGCAGGAACAGAGTGACACATTTGCTGCAGTGGGCAGCAGGGGAAACATACGACTGAAAACTCTTACCTACGGGGCTATTCGGCAATGCCCCGGCAGACTTCTGAAATACTCCTTGATCTCTGTAAGAGGCAAACTAGCCCTGCTACCCAAAACCGGACTTGAGCCATCAAAATGAAAAGTCCTCCTTCTCAGCCAGTTTTCCTACGTCAGCCAGGGCACAGACCCCTTGATCGAAAGGGAGGCTGAGTCCCCCTAAGGATAGAAAACCAAAAGCGATACCAAATCCCTGGAAAGATGTAAAAATTAGTAGCAGCATAAAAGATGTGGGTGAGGCAGCAGTCACGATCGTATTGTTTCCCCCATTCAGCTCACCTGTTCGGCCTCTGCAGAGGCAGATGGATCTGAGAGAATTATTATGAATCGGTATAAACTGAATCAGATGGTAAAGCCAGTTGCAACCACAGTTCTATGCGTCTGTCTTTACTAGAGCAAATCAGCGCAATCCGGGGTACCTGGTACACATCTGCTGATAGGGCAAATGCTATTTTATCTATTCCAAACTGCACCAAAAGCTGTTCTCTTTTCTATGACTGAGCCAACAGTTCACCTTCGTAGTCTTTATGGGACGTAAACTCTCCTGCTCTCTGCCATGATCTAGTCTGCGGAGAGCTGGATCGCTATATTAAAGACATCCAGGAGCAATCCTGAGAACCACTGTACTCTTGTGATAATAGCCTATGATTTCAATAAATCTGCCCAATTTACTAATAACACATTTCACTGTGGTTTTATGTGCTTGATTTATACTTTTTAAATTTTCCTAAGTATAAATACACATGAAATGTATGTGTATGTCTATATATTCATGTGTGGGTACATATGTGAATGTGCCTGCTTACATACATACGTGTGTGTACATTAGCTTGTAAACGTATGGTGCTGTGGTGTCCCACCGGGTTCCCACTATCGGGACCAAAGCCCTTATTCCCCCAACTGCTTGGGTGCTGCCGGCTGACAGCTTAAAGCTGAGTCTTCCCCCAGGAATTGCCCTCAACCCAAAATAACCACCTCAACCAAGGTCATAACCCCTCCCTGGAAGTTATACATACCCAATGAGTACAAGATACAAAGGCATTTTAGGTGTTCCCAAAAGCATGGCCCAATAAGTCTCAGCATGCAAATCTCCCTCTCAGAGGCCAGTTGCTGAGAAACCCCACCCAATATAATCATGTGTTTTGACTTTACGCAGGTGGTTTACATAGTTCATACCCTGTTTGTAAATAAATCAGCACCCCATCCCTGGCCCAGCTGAGGACCCCGGGCAGAGGTATGTAAAGGATTGCTGAATGAGGCAAAATTTTGGATGAGGTTACCTCGCCGTCTCAACATGGTGACTCCTCTGTTCTGAAACTAGTGTGGCCTTTGAATGTGTAAGGCTCAGGAGATCCATGGGTGTCTTGGGGCTAGCAAGTGATCCTCACAAAGCAGACCCAAGGGCCTGGCGAGCTAGGCTAAGGAGGTAAGAACATTTCACCAATGCAACTTTTCTATTTTTTAAATATATATGAGTACTCCTTATCTCCACACATACCATACTTCCTAGACCCTAAAGAGCCACGGAATTTCAGTTTGTACCAGTTGTTTAACAGAACCTAGTAGGGAGAAGATTAAACATTCCCACCCCACTAAATGATCCATATTCAATATGTTGACATATTTAAAGCACTTTATAGCCGTACCTGGTACAAAAATGAATGTTAGCTATTATATCTGTTGTGTTAAAATATGAAGGGATGCCACCCTAGAAATGAAGAAATATGTTAGGTATTTTAAAAAATAATATAAAGGGTTTTTTGGTGTTTTGTTTAAAGGTATATACTTTATTTTTGTTAATGTTTTATTTAAATTCAATTTAGTTAAAATGTAATGTATTATTAGTTTCAGGGGCAGAATTTAGTGACAAATTTATGTACTTTAAGACAGGAAATGCCTTCTTTGACTCTTGGTCCTCGCTGTCCTTGACTGTAATATATAGATAGATAGATAGATAGATAGAGTGATATATATCATATATATATATATATATGATCAGTAGTATTAAGTATTTCATCCTTTTATTTGCTGTCATTCATCTATTGTATTTAATTTAATGAAGGATAATCATAAGAATGGTGGGCAGGGAAAAGGGCTCCCCCACCCCCTACTTCCCCACACGCCCCCCCACTCCCTGTCCTAAGAGAAAAACTACCCTTAAAAGGAAAGAGACCCCATCCTGTTAATCTAGATTTTACTCAGTGCCCCAGCTTTAAGTCTTCCTACTGGGAGGACTTAATACTTACATGTGACAGAAAGAAAAGGAATGGCCTTGGCATCCTAACCCAGACCTAGGAAGGACAACTCAGCAGTCAGTGGGATCGTCAAACAAAGCTTCATCTGGTGGCCTGCAGCTGGCCCGCATGCCTTAGGGCCGTGGCGGCTACTGCCCTCTCGTTCCCCCAGGCTAGGAAACATGGGCCTGGAAGGAGCCCTCCACCCTTTCCCACATGAACAGCTGCCTGATAGGTAGATGGATACGTGGACAAAACCTGATTGGGTGACAGTTGCATAGGGTTAATCAGATTAAAATAGCTCCACAAAAAGACCATAAAAACCCGTATACTTAGCAACCCTCCCAGGTTCCTTCCCTCTTTGGGAGTTCTGTACTTTTGCCCAATAAACTTTGCTGCCCACCGCTCTTCCTCTGTTCTACCTCTTTGTTCTTGGAAGCAGTGTGACCGTGAACTGCGGGCAGAAGTCCGGCAATGTATTGTCTTAGAAGGATCAGTCTTCTATAACTTATTATATTTTCTTTTGCATGTATTTTCTTTTGCATATATTTTGTTTTGCATATGTGTTGTTTCCTTCATATTAGAAACTTCCAGTGGGTACTAGGGCATGCCTTACCCTTCTCTGGTGTCCCCTATAGTGTAGCTACCAAGTATAAATTTAATAAATAATGGCAAACTATCTTATTTTAAAAGCATCCAAGTGGAGGGAGTATTAGCTGGGAACATAGTAATTCCACTTTTCTACCCAAAGTGTAAAATTCAACAATGCAAAAAAAAAAAAAAAAAAGAAGAAGAAGAAGAAGAAGTCCAGAAGTAGAACAAATAGAAAGAGCTAAGTTATTACAACAATTTGGCAATAAAGTATTTAAATTTTTCCTGTAAGGGATTGCTAAAGTGAACATTGAATTTGCTCTAGGTTGAAAGTTCCATTGTTGACAGCAGTTTTTAAAGTTCTATCCCATTTGCTTTCAACTTTTCAAGACAGCTTTCTTAGGAAAACAAATCAAGGGGCACCTGGGTGGCTCAGTGGGTTAATCGACTGCCTTCGGCTCAGGTCATGATCTCAGGGTCCTGGAATCGAGCCCCGCATCGCATGGGGCTCTCTGCTCAGCAGGGAGCCTGCTTCCCTCTCTCTCTCTGCCTGCCTCTCTGCCTGCTTGTGATCTGTCTGTCAAATAAATAAATAAGGTCTTTAAAAAAAAGAAAGACAGAAAAGCAAATCAAAAACCATAGAGGGTGGGAAGGTAAGAGTCATGTAAGAAGATGAAGGGATGAGGAATGAAGAAGAGAAGAGAAGCTGCTTAGAAAAGCCGAAGAGGTGAAGTCCGTGGAAACCTCAGGCTCCATCAAGGGAGGAAAACCCGCAGCTGGGGCTGTTTTAACGTGCAGCTGCGGACTTTGAAAGTCAGTGCGACACCCGAATGGGAGGCACCAGTCTCAACCTTCCTCCAGAAGAGTGATCGTGCAAATTCACAAAATTGGCTAACTGGTCCCTCTGTCCTCTCCTTCACAGCCAAACTTGTCTAAAAAAGAGAGAGAGAGAGAGAGATGTCTCTCTCTTTTTTCTCATCGCCTCTGTATTCCCTCCTCTAGCCCCTCCAACTCCCCTGAACCCACCCCCCGGAACACGCGGCACCGGGAGCAACTGCTCTCTAGTACCACCTGGTAACGTTCCGCTTTAGACCCAAAGTGCACTTCTGGGTCTCAGGCCAACCATTTTTCTCCTGATCTCGAGACCCACCCAACTGCCTACTTCCCTTTCAGATGCTTCAGAATCACCTCCCACTCAGTATGTCCAGTAATAATCTTTCCCTAAACTCAGTCCTCCTGCTGGATTCCCCGTATCAGTAAATGACATCACCAGGGACCTAGTTTGGTCTAAGAACAAAAACGGACTTATCCAAGTCTGATCGATTCTGTTTTCATCATCTCTCTTAAATCTATGGCTTTTTCTGATCCCAATTTCCAGGACCTCACATCAGACCATTCTCAGTGTTTAACCTGGTTTATTGGAACGGCCTCCTAGCTGGTTTCCCTGGATCCATTCTCCACCCCAGTGGAAACAAGGTCTGTCTAAAACGCAAGCCTGATCAAGTCACTGCCCTTCAATGGCGTTCCATTGTCTTCAGGCTATTGACAGACTTGTTAGCATGCTTGGTTTTCCAAGACCTCCTTTCTCCCCACCCATCATTCTCACGGGAAAGCCACCTTGCTCAACTTGGAAAGGTGCCATTCACATCATAGTCTATGTGAATGGTGACTGCTCGGGTAGTGCAGTACACAACCTGTGGGACTAAACATGGCAGTCTGGCCTCTTTGTCACACTTTATATACTGCTAACAGCAGCTTTTCTGATGCCTCGTATTTCTTCTCACTCTGAGCCTTTGCATTTCATGTTTCCTGCCTATACTTTCATCCACCCCAGTGTCCTTTTCATCTCGCTGATTCCACCTGTCCCTCAGATCTCCATTTAGATATCACTTATCCCATGAAGAGGTTCCCTGCAGTTTCATAAACTTTGGTGCCCTCTACTTAACCTCTATTATTGTACTTATCCCTTGATCTTTTAATTACCTGTTTACTTTCCTGACTCCTCCTTTAGACTGTTTAGAAAAGCCGAAGAGGTGTTTTAATCACCTTTGTCTCTCTAGCTCAGAGTATAGTGTGTGGCACATGGCCGATGCAAAGTAAATACTTTTGAATGGATGCAACTTTGAGGAAATCAATGAACCTAGCTAGGTTTTAATTATCACAAGTCAAATAAGGCCAAGGATGTGTGGATCTGTCGTCAATAACTTACAGAGTGACATGAAAAAATGTATATAAAATTGCATTGAGAAGTGAAAAAAATAAATAGATGAGAAAGAGAACAATTGGTATGGCATCTCATAAAGAAAAAGTGACAAGGACTGGGATGATCTTAAGGGAAGCCATGAGAGCTCGCTCTCGACTGCAGTTTGTATGAGACCCTAATGCTCGTGCTGCTGAAGTGAGCATAGATTCCATGTCTGGTCTGTGGGTGAGCAACCTGAACGATTTAAAAGATGGGTCAAGTCAGAAATGAGAAGTGTAGCAATGAACCATGCTTTCAGTTCATTAACTGGCCACACGGTCTGTGCTTTAAGATGCATACATAGTATTTCTTTCTTTGAGACCCAGGTTTTCCAAATGGTGTACCAAGGGCTCAGGTATTCCCAGGATAAACACCGCTTTTCTTTCTGGGGCATCAATTTCACTTGGTGATTGAGGGACTTAAACCATTGAACTTGGTAAGTAACTTGAAGCAGCATTTTCACAACTATATAAACAAACAGCTATATTATAGTTTGGTCTGTTGCTGAGACTTCAAACATTGTGTGTTTGCAGTAGATTACTCCACACTATCCCCCTCTACAACGTCTACCAAACCTTCATACTCTGAAGCCCTTAGAGTACGTTTTTACCCACCTATGCTCTTGGGGTGCCTAGGGAAAGTTATAAGTACTGCTTTTAGAAGTTTGGTAGGCTTCCATGCTGCTGAAATGAAATGGCCAATGTGGCTGGTAAACTAACATCAGGGTCAAGTTCATAGCTGAGTATTGCTATGTGGGTCTGTTCTTTGTTCCTAGCTTGCCACTGTATAGGTAAGCAATTTTGTAGAACTGGTCACTCGTCCCCAGAAGAATCAAAATTATTTTCATGCAGAGGAATTGATACTCAATCATCACTCTACAAGGAAAAATATCTAAATCCATATCCCCATGATATTTGGTCAGTGGCATCATAATCTTTGCATGCAAAGGTCAACACATTAGATCTAAAGGAAGAGGAGAGGGGAACTAACATTTATTGAGCCCCTACTGTGGGCCAGGCATGGTGCCAAGTGCTGTACTTTTCATCACCAGCCCAGACACAATTAATCCTGCTCTCCTTTGTATGCTGACTGTACCTTGTTCAGGCTCTTACTATGGGACATGATGCTTTAAATTTTGAGTATTTGTTTGTCTGCCAGTCTACTATAAACTCCCTGAGGGCAGAGCTCATTTCAAATACATCTTTGTGTCCCAAGCTCTCTTTGTCTCCCAAAACTGGTCAAATCATTCATACACCCTCAGTTAAACTTGATTGAACTAAAATGATCTCTTCAAATGATTGGGAAACTTAAGAAGTTAATGCCTTCATACACCAAAAATACTTTCTCTAAAATCATCTCGCACAGTTTCATCATCTACTAAAGAAATACAAAGCATAGCAGTGGTGTCAGTTTTTTGTTATGTGTTTGGGTCCTGGAACATCTCCAAGTCTCCCCTCCTGATCCCCAACCCATTCCCCTGCCAAAAAAGATAGGATCAGTCTATATAACATATACCATATACACTTGTTGATTATCTTCGGCAAAGCACTCTTTTCAATAATATATTAAATACTCTATGAACTGTATCTTTTTTTTAAGATTTTATTTATTTATTTGACAGAGAAACAGTGAGAGAGAGCACGAGAGGGGAGAAGGTTAGAGGGAGCAGCAGACTCTCTGTGGAGTTGGGAGCCCTATGCGGGACTCCAGCCCAGGACTCTGGGATCATGACCTGAGCTGAAAGCAGTCACTTAACCAACTGAGCCACTCAGGCACCCCTGAATTGTATCTTTAAAATGAATCACGAAAAAATAAAATAAAATGAATCACGAAGTGTAAATGTCCCCCTTTCAGCAACTTCAACAAGTGACAAAAAACAGGACCAGAGTCACATTGCTCAGAGAGGATCAAATATGCATTCTGAATTTCCAAGTCTATAGCCTCAGGGTTGTTTTTCTTCCCTCCCCAAATCCAGTGTCATCAAAACATAGAAATTTCTTCTTCTCATCACTTCATTTTAAAATTAGATACTAGGGGACTCATCGATGCCCTAGTTAGAATTAGGTCAAATTCATAAATTCAAAGTTTTAAACCTAATCCAAATTTTCTCAAGTGCAAATTCACTTGACATTTATTATGTTGTGACTTCCTGTTTTTGTAGATGAGCAGTTTCAAAAATGGTTCAATGAGCTCTGTGGACAACATCTAACTCCTGCAAGGCAAGTTTTGGAACATTTGGTGGTAGATGAATAGAGAACACATGCAGTACATTTCTTAAGATGTGCATACTTTCAAAAACTCGGGGGAAAAAGTGGTTGGCCAAGTCTATCTGCGGTTTCATTGAATACTTAAAAATGAGTTAATGACATTGAGAGACAGAAATATACAGTTGGGTTTTCCCATCCCGTATGCAAACACATAGTTTTCAACTAGCGATGATAGAACCCATAGGAAAGTACCCTCAATTTTTGTAGAAACAGTAAAGAATTAAGATTTGGCGTCTGGAACTGTGGTGTTTGGATGCATCATTAACAAGAAAATCAAGAACAAAGCAAAAGAATCTAAAAATATTCTTGCATGTTTTCCATTTACTATTTCTCTGCTGTGTAATTGCTAGTACATGGCACATGGCGAAAAATTCACTAGTAAATATCTAATCACCAAAGAGCTCCTGGCAAGTCTTTTTTTTTTTCTTTTTTAATTTATCTATTTCTTGAGTAAATACTATGCCTCATATGGGGCTGGAACTCACAACCCTAAGATCAAGAGTCACATGCTCTATTCACTGGGCCAGCCAGGGGACCTTCACTGGCAAGTCTTTAGGAGACTTGGTGAAAGTCCACAATAGCTTTTCTTGACACACAAAATCTTTGATCCCCTTCTTCCACTCCAAACCCTAAGTGACTCTGGGAAGTGTTTAAGAGTGTTAGGAGTAAATCAAGACACATGACATGCTGCTTTCTCTCTCAGGGTTTTGCTGGGTCCCTGCTAAATCTGTGGAGCTTCTACAGTGTTCCACCAGCCCTGTAGCTTTGCTAATGCTCTGCTGAAGCTCAGAGAGAAAAATATCCTGCCCCAGTTTCCACTCTCTTCCTATGAACCTCCAATGAGGCAAGTGCCACGCTTCCTCTTCAGGTCCCACTGTGCCAACATCATGCTCTCTTCCATGCTAAAATGCGGTTACCAGGCCTCTTTCCAGAGGGTTCGCATCCCCTGCATAGGCGTGGGGGGAAGAGGGAGTGAGAGGACAAGCAGTGGGCAAGCAGTGGGCTGTCCTCACCCTCCCTCTACCCCCACCATCATATCTGCTTCTAGGAAACCACTTACAGAATTTCCTGTGGTCGAATGTGAATTCACAATGTGAATTCTACCACTTAACCAATCTGCACTCATTTACCGCCAGAAGCATCCATTACAGTTGTGGCCAAGAGGTTCTTTTTAATTTGATAACTTTGTGTGGTTGCATAGAATTGGGGTCTCATTGTTGAAGACTATAAGGAAAAGGAGATTAGAAAACATGAAGAAAAATACAAATAAATCATATTTGTTCTAATGATTCCTCAGACTATAATACACAATGGTCAAATAATCAAAGGGAAAGCACATGATCGATAGTACTCAATAGTCATAGAAAAAGCATTTGGTAAACTCAGCGCCCAGTGAGGATTACAAAACAACACCTAAAGCTCAAAATGGAAAAGTAGACACAGACCCACAGACCTGCACCCCTTGAAAAAGCAATACATGATTTATTAATAATAAAAAAATAAATAGAAGAAAACCTCCTTAATGTGATATTTGGTATTTACCAAAAAATTTAAAGCAACCCTGTTTAATTAATGGTAAAAGATTAGAAGCATCTTCTTTAAAGCCAAAAACAACGCCAGGAAGTAGCTATCACTGCTTCTATTCAACATTTTTTAAGAGAACCAAAAGGAAAAATACAAATTTATCACCCATAATAGATAATATGACAGTTTACAAAAACAATCTAAGAAAATTAAATACAAAAATCATTAGAACTATTAGGAGAGTTCAGCTATGTGGCTGGATATAAAATACACACAGAATCAATGGTGTTCCAACACATTAGCTTTTTCTATAAAAAGCCAATGGTAAACATTTTAGATTTTAAAAGCTATGTGTTCTCTGTCCTAACTAATCCAATCTGCCACTGTCATAGACAGTGCAGTTATAGACAGTATGTAAACAAATGGACACAGCCATGTCTTCTTTACAAAAGATTACAGGCTGGATTTGGTTCACAGGTCATAGTTTACAACTCATGTCAGACACCATTGATGAAGTTAAAAAACTTTACTTAAAAAATACCAGAGAGGGGCACCTGGGTGGCTCAGTAGGTTAAGCCTCTGCCTTTCGATCAGGTCATGATCCTAAGGTCCTGGGATCAGGCCCGCATGGGGCTCTCTGCTCGGCAGGGAGCCTGCTTCCCCCATCTCTGTCTCTGCCTGACTCTCTGCCTGCTTGTGACCGCTCTCTGCCAAATAAATAAATAAAATCTTAAAAAAAAAAATACCAGGGAAACCTGGCTGGTTCAGTCAGTAGAGGATGTGACTCTTGATCTCAGGGTTGGAAGTTTGAGCCCCATGCTGGGTGTACTGATTACTTTAAAAATAAATAACTATAATCTTGAAAGAAAGAAAGAAAGAAAGAAAGAAAGAAAGAAAGAAAGAACCATTTACTACAGTAACTCAACTGGAAGGTACTTCTGAATAAATCTAAGAAAATTTGAACAAAACCTATTTGGAAAAAATTATAAAACTTTATTGAAAGATACTAAAGAAGATCTCAATACATAGAGGGGCATACCCTCTTTTTTAAAAAAATTTTACTTATTTATTTGACAGACAGAGATCACAAGTAGGCAGAGACACAGGCAGAGAGGAGGCAGAGAGGAGGAAGCAGACCCCCTGCCGAGCAGAGAGCCTGATGTGGGGCTCGATCCCAGGACCCTGAGATCATGACCTGAGCCGAAGGCAGAGGATTAACCCACTGAGCCACCCAGGTGCCCCGAGGGGCATACCCTCTTAATGGATGAGAAAAGTCAATGTTTCAAATATTTCAATATTTGCAAATTAATCTATTAATTCAATATAATTCCAACCAAAATACCAACAAGGCTTTTCATGACATCTGACAACCTGACTCCAAAATTTACATAGAACAAAAACCAAGACAATTATGAAGAACAAGGTAGGAAGCTATGCCTTAACAGGTGTCAAGATTTATTATAAAATAACAGTAACTAAGGCAATACAGTACTGGTAAAGAGATAGTATGAAAAAAAAAATAAAATAAGGACCCTAGAAACAAACCCGCTCATATGTGGAACATGATAGTTGACAGAGGTACCATTGTAGAACAGTGGGGTAAAGATTGAGTATCCAATAAATGGTGCTGGAATAGTTGTTTATTATATGGTTAAGAATTCAAGTTATATCCTTACCTCCATCATACACAAAAATCAATTCCAGGTTGATTAAATATCTAAGGAGAAAGTCAAAGCTTTAAAACAAATTAGATGGGATGGCGGGGTGGCTCAGTCTGTTACACTAAGCATCTGCCTTTGGCTCAGGTCATGATTCCAGGTCCTGGGATAGAGTCCCACTTTTCCCTCTGGCTGCCACTCCCCCTGCATGGGCACTCTCTCTCTCTCTTCCTGTGACAAATAAATAAAATCTTTAAAAAAAAAAAAAAAATATATATATATATATATCTCAAATAAATTAGCAATATAGAAGAATATGTTTAATACTGGGAGAAAAGAATTCTTTCTCTCTTTTTTAAGATTTTACCTATTTATTTTTGAGAGAGAGAGAGAGAGGGCACAGGCAGAGGGAAGGGGCAGAGGGGGAAGCAGACTCCGCACTGACCAGGGAGCCTGATGCAGGGCTGGATCTCAGGACCCAGGGATCATGACCTGAGCTGAAGGCAGATGCTAAACTGACTGAGCCACTCAGTTGTCCTGAAAAAGAAAGATTTCTAAAATAAGACACAAAAAGTCTAAAACATAAAGGAAAAAAATTTAAAATATTTAACGACATCAAAAAAGAAAATTTTAGTACATTGAAATATGAATAATATTAAAAGACAAGCTGTAGTAGAACAGGTATTTGCAAAGTATATAACTAAAAAAGATTCAGTATCCAAAATAAAATAGAAAAACATAAAAATAATCCAATAAAATTGTGTATTAGACCCATTAGTGAGTCCTGAAATCCATTTTGTGGGTTGTAGACTAGTATTTAATAATATAAAATAGATTAGAATAGAGAACATACCACATATTAAAGATAAATAATACTTTTGGAAACTTTCGTTGTATATCTATATGTGTATATACACTTGAACATACTGGATTGCAATATAAAATAAAATTCTAAAAGGGGGGTGACAGTTTTCAGCACACTAAAATAGAAAATTAATAAAATATATAGGTTGTACAACAGTGTGAGTGTGCTTAATACCACTAAATAGTACTTAAAATGGTTTAAATGGTAACATTTTGTTGTGTATATTTTACAACAACAAAAAATGTATAAACAGGTAATTCACAAAACAGAAAATGTTGTATGGCCAATAAATAAATAAAAAAGATGCTTGATCTCAGTAGTCAACAGAGAAATCACAATGAGTCAGAAATCACAATGAGTCAGTCAAATTATTATGAACAAATAATTTAAAAGTCGGACAATTCTTCCGAGAGTAGACAAATGGATACGGAAAACGTGGTATGTGCAAGCGCGCACACACACCCACACACACACACACTAGAATATTATGCACTATAAAAAAGGATGAGATCATACCCTTTGAGACAACTTTATACCCTAGAGGGTATAATGCTAAGTGAAATAAGTCAAAATGAGAAAGACAAATAGCATATAAGTACTCTCATATAAAAATGAATAAAGAAACAAAAAGCAGAATCAGGCCTATATGTACAGAAAACAAATTTGTGGTTGCCAGAGGTGATGGGGGTTAATGAAGGGATGGGCAAAATGGGCAAAGGGGAGAGGGAGACCCCAGCTTCCAGCAATGGAATGAGTAAGTCACAGGTATACAGGGGACAGTACAGGGAATACAGTCAATGATATTGTAATAGGGATGTATTGAGACAGATGTTCACTTGTGGTGGGTGAATTTAACATAATGTATAAATTGTCAAATCACTAAGTTGTACACCTGAAAATAATGTAACACTGTCTGTCTTACCTTATGTGTAATGTGTTATGTGTGTCAGCTATCCTCAAATATAAACAAAGAAATGAAGTCGGACAATGCAAATGCTGGTAAGAATGTAAAGCAATGAGAATTGTCCTATCTGCACCTGGGACTGTAAACATTTATAATTTGGTGACATCTAGTAACATCACCAGCCATTCCACTTCCACACGTGAACAGGAGAAATGCACACGGCAGCCTGTTTATAATAGTGAAAAAAGTGAACATAATCTAAATGTTCACCAACAAGAGAATGGATAAACAACAATTGAATACTGTACAACAGTGATAGTGTAGGGACTATTCTCATGCATCAACACAGATAAATCCTCAAAACATACCTTATACCAAGAAAGTCATAAAGGTATACCATCTCAGGAAACAAATTGAGGGCTACTGGAGGGGAGGGAGGTGCGGGGCGGGGTGGTGGCTGGATGATTGACATTGAGGAGGGGATGTGCTATGGTGAGGGCTATGAATTGTGTAAGACAGATGAATCACAGACCTGTACCCCTGAAACAAATAATACATTATATATTAATTTTTAAAAAATACAACAGTATAATATATTTCATTGAAGTTTGAAATATTCAGAAGAATACTCCATAGTTGTAGAAATATAAATGTACTCATTGGGGCACCTGGGTGGCTCAGTGGGTTAAGCCTCTGCCTTTGGCTCAGGTCATGATCCCAGGGTCCTGGGATCGAGCCCCGAATCAGGATCTCTTCTCAGCGGGGAGCCTGCTTCCCCCTCTCTCTCTGCCTGCCTCTCTGCCTACTTGTGATCATTCTCTCTCTCTCTGTCAAATAAATAAATAAATAATCTTTAAAATAATAATAATAAATATATTCATTAGAATGATAAATATCGGGGCACCTGGGTGACTCAGTCGGTTAAACATCTGACTCGTGATTTTTGGCTCAGGTCATGATCTCAGAGTCGGGAGATTGAGCCCTGAGTCACTCCGTGCTGGGTGTGGAACCTGCTTAAGATTCTCTCTCTCCCTCTTTTTCCGCCCTTCCCCTCCCCCTCTCTGAAAAACAAAACAAACAAACAAAAAAAATGAAAGAAATGGTTATCAATTGAGGGCAATGATTGCCTTCGGGGAAGGAAAGGAAGGGAGAGAGATGGGGTCATGGAGAGTATACAGAGCCTTGAATTTTATCTCTAAAATTTTACTTCTTGAGCTAGGTACACAGATCATTATTTATTCTTTAAGCTTTTTTTTTTTTTTTTGCTTGCATGCTTGAAACATTTCATTAATTAAAAAAGAAGAATTAGTCAACAAGAGATCTTTGACAGTTAATTCTATGCCCAGCACTATACTAGGCAATGAGACATATAATTCCAAGATAATAGAATGCCCAATGACAGGCACTCAGTAAACATTCAATTCATTCATGAAATGAATGACTATCAGTAAGACACCGTCAATTCCTAATTGCTGAAACTAGAATAATAGACACGAGCCAAATAGAGAAATGTGTCCAATTCTCTGTGGTCACTAAGAGAGCAATTCAGAAAAAGAGGTAGGTTTGGGGAATGGAGACAATGAGCTCAATCTCATTGGAGGTGCCCTTGGGACATCCAAGTCAGGAAATGTGTAGCTAGAGTTCGATAGGTAGAAGGAGATTCACACTTGAGATTTGTCAGCATGTGGTTGGTAATGAAGGCCATGGGAGCAAATGAGATAATAAAGGGAACAGGAAAAGAATGACAGGAAGGGAGGCCCTGAGGACAACTACCAGCAAGAATGGGGAACAAGCTGTTAAACAGAGGCTGTCAGTGTATCAACTCCTTGAAAAAGAATCCTAAGGTGAAACATCCTAAATGATGCCAAAGGACAGAAACTTTTATATTTTTTAAATTTTTGTTATAAGTGAATTTTAAACAAATACTAAAATAGAAGGAATAGCAAAATGAACTCCCCTTTATCCATCACCTGGTTTCAACAATTGTCAACTCATGGATACTTTTATTTCTTCCATACCCCCATCCACTACGTCCCCTCTTATTCTGCAGCAACCCCAAACATCACATCACTCCATCCACGGCCATTTCAGTATGGCTCCTTAAAAGGTAATGACTCTTTCTAAACATAATCACAATATCATTATCATAACTTAAAAATCAACAGTAATTTTTTAATATTATCAAATATTCAGTAGTTTTTAAAATTTCCAACCATTTCATAAGCATCATAAATTTGTTTTACTGTTTGTTTGATTGAAGCTTACATACTGCTGTTGAGTGGTAATGTCTTTCAAAACTGCAAATAAGGGGCGCCTGGGTGGCTCATGGGTTAAGCCGCTGCCTTCGGCTCAGGTCATGATCTCAGAGTCCTGGGATCGAGTCCCGCATCGGGCTCTCTGCTCAGCAGGGAGCCTGCTTCCTCCTCTCTCTCTCTGCCTGCCTCTCTGCCTACTTGTGATCTCTCTCTGTCAAATAAATAAATAAAATCAGTCAAGCAGAGAGAGTAAATTATCATATGGTTTCACTCATTTGTGGAGCATAACCAATAGCATGGAGGACAAGGGGCGTTAGAGAGTAGTAGGGAATTTGGGTAAATTGGAAGGGGAGGTGAACCATGAGAGACTATGGACTCTGAAAAACAGTCTGAGGGGTTTGAAGTGGCAGGGGGGTGGGAGGTTGGGGTACCAGGTGGTGGGTATTATAGAGGGCACGGCTTGCATGGAGCACTGGGTGTGGTGAAAAAAATAGTGAATACTGTCTTTCTGAAAATAAATAAATTGGGAGAAAAAAATAAAAAAAAATAAAAAAAAATCTTTTAAAAAAAAACTGCAAATAAGATATTTCCAAATGACATCACAGATAAAGGGCTGGTATCCGAGATCTATAAAGAACTTATCAAACTCAACACCCAAAAAACAAATAATCAAGTCAAAAAACGAGCAGAAGACATGAACAGACATTTCTCCAAAGACATACAAATGGCCAACAGACATGCAAAAAGATGCTCAACATCACTCGGCATTAGGGAAATACAAATCAAAACCTCAGTGAGATGCCACCTCACACCTGTCAGAATGGCTAAAATTAACAACTCAGGAAACGGCATGTTGGCAAGGATGCAGTGAAAGGGAACCTTCTGGTACAGACACTCTGGAAAACAGTATGGAAGTTCCTCAAAAAGTTAAAAATAGAGCTACCCTATGACCCAGCGATTGCACTACTGGGTATTCACCACAAAGATACAGATGTAGTGAAAAGAAGGGGCACATGCACCCCAATGTTGATAGCAGCAATGCCCACAATAACCAAACTATGGAAGGAGCTGAGATGCCCTTCAACAGACAAATGGATAAAGAAGATGTGGTCCATATATCCAATGGAATATTACTCAGCCATCAGAAAGGATGAATACCCACCATTTGCATCAACAGGGATGGAACTGGAGGGGATTAGGCTAAGTGAAATAGGTCAAGCAGAGAAGGACAATTATCATATGGTTTCACTAATACGTGGAACATAAGGAATAGCATGGAAGACATTAGGAGAAGGAAGGGAAAACTGAAGTGGGGGAAATCAGAGGGTGAGATGAACCTTGAGAGACTGTGGACTCCGGGAAACAAACTGAGGGTTTTAGAGGGGATGGGGTTGGGCGGATGGGTGAGCCTGGTGATGGGTATTAAGGAGTGCACAGATTGCAGAAAGCACTGGGTGTTATACGTAAACAATGAATCATGGTAACCTACATCAAAAACTAACAACGTACTGTATGGTGACTAGCATAACATAATTTAAAAAAAATTGCAAGTCCCCCATCCTCTACCTCATCATCCTTTTATTCTTTGCTATTTTAAGCTACTATTTTAAAGTCCAATTGAAACAGGTCAGGACAATAAAGAGGTTGCCCCCATACTCCCTAGAAGTCATTTTGGTGGAAGATGCTTGAGTGGGGTGGCCAAGCTCATTTTTGAACTGAGATGGAAACTCAGATTTACTTAGACTACGGTTGCACAGAGCACCATCTTGCACAAAATCAAAAGCTTTAACTTTGTTAGACCCTCATGAACAATCTGGAAGTGCCGTAGGATCATTTTTACCATTACAGTAATTTCTTCTGACAAATTAAAGACAATCATTAAGCCCTTCTTTGAAGAACAGAGGAAATTGGCTTTGGAGTTATCCCTTTTATACTGACAGATTTCCGGAGGGTTTATATTTCCTAAATGAAGCAATGACAGGTCGATCTGACTTTAATGTAGACAGTTGTGCTCAGTAAAAACCATTAACCTAACAATAAACTCAGAATCTTCCTTGGATTATTTACTAAAACCGTGGATAACAATCCAGCCCCACATAGGAGTTCTTAACACATACTTGATAGTCTTGGCTTTTAAGGCAATAACGGAATTTTCCTTTTAGTATTTTGTAGCTTTTTTAAAAAATATGCTTGAACATATGTTCATCTTAGCAAGTTTCCATGAGTACTTAGAAATGCTTACCACACAACTACCATGGGGTTCCTCACTGATTCCGAATTCTGGCTTTCCGTATAGGAAGTCAGTATTTTAACATTCTTATTGTTTAAAATTGAATTTCTGTGTAATGCACTCTTTGGGAATAAATCGTGAACTTTTTCTTCTTGTGGCTCTGAGTTTTCAGTGCTGTTATACACTGAATGCATTTTCATCCTTGGCAGCTACTTTGCATTTGTAATGGTGTCTAAACTGAGATGATACGATAGAGTGGTCAGTCTTTGTGCAGGGCCCTGGCAGCTCAGACAGCGGTGACTTATGAGCAGAAGACATCACCTAGAGACTGGAGCTGAAGAATGTTGTTGACCTTGTCCAGAGCATATATACATGAGGCACTGAGAGAAATAACTGAGAGGCCCTGAGATGGGGACACAGATGGAGCCAAAGACCTATGATTAGGAGGTGGGTGTAATAATGTTTCAGTACCCAAAAGTCCTGGACCTTTAATTTGCAGGGGCTCTGGTGATCAGGACTTCTGTGGCTGCAAGTCCAAGTGATGAGAAGCAAACTCATCCAAAATCTACAGAGAACTTATCAAACTCAACACCGAAAAAACAAACAATCCAGTTAAGAAATGGGTAGAAGACATGAATAGACATTTTTCCAAAGATGACATCCAGACGGCCAACAGACACAACATGAAAAGATGCTCAACTTCACTCATTATCACGGAATTACAAATCAAAACCAGGATAAGACACCACCTCACCCCTGTCAGAATGGCTAAAATTTACAACATGGAAATAACAGATATTGGCAAGGATGCAGAGAAAAGGGAAGCCTCTTATGCTGTTGATGGGACTGCAAACTGGTGTGGCCACTGTGGAAAACAGTATGAAGTTTCCTCAAAAAGTTAAAAATAGAGCTACCCAATGACCCAGCAATTGTACTATTAGGTATTTACCGAAAAGATACAAAATATAGATTCTAAGGGGTACATGCGCACTGATATTTATAGCAACATTATCAACAATACCCAAACTATGGAAAGAGCCCAAATGTCCATCAACTGATGAATGGATAAAGAAGATGTGGGGGGTCTGTATATGTATACACACATACACACATACACACACACACACACACACACACACACAATGGAATACTACTCAGCCATCAAAAATGATGCACTCTTGGGCCACCTAGGCAGTCAGTTAAGCATCTGCCTTTGGCTCAGGTCATGATCCCAGAGTTCTAGGATCAAGTTCCATGTTGGGTTCCTTGCTCAGCAGAGAGCCTGCCTCTCCCTCTGCCTGCCATTCCCCCTACTTGTGCTCTCTCTCTCTCTCTCTATCTCTATCTCTGACAAATGAATAAATAAAATCTTTAACAAAAAAATGAAATCTACCATCGGCAACGGCATGGATGGAGCTAGAGAGCATTATGCTAAGTGAAATACGTCAGTCAGAGAAGGACAAATACTGTATGATTTCACTCATATGTGGAATGCAAGAAACAAAACAGATGAACATATGGGAAGCAGAGAGAAAGAGGGAAACACACCATATGACTCTTATCAATAGAGAACAAATTGAAGGTTGATGGAAAGAGTTGGGTGGGGAATGGGCTAAGTGGGTGGAGGGTACCAAGGCGGCACTTGTGACGAGCACTGGGTGTTATTGGTAAGTGAGAATCACTAATCTCTACTCCCAAAACCAGCATTAAACTATATGTTAACGAACGAAAATTTAAATAAAAATCTGAAGAAAATTTTTTTAAAAAAGAACTAAAGTCAAACTGACCCAAGCAAAAAAAGAAAAAGAAATCATTGGTCACTTGATAGAAAATTCCAGGGGCTCAAACAATGTCATCAGGCCTGGCTTTTTTTCTCTCTCTTCATTTACTGCTTGGTATTTTTCTGCTTTGGCTTCTCCTTAGCCCATCTTTCTACAGGCCCCAGAAGCTCCAGGCTCCCTTCAACCTGACTCTGGCAATCTCAGCAAAAAGTGTAGATTTCTTTCCATTTAGCTAAAATGAAAGTCCCAGGATTGGAGCTCACAGCTCAAACTCATGCATGAACCAACCAATGATGGTTAGAGGAATGGAAGAGCAGCCAAGACAGGAACACAAAGGATGGTATCGACCTTATCCATGCGATATGAATTGAAAGGAAAGGAGAGGCAGCTCCTCGTGGGAAATCAAATCACATCTACCAAGAAGACGGGAGAGTAAATGACGAGCAGACAAAACAGCACAGGTGCACAACAGCCATGTAAAATCTATGTTGTTTTTAAGCTCTTAGCAAGTGGTCCAGTGCCGTACGGAGTGAGAGTGGAAGACAGTCTCTCCCCAGGGGCAGGTGGGACCAGTGAAATCATGGTTCCTAGTGCAATAGGCAGGTTTACATATAGAAGGAGGAATGAATGGGAGAGCGAAAAGCTAGAAATGGGGAGATCTGGAGATATTGACGAGGTTGCCCAGACATTCTAAGTGGAAAGACTGTCAACTAAAAATGGGTAGTATGATACCACGCCGAAAGAAGGGAAGGCAGATTCAGAAAATGTATCGGTTAATATGCTTTGGTTACATGTGACAGGAAACATGAATGATAACATTCCATTATGCCACTGGACAATCCCAGAGTTGGTTAATGCAGTGACACGATGATGTGGTGCCTCTGGGACGGCTTTGGTGGGATTCTCCTCACTTTCCCCTCAAGGATGCAAGGTGATTGCCAAAGCGCCAAACACTGCATTCTCACACATCTGCATTCTCACACATCAGCATTCGAGGACAAGAAGAAAGTGAGGGCATGAGCTCTCTTCTGGCTTGTCTCTCTTTTATCACACACACACACGCACACAAACACACACACATCTTTTCTAGAAATTCCACAGGTTTCTTTTTATCTTGTAATGGCAAGCTTGAATCTATGTCCAGGTTCTTACTGCAAGGGAGGCTGAAAAGCAAAATAGTATTTAGCTCTTTTGGTGGGTAGAAAGCCATGCCAATAAGATCAGCTGAACAAAAATGAGCCAGGGCCCACAGATCAGCCAGGTACATGCCACCCAGTACAGAAGGCAGGGCTCCATCAGACAAGGAGGTGTTGCCACAATGGTTCTATGCCTCCCTCTGTCTCCCGGGGTCCTCCAACCCTGGATCGTTCATGAGAACAAGTGGTGCACATAATTGCTTGTAAATGGTACATACCTCCTCACAAGCTATGAAATACCTAGGAATAGGAATATTTTTATTAAAATTTGCATGGTATGATTTTTAATGCAAATCCAAATTGAAAAGATACATTATATTTGCATAATTGCTGAAACATTATATTTTTAAATTAAAAAATGAATGCGGTAGATGTGCCTCCTGAGACAAGGAAAACAACAGCAAAAATAAACTATTGGAACTACATCAAAATAAACAGCTTCTGTGCTGCAAAGAAAACAACCAGTAAATCTAAAAGAAAACCTCCTGAATAGGAGAGGATATTTACAAGTGTCATATCTGATAAAGAGTTAGACTCTGGGATGCTTGGGTGGCTCAGTGGGTTAAGCCTCTGCTTTCAGCTCAGGTCATGATCCCAGCGGCCTGGGATGGAGCCTCTGCATCAGGCTCTCTGCTCAGTGGGGAGCCTGCTTCCCCCTCTCTCTCTGCCTGCCTCTCTGCCTACTTGTGATCTCTCTCAAATAAATAAATAACATCTTTAAAAAAAAAAAAGAGTTGTTAGACTCCAAAATATATAAAGAAATTATAGAACTCAACACCAACCCCCTCCCAAATAATCCAATTTAAAAATGGGCAGTAGACATGAATAGACATTTCTCCAAAGAATCCATACAGATAGATGGCTGACAGACGCACACAATAAAGACGATTAACATCACTTCTCATCAGGGAAATGCAAATCAAAACCACAATGGGATGTCACCTCACACCTGTCAGAATGGCTAAAAGCAAAAAACTGAAGGAACAAGTGTTGGTGAGAATGCGGAGAAAAAGGAACTGGTGTGCACTACTGGTGGAAAAGCAAACTGTGGCTGTCACTGTGGAAAACAGAATGGACGTTCCTCAAAAAATTAAACATAGACAGGCCCCTTGGTGGCATAGTTGGTTGAGTATCTGACTCTTGGTTTGGGCTCAGGTGGTGATCTCGGAGGTCATGGGATTGAGCCCTGCAATGGGCTCCACGCTCAGCTCGGAGTCTGCCTGGGACTCTCCCTCCATCTCTCTCTGACCCTCTCCTGCTAAAATAAGTAAATAATTATTTTTACCTGTACCCCTGGGGATAAAAATATATTATATGTTTATAAAAATTAAAAAAAAAATTTAAGTTAAAAAAATAATAATTTTTTTTATTTTTTAAAAATTAAAAATAGAGCTATTCTATGATCCAGTAATCTCACTAGTAGGTATTTACACAAAGAATACAAAAACACTAATTTGAAATGATATACACACCCCCACGTTCATCGCAGCATTATTATAATAGCCAAACTATGGAAGCAGCCCAAGTGTCTATCAATAGATGAATGGATAAAGAGGATGTGGTGTGAATCTACAATGGAATATTATATAGCCATCAAAAAGAATGAAATGTTGCCATTTGCTACAACATGGAAGAATCTAGAGGGTGTTATGCTAAGTGAAATAAGCCAGAGAAAAACAAATACCATATGATTTTATTCATATGTGGAATTTAAGAAACAAAACAAATGAATAAAGTGGAGAAAAAGAGAGAGACAAACCAAAAAAGGACTCTTTATTACAGAGATCAAGTTGATGGTTACCAGAGGGGAGGTGGATGGGGGGACAATGAAATAGGTAACGGGGATTAAGGAGTGCACTTGTCTTGGTGGGCACTTGGGAACGTATAGAATTGTTGGATCACTGTATTGTACATTTGAAACTAATAAAGCACATATGTTAAAAAAAAATGAATAAAAATGAATAGTGTAAGGACATCAGTCTATCACAAATTTGTAAGTTAAAAATACTTCCCATATTTTAAACCTAATGGAACTTTTCAGGGTTACCGATAGGACTCAAAAATTCATCTAGAAAAATGAAAATGTCAAAGAAAATGCATTCAGGAATTTTTTTTAAACTTTAAAATCTTAGAGTGAACCTACTAGAAACCTTTGGTGGTAAGAAATCTTTTCTTTTTTTAATATTTTATTTATTTATTTGACAGAGATCACAAGTAGGCAGAGAGGCAGGCAGAGAGAGAGGAGGAAGCAGACTCCCCACAGAGTAGAGAGCCTGATGTGGGGATCGATCCCAGGACACTGGGATCATGACCTGAGCCTAAGGCAGAGGCTTTAACCCACTGAGCCACCCAGGCGCCCCGTAAGAAATCTTTTCATACAGTTCAGAAATCCCTTAGGTTTTACCAAAGCATTTCCTTCTGATAAATTTGGGTAAAATTAAACTCAATATTCTTTTTGCTTAATGGGGAAAAATTATACTTCCATCCCATTTTTAGAAAACTACGTGATTTGTCCATTCTTTGAACAAGTGTGTAGATAAGTGGGAAACAGAACAAACATAAATCCTTGCCCCATCTCTCTAGCCAGCCAGCTACGGAACATCTTACGTCTACTTACGTGCTAGTGAATGTGTTCAAATGTACAACGTAATTTGATTTAAAGAATTTTTTTTAATTTATTTATTTGACAGACAGAGATCACAAGCAGGCAGAGAGGCCGATGTGGGGCTCGATCCCAGGACCCTGAGATCATGACCCGAGCCGAAGGCAGCGGCTTAACCCACCACTGAGCCACCCAGGTGCCCCCAACGTAATTTGATTTGTTCTCAGTTGTGTCTCTGAACTGCTTTACTATTTAATAATAATTGTCATTTGTGTTCTCCAAGAAGCAGATATCAAAATGAAGATAAAGGTGCCAGAGATTGGGGGCGCCTGGGTGATTCAATGGGGTAAGCGTCTGCCTTCAGTTCAGGTCATGATCTCGGGGTCCTGGGATCGAGTCCTGCTTGGAACTCCTTGCTCAACAGGGAGTTGGCTTCTCCCTCTTCCTCTGACGCTCCTCCTCACTTGTGCTTTCTTTCTCTGCCTCAAATAAATAAATAAATAAATAAAATCTTTAAAAAAAAAAAAAAAAGGTGCCAGAGACTTGTTGTGGGTAATGCCTATGAAATGCAAAAGGGGGAGCAGGGGCAGGCAGGGAAACCCGCAGACCTCCACGTCAGTCTGATGCCTGTGAGGAGAGGGGAAGGAAGGGAGGCAGGGGGAAAGAGCTCCAGACCACAGGACAGCTCTGAGGACATTTCCCTTAGCGCACAGATGCTCATAGAGGAGTCCCGCGTGGGGCACCGATGGCCCGGCCTAGTGCCCTGCCATGCTCAGCCATTGGCTGGTTCTGCCAGAAGGAGACTGGCCTCCACTCAAATGCTGTGACAGATCCCGAGGGCACGGCTGGTAGAGAGCCAGCTCATGGAGCCCCTGACCACTGCCAGGTGAGTTCCTTCTGGAAGCAAGGTCCAGGCAGAGTCTCCTTGGCTGCCACAAGAATGATGAAGATTTCTATTTTTAAAAGGCATTGCTTCAAAATATTTTTTTTAGCCAACTTATTAAGACAAAAGAGAAGGGCAGGCTTATCTCCTGCTAAATTTAAGAGCTGTGAAAGAAAACACAAACTCAAATGCATAACGTTTTATTATTTCTGTATCTCCAAGAGCACAATAAACAGAGTTAAGCGCAAGCAACTCATCTGGAGGAAATGTCTGGAATAAATATGACAGGCAAATTAACAGTCTTCCGTCAGAGAAAATTCATACAGAATGACTTTTAAAAATTGACTAGATCCCAAAAAGGATAATAGGTAAAAGACATAACTAGATAATTTACCAAAAAAAGATTTAAAACAGGGGTGCTCGGGTGCCGTAGTCAGTTGAGTGTCTGGTTCTTGATCTCAGCTCAGGTCATGATCTCAGGGTTGTGAGTTCAGGCCCTGCACTGGGCTCCACACTGGGTGTGGAACCAACTTTTTAAAAAGATATAAAACAAATAGAACTGGAATATTTTCAACCTTACCAGTAATTAAAAATAAATAATTTTAAATAAGATTTTTTTTAAGCTAAGAAACTAACAGAGGTTTTAAAGATTGTAGTATTCAGCACTTGTAAGCGTATGGTGAGTTATTACACCTTTCTGGGGATGGTGTAAATTGGTGATAATTTTGAGCCCATTATTTTCCCTTAAAAGATTATGTATTGAAAAAATAAAGTAGGAAAAAACCTTTGGACACAAAGATGTTATTTTAGTTAAGACTCCTATTTTAGTATATGTGCTGCCGAAGCGAGTTTAGTTAAGACTCCTGTGAGAAACTCAAGTGGTATAAGACAAAAAGGGGAAATTATATGTTCATATACACAAACCATCAAGCCATGGAAAGTAAGGTTTAAAACAGACTTCAGAGTAGACTAGAGAGCGGGACTCCACAGCATTAAGTCATTCTCTCTCTTTCTCTCTCTCTCAGTTTCTCTCTCAGTCTCTCCCTCTCTTTCAGTTTCTCTCTCTCTCTCTCTCTCTTTCACACACACACACACACACACACACACACACACACACACACCACCCCACACACCCCATACTCCTTGTTCTCCAAGCTCTGAGAGAAAAACAAAATGAAAACAATGGTGTACGCGGTGCCTGGGTGGCTCAGTGGGTTAAGCCGCTGCCTTCAGCTCAGGTCATGGTCTCAGGGTCCTGGGATCGAGCCCCGCATCGGGCTCTCTGCTCAGCAGGGAGCCTGCTTCCTGCCCTGCCCCCGCAAACCACACACCCCCCCCCCGCGCCACCTACCTCTCTGCCTACTTGTGATCTCTCTCTCTCTGTCAAATAAATAATAAAATCTTTTTTTAAAAAAGGAAAGAAAACAATGGTGTACATTAATGGTTAGGGATTGAAAGACTGTCTTTCCCAGCAATAATCGAAAGGAGCCCACGTACAGTCTCTCCACGTGGCGGAGGACCAGGGAGGCGCTCACTTCGGGATCACATCTTTCCATCCTGTGGTTCCAAGACAAGGAGGCTCTGCTCTACGCAGTCGGCACAAGCCGTCGCTGGACCCGTCCACGGGCAGGTTTCCCCGCTGCATCTCTCCTTCAATAACCCCACCTGCCCGTCTTTCTTTAGATCTACAAATTCTCTCACCCAGACTGTCGGTGTTAACTCCTGAAAGGTCTCACGGCCCTTCCCCTCCCGGGCCACAACCCCCCCCCCCCATTAAACCATCTTCTGCCCGTGACTGCTGGTTGCTTTTTCCCCTAAAACGCAAATCTGATTGGGTTCACCTTCTTGCATTAACTTCTCGCTGGCTCCCTGTGGCTTTCAGAATAAAGTCCACGAATCTGCACAGTCCCACTCGGCACTCCTTTGTCCCTCTGTTCTCCTCGGCAGCCACCACGCAGGCAGACACACTGCCATTCCCAGGAATCTCCACTCTGACTCGCTCTGTTTTACTCCACACTGGGCAGCCCGCTCGGATCAAGTACAGCCCAAGGCCGCCTTGTTTCTGTTTCACACCAGGAACCTTTCTGCTTTATGCCTTGTAGCGGCTCTAACCTCACAAGGTAGGACATCCATGAGAACCTGCTGCTAAGTTAATTAAACCAGGAGGCCATTAGACTGAAATGACTCTCATGCATGGCAGTCTAGCAAGCAAACCAAAATTGAAACCTATACATGCTCAAGGCTAAGAAATGGAGACCCAAGGACAACCAACCACAGCCACCTAGGCTTTAAGCTGTAGTCAAACAAATAATGTCCTTGCTTTCTCTATAAATACCTTTCCGTAGAGAAACGGGGGGAAGCAGGCTCCCCACTGAGTGGAGAGCCTGATGTGGGGCTCGATCCCAGGACCCTGAGATCATGACCTGAGCTGAAGGCAGAGGCTTTAACCCACCTGGCTTTAACCAGGTGCCCCTGCTCAAGTAAACTCTTGAAAGTTTCAATATGCCACAGTTTATCTTTTAACACTGCTCAACTCTCATATGAACATAAGCCCAAAAGCCCAGAATAATGGCAGCCTCTGAGGCCACCCTTGACCCACTGGAAGACTGGAGCCAATGAATAAATGCTTTCCCTTTTTGTTCCCTGAGAGGATAATTTTTTTTAATTTTTAAAATTTTTATCAACATAAAATGTATTTATTTGGTGACGCCTGGGTGGCTCAGTTGGTTGGACGACTGCCTTCGGCTCAGGTCATGATCCTTGAGTCCCAGGATCGAGTCCCGCATCGGGCTCCCAGCTCCATGGGGAGTCTGCTTCTCTCTCTGACCTTCTCCTCACTCATGTTCTCTCTCACTGTCTCTCTCTCAAATAAATAAATAAAATCTTTTTTAAAAAAATTTATTTATTTGCCTCAGGGGTACAGGTCTGCCATTCATCAGTCTTACACACTTCCCAGCACTCACCACAGCACGTACCCTCCCCCGTGTCCATCACCCAGGCCCCCTTCTCCCTAACCCCCTCCCTCCGGCAACCCCTAATGGGATAATTTTGAGGAATATTTCATAAAGCTCCTCAGAAGCTCCCACAGGATCAAACACCAGTCACCCATGCCAGCGCCCGCCTCAGTGGCCACAGCCACGTCCTGGTTAACTCTTGCCTGCTTCACTTCTTCTGGAAGCACAACCCCAAACGGTCTACCTGAACTCACATCTTTGCCTCAGGATCTGCTTCGGGAGACCCCAGGCTAACACACTAAGCTACTTCAGGCCACCAACTTCCTGGAAGATCATAATCTGACCAGATCAGGATGGCAGCCCCAAAGCCTGAGGCAAGAAGAGAGACTCTGGTGAGACAACTGCCTTGTTCTAATATCCAACTTGAGCTCAGAACCAGGGTCCCAACAAACTCGTTCTCAGAGCAGTCCGACACTCAAAGAAATAGGTCAGCATCAAACTGGTGTAAATGAAATCATTACTATTATCTCTCTCAAAAAAGCACTGAGGATATGAAAGTGTATTTCTGAAAAAAAACAAAACAAAATTTAAAAAAAACACCATTGGACGCCTGGGTGGCTCTGTCGGTTAGCGTCTGCCTTCGGCTCAGGTCATGATCCCAGGTCCTGGGGTCGAGCCCCGCATTGGGCTCCCTGCTCAGTGGGGAATCTATTTCTCCCTCTACCCCTGCCCCTGCTCCTGCTGTCTCTCTCTAATAAATAAATAAAATCTTAAAAAAAAAAAAAAGCCAACAAAACAGTCTTTTTAAAAATCCTCTCTCGCCGCCACACTTTCTGTGGCCTCCCACCGAAAAGATCTGCCCCTCCAGGCCATATTCTCTCTCCTGACCCTCAGCTCTCCATTACAAAACTCTTTCATAGGACATGAGGTAGTTCTGGATGTTCCTTTCTCCTCCTGCCCTCCCGCTCCTCCCTCTTCCTCCAGCCGATAAATCTTTTGCTTTTTCCATGCAACTACCCCAGCCCATCTCTTCTTCTCCGGCCCGTCTACTTTCTCCCACTGGCCCAGTGTTACTTCACAAGGCCCGGAAACCAAGCCAGCAAAGACAGAACCTCCCTTAGCGCTCGGGGGAAAGGAGAGGTGGGCTTCGCTAGACTCGGAATTCTCCTCTGTCCTGTGAACACTGGACTTCAATACATTTGTTCCAGTCGCCCAATTTATCAGCCAAACGCAGAGGTAAGTGCGTCTCAGGTTTCCTTATTCCTCTACAAGGAAAAGAATAACGATGAATGAAGTAAACGGTCTTTAGAGATTGACGTTAACAGAGGAATTATCATGGTCGATGGGCAATCTACCTACCTATGCTTCTGGATTATGTGTTAAGTATTTTTTATATTCATTAACTCTCTTAATAGATCTTAGAGACTGAAAAATCATCTGGTAATTCGGGTTTTCCCAGAATTGCTGGACTTAGGGACCACGTTATGCCGCAATGTTCCCGTAAGACTATTCGAGAGGTGGTTGTGGATAGAAGATGACGGATTCACAGCGCGGCGACACCAAAACTCACGCTATAATCACATCTCTCTGGAGAACTCAGACCCAGGGCCGTGCGAGCATCACGCAGCTCTAATCACAAGACGCTTCCACTCGATTCTAGGCCTTGACCTGCCCTACAGGGGAGATGGGGGACCCAGGTCAAGGTGTGTGCTGTGCGGGAGAGAACCTGCCAGGGTCTACCTCCCTATTTCTCCTTTTCTAAGGCTAGAAATTAGCCATTTTTACGTGGCTCTCTCTCTGGATAGATGAATACCTTCACTCAGGCCTTGTCCTATCAATGGTGGGGGTAGCCAGGAGGGGATGTGCTAAGGCATCACTTTGACAAAGGGCCTCAAGGAGGCTCTTCAGACGGCCAGGGATACTGGGGCTGAAGAAAGGCATCTATTATATGCCTTTATGCTTGAACCCCAAAACCGATCCACACTGCCTGAATGCACCATGAAAGAGTAATGTAATAAATCCTATAATTATCTTGAGAGGAGCAAATTATATTGTATTATGTGTTAAAGTGCTAATTGTCTCAATGTAAACATTTAAATTAGCACAATTTTTCTACATCTGTTTTGCATATCTTTGTTTCTTTTAATGAGGGGGAGTAACTTGGGCCTCTTGGATTCTAAACAGTTCTGGTTCAAGTAGCTCTTGTCTGGACATTATGTCTTTAAAGATGGACTTTGGGGGCGCCATGGTAGCTCAGTGGCTTAAGCATCTGTTTTCGGCTCAGGTCATGATCCTGGAGTCACAGAATCAAGCCCTGCATCTGGTTTCCTGCTCAACGGGGAGTCTGCTTCTCCCTGTGTCTCTTCCCCGACTTGTGCTCTCTCTCTCTCTCAAATAAATAGAGTCTTTAAAAAAAATAAAGATGACTTTGTAGATCTCTGCATTGTTCAGCTATATGTTAGCTAATTAGCAAGTAAGAGGAATTAAACAATTATTACCTGAGTGCCTACTCTTTGTAAGATGGTGGGCAAAAAGAAAAAGTAAAGGACATAGTTCTTGTCCTCAAAAAAAGTTTACATTCCAGACAGAGAGATCACATAATTTATGTTAAATTACATTCATGGTAAGTTACAATAGGGGAACTTGACCTTTGATGGTAACCAGAAAACTATTCATGAAGAAAGGACAGATATCTGAGAGGAGAATAGAAATAAAGTAGGAAAAGTGACAAGGATGGGGAAGAGCATCCTGGGGAAAGGAAGAACATATTCAAAGGCCCTGAGGTAAGAGGGAGCAGCCCTGATTTGAGATGTTGAAAACTGGTCTGAGCCACTAGAGCAGAGAGCCAGAGAGAACAGGATCTAGATGAGGCTGGTTGTGGGATATTACTTTGCATCTCCAGGTTTTTGATAGGGGTGAGTCATCTCACTGTGGTCCACACATATCCCTTCAAAGCCCTACCCAGAAAATCACTGCTCTGTACCCCATATCCAAAGCCTTATCATCTTTCAGAGCTTAACTTGAGTCTGAGCTTTCCAGAACAAACCAAACTAATCACTTGAAAGTCCTGAAGCTGGACTTTATCCCTGTATTTCAGGCTTTGAATAGCAATAAAACTGAGAAATAATGTAATTGGGGAAAGTGTTGTCCAAAGGAAGAGAATTCAAACAACAAAATTAAATGAGTTTACAGAAGCAGACAGAAAATAAGGAAACACACCCACACGGGAAATTTTTTAAAGTTTTTTTCCAGATGAGGGGACTTTTCATTCATTCAGAGCAACAGTTTTAAGTTAAGAGGGGAGTTCTCACATATAAATACTGCAATGCATGACAAGGGATGTGGTGTGAAGATAGATTATAAGAAAGCTAATATAGAGAATCAAAACCAAAATTTGTTTCTTTTAGAAGACGCTTTTAAAAATAGACAAAACTCTGACAAACTGGTAAAGAAAGATAGCATAAATAGGCAATATTGGGAATAAAAAGGAAAAATTATATAAGTATAAGGATTTTTAAAGCTAAGAGAATACTAAGAACATCTTTCTGGCAATAAACCTGAAAACAGATTAAGTGCATAACTGAGTAAGAAAAAATATAATTCTTCTAAACTAATTCAATAAAAAAATTAAGTAAGGTAGAGAATATATAACTGGAATTGGGCAGAGAAAGTAGACTTGATCTCAAATAAAAGAGTGTCAGTTTAGCACAAATGACTGAAAAGGCATTCAGGAATTCCTTTAAGTAGCAAAATGGGTCTCTGCTCCCCCCCCCATCTGTAATGTACAAAGAGAAGATTTAGTAACTAGGATTATCAATGACTGAGGCAGATGTGTTTTTCCACATTAACATCTTGTTGGTTTGCATGTTTCCAGAAATTTCCACTAGTAACATTACCTTTAAGGTCCTCTGCTTTAAGCAGGTGTGTGCATTGTCAGTGGTCTTGAGCACTGTGGTGGCATCCTGAAACTTTCTGGTCCGCAGGACATTTTTAAATAGCAGTGGCACGCTTGAAGGGAGGCTCACACACTGCCAGACAAATTAGCAATAACTACAACACAATTATGCTCTAGTGCAACAATGTCACTGTGACTGTCAAAGCAGCCACAGTTGTAACGGTTACCCTTGCGCACCATGTTACTATATGAAAGAACCCTTTTACTGCAGGACCATGCTCTGTCATATATTTTTGAGACAATGACCTTCTGGATCACATCCAGGCAACAGAAGAGCTTCCTCTGACACTCACTTGCATTTTCCTTTACACCTGTCTCACCC
Organism: Neogale vison; assembly: GCF_020171115.1. NCBI lineage: Eukaryota > Metazoa > Chordata > Mammalia > Carnivora > Mustelidae > Neogale > Neogale vison. The sequence goes on from NC_058093.1 coordinate 9,622,026, forward strand.
ACCCCAAGTTCTACGCCATTATGTGTCATGTCACACAACCCCCTCAGCCCAGCCCAGTTGACAGATATCAGGCAAATATATGTATACTGAGTCCCTGGAAGAATTAGCATTAGACATATGTCAAAGTTTGACAAGTGTGCCTGTCCCTTCATGACAATACCTTACACCTTGTACGCTAGCTGCCAGGAGCTCCTGGCAACCAGCCCGCCACAGAGATCTGCTTCGGGGGTCAACGAGATGACCGTAGACAGCATTTTCTCCCATTTTAATAGTTACAAATTTATCTTTAACATGTATTAGGAGGAAACGTAACTGGCACCTCCAATTTGGATTTTCACAGGTATTAATTCAGTAGAAACAGCACAGCAGAAAATGAAAACAGCAGCAGAACGTGAATCTGGTATTAAAGACGCACACACGCTCTTAGGAAGAATGACGTTTCCGTATTTTTAGCACAGCAGTAAACCAAGCACAGCCTTTACAGAACCTGGGAAGGGAAGATACGTACTCTCAAGCACATGACTCTGTTACATTTTGTTACAGAGACATGTGCGGAAGGAATGCCTATCATGGCAACCGAAGGCAGGAAAAATTGCCAAATCCTGCAGAATAGTTGAAAGAAATTTCTTTTTTAAAATTTTTTTATCTTTATTTTTACTTATTTATTTGATATATAGAGAGAGACAGCGAGAGAGGGAACACACGCAGGGAGAATGGGAGAGGGAGAAGCAGGCTCCCCGCTGAGCAGGGAGCTCCATGTAGGGCTCGATCCTGGGACCCTGGGAACCAAGCTGAAGGCAGATGCTTAACGCCTGAGCCACGCAGGCACCCCTGAAAGAAATTTCAAAGCAACAAGTGATCAAAGCTAGTGTGAGTGATCCGTAATGGCACAGCACTGTCGAGCGCCACAGGTCCTTCCTTCTTCCTGGGGCATAAAGGAACGGTGAACCTCACAGTCATAATGTCTTAGATTTGATCAAATTCCCTCCGGATTCCAAATGCCACAGTCATGTTTCGCTGTGCCGCGGAGGTGACAGTGCCGAGCAGGATGGGAGGAACTGATGCCACCTCTTCTTTCCTGGGGTACAGAAAGGCCAGGCCTCAGGCAGCTGACCCTGGGTGACAGCAGCCAGGGACCTTGGAACTGCTTTATGACCAATGTGAAGGAAACACAAGAGTAGTCAGGGGGCCCTGCGTGGCTCAGTCCATTAAGTGTCTGCCTTGGGCTCAGGTCATGATCCCGGGGTCGTGGGATCCAGCCCCACACTGGGCTGCTTCCTCAGCAGGAAGCCTGCTTCTCCCTCTCCCTCTGCCTGCTCCTGCCTCTTCTTGTGCTCTCTCTCTCAATCTCTGTCAAATCTCTAAAAAAAAAAAAAAAAAAGTAGTTAGAGATGGAATAGAGCAAAGAAAGCTGTGAATTCTAGAGCCAGCAGCCGGGCCTCTGCCCTGTTCTCACTAGGTGCTTCTTTTCCTCAGGGATGATGTGCAGAGTTAATAATCCCCAACACTGCCGGAAAAGAAGGCCCTGGAAGAGCTCCTGAGGGGCCCTGCTAGACCAGGTGTGGCCCCTCTCGTCGCTAAATGTGGGGCCCTGAGTTCCTGGAGAAGGGAAATGGAAAATCACTGGGGAGGAAGGGAGAGACTATGGTGACACTTTTAACCAATTAGTGTGAAAATACTTTCAAATGTAGAGAATCACGTCAGCCACATTGACGTTTACCCTGCTGCTACGCTTTCACCCGCCTCCCTCCTTCCCTCTACAACGTGGAGAGACTCCATACAACGTGGGAAGTAAGAGCCAGGCTGTGGACTCTGCTGTGGGGCCCGAACCCTGCTGGGGGACCTGAAGCGCCCTTAACGTCTCAGGGTCTCAACCATCGCATTTACATAACGGAGAAAGCGCTCTAATCTGTATGTTTCTTAAAACTAAAGGAGATAAGGTGGTTATAATGCTTAAGCCTGGTGCCCAGCACACCGTAAATTCTCCCCAAACTGAAGCTGCTGGCATCGCTGTCCGTTTCTCACGCTCAGGGGAACCAGGTACCTTGCTCGGGCGTCCGTGGGTCACTCGCATTAGCTGGGCCACGTTGAAGATGTGGGTTTGGGGGTTTGACTGTTGATAGCCATTAAACACAATCACGAGAACATCTGGTTTCAACTGAAATTCTAGTCCCCGTGTTCTGTGAATCAGTTTAGGGTTTCTTCCCTCTCTCCCCAAAAAAACAATTGAAAGCTTTGTACTAAATTTGCCATTTCTAAGTGAGTTTAAATATGTTCTTTATTTAAAAACAAATGGGCCCCAGGACATGGGAGAGGGCTATCTGTTTTTGGCAAGTTGCCTTTCCGTTAAGTGCGTATTACACAGTCAGCTCACCGTGGGACAGCAGGTGCGACATTTCTCATTGACCTTTCTGGTCCCAATTATCTAGTGCTCAGCACAGCTTTTATGGGAAATATCGTCACAGTTTATAGCTAATGCGTGAGCTGGGCACTGTCTGTGTCTTTAAAATATGCCTCTTCATCCCAAATTAATTCTCACCTAATACTATGTTTTACTATTACACCTACTATTACAGTGAACGGGCTTGGAGTTTTGTCTTTATGTCTTTGTCTAATTATTTCCTTAGAAAGTCTTAGAAATAGGTTGCCTACCATAAACGGTATACAGATTTTTGTAATTGAGTATATCTTGCCTTCCACAAAATTTTTACCAATCTACACTTTAAGCAATAGTATATGAGAATATCTTTTGTTATGCTTTCTTCAATCTTTAAATCTTTACCAAACTGGTAGGTGAAAATATCATCTTATGGTTTCAATTTGCATTTTTTCAGTGACTCATTAGTTAAGCATCTTTATGCTTGCTTATTAACCACATGGATTACTTACTCTGAGTCCTTTGCTTATTTTCCTAAAGACACTGGCCTGTTTATTGTTATAAACATTTAAAAATATAGATAATATAGATAAATATTATTTATGTAGATATAAATATAAATGAAGAACTCATATAATTATACAGAGGGTATTTTAAGTTTTCAGCTATTATAATCTTGTCTGGTAGAAATGAGAGTCATTCTTACATTTTAGTTTCAAATATATTGTTTATAGTAAAATATATAGAGAGAGAAAGAGATAGGTGTATATATATATATTTATATATATAATTATAGTAATTTATATAATTTAAACCTTGAGATAATTTTGTACTAGTCAACAAGACCTGGCCACCATATATTAATACTTTAGGAATCAGGACAAGCCAACGAGCTATTAGTAGTTAATCTTTGTTCCTCTGAGCTGGTCAAGGAGCAATTAAGGGTCTGTCTTTGCTGCAACAACCTCAGGGAAGGGAGAAGGGAACAGACCTGCAAAGAACAGACCTTGCTGGTATTTCTCTGCTCTAACTGATGAGAACATAAAATTAGTGGCTATTATTCCCTTGCATGACATCCTTCAGTACTTGTTACTGGGGGAACGTAGAGGCATGCATCCACCACCCGGTTTTATCTGGAGTGAGAAGGTGCATGTAAGGCTGGGAAGAGATCATAGGATAGTTAGGATCCTCTCTGGGGAGATAAGAGCTTGAGAGCAGGAATAGCAATGAGGGGAAGAAGATAAGGTGAGCATCCTACACAACCGGCCAACTTCCTCCAGCTGTGGTAGGAGGCAATGCACCTGTGAGATGGCCATCTTCTCTGGAACCTCAAAGCTGTCTCATTCTCCACGGATTAAGTCACCTCAGGAGTCAATCTGTATATGTGCCAAGGTCATAGGTCCTTCTCTGGTCTTGCTTCTGTGCACTGATGAAATTACACTTTTGGATTGGTTTTTATTGCTCACCATTTTATTCATCGGTTTAGATGTGAATCTCCAAGCTGAATTATAAACTCCCTCAGGGTGGAATTTTTAAGAATGTTTAATACTTAGCAAAGTTTTAAGTTTTAAGTTTACAACACATACTCAAATATTTGTAATTTACGTATCATACAGCCCAATATAAAAGAATTCTCTGAAGATTAAATAATACAATGTAAATTAAATATTTACTACTGAACTATCATTTACTTACCAGGTCTGTAAAATGGAAGGAAAGAAGAGGGACCACATAGGAAGCCAAACGGAAAACAAGGTATTCTTTCTAGGTCACAGAATTTTATGATTAGAAAGAGTTGTAAAAACTAATAAAAAGGTGGGGCACTCGGCTGGTTCAGTCAGTTGAGCCCACGACTCTTGATTTCAGGGTTGTTTGAGCCCCACATTGGGGGCAGAGACTACTTAAAATTAAAAAAATAAAATTTCTAAAAGGAAACCTCATTTAGAATGGAATCAGGAGGCTGGGAGGGGGAGCGCTCACGCCCTGTCGTTCATCAGTGGCAACTCCGGCAGAAAGAGAAGGTCTTCGCAGGGATACTGCTTGGCTACCCCAGGCTTTCTCCTCCCCCAGCAACAGCCCAGCCAATGAGAGACTCTCACAACTCAGCCAATGAGAAGCCACCATACTCCCAACTCCCAGTTTACGCCAGTGGGTTTTTGTTTATAAGGGTCAACCCAGCGACCCCTTTCCTCCAGAGAAGGGTTTTTCCTCTTTGTTCTGCAGACCTGCCTGTGGTGTTGCTGCCAGTTGCTTGTTCTAGATTACAGTTCTCTGATATTCTGAATAAACCATCTTCTTCTGGTAAAATAGATGGCAGTTTTATTTTTATATATATTTTTTAAGATTTATTTATTTCAGAGAAAGAGAGAAAGTGAGTGGGGGGAGGGACAGAGAGAGAGAAAGGATCCTGAAGCAGACTTCCCGCTGAGAAGGGAGCCCAAGGAGGGGGCAGGGAGGGTGCTCCATCCCAGGACCCCATACATCACCACCTGCGTGGAAACCAAGAGATGGTCACTTGACTGACTGAGCCACCCAGGCTGGCAGTTTTATTTTTAAGGCGAACAGAGTCTTGGATATCATTAGTCTAATAACTTTATTTATTCATTTGGAATCTGGTTTTTTGAATCACTGAATCATCATCAATGATTTTTTGAATCATTGAATCCTTGAATTCAATGATTCAAAAAATCATTGAATTTTTTCTGGCAAGTGGTTAAATAAGTGTCAATTCCTCTTGGTCAGGTCAAATTGAAAATTTTTAGGTGTTATTAGGGTTGGATTCGTTTGGCATTTTTGGTCCTGAATCTAGTGTGATGCTGTTTCCAAGGACCTGGCATTCCTGGGGTCTTCACGGAATCCTCGAGGTTTTCGGAGAAGTCACTCCACTGTGGCTTAGCTGGAGCTCAGCATCTCCAAACCCTGCATCTGCCTCTGTCCAGTCAGTTCTTTTTCCATCCTGACCGCCAGCACACCCCCCACCCCAACTCTCCACCAGACGCTGTGGAGTCTGAGGAGTCTCGCCTGTGTGTGAATAGCCGGCACCAGCTCAGAATCCTAGCACAATGCTCCTGCGGACCTCGGGGGCCCCCTCCCGCTGAGGGGGTCCAGCTCCCTCTTCTTCAGTTTTCTGCTGCACAACGTCTGCCTCAGCCACTCTGGGTGCTGATCTCGGCCTCCTCGACTCACTAAACCGCCCCTTTGTGAGACAACCCTTCTGCTCGGGCTCCACCTCTGAGCCGCGGTCCAGGACATGGTCTCAGACAGAGAACGGGGTGAATGGGGACTTGTCTTTTGTGTTTCTCCTAAATACAGTGTCTGAAGGTAATCTAGCAGCTGAAAACATTTTATCCACTTTTATCACTATTTATGGCAGGGGAGTAAACCCACTAATACTTTAATTTTCCCGGAGAGGAAAATGAATCTCAGAAGAAAGGAATGACTAATCTTTTTCTTTGTTTTGTTTTTCTTTTTTAAAAAATAAGATCATAGGGGTGTCTGGGTGGTGCATTCGCTTAAGCATCTGCCTTCGGCTCAGGCCATGATCTCCAGGTCTTGGGATGGAGCCCCACATTGGGCTCTCTGCTCAGCAGGAAGTCTGCTTCTCTCCCTGTCTTTCTGCCTCTGCCCCTCCGCTCATTCTCTCGCTCGCTCTCTCTCTGAAATAAATCTTTTTTAAAAAATAAATTTTAATAAAAAATTTAAAAAATAAAAAATAAGATCATAGATACTGTTTTCTAGTACCCTTTCTCCCCTCTGCCCACCCCTGACTTACGTAACCTGAGCTATTCCCCATGTCATCCTATATTCTTCCATGGCATCATTTTTAATAACTGTGGTATTTTAGTGTGGGAATACACCACAATTTATTTAACCAATCCTGGCAAAGCATCTTTAACAAACAATAGAAATATCACCAATTCTTTCTGGCTAATTATACAATCTTCACTACCTGTCTCTAATACAAATAGGTTTAAGTTAAAGAAGTATTTTTAAATTAAAAAAAAAAGAAATATCACCAATTCTAAGTAATGAAAACAAAGACAACTATAAGTCACAAAAAATTCTTTTTTTTTTTTTTTAATTTATTTATTTGACAGACAGAGATCACAAGTAGGCAGAGAGGCAGGCAAAGAGAGAGGAGGAAGCAGGCTCCCTGCTGAGCAGAGAGCCCGATGCGGGACTCGATCCCAGGACTCTAGGATCATGACCTGAGCCGAAGGCAGCGGCTTAACCCACTGAGCCACCCAGGCGCCCACAAAAAATTCTTTTCAAGCAAGTGAGCATTGTCACCTTGATATAAAGGCTTAAACTACATCCACCAGTGTTTTCTAGCAGAGGCCACTGGAATTTTGCTTTTGGAGCAGATGATCAGTATGTAGGAGATAATCATCTGTGCATAAAAGAAAACCATGGTTTTCCCTCCAGGTTTTTTGCCTTCTCTCAGTCCCTGCCCGATCTCATTCATTCCCGCAGCTTCATTTACCCTTTAAAAATTACCCTCAAAAGGGGCACCTGGGTGGCTTAGTTGGTTAAGAGTCGGATTCTTGGTTTCAGCTCAGATCATGAGCTCTGGGTCATGAGATCCAGCCCCATGTTGGGCTCAGCGCAGAGCCTGCTTGAGATTCCCTCTCTCTCCCTCTTCCCCTACCATCCCCTGCCCCCACTTTCACTCTCCCTAAAAGAGGTTTTTTTTAAAAAAAAATTTTTTTTGTGGGGCGCCTGGGTGGCTCAGTGGGTTAAAGCCTCTGCCTTCGGCTCGGGTCATGATCCCAGGGTCCTGGGATGGAGCCCTGCATTGGGCTCTCTGCTCGGCAGGGAGCCTGCTTCCTCCTTTCTCTCTGCCTGCCTCTCTGACTACTTGTGATCTCTGCCAAATAAATAAAATCTTAAAAAAAAAAAAAAAAAGCAAGCATAAAAAATTTTTTTTTAATTTTATTTAGTTACTTTACAGACAGAGAGAGAGAGGTCACAAGCTGGCAGAGTAGCAGGCAGAGAGAGAGAGAGAGAGAAACAGGCTCCCTGCTGAATAAGGAGCCCGACATGGGGCTCCATCCAGTCGAAGGCAGAGGCTTAACCAACTGAGCCACCCAGGTGCCCCTTAAAAAAATCTTCTAAAAAATTACCCTAAAAAATAACTGGGAATACCCACTTGCTACTATTGGTTTTATGTAAGTGCTGGGACCACGCCTCTCCCCTCACTAACCCTCCCGAGTCCTGCACTCCAGCTCCCGTGACCTTTCTAACACCCTCACTGAGTCCCCAGGTCGCCTTGTGCATGCTGATCCCTTTGCAGGCGAGCCTCTCCCCAAGCCCCACATGCCTGTCTTTCAAAACCCAGGTCACAGATTTCTTGGCCTGAAGGTCCTCCGTGACGTCACGCCATCCCCCACCGGGGACGGAGCCCACCAAAGCCAGCCGTTTCGCGCAGCCTGTGCTTTCTGTCCGTGACTTCTCAGACGGAACTAGTGTCTCCTGATCGCTCTGGCCCATTTAGTTGGAATCGTCTGGGCGCTGGGCCTCCGCCTCTCGGGCTGCCTGGTGTGAAGGGAAGAGCTCGGTCAAGTTTAGTGAATGAACAGGACACTGCTCTTTTAATTTTTCACATCATTTCATTCTTCTGCTCCTTACTGCACTGAGTGCAAATATCCCTGGCTGGTTTTCAGTGTCACGGCGGGTCCCTCCAACAACCGTTTTCTCCGCCGCCGCCCGCGCGCCCTCCGTCAACTGGACAACCTGCTGGTCCTCACTGGTCCCCGCCGGCCACACGCCCGCCTCTGCTGCTCTCCTCATCGTCGACGTGCAAGTGCAACTCAAGGTCTTCCTCTCGCTTACGGTTGTCTATGGTGATTCTTTTCAGTTTGTTTAAAGATTATAGGCTTTCTTTTTCTAGTCCAGTCTGGGTTCAAATTCTTGATCAGTAATCTTTGATTTGTGTTCTGATATTTTGTATATAAACCATGCATTCACTGTATTCTTGGTCCCCCTTTTACTGAGCTTTCCTGACAATTAGCACATTGTTTCCTAATGTCACTCTACTTTATAAATACATAAGATGCAAATAAACATAATTTCTGGTTCACTTATTGCCTCATGGGTTTATCAAATTTTCCCATATAAGCTACTCCTGGGAGAATATATTTTCCTTCTATATTCTTTTCTTCCCATTTATGATTTGAAATATCTTCCATTTATTTGTGTCTTTTTCAGTTTCTTTTATTAATTTCTTGTAGTTTTCAGTATACAGGTATTTCACTTCCCTGGTTAAATTTATTCCTAGGCATTTTATTCTTTTTGATGCATCTACATTCTGTGAGCACTCCATAAAACTTCTAGCATAGTGTTATACATAATCAACAATAAATTATCTTATTGTTTTTATGTAGTTAAAACGTAAAATGTTTCTAAATTGTTTTAGAAAACACTATAAATGCTATAAAATCATGTTACGTTACGTTACATTATAAAACATTAAAAAGGAAAATTTCTTCCACCCCACTAACAGGATATTTACATTCATTCTAAATCAGCGGAGGCCAAAATAGTGTGGTTATATTTTATTTCACAAAATCAGAGTCTTACAATAGGAAGGGAACTTCCAAACTACTTAATCTAACATACTCACTCAGTAGTTATATCCCCTCCTGAAGCTCCATCATAAAACTTTGCAGCAAAACATTTAGTGAGAGGGGGAACCCCACTTTCCCAAGGCAGCTTTGTTAGAAAGGCCTTCCTTACGCTGGTACAAAATCTATTTCCCTGCAGCATCCTTTCACTTGTCCTGATACTACTCTTTGGGGACCAGAAAAGTCTAATTCTTCCACACGGCAGCACTGCTCGGATTTGGAGACGATTAGGGTAGGCTCTCCCAACTCCCGCCCCAGCCCCACAAGCCCATCTTCTCTAGACGAAATCTCCGAACTCATCATATGGTGTTGTTTCTCTTCTTTTGCCATCTGTGTTCTTTTTCTTGAATATGAGCCAGTTTGTCCGCATTCCTCAAAGGGTGGGCCCACCATACTCTTGAGCAGGGATTGCAAATTCAGACACTTCAGAGGCCAGATCCCAACTACGGGAAACGCGTGGCTAGGGTGCCATGTTAGGACAGGAGCAGTGGAAGCTGGACTTAAACCCTGAGTCCAGGCTTTTATAGTCAAAACTTTAAACCCACATGCTGGCCAAGAAATCGTGAGGCCTGGGTCCCGCAGTCGCTCTTGGGAGCCAAAAGTTATCTAAGATAAAGCCGACTGCCACTTTCCCAAGACTAAAGAGGCAGCTGACACTACACTACACTAGCTGTTAGGTGTGTGTGCATCATATATATATATATATATATTTATATTTATATACATATATATATTACATATTTTATTTGTATGAGATATAAAAATTAAAATTTAGGGCGCCTGGATGGCTCAGTGCGTTAATCTGCTGCCTTTAGCTCAGGTCATGATCTCAGGATCCTGGGATCGAGTCCTTCATCGGGCTCTCTGCTCAGCGTGGATCCTGCTTCTCTCTCTCTCTCTCTCTGTCTGTCTGCCTCTCTGCCTACTTGCGATCTCTGTCAAATAAATAAAATCTTTTAAAAAAGTAAAATTTAAAAACTATGCATTATGTGATTTATGCATTACATAAATGTTGAATTTTACCTGAGCCCTGTGATCCTGGAAAACAATTAAGGTTAAGAAACCTCCCTCTCTGTGCTCTGGAAAATGGTTTACTACAAAGAACCACCTTTCCCCATATGACTTTGATAAGCCTCATGGATGCTCCTTGTTTACAAGGCCAAACAGACTCTCAAAATTCCCTTTGCCTCATAAATGATTAGCTAAACTGCTCTTCCCAACTACACTTTGGTTCTCTGCTTGCTCCAGGCCCCTGAACTTTGGCCCATCTCTGCCCGAATCAGCGTACAGCCCCTCCAGAGAATGGACTGGCCTCAGGGCAGAACATTTTCTGCTCCACTACCCACCATATCACCCTTTAATCCTGCTTCCCCACACCTCGTTCTTTGTTTACGTCTGCGTTAAAGAAAACTCCCCACTGGCTTCTGGAGGCACTTGCAGTTCTTACGAAGCAAAACATCCTCCCTGTTGCAGCAAGGGTTTCCCGTCCCTTACCGCTGTCAGCTCTTTCCCCTCCTGGCAATAACCCTTTCCGATGAAGTGTCCCTTTACTAAGTCTGGATTTGTTTTTTATTTGACCATAGTCATGAAAATATATTAGCTATTACAAATGTAGTAATATTACTAGATGAGCATTTTTTTTTCAATGATTTTGTATATTGGACAGACAGAGATCACAAGTAGGCAGAGAGGCAGGCAGAGAGAGAGGAAGAAGCAGTCTCCCCACCGAGCAGAGAGCCCGACGCGGGGCTCGATCCCAGGACCCTGGGACCACGACGCGAGCCAAAAGCAGAGGCTTTAACCCACTGAGACACCTAGGAGCCCCTAGATGAGCATTTCTAAGTATACTTTCATCTTAGTAATAAAGATGGCATATGATTGAGTCAGAGTGATTGTAAGTCTAGATCTTTCCCAGAATGTTACCAATCAACTTCTGTTTCCTTCTTGGAGCATGTCTTCTTACCAAATATTCTTCTCTTTGGTGAGAAATCTCATTAGTACAGACTGGTCAAGACATTATAGGGTCCTCGTTTTATAATATCACTGAGTTAAGTGGTTCCCTATCATTTACTAAATTGGTCCAAGAGTTTCCTATAAGCTTCATTCATGTTTCCAATAAAACATGTTCATGAAACAGGGCCAAAAACTGAGTCCTAAGGAATGTTGAGAAACCTTTCTTCTGGTCCCTTTTACTCATAGTTAATGTAGAGTTAACTCTACAGGGAAATAGAGCTAGAACACAGTAAATATGGAAACTCATTGGCAACTTCCTTAAGGCAGAGGCACTTCATAAATATTTGTTAAATAAATAGTTTAAGGAAGGACCACATGTCAATGTAACACTGTTTAATTGAGAATCTTTATTAAGTTTTATTCTTGTAAATTAAATAAAGTACCAGCATATTCGTGGGAAAAAATAGATAAAAAACAACTGCCCAACTAGCTCTGATTAGTCTTCTGAATAGAGGATAGCTGAACCAGTTTTTTGAAGCTCTTTTTCATTCATCCAACAAATACGTATTAATATTGCTTGTGTCGCTACTGATACGAGACCCCATTCTAGCACTAAGGGTGTCGTGAACAGAACCATGTTCCTGTCCTTACTGAATTCAGATTCCAAGACGGAACACGTGATAAACAAATCAACCAATAAATACATGACACAATGTCAGCTTAAAATAAGGGCCTGGTAGGGGCGCCTGGGTGGCTCAGTGGGTTAAGCCTCTGCCTTCGGCTCAGGTCATGATCTCAGGGTCCTGGGATCGAGTCCCGCATCAGGCTCTCTGCTCCGTGGCGAGCCTGCTTCCTCCTCTCTCTCTGCCTGCTTCTCTGCCTACTTGTGATCTCTGCCTGTCAAATAAATAAATAAATAAATGAAGTTAGAGGACAGAAAAGGATGGTGTGGGTTAGGGCTGATACTTTCCACAGGGGTGGTCAGGAGAAACTCACTGAGAAAGTGACATGTGAGCAGAGACCTGAATAAAGGTGGGAGCAAGACACATACGGACGCGAGAACAGAGAATCCCAGGCCCAGAGAGAGTCAAGGGCAAAGGCCTGAGATGGAAACATGGTTGGCTGATGGAAGGGGCATAAAAGAAGGCCAGTGTGGCCATAGCAGAGTGAAGATGGGTAGAAAAATGTGAGAGACAGACAGGGTCCAGGTGTCCTAGCGCTCAGAAAGTCACTGTAAGGGGGTGACGAGAAGCCACCAGAGGACTGAGAACAGAAGCTTGGCATGGTCTCCTGTTTGTTTTTTTTGGTTTTGTTGTTGTTGTTGTTTTAAGATTTTATTTATTTATTTGACAGACAGAGATTACAAGTAGGCAGAGAGGCAGGCAGAGAGAGAGAGAGGAAGGGAAGCAGGCTCCCCGCTGAGCAGAGACCCCGACGCGGGGCTCGATCCCAGGACCCCGAGACCACGACCCGAGCTGAAGGCAGAGGCTTTAACCCACTGAGCCACCCAGGCGCCCCTCTTTTTTGTTTTGAAGAATCATGTCAGCTGTTGCATAGAGACTAGACTGAAGATACCAAGAGGGACAAGATAAGACAGGATCTTTTTTCTTTGTGCCTTCCTTGTATCTCTTTTACAACTCTGGGAAGGACACTTTTGGAGTTTTTAGATATTGAAGCACCAGTAAAATGGATGGGATTAGCCAAGTGTCCAATCAGAGAGGCACGAGCTTTTAAAAATAGTTGCTTCAAAAGTGATTGTCAAGTTCACCCATCCATGAATGTGAAATGCTTAGACTGAAAATTACTTCCAGCTGTCCACGAAGATATACGTACCAGGGAACTAACGTAGCTCTGACAAGCACATGTCAGAACCCTGGAGGCAAACAGCTGGGACCGGTCTCAACAATGCCTTCCTTTTGCAAACCTCACCCACTGTGAGGTTTGAACTCACAGAGTCGCATGCTTCACCGACTGGGCCAGCCAGGGCTCCGTCCACAAGGCTTCTTTTAAGAAAGCAGGTGTCAGTGCCATTTCAAAGAAAACTGTATGGAAACTAGAAGGCTATCAAGACGGAGGTAAAGAAGCAAGGGGAAATAGTGTAAAAATCCCACCTTTTAAATATGCAGTGTTAACAGTAACAGTCACGCTTGTACAAACTTGGAACTGTCTGTTATGTGATACACAGCGCTAGTGATTACTCAAAACCCACTGCTATCCTCCCCCTTCTACCTTGTTGCTGGAACAATGATTTGGTTTAGAGAAGCAATCAATGTACCCAGTCTCAGGGGGATCAAAACAGTCTCAACTAATCATGATCATCGATGCTTGCTTTCCCATCTCCTACGTAAGTGGAGGCGGCCATACAACCCACTGATGGCCAAAGAGGCAGAAGCAGAAACCTGCTTCGTAGCATGGTCTGAGAAAGTGTTAGCTTTCCTAACCAAAAGGGTCAATCTCAGCTGGCCTTCTCTTGTTCCCCTTCTTCCTTTCTCTATTTAGGCATGTTGGTCACTATTTGAGGCAGTGCAACTGTAAGGGAAGGGCCAAGACGTTTACCAGGACACTGACAACCACTTCTAGCCAGCAAAACACCCATATCGAGCTCCTACTTTAGGCTTCTCATTAAATAAGAAACTGAAACACATGTGTTTAAACTTTTACAAACTAGGTTTTCTGCTACAGGTGGCCAAATAGATTTTTAATTGAGACACTTTAAATTGCCAATATTCTAGAGAGATAAATACCCATCATTATCATTTGTAATCTAAAATGAACAAAATATACCTGTCCATGTTCAGCAATAATTGAAAAATCTTACTCATACTAACTAAGTCTCTTCAGCGTATCAACAAAGAATACCTCTCCTGCTTCCAGGTTTCTCTTAGATTTTTTTAAAATGCCTAATGGGCTCTCTTCTAAAAATAAATCTTTAGGGGTGCCTGGGTGGCTCAGTGGGTTAAGCCACTGCCTTCGGCTCAGGTCATGATCTCGGGGTCCTGGGATCAAGCCCCGCATCGGGCTCTCTGCTCAGCGGGGAGCCTGCTTCCTCCTCTCTCTCTGCCTGCCTCTCTGCCTGCTTGTGATCTCTCTCTGTCAAATAAATAAATAAAATCTTTAAAAAAAAAATTTATAAAAATAAATCTTTAAAAAAAGGGGGGGAGTGGTGGTGCCTGGGTGTGGGTGACTCAGTCAGCTGAGCATCCGACTCTTGGTTTCAGCTCAGGTCATGACCCCAGGGTTGTGAGATCGAGCCCCAGGTTGGGCTCCAGGCTCAGTGTGCAATCTGCTTACGACTCCCTCTCCCTCGGCCCCTCCCCCGCTCCCCACTCTCATTCTTGCTCTCTCCAAATAAATAAATAAATAAATCTTTTTTAAAAAATGCCTTGTGGCCAAGGTAACTAACTATAGGGGGAGTTTACTGCCAGGCTGAATAGGGAGTGGGCACCTGGTGTGGAGATGGGCAGTCCCAGGAAGAGACTCGCTTCTGCTCTGACTAGCTTGACAAGTTCAAGTCCTGGTCCTTTCACAGCGACTAGTCACACCCCAGCCCTTCACCCTGCTTGGGATTCTGAGTCTGATGTCAGATTTGTGAAGAAGGAACCTGCAGGACAAGAACATCCACTTTGATTAGCTCAGAGCTAGGATGACGAGTGCAGAAGTCCTCTGAACATAAAGCATATGTCATGTGTACTCCACTGTCACTTGTGCCAAGTGAAGAAAAACTCAAGGATTCCAGTGGACATATTATTTATTAGCATCTGATTTATTTTACCTGGTTGATATGGAAGGTAGAAAGGTATACCCTGATTCAAGACTGCCTTTCCCTCTATTTTTTCTTTTTCTCTTTCTTTTTCGTTTTCTTTCTTTCCTCTCTTTCTTTCTTTTTCTTTCTTTCTGTCTTTCTCTTTCTCTCTCTCTCTCTCTCTCTTTCTTTCTCCCTCTCTCTCTCTCTCTCTCTTTCTTGTAGCATCTGTAAAGCATTTCACTTTCTAATTGTGGATCACACAGTGTTTTCATGGCTCATGTTACTGTTTTTCAACTTCCAGCCTTTCTTTCCACCCCCACTCTTAAATGAGAAATAAAATGAAAAAGGAGGCCAGTTGGAATTTATTTTCCTCCCTCTGTAACAGATGTTAAATGCAAACTTTTTAAATGAGGGGATATTAAAAGAGCTTCCTTTTTATCCCAGAGCAACTGCCCAGCATCCTAAGTCCCCGGCTCAGGAGGGAACCTCACTGATCTTTTTATGCAGGGCGCAGACAGAGGACAGCGGAGCTCAAAGCTGGCTCTGCCCCCTTCCCATCCAGGGCCTTGGGCAAGACTTTGAATATCTCTGGGTCTCAGTTTACTCATCTGAGGGGGGCTGGATGAAAGAATCTTTGAAGTTATTCCAGCTCATAAGAGTCAATGAATTGTCTCCAAAATTCAAATGTAAAACTACTGACCATTTTTAGGAGAAAAATCACTTTCCCTTTTTTTCCCCAGTTCCTTTTCTCCATAACCAGGGATCATCTCATTAATTTGGTTTTATGAGGGATTTGTGGCTAATCTCAGTCGCTTAGGGGAAAGCTCTCTGTTAAAGGAGATGTTTGAGAAGCTGCCTCTCCAACTCGGATCTGGGGCTTTGATCTGTGTGGAAAGCTTCCCATGACAGATATCAATACATCTCTGCTCCGCTTCAATACTTTTGGTGTGAGAAATGTTTATTGTTCATATCTGACCAAAGCACCTATATGTTATTAAATTCCTCCCTACCCCCCACTTCCCATATACACCCATACATTTGTTATGGTACTTCTAGCTAATTCTGTTTTTCGAATGGAGGCCAATAATCTGTGGTTTCCCTCCTGCCTAGCCGCGCCACCTGATTCACAAGTGTCCGTCCTGTTTCCGTCATTCACACTCCCTGATAAATGCCATTACCTTACAATGCTTAAACAGCAAATCCGTATGGATGGAACATTATTTTATTTCTTTTCTTTTCTTTTATTATTATCTTTTTAAATTTATTTGTCAGAGAGAGAGAGAGCACAAGCAGAGGGAGGAGCAGGCAGAGGGAGAAGCAGGCTCCCCGCTGAGCAAGGAGCTGATTCAGAACTCGATTCCAGGACCCTAGATCATGACCTGAGCCAAAGGCAGACCCTTAACTGACTGAGCCACCCAGGTGTCCCTGGACGGAACTCCTTGAGTGTACCTTTCTAGACACCTTAGCTAGATCCTTCCTGCAGTGGTGGGTTAACGAGGAAAGGAAAGGTTAAAGAAGAACTTTCTTTGCTCTTTCTCTTTAGAGAGTACACTTATAAGTGTGAGCACTTTCGCATATGATCGTGGTCAGCACAGTAGAAGACAGGAAGGAAAAACACGATCCTAGTACCTGCAATTCTTCCTCTTTTTTTTTTTTAAGAATTTATTTATTTATTTGACAGACAAAGATCATAAGCAGGCAGAGAGGCAGGCAGAGAGAGAGAGAGAGAGAAGCAGGCTTCCTACTGGGCAGAGAGTCCAATGGGGGCTCGATCCCAGGACCCTGAGATCATGACCTGAGCTGAAGGCAGAGGCTTAACCCACTGAGCCACCCAGGCGCCCCTGCAATCCTTCTTTTCACTCTAGCAAATGCCTGAGGCCAATTCACTTAAGACTTATTTAAATTTTATAGCTCATTTTTACTACAGCATCCTGAGCCTCTGATTCTGCCCAATTTTGTCACATTTCAACAAATGAAATGTGATTTTGCCACTAAGTTGCCTGAAGAGCAGGAACGTTTGCTCAAGAGAAACACAAGAAGTCAGGGAGCGCGGGCTTGGTTCCTATTTCGCATCCTCAACCCCAAAGACATGCGGCCCATTTCCTCCCTCCGCCTGGGCCCGTGTAACGCTTCACGGCCCAGCCCCGAGCCACGTGGTTTCCGTTTCCCGGCCTCCTCCCTCAGCCCCTGCAGCCCCACGGCACACACAAGGGCCTCAGCCTCCACGCACAGACTCAAGACACGTCACTGGGACATTTTTCACAGAAGCAAATGAGGCATAAAAAGGCAAGACTCTGCATACGGATCAGCCCAAATAAGAAAGAGCCGCCCGCTGGCGGCCTTCGTTCCCTCGGTTCCTACTACCCGGCACGTTGTTCCGAGCACTGTCCCACTCCGCCGCCTCACAGAGCCCGCCCCCAAGCCTGAGAGAAGGGACACCCTTCTCCTCACGTCACAGAAGCAAATGGCCTCGTGAAGAGGTGCGATGCCGGCCAAGGTCGCACATGTCAGGGGCAGACGCAGGACTCGAACCTCAGCCCCGGGCTCTGAGTCCCTGCTCAGTTTTCTCCCTGCCACCCCACACCGTGCCACAGTCCTTCTTGCTGGACTGAAGACACACACGCACAGGGCCCGACTGGGCATCGTTCGGTTCTGGAAAAGTTGTCTTGGGAAAAGCGGTAGGACGGGGTGCTGAGCACCTGGACTGCGGGCCCAACAGCCCCGGTGTGACTCTGGACTCGGCCTCTTCATAGCCGTGTGACACTGCGTCATCCAAGGGGGCTTCGTTCACCCGGGGCTTCACGTGGATGCTGTCCGAAGAGGTCTTCGGTGCAGCTAGGCGGGAATTACTTGATTGTCCCGTGACCCAGAAGTCCCATCTCAGCAATGGGAGTAGTGATGCCTGCTTCCAAGGCTGTGGTGGCAACTGAACAACATAAAGCACATCAATTGGGGCGCCTGGGCGGCTCAGTCCGTTAAGCATCTGCCTTCGGCTCAGGTCACGATCCCGGTCCTGAGATTGAGCCCCACATCAAGCAGGAAGCCTGCTTCTCCCTCTCCCTCTGCCTGCTGCTCCCCCTGCTTGTGCTGTCTAGCAAATAAATAAGGAGTATCTTTTTAAAAAAAAAATCACATAAATCCTGGCCCAATAAAAGATAACCCCAAACTTCTCTGTGCCTCTGGAAGACTATTCCCCTGATCTCCACCTTCTTGCATACGTCTCTGCCCATATCCCTTTCTGTGAATATCCTCCTTGCTCTCTACTCATCCCACGGTCGGGACACCCCATGGCCGTCTGCCATGTCTCGAAGACAGCACTAAGCCAGGCACTGTGCTAAGCTCAAAGACGCACACCTTCCCTCCATCCCCTATTCCGGAATCTCCCCCCGCCGCTGCTAACTCAGGCCGCAGTGATGAGGGAGCACCACGAGCCGCTCCAGAGCAGTCCGGATAAGGGCGTCCTCGTCCCCGTTCTACCGTTAACAATCTCGGTGACCAACAGGCCCAGAACATCCCCTCTCGGAGTCTCATCTAACTCATCCACTAGGAGAGACTTCTAATACCTGTCCTGTCCCTTAAGAGAATCCCTGTCTCTGCAAACAGGATGAATCATACGAAGCTGTTAAACAAATGGAAGGAAAAAAAAAAGGTGAAGTCCGTGTAAGAGGCCCTGAGTGATTATTAAAGGAAATGGCCAGGCTCTTTAAATTAGCAAGAGCCCAGTTTTGAAATCTGCCTCTGAAAATTCTGAAGAGAACTTGACAGACAGGGACGGAGGACAAAGGTCTAATCATCGACGTAGTAAGAAGATGGAAAGCCCCATGGAAACGAAGACACTGCAGTACTCTGGAAAGAGGGAGAGTTGAAAATTAGAGCTGATTTCTAGACTAAGAGGGAGGAGGACACCAGAGGACTTTAGGACACCTTGCAATCTTCCTTGGTATTCCTGATTTCAGGATGACCGTGTGGCTGTGGGCCAAGGTTCTGCCAACTAGACCCAACTCACCTGCCTGTCTCTTACCTGCGCAAACCTACCAGACAATCGCATGGCATCGTGCCCATTTTCTATCCCCTGCTCATCTTTGCATCCTTTTAAAGAATGACACATTGGGGCACCCGGCGGGCTCAGTCAGTAGAGTATGTGACCCTTGATCTCAGGGCTGTGACTTTGAGCCCCATGTTGGGCATAGAGATTACTTAAAATTAATGAAGGATGAAAGGAAGGAAGGGAGGGAGGGAGGAAGGCAAACAGACACATTAACAGAGTCCCTAAAGTTAGCCCTGGGATAGTAAACGCCTACAGGGATCATGTTTCGAGTACAAATTCCTCACCGGCATGTATTTATGGGACAACCAGATGTGATACACAACTCAGTCCCCTGGAGAAGTTACAGATGATCAGGCCAGAGTGTCTGTTCAACCACACAAGTTTGCTGAGCACCTCCCTGCCGCATGCCAGGCCGCACACTCGTTACTGCACAGAAAGTTGTGAGCGGCCTGGGACCAACACCAAAGGACTCGTTTCAGAATGGGCAGGGGAGGGACAACTGAGGCTCTGCTATTGGCTGTAGTTATCTCAATTGCTATCATTATGTTATGTTTTTTCTTATTTACTCTATGTCTTTTTTTTCCCCAAGGTGGAGTGAGGGAGGATTAGCCACGGCATCTGGTAATAATTTACCAATGTTGACATTCTCCCTAATACCAACTAGAAATATCTCATGGCTTAACATCATTTTATAAGTTCCTGGCAAAAAACAGGCACTGTACTTTCTTAAGACCTTGTAAATATATATATGTATATATTTATTTACATACATATGAAAATGTAAAATAATTTACATATGTATGTACATATGTATGTAAATATATATATATATTGGCCTCTGCCCCTTATTCCTGACACAGAACTCCTAAAACTTAGTAATTTCATAAGTGATAAGAGCCCTAGGATCACCTTTTTAAAAAAGATTTTATGTATTTATTTGACAGAGAGAGATCACAAGTAGGCAGAGAGAGGGGGGAAAGCAGGCTCCCCGCTGAGCAGAAAGCCCAATGCAGGGCTCGATCCTAGGACCCTGAGATCATGACCTGAGCCGAAGGCAGAGGCTTAACCCACTGAGCCACCCAGGAGCCCCAGGGAACACCTTTTGCTATAATATTTGGTCTTTGAGCCCAGTTCCTAACAGAGAGTTCCTATATCCCTTGGCACTTCCTACATGATGGGATCATCTTTTGTTCTAATGAGGCAATGTTTGTTGGGCTCCTAGAGGGGGGCTGGTCATTAGAAAGACCATGTCATAACTAAATGCTTAGAACTTTCAGCCCCAACCCCTGTCCTCCAGGAAGGGAGGAGGAGCTAGAAATGGAGTTAATGATGGAGCATGACTACATGATGAAGCCTCCACAAACATCCCAAAGGCACAAGCCTTGGGGAGCTTCCAGGCTGGTGAACCCGTAGAGGTGCCGGAGAGCGGTGTTCTGGGAGAGGGTGGAGAAGCTCCGTGCCCCTTCCCACATGCCTTGCCCCATGCATCTCTTCCATCTGGATGTTCATCTGTGTCCTCTATCACATCCTTTTATCACAAACCAGTAATATAAGTAAGGATTTCCCTGAGTTCTTCAAGCCGTTCTAGCAAATTATTGATCTCAAGAAGGGGTTTGTGGGGATGTTGATTTATAGCCAGTAGGTCAGAAATATGGTAACAATCTGGGACTCGAATCTGGCATCTGACGTGTGTGATGGGGCGGTGGGGAGGGGAGTATTTTGGGGGACTGAATCCTTAACCTATGGGGTCTATGCTAACTCCTGGTAGACACTTTCAGTGAATTATAGGACACAAGCTGGTCTCACAGAGAATTGCTTGGTGGGGGAAAAACCCACACGCATTTGGTGATCAGACGTGTCCAGAGTGAAGTGGTGTGTGTGAGTAGTGAAGGAGAAACACAAAGGAAGACTGAGTTTTTCCTACCCAGCAATAAAGTGAGGGAGATGGCTATTTGCATTAAAAAAATTATAAACTGTTTTTCCTTAAAACAAACAAACAAACAAACAGCAAACCATCTGTAGTGCCTTCAAAGAATAATATTGCGTTCACAAAAGCTGGTCTCTACCTTCAAGTCCGTACCCCGCATGAGCTTTGTCTGATATCAAGGGCTGGTTTCTGCTGAAAATCCGGAACGGTTTGACTCCCCAGATTCGCAAAGCACCCGCTGCGAGCCGCCCTCTTTCCTTCTCGCGGACTCTGCTGCCCCCTGTGCGGAGCTCAGAAGGGTGCGGGACACGGAATTTTTTGAACAAAGCTTTTCATGGAACAGCGGTTTGTGCGATTTCCGCAGCCCACGAGGACATGGGACATTTTCACATCTCGTCAATTCATACCCAGACGTATTTGCTTAGGACCGTGCCTGCCCTCGCCTTGCCCGGAGCGCTTACCCGGCGGCGGGCATCACTGAAGAGGGGCGGTCCCCCGCGGAGCCCCCCACCGGCGCGCCGCGGGGCAGCAGACGCCCCCCCCCCCCGCCCGGGGGCTCCGGCCCTTCCCCGACCGCGGGCGGAGACCCACGAGCAAACGGGCAGCTTGGGCAGCGGGAGAAGCGGGTGCGGGCCGGGGGCCGGGAGAGCGCGGCCGGGGCAGCGAGAAGAGCAGGAGAACCAGGGAAGAGCAGCGGCCGTCGGGGCCGGGCCGAGAGGCCCAGAAGCCCGTGGCCAGGCAAGCGGGGAGCTGCATCCGGGGTGAGCGCGCTGCCCGGCCCGGCGGCCCTCCTGGGCCCGCCCGCGGTGCTGGCCTGCGGGCCGGCTCCCCTCACTGCCCGGGGGCGTCTCGGAGCCCGGGGTCAGGACCATCTATCCAAAATAGATTTTGCAGTTGCTTTATCCAATTATAGTTGCTAGAATCCCCATGTGAAGTGAAGGCATCATGGCCCTCATGTGGTCAATTTCTTAGCTGAGACCATTTACTTTGATTTCTTGTTCGGTTCCTCAGTACTTTAGCATGACTGGCAAGCACACTCTAATTGAATTCCGGAGGCGGCCCGGAGCAGCGGCCGTGGCCGCGCGGTGTGCGAGGTTTGCATTTCCAGCCCAAGAGGAAAACAGTCCGCCCGCTAAGGGAACCGTCAGATCGTCAGCACAGATCTGCATGACCTGATCGACGGTGCGCAAGACAGAGAAAGACGCCAAGAGAGGAGAACCCCCGGGACCACCCGTGGTATCCGACACTCAGCCTATGAGAGATGCTTAAACTGTAGTTAGTGCTCCTTCCCCCTGGTTTCCCTCAGCGCTGGGGATGTTGCTGCACCTCGTGAAAGCCGTCTTGTCTTTGTCAGATTCGCACGCAGGCAGGCATTCATCATTTCTAGGTTTTCATGATTGATCTCATTTCCATGTGGTGCTTCATCTTTCAGTAAGTCACATGTTTTCCCTTCGAAGCGCCTTTCGGCAAAAGTTTTCTATTTTTTTCTTTCCTTCTAGTTCACTCTCAAACATCAAATATGCATTTATTTCTATACCCTATAATAAGGTTTTCCATTCTCCTGGCCTCTTGGTAACTTCTTTGACGTTATCAGTTCTACAGGAGTTTGTAAGAACATAACACCCCTCAAAAAAAAAAGACAGAGGCGCCCGTGTGGTTCAGTGGGTTAAGCCTCTGCCTTTGGCTCAGGTCATGATCCCACATTGGGCGCTCTGCTCAGCGGGGAGCCTGCTTCCCCTCTCGGTCTGCCTACCTCTCTGCCTACTTGTGATCTCTCTCTCTGTCAAATAAATAAAAAGACATATTTCTCATTAGTCCATAACAGGATCAATACTGATTTTGATAGTTAAAATACTTAAAAACAACACTGAATAGATGCCTCAGTGGAAGGCGCATCCATTGGCTTGGGGCACACCAGCCATGGTTCAGATGATGGCACTGCCCCTTAACCTCACGGAACCTCAATTTTCTCCTGTGTACAATGGGCATAATAAATGTCTACCTCACACATTTGTTTTAAGGAACAAACAAGCAAATAAGTGTTTTGGAAATTATAAAGCACTAATCAAATGTAAGGCATGCTGTTCAGTTGCTCAGTGGAGGGATGTAGATTTCATAATTTTTCCTTTTGAGCACCATTGTTCTAATCATGACAACATTTTTCTTTGCCCATACCTCACTGTTCTAGGATCTTGTCAAAATCAGGAGTGATTCTCTTTTCTCTGCTAGGCTCCTGTTAATTAAGTGACTCTTGATAAAAGTAGCAAGACAAAAATTTCCGCACACAAGAGAACAAACAGCATTGCATTCAAAGAGGGTTTATTTTGGGGGGTGGGAGGTTGGGGTACCAGGTGGTGGGTATTATAGAGGGCACAGCTTGCATGGAGCACTGGGTGTGGTGAAAAAATAATGAATACTGTTTTTCTGAAAATAAATAAATTGGAAAAAAAAATAAGCAAAAACCAATTTTAGAGTCAGGTGATAATACAATGTTTACAGCCCCACATTCCAATAAATCTATGTATGGCAAATACACTTCCACTTAATAGAATAAAATAAATAAAACAATAAAAATTAAAAAAAAAAAGAGGGTTTATTTTTTTTTTATCCCCTTTCATTGTTTACCCAAGATAATGTCAAATAATACTCAGCTAGCATCCATCCCTCTTCAGGCCACTTTTTTTTCCCCTCTAGAAGCCCAAATCAGTCGAAACCTTGAAGGGAGAGATTGACCCCAGGTATGCTATGGTAACTAACCCTCCAGGGACTGAACTCAGTAACTGCATCCAAGCGGCTAGACAACTTGACCCCCTTTAACAGCCTTTCTTGGACAGAGATGATTGACAACATTAGCATCTAATTACAAACTTCTTTTTCTTATTAGAGCAAAAAGAGGATTTCTTTTCCTCTAAGAGAAATACTAAAAGTAGGATCCATATAGAATCTCCAGGGGAGACAGAGAAATGTCATTAAAGTTTGCAGAGCATTAACTGCTTCTGTTTCCTTACCTCGTCCTGACACGCCCCTGTGATCTCTTGGAGGGCCCAGCCAGAGTGCGGCGGGGCTGCGCTCCACGAGCCGCATTGACAGCTCATCCATCCCAGCTCTTCATCCGGAAAATGTCCAGGGAGCCCCTCAGTCTGCAAGTCAAATTAGCCATGATCTCTGCTTCGAAGGTTCATTATGTAAACCATTTCCCCCCTGAAAATGACAGATTATTCCAGATCCCTTTGTGATATTTTAAAAAATCCTTTTTCTAATACCCTCTGGACACCCCCCTCCTAAATATTGGACTTTCAGGGAAAGAAGCAAACAGGCAAGTAATCTGAAGGACACAAAACCAGGTTGTTGCCAGTTCCTTCCACAACTGGCCTCTATCCCGCGGTGGCGAGCTCCTATTGAGGAAAATCCGGCAAAGGGGCCACAGCGCCCCAGTGAAGGAGGGGAAAGAAGGGTGCTGGGTGGGCGCCGTGACCGAATCAGTCTGAGTGTCTTCGTGGAATTAATTCTGCTCTGAGAACACTTTCTGGACAAACTCTTTATGTAAATCTCTGCTTTGGATCAAGGAAATGAACCTAGGGATACTAATCTCCCTGTAACACGACTCAGTGCATGCCATTTCCCTTTAAAACCTTCAATATGTATCTTTGAATAAATGAGTGGTGAATCGTTAGTGGTTACTCATTGCCTATAAAGTTTTAAAAGTGGCCTTGGAAGATTTCCGTAAACGGAAGCCAATATATATCTCATTCATTCCCTCGTTCAGTGAAGATGTACTGGGTACCTAATAAGGAAGGAACTTTTCTTGGTGGTGGAGATGCAGACGTGAGCAGATAGACCACATACTTGGACCTAACTTCTTGGGTCTATATCTGATCTTCCACTATTCATTAGCACTAAGGCTGCCCACCTGCCCACACTCTCTTAAACATAATCTAAGCTTCTGCTACTTTGTCAAGGTTCTTTATCCTTCCCTTGCAGCACCTGTGGGCAATTTGGACTTTTCCCTCAAAAATTAAGTTCGAGTGTTCCTTCTGCTGCAAGGTCCTTCCTAACCCCACTCTCTCTCCTCCTTCTCTGGTGTGAAGGATGCACTGTCCTCTGAACTCACTGTGAACTCGACCTGCAACTTTGTTTTCGCATCATCTTCTCTATTACTGTTACTTCAGTATGGTCTCCTCTGTCTTTCGGGGAAGGAACTTTTCACCTGTATGTACAGCAGCCAGCCTAGTGAGAGTCGGCACTTAGTAAATAAATAAATGTCAAATAAACAAATGAACTAATGAAGTCCTTGCGACTGAAGCTGCAGAACTGTTTACACATTTGACAATACATTTCTCAAATCCCCTTAAAGGTATGATTTCATCAACTCAAAAGTCAAATAGGTCATTTGTTCAAGATTACTCAATGCAATGAAAATGTAAAAATGCCCATAAGAAAATGAAAATGTGTTGGACTGCATCTCTCATTAAAGTATTTGAAGCAGAATCATGTACTATCTCCAGAGAAATAAAATTGGAAGAGTGTGCTTGGAATCGTTGAGTGACACCAGTTCTTTCTAAAATGGTTTGAAGATGTGAACTATGAATCCATAGTTTCAAGACTTCAACTAAACCCACGTCAATCCCCTAATCGTCTCACTTCATCGGTTATACATGCCGATAGATCCAACTGAACACATTCTCCATCTACCTGGGCTGCTGAACAGTATGAGAATATCCTGCAATCCCGTGGGAAATCTTTTTTTAAAAAATATTTGATTTATTTGAGAAAGAGAGAATGAGCTGCGGAGAAGGACAGTGGAAGAGGGAGAAGCAGACTCCCCCCACCCGAGCCGGGAGCCTAACATGGGCCAGTCCCGGGACCCTGGCATCACGGCCTGGGCCGCAGACAGATACTTAACCGACGGAGCCTCCAAGTTGCCCCTCCCTTGGGACATCTTAAATGTCCCTGATGAGTTCCTTCTCTTATTCCCTCAAGAGTTAGTTCCAAACTACTTCTCAAGCTACCTACCAATCTCCATCCCCTCCAGTTCCAGCAAGGACAACAGAGCTCTCCTCATGATAATAACAATAATAAAATATATCAACAGCATTTGCCAAGCGCTATGCTTACTTAGGCATTTTACCTCAGGGGCATTATCTCAGTTCATCTTCACAAGGAACACCACTTATTGATGTAGATACTATTATCCCCATTCTACAAATTGGGAAACCGAAGCAGACAGAGGTCAAATAACTTGCCCAAGATCTCACAGTCCCTAAGTGTAATATCGGGGTCCTGAATCTAGGACTTGGATTTATAACCTGGATATGACAAACTCTAGAGCCAACTGGTACTGGTAAGCCTACACTAGGTTGACTCCCTGTTCTCCTCCTCCCTTGGGACATGGTAAAGGCCGGGAGAGGATTTTTCAATAGCCTGTGTGGCTCTGGCCCCAGGCTAGCTCACGCTGGCCTCTACAGAACATGCCTGTCTCTGTTCAGTCCAGTTTTCCTGCAGCCAGTGTCAACTAGTCTGTAGGAGGAGAGGCAGTGGGGATCTACATCTATGAGTTTTATTAACTGCATTGACCTAACCAGCCTCAGCTGAGGTTGTCAGAGCAGAATATAACAGACGCCACAGACTGGGTGACTAAAACGACATTTATTCCTCACAGTTTTGGAGGTTGAGAAGTCCAAGATCAAGGTGCCAGCAAGATCCAGTGTCTGGCGAGGGTGGGCCCACTGCTCCCCGGTTTGCGGGTAGCCATCTTCTCCTGGCAAGGCAGAGAATAGAAAGGGTCAGCTCTCATGTCTCTTTTTATAAGGGCACTAATCCCTTATACAATCCCACTCACAAGGTCTCCATCCTTAGGACTCAATCACTTCTCAAAGACTCCCATCTCCTAATACTATCACATTAGGGATTCGTCTCAACACACGAGTTTTGAGGGACACAAGCATTCAGTCCATAGCACAGCCTTACTGGAAAAAGCAATTGATTTTATACAAAAACATGTCTCCTTTCATTCCGTCCCTTTTGATTTTCACGTAGGTTTCAGTAAAGGGCCACTGGGGCCATTCTGACCACCTCTCGTCGCCATTAGGCCCACTTACGTCCCCAACTCCACGGGCACTTCCATCCCTCCTACTAAGCACAGATGTCACCGCACCGCACTGGGAATGGAGTGGTGCCCCAGCAGATCAGTTCTCAAACTTTAATGCACACATGAATCCCCGGAGGATCTTAATAAAATGCAGATGTTTATGCAGTAGGTCTGGGGTAAATCCTGGGAGTCCGCACTTCTAAAAACTCCCGAGTGACACCCACGCTGCTGACCTCCAGCCCCCACTTCTGAGTAGCAAATGCCCTTGATATTTGGCACATGAACTATCGGTTCTTCCTTGGTGATCCTGTGAGTGCTAAGTGATTTTCTTCCCAAATCGGTAAATTATATTCTGCTCTGGAGATTAAAACCACACGGATATGCAGTTGCCTGTTACCCACTCTACATGCTACACGCTATGGACGCCAGTTATTAAGCTTCCATGTTTTAAACTTTAATTTTTTGCATAAGTTTGATTTTTCTCACTTACATCTACTTGTTTCTGAAATAGCAGTAAAACTGTTTTTCTGTTTTGCTACTCACTGACATACTATGGGCAACTTTTCATGCCAACATCCCGCCACACAGGCTTCCTAAGGATTCAGGGAAAGGTTTCTCTTCCTGTCTGAGAAAATCCATCTGTGTCCTGACTCCCACCTCTTTCCACCTCACAAGAAACTCATTGCAATGAAAATGCATTTTTACATTTACATTTTACAGTTAGCCTTTTCTTGCTCATCAGCCTCCTTCTGTTTTATAGTCTCAAATTTCTCTGCAGTAATAATGATAGAAAACTTTCATAAAAATACACCACTTAAGTCCTCACTTCAGCAGCATATATACTAAAATTGGAACAATACAGAGAAGATAAGCATGGCCCCTGCGCAAGGATGACACACAAATTCGTGAAGCGTCCCATATTTTTGTAAAGTGTCAGGATATAAAATCAATGCACAGAAATCAGTTGCATTTCTTTACACCAACAACAAGACAGAAGAGAAATTAAGGAGGCAATCCCATTTACAACTGCACCCAAAACCATAAGATACCTAGGAATACCTAGGAATAAACCTAACCAAAGAAGCAAAGAATCTATACTGAGAAAACTATAAAGTACTCATGAAAGAAATTGAGGAAGACACAAAGAAATGGAAAAAAGTTCCATGCTCATGGATTGGAAAAACAAATATTGTGAAAATGTCTATGCTACCTAAAATCAGTCTACACATTTAATGCGTTCCCTATCAAAATTCCATCCATGTTTTTCAAAGAAACGTAACAAATAATCCTAAAATTTATATGGAACCAGAAAAGACCTTGAATAGCCAAAGGAATATTGAAAAAAGAAAGCTAAAGTTGGTGGCATCACAGTTCAGGACTTGAAGCTCTATTACAAAGCTGTCATCATCATATGGCACTGGCACAAAAACAGACACATAGATCAGTGGAACAGAATAGGGAGCCCAGAAATAGACCCTCAATTCTATGGTCAACTAATCTTCCACAAAGCGGGAAAGAATGTCCAATGGAAAAAAGACAGCCTCTTCAACAAATGGTGTTGGGAAAATTGGACACCACATGCAGAAAAATGAAATTGGACCATTTCCTTACACCACACACAAAAATAGACTCAAAATGGATGAAGGGCCTCAATGTGAGAAAGGAATCCATCAAAATCCTTGAGGAGACTGTCGGGGACCACCTCCGGCCGGGGAAGTCCCCGCCATTACAAGATGGCGCTTGGCTCACTGCCAGCAAAATACGCTGCAAGTAAACAACGAACGTTCTGGTGAAGCCCGCCTAAAGGAGGACATAGTCATTGGCTGTTTCAAATTTAATCAGCATAGTAAGAGGACTCTCATTGGCTCTCCCCATTGCTTGGCCCCTTATTGGTCACCCTGCCGCATATAAGCTAAGGAAGTTGACGAAATAAATGGATGAAGCATTAACACCATACCAGGCTGATTGTTGTTCTTGCGGGCTGAGGGCGACAAATGGTGCCGAAACCCGGGAATCGTTAATGAGTAGTAAACCTTGCAAGGAGAAAAACCACAGGTAAGCGGGGAAGGGACCACGATCAAAGTGGTGGGAATCTTGTACGAGACCGCAACAAGACGCAGGGTGGCCATAGAACCAGGATTTCTTATCGCTTGTGAAATTAACCTAAGCGGCCAGATGGGTTCTGAATTATCAAAATCTAGATTGGAGGGTTCTTTAAAGGACCTTCTCAAAGCCAACAGTGTACCTCTGAAATCAAAAACCGCCAGAGCATTTCCAACTACAGTGGAAACCGTTGCACCTTGGTTTTTGAACGAGGGTTTGTTAAATATTCCGCAATGGGACCATTTAGGATTGGATCTTAAGAAAAGAGATAAAAGCAAACCATTGCCGCCCAGAACATTAGCTATATGGACTCTGGTCAGAGGATGCCTTGGGGGACATAAGCCGAGATGTGAGTCAGCTATTCAGGAGGGAGCTGAGGCCCTTGAGGAAGTTAAAGAGGAACGGTCAACTCGTGCTTCAGAAAGAAACAGTTCTAGTGAAGAGGAACCCCCATGTATCCAATTGAGTAATCAAACACTCGGACATTTTCAGCCATATAATCACACTGCCGTTAAAGGTAATGTTACCGTCTTACAGGGTCTTATCCCCAGCCCTTTGTGTTACCCCTGTAAAATTCTCTCAATTTAATAAGGCCAGGAATTCCTCCTAACAGCTCTTCCAGTATTTGCAGGGTGCTTAGTCTGACGATTTTCAAAATTTCACACGAATCCTTCTGGCTGAGACGCGTGTGCAACCAGCTTCCCTCCCAGAGCTATTTCAAACATTCAGCAATATGTTCCAGTTCACCAAACAATGGGCTGGCACAATTGGTCTTGTCCTCCTTCTTATTGGCATTCTGCTTCTATTCAGGAAAGTTCGCCAATGGAGAACACAGCAGCGAGAGAAGAGCCGAGCTATAGTACAAGCCCTTATGACATAAGGGCTTATAGTACAAGCCCTTAGGTCAATAGAGATCTGGGACATCGCCTCAGATATGGCTAAGCATGCTAGATCGGTAGTCAAAGACGGGTAAGATCAGTAGAGAAACATAGCAACCTAAGACAGGACAGAGATCATCGACAGCTTGTGTTTGATGACGGGTAAGGATGTTTTCTGCTACTGACGACCTAAGACAGGCACGATCTCTGCCATAAAACAAAAAAGGGGGAGATGTCGAGGACCGCCTCTGGCCGGGGAAGTCCCCGCCATTACAAGATGGCGCTTGGCTCACTGCCAGCAAAATACGCTGCAAGTAAACAACGAACGTTCTGGTGAAGCCCGCCTAAAGGAGGACATAGTCATTGGCTGTTTCAAATTTAATCAGCATAGTAAGAGGACTCTCATTGGCTCTCCCCATTGCTTGGCCCCTTATTGGTCACCCTGCCGCATATAAGCTAAGGAAGTTGACGAAATAAACGGATGAAGCATTAACACCATACCAGGCTGATTGTCGTTCCTGCGGGCCAAGGGCGACAGGAGACCACACGCAGCAACCTCTTCGACCTCAGCCGCAGCAACTTCTTCCTAGGAACATCACAAAAGACAAGGGAAGCAAGGGCAAAAATGAACTATTGGGACTTCATCAAGATCAAAAGCTTTTGCACAGCAAAGGAAACAGTTAACAAAACCAAAAGACAACTGACAGAATGGGAGAAGATATTCGCAAATGACATATCAGATAAAGGGATAGTATCCAAAATGTATAAAGAGCTTAGCAAACTCAACACCCAAAGAACAAATAATCCAATCAAGAAATGGGCAGAGGACATGAACGGACATTTCTGCAAAGCAGACATCCAGATGGCCAACAGACACATGAAAAAGTGCTCCATATCACTCGGCATCAGGGAAATACAATTCAAAACCGCAACGAGATACCACCTCACACCAGTCAGAATGGCTAAAATTAACAAGTCAGGAAATGACAGATGCTGGCGAGGATGTGGAGAAAGGGGAACCCTCCTACAGTCTTGGTGGGAATGCAAGCTGGTGCAACCACTCTGGAAAACAGCATGGAGGTTCCTCAAAAAGTTGAGAATAGAGCTACCCTATGACCCAGCAATTGCACTACTGGGTATTTATCCTAAAGATACAAATGTATTGATCTGAAGGGGCACATGCACCCGAATGTTTATAGCAGCAATGTCCACAATAGCCAAACTATGGAAAGAACCTAGATGTCCATCAACAGATGAATGGATAAAGATGATGTGGTATATATATACAACGGAATACTATGCAGCCATCAAAATGGAATACCATCTTCACCATTTGCGAAGACGTGGATGGAACTAGAGGGCATTAAGCTTAGCAAAATAAGTCAATTGGAGAAAGACAACTATCATATGATCTCCCTGATATGACAAAGTGGAAATGCAACGTGGGGGGTTTTGGGGTTAGGAAGTGAGGGAGACAAACCATAAGAGACTCTAAGTCTCACAAAACAAACTAAGGGTTGCCAGGGGGAGCAGGGAGGGAGAGGGTGTTGGGATTATGGACATTGGGGAGGGTACGGGCTATAGCGAGTGTTACGAAGTGTGTAAACCTGGAGATTCACAGACCTGTACCCCTGGGGCTAATAATACATTATGTGTTTATAAATAATAATTTTTTAAATGTTGAGAAAAAAAATACACCACTTAAGGGACACTTGAGTGGCTCAGTCATTTGAGCGGCTGCCTTCAGCTTGGGTCATGATCCCACTGTCCTGGGATCAAGTCCCACATCAGGTTCCTTGCTCAGTGGGGAGCCTGCTTCTCCCTCTGCATCTGCCTGCCTGTACTCTCTGACAAATAAATAAAGTCTTTAAAAAAAATACACTACTTAAAAAAATATGGAGGGGGCGCCTGGGTGGCTCAGTCTTTAGGCGGCTGCTTTTGGCTCAGGTCATGATCCCAGGGTCCTGAGATTGAGCCCCACGTCGGGCTCCCTGCTCTGTAGGGAGCCTGCTTCTCCCTCTCCCACTCCCCCTGCTTGTGTTCCCTCTCCCTGTGTGTCTCTGTCAAATAAATACATAAAATCTTTAAAAACAAAAAACATGGAGAACAATTTAGCAAAATTTTAATTGCTAAATTTAGGTGAAGGATACATAGGTGTTCATTTTACTATTCTTCCAACTTTTTTCATTATTTGAAAAAATTTTAAAGTTTAGGGTACAGTTAGATGTAGGAATAATTAACAGTTTTTCCTATTTGCAAGTTTCTTCCCAGGACATATTCCAGAATATGACTTCAGTCTGAAATCTCCTCCAGAACCTCTCATTCACTAACTTGCTACAAATCTCCTTCCAAAAAAAGTTATTAGGCCATTTTAAAAAAGTCTGCGTCCAATATGATATACAAGCACTTCCTTTCATATTCTTTTTAGATTATTAAATAATAAATTTTTGAAACTTATTTTTTCTAGCACCAATGCTAGAAATGTCACTTACACTCTCTAGTTTACTTACTCCCTCCTACTATAAACCTTGACTTCCTGGCAAATCTAAATTCTGTGTCAGATCACCTTGAATTGTTTTCCTATCCACATTTTTAAAAAAAAAAAAAGGAGTGGGGGAGGACTCTGTGCACTGCCTGCCCTCTTCCTCCTGCCGTATCACACACCCCACCTCCCAGAGGTGACAACTAGGCCTTGAAAAACTGCACTCCAAGTGCACACTGAGCCACTGGCCCTCCTGTCCCTGCACTTCACAGTGGCCTCCAACTGGGCCACGAGATTCTCTGAGGATCAGAGAGGTCAGTTAGCATCTTAAATGCTTTTAGTTTGCCTTCCCCAAGACTGATGTGGCATTTATCCAACATAGATGTTTAAGTATTTGTGAAATAGTTTATCTAGTTACTTCCTAGGCAAATGTTGCCTAAAATGAAATGCTTTATACACCACGATGTTAATTTTATCAGACATGAGTCCTGTCCAGACAAATCTCAACGGTTATCAACCTAGAGGCATTTTTAGTTGTTATAACTAGGGTGGGTCGGTGGCTGAGGTCAGGAATGCTGCTCAACAACCTTGCAATGCCCAGGACGGCACCCCCACTACAAAAAGGTCATCTAACCCAAAATATCAGTGATGCCAAGGCTGAAAAACCCTCTCATAGCTATAGTTTCTATTTCTTTTAAGCTATGAGATTTAAGGGGCACTAGAAGCCAAAGAATCAATTAAACCTATACAGATGCAACTGCCTTTTCTAGCTGCTTTCTTATTTAATGAAATTTTTTGATTTTTCAAGTATTAAGTTCCCTTGTCTGGAAAACCCAGAGAGCTCAGTATTATTTAAATGGCACAACATTATTTAAATGGCACAACCACAACAGTGTAGTGCAATAACAATACAGTCAACTAAGATTAAAAACTGGTCTTAAGACTTTAGATATAATAAGTTTTATTCATCTGGTGGTACTTGATGCTCACAGGGCACCGTACAACAAATTTTAAAAATACAATTATGAAAAAATTGAACAGCCAAAGAGATCAATTCCATTGGAGGGCCCACAGAAAAACCAACAGAAGCCCACAGAAAAACCCACCCACTGTCTCCCCTTAAGAACATTTTCTTCCTGCTTAAGTTTGGCTTTAAGAAACACCAAAAGAAAGTGCGAAAGAAAAAGTCTTCTGAAAGATAGTTAAAACTTTACATAGCGTCTTTCACAAGGGTATGTCACAAAATGCTTTCCTTATTCAATAGTAAGCGTACAAAATTATCCAAACGTCTATGAGCCTTTATTTGGTCCCATCCTTTAAGGTCATTGCCATATTTCCCTCACCTGTCTTCAAATTATCTGCATCAGTAGAAGTCAGATAAGGCAGTCTCCTTTGTTCCACATCGCCACTATAAAGCAGATTTATTTTCCATAAAGAGCCAGGGCCCAAGCAAACTGAAGTTACCCAAGTACTTGAAGTGAAAATACAACTAAATTTATCCAAGACTGGTTTAAAACAAATTTTGGCTTTGAAGCCTCATCATTTTCCTCAATTCTCACGATTAGAAATTACTAAGAGTCATTTGACATTAACTACGGGGAAGAGCAACATACAAAGTTACACGGGGGCTACTATTACAAAAATTTCAAGAATAAAAAGATGATTTGGCCAATTTGTTTTAGCACACACTGACAGTTGTCACAGATATGTTACACAAGGAAAATAAGAAGTGAAAAATTCCGCCTGAAGAGTCCGCTAATGCTCAGTAATCATTTTTAAGAGTCAGCCAATTGCAAAGTGTCGTGTGAGCCTCCAAAACAGGAGGCCCGAAGTGTTCACAGTTGAAGGAACCAACCTCCTCGTGCCAGTGGACCAGTTTTCCTCACAGCGGCAGAGTCATCGCCGGCTGAGCCTGCTGCACAATCTCGTTTCTCATCAGACTTCACCCAAGTACTAACCAAAGGAGACAACACTACTGTGGGCAGTAAAAGGACTATGAAGAAATTTTTGGTCAGAAAATTAGGAAAAGCTGAAAATATATTTAAAGTCATTGCCAAAACACAGTAAGTACTGCTTTAATGCTTGGTTCCTCTAGAATTAAACGGTTTTGATTTATGCTTGACACCTACAGATCAATTTAAGCAAACCCAGACATTTTAACCACAGTACGTAACAGGCAACTAGATGTGTCTCCTCTTTTCCACTATTCTGCATTTCTTAAGGGCAAGGGGCAGGTCAAAAGCACCTTTGCATCCCCTATACTAAGCACAGTGACTGGTATACAATAGGTATTCAACAAGTATTTTCTGAATACATTGTTAAGTAGTGGCTTATGACACGGGAAAGAGCCCAAAGATTGTCTTATTCTATTAGCAATACTTAGGTAGAAAGCAGTTTTGAAGTAAGGATACCTTCCCCACCTTCTAACTACTAACTCAAGAGTTAGGACTTGAATCACTTCTCTTAAACATGTTCATAAAGCATTTTGAGAAATCAAGAGATGAAAGGCGCTATGTAAGTGCAAAATAGTATTATGCAAGACAGGTCAGCAAAGGTGCTATTATTTTCTATGGTGATGAACGGCTGTGCTAGTTTGAGGTGAACCCTCAAAGCTACTCTTCTTGATGTCATTATCAACAGAACAATGGAATTTGACAAAGATGCCATCACTTTATATAGTTTATATTCTGCTAACTACTTTCTATAAACCAGGTAACAGAAAATAAAATTAAGCCACTTATTCTACACAAACCAATACTTCATCAAAGTTCCGCATTTTACAAGTCATGTTCAAAAAACACACACAAGTTAGCATTTTGTACACAAATGTTTATTTCTCAATTAAACATTCCCTTTAAACACAAGGAATGAATTCTAAATTCTCATAAAGATGAATTAAAAATGAAATCCCTCCAGTATAGCGTGTGTAATCACTGTGTTCTTGGTCACTACTGGCGTTTACTGTTTAACATCAAAAACAAAGACGGGTTATTTAAAAATCATGCTACTGATTTCTAGCTCTTCCTCTATGACCAGTTCTACCTGATCTGCAATGTTTAAAAGTTTATATCACCAAATCGAAGCAAGTTTAAGAGGTGAAACAGCTGTGCATTAAACACAACATAAACAATAAAGTTATAAGATATAGTCAAGTTCGTAACGAATATAGGTGTTCTTATCATCATTGTAGATTCTTGGGTAATGTGCTATGAGCGCGTCCTGAGAACCAATGTAGATGGAGTTGTAAATCTTCCAGTACACGTCTCTGACTTTCCGGGCTGGGTGAAAGAGACCCTAGAATAATTACAAGTCATATGTTATTTCAGTTTTCAGTAACATACATAACCTTAGCAAAACTAAGCCAAAAGCCCACAGAGATGGATTCCAAATACTTCCCTTTAAAAGGGAAAAAAACCTGACAAATGTACAAAGCTGCAACAAGCAAAGACAAAATGGGATCTCTCCTCCCCCACAAATGTCCTCCCAGATGGTACAAAATACCCTCTTCATAATTAGCAACAGTGACTTAATTCCACTAAATTATTTTCTGCACTGAGTAACCCTTAAAATCTTAACTTTACCTGTAAACAATACTGCAACATTCTACATGGTCCAATAGCAACTCTCAGGCCCTCCAAGGCTCCCATAACCGCCTGAATCACGTGTGGAGAGGTCTCAAACACATTGGGCCATACATAGTTCAACAAGTGATTCAGTGAGTCTTCACAACCAAATCCATACACCCCGAGTGACATGTGCTGCACCACCGCGCTAGCCGTCTGCCTGTGTACAAGGTCCCTGCAACCAGGGTGGGGGGAGAAAAGCTCTTTGTTAAGACACAGTGTTAATTTTACAAATATCTGCCTGCCTTCCTTCAGGAATGCAATTTGGGGAGAAGGACCAAAACTTTTTTCAAACATCCCATGTTAACTGCATTTATATTTATGACAAATCACTGACTTAGTCTACAATTACCCAACTGAGTACAAACATCAGGTAATAAGGCTGTGGGGGGTATAAAGAACAAGTTCATGCTCTTTGTCTTCAAAGGAAGTTAACAATACCTTAAAGGTATTAAGAAAACACACTGAATTAACGACTATATTTCTTACTGTCACTGTAATAACACTTCATTTATTAGACCTCCTGGCAAAGCAATATTCCTCATTAATAACTTCCCCAAATGAAGTACTGTTTCCTCTCATTTAGTAATTTGCAGTGAGCTGCACCTCAACTTAACAGTACACAGAATATAATATTTAACTTCAGGGCACACACCTCAAAGGCTGCCTGCGCTACGACAATCAGGCACGCCTCACTGAGGAGTAGGAACAATGTGCTTCTCGTTTCCTGGGCCCACGGTGTCCAGGCTGTTACAGAGCACGGTTCCTGTTCTGTCTCTGGCTTGCATTTATACCTCGTGGTAACTTGTTCAGTCCTAGTAAGTCTCCCTTTCGGAAGGGGATGAATGAGTAACTTTAATCTGTACACAAAAGTAACTGAACTGGCTCCAATTTGAATAGCTTATCTTTCCTGAAGAATAAAGAGCCAAGACAGCCATGCCCACTACCTGGACCCTGACCTTTCCTTTACATTCTTCAGTTACTTTTGTGCATAAAGCCCCTCATCAGTCTAGACAGAGGCATCAGGAGTCGGTCCAGCAACTCAAGCAGTGCTCGATTAATGGCCGCTCTCTGCACAAGCGGGGGCCTGAAACGGGAGGGGCATGGCAATGTTCTGAAGTTCAAAAGCCTAATGGAAATCTCTGCTTCACATCCAGTAACATAAAGCTAAACAGATCAGGTCTCTTTGTCACATCAGTAAGTTCACACTTATCACTTCCTCTATATTTGACTTTAATTTTTCAAACAAAAGCTTATCGACGACTACTTTTCAAAATTTATTTGGTTTAAGATATGAAAGGGGGATTAAAAAGATGAGGGGGTACTTGGAAAAGAAAATGTGGGGAACCACTGTAGCATTTATCTGAACAGTCATGTTCAGTTTCATAAAAATCCGCTAATCATAAAAATATGCTAATTACACCATAATAAACAGGTCATATAATAATTATTCCATTAAGTTCTAAAGGAAGAATTATAACTACTTTGTTACATTTAATTTAGGTCACTTACCTATCCATTAAAGCATCTTCAAGCAATGGTGTTACAGCATAAATATAGTCCTTTCCCATTTCACCAATATATTCAAATAAGAAGGAAAGTGATTTTAACACTCCATTCTGCACATTCAGCTCAGGAACTCTGTACTCATTCATTAAGGCAGGTAGCACTGTGAAGGGTGAACACGTTTCTGCGACGATAGCTATTGCTACAGTGGTACAAACTCTGTTCTGCCTTTCCTGAACTTTGAGGTTATTTAAAAGTGTAGCCAAAACATCATGAGGGCTGAAAAAAAGCAATGCATCAACAAACTGTCAGATTAGAAGTCAATTTTTTTTTTTTTAAAGAAAGTGCAAAGGAATACAACTTTATGGTAAATACTAGGAACTTGTAAATTTTATGACAAAATTGGCACTTGTTTCTACTTAAGAACTTATTTTTTAAGATTTCATTTATTTGAGAGAAAGAGAGAGAGGGGGGAGAGAGAGAAAGGGGAGCACAGAGGGAGAGGGAAAAGCAGACAACCCAAAGAAGGGCTTGATTCCGGGACCCTAAGATCATGACCTCAGCTGAAGGCAAGATACTTGAATGACTGAACGGCCCAAACACCCAAGAACTTCATTTCCATTAAGTATCCTGTGAACTGGCAACCTTCTCAAGGTCCCCTACACCTCCTTGGGAGCTTTGTACTATAACTTTGCTATCACTCAATAAACCGTGCTTTGCTGCCTCCCCTGCAAAATATAAATAGATATACATTTTAAAAATAAGTAAAAGGGACACCTGGGTAGCTCAGTATGTTAAGTGTTTGGTTCAGGTCATGATCCCGGGGTCCTGGGATCGAGCCCCACATCAGGCTCCTTGCTCAGTGGGGAGCCTGCTTCTCCTGCCTGTTCTGCCTGCTACTATCGGGGCTTGTGCTCTCTCCCTCTCTGACAAATAAATAAAATATTTTTTAAAAAGAAATTAAAAATGTATCTCTTAATGAAAAAAATTCAATGGATTCATTATCAAATGTAATTTTTAGTCTTTAGTAAACTTCCTAATATAAAGAAGTTTAATTAAATGATTAGAATGAATGATTCTAGAATGATCAAAACATGGCCACTAGAGCTTGCCAGTATGAAACCCGTGGTCTCTCATGCCCCAACACACAGTATCTACTTTCCTTTTCTCATCTTCCCTCCCACGTAACTTTATTACATCTATACGTCTTCAAGCATTTATTTTACCACAAACTTAGAAAGACACGGGAGCTATTTAAAAACAAAAACAAAAACAAAAACGCACAAAGGCTGTTCATTGCAAAGATCTTGAATGTATCACTGCTGAAATAAATGATTACTGCTACCAAAAGAGGGTGATGGTAAAGAGACTTTGTCTTCTTATTCTTTTATTGTTTGAAAATATTTTCTGTTATTAAGCTACATGTATATGTGGTATCTCATTTTCCCAAAACGACTATTTCTTCTAGTTTGATTCTGATGAAGTGGAAGCAAATAACCATAGATTATCTAATAGATATCATTTCAGTTGTTTGTGGATTCATTTTAGAAAATTATTTTTTAAATTTATTTCTCTGAGAGAACGAGAGCAAACGAGCAGCAGGGAGAAGCAGAGGCCGAGGGAGAAGCAGGCTTCCCGCACAGCAAGGAGCCCGATGCAGGACTCGTTCCTCGGATCCTGGGACCATGACCCGAGCCAAAGGCAGAGGCTTAACCGACTGAGCCACCCAGGCGCCCCTAGAAAATTACTTTTAAAACACAAAGCACTGAGGCGCCTGGGTGGCTCAGTCGGTAAGTGTCTCCTTTCAGCGCGTGCCTCAGGGTCCGGGTATCAAGACCCATGGCGGGCTCCCCGCTTAGCAGGGCGTCTGCTTCTCCTCCCTCTGCCCTGTCCCGCCCGGGCTTGTGCTTGCTTACTCTCTCTCTCTCAAAATAAGTAAACTCTTAAAAAAAAACAACAACACACAAGCATTAACATGAGACTTAAATTATGCTGATTGTTTTCTTAAGAACTGGCCATAACATTTTAAACAATATCCTGAAAAAGACCAACAAAAATCTGAAATTACTCCAAAGATGGTACTGTTTTCCTTCTGAAAATATCTGCGGTGTGATTCAATTTTAACTCTCCATCTAAGGGCACCTGGGGGGCTCAGTCAGCTAAGAATCTGACTCTTGATTTCGGCTCAGGTCATGATGTCAGGATCATGAGATCAAGTCCTGCAGTGGGGTCCACACACAGCGTGGGAGTTCACTTAGGACTCTCCCTCTATCCCTTCCCCCTGGCTCTTGTTCTCTAAAAATAAATAAATAAATACATCTTTAATTAAAAAGAAAAAAAACCCTAAAACTATTTTAATTCAATCTGAAATTTAAGAAAACATCTCAAAAACTGAAGGTCAGTGGTTAAATGATGTACTTCTCAACTGTATTACTGACACCGTGCCTTTAGATAATGACTACAGAAACAGAAGCTTTTCTAACACTACGGGTTTATGACAAAGTTAAAAAAACACATAAAGGTAAGTAATACTCACCCAATGGCCTTTGCAATGTAGCCAAATGTGTTGACTGTGGCTCTACGAATAGCTTTTTTGTGAGCTTTTAAGAGCTCCAAAAGCTCAAAGCAAATCCTCATCCATTCTCTCGCAGACACATATTCAGCTCCCCTAATTTAAGAAAAAAGTTACTTTTTTTGGTGGCAACAAGACATTTTTGAAGGTAAACTTACAATTCAGTTCTCAAAACACGATCACCTACTCAGTTTAAGCATTAAATAAAAACATTACTCTTCAGAAAGGATGGTTTAATCTTAAAACCACACTGCCACCTCTCATTACCACCCAAATTGAAATTTCACTGAAAATTTCACTGGATAGTCTTACCGTATATAGTTATATTGGCAACATTAAGCAAATTTGCAGTAAATAAAAAGTGGCTAAATGTGAAAACCCATACAGCTCATAAAACTGTTTACATAATCTGCTTACCTGTCAGCAATACGTCCGACAAGATCGATACAATTCTCTTGTACTTTTTCATGCCTGTTCTTTAAGATGGGAGTGAGTCTAGGCAGGAGATCTTTAATTGGTGGGGTCATCTTATGCATACCTATTTAACAAAAGTCAACACACTATCAATAAACATCTGAACTATACCCTTTGTTCATTTCACCTTTTACTCAGCAATATAATATACACGACCAGGCATAAATACAAACTTACAGCTGCCTATGGAAAGATAAAGCTCCCGATTCTGACCAGACTCAGAATTTTTAACTTTTTATTAAAACTTCTGATTATGCATAGAAATGAGAGAAATTAGTGAAGTGATTTAAAGAATGATGGATACTCGGCAACAAAAAAAAACTCTTATCTGGTTCTGGAATGTATTTGTACACTCACATTTCAATATGGGGACGGTTTATGTTCCGGCCACACACAACATTGTAAGCCAGAGGTAGACATGTAAATTAAAGCAAAATTTTCCAGAAAGGGCCCCCTTACCCTTTAACTGCAAAACAAACAGATCTCCAGTCTCCCTGCAATGCAGGGCATACTTGGATGGTATTTACACCTATGAAGAGAGAAAAAAGGAGGCAGCTGGCAGGGGGCTCTTGCTCTAACTAGAACTGCTTGCTCTGATTCTCTCTCCATTGCTTTCCCCATGTTTCCCTGATTAACAATATGGTTTAAAACTCCCTGCCCCACAGTGGCCAAGTAACTGATTTTTGGCAAACAGCTATCTTCAAGTATAGAAGTCAGGGGTAAATTGGGGATTATATGTAAATGCGATGGTTCAAAGATCTCCTATATTGCATAAAAGCCCCTTACGAAATACACTGAGAGAAACAGGGGCTACCAGAGCCAGCTATTCTAACCTCCTGCTAGGTTATTTTGGCTCTTCTAAACCATACAGAAGTCACTTTCCCAACAGTCACGTCAACTGAAATGAAAGATTAAACAAAAGACACCATTTGTTTGCTTCACCATAACGTCCTAAAATAATAAAATCTCTGCGCTCCATACCCAAGAGCATCTGTAATATACTTGTGTCTTCACTTTGGGTTAGGAAACTGGATGGATAAGAATTAGACATAAATAAAATGAAACAACAACTTGAAAAACTCACTTTTCTCCCTGGTTGTGTTCCTGGAACATGACAGCAAACAGAAAAACCTGCCGTAATCATGTACTAATTCAAGGTTAAAGAAATATATAATATTTTGTCCTAAAACTAAAACTTCAGCATTGTCTCCTCTCACTCCCTGAATACATTTCAGGTGAGATACTATTTTTATTAGGAAATCTCTATTCCATCGGACGTCAAGTTCCTCAAGTTCTAACTATTCCCACCTCTCTTACAGGTCCTAACCTTGTCCTCTTCTCTCTTTTTAAAGTACAATATAAATGAGTTTAAACAAATAAGACTTCTGGGACATCCCAACTTCACTATAATTTTGAAGTAAAACAAAATATCAGAAACCATTATTCAACTCCTAAATACGATTCCGTATTCTACTTTTAACAAAAACACACAAACAAAAAAAACGGAGTTAAAGGAACAAAACAAAAAAATTCTTACATGACCAGCAAATTCCATACCTATTACATTTACAATGGCCTTCAGTGCTCCCAGAATGCTGCCCAATACTTCAGGGTACTCTTCACCCAAATATTCATATAAAACAACGCCCAAGTGCCCCATCAATTTTTCCTGTAATAAAAAATAATAATAATATTAACATGTTACTATTCACATGAAACTATCTGGTGAAGAAGTAAGAATCTCACACAAAAGTTTACCTCTTGACAAGTCTTCATGACAACAGCAGTTCGAGAGATCAGGTCAGCTGCCTGTTGCCTAACTTTTGCCGATTTGTTATTTAAACGCCACAAAACTGTACCACAGATCTGAGGCAAGTAAGGTTTGACTCGTTTGCCGAGAGCATTGACCACTGTGCCAAAGCCATTCAACATTACTGAGTCCTAAGAAAAGAAAATGGAAGTTAAATTTTAGAACTACGCTGAGAACTAGAAGTCAGTCTGTGACTGACTAGTTTAAAAATGCTAGTACTGGGGACGCCTGGGTGGCTCAGTTGGTTGGACGACTGCCTTCGGCTCAGGGCGTGATCCTGGAGTCCCGGGATCCAGTCCCACATCAGGCTCCCAGCTCCATGGGGAGTCTGCTTCTCCCTCTGACCTTCTCCTCGCTCATGTTCTCTCTCACTGTCTCTCTCTCTCAAATAAATAAATAAAATCTTTAAAAATAAAAAAAATAAAAATGCTAGTACTGTTTTAACAAAATGAAATCTGAAGATTTATTTATTTATTTATTTTTAAAGATTTTATTTGTTTATTTGACAGACAGAGATTACAAGTAGACAGAGAGGCAGGCAGAGAGAGAGAGAGGGAAGCAGGCTCCCTGCTGAGCAGAGAGCCCGATGTGGGACTCGATCCCAGGACCCTGAGATCATGACCTGAGCCGAAGGCAGCGGCTTAACCCACTGAGCCACCCAGGCGCCCTGAAATCTGAAGATTTAAAGTAGAAGAGTATTCCATAGACAATTGGAATGAGACCAAGAGCATTTTAAAAATTTTAAACTCAATTACTTTGTAGTAATAATTATTTGTTTGAAAACTAATGTGTTTTACAAACATGAATGCAGCAATCTGCCATTATATAATTAGTAATAGTACCTCTGTAGTCTGCTCCTGGAAAGCATAAAGAATGCCGTCAATCAGCTGTTCTTCAAGTTTATGATCAATATCTGCGGCTCCCAAGTTGCCCATAATCTTCTCAATTGTCTCCATCACCATTTTTCTGTACTGTTCAGCTTC
Organism: Neogale vison; assembly: GCF_020171115.1. Classification (NCBI taxonomy): domain Eukaryota; kingdom Metazoa; phylum Chordata; class Mammalia; order Carnivora; family Mustelidae; genus Neogale; species Neogale vison. The sequence goes on from NC_058093.1 coordinate 9,665,218, forward strand.
ATCTTTCAGATCATCCACAATCCTAGATATAATTTCTGCCGCACCTACTTTGTTTGCCAACTCCACGGTAGTATCAACTAACTAGAAAGGAAGGAAAAAAGAACCCCTTAGATATATTCAGGTTAGCAAGCATGCTGAGAACAGTTAACTCCTGTTTTAAAAACCTTAAAAAGGAAAGTGACCAAAAAAGACACCGTAACTGTGGGTATATGTCCAAGTGATTTAAGTAAGACTGTAGACATGTTTTACCTAGACAGGTTCAGCATTTCGTTCAACTAGACAAAGACATTAATTCCTGGTTGGGAATTGATCATAGCATGCAAAATCAAAATGGAAGTTAACTGGCTAACTAAAATTCATTTCCTTTCACAATCAAGCACATACTGTGAGGTAACCAGGGCAAAAAATAATATGTAACATTTATTTGAACGGACTTAAAAATTAGTTGAAAGAATTTTTGAAAATATTCTTTTTTGAAGTAGGCTCCACAACCAAAGTGGGGCTTGAACTCACAACCCTGAGATCAAGAGCCACAGGCTCTACGGACTGAGAGAGCCAGGAATACCTTGAAAATATTTTTTACAATGAAAGTTTACCTGACGATAATTTCTTCTATCCAAAGCCATTCTGTGTTGCCAGAAGTGTTTAAAAAAAGGCGGAAGAATCTCTGTTTTGATGTAGTTTGCTTCTACACCATCTGTTCCACAACACTGCTTTACCACCTAAAAGGTTAAAAAATAATAGTAAAACTGGCCTGGCTTAACACACAACAGTTTTTGTTTTTTTTTTAACGTGCTTTAACATTCTCTTTGAACCATAAAACACATCCAATTTGATGAACAAATCTGGGATAAAAATTTGTAACAATTACCTTCAGCACAATTTTCTTCATTTCTTCATCAGGAGACTGAAATTCTCGAATGAGGATCAGCATCACTTCTCTGGTATAGTAGTTGGCATATTCTGCATCCATAAGAGGAATGAGATACCCAATAGCTTTTAAGAAAGCAGCCAGACCCTATTTTAAAATAAAAAGTTTGCATACTTAATAAATTAAAGTTCCCTTACCCTCAGTGAGTAGAAATCAAATGAAAAATAAAATCTATCTGGTGAACCCACCTTTCCTCTGTGTTGGCGGATACCCTTCCACAGAGGCTTTAACACAGAATCGAAAGACTCAATACCATACGGAGTTGCGGCTTCAGCCAAGGCAGCAATGGCCAAAGCACTAATTGTCCGAACTTTCTGTTGCTCATCCACAAGACCTAGAAAACCAAACACAGGTTGTAACTAAGTGACATTTCCTAATTTTCGCAACCTCACCATTGTGTCAGACTGAATCTGTTCACATCGGACAAAATGAGGTAAAGCCAGGACAAACCACAGCCTACAAGCAGATAATGTTACAAGTCCTATTATAAATTATAATGTGTTGATATAGTTAAAGCCCTTCCATTTATCCCTCCAAATCAGTAAGCCAAATTCAGGACACTTGTCTTATAAAAGACAAAGTTATGTTACAACTTACCATGCTCAATGATTTCGACTAGACTTCTGAGATGTGGCAAGATGGCACAGCCCATAAGAATAGCGATCTGCTGTACAATCTTAATACCAGTGTGTCTCGCTTGCCAGGACTTCTTGCTTTTACACACAGCTTTTAAGAAGGGCAACAATGAAGGAATGCCCAGGGCAGAGGCGACAACAGCAAAAGCTCTAGCTGTTGTGTTACGGACATACTCATCCATGTTATCAATATCAGGTCTCATGGTAGAGATCATAGTAGCCAGACCAGCAGCCTAAAAAGTCAAGAAATAAGGACAGTCATAAGCTGATAACATTAACCCTTAACATTTTTTTTAACCCTTAACTCTTTATATAATCAAATAATTCCATCAATGAAGACAAACTTTGTTCTCTAGAAATACAATGTAAATACCTTTGCCAAATTAGAAATAATCTCTCGACCTTCCACTCTGGCATAGTAATCTTCATCAATCAACAATGGTTCAATGACCACAAGGATCTGAAAAAGAAAAAGAGCTACATTTTTACACCAATTACGAATGCCATACTCATGTAACAAAATTATACACATATAGAAAAAATCTATTATAGGCCATTTATGTAATTTAAACACTCAAGTGTACAAAACATGTTTTACTAGGAAACATAATTACCAGGACTTTATTAATCAAGGGATGAATTAAAAATTATAACTATGCAAGTTCAAGATATACGAAGACAAATATTCAGATAAAAACTGGGGAGAACTATTTTTTTTTTTTTTAAAGGGTTATTTGGGAGCCTTAAGTAGTAGGAAATTTTTTTTTTTTTTTAAGATTTTATTTATTTATTTGACAGAGAGAGATCACAGTAGACAGAGAGGCAGGCAGAGAGAGAGAGAGAGGGAAGCAGGCTCCCTGCTGAGCAGGGAGCCCGATGCGGGACTCGATCCCAGGACCCTGAGATCATGACCTGAGCCGAAGGCAGCGGCTTAACCCACTGAGCCACCCAGGTGCCCCTGGGGAGAACTATTAATCACACAGATTAACAGTCAACATTTTAGAAGATAGTAACTTATACATCAATCTCCATTTTACAATTCTAAGCCATTATTACCACTAGCAGAAAGGTGGATCCTTAATGCTAAACGGCGTGCTACCGACACACAGCTTTTCTCATCCTAATGTTATACCAATATAAGCAAATGAAAAAATATGAATACAGGAATCCATTGTAAAAATGACCAAAAGTTTCATATATATATATATATATATATATATACACACACACACACACACACACACATACTTGTATATGTGTAATGTATGCATATGCAAAAAAAAGGGTCTCAGGACATGTAAATTTAATACTGGTTAACTCAATGTCTTGCAACGGCCTGAAATTTCCCTTTATACTATGAATGGATGCCTCGGCTATTATTATGTTTTCAGAGTTTTTAAAAATTTCACAAATACAATAAGCTGGTTTTAAAAATCCATGAATTCCCTTTATATTAAAAAATATTCAACCAGCAGAAACACTACTTGAGGAGAACAAACCTTGTGCACATATGGTCGAACTAAGTCATCAAGTTTGTATAATATTCGATCAATAACTTTCACAAGTAAATGACGCTCTTGATCCTCAAGTGTAGGAGACATCAGGAGAGGAAGAATCTGATTAAACAAAGGACCAGCTCCAAATTCACGAGCTTTATCAGTAATCTGACGCAATGCAGCCTGGGGGAAGAAAGGGAAGTGTAAAAGTTGTAATCCTTTATACTGAAGCATTCTGAACAAGCAAATTACTCCATGATTTTCTATAACTTAATATTTTTAGTGTAAACTTCAGAGACATCTTACACAGAGTAGTATGAGTGCATTCCCAACAAATTACTCTGAACTCCTGTGACTGAAGTTCAATGTTTTCAGTTAATTCAAAAAAGCGTAATAATTTAGTACGATAATGGAGCCACAGGGTATAATATAAAACTCCTCGATTTCCACTAAAGCAATGCCCATTTTCAGATTACATGGTATTATGTAATTCCTCACATAATTCCACTAATTACCTTAGTGTCTTCAGCATGTTTTAAAGGCCCTGAGAACAAAAAGGAGAATCTCATTTTTCAACATCCTTATTAGCATAAACTGTTTGATTAAAAAGCTAAATCCCTCATACTACACACCTTTCTTTCTCTTACACTTTGCCCTTGGTAAAGATGAAAAGATTAATTACAGATTTCTAAACATAAAATTACAGAGAACCTGATGACTTAGTGAACTGGTATTTACCTTTCTCATTGGAGGTGTCCCATTCTTAATTTTTAAAAGCAGTTTCATTATTTTTCTCTCTTTTTGCTCTTCTGGACTAAGTGTTGATTCATCAACATCAACCTAAGAGTAAACAGAGAAAATGTAAAGGTAGATTAAGATATTGCAATTTGAAGTCCTAAGTAAAAAGTAGTATTTTAGTTCTGCTATTACCACTCACCAAAAGTTTATCAAAGTACTGAATATCATCGGGTTTTAGAAATGGAAGATTTCCAGATGGCTGGTCATTAACGCTTTTCATCGTCCTATCTTCAGTTTGCATGTGGAAACCAGTCATGCCACCCAGAGGTGTTGGAGTTGCTGTCAGCTTTCGAGCTGGAGTTCGAATAGGAACATAACCAGCTGGAGGGGGAAGTACCTAGTACAGTTAAAAGACAGTTTAGGATTTTCTTGACTTTATAAAGTTTCATTATTTTACGTAAGAATACAATAAGTAATATTTACACTAAATATCTTACAGTTTATTAGCTAGACGCTTCTTGCTTTGAAGCAAGAATTAACACTGATCCCATCTTTGGGCTCTTGTGTTTAAAATCTGTATGACAACCATACATATTTCTTACCTAATTGAAATATAAATTAACAATATTAGGAATGTCAGAAAATGACATACCTAAAGCAGGCTTATGATATTCTGATCACTTTCAAACATAAACCTATATAAACAGGCTGATGAGCCGACAGGCCATACATGGAAGTAAGTTCACAAAGTGCAAACAGACCGTTAATTTTAATGAAAAACCATTAGAATAAATCTGCACTTTTTTATAAAAGGAATATTAATATTTAAGTTGAACAAAAATGAGTTAAGTGTATAAAACTAAATGCATAAAAACCAAAAGTAAAATATTTACCAAAGCCCTATAAAATACACCATTTGATTAAACCAAAAACTTCTAAGATTCACGAAGATTCTTCTCTCCCAATGATACTGAGAAAATCATGACTGCAGCTGAGAAGACACTTAGGCAGTCAACAGTAAGTTGTATGCTATTTCCATAGCATTATGCGGAGGCTATAAAATTCATGCACATTTAAAACACTCTAATATAAATCTAACAAGGCGAAAAACAGACAAATACAAACTTAAAAAGCAGCAGGCACTGGAAACATAAGGCTCTGGAAAGGCCATCTAGATGTCTTACGTTCCAGCTACATGACCACAGGCTACCTTTAGACCAGCAAATGGTTCCTGAGCCCCGAGTACTTCGAAAATTTTGTAATTCAAAATAAACTTCAAGCTGCTATGGTAAAGAGAATATCCTTTGTGCTTATCTGCAATCCAGAACTTAAGTACACAAAATCTTGTGAGGCACAAAGTAAGACTGTGACCAAGTGTGAGCTTCAATCTCCAACAGTTGATGAACTAAAGCCTCAAGCTATTCCACACCAAGGCAGCAGTGAGCAAAGTCCTAGAAGTCTTTGTAATTTCTCACCTTCCAAAAGTAATAAAAGCTTCATGTCATTCATTTTTCTCATCTCTATTACTTTTTGGAACTGAAATATACTTGGAAATAGCTAAAAGAATGGAACAGCAGTAGTAAATCTGGGCAAGGCCAATACAAACTTGACCAATCAATTTCTTCAAAAAACATTTAAATAAAGTTCACATCCTAAATATCACCAAACCGATACTTGTTATTACCTTGTATCCTTCTGGAAACATAGCATCTAATTCCTCATCAGAAAGTGGGCGATTTCTCTCATCAATTTCTCTTTCCCACCGCCAAGCCTGAAGCTGTTCAGGAGTCATACTCATTATGTGACCTACCAAAAGAGCAAATTTCCATTACAATCTATAGTGCATGTCTTTATCATTACTTAGGCCCCTGGGATATAAGACAGTTAATATCAACTGTAATTTTAATTGCTTCATATTATAAAATCAAACCAAAACTTTTTAATCCAGTTATTCTTGCTAAAAGTAGGCATTAACAGCAAACAGAATACCTACGAGGAAAAAATTCAAAATACTTCCGGGGGAAAAAAATTATTTCCAATGGGAGATTTTCTACCTGGAGTAGGGGTAGCCATGTTCATGGCTGGTGTGCCAATTGGTGTCTTTCCAGGGGTCAGAACAGGAGTGCTTCCACCCATCTGACTGGCTGGTGTTTCATCCCAACGTGACTTTCTTTTACTGGCTCCAGGAGTTGGTGTTTCACCAATTGAATCTCCACCTCGATCTGTTCGAGGGGTCTCAGCCCATCCACTACCATGTCCAGGAGTATCTTTAAAAAAAAAGAAAAAAAGGAAATAAATACATTTTAACTACTGTTAAAAAATTAGTTTATTCTCAAAAAGCTAACATATTAAAACTAGTCAAGTTCAAAAATAGGATATCCTGAAAATTGAGACCCATTTAAAGTTTAAATTTTCATTTCATATTTATCCTTCTACATTATTTTTTGTTTCCTTTCCACGAATTACAAAAACACAGTAATCACTGAGGAGTAGAAAACACCACAGTATTTTTTTAACCAGGCACAAAGGCCCAACCCAGAAACAGCCACTTTGTGCATCCTGAGCTACTTCTGATTTCTCTATACAGTTGAGATTACGCCCAATTATAAACTGCTTCTTTCCTATGTTAAGCCCTCTCCCATTCATTAGAAATCCTTTATAAAATTTTAGTGTAACAGATGTACCATCAAATCTTAACTTCTCACAGCTACTCTCACGAAAAATTAATAAAACATAGCTTAAAACAGCTTACACAAAAAAACACCAAGAGATTTGGGCAAATTTAAATAGACAGAAAATAGAACAGAGGTTCCCAGGGGCTGGGAAGAGGAGGGAATGGGGAGTTATCATTTAATGGGCACAGAGTTTCTGTTCAGGATGATGAAAAAGTTCTAGAAATGCACAACACTACGACTGTACTTTACACCACTGAATGCTACACTTAAAATGGCTAAAATGGTACATTTTATGTTTTCAAGAAGGGAAAAGAATTGAGGCATATGATCTCCTTAGTTCTTTATCCCCAAAGCGACTGATTATTTGCCTTTCTAAGCCAGGACTAGAGATGTGAACAGATTTCCTCCTATAAACATATCATTCATTCATTCAAGTCAGTATCTCACCCAAACACAAACCACACCAAGATTCCAACAGAAGTACCTCTTTCTGTTTTGGGGGTCTCATCCCATCTGTTTTTACGAGCACTGGAAGTTGCGCCTCCATGGCCTGGTGTTGCATGGCCAGGTGTGTCCCCACGTCCCGGAGTAGCAGCTCCCGCTGGTGTGTGACTAGGTGTAGGATCCCATATTTTGGAGCCAGGGGTTGCTCCAGGAGTCTCACTTCCCTTTGCACGACCTGGTGTCTCATCCCATCTTAAGGAAGGGGTATGTCCAGGGGTCTTAACAAAGCAAAAGACACTTGATTTCACATACCTACACACCCACATAAAAATTACTAGAAAATTTCTACCAAAAAAATTGCAAACAAATGTTTTAGTCTTATTCTGTATAAATGAGAGTAAACTGCCCTGCTTAAGAGAGACCTTCTTCATAGCAAATATGTCTGACTAAAAACAATGTAAAAATAATCTGAAGCAGTGAAAAAGCCCTACCTTAAAAAAAAAATGTATTTGGGTATAAGTCTTGGATATATCATTAGTAGCTCTGTAACTCTGAGAAAATCACTAAACCTTCTCTATCTAGATCTGAGATCAAAAATGTCAACTTTAGGGGCGTCTGGGTGGCTCAGTGGGTTAAAGCCTCTGCCTTCGGCTCCGGTCATGATCCCAGGGTCCTGGGATCGAGCCCCACGTCAGGCTCTCTGCTCAGCAGGGAGCCTGCTTCCTCCTCTCTCTCTGCCTCTCTCTCTGCCTGTCTCTCTGCCTCCTTGTGATCTCTGTCAAATAAATAAATAAAATCTTAAAAAAAAAAAAAAAGTCAACTTTAAATTACAGCAATATTTCCCAAACTGTGCTTAGAGACATATTATCTATGAGTTTTCACTAAGATACTATTTTAGTGTTTCTGTTCAATTTCTTGTGTGTTTAATTAATCTAAGTATGTTTTGGGTCACCTGGGTAATCATCTTATAACTAGATATTGTCATAGAACTTCAAACCCTGAGGTTTAGTCACATCTGTACTATTCTCGAACTGATGCTGACAGGACTAGTGAAAAAGCCATCAGAAGTAGAATGAAGTAATCGAAGCTCCCATTATCGCTCGAATGGAGACAAGGAGTAGGTGATGCAAGGCATGCGACAGCCCGTGGTAGCAGAACCTGCACAGTGCAGACAATACAGTATCAAAGCAGCAGGTGCTTCAGTGTTAGGCAAACAAAATTTTTATTTAAGACGCTGCAGTATTCCACAGGTTTTGTAATACACTTTTAAAATTTAAAATTGGATGCTCTATCCAACACAAGAATTCCATTTAGCTTTATACTTGCAAACTGCATAAATACCACAATAAACTGAAGGCTCAATTTTTTTTTTTTTTGCATTAATAAGATTCTATGTATCATTCAGAGCTGAGAAATTTTCAATTAGGTGAGTGAAGCAGATAAACTGCTCAAAATTTCCTATTTGGCAACTGCTTCTCCTGCTGATCCGGAAGGAAATAAACTCTTTGTACTATCCACTCTAACTCCCACAGTCCTAATTTAGGATGGAGCTGTCTTAAACGAGCACAATGAAAGAAAACAGCATCCGAAAACTCTACAGTTTTATAAGACAGACAAATTCTCGTGTCTAGTTTTCATGAGCATACAAATAACAGCACAAGTTTCTCTTTCCCAGTTTTTAAAATTAGCATTGTCAATTACATAATTAAATTTAGTAATAATTAGGGGTGCCTGGGTGGCTCTGGTCACGATCCTAGGGTTCTGGGAGCGAGGCCTACATCAGGCTCCCTGCTTAGCAGGCCAATCTGCTTATCCCTCTGCCCCTGCTTGTGCACTCTTGCTCTCTCGAATAAATCTTTAAAACAAGTAAATTGAATAATAACATATTCTAGAGAACCAAATCTTCTCACATATCAGCAAGCAAATGGGAACTCCTCGAGGTCTACCTTAAACTCAAGTGTGAGGAAATTATTAGGTTTATTATATCCCAATTCTGGGTTTGGGAAAATACTGCCATGGAGTGTAAATAAATCTGCAGTAATCTTATACAAAAACAGTGACCTTAGGAGGTGCCTGGCTGGCTCACGTGGAAGAGCATACAACTCCTGGTGTCGGGGTCATGAATTTTGAGTCCCACACTGGATACAGAGATTACTGAAGTAAATAAATAAACTTTTGAAAAAAATTATTGACGGGGCGCCTGGGTGGCTCAGTGGGTTAAAGCCTCTGCCTTCAGCTCGGGTCATGATCCCAGGGTCCTGGGATCGAGCTCAGCGGGGAGCCTGCTTCTCTGTCTACTTGTGATCTCCGTCTGTCAAAGAAATAAAATCTTTGGGAAAAAAAAATAAGCGATTAAGACTAAGGCGGTGGAGAAAGAGGTAATGAAAAGAGGTTAGATTCCAAATATTATTTTGTTGGGGCCAACAAAATTTATTTATGGATAGAATTTGGGACAAGAGAGTAACTACTGGATGACACTGACATGACTTTAAGGATCTGGCTCACACAAACAGACATGGAAACAGGGTGGAAAGGGTAAGTGAAAGAAAAACTCGTTCTGAAATGTCTATTAAACATAGAAATGAAAGTGTCAAGTCCGGGAACCCAGGACACGTAGGGGATAGATTTGTACATCTGGGAGCATCTTACAGAGATGGTATATGTAGACAGGAATGAGATCTTATGGAATGCATTTAGATGGAAAAGAGGTCCAAGGACTGAGCACTAGAAAACCCCCACGTTCAAGGAAGCTGAGGAAGATCCAGCAAACAAGACTGAAGAATAGGAGTCAGTGAGGAAAGTATGAAGAGGACAGGAGAGACTGAAGTCCAGAACCTAAGAAAAGGGAATCAAGTAATGGTCAATGCCACTGATAAATGATAGAACCTATGATGTTATGATACAGGTTATGAGGACTGAGACCTAATCTCCAAATTTACCAGAAGGTACAAGAGATGTTTTGGTGGAGTGGCATAAGCAGAGACTTCAGCTTTAGACAACTCATTCAAAGCACTCTGTGGTGAAGAGACAGAAATGCGGTGGTACCTGAAAGGGGATGTGAGGATCAAGGGATGGTTTCCTGTAGTTTTTTGTTCTTTAAAGAGAAAAATGGGTACAAAGTGTTTGCTGATAATAACCTGGAGTACAGAGAAAAAACTGACGTTACACAGTCTCTGAGTAGTAACAGGGGATGGGAAATAGTATGTAAAGAAGTTGTTCAACCTGCACTTAGAACTCAGAAATAAAGGAGTAAATGAGAACAGACATAGGCATATCGGTCAATGTCATAGTGGGAACAGTTTAAGATTTTTTATTATTTCTACTTTGGAAAGGAAAAACAGGAAACAAATTCAACTAAAAAGCTCTCAAGGAGAGGGGCGCCTGGGTGGCTCAGTGGGTTAAGCCTCTGCCTTCGGCCCAGGTCATGATCTCAGGGTCCTGGGATTGAGCCCCGCATCGGGCTCTCTGCTCAGCAGGGAGCCTGCTTACCCCCCACCCCTCTGCCTGCTTCTCTGCCTACTTGTGATCTGCCAAATGAATAAATAAAATTTAAAAAAAAAAAAGCTCTCAAGGAGATATTCTTCTTCCGAAATTTTCTCTGGGGCTAGAGGAGGGATACAGAAGTACTGCTTAATGGTTACTGTTTGCTCAAGGTAATGAAAAAATTTCAAAGTTAGTGGAGATAGTTATACACCTTTGTGAGTGTAATTAATGCCACCAAACTGTACACTGTGAAATGGTTAAAATGACAATTTTATGTTATTATTTTATAATTTTGAAAAAGTTTAAACAAATCAAACAATAAAAACAATCCCCAAACATGTTCTCTAAGAAAACAAACTGACTAAGGTAATGCAGTAGCCCTACCCACGTGACACCAGTGGTCAGGTGGTTCAATTATCCATCTCGAAATGAATATCACTATACTGTACTCAACCTCCACAAGGTGACATATTGAAGTATCCATTTTAATACTCCAGAAGGGACGTTCCTTTATTCCAGGTTATGGACTGAACTGTGTCTTCCCCCAAAAAAACTTATGTTGAAGCCCTTAACCACCAATGTCATTTTATCTAGAAATTAGGCTTTTCGTGAGGTAATCCGGGTAAATGAGGTCCTAAGGTTAGGGCCATAACCTGACAGCACTGGTGTCCTTTGGAGAGACATGAGACCTCGCTTACTCTCTTCATGCACACACAGAGAAAAGGCCACGTAAGGACACAGCAAGAAGGCAACCTTCTACAAGCCAAAGAGTACTCTAACCAGACATTAACCTTGTTGGCACCTTGATATTGACTTCAAGCCTCCAGAACTGTGAAAAAAATCAATGTCTATTGTTTGAGCCACCTGGTCTGTGTTAACTTGATGTCAGCAAGAGTAGGCTAACACACTCCATGTGGGACAGAAAATCCAAAAATAGTAACAATCGTCATTAAAAATAAAAATAAATTACCTCTGCTTGATCCCAACTTGACAGCTTTTTGGGAGTGGCACCAGGAGTCTGATCGGCTGTTTGATCCCAACGCCGTTTTCGTTTTGAGGGAGGCTGGGACGCTGCTGCTCCATTGACAACTTTTAGTTCTCCAGCTTTAGCTTTTTCTGCTAGCTGCTGCCTAATTTCTCTCTAAAAATATTTCAACAGGCATTGAGTATCTCTAAAACCTTCTCAACATACTTTCATATAATCAGCAGTCATTCAATTTAATGTCATTGTCTTCGCTTGTTCTGCTTTCTATGCTACTGGGAGTCCCACCTTATTTCCCTTTCCTTTCTGTATTTCTAGTTCTATACAGTGTCTTTCTGAACAGAAGATGAGCACCTCTGGAATTTTTAACACAGAGCACCCTACTTTAAAAATAGTGAAGTAAAATCTAGTAAGATAGAAAAGTGGCTAAAAGCAGAAACTTAAAAATTATAACTACGTAAATCAAATACAATGTAGTCATAACAAATGTACATTTAATTTACCCGATGATTTTAAATAAGGTTCCATTACCGCACTTATTCCATATAACACATTACATATTTGTAATAAAGTTATGGAGGCTTACTATTAAAACAAAATGGAGGGGCGCCTGGGTGGCTCAGTGGTTAAAGCCTCTGCCTTCGGCTCAGGTCATGATCCCAGGGTCCTGGGATCGAGCCTCACATCGGGCTCTCTGCTCAGCAGGGAGCCTGCCTCCTCCTCTCTCTCTCTCTGCCTGCCTCTCTGCCTACTTGTGATCTGTCTGTCAAATAAATAAAAATCTTTAAAAAAAAAAAAAAATGGAGCTATCACCGCAGGTCCATTCTAAGGATTCCATAAGAATCCTTCAGAATTCTCTACCCATATCCAAACTGAATCTTATGGAAGTTTTTAGAAGCTTTTCAAGGAATGATTTAACTATATGACTATTCCCTCAGCCATCTGTTTCAGACACACAGCACCAATCCTCCCCCCAGATATAACCACAAGATAAATGTCTGTGTATAGCTACACATATATTTACATGTATGTGTACACACCCAGACATACAGCCAAAGAGCCAAGGACTAGAAAAGGATATAGAAGTATGAAAAGTTTAATTTGGGAGGAGACAGAATTTTGGGTTAAGGTTTCTTTCTCAATTTAATTTTTATTAATACTATTAAAAATATTACTTGTGGCAACAAATAAAAAGGAAACATAAAAGTCTCTCAATCTGAAATTTCTTTTTACATTCTTTCACAACCACCAAAATGAAAAAAATCACGCTCACATACCTCTTCTTTAGTTAAATGCTGTTCTCGCATTACATCCATGTAAGTCCTAGCGTTCATTTTAGGATCAGGGGTCTTCCCTCCTGCAGAAAAGAACAGCAACAGGACAAGAGTACAATAAATAAAAGATAATTAGGTTAAAATGATTTATCTGCCCTGCTCTAATGTTATGTTATTGCATAATCATTTAATTTATTTTTTGATGGAAAGCTTTAATAATTATACATCTTACTTTTTATTGAGTTTGCTGATCAATTTAACCTGTTTGAACACAAACATATCTACAGCAGTTTAAAACAAATATTTTAATGCATATAAAAACAAAATGACAGCACAGTTTAGAGTCTTCAGAAGTGATGGGTTCCTGGGTTGCTAATCCGGAATACGTACACTTTCGTGCCTTTGTCTCCATCAGCAGTTCTGACTTCAAGCAGCAGAATAGAAGCCTAGAAAATTATCTCTTTACCATTAGTAACACTTTGGAAAGATATTTATATTCAAAACATTACCTGTTGCAAGCTGTTAAAATCCTGACTACAAATAACTATATCTAGAGAAGTTCTCCATATAACGTTCTAAAACAGTTGCAGTTTAGAAAATCTGACTTTTAAAATACACCTATCATCTTACTCTGATGTCATGTTACTAAAAAGGGCTTCATTCTTTTTAAGTTTCGTTGACCCAAAAACATTTTTATTTTCTTAGAAAGTATAAATTACAATCGGAAACATATTACTTGAAATATATTACTTCTACCAGTTATTATGTTGCACACAGAAGAAAAGTGGTGTACAAAGAGATGTGTTAGTCTCTTGGTTCAAGTTTCAGCATTTGCTTTCAAACTTCAAAATATCTTAAAGAAGCCCAAACAGTATATAACAAGATTCACAGAGGCACACTATGTTTTAGAAATGTGATAATTAGCTATACCAGTAGTATAGCATCACAATTTAGGAAAAAATCATAAAATTCTAAGACATTTCCTATGCTGAAGATCATGCCCAATTGATAGTGTCATTCTTTCTGACACTAGCTCTGATAAGACTTCCTTTGGAATACTTTTTCACCATAATCTAGAGAGGATGTGTTGAACTGCACCCTTAAGAATGCAGACAGGACTGGCATATAGCAGTACTGCTGTAGGAAAGAAATTAAGGACAGTTAGTATGGGCCTGTGAATTCTGACATACATGTTTAAATCAATTACAATTATGCAAGTAAAAAAAGAATATCCCTACTAATTCATGCAGGCTGAAAGTCTAATTTGTAAACCTGCAGCAGAATCTAATTCTAAGAAACAGGCACCTAATTTTGTTTTTGAAACTCACCTGAGGAAAGCTTCCATCAGGCTCACTATGCCCCTTGTGCTGACCTGCACACTAAAATTAGCAAAACAGACCCAACTATTAAAAATATCAAAGTCTTTGTATACATACTTTTGTTTTAACTTTAAGTATGCTTAGAGCAAAGTAGGTGCATTTACTAAACTATATTTAGAGCAATATGAGGGGAGCTCTAATGTGAGAAACAGTTTCTCAAAAGTAACAAGCCCAAAAGTCTAGGATTTGGAATGAAAACTTTCAATAGTTTGAAAGTATTTTGAGCAGAAAAACACATTTGTTCCAAGTATAGAAAGCGTACCCAAAACAAAAGTAAAAGAAAAACCTTTAACCCTTTGCGTTTCTATGGCATTGGCTCATTATTTTCTTGTCCTTCTACCTGGAAAGAAAACTTGCATTATAAAGATGAAGAATATGGCATCTGTGACTTCAACCAAATCTATATACATATCTATAATAAGGGGGATTTTAAAAAAGAAAAGCAAATTCATAAGCATGCCAAAAAAAATCAAAGGGCTAAAGACAACTTAAGACAAATAAATTCCTGAAAACTTATAGAAAAGTGGGAAAGAATTACCATCTGCAAAAGGATCAAGACGCTCTGGGGATATTATCATGGTCCTCCTGTGCTTTTTGTATTCATCTTCCCGGTCAGCAATCTTTGGAGGTCGGTGCTCAGCGAATGGATCATACTGAAAAGAGGTAGGTTTCATTTAACAACCACTTTATTAAATAACCAAAGAGAGTATGTAAAAACCAGAACATGAGAAGACACGTAAAAATGTTTAATAAACACCTACTAATGAGAGAATTATCTTCTATCATTTCAGGATAAATATTAACATGAAAAAATAAGACAGAGGGAAATGAGACAATATACATGTCCACATCATTCAACTCTTCATGAAATGATTACTTTTTTTTTTTAAATGAAATGATTACCTTAACAAAATAAATCAGGTATTACTTCTAATCCCCCGAATCAACTCTCATCAAGACATTCCAACAACTTGATTTCTAAACTATGTGAGCTTCCACGGGAATTGAGACATTCCGTTTTCCTTAGCTGAATAAACTCTAGTTTTAATTTTTCAAAAGGGGCAGGAGGGGAGAAGAACAAAAGGAGTCACCTGTTCTGTTGATTGTGGTATATCATTAAGCAATGCCACAGGGGCATGATATCCCGGCTTCTTCTGACCGAGCAAACTTGTAGATGATGAGTAGTCATCGTCATCCTGCAATGAAATGCCCCCAAAAAAACATGAACAGACATTTCTGCAAAGCAGACATCCAGATGGCCAACAGACACATGAGAAAGTGCTCCACATCACTCGGCATCAGGGAAATACAAATCAAAACCACACAATGAGATACCACCTCACACCAGAATGGCTAAAATTAACAAGTCAGGAAACAACAGATGTTGGCGAGGATACAGAAAAAGGGGAACCCTCCTACACCATTAGTGGGAATGCAAGCTGGTGCAGCCACTCCGGAAAACAACATGGACGTTCCTCAAAAAGATGAAAATAGGGCTACTCCACAATCCACCAATCACACTACTGGGTATTTACCCTAAAGATACAAATGTAGTGATCTGAAGGGGCACGTGCACCCAAATGTTTATAGCAGCATGTCCACAATAGCCAAACTATGGAAAGAGCCTAGATGTCCATTGACAGATGAATGGATAAAGATGATGTGGTATATACATGCACTGGAACACTACTCAGCCATCCAAAACAAAACAAAACAAAAAAACACCCAAAATCTTGCCATTTGCAACAATGTGGATGGAACTAGACGGTATTATGCTGAGGAAATAAGTCAATCAGAGAAAGACAATTATATCTTGCTGATATAAGGAATCTGAGAGGCAGGGCGGGGGCTAGGAATGAAAAAATGAAACAAGATGGAATTGGGAGGTAGACAAATCATAAGAGGCTCTTAATCTCACAAAACAAACTGAGGGTTGTTTGGGGGCAGGAGGGTAAGGACAGGGTGGCTGGATTATGGACACTGGGGAGGGTGTGTGCTAGGTGAGTGCTGTGAAATGTGTAAGCCTGAGGATTCAAACACCGGTACCCCTGGGGCCAATAATACATTATATAGTAATAAAAATTGTTTAAAAAAAAGAAGAAGAAGAAGAAAAAGAAATGCCCCCCCCAAAAAATTGCAAACAAAATGTCAGCAGTTAAAAATTAGAAAGAATAGGGATGCCTGGGTGGCTCAGAGGGTTAAGCCTCTGCCTTGGCCCAGGTCATGATCTCAGGGTCCTGGGATTGAGCCCTGCATTGGGCTCTCTGCTCAGCAGGGAGCCTTCTTTCCCCTCTCTATCTGCCTGCCTCTCTGCCTCCTGTTATCTCTCTCTGTGTGTCAAATAAATAAATAAAATTTTTAAAAAATTACAAAGAATATACAGATTCAACATAGTATCAAAAGACTAAATGGCAAAGTGGTACCCAAACCTTTGTTCATAAAACTTGCGAACACCTTTCGTTTTCTTTCAATTCATAAACCTTTTAAATAAATTAAATTTAGTTATCTTTTAAAAAATGCTAAACAAGGAATGATTTCTATGGAGCTAATTAAAATAAAGTAGGTATAGACTAAAAAGCCTGAGCATTTCATTTTCTCACAGAAAGCATAATGAAATTTGTTTTTGGGGGATGTCTGGGTGGCCCAGTCAGTTAAGCATCTGCCTTTAGCTCAGGTCATGATTCCAGGGTTCTGGGATCAAGTTCCACATCAGGCTCCCTGCTCAGTGGGGAGCCTGCTTCTCCCTCTACCTGCTCCGCCTGCTGCTTCTCCTGCTTCAGCTCCCTCTCTCCCTTTCTGACAAATAAATAAAAATCTTCAAAGGAAAAACTTAAAAATTTTTTTTGTTTTTCAAACTAGGAAACTGCCAGCAGCTTATTTAGAATTCTCTAGTTTCCTGGTTGTTGTTTTAAAGATTTTATTTTTAAGTAATCTCCACACCTAATGTGGCTTTCAAACTCACAACCTCAGGAGTCTCATGCGCTACTGACTCAGGCAGCCAGATGCCCCTCCTTGTTTTTTTAACTCGTGTTTTTTAAACATGATTAAACCACACAAATAAAATATAATTAATTTTAAATGTATTTGTCTCCCTAGCAGTACGTTCAAAGACCAATGTTCTATTGCTACTTTACAACTATAAGAGGTACAACAGTAGATTAACTCCCAAGATTTTAACACCTCATTTATTTTATTCAAAAACAAAATCACAATTTCCTCCTTAGCTTCTGGAAACTGTACCACTAGAACTTTAAAATTTTTCTTAAAAGAAAAAAGTGCCAACTATAAAGTAAAATGTGGCTCGCATTTAATAAAAACAAGTTTGATAAAATCCATATACATAAAATGTTACTGAATTATGCAAAAAAATGAACAGTCACTTCACCAAATGTGGATATTTGGAATGGTCTGACAAAACAAGCTATGGGGACCATAGAAAAACACTTTTGGAGGGATGCACTTCAAAATGAGAAGTGGTCATCCTCCAGAGTAACTAAAAAAGGCCATTAGCATCAGTAATAAGTAGCACTCAGTTCTTATTAAAATGCCAAAGGGATGGGATGGCTGGGTGGCTCAGTCAGGTTGGGTGTCTGCCTCTGGCTCAGGTCCCAGAGGTCCAGGGATCGAGTCCCACTCCTTGTTCAGTAAGAAGCCTGCTTTTCCCACTGTCTGCTGTTCCCCCTGCTTGTGCTCACTTCTGCTCTCTGACAAATAAATAAATAAATAAATAAAATCTTTAAAGAAGGGAAAAAAAAAGATACCAAGGGGAAAACCACACACAGAATCAAACACAAGTCAGTAGTCAAAAGTGGCAAGGACAGATGGCTATCTACAATAAAGTCACATCTCACACTGGCTACTCTAGATAGAGATCAGGAGGGAACAAAAGGGATTTACTTTATAACAGTTCATGATTGGCAGGTTCTTTGCTAGATAAACAAATTAGTTTTAACATAAAGATTCAGAAGTGATCACTTCCACAAGTTTCTGGACCTTTAAGAGGAAGGACACCTTCAAACAGTTTTAGTCACCAAAAGAAAAATGCCTCAACCCCCCAAGTCTTCCCAGATTAAATAAGATGACTAAAACAGAAAATTCCTTTATATTTTTGTTCATCAAAGAAATGCATGACTCATGATACTCAGTAACTCACATCTTCAAGTTCAGTTGCAGCAATTGATGTCACATATCCAGCAAATCGGCTGTCACTTCCACCATAAATTTCCTGGTCATAATAACCTGTAGAATCAAGGCCCACTCCTTGAGCTTCATCAAGAGCTGCCTTCTTGCCTTGAATTTCTCGAATCTGTGCTTCAATATCTGTAAGAAAGTTAATACAGAGTTTAACTTTCCAAAGAGACCCGAAACAATGCATGTCTCTAGTAGGAATATGGTATCAAACTACTCTTCTAAATACACAAACTTTAAAATAACTATAATACATAAGGAGTTAGTAGAACTATACCTAGTAGTGATTTTTAATACACTTAATACTTGTACACAGAAGAGATGTTTACCATTTCATCAACTACAAATGAGAACAGGTTACTAAAGTTTAAATTACTATCAAATTCTAAACCTTTCCCCAAATGAAAAAATAATACTGTCGATGTTGATAAGGGACCAAAAACAGCAGTCAAGATCACTTAAACTCAACAAGACCAGAAATGCAAAACCAACAGCACTATGGAGAGTGGTTCTCAAGTTAGAATGGGCAACAAACTACAGATTTTGTTAAAATGCAGGAGGCCTGGATCAGACCCAAGTTTCTAAATTCCTAGCAAGTTCTCAGGTGCTGTCCTAAACATCTAGGACCACAACTCTGAAGAATAAAATAATAAAGGATAAAGTCTAAATTCTTTATAGCCTAGAACTCAGAGCCCTACACAGTTTGACTACAAACACCATGACATTAATTTTATGATTAAGAGTCTGAGCTCTGGAATCAAAATGTCTGCCTTCAAATAAAGGCTTTCTCTACAAATTAATGTTATTTCCCCTCTGTGTCCCAGTTTCCTATATGTTTTTTTTTTTTAAAGATTAAATGAGAGGCACCTGGGTTGTTCAGTGGGTTGGGCCTCTGCCTTCAGCTCAGGTCATGGTCTCAGGGTCCTGGGATTGAGCCCCACATTGGGCTCTCTGCTCAGCCTGCTTCCCCCTCTCTGCCTGCCTGCCTCTATGCCTACTTGTGATCTCTGTCAAATAAATAAAATCTTAAAAAAAAAAAAAAAGATTAAATGAGATAATGAACATGAAGTACTTAAAAGCATTCCATGAATGAATGAACTCTTGCCAGCTAGTTACCTTCAACTGAATTAAAATCCTTTGACACTAGGCACTTAAAAAAAGCTCATTTACTAGTATGTAAGGACCAAAAGGAAAAAGATTCAAATGGCATAATGCAAATGCCCAACCCACGCCCTCAGAAGAGGGAGAAAATCCGCTGTAGTTCAAGATGGGTGTGGTTTAAAGCAGAAAACGCAGTAAGAGTATACAGTCCAAAGTCTAGCGGGACCACATTTTCCCTTGTAAAAGTGGGAGCAAGTCTCAGAAACGCAACGGAACGGTACAGTTTACCACTGAACTTTGCAGCTCCGGTTTGTCATCACATCTCAAAATTCTCATCAAGCATCCACAGCACCACTATCTCCACAGTTACTACTTTTTCTGGCATCTCTTCCCTCAAAACTGTTACAACAGCCCAGGCAGCCAGGGGCCCCCACCATGATCAATCACAAACAGAAATATCCTCAGGTAAGCTGGGTGGTTTATTTTAATATTCTAGTTTTGTTTCTGTTTGACGTTTATTTTTTAAAAGTTTAAATCCACATGTGGTCTCTTCCCTTACCCCCAGAATTGTCTGCCCTGAAATACAGAAGAAGAAACTTCGGTCTAAGGGGGGAGTGGAGATTAAGTCTTTATATTTTTTTCTTTCTGAACATTTGCATTTCTGAAATGTTTGAGGCTTAAAAACAAACACTAGATGCAGGGACCACTCTTAAGTAAATAGGTTCTTCTAGCAGACCACAAATACTACCGCCATCAGGATCAGGATCCAAACAGGACATACCAATGGGTAAATCAAGCCAGCAGAATACTCTGCGGTCTCCACCTCTACAGCATCAGATAACTACTAACAACCTACACTGAAATCACCTGGGGCCCACGTTGAAAGAACCGACTCCAGGCTTCAGACACATTAAGCTGGAACCTCGAACTGAAGAGCCCAGGTTTCTACTTTAGCAACAAACACCCAGGAAACTCTCCACTTCCAACCCCAGCTGGTCCTTAACAAAATTTCCCATTTAGGGCAGGTTATACTTTTTTCTAGCTCATACAGAACCACCACCACCAAAAATAGGAAAAGGGTTTTGTTTCCAAAAAACTGCATCATACTATACATGCTGTACAGTTTGCTCTCCCCCTACACACACACACACACACACAAATACATCATAGTTTTATTTTCCTTTAGTTTTCCCAATCCCAAGTTTTCAGCAGCTAGTCTTTTACCTGGATAACATTTATTCAGGAACTACCTTCATCTACTCAATCTTACCTACTGATTTTATGTAAGGATTAGCAACAGAGTTTTCTAATTGCAAAACGACTCAAAAAACCGAATTCATTTGTTATATATCATGACTGGATTCTTAGTAAATAAAATTCAGCAACAAAATACCTAGGTGCTAGGCAGCTCATATAGTTAATTAATTCTGAAGGGAATTCATTACCAAATTTCTACAAGTTGTATAGTTCAATTTTACGTGCAAACCAGGTGCTGTGTATCTGCTTGAAACTATGGATAAAAAGCCTAAGAAGCTCCTGGGTTTTGTTCATGCACTGTAAACTGCAGCACATTTACACCAACATCACATTACCCACAAACCGAGACAACAGATGCCACAACTCAGTTATGCAAATGACAGAATTAAAAAACTAGAAAACTCAGTAATTATTTAATAAACTATGCATCAAAATATGAAATATGATAAACTCAAGTATTTATAAACAAAATTTATAAACAAGATAACTGGGATATTTTGTTTACAAAATTAACTAAATCTGTGGCACAAATATGGCAAAATACTAAGAACCGGTAAATCTGAGCAATCGATCACACTGGGCTCATTAAATTGTATTTTCTCCTGTACTTTTCTGTACCTTACACTATTTCATAACTAAAAAGTAACTTTCAATCTATAGGAGTCATTAAAAGTAACTTTTCCAAATTTTGTAAACATTCTGCATCTCTTAGAAAGGGAAAGTTTGCCTCTAATCTCTTATTTTCAAAGCTGTCCCACACGAAATGGTAGTTACCAGTATGCAGGCATTCCTGTACTTTCTGAAACACAAACCAAAGATGAGCAAGATCATTTCTGACAACAAATGCGTAACATTTGTTAGCAAAAATAGGGAAAAAAAAGAAGGAACACACCAACTAGAATAACCAGAGGTCCAAAATGTTAAATAAAAGACTTGAAGAAACAGAGAAAGGAGGAAATGTTTATGCTCTCTTCCTACTTCAGTTATAACCAGTATGAATAAATCCTCTGTTCCTGACTAATCTCTTTCCAATTCAGACCCCCTGTAGTTGAGACATTCAGATGTGAAGATAAAGAAAAATGGATACTGTCTGCTAGTGACTGGACAAAAAGAGACGACGGCCATCTCCTCATGGCCACACATAAAAGCTGGCACTCTAATCCACATGGACCCACAAATACTCCAGTCTTCATGACGCATCGGTCAGTACTTCTCATCAAGCAGTATTCCAATGCCCGACAGCATCCAGGTTGCTTGCACTTTGTAAAGATTACAAATAAGGTTGCTACAGAACACTCATGCACAGGTTTCTAAGTAAATATGGCATTTAATAGTACTTGGGTAAATATCTAGTCTTACAGATAAATATCTAGTCTGCTGGGTCTTAAAGCAGTATACGTTTAATTTTATGAAAAACTTACAAAGTCCTTTGGGTGGGCTTGATTACATGAGTCTGAGAACAGAAAATAACTGAATTATTTGGTGTAACAGAGGAAGAATCATTCTGAGAGGAAATGAAGAAATGAAAACAAGTAAAATGAAGAAGAGCTGGGATAAGTGAAATCAGTAAAATACCGGCTTTATGGTGTTAAAAAGGCGGGGGGAGGGTGGTAATCAGGAGACAGATATATCTAATGTGGATTTCTAAATTATCGAAAGCTTCATTTCTGTTCCCCACCCAACCCTCCCCACAACTTGAGCACAATCTATGGAGAGGGAGCATATATAGAAAGACTCTCCGTTACTGACGCTGAAAACCTGGAAACAAAATAAGAATCGTGATAGCAGATTCAAATCTTAAAATTGAAGTTATGGGTTGTCCTTCAAATCCCCAGAGTTGGCAGTCTAGTACTTGTTTAACTTTAACACACACACACACAAAAAAAGAGCCTTAGATAAAAAATCAAAGTACTAGCTAAGTGTTAAACTTGTATTTAGGGGCACCTGGGTGGCTCAACAGGTTAAGCCCCCGACTCTTGGTTTCTGCCCAGGTTGCAATCAGAGTTGTGGCCTCAAGCTGGTCATGGCATCAAGCCCCTTGGGGAGTATGCTCAGCACAGAGTCTGCTTAAGATTCTCTCCCTCCCTCTCCCGGCTGCTTGCATATGCGCACACGTATGTATATGTGCACTAAAAAAGTATTCAACTTTTATTTACCAGAGTCTGCAAGAGCCTCAGTAAAGGAGGAGCCCTAAAGGTAAACTATCAGAGAATGAGGTTTTTCTCAAGTTGGTATTCCTATTTTAAGGTACAAGTACTACAGGCACTCAAGCAAAACTATCTCAGACAGAAATAACCACCTATGTAAGAACTGTAAGAGTACATTCATTGCCAATAAAATTATAGTGGGAGGGGCACCTGATTTTGCAAATCCTTCATCAGATTTCCTGGCCATGACTGGTCCAACCTACGCCTGAAGTATGATTTCAGAACCATGTTCATTCCTAAAGCCAATAATTTTTTTGCCACCTTCCTTGTTTGTGGGCCTTCAGACATCTTAACAGCAGCAGTAGTGGTAGGAGAGTCTAGGAGAGAGCAGTGGGTATTTGCTCTGCTCTCTTCCCTGTTCCTGCATACTATGGGAAATTCTACAAGACAAGGTGCTGAAACAAATAAATTGCAAGGAAAAAAGAAGATGGAGGAGGAACATAAAAGATTTAAGACTAATCGATGTACAGACTTTATTTGGAACTTGATTCAAATGAACTGGAAAACATTTTTATAAGGCAATCAATAAAACTGAACACTGGATATTTTGTTGCATTAATTTTAGGTGCATTAATTTTTTTTTAAGTTTTTACATTTTAGAGACACACGCTGAAAAATACGGATAAAAGATGCCTGGTATTTGCCTCAAAATAATGGGAAGGAAGAAGGGACCAGAATACAGATAAACAAAAGCAGGCCCATGTTTGTAACTGTTGAAGCTACGATGCAACATGGGGGTTCATTTCACTACTCTATTTTTGTATGTTTGCAGTTTTCAATAGAAAGTTAAAATACAAAAAAACCAGGAGCCTGGGTGGCTGTTGGTTAAGCGTCTGCCTTCAGTTCAGGTCATGTTCCTAGTGTCTGGGTTCAGAGCTCTGCGTCAGACTCTCTGTTAGGCGGAGATGCTGCTTCTCACTCTCTCTGCCTGCTGCTCCCCCTGCTTGTGCTCTCTCTCCCTCTTTCACTCTGTCAAATATATAAAATCTTGAAAAAAAAAAAAGTTTAAAGAATGTAAGCATGGTTCTCTTAAGTTTTGCCCTTTTTTGTTCTTCTTCTAGCCCCTTGAAACCAAGGCCTCTGACCCCAGACAACAGAAAAAGAAAAGCTCTCTCCTTTGAAATGGAGTCCTCTGCTGGATGACAAGAGAATTTTTTTTTTAGCTCTTTTATGAAGTATCTTCCATCTTAAAAGTCCCAATTCTTCTCAATGTTCATTTCTTTTCCTTTTCTAGTTTTATTTATTTTGCTAACTGATAAGGTAAAATCTTAATAAATGTTAAGATATAAACATACATTTCCAAACTAAATTTGCTCCAACTACCTAAAGAAGATAGAGGTCATTATTCGATTCAAATTCCCCTCTTTTTGGAGGGGATTTCTGATCCCAGGAATGCTTCCAAGTATCAGAAAACAAACCCTTAGGGGCGCCTGGGTGGCTCAGTGGGTTAAGCCGCTGCCTTCGGCTCAGATCATGATCTCAGGGTCCTGGGATCGAGTCCCACATCGGGCTCTCTGCTCAGCGGGGAGCCTGCTTCCTCCTCTCTCTCTGCCTGCCTCTCTGCCTACTTGTGATCTCTCTCTGTCAAATAAATAAATTAAAAATCTTTAAAAAAAAAAAAAAGAAAGAAAGAAAACCCTTCCCTAGAAGACAGACATTAATTAACAGTGTGAATTAATGAAATTTGTGAGCTAGTCCGCTTGGTATCTCAACTCATTCAAAAATCATTTCCGGGACGCCTGGGTTGCTCAGTTAGTTAAGTGTATGCCTTTGGCTCAAGTCATGAGTCCCAAGTATCAGGCTCCTTACTCAGCAGGGAACCTGCTTCTCCCTTTGCTTGCCACTCCCCCTGCTTGTGCACAGCACGCTCTCTCTGACAAATCAATAAATATTTTTTTTAAATGACTTCCACTTTTCATTTCCTTTAAAATTACATTACTTTTATAATCAGAAAAAAAGGTGATAAATATTAAAATTACAAACATTTCTGATATAAATACATCATATGTTTTAAGTGGGAGTTGAGTGTGACTTCAAAAGAACAGTGTGGAACTGGTGGGGGGGTCTTTTAAAAGATAGGCAACATCTAACCTTCTGTTTATAATTGAACCTACAACCTAAATATCAAACTTTGAGACAAAACATCACTAGTCACATCTGATAAAACTGTTTAACTGCTCCCTACCAATTCTGTTTCTCTACTGGTTTCCACTTTTGTGCCTTTTCTTTCTTCCATGCTCCAGATGTTCATCCAGCTTGCAGCATTTTCTCCTCCTTGATGTATCTTTTTATTCCTCATTTTTAATTTAGATTGTTTTCAATGTTATAATCACTGTTCATTACATGTCACAGAGGCACAGCCCTTGGATGTTACTGACACCTTAGTCTGGTCCGTAAGTGTTACCTATTCTCCAACAGGCAAAAGCAAGTGAGCAAGGATTTCTCATACATGACACCTTTAAAAGACATCCAGAAAATAGAAAGTATATTCTATATCCCAATTCTCACACTTTTCCTTACACAAAGCTCAACAAGAAAACTATGGTGGTAAATTTTTTTAACTGATCACTATAGTATCAATTCCTTATTTATTAATCCCTTATTAGCACTACTTAAATCAATTCTTAAATAATTACACAGTAAAGAAAAATCTAAGCAATTTGCTTTTCTTTTTTACTAGCAACTCTCACACTAGAAGCATACAAAACCAAAATAGTAAGTATTCTGAACACAGAAAAATAAAAATCTCAGAAAATGAAGACTACAACAACTATTCCAGACATTCTAAAAGCAAAAATTTAGGGAAAAACCTTTTTCAGCTTTGTGATCCCCCCAAAATCCATTCCAGAGACAGTGGCAAAACAAGCCAGTATATGAGATTTTAGGTTAATCCATTTTCCCCGTTCCAAGAGGAGAGAGAGTGTTTCCTCGTTTGTCAAAGTCAACAATATGTGAACTGCTGGAGAGCAAGATTATGTACTTTAACAACTGTATACACTTGACACAACTTAATATGCAGAAAGGTCCAAAATATTTTACTGATGTGAACCAGTCCAGCTCTTTTTTCAGATTTCAATACTGGACAATGTAAGCCACCACAGTAATAAACAATCAGGCTGCTTAAAGAGGATGTTAAGTGCTGATCCTAGCAGAAGTATTCAAAAGGAATATGTCAGCATTAGAAAAATAAACAGTTACCAGTTTGGCTCAACGATGGGAACTAATAATCTGTGAAAAAAACACATAGGATGGTACAGCAATAACCTAGTTCAGTCTGAACACAGTATTATTTTACTCACAAAACTTAAGTAAAAATTATTGATGCAGCCATTACTTTAAAAATAAAAATAAAATCACAGGACGCCTGGGTGGCTCAGTTGGTTGGGCAGCTGCCTTCGGCTCAGGTCATGATCCCAACGTTCTGCGATTGAGTCCTACATCGGGCTCCTTGCTCAGCAGGGAGACTGCTTCTCCCGCTGCCACTCTGCCTGCCTGTGCTCACGCTCTCTGACAAATAAATAAAATCTTTTTAAAAAATTAAAAAATTAAGGGCGCCTGGGTGGCTCAGTGGGTTGAGCCACTGCCTTCGGCTCAGGTCATGATCTCGGGGTCCTGGGATGGAGTCCCGCATCAGGCTCTCTGCTCAGCAGGGAGCCTGCTTCCCTTCCTCTCTCTCTGCTTGCCTCTCTGCCTACTTGTGATCTTTCTCTGTCAAATAAATAAATAAAATCTTAAAAAAAAATTTTTTTTAAATTAAATCACAAAACTCAACAAAGAAAAAAGTCTTTATCAGTAACATTACTTAGGATAAAAAAATTACATAATCTTCTTTACTTAAAAGAGCAACATGAGGGGCGCCTGGGTGGCTCAGTGGGTTAAGCTGCTGCCTTCGGCTCAGGTCATGATCTCAAGGTCCTGGGATCAAGTCCCGCATCGGGCTCTCTGCTCGACAGGGAGGCTGCTTCCTCCTCTCTCTCTGCCTGCCTCTCTGCCTACTTGTAATTTCTCTCTGTCAAATAAATAAATAAAAATCTTTAAAAAAAAAGAGCAACATGATGGGGGGGCGCCTGGGTGGTTCAGTCAGTTGAGCCCTCTGCTCAGGTCATGATTTCAGGATCCTGGGATCAAGCCCCTCATCGTGCTCCTTGCTCAGCAGGGAGTCTGCTTCTCCCTCTCTCTCTGCCCCTCCCCTGCTTCTGCTCCCTCTA
The DNA here is from genome assembly GCF_020171115.1 of Neogale vison. Taxonomy (NCBI): domain Eukaryota; kingdom Metazoa; phylum Chordata; class Mammalia; order Carnivora; family Mustelidae; genus Neogale; species Neogale vison. The sequence goes on from NC_058093.1 coordinate 9,692,216, forward strand.
TCTCTTGCTCTCTCAAATAAGTAAATAAAATCTAAAAGAAAACAAAACAAAAAACCATAGCCTTAAAAAAAAAAAAAGGAATATGATGGCTAACTCTAAAAAAATAAAACAAGTACTATACATTTTAAAAATTAACTCCAGTGAGGTTCATACTCCAGTCCTCCTATGTCAACTACTCCACTAACTTAAAAGAATTGTTGGTCTGTCATTCTTCACACTGCAATGACTTTCCTAAAACACAGAAGTGACTGGTCACCTGGGAGAAGGAGTAAGGCACTTTATTCTGTAGTCACTGGAAAGCCAAGCCAAATCTAGTCCAGTATTCAGAACCTTTAATGTGATGCTAACCTAACACTTCCTCTCAGTTCAGGAGGTTCCCAATATATTCACAAGTACTACTTTCACTTATCTCTGCCAAACAGTGTATCCAAACCTATCCAATCATTCCAAAGTTAGCTTAAAATGATCTCTTCCTGCGTAACTTTTAGTATTTCCAATATAATCTCTCAATAAATGTTAATCTCATTTTCTCAGTCTGCACTCCCATCTCAATAAATGTTAATCTCAAAGTGGATGAATACCTTAACACAACAGACTATTCTAATATAATAAAGTGCTATGGTAGCACCACAAAGAAAAAAAATAAAAACCCACCAAGAATTCTGCTCCAAGTTATCAGAGATGACTTATTCACAGAAACAGAGATGCACCATAAAGGACTACAGTTCTTTAGAAAAATATCACGAGGAAAGGAGTAAGAAACTATGTAAATATTACAGTGCACTTCCACTAACATTTATCATCTCCTGTCTTATACTCCGTGATGGACAGTGTCTTGTCACAGTGCCCTAATGTTAACTGAATACTCCTACACTTCTTTACAGCATCAGTTAATTCACACGGACAGGATTCCAAGTAAAATCACAAATTTGGCCAATGAATTTCAATCTTCTATAGACCAGTTTTCAACTGGGTTTCAGAAAAGCAGGGAAACTGATCCAAACTTTGATTTTCCTGTCCAAAAGGATCTTGAAAGTACCAATAAACAAGTAATCAAAGCCTCAAAATGCCCCAAATGAACAAACAATAGCAACATCTTTACATCGTCTAATAACTCTGCAAGGTATGTCTAAATTAGTCTAACGACAGAAGAGTAAGTGCCTAAAAACCCTTCAGGGTTAAAACAGTGCTGAAATCTAAAAAGAATATTAAAATCATTGCCAATTAATTAGCATGTTTCAGAAGTTGCAGGAAGCTGGACTTCAGTTCTAGTGGGTAACACAATTATTCGATGTCATTCACGTTCTGGTCCCAAACAACCTTTCCAGATTCGTCAACATTTTCCTTCCTTGCACTGCCACAGTCCACGCTACTCAAACACACTTTCCACGACTCCCTGCCTCGTTACAAAATGTTCTCTCAAGCTCAAATGTGCCACCCTAATTTAAAACGGATTGATCCTTTTCGACCAGGGACACGTCATCTCCTCTATGAAGCAGTCCTAAACGTGCATTAATCACTCCGTTACCCAGGATCCCAACATGCTGTATTTCCATTTAAGCATTAATCTGCCTCGTAAAAGAATGAAGACGTATACACATGTTTCCCCATTAGCCTGTAAACCTTCTGACGGCCTTACTTCGTGTTACTTCACACTCATACTAAACCAGGCACTTGGAAACGACGAGTGAAATAGAAGTGACTCTTGGACACCTCGTGTTGGATGAACACTTCAGATTCCACGTCAGAAATCAAGAAATGCATCTCCAAATTCCCATGCCTCATCTTTTCTGAAGTGACCCTATTTCCTGCCATTGCTGGGTACTGGTACTCCCTAAAGGACGCCGCCTATTCTCAACATTTTCCTAATTTTGTGTTTTCCGTATTCCATAAAACGATCAACTACCTCGAAAGCTTTGGCCATTAATAAAAATCATGTGCTTTTCCTTCTTCCGCCAATAATCAGTCTCCAAAGAACAAGAACAATATTCAAGTGATCAAGGGAAGAAAAACCACCAGATTTTATTCCCAAATCCCTTCGTACGAAAAAACCCAAAACGGAGTATTTTAGATGCCTGAAGACACACAAATTAGACAAGATTAAGAGGCATGGGTCTCGGTTAGGGTAAACTCCATCTGGGGCTGCCTGAAAAGCGGCTGCCGTATTTCGGTGCTTCCTGACTCTCCTATGCAAAATCCGTGCGGACAACAGTTCCGAAAGGCGAGCGAGACTTCTGGCTTCCAGGCCCGTTTCCCCGATCCCCTGCCCTGGACTCCTTGTTGGCGAGCCGTTTGAACGAGGCCTTCCGGCCAGAAAAGAGAAGCAACTCTGAAGGAATAGGACCCAAACACGGAACAAAGCGCCTGCCGGCGCTGTATGAGTAGGACGCCATTACGTGGGGCAGTGGCCTGCGCCGCTAGCGCCGAGGAAACCACCAGGACCCCCAAGCGCGGGCGCCACACCCCACCAAAGAAACCACAAGCCGAGGCAAAAACCTAGGAGAATAGAGTATCGTCAGGCTGGGCAGCAGAGAAGACACCGAGCCATGGGAAGAGTGCTTACCTTCGTGAGTCTTGGCGATCTTCGCCATTTTGTCCACTCGAACACACAGACGGAACTGGCGCTCCCAAGGACTTCCGCTCGCCGCCGCTGCCACGGAGAAAAATAGCTGGGGGAATGCTCTCTGCGCATGCGCCAAGCGGGAGCGCGCTCCGTCGGGTGACACGTGACAGAGCCGCCACCTAGATGGAACGGAGAGATGCATTGTGGGGGAGGGGGAGGAGCCAGGACTGGGCCGGGAGGCAGTTTTCCTGGTGATGTGAGAAAAGGACTAGGCAACCTTGATGCGTTTAACTGAGTAGCTTTGCGCTGGGGGAGAGCGGATGGTGCGAGGACAGTTAACAGTCACTGTAAGAAACGCTACGGGTTTCAGCTCTGGAAGAAACCCTCAGGCCGTCCGTTCCCTTTTCCCCAATCGACCGGAAGGTGCCCTGGCGCCACACAAAAGCTTTCCTTAGCGTCCGCCTCAGCTGTTGCGGTGGGCAGTTTGTGGTAACAGTCCGTAGCAGTCACCTCCTCCGCGCTGAAATTCAAGGTCATTTTTCTTATCTTTTAAGTAATTACGGTTTGGGTAGGAGTTCTGTTACAGACACTAGTGTACCTCACAAATAACCCCGCAACGTGGACAGGTGGTTGCTAATCCCGTTTAAGAAATGAGAGAAAAACTAGGGCGGGGGTATCTGTACCACATGCAAGGTCACACGGTTATTAAGTCACACAGAAGGAACTTGGCCACACTTTTAAAGCCAAAAGAACCTATAAAGTTAATAGAGTTAAAAAACTTTATAGGTTCACAGAAAACCACGGATGGTCAGCAGTAACAGTGATGAAATGCCTCTCTTCATCCTAAATGTCATTCTTAAATGAGGAATTTTTTAAAAAAAGATGGGGATATGGCTGTCTTTTTTTTTTCTATGCATCAGTTACACGAGCATAGTTCTTAACTGTCACACCGGCCTTGGACTTTAGAAATGAAAAAGAACATAACTTAGAAGGGAAGTTGGTACAGGAAGCAGCCTAGGAAAACCAGGGAGGTTTAAGGTTAAAGCTGTCACAAAGGAAACAGTTCACCTGGCTGTGTGATAGTCACAACACAAACAGTAGAAACCTTGGTAACAAAATGGGATTTTTATTAGCATCAATGAAAAATATCAATTTGATGGGATAAAATTTTCAATTTTTTTTTTAAATATTTATTTATTTATTTGACAGAGAGATCACAAGTAGACAGAGAGGCAGGCAGAGAGAGAGGGAAGCAGGCTCCCTGCTGAGCAGAGAGCCCGATGCGGGACTCGATCCCAGGACCCTGAGATCATGACCTGAGCCGAAGGCAGCGGCCTAACCCACTGAGCCACCCAGGCGCCCCAAAATTTTCAATTTTTAATTTAGTTGTTTCAATTTAGGTTAAACAATAGTTGGAGGAAGGGGATGAAAGAGAAGAACGTAGGTTATTATACAAATTATTGGTAAACTCTAGTTCTTGGATTACCAGAGGGCCCACGGATATTCCTTACATGGTTTATAACCTACACCATAGATTATGTATATTCTTTTATATGTACAAAATAGCATATTTTAAAATAATAAAAGGAAAAAGGGATGCCTGGGAAATAAGGAATTACAGAAGAGTGTTAATATCCATCAATAATCAACAATATAAAAAAATCCATCCATGTTGACAAAAAAAAAATCACAAGATCATTGCATTTGTTGGCTCTATTTAGAAAAAAAAAAAAAGATAAATTTGTATCTACAGGGCAATTATTGTCCTGTAAAAATATATGCAAAGGAGGGCACCTGGGTGGCTCAGTTGGTTCAGCTACAGCCTTCGACTCGTCATGATCCTGGAGTCCCCAGATTGAGTCTCGGGCTCCCAGCTCCATGGGGAGTCTGCTTCTCCCTCTGACCTTCTTCCCTCTCATTCTCTCTCTCACTCTCAAATAAATAAATAAAATCTTAAAAAAGAAAAACCCTAGTTTTAAATATATATATATATATATATATATATATGCAAAGGAAATTTACCAAAGTGTTAATAGTAGATGTTTATGAATGATGAAATTATGAACTTATAAAATAATTTTTAGCATTTTCCTGATACTTTGCTATGAGCACATATTTTTATAAATACACAGACAAAGAATGCATTAAAGGTGGGGTGCCTGGTCAGCTCAATTGGAAGAGCATGTGACTCTTGATCTCAGGGTGCTGAGTTTGAGCCCCATGTTGGGTGTAGAGATTTCTAAATATAAACTATTAAAAAAAAAAAAGAAAAAGGAGATGAAATGAAAAGCATGTGCAAAGTAGGTATCACATGTCCTTTGTCTTTCCAAAACAGAAGCTGGACCTGCTGGCCACATTGTATTATATGCATATTTCTCTAGGTAACTAGGTATTAAGTTAACTTTTGTAGGACAAAGGCATATATGGGATAGTGAGATATGAAAAAATTTGTCAAAGATCAAGAGAGATTCTTTTAGTCTTCTTCTAAGAAGTCTTTTAGTCTTCTTCTAAAGACTAATTTGTCTTTAATGAAATAATAACTTGGACATTCTGACAGTAAGTTAACAAGGGTTTTTCAATAAGTACCTTTTACTTTCCATTTTCAATATTAATTAACAATATTCAGATATCAATTAAAATACATTTCCTGCCCTTTTCTGGTGAAGTTTTCTGTTTCACAGGTTAGAAAAGGTGATCTGATCTTTTTAAAACCCAGACAATTGACAGTGATATAATCCAATTAAAAGGTAAACCCATTTTTCTTCTTTTCAAGTAAGTTCTATAGCCAACATGGGACTTGAACTCAGGACCCTAAGATCAAGAGTCACATGCTCTACCGACTGAGGCAGCCAACCATCCCCATTCCTTTCCTAATCATGGGTACTTGGAGGCTGGCTTTTCTGAGTCTCAAAAAAATATTGCAAAGTAGCAAGCATACATAGTTTTTCTGCACAAAAAACAAGTTACAATAATTTTGCAGAATGTTAGTTGTAACTTGCTCAAAGCACCTTTGGGGATAAAACTATAAAATAGGCCTTAAAGTTCTGTGCTATAGGAAAACTACTGACAGTTAATCAAACCCATCTTTTTTTTTTTTTTAGGTTTTATTTATTTGTTTGTTTGTTTCTTTGAGAGGGAGGGAGAGAGAAAGCAAGAGCACAAGAGCAGGGGGAAGAAGAATCAGACTCCCTGCATTGGCCAGGGAGCCCAATGCAGGGTTCCATCTCAAGATGCCGGGATCATGACCGGAGCCAAAGGCAGCGGCTTAACTGACTGAGCCACCCAGGTGCCCCCAAGCCCATCTTTTCTCAGATAAAATAAGGACTGTTATGGATAAGTGGCCCACCATCTTGAAGTGTAATGTTTCCTAGATGCCTCATATCAAAGGAATGAGACTCTCCCTACCCAAGGCCAAAAATCCAAAACTTTCTATCTCCCTTTCAGTTATGCCTAAAGTTCCAAAACTACAGAATCTTATTTCTGAAAATTTAATTCATTACTCAGTTAAATAAGAGATAACCTTGAGGTGATGTTCTAAATATGTCAGTGAGTGTGCCTGTCATGCCTGACTTTTCCTTCTAGCTTCAGCTATTTGACCAAAGTCTCTGCTCAGGAAAACAGCACTGGGATATTCTCTTCGAAGAGAAAGGCACCTGGCCAGCTACCCAGAACCTGGTTTGGAATACAGGACATTTCTACCCATAGAAATAAAAGTTATTGGCTAAGTTAAGATTCTTTCTCTTGGAAATTTGAACTGGAAGTATGAAAGGACTTACCAGTTGCTATTAAAACAGAAAGAATCAAAAGAAAATATCATTTTAATGACAAGACTGAGGGATCGCAAATTCCTGCTGTTCAAGTCCCCACAGCTACCCTAAATCCAGAACCATCTCCAGCCCCAACCATCTAATGGCCCATTCTTTAAATAGTACTGCTTTTCCTCTGTCTGGGTGGCTCAGTGGGTTAAGCATCTGCCTTTGGCTCAGGTCATGATCCCAGGGTCTTGGAATCGAGTCCTGCATTGGGTTCCTTGCTCAGTGGGGAGTCAGCTTCTCCCTCTACCCTCCCCTCCTGCTCCTGTCTTTTCTCTCTCAAATAAATAAAATCTTTTTTTTTTCAAATAAATAAAATCTTTAAAAAAAATAGTACTGTTTTTCTTGAACTAACTTGGGGAGATGTCTCTTTGTTCCAGCTATTTCAGGCCTAACTAGAACAGAACAGCAGTATATTAACATCTTAGTGTGAATTCATTAACTAGCTTCTTTTTCTAGTTAAAAGTCAACTGAGAGCTCTCTCTGATTCATAATGGTGAAGTATCTAGATTCAAAGTCTGCTAGGGATTGTGGCCCAGAAAGAAGCATTTGGTGCCTGGAATGGTGTGATGTTTTCTAATGTGTCAACTTGGCTAAGCTACAGTCCCTAGTTATTCAAATAAATACCAATCTAGGTGTTTGTAGATGTGCTTTAAGTCCACAATGCTTGAGTTTAAGTAAAGGAGATTGTCCTAGATAAGCTGGGTAGATCTAATTCAATCAGTTGAAAAGCCTTAACGGCAGAATTTAGGCTTCGCTGATGCAGAAGAATTTCTGCCTGTGGACAGCAACTTCATCCTGTGCTGGAGAATTCCAACCTGCCCTCACTGATGGTCTGGCCTTCAGATTTTGGACTTTCTTAGCCAGTGTCCACAACTGTATAAACCAATTCCCTGCAATAAATCTCTTAATCTGTATCTCCTGCTGGTCTGTTTCTCCAGTGAAAACCTGATTGATAGAAAGGTCAAAGGCAGGGACACCTGAGTAGCTCAGTTGGTTAAGCGTCTGCCTTTGACTCAGGTCCCAGAGTCCTGGGATCGAGCTCCATGCTGGGCACCCTGCACAGTGGGGAGTCTGCTTCTTCCTCTCCCTCTGACCTTGCTCCTGCTCGTTCTCTCGCTCTCAAATGAATAAAAAATCTTAAAAAAAAAATGCCAAAGGCAAATTTCACCATTCATTCAAAAAATATTTATCGAGGACCTACTAATAAATATTTAATGAGGACCTATTGTGTACCAGACATTATTTTTCTTTTTTTTATTTTTTTTAACTTTTTTTTAAAGATTTTATTATTTATTTGACAGACAGAGATCACAAGCAGGCAGAGAGGCAGGCAGAGAGAGAGGAGGAAGCAGGTTCCCTGCTGAGCAGTGGGGCTCGATCCCAGGACTCTGGGACCATGACCTGCGCCGAAGGCAGAGGCTTTAACCCACTGAGCCACCCAGGCAGCCCTAGACATTATTTTTCAAGTTAAATTATGGAGCACGTTGTATATACAGATTATGTCCTTTACAATTTCCTATGCAGCTGCTATCCAAGAGCATTATCAGTCTTTCGTGTGCTGATCCCAGTATGCCTTGCCTTAGTTATAGCTCTACCAGTCATACTCAAAATACCCAGTTTTGAATTTTTTAAAAGATTTTATTTATTTATTTGACAGAGACAGAGACATCGAGAGAGGGAATATAAGCAGGGGGAGTGGGAGAGGAGAAGCAGGCTTCCTGCCAAGCAGGGAGCCCAGTGCGGGCTTGATACCAGGACCCTGGGATCATGACCTGAGCCGAAGGCAGACGCCTAATGACTGAGCCACCCAGGCGCCCCCCCCACCATTTTTGAATTTTGTGTTAATTATTACCTTGTACTTCTTTATAATTCTACTACGTATGTATGTTATCAAATATGCTGTTTGATTTTGCTTGTTTTTTAAACTTTTATGTAAGTAGAATCATCCTAGTTATATATCCATATATATCCATAACTCGTGTTTAGCTAACTTATTCTTTTTTATTCCAGTATAATTAACGTGCAGGGTTATATTAGCTTCAGGTGCACTGATTCAACAATCTGTACATCACTCAGTGCTCATCACGATAAGTGGACTCTTAATCCCCTTCACCCACCCACCTTGCCTCTGGCAACCATCAGTTTGTTTTCTATATTTAAAAGTCTGGTGGTTTTTTTTTTTGTTGTTGTTCTTGTTCATTTTTTTTCTTTGTTCATATCTTTCTTAAATTCCACATATGAGTGAAATATCGTATTTGTCTTTTTCTGACTATTTCACTTAGCATTATACCTCAAGATCCATCCATGTTGCTGTAAGTGGCAATATTTCATTCTTTTTATGGCTGAGTAATATTCCATTTTATATATACAACACATCTTCTTTATCCATTCATCTATTTTTTAATCCATTCTTGTATGATGGACACTTGGGTTGCTTCCATATTTTGCCTATTGTAAATAATGCTGCAGTGAACATAGGGGTGTATACATTTTTTAGAATTAGGGTTCTCATACTCTTTGGGAAAGTACCCAGTAGTAGAATTGCCAGACATTATTTGATGCTGGGAATATAATGGTGAATAAGACACTGTCCTCGTGGAGCATAGATTCTCTGAAGGAGAGAGATTAATAACTGTGAGTGTGTGTGTGTGTGTGTGTGTAATTTCAGGTACTGTCAAATACTATGAAGAAAAAGCAGAATGAGGGAGGGAGAGGGGTGAGGATGGAAGTATAATATGAACAGAAATGGTGAGATATCCAAGGAGATGACATTTGAACAGATAGTTAAATGAAATAAGGGAATGAAGATTGGGGAGAGGAGTATTTCAGACATAGTAAGTGCAAATGTGCCAAGGTGGGAATTAACTTGAGGTCTGTATGTCTCCAGAGTGACATAAGGGATGGGGGGGAAATGGCAGGAGACAAGATGGTACCATAGGTACCTGCAGTACTACTACACTGTTGAATGAATGAATGAATGAATGAATGTTGAATGAAGATAGCTTCTAAACTTCCCTGCTCTATATTGCCTCTGTTAGCTAACACAGGGGGAGCAACTATATAATTTTTGCTACCTGGATTCTCCATGATAGATGTACATAAAAAGCAGGAAACATTATCATTAATGATTCACCTTAGGCTAACTGTTGTCACTAGTTAAACTAAGAAATTGGTAGGAGGTAGAGGAGGGTGGTATATAAGAATCGGAGAAATAGTAGGATTTATGAAGAAGAGTAAGGAATGTTGGGGAGACTAGAGTCCTTGGGTCAGTGACAGGTGCTGTGTTGTCAGCAGGTACCAGAGTCAACAAGTTGGCAATAATGGTAACAACAGCCACAGTACATCAGTTTTTGATGCCACCCAGAACCCAAAGAGACCTGCTAAGACTCGTGCTTCCTTTTTAGCGATAGGAGACACAAGATGTATTAGTTTGTCCTTTACTTTGGATGGGGATGTCCAGGCATGCTCCAGGCCACTATGTCCCCAAAACAGGGGTTCTCAGCTGGAAATGGTTTTGTCTCCTAGGGATACCTGGCAATGTCTAGAGACATTTTTGGTTGGCACAGCTCTTTCCTCTGCCTAGAGGGTCCTCCTTCCTATTTCCAACCCCATCTCCTCTACCCTCTTTCAGTTGGCTAACTTCTCAACCTGTTAGACGGACCCAATGTCACCTACCCAGGAATCTCCCCCTAGGAGTTAGGTAAAGATTGCATGCTTTGCCATGCTCCTGAAATGCCACAGACCTCTAAGTAATAACTTTGTGTTATTGTGGTTTCTATGGTTCTGTCTTCCTAAGCTGGACTGTAAGACCTAGAGCAGCTTAAGGGGAGAAATCACTGGCATCTAGAGGTCAGGGATACTGCACAACATCCTACGTTTCACAGCTCTCCAAACTAGAAAATTTCGGCACAGGATGTCAATAGTGCCACAGTAGAGAAATCCTGCCCTAAAAATATCACTAACGGAGCCGACCCTTTATTTTCTTCGGATTTATCTCCCACCCTCTAGAGTATATGGCTTCTGAAGGCCTCCATGTACTTACCATTTCCTCGTCATCTAGTCTTATTAACAGGATTAACATAATGCATCAGCATGGTGGACTAATACAATGTTGTGCTCTATGTCAAGCTGTCCATATTGGTTAAGATTATATTATGGTAGAGTTGGGGCACCTGGGTGGCTCAGTCAGTTAAACAACTGCCTTTGGCTCAGGTCATGATCCTGGGGTCCTGGGATTGAGCCCACGTTGGGCTCCTTGCTCAGCAGGGAGTCTGCTTCTCCTTCTCCCTCTGCTGTTCCCCCTGGCTCGTACTTGCTCTCTCTGTTAATTAAATAAAATCTTTTTTTAAAAAAAGACTATATTAAAAAAAGATTGTATTATGATAGAGTGGTATTATAGGGGAGTTAACATAACCCAGGGGTAAAACTTAAAATGTACATTGTTGTCCAGCCCAGAAGAATGCACACAGTTTTAAATCCTCCATATCATTAGGGATTGAAAACAATTCTTTAACGTTATTTATTTATTTATTTATTTATTTGAGAGAGAGAGAGAGAGAGAGAGAGAGGAGGGAGAGGGGCAGAGGGAGAAAGTCTTCAAGCAGACTCTCCACTGAATGCAGAGCCTGATGTGGGGCTCGATCCTATGACCCATGAGATCATGACCAGAGCTAAAACCATGAGTCGGACACTTAACTGACTGAGCCATGCAGGCAGTCCAGAACACGTGTTAATCTGTTAATCTGTGCTAGATACCACACTTGACACAGCAACTGAAACTGAGGATACTACTTGGTTGAATGTGATAATTCACTGTCATCCTCCAGGGTATGTTGAGCTTTGTAAGGGCCTGACTGAAGTGTAAATATAATGTGAACCAGTACCCTTGCATGCTTTAGGTCTTTAAGGCACTAATCTCTGCCATATTTCCTAGAATATAATAATGTGTTTTATTTACTATCTTAGCAGGGTGTTGGGGGAGCTATTTAGTAGCCTTCCCCATATGTTATTCTACAGGCTATAGAACTTACATGGGAGTTTGGCCAACTTCTAAGTATGTTCATTACATTTACACATTTAGGAACTTAGAAAATGACTCTGGACACCATGAGCCGGACCTGGGCCAGGACTCCATTTCTGACCCTATCTACCACCATTCTAACAGGCTACCACACTTTGTGTCTCAGTATCAACTTGGACTCTGTGTCCATGGCCCTCAACATATTAGATTACTCCACTCTTCCCAAGGTATAGTTACCCGAGCCATAGGATAGTTGCCTTTGGAGAAGTACTAGGGGATTCATTAATGCATACTTTGGTGTTACATGGTACTTCCTGGAGGACCTAGCTTCTCTTTCAATCAAATAGTCTAAAATCAAATCATTCTAAGTTTGAAAACTAGCTCAGGTCTGAAAACTAAAGAATCACTTTTTTTTTTTTCTCTAACTGGAATAGCTGCCTTCAGCCTCCTGAACATTCATCCTTGATTTCTCCCAGTTCTAACAGATTGAACAACACCCTCGTACGCTGCCCACCAATTTGCCTCTAAGGACATCCTATTGTATTAACCATCTAAATATCGTTCTACAGGTCAGCGCCCCCCAGGCAGCCATTCCCATTCCAACCCTGTGCTAATTATAATTGTCCCCACCTTGCTTTTGATGGTTAAGCATCACCACTTGGCCTCTGTTTTGGGATCCCATCATCCCCACTGCTCTCATGGAGCTTAGCTCTGTACGCTATTTGCTACTATCACCTGAGGCCTATAAGGGACAGCTACCTTGACTGACAGTGCTTTCCCTAGGCCATATTGGAGCCTGAGGCAAAAGGAAAAATCAGAAGGCACCTGGGTGGCTCAGTGGGTTAAAGCCTCTGCTTTCGGCTCAGGTCCTGATCCTCCTGGGATCGAGCCCCGCATCGATCCCTGAGCAGGGAGCCTGCTTCCTCCTCTCTCTCTGCCTGCCTCTCTGCCTACTTGTGATCTCTGTCAAATGAATAAATAAAATCTTTTTTTAAAAAAAAGGAAAAATCAGTAATATTGATCCTGCCTTTATTTAAGATTTTATCTTGTTCATATGGATTTTTCTGCACTAATTTCGACTTTTAAAAATATATTTAAAGGGCGCCTGGGTGGCTCAGTGGGTTAAGCCGCTGCCTTCAGCTCAGGTCATGATCTCAGGGTCCTGGGATCGAGTCCCGCATCGGGCTCTCTGCTCAGCAGGGAGCCTGCTTCCTCCTCTCTCTCTGCCTGCCTCTCTGCCTACTTGTGATCTCTCTCTGTCAAATAAATAAATAAAATATTTAAAAAATATATATTTAAAGATTATATTGGTTACAAAGCTTTTTGGTCCCCTCTTTAGTTTTGCACCCGAGGCAAGTACCTCATTCACTTCACCATAGCCTCAGTCCTGTTCAGGGATGCTGGTGCTTCTCTCACATTCCTTATAGCTTTAGGAAACAGAGTATCCTCTGAGCCTCCCCATGGAACATAATTCACTGCTAAGTGAATATTTATTGAATATTTAGCACTGACTATTTATTCTAGCATAGCCACTTATTGACTCCTTTGATCACCCCTTCTTCCACCATCTTCCACAGTATCCTGTAGTTCCTGCCACTTAGTATGGGCTATTGCTTTCTCTGAGGTTTCTTTTTTTAAGATTTTATTTATTGATTTGACAGAGAGAGATCACAAGGAGGCAGAGAGGCGGGGGGTGGGGGAGGAAGCAGACTCCCCACTGAGCAGAGAGTCCTATGCGGGGCTTGATCCCAGGACCCTGAGATCATGACCTGAGCCAAAGGCAGAGGCTTAACCCACTGAGCCACCCAGGCGCCCCCACCTTTTTTTTAATAAAAGAATTTTCTCTGAGTTTCTAAGAGCATCCTAGTAGAGTGTTAGCACTGCCTTCACAGATTCTTGCCAGGGTCCTTCATATCATGAGATAGTGCTTTCATAGTGACAAACCCTCCCTATCCAATGTTGTTCTGCTACCACCAATGTTCTGGTGTCCAGGAAGGAACATAAGGAAAGTTCCTGAGCGGGACACCTGTTGTCTTATAAGTCAGAGGTCTCTGTATGTTCTTCAAGCAATGAGGGAGTACTAGCTTTTTTTTTTTCTTTTTAAAGATTTTATTTATTTATTTGACAGAGAGATCACAAGTAGGCAGAGAGGCAGGCAGAGAGAGGAGGAAGCAGGCTCCCCGCGGAGCAGAGAGCCTGATGCGGGGCTCAATCCCAGGACCCTGGGATCATGACCTGAGCCAAAGGCAGAGGCTTTAACCCACTGAGCCACCCAGGCGCCCCGGGAGTACTAGCTTTTTAACAAAACAATTAGGCCACTTCTGTAAGCCTAGAGCACTCAGGAAAATCTAGGATTTCAAGATTCTTGAGTGCACTGACCCAGATGTCCTTGTCCTATTTCTTAGGACTGCAATCCTTCCCAATCAGGGCCCTCACTCTGTTTAAGAAATATGCTGAGGCTGAAAATTCTGTCCACTTTTGGAGATCTGCTTCTCAGTATTAAGTCTTAAACCTAATTATCAGCTTTTTTTTTTTTTTTTGCTCTCTACCTGCAGCCAATGAGACTCTTTTTATACCACCAAGAATGCCCTCCAGATTTTATATTTAACCTTTAATAAGCGATTAGTCACTCTTAACCTTTCAGTGGCTTTCCTCCAATATCTCAGTAGAATCTATTTGTGCTTCACTTACCACCAGTGAGAGGGTCCTCATTGCCAGGCAGACTGTAAGTGATTCAGAGCTAAAAGTCCTATTTTGGAGTCTGCTTTCTTGGATCACAGGTTGGGTTCCCTATAGGGAGCTTTGGAGATGGGATGGCCCTTGAGAGTTGTCCTAAATTGAGGCAAGGGAGTTGGGCCTTTCTACTCCCATATCAACAAGATTTTGGATATGAACTTCCCCAGGAAGAGGGCATGACCTTGGGAGAAGTAGCTCTCTTTTAACTACGAGCAAAACCCAGAGAGGGATGCATCAGAGAGCTGCTACAGAATTCTCAACGGTTCCAGTTATGAGGGAAGAAAAAAAGGCAACTGAGCAATCCACCATAATTTCCACTACAATGTACAAAAGTGTCTCCCATCAGATGACAATGACGCAGACAGACAGACAGACAGACAGATGATAACACTATCCCCTAAGGATATGAGACTCAAAGTTTGAGCTTTCACCAAAATGTGGGTAAGTAATGGTCGGAAAGCATTAGGGAGGAGTGAAAGACACAATGGTCCTATTCTCTTGAAGTACATAGTTAGTACATAGATAGTACATGGGTTAGCAAATGCCCCTTCCAAAATTCTCAAATTTTTTTCTCTCTTGGAATGGTGACTAATTTAAAACAACTTTTAGGGGCACCTGGGTGGCTCAGTGGGTTAAAGCCTCTGCCTTCGGTTCAGATCATGATCCCAGGGTTCTGGGATAGAGCCCCGCATCGGGCTCTCTGCTCAGCAGGAGCCTGCTTCCCTTTCTCTCTCTCTGCCTGCCTCTCTGCCTACTTGTGATCTCTGTCAAATAACTAAAATCTTAAAATAAAATAAAATAAAATAACTTTTAAAACCTCTTTTTCTAATGGTTTTACCATTGGTTATACATCTCCAGGAGTCTCCTGTGTGGAAGTTAGCAGGGGCAGGGGGCATATGCATGTGCTCAGTTCTGAAACCTTTCTCTCCCACTAATGCACTTATTCTCAAATTCTAACAGCACTCAAATCCTCTGAGCAGCTTTTTTTTAAAAAAAAATTGTATTTATTTGAGAGAAAGAGAGCATGAGCAGGGGCTCGAGGGTGTTGAGGGGGAGACAGAGGGAGAGGGAGAAGCAGACTCTCTGCTCAACAGGGAGCCTGATGTGGGGCTCAATCCCAGGACCTCCTTGAGATCATGACCTGAGCCCAAGGCAGATGCTTAACCAACTGAGCCACCCAGGAGTCCCCTGTCCCCCCAGCCCCCACCCCTGTGCTGAGAAGCTTGGAACGTATTGGTTGTGACCCCAAATTTCAGAGAGATGTAGCAGATTTCAGGTGGAGCCGAAGAGCTGATCATTCTTTCCAGGTGGCCTACTACCATTCATTGAGAAACACTGCATAGCCAAGCCTCTTTTCTTTTTTCTTTTTCTTTTTTTCAACTTATTTATTTTTTGAAGATTTTATTTATTTATTTGACAGACAGAGATCACAAGTAGACAGAGAGGCAGGCAGAGAGGGAGAGAGGAGGAAACAGTCTCCCTGCTGAGCAGAGTGCCAGATGCGGCAGATAATCTCTACGCCTAGTGTGGGGCCCAAACTCATGTGTATAATGAGAATATGGGAGAGGATGATTACTAGACAGGATTTTAACTCAGACAGTGAGCAAGGGTGATAAGTAGGGATATCTTGCTATTAGACTGTCACCATAAATGGTCCCACGGATCCTCAGGTGAGTAAGAAAAGGTTAAGTGGGGCACTAAGATCATGATGTCCTATAGAAGGAACAGCAAACTTGGGGCGCCTGGGTGGCTCAGTCGGTTAAGCCTCTGCCTTCGGCTCGGGTCATGATCCCAGGGTCCTGGGATCGAGCCCCGCATCGAGCCCCGCATCAGGCTCTCTGCTCAGCGGGGAGCCTGCTTCCCTGCCTCTGCCTGTCTCTCTACCTGCTTGTGATCTCTCTGTGTCAAAAAATGGATAAGATCTTAAAAAAAAAAAAAAAAGAAAAAAAAAGAAGGAACAGCAAACTCTGGCACATGGGCCATATCTGGCAGGCATTCTTTTATTTATTTAAGTTGGTAGTAAAATACATAGAACAATACACCATTTGAACCATTGTAATGTGTGCAGTTCAGGGGCACTAAGGACAAACTTTTGTTCAACTTTCACCACTATCTTTATCCAGACTTTTTTTTATCGCCTCAAACAGAAACTCTGTAAGCATTAAGCAGCAACTTCCCCTTCTCTCCAGCTCCTGGTAATACCTAACCTTCTTTCTGTCTCTATGAATTGGCCTTTTCAAGACATTTCATATAAGTGGAATTATACAATATTTGTCCTTTTGTGTCTGGCTTATTTCACTTGGCATAACATGTTCAAGGTCCATCCAGGTTGTAGCATATACCAGAACTTCATTCTTGTTTAAGGCTGAGTAATTTTGTGTTGTATGTATATACCACATTTTATCTACTCATCCACCAATGAACGCTTAGGTCATTTCCACAAATTGGATATTGTGAATAATGCTGCAGTGAACACAGCTTATAAATATGTTTGAGTCTTTACATTAAGTAATTCTTTTGGAGTGCCTTCTTAGCACAGCAGGCAGCCCATCAGTCTCATAAATAATTCTTTTGGGTATGTCTATACCTAGGAGAGGGATTGCTGAGTAATACGATAATTCTGTGTTTAGCTTTTTGAGGAACCACCAAACTGTTTTCCGCAGAAGCTAAACCATTTTACATTCCCATTAGCAGTGTATGAGGAATCCAATTTCTCCCCAGCCTCATCAACACTTATGTTCTGTGTATCACTTTTCATAGCCATCCTAGGAGGTATGAAGTGGTATTTTATTGTAATTTTGATTTGCATTTCCCTATTGGCTAAGGACTTTGAGCATCTTTTCATATACCTCTTGGTCATTTGTACATCTTTTAGAGAAATGTCTATCCAATAAACATTTTCTAGTGTTTATTTTATTTTTTTAAAAATAATCTCTACACCTAGTGTGGGGCCCAAACTCATGCCTGGAGATCAAGACTCACATGCTCTATGGACTGAGCCAGCCGGGCATCCCACCTTTGCCCATTCTTAAATTGAGGTGATTTTTGTTTTTCTTGTTAAATTCTAGGAAATCTTATATATTCTGGATCTTAATTCGTTATCAGATATACTATTTGCAAATATCTTCTTCCATTCTATATGTGAAATAATAGAAAATTTATTCATTGGTCTGTGCCTCCAGTTCCCAGCACAGATCTCCTAAAATCCTTGTAAATTCCTAAGTGATAAAAACACTAGGAATATCTCTTGTTCTAATATTTGGTCTTTGATCCTGTCCCTGACACATGGCTCCTAAAACCCCTGAGAATTCCTAAGTGATTAAAAGCAATATGAGCATCTTTTGTTCCAGTGAGGAGACTCTGATGGGCTCCTAGACACAGGTTGGTCCCCAGAAAGACCAAACCAAAATTAGAAGCTTGGAATTTTCAGCCGCACTCCAACTTGTCCAAAGAGGGAGAGCGGCCAGAAATCGAGTTAATAATTGATCATTCCCGAGTGAGGAAACTCCATCAAATCCCAGGAGTACAGGTTTCAGAGAGTTTCCAGGCTAGAGAACACATCCACACTGAGCAGGTAACACACCCCAACTCCACAGGACAGAAGTTCCTGCACTTGGGACGCACCTACACCTTGCCCTATATATTTCTTCATCTGGCAGCTTCTCTGTATCCTTTATCATATCCTTTAATAAACTGGTAAGCCTCAAACTCAGGAGGATTGTAGGATCTCTGATTTCCAGCCAAATGAGGCAGAAGTTGTGGGTAACCCAGCGGTGGACTACTTGCAAGTGGCATCTGAAATGGGATGGGGACAGTCTTGTGGGACTAAGCCCTTAACCTGTAGGATCTGACACTTTTTTTTTATCTCCAGGTAGAGACAGTGTTGGAACTGAGTTAAATGGTAATAACACCCAGCTGGGATTGCCCAGAATTACTTGGTGTGGGAAAAATTTTCATATATTTGGTAACCAGAAGTGAAGTGTTTTGTGTGAGTAGTAAAGGAGACACACAGAAGTTTTTCTAATTCACGAGGGGTTGACTTCTTACTCAGTTGACAGTATCCTTTGATGCACAAAATTTTTAATTTTGATGAAGTCCAATTTTTTTCTTTCTTTTGTTGTTTGTGCATTTGGTGTCCTATTAAACAAATCCAATGTTTTGTTGACAAATCCAATGTTATGGGTAGTGTAGTTTTGCTTCCAAAAAAGAGTATGTTACAAATTATTCAAAATTATCCTCCCTCCCCCTCCCTCTCGCAGGGTACCTGGGTGGCTCGGTCAGTTAAGCATCTGCCTTCAGCTCAGGTCATGATCCTAGGCTCCTGGGATCAAGCCCTGCATCAGGCTCCCTGCTCATTAAGGGAGTCTGCTTCTCCCTTTCCCTCTGCCCCTGCTCAGTGCTTTCTCTCTTGCTCACTCTCTCAAATAAATAAAAGAATTTTTTAAAGTATTTCCTCAAAGATACAAAAAGTAAAAACATTTCCTCACCTGTCTTATTGCTCAAAGATTAAGAGTGTTTTATATATTCACTGATTATTATGTATACACAAAGCACATTCTATATACATATTTTCTAATTATTAAACCAGAGATTCCTAAAGCGAAGACTGTTTAAGAAGGTGGGTGTAGGCAAAAATTACAGATTTTTGCTTCCAAAAAAGAAGGAAAGAATTCAAGCATAAAGATGCTAATGTGAATAAATATGGAGCTTCCTGAAAAAACTTGACTTTAACAAAAAGGCCAAAAGATGAAAGAAGGCCTACATCAATCAATCAATCAATCAATCAATCAGGAACCTCTGGATTGGTTAAAACATGTGGCCCCTGGGGAGAGTGGTTCACTCAGAAAGCATGGAAGCTCTGGTTCCCCTTCCCTCATATCTTGCCCTGTGCATTGCTTCCATCTGGGTGTTCCGGAGATATCCTTTCATAATGAACTGATAATCTAAGGATGTCCTGAGTAGAGATGCTGGGGAATGTGCAATATGCCCAAAGAACTTCAGCAGGGCGTTATTACAGCAGGATGGTCGCATCTACATGTATCTATCTTGTTAACAGATCGTAAAGGCTGTACTGATGGTCTGAGATAAACTGATCTTGCCCTGAGCACCCTTCAGTTAAACATAAGGCTCCTCTTTTTTTTCCCTTCAGATTCCTCTTTTATAGGTTTTCTTGTCTTTTGAAGATGCTTGAAAAAGTGAGAGGATATTAAGATCTGTTACTAGAAAAACAAAAACAAAAATGAAGGCATACTCAGCCAGAAATCGGAGTTCTCTAAGATTCAGTAATATAGACAATCATGCAGAACTCAGTAACATGCATTTTTTAAGACAGATTTCATTTATTTGACAGAAAGAGAGAGAGAGAGTGAGAACAGAAGCAGGGGGAGTGGGAGAGGGAGAAGAGGCTCCCACCTGAGCAGGAAGCCCAGTGAGGGACTCGATCCCAGGACCCTGGTATCGTGACCTGAGGCAAAGACAGACACTGAACCAACTGAGCCACCCTGTTGCCCTGAATATTTGTAGTTTGCTCTCTCTCTCTCATTTTTAAAAAAATCTTTAAAAAATAAATTAAAAATACAAATTACCAATTTTAAGTACTGCCAGCCACAATAACTTTGACTAGCTATTTTTGTTTTTTTTCTTTTCTTTATTTTATTTATTTATTTGACAGAGATCACAAGTAGGTGGAGAGGCAGGCAGAGAGAGAGGAGGAAGCAGGCTCCCTGCTGAGCAGAGAGCCTGATGCGGGGCTCGATCCCAGGACCCTGAGATCATGACCTGAGCCGAAGGCAGCGGCTTAACCCACTGAGCCACCCAGGTGCCCCTGTTTTTTTCTTTTCATAAAACTATTTTAATGTGCTTTGAATCTCCAGACCATTTTCCCGCATTTGGGTAAAATGTTTAGCATGTTGTAAACTTAATAACTTATAAAAAGAATATGAGATTTCTTGAATGGAAAAAAAAAAGCAAAAGAAATTTTAAAGTGGTAAAAACCTGTAAAAATATTCTGAGAAAGGCTAAAATCTCAATGACCTGACACTTAAGACAAAATGCTAAGGAAAATACAAAAGCTTTCGTTTGAAACAAGAATAATGAAACTGGTTTTGTTACCTGAGGGAGACGACTCAATATAACAGAAGACAAAGTGCACTCTCCAATTCATTTGTTTCTTTTCTGTTAAGAAAAATAATCCCAAAAGTAAAAGGAAAAAATATAAGAGGGAAATGGGCTTAGCTGGAAATGAATTGAGTAACTGATAGCGCCTAGTGAGGGCAGGTGTCCTGGTCTAAACCAACCACATCCCAGTTGCCCACAGAACTTGCTAATGTAACAAAAGCACCTTTATTTTTTTCTTTTTTTAAGATTTTATTTATTTGAGAGAGAGGCAGTGAGAGAGAGCATGAGCGAGGAGAAGGTCAGTGGGAGAAGCAGACTCCCCGTGGAACTGGAAGCCCGGTGCGGGACTTGATCCCGGGACTCCGGGATCATGACCCAGGCATCCCACAAAAGCACCTTTAACAGCAGTCTCAACAAAATGTGCTGCCTGTGGAGGACACAAGAGTTGAAAGATCTGAACCTCATACCATATGCAAACTGACTAAAGAAATAATATTGCACACCAAAAAGAGAAGAGAGGAGAATAGAAACTATGTTTCAGGTTTTAAAAAATAATAATCTTAATGTAAAATATCTTGCCTATTGTTTTCACATATTACAGAAAAACCACAGAAATCCTAGTATTTCAGCTTCTTTAGCAGTTCAGTGCTGAGAGGAAGACACATAGAAACAATTATAATACAAAGTGGTTAGAATAAATATATTTGTGGGATTTTAGGACTGTACAGAAATATCAAACCATGCTATCTATAGCTATATATGATTCCCAGGGTGAGATTTTTTTGGGTGGGGTAACACTGGATCAGTTTCATAGGATGAAGGAGGAATTAGCCAGGTGGACGGGAGTAGAGATAGACGAGGAGGAAAGAAGACCCTCTAGGAAAAGAGGACAGTTTAGGCAACAAACACTTCAGTGTCTGTAGAAGAAATTCCGTGACTAGATGCCACAGTGTGTAGCAGGGAGTTGCAAAAGAGGAATTCTAGGATTGGATAAGAGGCTGGTTATGTTACCAGGGAGACCCATTTTCTTGATAAATTCTGAATGTCCTGAACTAAAAATGTCTGAATCTGGAAAGCTGAGATGAGCCCCTAAACTATGTTGTTATCCTTTGTGGGCCTTTCCTGGGTAGTCAATTATCCTCTTTTCTCTTGTTCACATTTCTGGTTTGAATCACTATCTCAAGTTTTGAGTTCTCACGGACTCTAATTGAGCTGTTTTAAAAAAAAAATAGAGTTCTAATATTTTAGTATTACAAAGTTGCTGCTTCATCTTTCAAGAAGTCATAGAGTACAAAGCAGCATTCTGATGCAAGGTCAGAAGACGTGTTCCCTTGCGGGCTGTGCTGCTTTCTAGTTTGTGCAAGTTACTTATTTTTAAACCTGTTTCCTACGTTCATAGTGTGTAAAGGACTGGATCAAAAGGGCTTCATTGCACCCCTCAGATGTACACATATCAACCCACATTTCCTCCTCGGCTACCTAAAACCCAGCTCTGTGGGGCTTGAGAGTAGGGAGTGTTACCTCTATGCTTCTTAGACACTGGCACCAGTCAAGCAGTGGCCTCCACTCAGAGATCTACGTCACAGCATTTTGGGACTAAGTTTCTAAGTTCTGATAACCCCAAATCCCTCCTTGTTCCCTCAGCAGGAGGGGAGTGTGCAGAAAAGTCAGGCCTGCCTGCTATTCTTTGAAAGGCTTGCTTACAAGTTTGGCCTTTGGCTGGCATTTGGAGACTTGTATTTTGGGTAAGTTTTCACCATTCCCAGAACTGATAAGACTTGCTGTTTCTTAAACTGTACAAGCAATATGGTTTATGCTGAGCATCAATTTTCCCTGAGTCTGGAATTTGAGTACATGACAGAGAATGCTTATATGATCAGCCCTCAATAAAAACCCTGGACACTGAGTCTCTAATGAGCTTATCTGGTTGGTGGCATTTCACAGTGGTGAGAATTGTCAGAAGAATTAAACATGTCCTGTTTGATTTTATTTCACAGGTAAAGGGCCCTTGGAAGTTTTACCCAGTTCCCCCAGATATCCCACATGCTCCTTTTCCCTTTACTCATTTTGCTTAATATCCTTTTGCTGTAATAAATTATAGCTGTCAATACAACTATATGTTGAGTCCCCTGAGTCTTCTCAGCAAATCATCAAGCCTACCAATGGTCCTTGGGACATGCGGTGATACCTACTACTTTCTTATATCAGTATCTACTTTTCATCACCATGGTTCTGCAATCCCTGTGTAACAACATTCTTTTATTAAATATTATATATATATATATATATATATATATAACAAAATGTCTCAAACATACATTAAAATTAGATATATTATAAACTCGCCATCATCCAGATCAATAATTATCAACAAATGATCAACTTTGTTTTATCCACTCTATTTCTACACTCTCCATTGGATTATTTTAAAGCATATCACAGACATCTTATTTCACTTGTCAAAGCTTCAGTATAAATCTTTACTTAAGTAGAGATTTCACTTGCATTTCTTAGTCTTGTATATGTCTTTTTATATTTAGTTTGTTCAAAATAAAATTTTAAAAATGCCTCTTAAATCTTTTAAACCTAATCAGTATGGATGGTAGCCACACTTATGGTAAACACAGCATAATGTATAAACTTATCCAATCACTGTTGTGCACCTGAAGCTAATGTAACATTGTGTATCAGTAACACTGAAAGGAAGAAAAAAAAGGGGGCGCTTGGGTGGCTCAGTCTGTTAAGCCTCTGAGACTCTTGGTTTCAGCTCAGGTCAGCCCATGTGGGGTTCTGAGCTGGGAGTGGATTCTGCTTAAAATTCCCTTTCTCCTTCTGCCTCTCCCCTTCTCCCTCTCTTAAAAAAAAACAAAAAAATAAACCCTGCCTCCTTTCTCCTTTTTTTTTTTTTTTAAGAGAAAGAGGGTATGAGTAGGGGTGAGAGAAGAGGGACAGAGAGAAAAAATCCCAAGCAGACTCCATGCTCAGTCCACAATGGAATCAAGCCCAATGTGGGGGTTTGATTCCATGACTTCAAGACTATGACCTGAACCAAAATCAAGAGTCAGATAATCAATCAACTAAGCTACCCAGATGCCCCATCATTCCTCCTTTTGTATTTGACATTTGTTGAAGAAATTGGGTCATTCTAAAAGATTTCCAATATTATTTGGGAGATTGAATCTTCTTGGTGTCATTTACCTTGTTCTTCTATCCCCTGTTTAAACTGGCTTATCTAAACGCTTGACCAGATTCAGATTCAATTATTTTGGCAAGAATATTTAACATAGTATTGTGTCAAATATATTCTTGACAGCATAGTTGGTTTGGTCTCTAAGAGACTGCCTCTCACAGATCTCTGCTGAGTTTTCATTTACTACCAATCTTTCCATGTTGATAGCTCTTTTAACCCCCAATTTATGGAAGCACTGTAATCTACTGAAACTAAGCCAGAGTTTATTATCACCTTTAAGCTTATGACATTATTTCCTTTGCTAAGAAGTCAAACGAGTACCATGCACTGTCACCTGTTACAAAGATTGTTTCGTTTGCCTTAAAAAACCTTTTTTATTGGAAACTATATTGAGTTAGATGACCCAATTCAGTAGGTATTTTCACAGGTCTTGGAAGAGTTGAATGAGAAAATGTCTGACAAATTTCATAAAAGGCCTTATATTAAGTACATAAGCATATCATATATTGTACAGAAAAATTAGGTTTAATAGGCCTTCTAGTTAACAATACCAATAGTTTGAAATAGAACTTAGTAGGTGGCAGCAGTGTAATGCTTATATTTTCTAGACAACTGGTTTTTGAGCAGGAGAGTAATATGATAAAAATGTGTTTTAAGGAAGACATTACTGGAAATACTTAAGAAGAGCATGCATTCTGTACCTGAAGGTTATCTAATATAGAATTGTTTACATGCAGCTACGGAACCCCTCGATCAACACGTACATCCTGTGTTATACTGAAAAGTGTTTGACAAACTTTGTAGCTGGTGATTTCAACTCACTCCCTAAAGCATGACTGCAATGAACAATGCAAGAGTAGAAAAATTAAAAAAAAAAAAATCAAATTGCCTTTATCAATATTTGTATCTCCCCCCCCAATCATCATACACACACACAGCAGCTGGAATATTTGTTAATGTAAATTAGATCAAGTCACTATTCTGACCTCTAAACTTGCATGACTTCCCTTCACACTTAGAATAAAATCCAAAGTTGGTACCGTGGCCAACCAAGCGCTATGATAAAGCCCTCACTACCTCTGACCTCATGTCCTACCTCTCTCCTCCTATGACTCAAAGACCGCGCTCTTCATAAAACAGGGTAAGACTGTTTCTGTTTGGGGCCTTTGCACTTGGTATTCCACCAGAAGTTCTTTTCTCCCGAAATACTCATACAGTCCCTCACTTCATTTAGGCCTTTGCTCAGTATCACCTCCTCAGAGGCCCATCTGACCACCCCACACAGATTAGCACCCTCCCTGAGCCCTCTCCACCTCATTACCCCGCTTTTTCTTTTCTGTGACAGGTGCCCAGCAATCGTTGGCTCTATCCAGTCAACCCTCTCACGGACTCCTCACAACTGTATTCAGTAGGCAGTACTGATAGTCGGTTTATAGAAAACGTACAATGGTTGAATAAGGACCTGGGAACAAAGGGGAGGAGAAAAGGACGTCAGGATTTGATGACTTGATTCCTGAAATGGGTAAATTAAAGCAAAGTCGTCGGGTGTGTCCGGACTATGGGGAACCCACACTGCCCACGAACACCAACTGGAATGTTGGCCACACAAAAAGGCAGGCAAAGAGAACGGAGTCTCTTCCCTAAGGACATGACCTCACGTTACCCTCGCAACAACCTCCTGGGTAAGCGCCGGGCATGTGTTAGACCATCATTAAGCAGCGAGACTCCGGAGGCCGGACTTCGCAGCCAGGAGCGAGGGCGGTCCGGCTCGGCACTCACCGGTTTGGACAGTTACGTAATTAACACCCAGAACCTCGAGCTTCCTCCCACCCCTGGGCTGGGCTCTCGTGCCGAGCCTCGCGACCACAAACAGCAGCCAAGAGAACGGGGTCGGTGGGTGAATCCGGGGACGAGTTCCAGCGCGGGAGGTGGGGAGGGCGCTCACCGCGCGTCTCGTGAAAAAGGGGCCTGAGCGCGCGGCTGTAACGAGAGGCCGGCGCCGCAGAGGGGTGTGTCCGGGCGGCCCTGCGCTCCCTCTGATTGGCCAGGAGGATGACGACAGCGTTTACAGTAGGCCTTACAGGAAGTGGGAGCTTGCGTCAGCTTTGCGCTTTCAGGGTGGGAAGAGAGGGCGTGTCTGGCGGCCCACGGGGCCCGCCGATTGGTGGGAAGGCCCGGAGCCGGGCGGCTTGGCCCGCCGCAGGAGGGCGGTGCCGTGGGCCTGGTCCCGGAGGTGGCGACCGGCTTCAGTGAGATGATCATGGCAGCTCGGACCGGTCAGAGGGCTCTGAGGAAGGTGGTTTCGGGATGCCGTCCAAAGTCAACGGCAGCGGCCGAAACCCCGGCTCCGGCGCAGGGGCCTGCGGGGAACGTCAGGTAATAAACACCAGGGGTGCTGCGACGGGGTTAGCTTTCGGCCTGGGCTTGCTGAGTGGGGGGACCGAGGAATTTTGAGGTGTGGCGGCGCCGGACCGGAGGCATTTTGGCGTCTCTAAGGGGAGAGAGTGTCCTGAGATCGGCATGTGAGGGACTCGGACTTCGCGCTCATCACTCGGGGGTGGAGGCTCGCGGGCCTGCTCCAGACGCCGCGCCGGGGTCGGTGACTCGCTACCCTCGCGAGAGGTGGTGAATCCGCGGCGCCGCGGCGGCGCGACTGACCGGCGGCGGATAAAGCGGCCGTCGCGGTACTTGGGACTCTCCCGGGCTCCTCCCCCACGGCCTGCCGTCGCCGCTCTCGGAAAGTTCCAACTTCGCGGCTCGCGGGCGGCCGGCTGCCGGAGTTCGTGGCCCGGCGGCGAGCCCTCTCCTGCTCCCCGGCGACTTGGCCGGAAGTCCTCTCCCTGCGGCGGGTAGGGGTCCTCGACTCCGCCCTTCGGTGCTTACAAAACTGAACTTAGCCGAAGTAGGGGGACCTCGATTTTGTTTTCCGCTCGACTGTAACTTGTCCTGTAACCTTGAACCAGCCTTCGATTTTCCTGGTTGGTTCCTTTTTGGTGGGTGGAGGCGGAGTCAGGAACAATTCCCCACTTCCACCGCTTCGTTTCTTTCTACTAATGACTTTGGAATAAATTGTGCTCGAAAATTACAGTGTCTAAAATGTATCCAGTTGTAAACAGTACAGAATGAAGGGGGAAAGCACAAATGTTAAGTTCCAGGAATTTAGATTTAGTGAAGAATTTTTCAAGTACCCCAAACCCCTGCCAACTCTCAATCCTTTTAGACAAATACTGGTTGAAATTGAAATGAAATATCGCATATCGTTTAGTCCTGCTGAAGGAAACAACCTGAAAAACTAATTCTAAGCAGAACATAGCCTGTCCTGCTTTAGATCTGTTTGTGTGACTCTTATAAAATGTTGGCTTGCAAATAAAACTCTTATTTCTAAGAAAAAATATGATTGTTTTAATGATCAAATTAAGGCTTAGATTCCAAGACAAATATTTATAATAATGAAGAGGGAAGGAGTTTATGAGCTCATTTTTAGGCCAAAGCATTAACATACGTTCTGGCCTTTATTAGAGTATTTGAGATGTAGTATTATTGGAAGGTGAGTGACAAAAGCTGTCCATTTGATTCAGTTTTAATTTCATAGTTGAACGATACATATGACTGTATGGCTCCTCGTTGCAATTGAAGACATCATTCTTGGTAATGTGTGAAAATAGATTTGCTGTCCAGGGCTTGTAACCATAGTATGGGAAATCATCAGGAAAACTATTAGCTTGCTCTAAACACAGATATTTCCTTTGTAATTGTAATCAGATTGTGTAAGGGTTATTTAGGGGGTTTTGGGGGGCAGGGAGAAGGGGAGGTTGGGGCAATGGTATTACATAAACTTGGTACAAAATTCAAAACCATGTACAGTGACAAGCTTCATAGTCAACCACGTCACCTCTTCAGAAGCAGTGGTCTTAGATTTTTTTAAATAAAGGTTTTCAGAGATGCTGCCTTTTCTGACATTGATTTATCAGAAAATTATTAAGTGTGCTCAATATCTGTCTCATAATTGGCTTCCAATAATAGGTGACAGAGTATACGAAAAGTGGGGAAATAGATAAAACTTTACAAAGTCGCCTAAAGAATATCTTACAAGGGAAATGTGATTAGGTATATTGTACACCAGATTTGCTTTTTGTGATCAGTATAACTAACAGAGATCCTAAATTATGTGAGTTTTTAAAGAGGGGAGGTGAATTAACTGCCTACTTTTTTTATTTCCGCTGTTCTGCTTTATTTAGCAGAGTGACTGTCATTCATTTTTATTGGTGTAATCTGACTGCTAAGCAAACTCTATAGGTTTACTCTAAAGAAAAATCACAATGCGCTTATTTTAATATCTCTGCCTTTAAAATAAGATTCACATAACAAACCATATTTTTAAAGATTTTTGGGAACACTAACATTTCTATTCTCTCTAGGAGATGCATCTATCTAAAATGGCAACATCTTTTTCTCTCTAGGAGATGAATCTATCTAAAACTTCTTTTGACTAAAAAAGAATATCATAGATATCTTTAAAAATATGCTGTTACCATCATTATAAAACCAAATACCTCCTCTGATATCCCTTTAGAAAACCTAGAATTCTGAAAGCTGTCTTGTTTTACTATATTTTCCCCATTGTTCATTTTTTTTGAAGTGTTATTTAGAGCTGGATACATAAATACCTTAAAATCTTAAAAGGGGCCAATAAGTTCATCAATACAGTTCATATGTTTTATTCTTTTTTTCTTTTTAAAGATTTTATTTATTTGACAGACAGAGATCACAAGTAGGCAGAGAGGCAGGCAGAGAGAGAGGAAGGGAAGCAGGCTCCCCGCTAAGCAGAGAGCCTGATGTGGGGCTTGATCCCAGGACCCTGGAATCAACACCTGAGCTGAAAACAGAGGCTTTAACCCATTGAGCCACCCAGGCGCCCCTATATGTTTTATTCTTTTCCGTTACATCTTAATTAATAGTTGTGCAGTGTTTAGCTTAACCATTTTCATTGACCTCTATTTTACTGCCTCTGGAATAAGCCCATCTAATATTTGTTTTCAAAGATTTTATTTATTTATTGACAGAGATCACAGGTAGGCAGAGAGAGAGAAGGAAGCAGGCTCCCCGCAAGCAGAGAGCCGGATGTAGGGCTCGATCCCAGGACTCTAGGATCACAACCTGAGCCGAAAGCAGAGGCTTTAACCTACTGAGCCACCCAGGTGCCCCAAGCCCATCTAATTTTTATAAAGAGTGTTAATTGTTCAAAAGTTCTTTCTTGTATTCTGGAGCCCAAATTTGGACTTTTGTTTTACATTTTGGAACCATACTCTCAGGGATCATCCCTATCTTCTGGCTGAATATTCCCCATTTCTTCAACCATTCTTTGTTTGACTTCATTGTCTCTTCCTCCCTGGCCACATTGTAGGGTGTCTATGTCCTTAAAGAAATTTTATTTATATGTAAATCCTATTTTATAAAGCAGATTTTATGTATGACATAAGGAGTTTTGACCAGGCCTTTCTTTACCCTTTTAAAAAATAATTTGGGCCCTCTAAGACTGTGTAACAGCTCACCTGCTGAATCAACTAGTCCTGAAAGTGGATGGAGGGTTGGCCCATACCTGGGCATCGCTGGCGGATGGTGGCCTGTAAGTGGGACAGGAGTGTGTGTGTGGGGGGGTAGCCTCTGCAGTTCCTTACCAGCCCCCAACCCGTTTAAAAAAACTAAAAAAAAAAAAGAAAGAAAGAAAAAGAAATATTCAAAAAAATAATAATTTGGGGGCTCCTAGGTAGCTCAGTGGATTAAGCTGCCAACTCTTGATTTTGGCTCAGGTTATGATTTCAGGGTCCTGGAGTCAAGCCCCATTTTGGGCTCTACCCTCAGCAGGGAGTCCGCTTCAGGATTCTCCCTCTCCCTCTGCGCCTCCAGTGTGCATGCACGCTGTCTCTCCCTCATAAATAAATAAAATCTTTTTAAAAAAATACCGTTTAAAAAAATAATTTGAAGATTTGATTTAATGAAATAACACTCTTTTTTTTTTTATTAAGATTTTGTTCATTCATTTGACAGAGAAAGAGAGAGAGATCACAAGTAGGCAGAGATGCAGGCAGAGAGAGGGGGAAGCAGGCTCCCCGCTGAGCAGAGAGCCCGATGTGGGGCTTGATCCCAGGACCCCGAGATCATGACCCGAGCCGAAAGCAGAGGCTTAACCCACTGAGCACCCAGGCACCTCTAAATAACACTCTTTTACTTGGAATTCTTAAACAGTTTCTCACCAAGGATAAATTCCAAATTGCTTTATCCTGGTTAATAATTCCTAGCGTGATCCAGCTCTAGTCTGTCTAGCATTATCTCATGGTACTCTCCTGGCCCGCTGTAGTGCTGCTACACTATAAGTCTTAGTCTGTGGGTACTGCCAGGCTCTTTCCCTACTACCTGGAATGCCCCCCATCTACTTCTCCTCCTTCCATACACACACACACACACACACACACACACACATTTCTTATGTACATACATAGCTATTTCTCTCTTCCCATGGCTAACTTCTTCCATTAAGTTGCAGCTGAAATATAACCTCAGAAAACTTCTACCCCACTCCTAAAGGAGCTCCCAATTACATTCCCCACCCCCATTTTTTTCTTAGCACTTTTTTTGAATCCTCATAGAGTGAGGATTTAGTCCTACTAAATCCTCATAGAGTGAATTTTTATTTTATTTTATTTTTTTTAAAAGATTTTATTTATTATTTATTTGACAGAGAGAGATTACAAGTAGGCAGAGAGGCAGGCAGAGAGAGAGAGGAGGAAGCAGGCTCCCCGCCGAGCAGAGAGCCCGATGCGGGACTCGATCCCAGGACCCTGAGATCATGACCCGAGCCGAAGGCAGCGGCTTAACCCACTGAGCCACCCAGGCGCCCCGTGAATTTTTATTTTTACCATTATATCCCTACTGCGTAGCACAGAACAAGAACTCAATAAGTATGTGAACTAATACATGAATAGTAGTATAAAATAGTTATGCAATAATCTTAGTAGGGAAAGGCAAAAATATTCGGGTGGAAAAAAGTATATCAGGCATCTATATTTAGAAGTACCCCAAACAAGTCACACTTTAGTTTCCTTGGCATGAGTTTTTACATATGTGCATTGAAACGGAGATTGGAAGGGAAGGAACAAAGCAGCAGGTTCTAACATAGCCACTAGATCTCTAGTCTCCAGTCTCGGAGTAGATCAAGAATTAAGGAACCTCTGTGGATCCAGCTGGGAAGACAACCTGGATAGATGAGTTAGAAAATAGATGATGGAGGGGTCCTGGCTGGCTCAGTCAGTAGAGCATGTGACTCTTGGTCTCAGGGTTATGAGTTCGAGCCCCACATTGTGGGTAGAGTTTACTTAAAAAGAAAAGAAAAGAAAAGAAATGATGAATATTCTAGCAAGTGTATGGGAAGAATATATTGTGACTATAGACTGAAAGCCAACTTTCTGGGAAAGATACCATTTGTGCCAGAAACTTCTAACCCTAACTGTAAGCTGTTATTTTTAGTTTTCTTTATGGCACTTAAGAAACT
Organism: Neogale vison; assembly: GCF_020171115.1. Classification (NCBI taxonomy): domain Eukaryota; kingdom Metazoa; phylum Chordata; class Mammalia; order Carnivora; family Mustelidae; genus Neogale; species Neogale vison. Next base: position 9,723,206 of record NC_058093.1, read on the forward strand.
ATTTTTTGTGTGTGTGCCTGTGCATGCATGTGTAACTGTGTGTGTGTGTGAGTGTGTGTGTGTGTGTGTATTTTTCAGGAATATTCTAAAGTTGTGAAGCCTTGTAAAGTGTGATAGTTACTGGGGTGCCAGGCTGGCTGAGTTGATGGAGCATGTGACTCTTGATCTTGGGATCATGAGTTTGAGGCCCATGTTGGGCGTAGAGATTACTTAAAAAAAAAAAAGTAACATTTGATAGTATTTTACAGTCTCATTTGTGTTTTCTTTTAATTTTCAGTGCTACTCTCTTTTTTTTTTTCATTGCTACTCTTAATCAAGTACGTTTTGTCTCTTTAGATATTCAGCTTCCTGTGGCGTACTGATGAGCAGAACTCTTCTGCTACATACCTCAATTTTGCCTAAGGAGATCTATGCAAGAACCTTCTTCAAAATTGCTGCACCATTAATAAACAAAAGAAAAGAATATTCAGAGAGGAGAATTATAGGGTTTGTATAGAATAATAGTTGTGCTAAAAGAGTATGTTCACAATTTTCTGTAGAATATCGTGACTTTTTTTCCTGGATTTTCTTCTTACAGAATATGCTTTGGTTTTTCTAGTTGGGCCTTTCCATAGGTTTTGCTCTTTTATAAATATTTGTTGAATAAACATAATTATATGGTAACTTTATAGGATAGACTTAAACCTTGGTGTGTAAAGGAAGTAATCGAACTGTTTAGACCTGCATTTTTGTATGCCGTTTGTTTTTATAGTGGCAACATTAGTGGTATGTTGGGCCCAATATGTTTATATAGCTCCCTCACATATAGACATGCATAGAAGATAATATAGAGATGTGCTAAGCGGCTCCTACCACTTGGGGCGTAGGTTGTCAGACTTTTTCTGTAAAGGACCTGGTAGTAAATATGTTAGGTTTTGTGGACCGTACTGTTTCTGTAGCAACCAATCAACTCTGTCATTGTAATTGTACCCCAGATGACATATTACTGTAGACAATGTGTAATAAATGTGTGACTCTGTGCTAATAAAACTTTATTTGCAGAACCGTGCAATGGGCAAGGCTGGGCCCTTGATCTAGGGGTTGTATAGAGAAGAGAATAGAGAGAATGCAGTTCTGCTAAACCAGAAATACAGCATCTGTTCATGTGGGAATTTCTACAAGGGGGTCTCAACAGGCCATTAAGTATTACATGAATTCTTGTACAAGTGCATTTCATTAATTTTTTCAGTTGCTTTTTCTGTTCTGATTTTTCTGTAGTGAAGGACCTTCAGCAGACTCAGCTTTTGTCACTAAAATTACCTTTATTACTGGCTAAGTCAGTGTATTGGTTAAGGTAATACTAGCAGCTACACAGGTAAAACCCCAAAGTTTATTTCTTTCTTATGTAAAGTTCAAGTGGGTGGTCCCCAGTATGGGCCCCAGTTTAGGAACCTAGGCTCCATCTAACTTATGCCTTTTGTAATTTCTTAGTCCTCGGAGTCTCTTATAGACTTGATTCTAAACCACATTGAGGGATGCCTGGATGGCTCAGTCAGTTAAGTGTCTGCCTTTAGCTCAGGTCATGATCCCAGCTTGCTGGGATCGAGTCCCACATGGGGCTCCTTGCTCAGCAGGGAGCCTTCTTTCTCTTCTGGCCATTCCCCCTGCTTGTGCGCTCTCTCTACCCCTGCACAGCGATAAATATTAAATAAATAAAATCTTAAAAAAAAATAAACATCTGGAAGGGATTATTGGCACGAACTAGTCACCAGTACCATCTAAATGCAAGAGGGAATTGGGAATAGTAGCGTCTGGGGTTGGGGAGCAACTTCTTCCCAGCAATAACACCATGTAAAGAGAGCCTAAATAACTGGGTAGGGAGACATCCTTGCCAGAGCTCGTATCTGTGAATGAAAAGATAAATAATGCGTTGGTCTGTTTTACTTTTGAATCACTACCAATATCTTTTTTTATGCTGTGTGCCTGTCATTTGACAGGTATTACTGGGTGCTTTATATTTACAGTTTCATTTAATTCTCATAATAGCCATGTAAGGTAGGTGTTGTTATTCCCATTTTAGAGATGGGGAAACTAAAGCTCATGGAGATAATGTACATTAAGTGTCCTGCATAAATCCTAAGGTTTTTTTCCCACCGTATTTACTTATTGTTATTTACTTCCTTATTCTTTCTCACTCTGAAATTCTTTTTATTACAAATTGGTCTTACCGAGTGATCATCTTACCTTTTTTCCCTATTTGACATAAACACATAATATTAGTTACTATTTATTAAGCGCTCTTTTTTTAAATTAAAGATTTTATTTGTTTATTTGAGAAAGAGAGAGCGTGTGCACAAGCAGGGAGGGGCAGAGGGACAAGCAGACTCCCCACTGAGTGAGGAGCCCAACGTGGGGCGCCATCCCAGGATCCTGAAATCATGACCTGAGCCAAAGTCCGACGCTTAACCGACTGAGCCAACCAGGTGTCTCTTTATTAAATGCTTATTAAGCTTTGTGCACTATGCCAAAACGATTTCACTTAACCCTCAAAAGAACCCTATAGAGTTACTTTTCAGTTATGGATGAAGAAAATAAAATTGAGAGGCAGAACACCTACCTAGGGTCATGTGGCTTAGTTTTAGGGTTGGTACTTGAGCATAGTCCTTTCTGACTACCAAGCCCATCCCTTGACCACTATGCTATACTACTTTCTTAGATGCTTTAGTTACAATTTTTAAACATTTCATTATTACATTATTTTATTATTATTATATAAAATAAATTATTTTATTATTTATTACAATTAACTTCCTGGCTGCAAGATTTCATACTTTTTCATGGGATTTATTTTAGCATTTATCTCAAAGTGAGTAAAACCTCAGAGGTTTTAGGAGGTTGGGTTTTTTTTTCCCCCTCCCCTCTACTGTGGACTTCATTTCATGATCATAAAGATTAATTTAAACATACAAAAACACTCATTCTCTCTTATTCCAAAGCATCCCTTTTGTAATTTAGGTTGTGATTGTTTAAATTACTGCATATATTTTTTTCTTTCCCTTTTCGCATTTTTTTTAAAGGTTTTATGTATTTATTTGACAGAGAGAAATCACAAGTAGATGGAGAAGCAGGCAGAGAGAGAGAGAGGGAAGCAGGCTCCCTGCTGAGCAGAGAGCCCTATGCAGGACTCGATCCCAGGACCCTGAGATCATGACCTGAGCAGAAGGCAGCGGCTTAACCCACTGAGCCACCCAGGCGCCCCCCCTTTTCGCATTTTATTGGCCACTGGGAGGAGGTGTCCTCCCTGCCATAAGAGGTGCTCACAGTTTCTTCAGCCGCTCCAAGCTTGGGCCCTGTGGGGTCGCGGGCACTGGGTAGTTGTAGGGCGTGGCCTGATAGATCGTGACCCTGTACCTGTTGAAGAGGGGACAGAATCACACTCCCAGCCGTCTTTGTCAGGCCACAGCGGTGGTCTCAAATACTGTTACCATTTCTAAGTTGAGTTATGTTGTAACAGTGGTGAGTCTTTATAAGAATAATATGAATCTGGTTCTCCTTATTCACTCATCTTTTACGTGTTCTATACACTGTTGGTTTCTGTTTGTTTGCTTTCTATTGAGGCCCTGAAGTTTTTGTGTTGAATTTATTGTAGGTGTTTTGCATTTCTATAGTATAGACTGTTTCCTAACTGTCTATACTGTTTTCTAATATAGGAAAGGCATTAATTTTTAAAGTTCTGTAACACGTTACTTAACTGAATTCTGAATTGCTTCTCTTCTGAATTGATAGTCCTGTAACCTGCAGACTGATCATTTCACGTAATACTGTTACACACATATGTCTCATATTTCATGTTCTGATTTGATTACATTGACCAATACTTTGAAAACAATGTTTTGTTTTCATCTTGAATTACTTAAATTTTTAAATTTAAATTCAATTAATTAATGTAAAATGTATTATTAGTTTCAGAGGTATAGATACATCATGTGCCCTCCTTAATGTCTATCATCCAATTATACCCCCCCCCCACACAGCAGCCCTCAGTTTGTTTCTTATAATCAAGAGTCTCTTACGGTTTGTCTCCCTCTCAGATTCTGTCTTACTTTATTTTTACCTCTTCTCCTCTGATTCTCGGTGTTGTTTCTTAAATTCCACATATGAGTGAGATCATATGATAATCATCTTTCTCTGATTGATTTATTTCACTTAGTATAGTACCCTCTAGTTTCATCCATGTTGCAAATGGCAAGGTTTCATTTTGATGGAGGAGTAGTATTCCATTGTGTATATAGCACATCTTCTTTATACATTTATCTGACAATGGACATCTTTCCACACTTTGGCTATTGTGGATATTGGTGCTATAAACATTGGGGTGCAGCTGCCCCTTCAGAATACTACATTTGTATCTTTGAGATAAATACTTTGTAGTGCAATTGCTGGGTCATAGCGTAACTCTATTTTCAATTTTTGAGGAACCTCCATACTGTTTTCCAGGAGGGCTACACTTGCCTTTGCACCAACAGCATAAAGGGGTTCCCCTTTCTTGGCATCCTCACCAACATCTGTTGTTTCCTGAATTGTTAATTTTAGCCATTCTGACTGGCGTGAGGTGGCATCTCATTGTGGTTTTGATTTGTATTTTTTTTCTGTTGACCATTTGGGTATCTTCTTTGGAGAAATGTCTGTTCGTGTCTTTTGCTTATTTCTTGATTGGATTATTTGTTCTTTGGGTGTTGAGTTTGATAAGTTCTTTATAGATTTTGGATACTTGCCCTTTATCTGTTATGTCATTTGCAGATATCTTCTTCCATTCTGTTGGTTACCTTTTGGTTTTGTTGACTGTTGCCTTTGTTGTTCCTTTGGTTATTTGGGGTCTTTTTATCTTGAGAAAGTCCCAGTAGTTCATTTTCGCCTTTGCTTCCCTTGTCTTTGGAGATATGTCTAGAAAGATGTGGCTGTGGCTAAGGTCACAGATGTTGCTGCCTGTGTTCTCTAGGATTTTGATGGATTCCTGTCTCACATTGAGGTCTTTCATCCATTTTGAGTCTATTTTTGTGTGTGGTATAAGGAAATGGTCCAGTTTCATTCTTCTGCATGTGGCTGTCCAATTTTCCCAACACCACTTGTTTAAGAGACTGTCCCTTTTCCATTGGACATTCTTCCCTGCTTTGTGGAAGATTAGTTGACCATAGAGTTGAGGGTCCATTTCTGGCTTCTGGTCCATTGATCTATGTGCCTGTTTTTGTGCCAGTACCTTACTGTCTTGATGATTATAGGTTTGTAATAGAGCTTGAAGCCTGGCATTGTGATGCCACCAGCTTTGTTTTGTTTTTCAACATTCCTTTGGCTATTTGGGGTCTTTCCTGGTTCCATACAACTTTTAGGATTGTTTGTTCCAGTTCTGTGAAAAAAGTTGATGGTATTTTGATAGGGATTGCATTGAATGTGTAGATAGCTCTAGGTAGCATAGACATTTTAACAATGTTTGTTCTTCCAATCCATGAGCATGGAACGTTTTTCCATTTCTTTGTGTCTTCTATAATTTTTTTCATGAGTGTTCTACAGTTTTCTGAGTACAGATCCTTTGCTTCTTTGATTAGGTTTATTCCTAGGTGTGTTACAGTTTTGGGTGTAATTTTAAATGCTATTTACTCCTTAATTTCTCTTTTTTCTGTCTCATTGTTAGTGTATAGAAATGCAATGAATTTCTGTGCATTGATTTTATATCCTGCCACTTTGCTGAACTCTAATATGAGCTGTAGCAATTCTGGGGTGGAATCTTTTGGGTTTTCCACATAGAGTATCTCATCATCTACGAAGAGTGAGAGTTTGGCTTCTTCTTTGCTGATTCGGATGCCCTTTGTTTCTTTTTGTTATCTGATTGCTGACACTAGGGCTTGTAGTACTATGTTTAACAACAGTGGTGGTAGTAAACATCCCTTTTGTGTTCCTGACTTTAGGGAAAAGTGCTCAGTTTTTCCCCATTGGGAATGATATTTTCTGTGGGCTTTTATGATATTGAGGTACATTCCCTCCAGTCCTACACTGTGAAGAGTGTAGTCAAGAAGTGTAGTTAAGACTGTAATCAAGAGGGGCGCCTGGGTGGCTCAGTGGGTTAAGCCGCTGCCTTCGGCTCAGGTCATGGTCTCAGGGTCCTGGGATCGAGTCCCGCATCGGGCTCTCTGCTCAGCGGGGAGCCTGCTTCCCTCTCTCTCTCTGCCTGCCTCTCCATCTACTTGTGATTTCTCTCTGTCAAATAAATACATAAAAAATATTTAAAAAAAAAAAGAGTGTAATCAAGAAAGGATGCTAAAAAAAAAAAAAAGAAAGGATGCTATACTTTGTCAGATGCTTTTTGTACACCTTTTGAGAGGAGCAGTTGGTTCTTGTCCTTTTTTTTTATTAATGTAGTGTATTAAATTGACTGGTTTGAGGAGGTTGAACCACCCTTACGGCCCAGGAATAAACCCCAGTTGTTTGTGGTGAATGATCCTTTTAATGTACTGTTGGATCCTATTACAAGTATCTTGGTGAGGATTTTTGCATCCATGTTCATCAGGAATATTGGTCTGTAAATCTCCTTTTTGATGGGGTCTTTGTCTGGTTTTGGTATCAAGGTCATACTGACTTCATAGAAATTGTTGGAAAGTTTTCCTTCCATTTCTATTTTTTGAAACAGCTTTAGAAGTATATAGTAATTTTTAAAAAGATTTTATTTATTTATTTGACACAAGGAGAGAGAGATAACAAGAGAGAAAGCATAAGCAGGAGGAGTGGCAGGCGGAGGGAGAGGGAGAAGCAGGCTTCCCGCTGAGCAAGGAGCCTATTGCGGGGCTCAGTCTTGGGATCATGACCTGAGGCAAAGGCAGGTGCTTAACTGACTGAGCCACCAGGCACCCTGGTATTAATTCTTCCTTGTGTTTGGTAGAATTCCCCTGGGAACCCATCTGTCCCTGGGCTTTTGTTTTTTAGGAGATTTTTGATTATTGCTTCAATTTCCTTGCTGGTTATGTGTCTGTTCAGGATTTCTATGTCTTCCTATTTAAGTTTTTGTAGCTCATACGTCTCTAGGAACGCATCCATTTCTTCTAGGTTGCCTAATTTGTTGGCATATAGTTGCTCAGCATATGTTCTTTTAATTGTATTTCTTCAGTGTTGGTTGTGATCTCTCCTCTTTCATTCATGATTTTATTTATCTGGGTCCTTTCTCTGTTGTATTGTTCTTTTGGTTTCTATGTCATTGATTTCTGCTCTGATCTTTATTATTTCTCTTCTGCTACTGAGTTTAGGCTTTATTTTCTGTTCTTTCTCCAGCTCCTTTGGGTATAAGGTTAGGTTGTGTATTTGAGACCTTGTTTCTTGAGACAGGCTTGTATTGTTATATACTTCCCTCCTAGGACCACCTTTGTTGTATCCCAAAGATTGGAAACAGTTGTGTTTTTATTTTCATTTGTTTCCATGAATTTTTTTAATTCTTTAATTTCTTGGTTGACCATTCATTCTTTACTAGGATGCTCTTTAGCCTCCATGTATTTGAGTTCTTTGCAAATTTCCTTTGTGATTGAGTTCTAGTTTCAAAGTATTATAGTCCAAAAATATGCAGGGAATGATCCTTGTCTTTTGGTACCAGTTGAGACCTGATTTGTGACCTAGTATGTGATCTGTTCTGGAGATTGTTCCATGTGCAGTCGAGAAAAATGTATACTCTGTTGCTTCTGGATGGAAATGCTCTGAATGTAGCTGTGAAGTCCCTCTGGTCCAGTGTGTCATTCAAAACCCTTGTTTCCTTGTTGATCTTCTGCTTAGATGTTCTGTGCATTGCAGTGAGGGGGTGTTAAAGTCCCCTACTATTATTGTATTATTATTGGTGTGTTTCTTTAATTTTGTTATTAATTGGCTTATATAATTAGTTCCTCCCATTTTAGGGAAATAAATATTTACAGTTGTTCAATCTTGTTGGAGAGACCCTTTAATTATGACATAGTGTCCTTCCTTATCTCTTACTACCATCTTTGTTTTAAAATCTAAATTTGGGGGCGCCTGGTTGGCTCAGTGGGTTAAAGCCTCTGCCTTCGGCTCAGGTCATGATCTCAGGGTCCTGGGATCTAGCCCCGCGTCGGGCTCTCTGTTCAGCGGGGAGCCTTCTTCCCTTCCTCTCTCTCCGCCTGCTTCTCTGCCTACTTGTGATCTGTCTGTCAGATAAATAAATAAAATCTTTAAAAAAAAAATCTAAATTTGTCTGATAGAAGGATTGCCATCCCAGCTTTCTTTTGATGTTCATTAGCATGATAAATGGTTTTCCACCTCTTTTTCAATCTGGAGGTGACTTTGGATCTAAAATGAGTCTCTTGCAAACGCCTTTTTATCCATTCTGATACCTTGTGTCTTTTGATTGGGACATTTAGCCCATTTACATTCAGAGTAACTATTGAAAGATATGAATTTAGTGCCATTGTGTTACCTGTAAAGTCACTGTTTCTATATGTTTCTGTTCTTTTCTGGTCTGTGTTACTTTTAGGGTCTCTTTTTGCTCAAAGTATCCCTTTTAATATTTCTTGCAGGCCTTTTGGTGATCACAAGTTCTTTTAGTTTCTGTTTGTCCTGGAAACTTTCCTTCTATTTCGAATGACATCCTAGCTGGATAAGGTATTCTTGGCTGGATATTTTTCTCACTTAGCACCCTGAATATATCATGCCAATCCTTTCCGGCCTGACGGTTTTCGTGGATAGATCTGCTGCCAGTCTAATGTTTCTACCTTGCAGGTTACTGAGCACTGGTCCCAAGGTGCTTTCAGGAATTCTCCTTGACTCTGAGATTTGTAAATGTTATTATTATATGTCAGGGTGTTGACCTATTTTTATTGATTTTGAGGGGGGTTCTCTGCTCCCTGGACTTGAATGCCTGTTTCCTTCCCCAGATTAGGGAAGTTCTCCACTTTAATTTGCTCCAGTATACCAATATATCTTCTGCCCCCACCTTCTTCTGGGATCCCAATTATTCTAATATTGTTTTGGTTGATGGTATCACTTATCTCTTGAATTCTCTCCTCATGTTCCAGAAGTTGTTTAGCTCTCATTTTCTCAGCTTCTTTTTTCTCCATCATTTAGTCTTCTGTGTCCCTAATTCTCTCTTCTGCCTCATTTATCCTAGCAGTTAGAGCCTCCATTTTTTATTACATCTCGTTAATAGCCTTTTTGATTTTGACTTTATATTTTAGTTCTTTTATTTCTCCAGAAAGGAATTCTCTGGTGTCTTCTATGCCTTTTTTCAAGCCTACCTAGTATCTTTATAATCATTATTCTGAACCCTCATTCCTACATCTTACTTCTGTCCATACTGATTAGGTTCCTGGCAGTCAGTACTGCCTCTTTTTCTCCTTTCTGAGGTTAGTTTTTCCATCTTGTTGTTCTACCTTGCAGAAAGTGGTCGTTTTTCTATTTGTAGAGTTGCAGCTATTCTTTTCTTAGCTCTCCAGTTGAGTTTACAGGTGTTCAGAAAGATTTTATAACTATCTAGCTGAATTCCTGGAACCAGACGAAACTAAGGTCTCCTACTCCTCTGCCATCTTGGACTCCTCCCCAAAACAACATTATCTAACCACAATAACTAGCTTTTTTTTTTTTTTTTTTTTTTTGTCAGAGAGAGCGAGCACAGGCAGACAGAGTGGCAGGCAGAGGCAGAGGGAGAAGCAGGCTTCCTGCTGAGCAAGGAACCCGATGTGGGACTCGATCCCAGGACGCCGGGATCATGACCTGAGCCGAAGGCAGCTGCTTAACCAACTGAGCCACCCAGGCGTCCCAATAACTAGCATCTTTATCTTATTTCTAACTCTAATGGGAATGCTATTTGATCATTAATGGAGGGAATTACACAGTTTTTATTCTTTTGGTTAATATGGTTATAATAATATAATTCTTGGTTTTAAGCCATCCACAAATCTTTAAAAGAGTTACATTTGATTACTAATTTTTTTTAATGCATTGCTGGATTTTATTTGCTGATATTTAGTCTGCAGATTTTATTTTTTATGTTGTCATATTCAGGTTGGCAGGGCATTATGCTGACTCATTAAAAGAATGAGAGGTTTCCCTTGTGTTCTAGAATGGCTTCTTTTTTTATAAATTACAAAAATACTACATTCTTGTATAAAAACCTAACAGTATGGAAGTATATGTGCTATCTTTACTCCTATTTCTTTTTCTTGAGTTAAAAACTACTTATTGTTGAGGTACTTGGGTGGCTCTGTTAAGCATCTGCCTTCAGTTCAGGTCATGATCTCGGGGTCCTGGGGTCGAGCCCCACATTGTATTTCATTACAGATATTCTATTAATATAACAATTAGTTTCAGGAAAAACTAAACATCAAATGTTTAAAAGTGAGAAATACAGCATTTACTTATAATTTTTCCTAAATGGATAATAGAATTATCCATATCCTTCCTGCTTTGTAAAGTGCTTTTTTTCCATATAATAATATATTGTAAACCTCCTTGCTCTAAAGTATATATTTGATCTTTAAAAAAAGACACAAAACTTTAAAAACAAAGTGGGAGGTGCTTGGCTGGCTAAGTCGGAAAAGCATATAACTCTTGATCTCAGAGTCATGAGTTTGAGCCCCATGTTGGGTGTAGAGATTACTAAAATAAATAAACAAACAAACAAATTTTAAGTATATATTTGATTTAATTCTTTTAAATAATTGGTAGAGAGTTCCTCAGTATGGATATACCGTAATTTACTAATACTTTTTATCATATTAAGCATTTATTACTGTCCATCAGCTGATATGTATTTAAGTTGCTTTCAATTTAGGGTATTTTTTTTTAAGATTTTATTTATTCATTTGAAAGAGAGAGAGTGAGCACATGAGCGGGGGAGGGGTGGGGAGGCAAAGGGTGAAGCCAGCTCCCCACTGAGCAGGAGGCCCGAGCAGGACTCTATCCCAGGACCCTGAGGTTATGACCCGAGCCACTCAGGTACCCTGGTTTTTTTTGTTTTTTGTATTTTTTTTTTTCAGACTCTCAATTTTTAAATGCTGGCCACTAATTAAAATTTCAAAAAACACATCTGTTAGCCAGATTCAGCCCGTGGTATGCTAAATTATGACCTCTGCTTTATACAGATATTTAGCTCCCTTTTATTTTTTTGTATTGCTTTGAAGTCATTCATTTCATCATGTGGTTTAGCATGATTGCCAAATGATTTATTTCCTTATACACACTAAGTTTTATTTATATTCAGTTTTAAGTATTCACGTGCCTTATAACTAGGTGTAGTTAACACCTCCTTTTTTTTTTCTTTCAAGATATTCTATGCAGGAAATGTATGATGTGGTATCAGGAATGGAGGATTACAAGCATTTTGTTCCTTGGTGCAAAAAATCAGATGTAATATCAAAGAGAACTGGATATTGCAAAACACGGTTAGAAATTGGGTTTCCACCTGTGTTGGAGCGCTACACATCAGTAGTAACCTTGGTGAAACCACATTTGGTAAAGGTAATGGTTTTGGTTTTCATTGTTTTTAAATATTTCCCAAATGTTGATTATATCAAATGAGTTAAAGTATAATAGCTTAAAAGTATTTCCCTAAACTAACAAGAGAAGGAGGGTGAAAAAACAAATGATTTGTTATGTCTCTTAACTATACAATTAATTATATAATTAACTATGTAATTAATTATATAGTTAACTATACAATTAAGAGATACAATCTCTTAATTATCCAATATTAGCATTTTTCTTTCCAAACAGAAATTTGACTAGAATATGTAAATAAGAAGCTTTTTCTTTTTTTCTTCATTTGAGGATTACTGACCCTTAGGAAAGATTGGACCACACAAGTGGAAAATGTTTAAAGTTAATTTTTACCCTAGTTTTTTTTTTTTTTTTTTTAAACGTTAAGGGAAAATGAGAGGATAAAGAAGGGTAAAAAAGATACAAATGTGGATGACAAACATTGTTGAGGTCATCCTGCCATGCAGTGGGTACTGAAGTGGGAGGTAGTTACATGCATTATACTGATTATCTTACCCTTGTCAGAAGAGGGGACATGTATAGACAGATACCCAGGCTTAAACACACAGAAAGGCAGAATTCCATTGAGTTCTTGTGAATTCTTAGAATTTTTTGACCAAAGGCTTAGAGCTTAGTTGTATTTTATGCCCATGGGATATCGTTTCTTGGTAATTAGCCAGAGCTAAATGCCTTTGTCAGCTTCTTGTTAGACACTGAAGGAGGTGGTATCTCTCATACCAGAGAAAAGTCTACTGTCCGGTGAAGCTAAGACTTGGAGTCCACACTCGTCTTACTCTCAGACTTGAACTCCACTTAAAAGGCCATGTCCCAGTGGGACTTTGCCATTGTGAATGGTTCCACCTGTTTGTCTCATAGTTTTGGAGTTCTTTACTACTATACTGTGCTGTCTCTCTTACAATAGCTAGCATTGTAAGAGAGCTCTTTGTAGGGCTTTACTGGAATTATTAACTTGTTCTTCTCTACAGCCCTTTGAGATTCAAATGTTAATTGTTCTCCATCTTACGGTTGAGCAAATTAAGGCTTAGAAGAGTTAGGTAACTTGCCCAAGGTTACAGAGCCAAGACTCTGGCTCAGTCTTTGACACCAGTGAGTATCTCTATAATCTTAAACCGTTTTTCTATTTCCTGACCTTAGTGTCTTATAACTTTAAATCTTCATGAATTATGCTGCATCTAACTAAAAGAAATCTTGCGGGGGGAAAAACCCTGCGTTTGGTTACGTGTTCAACATGCAGTCTGCTTAGAATTTCTCTCTCTCTCTCCCTTTGCCCCTGTGTGCAGTGCTCTCTCTCTCTCTCTTCCTCTCCAATGAATAAGTAAATCTTTAAAAAGAAAGAAAAAAAATCTTCATAATAACAGCTATGAAATGATCATTGCCATCTCAATTTTATGAGGCTTAGAGAAATTATGAACCGTATGCAAACTCATACTGTATGTCAGATCCCAAAGCTATTTTCCATTAAAATAAGCTTCTTAATGTGCTAATTTATTGTTTGAAGATGAATTTGAGAATAACACACAACTACATACACTAAGCTTTCAGTTGTCCCTGGGTTCATGTTTTGGATTTTAGTATCTAATACAAGCCTGTGGCACAAAATACAAATCATTAAAACCAAGGGATCAGCAGAAGCCATGTGGCTTTTTTTCTGCAAATTATTTATTGCCCCAAATATGCCTGTGACGTATCAGTAATTCTACTGTACATGAATTTGCAATGGCCAGAAGCCCTTGAAGGTTTTCAGCAGATTTAATAAAGGCATTGGTTCAGGAAATCTTACTGCCTGGGTCACAGGCTAAACATTTTACATGCCGTAGTTTGTATGGTGTGGGTCAGTTCATCAGAAGAACCAGTTGTAGGTTGTCATCATAACACCTCCTATTGTAGTCAGTATCTCTTCTGTTAGGAATGAGGCTGTTAGCAATATCTAAACATACCAGGAAGGGCGCCTGGGTGGCTCAGTGGGTTAAAGCCTCTGCCTTCGGCTCAGGTCATGATCTCAGGGTCCTGGGATCGAGTCCCGCATCGGGCTCTCTGCTCAGCAGGGAGCTTGCTTCCCTTCCTCTGTCTCTGCCTGCCTCTCTGTCTACTTGTGATCTCTCTCTGTCATATAAATAAATAAAATCTTTTAAAAAAAAATAAATAAACATACCAGGAAAAATTTGTGGGTTCTTGGGCTAGATTATTGGTATGAATACAGCCACATTTTGTGAAAAAGTAGTCAGAGGAATTTGGTATATTATAGTGAGTATTCCCAATAACTGTTTCTCCTTCATTGTTAAATTTCCTATAAGCTGCCTTTTTTTTTTTTTTGAGAGAGGGATTGAGAAAATCTTAAGCAGACTCCACTTTCAATATGGAGCCCTTTATAGGGCTCAGTCTCATGACCCTGAGACCATGACCTGGGCTGAAGTCAAGAGTCAAATGTGTAACTAACTGAGCCACCTAGGCACCCCTCCTATAAGCTTCTTATATGATTGTAAAGAAGGGTGACCTTAAAATTCAGTAACTGAAATAATAAGATTTTATAGTAGATTGTTGATGCTTTTAAAAATTAGATGTTCATTATTGAACTGTATATAAAACTGAACCCTTGAAGAAAACTTTCACTTTTCCCCACTGACGTAGCATAATGTGACTAAATTTAGTTATTACTTAGCTTTCTGATGAATATTACTTTATCATGTCTAAATAAATTTTAAAACACTGGTTTCCATTTTAACAATTAAAATATTTTCTTTTATAAATGTGGAAACAGAGCATTTCTCTGTAAATGCTTTTTAATATGGATGCAGTTGATTTTCTTTATAATGATTCTACCGTGTTTTCATCTGATAATTGACTCAAAAGAGTTTTGATGAAGAGGCAGTGAGGAATAAACTGTAAATATATTTTAAGCTCTTTGGCTTCTACTTGAAACTATCTTTGGAGAGATCCAGATATAATCAAAATTAATCCTCCATTCTTTGTTTAGGGAGCCAATAGCTGGGGAAGAAAAAGTACACTCTGGGGGAAAAGAGGTTATATGTGCAAGTCCTTTTTGGTGATCCGTAGTGTGTAAGCTCATGGGAGGGACATCTAAACTGGTAAGAGAAATACATTATCAAAGAAAAAAGGGATAGAGGCACCTGGATTCTCTCTCTGCCCCTTCTGTGCTGCCTCTCCATCCCTCACCCTGGCCCTGGCTTGTGAGTGTTTTCTCTCTCTCTTAAAAAAAAAAGAAAAAAAAAAGGGTAGAGAGACTTGATTATTTATTGGCCCTGGGATATGCCAAAAGAGGTGGAAACTTAAGGCTTAATTGGGGATGGGGGTGTTGACTTTGATTTTTGTTCTTTTTGTTTGTTTGATTTTTAAGATTTTATTTATTTGAAAGAGCACTCTCGTACAAGAGTGAGGGCGGGAGCAGAGGGAAAGAGAGAAGCAGAGCCCCCACTGAGAAGGGAGCAGCCTGACTGACATGCAGCTCCATCCCAGGACCCTGAAACCATGATCTGAGCAGAAGGCAGAGGGTTAATGGACTGAGAGGCACCCAGGGGCCCTGGGTGTTGTCATTGAAATAAGAATTTAAAAGATGGTTTGCTGGTGAGGGAAGGTGATACGTGTTCTTGAGATCAGTTGTCTACTAGTATTAAGGCCCAGATAGTGTCTTAGGATACTAAGTGAAGAAGCTGAACTTCATTCAAAGTCATAATCAGTCCTGACAGTCTTCTAGTGACTGGGATTTTGGCTGCCATTTTTTCACACTGCAGGAAGCAGCTCTAAGTGGGTCTCAATCAGCCTTCTTTGAATGATACAGAATGGGAAATCTCAAGATGCCACTGTACATAACATCTCTAAATACCGTGTTTCAGTGTGTACATACACATCTAAAATAAACATGAACACTGAAGAGATTAGAGGTTAGAATGGATCAGGGACATGGGCCAGGGCCAGACTCAGGAAAACTAGAACCGCAGTTGCCCTTTTCCGTGTTTCTAGAAATAGAGAATAATGTCACTAAATGTGACAGCTGAGAGTAAAATCTTTGGTAGGAAAGGAGAATTCTAGAACCCTACTTGGGATCTGTGCCAGATACCTTATAACTATTTTATACTTATAAGCTATTAAATATATATTGGGCAAAAATATATATATTATATGGCATAAGATATATATTATTCTTATTTTATAGATTTAAGGAAATATGGTACAGGGAATTAAATTGTTCAGGATTACTTATAAGTGGCAGGGCCGGAAATAAACTTCCAGAAAAATCAATTCCTGTTTTGCTGATGGAGGAGAAAACTGTGAGTACCCTGAGTGACAGCAGTGAAGGGGGGAACCTACAATCTTGGGGATCCCAGGAGGAAAGAAAATGACTTATAGGGGCGCCTGGGTGGCTCAGTGGGTTAAAGCCTCTGCCTTCGGCTCAGGTCATGATTCCAGGGTCCTGGGATCGAGCGATGCATCGGGCTCTCTGTTCAGTGGGGAGCCTGCTTCCTTCTCTGTCTCTCTCTCTGCCTGTCTCTCTGCCTTGTGATCTCTCTCTCAGTCAAATAAATTAATTAATTTAAAAAAAAAAAAGAAAATGACTTATATTGGCAAGAGATTACTTCCTAGTACCAAACTGAAAATGAGGTGTTTTATTATCCCCTGTGATCTGACGTACAAACATATTTTAGAAAGAAATCATCCTCAAGGCACCTGAGTGGCTCAGTTGGTTAAGCGACTGACTTGTTTTCTACTCAGGTCATGATCTCAGGGATCTCATGATCCTGGAATCCAGCCCCGCATCGGGCTCTCTGCTCGGCAGGGAGGCTGCTTCCTCCTCTCTCTCTTCGCCTGCCTCTCTGCCTACTCTCTCTCTGTCAAATAAATAAAATCTTAAAAAAAAAAAGATTTTATTAAAAAAAATTAAAAATTACAAAAATCATTCTCAACTGTAGATTCTAGACAGTCTAAATGGTATTTTACTGCAATTTTTTTTTTTTTTCCATTTCATTCTAGGCATCCTGTACTGATGGGAGGCTTTTCAATCATTTGGAGACTGTTTGGCGTTTTAGCCCAGGTCTTCCTGGCTACCCAAGAACTTGTACCTTGGATTTTTCAGTAAGTTTCTCTTACAGCTGTTGGTTTGTTCCAAGTATCAGGTGAAGTTGATAAAGAAGAAATTATCCATTGATTAGAATCCACCTGCTGTCATGAATTTCACGTGCATAGTGATTACTGAAAGATGGCTTTCAGAAAATCTCAAATTCTGAATATTGAATACCTTTTTCTATACTAACTTTATAAGAAGGAATACTAATGAATCTTTCTCTTTTTCTATTTCTTGAAACCTTGAATGGTCATTCCTTCTCTATTGTCTCAAATTTATAGGTTCACAGATTATAAGATACATATTATGACCTCACTAAGAGCTTAATAAGAGTTTATTAACACCAAATAAAATCTACATATTGCTTTATGATACAGAAATAAAGTGCAGAACGGGGAAAATGTGTTTGTGTTTCTAAAATCTAGGGACTATGGTATTTTCTTGTTCACATCACCTTAGCTATAGAAAACTTAAAGCCACTTGTGGCTTTTCTTTGAACAGATAATACATGAGTTATTTTCTGTATTTGCAACTCAGGCATTGCATTTCAAGGAATAGTCATAATTTTGATTAAATTACTGTATGCTGCTGTTCTAAGCTCTTGAGTTGTTTTCATTCAGAAATTAGTGGACAGTAATGGAACAGTTGGGGAAATTTGAATAAGGCCTGTGTAGATTAGATATTAGTGTTATTACCTAGTAGCATTAACTCTTAATTTCCTGGCTTTACTAATTGCCTTGTGGTTATATAAGGCATTGAAAAAGGGAAATTTGGGTGATGGGTGTATGAGAAATCTTTGTACTATTTTTCCAACGTTTTTTATAAATTTGAAATTACTTCAAAATGAAAAACTACCAAAAAAATGAAAATTAAAGCAGTTTTTAAAGTTAGTGGGAAAAAAAAAAGTTAGTGGGTATTTGGTTCTTAAAAAACTATTTCTCAAACCACCTGCCTTGACTTATATCTTGAGGAGTTATAAATGAAGTTCTCAATCATTGTTCACTTAAAGATTGTACCACCTGCCCCATCTGTTTTGTGGCTCAATCTCTTCATGCTGCTACTTTTCCCAGAATACCCATCAGCAGGATTAGTTCCCTACTTTATTTCCTTTTGAGAGATAGGATAGATCTAAAAGGGGTACATTAAAAAAGAAGCCAGAATAATATGGTGTTCATTCAGTAAAGCTTTTTTCCAGTTTTCTTTAACTAAATAATAAAAGCAGATTATTTGTCTTGAAACGACATTCAGGCTGTGTTTACTTAAGCTTATGGCACCAGCAGGAGTTGGGTTTTCTGTGGAAACTGAGCATCTATCTTCTGAGGGAGGTTAAAAAATTTCATCTAGATATACCCCTCCAGCTCAGCCTTAGATACTGGCCAAGCAGCCCATTTCACAGTGTGTATACCAGTACTCTAAGTAGAGACTGTGTTAAAGAAAGATCTTCCTAAAATAATTAACCTTTTCCTACAGATTTCTTTTGAATTTCGCTCCCTTCTGCACTCTCAGCTTGCCACACTGTTTTTCGATGAAGTTGTAAAGCAGATGGTAGCTGCCTTCGAAAGAAGAGCGTGTAAGCTGTATGGTCCCGAAACAAGTATACCTCGGGAATTAATGCTTCATGAAGTTCATCACACGTAAAGGGAAAAAGAACTGGTCACCTACTTATAATTTTAGCTTATTCACTTTTAGGAAGTGCTTTTACCATTTGCCTTCAGGAGTCAGAAAGCATTTGTTAAACCCAGCTTTGATTATAAATCTGCACCATTGAGAATTTGCACTTGGAATATGGAACCACATGTATATAGAATTCAATCAAGTGTAATTCAGAGTAATGGGTGTATTAGCATGTTTACGATAATGGGATGTCATCACTATTGCTAGAATATGGACAGCACTCTTACCAGAAATTGAAAATGTAAATTTAAACCTTTTAATTTGAAGGTTTTTATTTGGTTAGTTGAGATACTCACGTAGTATGTATTCTATTAACCATATCACTTTTAAGTTATTAAATTCAGACTATTTATAACTTATTGTCATAGGACATGCCTCTTAGCTTAGGATATTTGGATAATCATCAGATATTTAAAGTAAACTTTGACTTAAAAATACTGTTAATGAAGGTTCCTTGGCTACTTTCCTTATTTTTAAATTGTTCTTATGGGCGGTAGGTAATTCAGTGCCATGTATAGTGAGATTAACTCCCAGATAAACAGTGAATATTTTTTTGGTGAGTGGTCCAGAGCTTTAAGCTACTTCTCTTGTAGTTTGCAACCCTTTCCCAGGTACTTTCACTACTCTTTCAATAATGCTGATTGTTCGTCAAATCTTGCCTATAATAGTGGGCAACGGATGACGATAAGTTGGTTGATATGTTTCCAGCACCATGCATCCCTATTTTCTATTTATTGTGTGTACTCACTTTCAATGATATATTTCAAACTGATATTTTTGTAAACAAATCAATGTCGAAGGACTGAAGTGGTAACTTAATAAAGTTAATTTGTTTATTTTTTGTACAGTTATTTTGGTTATTGAAATCCTATGTTACATCCCTGTGTATTTTTTTTTTAAGATTTTATTTATTTATTTGACAGACAGAGATCACAAGTAGGCAGTGAGGCAGGCAGAGAGAGAGAGGAGGAAGCAGGCTCCCTGCTGAGCAGAGAGCCCGATGCGGGACTCGATCCCAGGACCCTGAGATCATGACCTGAGCCGAAGGCAGAGGCTTTAACCCACTGAGCCACCCAGGTGCCCCTATCCATGTGTATTTTAACTAGACGTAGTAAAGTCTCACTGTAGCATTTTATGAAACAAATCTGGGCAAAATTCAGTCTTCCTTTAATTAATATTGACCTTCCTTTCACTCCATACCCAACAACGCTCTTGCATTACCTTTCTAGTCAGAGTGCTGTTTATTTCCTCAGGTCAACGAGGAACCTCAGTAATTAGCTCCCTACATAAAAGCACGTTTGCATCAATTTTTTCAATAAATCTGTTTTGACTGTCTGCCGTGTACCACTTGCTGGTTATACGGTGGTGAAGGATTCCTACAGCCTGCTCCGGCTTCACATGGGTAAAGCAGTGTCTTTCCGCTTACAAACGAGGTATCCCCTCAGAGTGTGTGTAGTTTGTATATAATTACCTTTTTTTTTTTTTTTAAAGATTTTATTGATTTATTAGAACGAGCAAGAGCATGAGGGGAGGGGAGAGGGACAAGCCAATGGGGCAGGGGAGGGGGACAAGCCAATGGCCTGCTGAGTGGGGAGCCTGCTGTGGGGCTCAACCCCAAGACCCCGAGATTATGACCTGAGCTGAAGTCAGACCCTTAACCAACTGAGCCACCCAGGTGCCCCTATAATTACTTTTTCAAAAGCAAATTATTTTTCAAATAGCAGAGATAAGGTCCAGATAATATGTTTTATCCCTGCTTATATTCCTTTTCTTTTGACTGATAGAAGAACCTGTAATTTATCACTGTTCTTGTAAATGCCATAGATAAGCTCTCGGGTTCAGAATCTAACTTAGGGGTTGGGATCTAACTGAGCTGCTACTATGAGAGTATGTAGATGCTAATTTTGGTGAGGGAGCCCAAGAATACACAAATATCACCTTGATCTAGCCATCCATCTTAGTCAACCATGAGGTTCCCTAAGTAAGGTGAGAAGCCAAATTACAGTAAGTAGAGATGGGATATATATATGCCCAGGCATCCGGCTCCAGTCCCTATGCCCTTCGCTTTATCTAGTACAACACTCTGGAGCCCATGACCTGTGGACTTCAGCTTAGCATCAGTGCTTTCTGTACTGGAAGAGAGAAAACAACATTTTTATCAACTTCCCTTGAAGGGACTTCTGGGTCATTGGAATCTTAGGGGAAGTTTGATGGGATAGCACTGCTAGGTAAGGTTTTTCTCTCGGGAAACCAAGAGAAACTTTTCCTTGGTGTTTTCCTGATTTTGAGGACATGGTTTGCAGCTACATCTGTCACTTTGTCGCGGAAGGAGGAGGCAGTAATTCCGGAGGAGCCAACTCGAACATCAAGGGCTCAATGAACCAACCTTGCAATTGGCAACTTTGCCTTCATGGTTACATGAGAGAACAGCGTTCCAGTGTGCTGAGACCACTTCAGGTTCGGTCTTCAGTCGTTCACTTCCTTGCAGCCACCCGCTGTCCTGCGGTCTGCGCTGGTTGCTCTCTGGGCTGTGGTGCAGCTGTCATCCTAGGCCTCCCCTGTCGTGATCCCAGGATTTCCCTGCACCTTGCTTTTGGAAGCTCCCTGTATCCTGAATCTTGGCCTCCTGTTTTTAATTTACTTTCAAAATGCTGAGGAAATCTTTTAGTGGTTTCCTGAGAAAAGGCAAGTGGGAGGTCAATTTTTAGAATCCCTGTGTCTGAATGTCAATGTTTTATATTCACACTTGAGTATAGAACTCTAAAGATAATACCCTCTCCCTCCTCATCCCAATTTGAAGATCTGACTTAATCGTACTCTGGCATCCAGTGCCATGCTTGAGAAGTCTTATGCCATGGTTATCCCCAGTCCTTTGTATAAGATCCATTTTTTTGGTCTCTGGAAGCTCTTTTTTTTTTTTTTTTTTTTTTTAAGATTTTACTTATTTATTTGACAGAGACACAGCGAGAAAGGGAACACAAGCAGAGGAGTGAGAGAGGTAGAAAAAGGCTTTCCACGGAGCAGGGAGCTCGATGCGGGGCTCGATCCCAGGACCAAAGTCAGGCCCTTGACAACTGAGCTACCCAGGCGCCCCTCTCTGGAAGCTTTTAAAATCGACTCTTTATCCTGGGTAGTCTGAAATTGCATGCTCATCTGCCCTGTTGCCTTGTCCTAATTAATTGTGCAGGGCCCCTTGTGAGGTTAATTTCCTCCTCTCCATATTCTCTGGGTCTATCGGGCATTCCCAAGTAATTAAGATATTTGACTGTCCATGTTTATTCTGCTTTTTAAATTCCTCAATTCTATTCTCCAGCCATTCTGTTAACTTTATATTGGCCATAGTTTTAATTTCCAAGAATGTTTTCTAATTGTTCCTTTTTATTATGGCTTGCTTGGTTTATGGCAACAATATCTTATTTTTAAGTCATTAGATTTTTAAGTTTCCCCTTAGATCCCTTCTGGTTTTTGCTATTCCACCTTCATGTATAGGCTTGCCTGATGGTGTTATTATTTGAAAAGAAGGGACTAAAAAGCTTATTGGCATTAAGGTAGGGCATACTGACTAGTGGGTTTCACTGTGTAGTGATTAGGTGAGTCGGGCTGATTTTCACTCACTCTGAAATGGCAGAATCTGAAAAGTCTTTTCTGTTTTTCTCTTGTCCTAGAGAAATATGTGGGGGTGGGGGTGGGGTAGAAATAATGCCTAGCCTAATTGGCATTCTGTAAGGTTAGTGACAGAGGGAAAATATAATTTCTCGATTAAATGCTTATCTGGTTACAGCTTTCAAAGGGTTTTGTAATTGCCTAGATCCTGGCTTAAGGATTCATTCCAGGCTGGCTCTTTGGTTTAAGAGTGTAAGCTCTTCAAACCCAGGTTCAAATCTGATGTCTACCACTTAATTATCTGCGACTTTGTATAAGCTACTTAACCTTTCACAGCCTATTTACAGTAAGGGTAGTATAGGTTTAGTAAGGAGTCCCTAATCCAAGATTTAGAGTTAATTCTAGTATGTAGTGACTGGCACGGATTCTTTTCTTCTGCTCATCTCTTTAGGCTGGTCATGCTCTAATAATCTTTTGAAGTCCAGTAGTTTTTCATCTCATACCTTTTCTTCTCATCACCTACCTTGGCCTGTAAGATAATTAACTATATAAACCTTCTAAGATTTGGCTACTTCTGTAGCCAAAACTACATTCTAGGCATGTTTTGTTCACTTAAAATGCCTTTTATTTAGTCCCCTTTAATCTCTTGTCATTGTTTCTAATCCAAGCAAAGGACAGATAATTTTAGGTGTGATTTCAAGTGACTTTGCCTTTTGATCTGTGATGGACTTTTTTTCCTTCTAGTTCTGTCCAAGCTTTGTACACAAGAGCACTTGCCTCAATGCCTAGCTTATACCTGTGTCTAGGCAGCCACCCCAAGGCCAAACTGAGGAGCAGACTAGGTCTTTTGGCACAGGTGAAAGCAAGAACTTGTATATCATTTCACAGTATCTTATGCCTTCGATTTATAATGTAAGCTTAGAAAGCAGCTGTCTTGTGAATCATTCTGCCCCCAACATGCACATACCAGGTACTATTATAAAAATAAACCGATTTCCATTCTATTTCCATTTCTAATCAAGACCAAGTGCACTGAGCCAGAAATGTGGTTTAAATTCTTAATAAAGGTGAAGACACCAGGCTAAGCTTATCATGTAAGGATGCCTTTCCCCACTACTCATTATGCTTGAATGGCACAGCTCTCTTTTCCACATAAGTACATGCCTACAATACAAACCCTGCCCTTCTCACCTAACAGGAATCCATTTTTTTCCCCTTGTAATCTCTATACACGATTGGGGGCTGAAACCCACAAACCCAAGATGGAGAGTTCTATGTTCTTCGAACTGAGCCAGCCAGGTGCCCCAGGAATCTATTTCTTATTATGCCGTGGCTTTGATGTACCTTTTTACCTCCACAAGAAATGACAGATTGCCCCTTTATGACGAGACCTCAACATAAAATACTGTCTCCACAGGAATGAGCGGTCACCTTTAAAATTTTCCGTTATCTTTGTGGTAATGTAACGGTCTTTAGCAAAGAAATAGCAGAACACTGCAAGGTGGAACACTTTTTTACATGCTTGTACCAAAACCTACCCCTCCTCTATTGGCTTTCATTTCTCTGAACATCTGCATCATGGAAAAGCTAACACAATTAACTTTAAACAAATTTTTATTACACAAAGGTTGTCACATAATTGGATATTTCTCTACTTTGTACACAATTATTCTTACTCTCCACAGAAAGGCTGCTTAACTTTTCAACTGGTGATGGCAAACACTAAAATCCTGATTTTAACAGAATAGTAGTAAAAATGCCTCAGTGATTTAAGTTGAAAGCAGTACACTGGTACATGGCTCTTGCACTCAGTTATCAGGAATGTACAAATGTCTTTTTATTCAAAAATACAAAATAAATTATCTGTAGGCATGGACAATGACAACAGTAAACCATTATATGTTGTCAACTGAAACCAGTAACTGATGGTTATAGCGATTTTCTTAAACATCAGCCAGCCTTTTCTTCAGTCATTTCCTTCAACTGACTTCTCTGAAGTTACGGGTGAGGAGCACGGCGTGGGCTTCCTCTCACAGTTCATTAATAATGATCAAGCACTATCCTAGGAATCAGAACATGCCGCCTCCCATACCCCCTCCCATTCCACCCATTCCGCCCATCGCTGGGTCCTTCTCCTCTTTCGGAATTTCGGTGACAACCACTTCTGCCGTAGTTAACAGAGAGGCCACTCCGGCAGCGTCCAACAGAGCAGTTCTTACAACCTAAGAAAAACGTTTGATAAAATAATTACCTTTTTTTTTTTTTTTCGTGAAAAAGAACAAGACTTCTTGAATTTTTAGAAAATGGTCAACTATTTACCTTCGTTGGATCAATGATTCCTTTTTCCACCATATTCACAAAATCTCCAAGCATAGCATCATAACCAACTTCTGGGGCACTCTGCATAATTTTCTCAACTATCAACGATCCTTCAACACCTGCATTCTTAGCAATGGTCATTGCAGGAATTTTGAGTGTTCTCTTAATAATTTCTATACCTAAAGATAACAAATTTTAGCAAGTTTAGTTTCATTCTTTTGTAAAAATTACAACACGATTCTATTTGTGGGACTACTGATAAAGGAAAACCCCAACTGGGAAATTTCCCAGTTCAAATCATTCCCCTCAAAAGATGTGACGACTGGATCTTTCACATATTTGATTATCAGTGCTCTTCTAGCTTTGTAATTCGGGAAACTGCTTTGTTATTTATTGTTCTATTTAATGGCAGCAACAACATTCTACTAGACTAAAGTGAGGCTGCAAATCAACTCATTCGTAAGGCAATTTTACCAATTTTTTGATCTTCGTTAGCTGGAGTTAATGAATCCAAGGCTGGAATGCACCGAAGCAGGGCACAACCCCCTCCTAGAACAATGCCTTCTTCAACGGCAGCTCGCGTAGCATTGAGCGCATCTGTAACTCTGTCTTTCTTTTCATTCACTTCAACATCACTCGTCCCACCAACCTAAAGATGAAAAGAATCCCAGTTGGTATGGGCTTCTCCCATTCAAGATGCTAACTGGCAAGTCACTAAACAGCACTCGGTTTATTTTAAAAAGGTATGTAATAAAGGTTGCCTATTTGTTTAAAAATGACTGCATGATTAAACAGCTAATAGGGTGAGTGCAGTGTCCCACATGAGTCCACTACCAAAGTGATCATTAACAAAACACCTTTTCTACAACACCACTTCTAAGATTCAATTCTGGTTTTAAGAAAGAAGAGTATATACTATCTCCATTTCCCAAAACATGTTGGTTACAAGGCATTATCAGGGAATACCACAGAAACAAGATCATTCTTGGGCCCAGAACCCAAGAAGCTCATTTACAGCAATCAATCTTACCTTCAACACAGCTACGCCATCTGAGAGTTTTGCCAAACGTTCATTCAGCTTTTCCTTTTCATATTCACTAGTTGTAATATCTAACTGCTCAATGATTTCTTGAATACGTTTTTCAATTTGAGCCTTGTCACCTTTTCCTTTTAAGAGCATGGCATCATCTTTGGTCACAATGACCTCTCCAACTTTTCCTAAGTCGTGAGGCTGAACATCTTCGATATTTAGAGTCAATCCTTCTTCCCCAAAAACCTACACAAAAACATTTAAAAATGAATCAGCTGCAGGTTAGTTTTTCATTATACCAGGTTTATCAACAATACATCATGCTAGTGTTCTGGTGAGAGAACCATCTTGTAATACTGTATTTTTCTGAAATGTGAGATAAAGGCAATTCCTAGTCCAAATAAGCCTTGATCAAGTTTTTCACTGTACTTCCCACCTCTCACTTAATCCTCAATATAATCAGCTTCATTCGAGAAAGAATAAACTCAAACTTCTCCAAGGTCACTTTTGGTGGAACTGGGACTAGACCTTAGATCTTAAAATCTTCTAAGTCCTATATCTTTTCTACTGTTTTCTTAAAAACAGAGTGGTCAAACAACTCTATTCTTGGGCAAGACTCATGGCAAGTTAGAGAAGGCACCTTAGTACTCTTTAATCCAACCTTCACCTCGCAGATATCCAAGAGAAACACAAAGTAAATAGTTCAGACAGTAATATCTCACTGTGGAAAACAATAAACTCTACCTATAAATTTTAGGCCTGTAAGTATAAAACATTCAGTAAACCAAGGTCACAAATATTTTACTTACTGCGCCACCAGTAGCAATAGCCATGTCTTTAAGCTGGTTCTTTCTATTGTCACCAAAACCTGGAGCTTTGACTGCCACAACCTGAAGACCAACTTTTAGCCTGTTAAAAACAGTTAATAATGAGATTTAAATTTAATAAAAATGTTTGTCTAGTTCGTAAGTTTTAAATACTACAATTACTTAAGAAAACCACATTTAAAAAAAAAGATTTTATTCATTTATTGAGAGAGAGAGAGAGAGCATGAAGTTGGGGGGACACAGAGGGAGAGGGAAAAGCAGGCTCCCCGCTGAGCAGGGAGCCCAATGCACGGGTCAATCCCAGGACCCCAGGACTATGATGTGAGCCGAAGGCAGACACATATTGAGTCAGCCAGGTGCCCCTGGAAACCATGCTTTGCTTTCTAACAACTTTTGGTCACATAAAGACAAGAAAGAGCAACTTTCCATTCATCCGTATTTGCCAATATCCAATTACCTTCTTCACAAATTGTCGGTTACTCTCCGGTTAAACAACCCAGGAACAAAATATATAAACAAATATAAACAAAAAAGTTTTAAGTTAAACTCAGTGATAACAATTTTAATAGACTGTGAAAATCAGAACAGTTACTAATTACTAAATTTGGGGATCAAATGAGCATTTACCCCTATCCTATGGGTTCTACATAGTATTAAATCAAGTTACTACTGGAATGACTATACTCTTCTGACTGAGCCAGGTAGGCACCCCAGTAACACCCTAAAACTCTATTTACAGCATTACCTACCTGTCTTAAAGTCAGAATTAATACATTACAGGGGCGCCTGGGTGGCTCAATGGGTTAAAGCCTCTGACTTCTGCTCAGGTCATGATCCCAGGGTGGAGCCCCTCATCAGGATCTCTGCTCAGCAGGGAGCCTGCTCTCCCCCCACCTCTGCCTGCCTCTCTGCCTACTTGTGATCTTTGTCAAATAAATAAATAAAATCTTAAAAAAAAATACATTACAGATTTTTAAATTAAACCAATAGACCTCAATTTATCTTAGGTTATGTGTCAATTCCTCTATTTGAACATTAATTAAAACCTCCTGGGTGGCTCAGTTGGTTAAGCAGCTGCCTTCGGCTCAGGTCATGATCTCAGCGTCCTGGGATCAAGTCCCACATCGGGCTCCTTGCTCGGCAGGGAGCCTGCTTCTCCCTCTGCCTCTGCCTGCCTCTCTGTCTGCCTGTGCTCGCTCTCTCTCCCTCTCTCTCTGACAAATAAATAAATAAAATCTTAAAAAAAAAAAAAAAAAGATTATATAACACAGTGATAATACACTTTGATCTAAAATTTGAAAAATACTTCTTCCTATGCAAAATTACAATTGTGAAAATATTTTTCCATAAACAGTCATTTCTTCAAAACAACTGTAAACATTTATAATAAAAATAGAGACATGACATACAAATTTTATGACTGCCACAATATGACTATTGTCATATCATAAAATATGACTATTTTATGAAAAACCTACACAAAATACTAAGGACTTTCAAACAGACCCATTCAAAAAGAATGAACCATTATAATGGGATCTAGAGTTCATGAACCACACCTGTATTACACACAATGCTAGATACTAACACAAGTGGTTCAATGTGAAGGTACATAATGGAGATTTCAAACATCAAAACAAAAAAATTGCCTTTCACTTGGAAATGTAAACCAAATACCACGGCATATTACCTATTCAAAACGAGTGTACTCAGAGC
Source organism: Neogale vison (assembly GCF_020171115.1). Lineage (NCBI taxonomy): Eukaryota > Metazoa > Chordata > Mammalia > Carnivora > Mustelidae > Neogale > Neogale vison. Next base: position 9,750,972 of record NC_058093.1, read on the forward strand.
TTCTCCATCAACATCTTCAGCAATTATGACCAAGGGCTTACGGTGAGCATTGGCAATTTCAAGAGCAGGTACAATGGACTGGACACTAGAAATTTTCTTTTCACTCAATAGAACATAGGCATCCTGGAATTCACATTTCTGACCTGCAAAAACAAAGAACCTTTCAAACCAACTTAAAAAGCTAACAATATTCTGAAAACAGCTGTAGTTTATTTAAATGAAAATCCTAAAAACCATAGTTTCAGTACATTTCAAGTGACTAATGAGTTCATGCTTTTCCTTTCATTTCTTATTTACCATTAACTTTTGGAATACGTATATATTTATTTTCTTAGAAGTATGACCTGGTAAATGCTTACAGTCTGACACACACAAGCTATGTTTTTAAAATTTCGTTTACTGACTTACCTTTTGAGGTATTAATAAAGTATGGAGAAATGTAACCTCGATCAAACTTCATGCCTTCAATAATTTCTAATTCATCATTTAGTGTTTTTCCATCCTATAAAAAAATCAATTCGTTTTATGAACTTTGTAAGGAAGCACAAAAAATTCTAATGATAGGCCAGATTAAGACACCCCACTGATCACAAACGTTAAGTATGCAAATGCCGCAGGGCATCAACTCCAATTCTGCAAAAATTCCCAAAATGCGTATTTGAATTTTTACATCTAGAAGACAGTATCATTTAAGTTAGAACAAATTCATTCCTGATAGCAAAGGCTAAAAATTCACACAGAACTCAGTAACTACTCTAATGTACATAAATGCTAACACTATGCATAAAGGACTCAAGTATATGAAACACACAGTTTCAATTTTTGTATTTGAAAACTGTTTTGATCATAAGACAATCTTTCCAAGCTATCATTAAAAACACTTGCCTTTACTGTGATGACACCCTTTCTTCCAACCTTTTTCATTGCATCGGAAATGATGTTGCCAATTTCTTTGTCTCCATTTGCAGAAATGGTAGCAACCTAAAACAATCAAGTTACTCTTCCAAGTTAAGAAGGTTAAGGACAGCATCCTCAATCAGCTCCCCTCCCTTTCCTAGTAACTTCCAAAGTGATGGGGTGCGGCATGGGGCAGGGAGGACAGTATGGACAATGATGATATGGTCTAATAGCTCTAACCAAGCGTTGATTTGGTTTTCAATTATTTTTAAATTCATCACTTGGCTACACTGTTGTTGAAAGGTATGAAATAAACATACAACTATTCTTTTTTTAAAAGGCAGGCTTCCCCCGCCCCCCAAAAAGTGGCAAAATTCTAACATGACAAAAAATTATGCACCTTTTGACAACTGGCCAAAGAATATTTTCCATAGAAACAAGTTTTACTCACAGCCATGTGGAACTAAAGTGGCAGCCCACTAAGACTCTAGTAATGGTCACTGCATTATTGTCAAATGTTCTGTAGCAGTTAAGAAATGCTTTCAAGGTTAGTGACTGGTTGGTACCATTATTCTGACACTGGTATGTGATTATGAAATTATCATAAAATATGAAAAATCCGTACCTGAGCAATTTCTTCAGGGGTTGTCACGGGTTTAGACTGCTTCTTAAGTTCAGCAATTACGGCATCAACAGCTAACATCACACCTGATTCAAGAATGAATGCCATTATAATACTTACTTTCTAATGGTTCCGGGTCAAATAAAAATTTCAATTCATGTTAAACGTTTTAATGTGTTAATAGCCTACACAATGCTTCTGTGCCAGCATTTTTCCTAATGGCATGCACTGAAACAGGAACCTTCCATAGATCAATACAAACTCACAGGCCAAAATTATTTTGAAAACTGAACTAAGGAAAAAGAACAGTGTGTAATTTCAAGAATCTCATCATTTAACTCATTCTGTGTAAACTATTCCCAATCCAATCATGTTGTATGTTTGCAACAGGGTCACCCAACACGTCTCTCAAGTTAATGACAGTTATACCCCTACAGGTTTTTTAATTACCTGAAATTTCCTCATTTAATATGTAATTATAAGCAGTGTATTTGTTTCAGCAGTCAACAGCATCACAACATGGATTTAAGGGAACCCAATTTCTCAGCAGGGGTTAGTGCTAGCTCTCCCTTCTTTGAGAAATGTTAACTTCAAAAAATCCAAAGAAAGGCTTGTAGTAACAATCATTTTCTTGGAAAAGTAATCTTAATAACCTCTGTTAATACTTGTCCGTTATTTACAATCAGACTTGGAGAGAAAGGGAGAGTGCGGGGTGGGGGGACGGGGGCAGATGTGAGGGGGAGAGCAAGAATTTTAAGCAGGCTCAAAGCCCAGCACAGAGCCCGGAGGGGGGCTTGATCTCATGATCCAGAGATCAAGACTTGAGCTGAAATCAAAAGTTGGACACTTAACCGACTGAGCCACCCAGGCACCCCTGAAACTGCTTTAAATGTAACACATTCATTTGGACCTCCAATACGGAAATAAATGGAATGCTGACACATCGGTGTGCTGGGATGCCGATTCTGACAAAACTGTTACTGGCATCCCCTCTTACTCTCAAGCCTTCTTTTGGACAATAATATGCCCTAGAAATAAGTAGCAATTACACTTGCAAGATAGAAAAACCAAGTTTTAATACTCAGCTAGAAAACAGCAATGACAGGACTTAAGTCAATGTCACTCATGCTGAAGAGCAGATCTTTAAATTGTGGCCTAGTTCTCCAAAGCAAAAAATAAGAAACAGAATGAAGACAGTAATGTACCATGTGCTCCTAAGAAGTAAAAACAAGCAAAAAACAAACAAACCAAAAAACCCCCTGCTTTTACATATATAATAAAAAAAAAATTGACATCCCGGATGACTTAGTTTAGCCCTACTTTGTAAAATATCGAAACTGTATCATCTCTCCCTACACTAATCCCCAAAAGTTTACTATTTTCAAGGTCCACAGTACATGCTGTATCTTCCAATAAACTTTCCTTATGTGCCACAGGAAGGGGGTTACAGAGCTCATAACACAGTGGAGAGAAGGACAAGTAATGTCTTAGTCCTATTTTCCTCCTTAACACCTAGCATAGCATATACCACATAAGCCAAGAATCCAATCACTATTTGCTGAAGGAAAACTCAGATTTTTTTTGAGAGAGGAGAAACAAGAATCAACTTTTTAAGACACTTCAAAACACTGTGGTGACAATGAAGAGACTTTCCTACCTCTCCTGATTTCCACAGGATTAGCACCTTTGCTAATCTTCTCGAAGCCTTCCTTGGCAATAGAGCGTGCCAAGACTGTAGCAGTAGTGGTGCCATCCCCAGCCTCTTCATTTGTGTTATTGGCGACATCTTGAACAAGTTTAGCGCCAATATTTTTGTATTTATCTTTTAAGTCAATTGACTTTGCTACGGTCACACCATCTTTTGTTACTTTGGGACTTCCCCAACTCTGTTCAATAATCACTGTTCTTCCCTATAATTAGAGAACAACAACAAAAAATGTGACAGAACACATACTTTAAGTGCTATTTAGCTGAAAACACAACAAGCAGTTTTGAATAGGATAATTACTTCCAAGTCCCAACACAAATTGTCACTTTTATCAGATCTGCAGCATCAGTCTCAAAAGCAAATTCATCAGTATTCTTAGCTTACAGACAAAATGACCCTTCTGTTGCCAAGTGTTTACTGCATGAGATTTTATGAAAGAGAAAAATCCTAGAGACTAAGAGCTATCATCTATTAAAGACAACACCAACACCCCCCCCAAACCCACACAATATATACCAAAACACCCTAATAGGTTATAATGAAATTTGAGAAATTCTTCACATAATTTATCGTTAGGTTTTGTCCACTGCCTGCTACCTTTGATAGTAATGTGAAAATTTACTTTAAAACTGGCTTTAAAATATAGCTACTAAAATACTAACAGTAAGCGAAGTGTAAGTCACTTTTCCAGGGAGGGCTGCTTCCATGTTAAAACTCAGTTATGGTGCAAACAGCACTGGCAGCTTCTGCATTTGAACCAAAGCTGCTACTTGTGAGGCATGCCATATTTTTATATACATTTTATATATACAATATATATATATAAAACACTTTGATATTGGAGCTGTCAATCTGAAATCCAGCATCACTTCACTTGTGCACCACCCTCAAAGGCCTTCTCAAATTATTTGTTACCCCTCACTCACTAACCTCTCCCTGTTAAATATGAGACTTAAAATAGTAAATGTGCTTTAGAACAGAAATTTTTAAATGTGCTTTGGAACAGAATGGACAACAGAAAAACATTAAGTAAAACTAGCACCTACAAGCACATACTTGAAGTACGACAGGAGATAAAATACATTCTTCCGTCAATGGTATGAACTACTGGGAAAAAAATCTAAAACTTGGAATGGAAGGTAGACTTCATCTCGCTTGCCTATTTGCCAATCCTCTTTCATCTATGAGTTACTACTCAGTTACATCATACATTACAGGAAAGAAAGTTCCACAAATTTTAAAGAACCAGTTTAAGTTTTAAGACCACTGTATCTAAGTAAAAGAAAAAAAAAGTTTAAGCAGTAACTGCGAACTCTTATGGGTAACTGGGGTTTCTCAACAATGGATACGGAAGTACTTAGTATTCAGTAGCTTGGTGTGATTATCTGATACCATTAAAATATTATTCCTTAACTCAGTACTATAAATTACAACAGAATAAAAAACATCAATACCTTTGGCCCCATTGTAACGGCTACAGCGTCGGCTAAAAGGTCTACACCTTGAAGCATTAAGGCTCGGGCATCTGCACCAAATTTTACATCTTTGGCATAGGCCCGAGTGAGATGAGGAGCCAGTGCTCTGGACACTGGCCTAATTTGGCGAAGGACTGCGGGTAATCGAAGCATTTCTGTGGAAGGGGGAAACAATCAGATTAGCAGTACATCAATACTAGCAGTACCTGTGTATTACAGCAAACATGGCATCTATACGCCACAACAGAACAAGAAACGTTAGAAGTTGGATTGACCTCTGCCAGTCACTGCTCCCGGGCCACGGAAACTAGGTTCAGAACACCAACTACCTGCGTAAGTCCCCACGTGAGGCCGTCCCCGCGCCTACCCTAGAGCACCGGCACAAAGCACACCATCGCATTGCCCAAGGCCACCTACCCCGGCCGCTACAAACGAGTTACTCTTTCAGCGCTAAAATAGCCTTGAGAGCAAATCCACTCCAAATGTCCTCCTGAAAAACCAAGTCTGCAGGAAAGGGGTGGGCTACCAACTAGAGCGACCAAGGGAGAAAAAACATTCCTGACGGTGCAAAAATCTGCTTGGCGAGATGTATCTTCATGTATCCACTCAGGTTACTGTATCAGAGCAGCCCGCAGGGCCGCGATGCTGGGGGCTCCGGCCCGGCCCACTCCGCCCGGCCCCACGTGTCTTTCCTTTAGGACGCCCTCGGCAAGGTCAAGAGTGGAGAGCTGTCCGGGGGGCCAAAGGCGGCTGCGACCACCCTCCCCGGCGCCCTGCAGTCGACCAGGACAGGGTTGCCACGGAAAGCCCACGGGAATACACTCCCCCGATTGCACACGGAGTCCCGGGCAAGCCCTCCCTCCGGCGCCCTGCCCCGGCGAGCAATCCACGCCGCACGTGATGGGCACCGACATGGACCCGTGAGGCCTGGCCCGGCGCTCCGGGCCTGCGGCGCCGGGGAAAAGCCCTGGCTCTCGCCCGCCGACCCAGTCAGGGGGCACCACAGCGAAGGAGAGGGCCGGCTCGGGGGTCCCGGGCGCCCGGAGCGGCGGCGCGGGACGGCCGTGTACCTGCGGGGCAGCGGCGGAGCGTGCGCGCGGTGAGGCAGGCCGTCGGAGACGAGTGAGGGACAGAGTGCACCGCGCGCACGGCAAAGAGCCCGTGTCCCCTCCCTCCGCCGCTTTTCCCCCCGCCCCGCCGCACCGCGTGTGCGGGCGGCTCCCACCCCTTCCCGTCGGCCGGGGCCCCGCAATCGGCACGGGCCCCGCGCTAGCTCCGCCCCCGCCTACCCGAGCAGCGCCGGGCCCGCGGGCGCAGCCTGCTCCGGCCGGCTTAGGCTAGTTCCCGGGCCGCACTCGGTTCCAGAACTTTCCGGGAAGCGCGGCGCGCTCTGTGGGTCAAGGTTCAAAGCGCGTCATTTCCGGGAGAGGGGCGAGGAGCTAGTACTTTCACCTCGGCAGGCGGCCTAGAAACGCCTAGAAAGAACTCCTCTGTTCTTCCGCTTCCCCGCACTCGCGTCAGTGGCCAGCGCGCAGACCTGGGGACGAATCGCGGCGCGCGCTGGTGCGGCCGCCCTCTTCTGCGGGGAGGAGCGGGGGGCGGGAGCGAGCGCGCCTGCGCGCTGCGAGGCCTTTTCTCACGTTCACGTGGGCGCCCGGTCGGACTGCGCGTCTCCTTGCAGTGGCGGCAGCTCTCGAGCGGAGTACGGACTGCGGCGGCCGGAGTCATGGTGAGTCCCGCGTGGGCTGGAGCCCAGGGAGAGGCGCAGAGATGGCCCGACGTTTCTGTTTGGGCCTAGCGGGAGGGGTGCGGGTCCCTGAGTGACCCGCGCCTGCAGGAACCCTGGAGAGGCCGGGGCCCACCGACCCTTCTCTCCGCCAAGGGCTCTGCACGCGTGTCCTCGGCACGCCTGGGGGCCTGGGGGCGGGGACCCGAACGCACGCGCCGCGGGACACACGAGTCTAGGGCGAGGGCTTTGTGGATATGTAATACCTTGAAAAGCGCGGCTTCAGGCGCAGAGGTTGACTATTTCTGTTGAACTTTCCCAGGGAAATCTGAGGAAGGAAAAATACTTGACCTTGAAATAAACTAAGGTTGCCCGTAACGCTCGTTTGATTGCTGACCAGAGGAGCAACAATGACCGCTAACATACGGAATGGGAAATTAAACGCAGAATGCAGAACAAAATATTCAGATGGTTTTCTTGCACGAATAATCGAGTTTTGGAGTTGATTTGTAAAGCCACACGTGCTTTTTGATGTGTAACGGTTAGAAGGTAAACATGTAACTGCTTTTATTTCAGATTTAACATTTCTCTTCCTACAGGCAGGACAGGCGTTTAGAAAGTTTCTTCCCCTCTTTGACCGAGTTTTAGTTGAAAGGAGTGCAGCTGAAACTGTAACCAAAGGCGGTATCATGCTTCCAGAAAAATCTCAAGGAAAAGTGTTGCAAGCAACAGTAGTAGCTGTTGGATCCGGCTCTAAAGGAAAGGTAAATGGGGCTAACGTGGAACTATTTTTATGTGAAGTGGAGGTGAAAAAAGAAATCCTTGGTGATTATTAAAAGTAGTCTGTTAAAATAAATTCTTTAAAAAAAAGTAGTCTGTTAAACAGCTTTATGTTATTTTCAGGATCATTCTATAATCCAGGCACGTTTCATCTCCCTCTTAAAGGAAAATGACTTTCGAATGAAGTTGCCTATTTTGTGTGGTGGAGAGTTGCAGAGTATTAAAAATTAATAACCCTTTGATAGTCTTATTTGACCAACATTTTCTTCAAATTCTAAAGTTTTGATAAAACAGAAAGTAATACTTAAGGATGATCCATGGGTACTTTTAGGAGTTGAGAGGAAATTTAAACTCTAGATCTAATCTCTAACACTATTAATTGCCCTAATCTTTTAACCATTTTTGTCCTTAGTTTATATACTTCTGAACAAGGAACAGCTCAGACCTAGCCTTACAGGCATTCTCCTCCAATTAATTGATTAAACCTCAGATGTCAAAGTCAGCCTGAATACCCAATAAGTGCCTTTGGGGTCAAATACATTAATTGCATTGTTCAAGTTGCTTGTAAGAAAGTTCTAGCAAGGAGGGAACCTGGAGTCGGGAATAGGAAGGCTCTGAGGAGGGGGCACTGTGCTGCAGTCTGTCTCCTTAAATCTGCACTTTGACGTAAAGGAGATGGAATCATGGTAGAAGTATATGTTCCAAATTCTGGAAATACCTGTTGGATTTGTATGTATTAAAAGAAGTTAAACATGACCATTGTATCTGGTTTTTAAAACTGATTTATTTCATGTAGTCTGGAGGTTGTGTTAATATTTAACAATAAAAAGTTAGCTTTAGTTAACGTTGCCATTTTAACTCTGAACTTTACTCTAAAATCAGGTTTTAGTTTAAGCTGTGTGTGCATTTTTAAAGTGTAATTCTGCAGTGATATTTTTGAGCAAAGAACTGTGATTATATTGTAAATCATATCATTTGGTCCCAAATCTTTTTTTTTACAGTTGATTTGAATAAGCATATTTAGTTAATAAAAGGTATAAATCTTCGCAAATTAGATGTTTTACTGATAAATATCCTTTTTTTTTTTTTTTTTTTTAAGGGCGGAGAGATTCAACCAGTTAGTGTGAAAGTTGGAGATAAAGTTCTTCTCCCAGAATATGGAGGCACCAAAGTAGTTCTAGATGACAAGGTGTGTAAATTTATTATTTCTTAAATATTTGTGGGGTGCCTGGATGGCTGGGTTGGTTAAGCAGCTGCTTTCGGCTCGTGTCTTGATCCCAGGGGCCTGGGATCGAGTCCCACATCGGGCTCCTTTGTACCTTTTGCGGCTCTTCCTGCTTGTGCTCTTTTCCTGTCAAATAAATAAATAAATAAAATACTTGCTTAAAAAGTTAAATATTTGTTATTAGTTTTCTTAACTAATGGTTTCTCTATTTGCAGGATTATTTCTTATTTAGAGATGGTGACATTCTTGGAAAGTATGTGGACTGAAATCATTATTAAAATGGCATGAAGTGAAGCTGCCCATTCCAGTGAAGTTGTGAAATCTTTCATCATGTAAATAATTTTCATGTCTCTTTTATAATAAACTAATAGTATCCAAACTAATAATATCCAGTGTCTCTAAAATTTAGTTTTAGTGTACTGATAAAAACATTAGCAAATAAAAATGGATAAATGAGTGGTTAATCTTTATTTGGTGATTTAAACTGGTTTTAGGGTTCCCCAGTGTTTTTTATTTTATGTTTTTAAGTAACCTGCAGAGAATTCTGGGAAACAGGCTTTCCAGTCTTCACATTGAATTTATTTTATCACATAGATTTTGATGCTGATACAAAGCCATGGAATTATACTTAGTTACATTTTTAAAGCAGTACTTATTTTAAAATTATTGCTTTTAACACATAATGTAGTATTTGCCCCAGGGGTACAGGTCTGAATCATCAGGCATACATACTTCACGGCACTCATCATAGCACATACCCTCCCAATGTCCATAATCCAACCACCCTCTCCCAACCTTTCAAGCCCCCCAAAGTAGCAGTATTTTAACTTCATCTATAACAAGCTTACATTGAAGTTCAGTTTTTTTATTTATGGAGCTAGGGTTAAATACCTTGTTTTCTAAGTATTTAGAAAAACTTGGTGAGGTTGTCTAGTTTTTTAATACTTGATATTACTACATAATTTACTTTGCAAAAATCCATGGCTGGATTAACAGCTACCATTGGTTGGATGCCTTTTACGTGCCTGGTGCCGCATGATGGTGATTACAGCCAACACCTCAGGAGCATTTTCTGTCCACTGGCTACTGTTGTGGGTACTTGGTGTGCATGGCTTCTCTTAATCTTTGAACAACCCTCTAGGGTATGGTAGTTCCCTTCTTGCAAATGAGAAAGGTAAAGCACTTAAGCAGATTGAGTAAGAATCACACACACTCAGGAAGGGGCAAGGCTGGGATTTGGCAGTCTACCTCCAGATGCTCCTGTCCAAACGTCATGTGTGGTTGCTTTGTCAGAGAATTCTAAGCACCCAATAGACATTTCAATTCATGGTTGATAACCACTGAGATCAGGTGTGGGCAGCACCTGAGTGGTAATAATTGGTATCTAGTTCGTAATTTGTTGAATTTAACAAATAGGAAATGGAGTTAGACCTGGACAAATACCTTAATTTAGCTATAGCAGCTGGGGGAGGATTTGAACCCAAACAGTTCTATAGACTTAATTACAAACCCCTAGACTTTGCCTTTCAGACCAGCTATTCTTGGTCAAATTTTCTAATTTTGGTTACCTAAAAATGAGCCTGATCATGTCTTTTGGAGTGTGACCTGTATTTGTCTTGTGGAATTGAAATCTAAGTGAAATTGTTAATGGTGGGCACCTGGGTGATTCTGTCAAAGCGTCTGAGCCCTTGGCTCAGGTCATTGATCCCAGGGTCTTGGGATTGAGCCCCTACATCAGGCTCCCTGTTGAACAAGGAGGCTGCTTCTCCCTCTCCCTCTGCTGCTCCCCCTGCTTGTGCTCTCTCAAATGATACCTCTTTAAAAAAAATTTTAAGTTGCACAGAATAAGTCTCAACTTTTGGTCATGTCCGTATCAGTAAAGTATGTGTATCTGCATTAATGTATGTGTTAGTGCCATTTGGCATACTAAAAAGCTTAATCTTTGTCATCCTCAGTTACGAGAATTCTGATGAAAAGCTCGATTTATAGCACCCTAGTGGGTCATCAGTTGCCTGTTGTCCCTGAAGCACAGCTAATCAGCTTTGCTCTTTACAACCTTATCAAGCATGGATTTCCCTGTTTTACCAATGAGAAGACTGAGTACAGATGAGGAAACTTCTTCAAGGCTCTGTGGCTGGTAAATTGTAGTTAGGCAACCAGTGCAGAGGCCATGTTCCCCAATTTTGTTTTTCAAACACCCAAGCAAGTGAGTTTTGAGATCTTAGGCAATAGTTTCCAAACTTTGGTTTATCCTTGGTATATTTAAAATTTCAGGACTCCATTTATAATCTAAATTAGAAGCATGGGGGAATTTTTTTTTTTTTTTTTGTACCATAGAAGTAGTCCCATAATGCTTGCCTAGAAGAATTGCTAAAGAAATGGGGTGTCTGGGTGGCTCAGTGGGTTAAGCCGCTGCCTTCGGCTCAGGTCATGATCTCAGGGTCCTGGAATTGAGTCCCGCGTCGGGCTCTCTGCTCAGCGGGGAGCCTGCTTCCTCCTCTCTCTCTCTCTGCCTGCCTCTCTGCCTACTTGTGATCTCTCTGTCAAATAAATAAATTTAAAAAAAAAAAAAAAAAAGAATTGCTAAAGAAGTAATTTTAGGGGCACCTGGGTGGCTCAGTTGGTTAAGCATCTGCCTTTGGCTCAGGTCATGATCCCGGGGTCCTGGGATTGAGTCCCACATTGCGCTCCTTGCTCAGCAGGGAGCCTGCTTCTCCCTCTCCCTGCTGCTCTCCCTGCTTGTTCTGCTGACACTCTTGCTCTCTCACTGACAAATAAATAAAATCTTAAAATAATTTTAGATTATGAGATTATATTGGGAATGAGTAAGGAAAAGAATTTTGGCATGAGAAACGTAGACCAATACTCAGGGTGCTGAGGGTGTGGAACTACAATTTTCACAACACTATGCTGTCCTTTATCTTTTGGTCAACAGAAAAATAACGGGAGGTAAAATTCCAACTGGAATTTTTGTGATTATACTGCCTTTTGAGCATTTGCCGTGCACTGGTCTAGGCATTTAATATATAACCTTGTTTAATTACATGTAATCATAGCAATCCTGGGAGGCAGATAGTCCTTGCCTTGTAGGTGAATAACTTGCTCAAGGTGACACCACTTTTAAGTTATAATTTGGGATTGAACTCAGGTTTGTCTGACTTAAAGTGTGCCTTAAGGGGTGTGTGAGTGGCTCAGTTAAGTGTCCACCTCCTGATGTGGGCTCGAGTCATGATCTCAAGGCTGTGTTTGGGCTCCGCGCATGGCATGCAGTCTGAGATTCTCGCTGTACCCCTCTTCCCATCTCAAATGCGATCTCTTTCTCAATGATTAACATCTTTAAAAAAGTGTGTCATAAACGATTTGACACTGAAAGTTGGGGAAATTGAGAATAAAGTTACCAGGAAGCTATTGTGTTGTATGAGTATTACTGTTAACGTGGCTTTCCCTCCTATTGTCCAGAAAGTGTATGCTTTACAAAATTTTTTATCTAAAAAATTGGCATTATAAGATTTTCATTTTTATTTATTATGATAAAAACATACCATGAGATTTATCCTCTTAACAGATTTTTAAGTGTACAATAGTATTGTTCATTATAGGCACAGTGTTGTACAGCACGTCTTTAGAACTTTGCATCTTGCTTATCTGGAACATTATGTCTTGATTAGCAGCTCCCCATTTCCCCCCCTCCCAAGTGCTTGGCAGCTACCATTCTACTCTATCAGTGACTATTTTAGATAACTCGTAAGTGGATTATTGCAATATTTATCCTATGTTTGGCTATTTCATTTATAATGTCCTCAAAGTTCATTCATGTCACATATTGCAGTATTTCCTTGTTTAAAGCTGAATATATATACCACGTTTCTCCTTATCCATTCTTCTGGTATGTAGGCATTTAGGTGGTTTCTACATCTTTAGCTTTTGTGAATAGTGCTGCAATTAACATGGAAGTGCTAATACCTTTTAGTGATTCTGATTTCAGTTCTTTTGGATAAATATGCAGAAGTGGGATTGCTTGATAGACCTATGGTAGTTTCTGGGGTGCCTGGGTGGTTCAGTTGATTAAGCAGCTGCATTCGGCTCGGGCTGTGATCCGGGGTCTTGGGATCAAACCCTGCACCAGGCTCTCTGCTTAGTGAAGAAACTGCCTCTCCCTCTGCCCCTTCCCGCAATAAAATCTTAAAAAGCACTTTGGTGGTCCCATTTTAAATTTTTAAAAAGATTTCATATATATATATATATACATATATATGTATATATATATATTTTAAAGATTTTATTTATTTGACAGAGATCACAGAGAGGCAGGCAAAGAGAGAGAGGAGGAAGCAGGCTCCCTGCTGAGCAGAGAGGCCAATTCGGGGCTCGATCCCAGGACCCTGGGAACATGACCTGAGCTGAAGGCAGAGGCTTTAACCCACTGAGCCACCCAGGCGCCCCAAGATTTTATATTTTTTGAGTAATTTCTGCACCCACCACAGGGCTCTAAGTCACAACCCCAAGATCAAGAGTCGCACGCTCCACCGACTGAGCTGGCCAAGTGCCCCTCTGTTCTTGATTTTTTGAGGAACCTATGTACTGTGTTCCGTAGTGGCTGCACCATTTTGCATTACCACCAACCAATATGGGTCATAAGGTTTTATATACTAGAGATACTAGCTTGTCATATTTGTCCTAATTTGATGTGCATTTTTAATTTCTAGCTAGTCAAATTTCATTTCTAGTAGTTTTTAAAATTTTGAACATGTAATTAACCCATAATTTATTTACTATATGGTTTATGTGTGTGACTTTTTTTGACAGTTAGCTTGTGTCAACCTTGTTAGATTATCCATTTCACCCACCATCACTCCCCCAGCTTGAAATTTGAGGACTCACCTTTATTGTACATTAAATTTTTAAATAAGTCTATTTGTGGGTTTTATAGCCTTGTTCCATTGATTTCTCTATTTTACCACATTGTATTCAATATAAATATAAACTTATATGTAAGTTTGATATCTGATAAGGCAAGTCTTCCCATGCACTTACCTATTTGTGAGCATTTTTAACCTTCTTGGTAAAGACTACCAGATTGCTCTCGAGAGTGACACCAAGTCATGCGTCTTCCAGCATGTTTGTTTTCTCTGCACCCACACCAAAATGGAGTTTTGAACTTTTATTTCTGTGAAGAGTATTTATATGGTTTCCTTTACCCTTACGCATCCTTCTAGAGAAAGCCCAGTCAAATCCAAGCTCAGATCCTATGTTGTTTACATACTGGTTATATGACATGGACAAATCACCTCTTAGTTTAAGAATTAATGTAAAAGGAGGGGACTAGATATCACTTAACATTTTGAGTCAGGCCTGTTCCATTTTGTTTCTTAAACTTTGGTTTTATTTTAAAATGGGTGGGGGGGCGCCTGGGTGGCTCAGTAGGTTAAGCTTCTGCCTTTGGCTCAGGTCATGATCTCAGAGTCCTGGGATCGAGCTGGCATGGAGCTCTCTGCTCTGCAGGAAGCCTGGTTCCCCCCTCTCTCTGCCTGCCTCTCTGCCTACTTGTGATCTCTCTCTGTCAAATAAATAACTTTTTTTAAATGGGTAGCATTCACATAGTTAAAAATTCACAAGGATATACACTGTGGCATCTAGGTGGCTCAGTCCATTAAGCATCTGCCTTCTGCTTTGGTCATGATCCCAGGGTTCTGGGATCAAGCCCAGCATTGGGCTCTCCACTCAGTGGCGAGTTTGCTTCTCCCTCTCCTTTTGTTATCTCTCTCTCTTTCGCTTTCAAATAAATAAATAAAATCTAAAAAAAAATAAAAGATGTATACTAAAGAGATATACACTAAAAATATCCTTCCCTACCCTATCCCCCAGCCGTACAGTTCCATCCTCAGAGGCAACTAGTGTTACATTTTATATTTTCAGGGGTATCTTATGTATACATTGTGTGTGTATGTGCCTGCGCATGCGTATGTGCTAGGGCATGTATACATGTGTGTCTCATGTATGTGAATAATTCATTTTTTCTTTTTCAAAAAATAACATTCCATACATACCATTTGACACCTTTTTTTTTTTTATAATAGTCTTTGGAATGACTCTATAAAGAACCTAGAGTTTTTTAAATTTTTCATTATAGGGGCATCTGGGTGGCTTAGTGAGTTAAAGCCTCGGCCTTCGGCTCAGGTCATGATCCAGGGTCCTGGGATCAAGCCCTGCATTGGGCTCTCTGCTTGGCAGGGAGCCTGCTTCCCTTCCTCTCTCTCTCTGTCTGCCTCTCTGCCTATCTGTGATCTGTCAAAAAAAAAGAAAAAAATCTTTAAATTTTTCATTATAGCTGTATAATGTTCTATTATATGGGTGAATCATAATTTAAGCATTCTCCACTGTTGAATATTTAAATTCTAGTCTTATTTAAATTAGGAATACTTCTGCAGTGAATAAAATTTTTGTATAAATTACTTTGCCCATGAGCAACTATAAGATTAATCACTATGTCAAAAGGTATGTGGATTTTAGTCATATGTGTATATACACATGCATATCTCCAAGTTGCCCTTCCTAGAAGTTCTATCAATTAATAGTCCTAACAGCAATGTATGAGACTGATTTCTTCCCAGCCTCAATGATAGAAGATGTTATAAAGGTTTTATGTTGCCATTCTTCTTTTTTTTTTAAAGATTTTATTTATTTATTTGACAGATCATAAGTAGGCAAAGAGGCAGGCTCCCTGTAGAGCAGAGAGCCCGATGCGGGGCTCCATCCCAGGACCCTAAGACCATGACCTGAGCTGAAGGCAGAAGCTTTAACCCACTGAGCCACACAGGCGCCCCAAACAATTCTACTTTTATCATTATGAATAGGTGAGTGTCTTGTGTTTGACAGTCACTTCTGTTTCTTTACTGCTAACTGACTATTCTTACTGACTGTGAATATCCTTTACCTGTCTTTCTGTTGGACAATTGGCCTTTTAAGATTTGTGATATCTTTATTGATTATGGAAATTGGTTCTTTGTGATAAGTTTTTCCCTCTAGTTTATCATTTTGGCTTTGATTCTGTTTATGCTTTGAACTTGCAGAAGTCACTTTAGTATAGCTAAATAAGTATTTTCCATTTATGGCTTCTAGGTATTATGTCAAACTGAAAAGTCATCTCCAATATTTAAAGGTTCTTCCATGGTTTCTATAGGTGTTTTTACAGGTTTTTTTTTTTTTTTTTAATTTCAGTCTTAGCTTTATCTGGAGATTTTCTTGTTATAAGACATAAGGAATGGATCCAACCAACCCCCTTCCCTCTTACAGATTAAGCCTAGTTCTTTAAGACATGCTAAAATTTAGCCCAAGTCTTGCAAAATGGTCTTTCAGTAGCATTTAGACTTGACTTGCAAAGTCAAGTCATGACTTGACTTGCAAAAGCATCAGTGGGTACTTACTTACCTGACTTGAGTGTCAATTCAAAAAGGCCAGTTTGTTCCCTTTAAGTCATTAATTTTTTTTTGAATATGTGCCAGGCACTGTTGGAGAAACAGGAATGAATAAAATTGGGGAGGGAGAAGTGAACAACTAAATTAATAGCACACTTTTATTTATTTATTTATTAAGTAAACTCTACCCTCAATATGGGGCTCACTCTCAAAACTCCAAGTTCCAGAGCCATATGCTCTACCAACTGAGTCAGCCAGGTCCTCAGCACAATTTTAAATAGGGATTAATGTCATTGAGAAAATAAAGACAGAAAGTGCTGCTAACTTCATGAAAGACATCAGGTGCCCTATTGAAAACAGGAAATGAGGCACCTGCCTGGTTCAGTTGGAAGAGCATGCAACTCTTGGTCCCAGGGTCATGAGTTTGAGCCCCACAATGGGTATAGAGATTTCTAAAAAATAATAATTTTTTAAAAAGTGTACATACCAGGATATAATAATCACTGGGACCCATCTTGGCAGCTGCCTACTATAATCACTGATTTGGTCAAATGCTCTAGAATTCTAGAGAAAAATGAAGTGCCATGTGACTTCGGTATCTTCTCATCTGTAGTGTAGTCAAAGTTGTCTAAGTTTGAAATCTTTTAAATATGTTGTTCATTATTCAATCTGTTCAACTATGAACATACTTCCCCATACTTCCCTGCTGCCTCAACTTTGCTTGGCCTGGGATGAAGTCTGCATCTCCACATAGAAATGCTACCCATACTTTAAGCCACATTTTCACTACTTCATGCATCATTCATAGTGTGTCAGTTTTGCTCTTAGGTTGGCTCCCTTCAAGCCAATATGGTTAAGGCAGTTAAGGAACTTGGCAAAGTTCATGGGCAGAAAAAAAGAAACATCTCTTTTGGTATCTCCTCAAGAACAAGAAAACATTTCTCCGGGGTGCCTGGGTGGCTCAGTGGGTTAAGCCGCTGCCTTCAGCTCAGGTCATGATCTCAGGGTCCTGGGATCGAGTCCCGCATCGGGCTCTCTGCTCAGCAGGGAGCCTGCTTCCCTCTCTCTCTCTCTCTACCAGCCTCTCCATCTACTTGTGATTTCTCTCTGTCAAATAAATAAATAAAATCTTTAAAAAAAAAAAAAAAAGAAAACATTTCTCCTAACCCTATCTCTTCCCCCAAACCTTTCCAAAGGCCTCCATGAGATATACTTTTATACCTCTTTAGGCTAAATGGAGTCAGATGCTTACCATTTAACCAAACCTTGGCTTAGGACAATGGGGACTCAAACCTCAACCAGAGATGGGTTTACCTTTCCCTGATCATATGAGGAGAGATGGATACTGAGCAAGATAAAAGTATGTTTGCAAAGAACACCTGGGAAGGGGAATGGACAACAAGAGACTTAAGACATTTTGCTGCCTTTTTTTTTTTTCAGCTAGGTTCCACACCCTGTATGGATCCCAATGCAGGGCTTGAACTAATGACCCTGAGATCAAGACCTGAGCTAAGATCAAGAGTCAGACACTCAACTGACTGAGTCACCCAGGATGCCCTGACATTTTGTTATGTAGTATAGTAAAATACAGTAATCTATATATCACCCTTCCCCATTCATTTTTAAACTCTCTGAGGAAAGGAGCTTATACATCTTATTTATGTTTCTCAGCATTTGCTTATTGCCCTTCACACAATGGGCATTCACTATTTTACTTGGATTTTAACCTTCCCCAAAGAGAATTTCATATAAGATAGATATTTTTGAAATTACTTGTGTTATTCTGGATTTGTAAAATATTTTCTTCTAAAACTTTAATAAAAGTCAAGGAATATTGGGGCACCTCGGTGGCTCAGTGGGTTAAAGCTCTGCCTTTGGCTCGGGTCATGATCCCAGGGTCCTGGGATCAAGCCCCACATCGGGCTCTCTGCTCAGCAGGGAGCCTGCTTCCTCCTCCTTTCTCTCTCTCTGCCTACTTGTGATCTCTGTCAAATAAATAAATAAAATCTTAAAAAAAAAGTCAAGGAATATTTACTTTTTTGAAGTTTTTATTTTTATTTATTTTTTAAAGATTTTATTTATTTATTAGAGAGAGATCACAAGCAGGCAGAGAGGCAGGCAGAGAGAGAGGAGGAAGCAGGCTCCCTGCTGAGCAGAGAGCCTGATGTGGGGCTCGATCCCAGGACCCTGAGATCACGACCCGAGCCAAAGGCAGCGGCTCAACCCACTGAGCCACCCAGGCGCCCCTGAAGTTTTTATTTTTAAGTACTCTCTACACCCAATGTGGGGTTTGAACTTACCACCTCAAGATCACAAGTCACATACTCTATCTACCAGCTGAGCCAGCCAGGTATACCAGGAATATTTACTTTTATACTTGCTTTCATCCTCTATGAGGTTGAAACTTTTCTTTTCTTCTTCACTTCCCTCTCTCACCCCTCAAACACTGGTTATCACTGTTTTTAAAAATTGTTTTTGTTTGGAGTTCATAATCTGCAGACTGACAGAGGAATTAAAATGTGAAGGTTATGAGCTAGAAACATTTCAACTCTAAAGAACAAGGTTCTTCCTGTGAGCAAGGCCAGAGTTGACATCACAATGCAACCTTATCAGACTTTTCAGAGATGAATGCATATTCTGTTCCTGAATTTAAAGCCTACTTATTCAGTTTTTCTCTTGTTCTTTTCAGATGAGGTGAAATCATAGAACAGATCTGAACTTAAGAGAACATTAAGATGAGCCCCTTCAATTATAGGTAACTGTTACTTGCAAGTGAGGGACACTACCACACAATCTGGGAAATTTTAATTTAATCCTTGGAGGTAAGAGTTGTTCACAGGCTTGGGACGCCTGGGTGGCTCAGTTGGTTAAGCAGCTGTCTTCGGCTCAAGTCATGATCCCAGCGTCCTGGGATCAAGTCCCACATCGGGCTCCTTGCTCAGCAGGGAACCTACTTCTCCCTCTGCCTCTGCCTGCCATTCTGTCTGCCTGTGCTCGCTCTCTCTCCTTCTTTCTCTGACAAATAAATAAATTTAAGAAAAAAAAAAAAAAAAAGAGTTGTTCACAGACTTAGAGGCCTACCTAGGACTCTGCTCTTCCCCGGGCCCACCCCATGCCTCTTAGGAAGGCATCATTTGGGTGCCACTTGTCCTAGAGTCTCACCATATTTTGCAAGAGAATTGGTGATTGCCCGTCTGTCCCCAGTGCTACACTCTAAGTAATTTATGGTTAAAGACTGGGCCTTTTCATACTTGTACCTCAGTGCTGAACACATAGTGGGGCTTAATAAATATTTGTTGAATAAATAAATATACTAGGAAGTAGTGATGGAATTAAGTTAACTTGCTCTGGAGAAGTTACCAGTCTATACACCTTCCAGAAAGGAGGAATCTTAAAGGTAAACCAACTTCCCATTGTCTAACCCCTTTGAGCAAAGTTCCAAGTCTCTGACAATTATTCAGTAAAATTTGCACCCACTAGTTTAACGAACCTTGCTTTCCTCCCTCCATTTTTGGAGGCCGTCTGTGATACAGCTCTCAGGCATTCTCAATGCACCTTTAGGTGTATTTGATGGGTTATTTGATGTTTTTTTCTTTTGGAAATCACCCTAGTATATGCGGTTTTTACCCTTTGAGCTGGCTTCACATCTGGTATGCTATGGCCTCCCTCATCCCTGATCAAAAATTTAACGTTTCTAAACAGGAAACAAAAGTTTGCCGAACTTTCGTGATTACATAACGTTAGGAGAACACTTAAAACTTGCAACAAAAGAAATTTAGAATCATGTAAAGATGTACATACAACTCCCACCATCTGTCAAGGGGCATTCGTTTTCTCTTCCTGCTTCTGACTTGCAAAAAAACAAGAGCTAATTTTGTCCGCCTGACGCAGAATACCAGATGTCCACGCTCTCTCAGATAATTAGCCTCTGAGGCTTTTATCTACACACACTTGCCATTGAAAAGGTCCTTGGCTTTGAAGTCAGCGGATGGTGGAAACATCATTTGACAGACTAAGCCCTAGTCTTTTTTGAAATTGGGTCGGTTTCCCGCGGGGGTCTGAGGAATTTTCCCGGACTGCGGGCCTGTTTCTGCACTCTGACGAGGCGGATTCGGGGGCAGAATTCTGCTTCTCCGGGTATCTGCTTGTGCAAGGGATTACTGAAGCAGTCCCCATTGTGCAAACCCTGTCTTTTCAGCGCGACTAATGTACGCCCAGGGAGATGGAGCGACAGGTTACGCCGGCCTTGCTCACTCTCGTAGGGGCCCACGGTGCCGGCCGGCTCTCCCGAAGCCACTCCCCGCCCCCACGGCCATGTCTCTCTCTGCCTCCGCGTCGCGCCGTGTGAGTCGTCGGCTGTTCCCTTTTCTGTGTCTCTCCCTCCGCCAGCCGGTCCTTTCTGGGACTCCTCCCCGGCCTCCCGCCCTGCTCCGCGCGGGCTACGGCTGATCCGTCAGCTACCGCCCCTCCCTGACGTCCGGACCCGGAGCGCCGCTCCGCCCCGTCGCGCCCCTCCCCTCTCGCCCGCCTCCCCCCGCCCCCGCCCCCGCGCGGGCAGCCTTCCCCTACATCCGGGTATCCACTCCAGCCGCCCAGACTCTGGCACTATGGTCATGGCGGAGGGAACGGCAGTGCTGAGGCGGAACAGGCCGGGCACCAAGGCGCAGGTACTCTCTCTGCACCTTTCCTGCCCTGGAACTCTCGGTGGCGAGCCGCGCCGCACCTGGAAGCTGGCCGCCCCCGAGAGGAGGTTGGGCCGGGGCGGTAAGCTGGCGGGCAGGGGCACCCGCCCCCGGCCTGCTCTTCCGGAGCCGCAGCCCCGGGGTATGGCTGAGGCGGCGGCGGCTCGAGAGGCCTGCCGAGCCCGACTTGAGGGTGGGCATGAGGGGTGGGTGGAAGACGCGGGCGGCGACCGCCGAGGCTCGGGGCCAAGAGCGTGTCAGCAGCGGCTGCTTGTTCTCGTCTCTCCCCTGAACCGTAGCTGACCGTCGTCGGAGGGCGCGGCCGGCCAGGTGGAGACCCTGGGGATTTCGGGAGGGTTGGGGGCGCCGCGGCGGGAGGGGGTGTAAACACGGCCGGCCTCTTCCTGGCTTCCGGTTCCTTCCCGGTGTGTGACGTGCCTGCCCGGCCTCTGCCATCCAGCCCGTCTAGCCGGATCCGGGTGGCGACAATTTACTTGATCCTCCTGCAGTTCGCCTTTGAGCATTTCTGGCTGCAGCTGTTCTCTGCCCCAGCAGGCTTTCGTTCTCGGGCTGCTCTGGTTAGATGTCATTCCTTGTTACGGGAGGCGTAGTCAGGGGATGAACTGGTCGTTGTATCCGCTTTTAGTAGGGCAGTGTTTAGGGGCGAGGTGGTGTTCGGTTAGGTATTGATTCTGGGGGTTTTCAAAAGACGGTGTGTCTCACATTATAAAGAAAAGTCATACAGGCATTTAAATTTGAAGTGATTAACCAGCCAGCGGAAATACATTGCTGTTGAGTGTATGCGCTAGCATCGGAAGAGACGTGTCGAAGTGTAATTTTAAAGAAAAGGTGATCTGAGGGGGGGGGGGAAGAAGACCCAGGGACAAACGATGGAGCTCTGACCGTAGAGAATAGATTTTAATATGCTGTACAGAATTTTAGAAAAAATTTTGGAAAGGGAATCCCTTCGAAGTACCTTTTAGATCCAGACACCTTCCTAGATCCATGATACAGATAAGGAAACCGAGTCCCAGAGAATCGGCTGCATTTGCTCAAGGTTACATAGTCTGTGGATTCTTAGTTCACTGGTGACCTTTTCTCTTTAACAAGTTTTTTTTAGTACTGAATTTTAGAGTATTGAGCTTAAACATCCCATTATAGAGTCAGATTTAGCTCTCAGTTGCTTCTGGCCGTTTTCTGGACATATTGCTGGAAATTTATGTATTACTGTTTTTACCTTTTCCAAACTTTCTTTATAAATGCACTTTTCTCAGATAGCTTTACTTCTTTTTCTTTGGAAACAGTTTCTCTTACTATATTCAGAGGTCGACTTTTGTACTCACATTCTGAGAATCGCCATCCATTTTTATTTACTCCTTAATTTTGAAAGGTTATAAATTTTTTTTGAAATGTTATAAAATATTTTAAGTTAATATTGTAACATCTGTTTTCTGTTATAAGTCACATTAAAAAATCTCCTTTGCTTTTTTCCACATTGTCATAGATCAAGGTTGTTAAATCATCACATGAAAGGTCAGGATTTAAAAAAAAAAAAAAGACTGCATGAGCATTCTTTCCTATTTCTTGTCACACTAATTTTCTTCACTGAAATAGGTCTATTCTAAATGATTTATTTGGATCTATATCTTCCTACTTTTTTTCCTTTTTTTTTTAATTGGTTCAATTGGGATATAGGCATGTAGTTGGTTTTCAATAAATGTTTATTCCTTGAAATAGATGAGAGTGTTCATTAAGCTGATTTTGGTTCCTTTTGTGTTTATATGACAGTTGTGATGAGACAAAACATTTGATTACCAGTTAACAGTTTTGTATGTTTTCTGGATATTCCTTTATGTGCTTTCTAATATTTTTAAAACTACCTTAATTTTTTTTAAAGGAAAGAGTAGTCAAAGCATACTGATAGAAACAACTTTCAGTATAGATTACATAGAAACAATTTAAAAACTAGTCTTCAATAATACTTAGATGATATCTAGGGAAATCTTGGACATCTTGGGGACATCTAGGGACATCTTGGAACAATTTCCAGAAAGTTGTTTTTATTTCTTAACATATTAGAAAGAAATTCATTTTCATTCATACAGGGCACTATAAAAAAGAATGATATGAAAAGTTTAAGACATTTAAGAAGGTATACCCATCACCTACCCTCCTAACTAAGACGTTACTAATACAGATGAATCCCTCTTTATCACATTCTTCTCTCTTCTACCCACTCCTTCCAACCAGTGATGGTGATTATCATTCCTTTTCTTTATACTTTTCCGATGTATGCATTATATCTATAGGTATGCTTTGGATTTCTTAAGCTTCTTTTCATGTGGTATCTATCATACACTGAATTCTTCAGTTTACTCCAGTTTGCTTAAGGCGTTTGGTGACTTACCCATGTTAATTGGTACAGATCATTGGTTCACTACTACTGTTTCCCCCAGTTATACCCCAGGGACATTTATCAGGCAACTACTGTGTGTTAGGCATTGTACTGCTTGCTAAGGATACATAGGTAGACCTTGCCATATGTAGATCTTGCTGAAAAAAATCTGTCAGATGGAAAGCTTAAGTCACGTAAAAAAAAAAATCACTTAGGGGAGTACCTGTGGATTGGACTATCTATAGAGGAATTCAGAACCAGTGCAGGTGATCCACAAAAGTATTGATTGCCCTTAAAAGAAGACTGGATGACTACTTTTTGATGGAGCTCATATTTTGATTTAGAAATTTGAAACACCATTTGGAATTGGAATAATAATTTATAATGTCGGTCTACAGTAGTACTTATGGAACAGTACCTAACCCCACCACAGACTGTTTTCTTAAGGTAAAAAACTGATCCAGTGCTTGGAGATTCTTTTTCAGCTTAACTTTTTAAGAAATATTAAACCACCATAAACAAACAAGTAATAGATTTATCTCTTCAGGTAATACATGAAAAGTTTATGGGAGCCCTATTTGAGGGATTTGTGGTTGAAAAAATGTAACTTGTAGTTCAGTTATATAAAATCTTGGTGTTCATTTAAAAACTTTGAATAAAGTTCCCTTATTCACTGATAATCCTGTTACTTATAGTATGAGAGCTTTCTCTCTAGTGCAATTTTGGATCTTTATTAAGAATTGAAGTTAATCTCAGTCCTGTTGCCTTTTTTGACTTTGTGTGTGCTTTAACAATGAGGTTTGTTTTTTTTTATAGGATTTCTATAATTGGCCTGATGAATCCTTTGATGAAATGGACAGTACCTTAGCTGTTCAGCAGGTAATAACTGTAGTTTCTTTCACAACTCCAATAACTTACGCATTTTACCTCCTTTGGCATAATATTCCTATATCTTTTAGCACAAGTCAGAATCCATGGAAATAATAGAATGCATGTTTAAAACTTTTATCAATCCTCCATTTTGTTTTAAGATGATATAGTAGACTGTAATGAAACTTACGTACATTTTAGTATCTATGAATAATCTACCAGATTAGGGTACCAAATTTGATTTTAGAGTGAATTTAATTCAAAGTTAATTGAATGCTCAATTAGAATAACATAATGAAGTAGGAAAGAGAACATTGAGAACATGTGTCTAAATTTACCAAAAGTTCCCATCAGTTTTTAACTTTTGTGCCGCTCTAATATATGTGAGGGCTAAGATGCCTCCCTTTAGGTTGTTGCCACTACCAAGTAGCTCACTAAGGCATTGAATATCAACATCCTTGTAGCATGTTTGGTTTGAAAAGCCCCTCAAGAGATTCTTACACGTTCTTTTTTAAGATTTTATTTATTTATTTGACAGAGAGAGAGACAGTGAAAGAGAGAACACCGGCTGGGGGAGCGGGAGAGGGAGAAGCAGGCTTCCTCCCGCACAGGCAGCAGGATGTGGGGCTCCATATCATGACCCAAGACAAAGGCAGACACTTAACAACTGAGCCACCCAGGAGCCCCAACTCTTACACATTCTTAATGAGAATCACATTATATACTTACTGGGTTTAAAAAAAAATGCAGCAGTTCTTCCAAAATGAATAAAATCTATAATCTTGGGAAAAATAATTTCTGTAGCTAATTATTAAAAGTTGCTTTAAGGGGTTAACAAAATGATGACTGAAATTAGGGTGTACTAGTATATGGACTAGACATTAGTTAACTAGCATATTTAAAGGAAAAATAAAAACGAAGCTGGCCTTATCTTGATGGCTAGATAATAAACGTAGATAGCTACTTGGATTTATAGTATTATTTGAAAATCCTAGAAAATGAAATAGGAATACAGTTGAATTCTTTGAGCATAAAAAACAAGTCATAATATTAACAAATACCAAAAACCTTTAGAATGGACTCAGTATAATATTTAGATACTTAGCATAGGAAATGGACGACTCTTCATTAATGAATGGCTGTTTGGACATTCCCACTCAGGGGGACCTGAGTGGCTCAGTCATTAAGCGTCTGCCTTCTGCTTGGGTCATGATCCCAGGGTCCTGGGATCAAGCCCCACATCGGGCTCCCTGATCCGCGGGAAAACCTGCTTCTCCCTCTCCCTCTGCTGCTCCTCCTGCTTGTGTTCCCTCTCTCGCCGTGTCTCTCTCTGTCAAATAAATAAATAAAATCTTTAAAAAAAAAAAAAAGATACTGTTCAATCAGCAAGTGTTTATTGGGCAATGAGGTAGGCCTTATGGAGGATACAGAAACATAAACTTAGAGCTCAGTGTCTGGAAATTGGGAAAAATAAGAGGAAAAATGTATAAGTGTTTCTACCTTTAAAAGTAGAGGTTGTGGGGGGCGCCTGGGTGGCTCAGTGGGTTGAGCCGCTGCCTTTGGCTCGGGTCATGATCTCAGGGTCCTGGGATCGAGTCCCGCATCGGGCTCTCTGCTCGGCGGGGAGCCTGCTTCCCTCTCTCTCTGCCTGCCTCTCCGTCTACTTGTGATTTCTCTCTGTCAAATAAATAAATAAAATCTTTAAAAAAAAAAAAAAAAAGTAGAGGTTGTGGGGTGCCTGGATGGCTCAGTTGGTTAAGCGTCTACCTTCAGCTCAGGTGTCATACTCCCTGCTGAGCAGGGGAGTCTGCCTCTCCCTCTCCCGCTGATAGTGTTCTCTCTCTCTCACTCTCTCAAATAAATAAATAATTTTTAAAAAAAATTTATTTTATTTTTATTTATTTATTTTTTTAAAGATTTTATTTGACAGAGAGAGATCACAAGTAGGCAGAGAGGCAGGCAGAGAGAGAGAGAGAGGAGGAAGCAGGCTCCCCGCTGAGCAGAGAGCCCAACAGGGGACTCGATCCCAGGACCCTGAGATCATGACCTGAGCCGAAGGCAGCAGCTTAACCCACTGAGCCACCCAGGTGCCCCCCCCCTTTTTTTAAGATTTTATTTATTTATTTGACAGAGAGAGATCACAAGTAGGCAGAGAGGCAGGCAGAGAGAAAGAGAGGAGGAAGCAGGCTCCCTGCCGAGCAGAGAGCCTGATGCGGGACTCAATCCCAGGACCCTGAGATCATGACCTGAGCTGAAGGCAGCGGCTTAACCCACTGAGCCACCCAGTCGCCCCCCCCCCGGCCTTTTTTTTTTTTTTAAGTAGGGATTGTGTGCTTCTACTTTATTGAATTTATTTGTTCGAACAGTTTTTTGTGTGGAATCTTTAGGGTTTTCTACATACCAAGAGCATATCATCTGTAAACAGGCAGTCTTCTTCCTTTCTAATCCTGATGCTTTGTATTTCTATTTCTCACCTAATTGCCTGGCTAGAACTTCAGTACTGCTTTTAGTAAAAGTGGCAAAAGCAGGCATCTTTGTCTTGTTCTTGATCTTAGAGGAAACCTTTCAGTCTTGCACATTGAGTATAAGGAGCACTGTGAGTTTTTCATATATGACCTTTATTTTGTTGGATTATTATGTTACTGGTTTCCTTCTAATTCTAGTTTATTGACTGTTTTTATCCTACAGAGGTGCTGAATTTTGTCACAGGCACCAATTGAGATAACATGTGGTTTTATCCCCCTTTGTTTTTTAATGTTGTGTATTGATCAGTTTTTGCATGTTAAACCGTCCTTGCATTCTAGGAATAAATCCCACTGATAGTGATGTATACTCTTTTAATTTGCAATTGAATTCAGCTTGTTAGCATTTTTGTATCCATATTTATAAGGGGTATTGGTTTCTAGTTTTCCTTCGGTGTCTTTGGTATCAGGCAGTGCTGGCATCATAGAGTGAGTTAGGAACTATGCCCTCCTCTTTGGTCTTTTGGAAGAGTTTGAGGAGGATTGATGTGCTTCAGACGTTTGGTAAAATTCACCAGTGAAGCCACTGGGTCCAGGGCTTGGCTTGGCTTGACTTGACTTTCTTTTTTTTTAAGATTTTTATTTATTTGACTAGAGATCACAAGTAGGCAGAGAGGCAGGCCGAGAGAGGGAAGCAGGCTCCCTGCTGAGCAGAGAGCCCGATGTGGGGCTTGATCCCAGGATCCTGAGATCATGACATGAGCTGAAGGCAGAGGCTTAACCCACTGAGCCACGCAGGTGCCCCAGGGCTTTTCTTCAGTTGCACAATAGCAGGGGAAGAGGCAGTCCCTTCAGAGTGGGGAGCCTGATGTGGGGCTTGCTCCCAAGACCCTGAAATCATGAGCTGAGTCAGATGCTTAACTAACTGAGCCATTTCTTTCTTTCTTTCTTTCTTTCTTTCTTTCTTTCTTTCTTTCTTTCTTTCTTTCTTTCTTTTTAAAGGTTTTATTTATTTGACAGAGAACACAAGCAAGGGGAGTGGCAGGCAGAAGAAGGGGGAAGCAGGCTCCCTGCAGAGCAGGGATAGCCCGATGTGGGACTCGATACCAGGCCCCTGGGGGATCATGACCTGAGCCGAAGGCAGTTGCTTAACCAACTGAGCCATGCATGTGCCCCTAGAATTGCTTTCTTAATTTCCTTTTTGGATTATTCATTGAAGGAATATACAGACACAACTGATCTTTTATATATGGATCTTGCATCCTGCTACTTTGCTGATTTTGTTTATTAGCTTTCCTGTGGATTCTTTGGGATTTCAGTATATAAGATTATGTCATCTGCAAATAGAGATAGTCTTTTATTTACTTCTCTTTCGCGTCTGATTGTTCTGGCTAGAAATCCTGCACATTGTTGAATAGCAATGGTGAAAGCTGGCATTCTTGTCTCTTTTCTGATATTAGAGGAAAACCTTTCAGTCTTTTACCGCTGAGAATGACATTTTTTTCATAATGCCCTTCATCATAATTGGGAAGTTCTCTTCCGCACTTAGTTTTCTGAATGTTTTTATCATGAAAAGATGTTGGATTTTATCAAATGCATTTTCTGCATTGAGATGATTGTGGTTTTTTACCTTTGTATATTAACATAGTATATTCATTGATTAAAAAATTTTTTTTCAGGGGCACCTGGGTGGCTCAGTGGGTTAAGCCTCTGCCTTCGGCTCAGGTCATGATCTCAGGATCCTGGGATTGAGCCCTGCATCGGGCTCTCTGCTCAGCAGGTAGCCTGCTTCCTCCCTCTCTCTCTGCCTGCCTCTCTGTCTACTTGTGATCTCTGTCTGTCAAATAAATAAATAAAATCTTTAAAAAAAAATTTTTTTTTTTTTTTTAGAAATTTTATTTCCAAGTAATCTCTGCACCCATTGTGGGGCTCAGACTCACAACTACAAGATTAAGAGTCATACACTCCACCGACTGAACCAACCAGGTGCTCTGATTTTTTTTTCCCCTTAGTTTTTTTTTTTTTTTTTTTTTAAAAAGAGGGAACACAAGCAGGGTGTGTGGGAGAGGGAGAAGCAGGCTTCACGCCAATTAGGCAGCCCAATGTGGGGCTCAATCCCAGGACCCTCAAGACGCTTAATGAGCCATCTCATTAAGCTTCTAAAAATATTTTATTTATTTATTTGACAGAGAGAGAGAGAGAGTGCGCATGCGCACGGTTCAGGAGCAGAGGCAGAGGGAGACAGAGAAGTAGACTCCCTGCTGAACAAAGAGCCAGTTGTAGGGCTCGATCCCAGGACCCTGAGATCATGACCTGAGCCGAAGGCAGACACTTGACCAACTGAGGCACTCAGGCACCCCTTGAGTATCTATTCATTTTTATTTTTATTTTTAATTTTTTAAAAGATTTTACTTATTTCTTTTTTTTTAAATATTTTATTTACTTATTTGACAGAGAGAGAGAGAGATATCACAAGTAGGCAGGCAGAGAGAGAGTGGGGAAGCAGGCTCCCTGCTGAGCAGAGAGCCCCATGCGGGGCTTGATCCCAGGACCCTGAGATCATGACCTGAGCCGAAGGCAGCGGCTTAACCCACTGAGCCACCCAGGCGCCCCAGATTTTACTTATTTCTTAGAGAGCACAAGCAGGAGGAGGGAGATAGGGAGAGGGAGAAGCAGACTCCCTGCTGAGCTGGGAGCCTGATGTGGGACTCGATCCCAGGACCCAGGGATCATGACCTGGGCCGAAGGCATACGCTTCACTGAGTGAGCCATCCAGGTGTCCCTGTTTTTATTATTTTTAAAGATTTTATTTATTCAACAGAGAGAGCATATACACACTAGGAGGGTGGGGGGCAGAAGGAGTGGGAGAAGCAGGCTCCCTGCTTAGCAAGGAGCCTGATGTGAGGCTCCACTCTAGGACCCTGGGATGGTGACCTGAGCTGAAGGCAGATATTTAACAGACAGAGCCACCCTGGCACCCCAGGTATCTCTTTATATGATATTTTTGATAATTGCTCTGGAGATTACTAAATACTTTTCAGTCTACTTAGAATCAGTATTTTACCACTTTAATTAAAATGTGAAAACTATCTTCCTATAGATCCCATTACCCCTTTATGCTTCTGTTGTTTGTATTACATCTACCTACATTGAAAACCTCATCAGACAATGTTACATTTTTTGCTTTCACCTGCCAAACATATTTTAAAGAACTCGAGGGGGGAGAATGGTTTATTATATTTATACCCAGATATTTATAATTTCGATTGCTCCTGATATTCTAAATTTTTCTGTTGGTGTTATTTATTTATTTATTTCCTCTGTCTAAAGAACTTCCTTTAGCAATTCTTTCAGAGAGATCTGCTGGCTTGGATTTATCCTTAGTTTTCTTTCTTCTGATAATGTCCTTATCTTCATTCCTGAAGGGTATATTTGTTAGATACAGAATTCTGGGCTGACAATTTTTTTTTTTTTAAGATTTTTATTTATTTGAGAGAGAAAGTGAGTGAGCAAGGGATGGGGGAGGCGCAGAGGGAGAGAGACAAGCAGACGCCCCCCGAGCAGGGAGCTTGATGATGACCATGTAGGGCTTAATCCCAGGACCTTGAGATCATGACTTGAGCCAAAGGCAGAATCTCAACTGATTGAGCCACACTGGTGCCCTGACTCTTGTTTCCTTTCAGTGCTCTCAACATGTGCCATTCCCTGCTGTCTGTGGTTTCTGATGAGAAAGCTACAGTTTTTTAAATATTTTGTAGGTCCTGTATCTTTTTTCAAAGGCTTACCTTTAGTTTTTGGCACTTTATTTGTCTTGGCATGGGTTTCTTTGGGTTTTCTTGTTTGGTGTTCACTCTGCTTTTCTCTATTGTGGTAAATATGTGTAGGATAAAATTTACCACTTTGCCATTTTTAAATGTATTTTTTTTAAGTTTTTAATTTAATTTTTTAAGTAAACTCTACCTCCAATATGAGGCTCGAACTTATCTCCCTGAGATCAAGAATTGCACGTTCTACCGACTGTGCCAGCTAGGGCCCCTTAAGTGTACAGTTCTGTGGCATTAAGTACATTCACATTATTGTGTGATCATTACCAACTCTATGTGAAGGTTTTTTTTGTTTTTTGTTTGTTTTGGTGGTCAGCAAAGCAGTTTATTGAGTGATTGTAAAAAGTTCCCAAAGAGGAAGGGACCCCTTTCATCTTTTTTTAAAAGAACTTTTCAGCTTTTAACAGCTGAAACTCTGTGCCCATTAAACAGTAACAACTTCCCACAACTCCCTTTCCCCAGCACACTCATCTTCTTGTATTGAGATTTTCATGTGTTCTTTGTATACCGAGTAATTTTGGATTGTATTCTGGACATTTTGAATATTATGTCTAGATTCTAATTTTATTTATTTATTTATTTATTTAGTATTTTATTTATTTATTTGACAGAGAGAGAGAGTGAGTGAGAGAGGAAGCACAAGCCAGGGGAAAGGGAGAAGCGGGCTTCCTGTCGAGCAAGGAGCCCAATGCAGGGCTTGATCTCAGGACCCTGGGGTTATGATTCCAGCCAAAGGCACATGCCCAACGACTGAGCCATTCACGTGCCCCTAGACTCTGGTTTTATATAATCCCATAGAAAATGTTGATATTTTTGTTTTAGAGCTAAACAGGCTTTATTTTGATAAATCATCAGTAATAAAAAGATTTTAGATTCCCTAACGATTGACAGCTTATAATTCTACTTACAAAAACTTTAATAATTATACATAAATTCAGTTACTAAATATGATTAAAAAATTAATATTGATTATGAGCAAACCATATTGCAGAGAATATATTTTTATGTGCTCACTACCAAACTGTCTTTGGGACCACTAAAGAATATTAAAGAATCAGGGACCACACTCCATTTCTGGTAAAAATTTTTTCATCCCTAATCTTTCATGGCTTTAACATTTTAGGTAATTACATATCTTTATCCTGGATTTCAAGTAACATAGTTTAGGAAAAGACAATACAAATTTGTTAAAAATCTCCTATGTGCCAGATGCTAATACTAAAATTTAAAATTCTCTTTTTTATTTGAGGGAGACCC
Source organism: Neogale vison (assembly GCF_020171115.1). NCBI lineage: Eukaryota > Metazoa > Chordata > Mammalia > Carnivora > Mustelidae > Neogale > Neogale vison. The sequence continues at coordinate 9,782,310 of NC_058093.1, forward strand.
TCGATAATAACTGTTATATATTAAATATAAATAAATGCTTGTAAGAGTTCTGTAGGAGGTGTGATGGGAGCAGGAAAGGTAAGAGTGCATAGACAAATTGCTAATTTAGATTATATAGTGACAAATCGAGGAAATCAGATGGAGTTCTGTGAGTACTAGAATAATTAGGAAAGATTTGAATGTGCTGGGGGAGAGAGAATTTGGAAAGAATAGTGTGGGGGTGCCTGGGTGGCTCAGTCACCCTTCCGCTCAGGTCATGATACCAGAGTCCTGGGATAGAGTCCAATATCCAGCTCCCTGCCCAGCAGGGAGTCAACTTCTCCGTCTCCCACTCCCCCTTTTCATGCGCGCGCGCACACACACACACACACTCTCTCTCTCTCTAATAAATAAAATCTTTTAAAAAAAATTGTATGGAGTTTGAGGTGGCCAATGGAAAAGGTAAAGAATTTGCTATTTTCTGCTTGAGGAGAAAGTCAGTTTCATGCAGAACTTTGGAATTTAGAACTTTGGGTCAGAAAGTTAGGGAGAGGGGCGCCTGGGTGGCTCAGTGGATTAAGCCGCTGCCTTCGGCTCAGGTCATGATCTCAGTGTCCTGGGATCGAGCCCCGCATCGGGCTCTTTGCTTGGCGGGAGCCTGCTTCTCTCTCTCTCTCTCTCTGCCTGACTCTCAGCCTGCTTGTGATCTCTCTCTCTGTCAAATAAATAAATAAAATCTTTTAAAACAAAACAAAACAAAAAAAAAAAAAAAGAAAGTTAGGGAGAGTGGTTTAAATAGGCATTAGGGAGTCAGAATCTTTTGAGCAGATTTTTGATATGAGAGTTACCTTCAGGAAATATTGCCTGAAAAAAAGCATAAAAGATAGCTTTAACAAGGCCCTGTAGTTATTCAGTTTCTGTATTCAGGCATTTTAAGCTAATATAACCTATTCAAATTTCACAGTATTTATATCATAGAATGCATGAAACATTAAAAAGATCTGAAATTTATGGGGCGCATGGGTGGCTCAGTGGGTTAAAGCTTCTGCCTTCAGCTCCGCTCATGATCTCAGGGTCCTGGGATCAAGCCCCGCATGGGGCTCTCTGCTCAGCAGGGAGCCTGCTTCCTCCTCTCTCTCTGCCTGCCTCTCTGCCTACTTGTGATCTCTGTCTGTCAAATGAATAAAACCTTAAAAAAAAAAAAAGATCTGAAAGTTAAAGTTTTATTTTACATAAATTAAAAGTGAATGTCCATGCCTTTTTTTCTTTTAACTTAGTTTTTCTGCTGGACATTTTTTGAAAACAACTTTATGGGATACCACATACCATAGAAATCGCTCATTTAAAATATATATACATGGTTTTTAGTATATTCACAAGGTTGTACACAATCACAACAGTCTGATTTTAGAAGATCTCCATTCCCCCTTGAAAGAAATTTCATTTACATTTGCAGTTATCTCTGTTCTCCTTTGTCTCCTCTTCTTTCCCCAGTTCTAAACAACTACTATTTTTGTCTTCATAGATTTGCCTATTCTAGATAATTGATATTAGTGGAATCCTATACTATATACCATAGTTATATCATCTACATTTTATGTTCTTGGGAAGATTGTAGTTTACAGTTTTGATCCCATATCCAGTCCTGGTAAGTACCGTATCTGCATTTATATGGTAGATCTTACCCCAAAGAAGTTGAATTGGAGAAAGCATAGGTAAGGATTACCTCCTTTCTTCTGAATTAGTGATTATGATTTTGTACTTGGTTTCTGTTTTATGTATAACCCAAAAAAATTGGAACGTAAGAGCAGTCATGTCTTCAAAAATTAAATATATTTAACATAAGATTTATCATGAAGTATAATATCTTAATTAACTCTGAGAACTTTTTTTGTTTATAGTATATTCAGCAAAACATAAGAGCAGACTGTTCCAATATTGACAAAATACTTGAACCACCTGAAGGCCAAGATGAAGGTGTATGGAAATATGAACATTTAAGGTAAATTTTTTTGATGTATCAAAATAGTAGTAGTACTTCCTCTTGTAAAAATAACCTTTAATGTTGATGATTATGAATTATAAATAAAATCTTTATGTAATCACAGACTTTAAAAAGCCAGATTTTAGGGTGCCTGGGTGGCTCGGTGGGTTAAGCCGCTGCCTTCGGCTAAGGTCATGAACTCAGGGTCCTGGGATTGAGTCCCGCGTCGGGCTCTTTGCTCAGCAGGGAGCCTGCTTCCCTCTACCTCTCTCTCTGCCTGCCTCTCTGTCTGCTTGTGATCTCTCTCTGTCAAATAAATAAATAAAATCTTTAAAAAAAAAAAAAAGCCAGATTTTAAAGCCTTTATGTTTTCAGTGTTACAAAGTTTTCATCTTTGTTATTTACTGATTTTTTCCTCCATTTATGAATATGGGCATTATTTTCTATTTACACAGCTTTTTGTTCTTTCATTCTTTCTCTCTCTTTCTCCTCCCACGGGGGGCGGGGGGCGCAATTCCCTCTTTCCTTATCTTTTTTCCTTCTTATCTCTACATCTTACCTCTCAAAGTGGGACTTAAACCCACAACCCTAAGATCAAGAGTTGCATGCTCTATGTACTGAGCCAGCCACGTGCCCCTACACAGTTTTTCTTAACCACAAATGCATTATTTCAATTTATCCACTCAAGATAGACTTTATTTTTCTTTTTTCTTTTTAAAGATTTAAAAAAAAATTTTATTTATTTGTTTGACAGATTGAGAGAGAGAGAGATCACAAGTAGGCAGAGAGGCAGGCAGAGAGAGAGAGGAGGAAGCAGGCTCCCTGCTGAACAGAGACCCCGATGCAGGGCTCGATCCTTGGACCCTGAGATCATGACCTGAGCTGAAGGCAGAGGCTTAACCCACTGAGCCACCAGGCACCCCAAACTTTATTTTTCTATAGAAGATCATAAGAAGGCCCTAGTCTAGGCTTGGTATCTGATGAATTGCCTACTGGGAACTTCTAGTCTTCCATGTGATAAATAAAGATTAATTGTAATTCTGGGGGCACCTGGGTGGTTCAGTAGATTAAGTGTTCGACTGTTGATTTCAGCTCAAGTCATGATTTCAGTCAGGGTCATGAGATTGAGTCCCCTGTCAGGTTCCACATCCAGCAGGTGGTCTGCTGGAGATTCTCTTTCTATCTCTGCCCCTCCCCCTGGCTTGCAAGCATATGTGTATGCATGTGGTTACTCTCTTCTCTCAAATAAATGAATCTTTAAAAACTTAATTGTAATTCTGAGGTAAGGAGCTTGGGCACTTTTTCATGATGCCCTTTGAATGAGCAAATTGATGACTAGTGAATGACTAGTTAACTAGAGTTAACTTTAAACAACTAAATCCTAAAGTTACAAAGTTGTTTCTGGAAGTTACAAACTTGCCACTGTAAATGGGAGCTGAGATGAGTTGATAGGTGAAATATAAGGAATGTAGCATGAAATATATGTTCATCAGGGTTTGTTACATTTTGAGTTGATTTTTACATAATATGTGGAGTAGAAATAGGACTTCCCATAAATAAATTAGATTACATTTCTTGCTAGACATTGCTAAGACATAATGTCTTATCATAATAGTTCAGCAATATCAGGTTGCTAAACTTCTTTGTATTCCACCAGTTTCCAGTTTTTTGGACAAATCACTTGACTTGATCTAGTTTTGTTTTGTTTAAGAGTTTATTTTTAGGTAATCTCTGCACACAACATGGGGCTCAAACCCACAACCCCAAGATTAATGGTTGCATGCTTTACTGACTGAGCCGGCCAGTCACCCCAATCCAATTTATTTTTTAATTTTTTTTATTAACATACAATGTGTTATTAGCCCCAGGGGTACAGGTCTGTGAATTGTCAGGCTTACACACTTCACAGCACTCACCATAGCACATACCCTCCCAAGGGTCCATAACCCAACTGCCCTCTCCCTACCCCGCTCCCCCCAGCAACACTCAATTTTGTTTTGTGAGATCAAGAGTCTTTTATGGTTTGTCTCCCTCCCAATCCCATTTTGTTTCATTTTTTCCTTCCCTACCCCAGACCCCCTACGTTGCCTCTAGAATTCCGCATATCAGGGAGATCATATGATAATTGTCTTTCTCTGACTTATTTCGCTTAGCTTAATACCCTCTAGTTCCATCCACATTGTTGCAAATGGCAAGATTTCATTTCTTTTGATGGCTGCGTAGTATTCCATTGTACATATATACCACATCTTTATCCATTCATCTGTTGATGGACATTTGGGTTCTTTCCATAGTTTGGCTATTGTGGACATCGCTGCTATAAACATTTGGGTGCACGTGCCCCTTCGGATCACTACATTTGTATCTTTAGGGTAAATACCCAGTAGTGTGATTGCTGGGTCATAGGGTAGCTCTGTTTTCAACTTTTTGAGGAACCTCCATGGTGTTTTCCAGAGTGGCTGCACCAGCTTGCATTCCCACCAACAGTGTAGGAGGGTTGCCCTTTCTCCACATCCTCACCAGCATCTGTCGTTTCCTGACTTGTTAATTTAGCCATTCTGACTGGTGTGAGGTGGTATCTCATGGTAGTTTTGATTTGTATTTCCCTGATGCCAAGTGATGTGGAGCACTTTTTCATGTGTCTCGTGGCCATCTGGATGTCTTCTTGGCAGAAATGTGTGCTCATGTCCTCTGCCCATTTCTTGATTGGATTATTTGTTCTTTGGATGTTGAGTTTGATAAGTTCTTTATAGATTTTGGATACTAGTCCTTTATCTGATATGTCGTTTCCAAATATCTTCTCCCATTCTGTCAGTTGTCTTTTGGTTTTGTTGACTGTTTCCATTGCTGTGCAAAAGCTTTTGATCTTGATGAAGTCCCAATAGTTCATTTTTCCTGATCCAGTTTTTTAAAAACCACATCTTAATGCATGATAATTGAAAGTATGAACATGTAGATACTTTCCTGCTCTTATAAATCAAGGTAGCACTTCAGTGCATATTCTCTGCCTTACTTTAATCCAGCTTTGAAAATAACGACATCCTTACCTGTTGGGATTAATGATAAAATAAATGAGGATGTTTTTTCCACTACAAGTGTAATTCCAAAGAAGTGAGGGCTGATTTTAGAGTTCATAAATTTATATTGATTGATTAGGGTTAGGGTTAGGGTTAGGGTACCCATCATGGGGCTTGAAATCCTGAGATCGAGAGTCACATGCTTTACCAACAGGTACCCCCAAGGGCTGATTTTAGTATACAAGATCTTAATTTCAGATCTAAGAACAACTCTTCCTCTCAATTTAACTTAGACTATAAAATATGTAATATTTTATATTGCACATTTATAATATCTTTCTCCTGTTCTGTTCTGGTGCTGTTATTTTTACTTTTTTTTCCCATTGAATATTATCCAATTTATTTTGGTTTTGTATTTATGTATTACACATCACAAATATATTCTTTTGTGTCTTCATCATAGTCTATACATCTTTATAGTTCACCAAGAAGAGTTTCAGAAGTAACTTTTTGGTTTTTTTCATGTGCTTGATGTAATTGATTTGAGGCTTAATACTTGCTCTTTTTTATTGGTTAATATAGTTGATAATTATGGTGTTAACAAGACTTCATTCAAATCTCTCACTAGCCCATACGGAATATTTATAATAGGAAGAGATAGATGCCCCTTCTGAGTGGATACAATCCCATGCCAGGATGCATGGTTTAGAGTTTACAGTGTAGGCTGGATTTCAGCTCTGGCTTGTCTCTTCAGCGGCACAGCTGTATCTGTTAGCCCTATATTGAATAAACTTGAAGCTGTTAAATTTGCACTGTGTGCCACAGATTGTACTCATAACACTGCCAGTTCAGTAGCTTAATTTTGCTCTTGGCCCTAAGTGAGCTAAATTAGATGAGAAACTTATTTTTCACCACCTGTCTTTATTACTGAGTGGAAAACAACTCGAAAACCTGAAACATGCAAGCTATATATATGGGGGGGTAGAGGGTGATGTATTGATTCAGAAGTAGTGCTATTTTTGTGATTTAAAAAGAGCATTATTGTTAGGAATCTCAAAGGAAATATGTTTACAGACAAGTGAAAATTTGGCTATTTGGTTTCTTCTGTTATCATAAACTTTAAACTTTAAATGGTTTTTCTTGGGACGCCTGGGTGGCTCAGTTGGTTAAGCAGCTGCCTTCGGCTCAGGTCATGATCCCAGCGTCGTGGGATCGAGTCCCACATCGGACTCCTTGCTCAGCAGGGAGCCTGCTTCTCCCTCTGCCTCTGCCTGCCATTCTGTCTGCCTGTGCTCACTCTCTCTCTCTCTGATAAATAAATAAAATCTTTTTTAAATAAATAAATAGTTTTTCTTTCATATGTGGGCAGGGTCCCCCCCCCCCCGCCTTTGGGACTGTCTTGTTTTTTACCTTTGTAGGTTTAGCTTTGTATTTTTAGGGAATCGCATTGTTCTCATTTGTTGGGGAAACATAGTGATTGGTAAATTTTTAAGAGGTAGAGCGTTCAGTAGTTTGACAGCAGTAAAGTAAGTTAGCTTCATAACATAAATGATTGTCTTTTCATATACAATGATATAAGAATGACATTTCATATAAAAAAGATCATCTTGGGGCGCCTGGGTGGCTCAGTGGGTTAAGCCGCTGCCTTCGGCTCAGGTCATGATCTCAGAGTCCTGGGATCGAGTCCCACATCGGGCTCTCTGCTCAGCAGGGAGCCTGCTTCCCTCTCTCTCTCTCTGCCTGCCTCTCTGTCTACTTGTAATTTCTCTCTGTCAAATAAATAAATAAAATCTTTAAAAAAAAAAAAAAAAAGATCATCTTGGGGGTGCCTGGGTGGCTCAGTTGGTTGAGCGTTTGCCTTTGGCTCCAGTCATGATCCCTGGGTCCTGGAATTGAGCCCCACATTGGGCTCCCTGCTCAGCGGGAAGCCTGCTTCTCCCTCTCCCACTCCCCCTGCTTGTGTTCCCTCTCTTGCTATGTCTCTCTTTGTTAAATAAATAAAATCTTAAAAATGTTTTTTAAAAAAAAGATAATCTTGATGCTATGAAATTTCCTTCATTCTTCATTTATTCAAAAATATTTTTGGGGGCGTCTGGGTGTCACAGTGGGTTAAGTCTCTGCCTTCAGCTCAGGTCGTGATCTCAGAGTCCTGGGATCAAGCCTCTCATTGGGCGCTCTGCTCAGCGGGGAGCCTGCTCCCCCCCACTCTGCCTCTCTGCCTACTTGTGATCTCTCTGTCAAATAAATAAATAAAATTAAAAAAAAATGTGTGTGTGTGTGTGTGTGTATAAAACACTAGGTTCAGGGGCGCCTGTGTGGCTTAGTGGGTTAAAGCCTCTGCCTTCGGCTCAGGTCATGATCCCAGGGTCCTGGGATCGAGCCCCGCATCAGGCTCTCTGCTCGGCAGGGATCCTCCTTCCTCCTCTCTCTCTGTCTGCTTCTCTGCCTGCTTGTGATCTCTGTCTATCATATAAATAAAATCTTTAAAAAAAAAAACACACACACACTAGGTTCTGAGCATTGTTCTAGGCTTTATAATTCTTAGTTTGGCAGTTTTAGAAGAGAAGTGTATCATGAAAAAAAGCTTGCAGTCTACTAAGTGACCAGAAGCAAGTTACAAAATTATGTATGATATGACCCCAATATATTTTACTCTGCATAGAAAATCAAAGTTAGTTGTAAATAATAACTTTTGAGAAGAGGTAGTAGAATTAATGGATTTTCTTATTGTACCTTGTATGTTCTTGTTTGACTTTTTATAAGGAGTATGTTGTTTGTAATCAGAACAAAACTTGTAAAATATATAGGCAAATAAAAGATCTAGTCTTTTTTTTTTCAAGATTTTATTTATTTATTTATGAGAGAGAGTGAGCACAAGGAATGGGGAGGGGCAAAGGGAGAGAGAGAAGCAGACTCTGCTGAGCAGGGAGCATGACGCAGGGCATATCCCAGGACCCCGGAATCATGACCTGACCTGAAGGCAGACCCTTAACTGACTAAACCATCCAGGTGCCCCTAGTCCTTTTTCCGTATGAATGTTTGTGTATATACAACATATATATACCAATAGTTTATTGTTTATATGCGGTTTGTTTATATACAACATATATATAGTTACTACTATATATATATATATATATAGTTTACTACTCTGCAATTGCTGATTATTTGGAATATTTCAGAAAACTGTTTATAAACAGTTTTTTATGTGTATTTTCTCTGAACATCTTTGTATATCTATCTGCATGGAATTTTGATTATTTTATTAGAATAGATTCTTAAGAGAATGACTTAGAAAAAAATATACACTTCTTAGGGTTTTAGTATATATTTACAGATTACTTCTCAGAATTTCCAGTGTAAAAGTCTATCAACTCACTGTACTCTGATATTGAACGTTATTAGGGTTGTTAGTTTTGGGTTTTACTTACTAATCTATATGTCTTTTTAAGAAATGTGCCATGAACATTCCAATGGTGGTTAATAATGGTGATGCGAGAGGAAGGATGGTACGAATGGGATTCTGTTTTTATAATTAGAAATTCTAAAAATAATATGGAGAATGGATAAGACTTTTCACTTATGTATTTGCATTTTTAGGCAATTCTGTCTTGAACTAAATGGACTTGCTGTTAAACTTCAGGTAATATTTTCTTTAAATTAAAGCTATAATTGGAAGTTCTAATTTTTCTGTTTTTGTAACTTAAGGTGTTTACAAGGACTTACCCATCATTTCTAATTATTCTAGAATTTTATGTGGAAATGTAGTAACCCAAATGATAAACTTTATGTATTAAGAAATGTAACTCTTTTCTAACAGAGTGAATGCCATCCAGATACATGTACTCAGATGACAGCAACTGAACAGTGGATTTTTCTTTGTGCAGCTCATAAAACTCCAAAAGAGGTGAGAAATTAGGAAATAGAATGACTGATAAAATCATCGTAACCTTAATCTCTCCAAGAGAGTGGTAGATAAATTTTTAGTGTTTAGTTTGCTGTTTGTTTTTGCTAGTTGATTTAGAGTTCTTCACTGCAAATTTATTGCCACCATGCTATTTTAGAATTTCTTAGGATTAGTGTCAATTTTTTGGTAACTGGGCAATATCATGGGTTAGAACTCACTTTATGATTTACTGGCTATCACAGAATAACTTCTGTCATATCATGCTGATATCTGACGTATAATGGATGACATATACTTGTTTAGTTTTTTGGTTCAATCATAATTTTTTTTTTCTAGTCATAATTTTTTTCTTTTCTTTTTTTTTTTTTTAAGATTTTGTTTATTTATTTGTCAGAGAGAGCGAGTGAGCACAGGCAGACAGAGTGGCTGGCAGAGGCAGAGGGAGAAGCAGGCTCCCTGCTAAGCAAGGAGCCCGATGCGGGACTCGATCCCAGGACGCTGGGATCATGACTTGAGCCGAAGGCAGCTGCTTAACCAACTGAGCCACCCAGGCGTCCCAAGTCATAATTTCTTTTGATAGGAGTAACTGTTGATTACTAGTTGATGCTTAATCTATTAATGAAATGTTGCTTTGGGACTCTCTGACTTTATAGGTCAATATTTTTTGCTCTACATTTTACTAATATTCCCTTTATTTGAAACCAACCATAATGATTTTCCTCTCCATAGTTGGTCTTACATTGAAAAAGTTATCCTTGTTTTCTCCTCATTTAGTTTTTGTCAAGGTGAGGATATAGGAAGTAGCAATTGTTTATAGAACATTTTTAGTTAGAAATAATTCTTTCATATTATCTAATAGCACATAATTCAATTTTCCTTAGTTATCTCGGTAATTACAGCCTGTTTGTTTATGCATTGCATTGCCCTTGATCTGCATTTCCTTTTAATCTGTAGCACTTTTTACTTGACACTAAAACTTACTGAAAATATTTGGGTTAGGCCAGTTTTGTAGAATTATAGACCTGTAGATGATCATTTTATTGCTAGACTTCCAGAACTTGACAACAGGTGACTTTCTAGTTGCAAAATGAACATTTGGTGTTCTTTTATTTGAGAGTGTAAATTTTCTAAAATAAGGAGTATCTTGTACCTAAGCAAATAGTGCTTATTTGGTTGATTTTATTCAGGGTGTTTTTGTGTGTGTGTGTGTTAGTTAATTGAAGCAGTATTAAGATTGTGTATCATTTTACATCTGGGAAAACCCACATAGCAGTTTATTGATAAGTTACTGAAATTGCTACTTAATAAGTATAGTGAGTTACATGATAATTGCAATTAAGAAATTGAATCAAGAAGAGTTTAATTTTCTCAAATAGTAAGGATGTGTTATTCTCACTTTAGAGTAGAAAAGATACCCAGTTTGTGATTGTGATATTTATATGTACTCTCATTGTCACATCTACTTTTTTCTTGATTAATATTAAATGTAAGATAGGATGATCATCAGCATTAAGTCCTGTGAATGCGTCTTAAAATTGTAACATTGCTTGCTGAAGACAAGCTCCACTGAATTGTTTATATGTCAAGGGAAGATCATGGTGGAATGTTCAAGGGATAGTTTTCTGGAAAGGGACTTAAATGTAAAAATACAAACAAAAGAAAATCTTGGAAGGATACTTTCTGAACTCTTAGAATAATTATGCAGGCAGGAAATAATAGCAACTAACAGCAGATTAGTAGCTAAAAAAAGTTGCTCTTTGGGTTAAAAGAATGGCAGGATTCTGAAGTTAGAAGAGTTAGGGTACTCCGCACCAGTGATGATTTACTCAGTGTCTTGAGAATTAAAGAGACTCATTGCAGCAAATTGAGTTAACTGTACACAGTGATAAGTGACATTTATTGTAAGTGACAAAGGTTATAATGTGTTATTATCTGCTAGACCTTTCAGTCACATGCAGACCGCAGTAGCATTTTACATATATGCTTGGCAAAATCGAATTTATAAAACTTTGTTATTTTGTAACCTTCTGTATTTTGCCAACTTTTTGCTGTTAAAAATGATACAAAGTAGGATGAGTTAACTGAGAATTAATGGAAGGGGGGAGGGAAGGAAGGAAGCAGCTGAAACAAGATAAAACATTTCTTCCCACTCCAAAAAAATTTTTTTTCAGAAACCAATTAAAGATCTAAAGTTATACTGATACAATAATAGCCATAAGCCACATGTGGTGAGAGCATTTAATGTTGGTAGTCCTGTCTGAGATGTGCTCTAAGTGTAAAGTAAAATACCGGTTTCAGAGAGTACGAAAAGGCGATATCGTGTATCTTATTACGAGATAACTGGATATCTGCATCCAAAAGAATGAAGTTAGACTCCTACCTCACACCTTATACAAAATTTAGCTGAGAATGGATCAAAAGCCAAATAAAACAATCAGAATTATAAAACTCTTAGGAAAAAACACATGTGTAACTCTTCACGTGGACTAGACACTGATTTCTTAGATATGACACCAAAAGTACAAATAAAAGAAGAAAATACAGATCAGATTTTCTCAAAATTTAAAAAAAAATTTTTTTTTGCCTCGACACTGTGAGGAAAATGAAAAGACAATCTAAAGAGTGGGAAAAATATTTTTTATAAATCATATCTCTGATAAGGGTCTGGTATTCAGATACATAAAGAACTGTTGCAATTCAGCAGTTAAAAGACTACCCAATTAAAAAGTGAGCAAAAGATTTGAATAGACATTTCTCTAAAGAAGGTAAACAAATGGCCAGAAAACATATGGAAAGGTGCTCAGCATCATTAATCATCAAAACCACAATGAGAATGGATCAACAGAATGTATAGAATAGAGTATTATTCAGCCATAAAAGAGAGTGAAGTTCTGACACATGCTACAATGTTGATGAACTTTGAGGACATCGTGCTGAATGAAGTAAACCATACAGAAAAGGACAGATATTATATGATTTCACTTTGATGAAATATCTAGAAAGGGTGGTGGGCATGGGGTGTTGTTGCTTAATGGTTTATAGAGTTTCTGTTTGGGATGATGAAAAACTTTTGGTCAGAAACACATAGTAGTGATGGTTGCACAATAGTGAATGTAATTAATGCCACTGAGTTGTACATTTAAAAAAGTTGAAATGGCAAAATTCATTTGAAATATATTTTTATAAATTAAAAAAAATTTTAAAGATTTTATTTATTTGAGGGGCACCTGCATGGCTCAGTGGGTTAAGCCTCTGCCTTTGGCTCAGGTTATGATCTCAGGGTCCTGGGATTAAGCCCCGCATCAGGCTCTCTGCTTCATCAGGGGGCCTACCTGCCCCCCTCCTCTGCCTGCCTCTGCCTACTTGTGATCTCTGTCTGCATCTAAATTAAATAAAATATTTTTTAAAAAAAGATTTTTTGGAGAGAGAATAAGAGAGAGAAAGAGCACAAGAGGGGAAGGGTCAAAGGGAGAAACAGACTTCCTGCATAGCAGGGAGCCGGATGCAGGACTCATTCCCAGGACTCCAGGATCATGACCCAAGCGGAAGGCAGTTGCTCAACCAACTGAGCCACCCAGGAGGCCTCATCTGAAATACAGTTCACCACATTTTTTTAAATGGAAAAAGAAAAGATACACTCCACAATGGCATACCCTTCATCTACTAGAATGATTAAAATATAAAAGAGAATAACCAGTGTTGGCCAGGATGTTGAGAGAGTAGAACCCTCATATACTGCTGATAGGACTGTAAAATACTGTAGCCACTTTGGAAAACAGTTTGGAAGTCCCTTAAAAAGATAAGCATAGTTACTATATGACTTAGCAATTCCACTCTTAGGTATATACCCAAAAGAAATGAGAACGTATGTCCATACAAAACTGGTACACTAGTATAGTCACATTGTTAATGATAGCCAGACATGGAAACGACCAAGTTTTCAATAACTGAAGATGCAGAAACAGACAAAATGTAGTATATGCACATAGTGGAATATTATTCGGCCATAAAAAGGAAGTTATAAGGGATTACAACATTTTGTATATATTAGAAACATTAAACTCTCAAAAGATTTTGAATAAAAGAAAAAGTACTCAGTGCTACACTATGGATGAGCCTTGAAAACCTGCTAAGTGACGCAAAAGTCCACATATTAACTCCTTTTCTGTTTTTTTGAGACAGAGAGTGAGAGAGCTAATGTGTCGGTGGGGGAGGGGGCTGCTGAAAGGAGGAGGGCAGGTAGAGGGAGGGCTCTTAGGGGAAGCTCCATGGCCAGCGCAGAGCCCAGCGCGGGGCTGGATCTCATGACTCTGAGACCATGACCTGAGCTGGTACCAGGAGTCTGAGGCTTAACTGACTGAGCCACCCAGGCATCCCCATATTATTCCATTTTTAGGAAATAGCCAGAATAGACAAATCCATGGAAGACAGAAAGTACATTAATTGTTGCTTCAAGTTAGGGGGAGGAGAGAGTGAAAACTGACTGCTGATTGATACTGGATTTCTTTTTGGGGTGATAAAAATGTTCAGGAATGTAGTTGGTGATGGTTGCATAAATTTGTGAATATACTGAAAACTTGAGAGTTACACGTTTTAAAAGAGAAATTTTATGGTACGTGAATTACATCTTATTTTTTAAATACCCCAAAGAAGCCTATTAATAATTTTTATATCAATTATATGTTGACATGATTTTGGCTATATAGAGTTAAATAAAATTTATCATTAAAATTAATTTCACCTGTTTACTTTTTTAGTATAACTTTATTTGTTGTAACATTGAATTTTACAATCATTCTGATATTGTTAAGAGACCATTTTCTTCAAACATGCTCAGGTTTTTGGAATAAGACAAATGTATAATAAACAGACCTCATATATGTCCTTTCTTTTATAGTGTCCTGCAATAGACTATACTAGACATACACTCGATGGTGCTGCATGTCTTCTGAATAGCAATAAATATTTTCCTAGCAGGTAAATAAAACTTTTAAACTTAGTGTTAAACTTTTTGGATTTAATTTAGAAGATTGGTAACCATTTTTATTAAAACAAACTAGGTTGCTGTTACTGCATTGTATTCTTTAAAACTTTTTTTTTTAATGCTATTATATGTTTAACTAGTTCAGAATTACTCAAATTTTGAAATTTAGGGTTGTGGTTAAACTAAAAGCCGCAGGACTTGGCTCCCAAAGCTCATAGGTCAGTTTAGTCAAGAGTAGTCGCTGCTACTGTGTGTCCTCCAAGGCTCTCCCCGCTCATACTTTAGAGTTGGGCTACTTACACACTGACTTGCTTGATTCTCTGTGCTAGAGCTAGCGTCCTCTTACATGGTATGCCTAGAGAGCAGAATTTCCCAAGTTGGACTGCTTGTTTTTGAAGGATTCCTTACCTTGCCTGTAGGTTTTTAAGATCTGGGACGAAGCTTCTTATTATCAGAGAGGTTTGTTGCCTGGCCTTTATTCAATTAAGATATCTGTTACCAGGTGGATAGATTTGGAGGTTCTTTCCCCCAAATAAGGAGCTCATATAAAATATGTTTAAAATACTATTTTTTGCTTCAGTATCCTGTTTACATTTAAAACAAATTTTTTTAAAAGATTTTATTTATTTATTTGACAGAGAGAGAGGTCACATGTAGGCAGAGAGGCAGGCAGAGGTGGTGGTGTGGGGGAAGCAGCTCCCACCGAGCAGAAAGCCCAAGGCGGGGCTCGATCCCAGGACCCTGAGATTATGACCTGAGGCGAAGGCAGAGGCTTAATCCACTGATCCACCCAGGTGCCCCATTTTAAAAAACTTTATATTTTTGAGTAATCTCTACACCTGACATGGGGCTTAAACTCAGCCCCGAGATGAAGAGTCACCCACTCCGATGACTGAACCACGTGCCCCTAAATTTTTTTTTTTACTTTTTTTTTTTTAAGGTTTTATTTATTTGATAGTGAGAGCAGGAATACAAGCAGGGGTAGTGAGAGAGGGAGAAGAGAGAGCAGGGAGCTCCATGAGCAGGGAGCCCCACGAGCAGGGAACCTGATGCGGGGCTCGACCCCAGGACCCTGGGATCATGACCTGAGCCAAAGGCAGATGCCTAATGAGTGAGCCACTCAGGCGCCCCTTTACATTTTTTTAATACCAAAATTTGTAGGCATTTTTTATTAAAAAGTCAAGTTGTATCGAATAAAACAATTCCCTTTAGTGGGTTTAATCATCTTTAGTGGACAAAGTGTTAAGTTTTAGTAAATTTTGATTTGTCAGGGATTTAATTGCATTGAACTTTAAAGTTTCAAAAGTTACAATCCTGAACTTCTTGGGTGCTGTGGTTAGGTAGATACAGCACTGGCCTAGGAGTAAAGAACAGGGGTCCTAGTCCAAGTCTTGCCACCTACTAGCACTGTGACCTTGCACTGGTCACTTTTTTCCCCTAGGTTTCCACACTAAGTTTCCACACTTGTGAATTGAGAAGATTAGACTATTTTTTCATAACATCTGTCCAGCTCTATGACTCTGATTTCGTTCCTGTTTCTAGGGTTAGCATAAAGGAATCATCTGTAGCAAAACTAGGATCAGTATGCCGTAGGATTTACAGAATATTTTCACATGCTTATTTTCACCATCGGCAGATATTTGATGAATATGAAGTAAGTATATTTCACTAATTATCCTGATGCATTTTTAGCAGAATGATAATGGTATATGTTGATGTTATGTCTAGTTTTTTTTGTTCTGAATAGTAAGCTAAAATTACTTTTTTTCCTTTCTCTCTACAGAACGAAACATTTTTGTGTCACCGGTTTACTAAGTTTGTGATGAAATATAATTTGATGTCCAAGGATAACCTGATTGTACCAATTTTAGAAGAGGAAGTTCAGAATTCAGTTTCTGGGGAAAGTGAAGCATGAAGGGAATCATAATAGAAAAAAAATGTACTGATCACATAATTAACAATAATTATGTACTGTATATATATCATTTTAGACACATCAATCATGTATCCATATTATAGCTTCTTTGTTTAGTATAGGTTTTTGTATGCTGAGTGTTGCCTTTTAAAATGGGAAATACTTTTTAAGTTATTCATGAGCTGTATATTCACCAGTGTGGCACTCATGGTTTTTAAATAAGATTAGTATTATCTGTTTATAATGCCTGTTAATAAAAGAATTTACAGTTTGGTTAAATTGCTGCTAAACAATCATTGGATCACAATCCTCATCAAATAAACCCATCTATAAAAAGATGAGTGAGCTTGAGGTTTCGCACAAGCCATTTACTAAAGAAATAGTCAAGTTTTCTTTTGGTTTTACCCCTAGTTTAGATATTCGAGAAAATTCTATAGTACATAGTTCAGTCTTAACTGTAAACTTTTCAGAAATGAGATGAAAATGTTTTAAAGTTGTTTATAGTTTTTGATACACATATGATTATGTGTATAATCCAAATATAAATGCAAATGAAGTATTAGTAATACTTAAATAATCTTACTGTGCTACTAAAGTATATTCTAGACCAGCATACTTGGAAAGGATTTACCTTTTTGCAACAGTGGACTGTTAAATACAAGATGATGATAATGATAAGGCATGTCAAAATACAAGATGATGATAATGATAAGGCATGTAAATGACGTTCCCACTGGAAACCTGCCCTGTCCTTCCGTTCTCATTTCTTTTAACTCCCTGTCCAAACTATAGTAGCTGAGAAGCTTTTCACCAGACTGTGAGTTAGTGTGGCTTATACCTATTTATATTTGTATTAATTGCTTACAGATTATACCTCATATTAGCAATTACATTACACTACAGGAAAAATGTATTGGCATAGGCTCTTGCTTATCTTTGTTTTGCAAAATTGTCCTAATTACTTGGAAAGCAGTCTTTAAAATAGTTTGATTCTTCCTGTT
This sequence comes from Neogale vison, assembly GCF_020171115.1. Taxonomy (NCBI): domain Eukaryota; kingdom Metazoa; phylum Chordata; class Mammalia; order Carnivora; family Mustelidae; genus Neogale; species Neogale vison. The sequence goes on from NC_058093.1 coordinate 9,799,097, forward strand.
GGTAGTATTAATCCTTTCATCTAAGCATCTAAGTAACATTTAAATAGAATTGAAAATATTGTAGTATTTATTTTACATCCCTTCCCCACAAAGTTTATGTTTGAATTATATGCACTTGTGAGTTTTTTTGGCAATAATTCACAGCTTCCAAGGTGTTGATGGTCATACATTTTTGTTATGATTCATGTCTTAAAGATTCAACTGCAGATTTTACAACCTTTTAATCTACTGAATGCAATTTTCAACAACTGGAGGTCTTATTGTTAAACTGGTTGTAATGAGGCACTAAGATAGGGTAAAAAAAATATTATACATGTAGTGCAGAAAATATTTAAATCCATCTCTTGAACAGAGTTAACAAATGGGAACTTCGTTTTCATTTAAAAGGGTTATTTTGAAGTGAAGATGAAAATGTATTCATCTGGATTTTTTTTTTCAAGTTTGAGGAAATAATTTATGCCATATTATACAACAAGGATGTATAGCAGAAATGTGGGAAGTAGTAGTGTATTGAGAGTGTGTGTATATATATTTATGCCATTCTAAGCCTTCCAGCGTATTTGGCCTTGAACAGTGCTAGCCAAGCAACCAGTCATTACTGTAACCCACAAGTATCTTTCTAAGTTTTATGTTCATAGTGAAAGGAATGTTGACTTTGAAATTACGCATTTATATTAATGTCACTATAAACCAATGGGAATAGAAATTTTTACACAAACTTGGTAAATATTGGGAGACTAAATTACTAAGTTAATAAATTACATATAGCAATGTAGCTGTTCTCTAGAGATGGGAGTTTGATAATGGATTTCTGTTGTTTGCTTATTTTCTTAGTGAACATTTGAACTAAGGCAGTGGATGGGATTGGTGATCTGGCTAAGTATTTTGAAATACATTCTGAATAATATGACGTGGTGTTAATGGGGGAAATAAAATATGATGTTTTTTTCTTACTCATTCCATTTTCCCGATACTGTGTTTGGAACTGACCATGAAAAGAAAAACAGACCCAAAAAGAAACATCAGTTTGTAGGCTTGCTTTTGTATTCATGCTGACATCTCATTCATATTCTTTGTACTCTGAAATTCACTCACTGTACTAGGTAAGACCTAAATGAAAGTTACTATTTTTCTTTAATACTGTGTACGGAATTTTGAAAATACACATGTATGGTACCTAAGTGGGATTTTAAAAAATTAGCCGAGCAAAGGAATTATACAATAAATCTTCTAAGAAGAGGGGTATAGAAAACTCCATTTTGGGCAGTAAGGAAGTTAGATTGCACTTTTGATTATCCAACATAGATCTGAAAGTTAAAACCTTTTTTCCCTAAATTATTTTGATTCTATAGTCAGCTCATTGTTTCCTCTATCATTCTGGAAAACTTTTAATAATTTATGTTTCTCTAAGTATCCTTCTTTTGTGTTTCTATATTTCTGATTTTCTTTGTAAATTTGGGTTTTTCAAACAGTTTCTCAGTTAAATTCTTAATGAGTTCATGCTTTTTAATATCAGAATCAAATTATAAATCCATGATTACATTGTTAGTAAGGACCATGTTATGGTTTTTTGTTTGTTTGTTGTAAGATTTATTTATTTGACAGATCAGAAGTAGGCAGAGCAGCAGGCAGAGAGAGAGGGGGAAGCAGGCTCCCCACTGAGCAGAGAGCTGGATGTGGGGCTCCATCCCAGGACCCTGGGATCGTGACCTGAACCAAAGGCAGATGCTTTAACCCACTGAGCCATCCAGGCGCCCCCCCATGTTATGGTTTTAATTTTTTTTTTTTTTTAAGATTTTATTTTATTTATTTGAGAGAGAGAGACAGTGAGAGAGAGAATGAGCGAGGAGAAGGTCAGAGAGCGAAGCAGACTCCCCATGGAGCTGGGAGCCTGATGTGGGACTCGATCCCGGGACTCCAGGATCACGCCCTGAGCCGGAGGCAGTCATTTAACCAACTGCGCCACCCAGGCGTCCCCCCATGTTATGGTTTTAAACGTATTTACTAACTGATGTGAAATTCATTGTAATAGAACTAAATTGTTTTTTCCCTGGGTCTTTTGCCCTACTGTCTATGTGATGACAACTTTTTGCTTGAAGGTTTCCTATACTTTTCTTTGCACAGTTAAATTCTACATTTTATTTATATACCTTTTTTGTTTGTTTGTTTAAGATTTTATGTATTTGAGAGAACGAGAGCAGAAGCAGGGAGGAGGGGCAGAGAGGGAGAAGTTGACTCGCCGCTGAGCAGGGAAGCCAGATGTGGGCTGGATCCCAAGACCCTGAGATGATGACCTGAACTGAAGGCAGATGTTCAAGGCAGAGGCTTAACTGACTGAGCCACCCAGGCACTCCTTTATATTATTTTTTGAATACTTGAATGTGGTTAAAAGGTTTCTGGGTGTTTCTCCATGCTGTGTAAATGTTTTAGTAAAAGTAGATGATACTCATTTCTTGAATGCAGCTAATTGTTAACTAAGCAGCCACTGCAGATGTATTGTACAACACATTCAGCAGCGTATTTGAGATGGTCTAAAGATCCAAATGCGGTTTCTGAAAAACATATTTTTAGTGTAGTGTACATAGTAAAGTCAGATAACTACCAAGTGAATCTATTAGAGGGTTAGATTACTTCTCCAAAAATTTTAACTAGGAGTCTCACTCTTAATATTTGGGGATACCTGGGTATTTTATTTTATATGGGCTGGTAATTAATTACACTGCTTCACTTGTTTGTTTTACATTTGTTTTTATTTACATTTATTTTTATAATACTAAAAGCTGTATATCAGATATGAGAACCTAATGTAATTAAGCAGACTACTAAATTTTGATAATAACCTAAATTTCCAAAGGATAAATACAGTTGATACTTTGAATTTATATTCATGAAGGAAGCATGTCAATTAAATGTTTGATATTGATTCTAGGATTAATTATAGCATCAACATTCAAAATTAGCTATTCATTTATTAAAATGAAGTTAGCATTTTATCCTATTCTGTATTGCTGCTATAAACCTTGGTAAAAGCAATTTATCATTCTGTAAACAGTGAGGGTGCCTGGGCTGGCTCAGTCAGTAGAGCATGCAGTTCTTGATCTTGGGGTTGTAAGTTCAAGCCCCACATTTGGTTTAGAGACGAGTTAAAAATAAAATCTCAAAATTCCATTAGTAGTGTATTTACTACTTTATTTTTGGTGGATCTTATGAGGGCCATCTATATCTTGCACAAAACTAGAAATTCTTATAACTTAAAAGTTATAGTTAATGGATTTGTAGGATTTTCACTCCTGCTTGCAACACTGTCAAAGGGATATTCTTATACAGTATGCTTTATGTGAAAATTTTCTACATAGCTATATTGTTGATTTTAATATTTTTGATTTTCCTTAGTGTCCGTGCCTAGAAGGAAATGTTATTTTTTAATTTTTTAAATTTTTTAAAAAGATTTTATTTATTTTTTTGATAAAAGACACGGAGAGAGGGAACACAAGCAGGGGAATGGGAGAGGGAGAAGCAGGCTTCCTGCAGAGTGGGAAGCCCGGTGCTGGGCTCAATCCCAGGACCAGGGACCATGACCTGAGCTGAAGGCAGATGCTTAATGACTGAGCCACCCAGGCACCCCAGGAAATGTTATTTATTTATTTATTTAAAGATTTTATTTATTTATTTGTCAGAGAGAGAGGGAGAGAGAGCGAGCACAGGCAGACAGAGAGGCAGGCAGAGGCAGAGGGAGAAGCAGGCTCCCTGCCGAGCAAGGAGCCCGATGTGGGACTCGATCCCAGGACGCTGGGATCATGACCTGAGCCAAAGGCAGCTGCTTAACCAACTGAGCCACCCAGGCATCCCTATTTTTTTTTTTTTAAAGATTTTATTTATTTGACAGAGAGAGATCACAAGTAGGTAGAGAGGCAGGCAGAGAGAGGAGGAAGCAGACTCCCCGCTGAGCAGAGAGCCCAATGTGGGGCTCGATCCCAGGACCCCGAGATCACGACCTGAGCGGAAGGCAGAGGCTCAACCCACTGAGCCACCCAGGTGCCCCAGGAAATGTTATTTTTAAAAATGCCCTGGGGCGCCTGTGTGGCTCAGTGGGTTAAACCTCTGCCTTTGGCTCAGGTCATCATCTCAGGGTCCTGGGATCAGAGCCTCACATCGGGCTTTCTGCTCAGCAGGGAGCCTGCTTCCTCCTCTCTCTGCCTGCCTCTCTGCCTACTTGTGATCTCTCTCTCTCTGTCAAATAAATAAAATCTTTAAAAAAGAAAAAAAATGCCTTATACGTTGTTTTTAAAGTAAGAGGTTGAATCACATAGGAACAATATAATTGTGTCCTTGTATTTTTCCTCTGTCTCTCTCAGAGATAGACCGAGGGGAGTCAAAGGAACAACAAAACTCCTGAGATCAGGAAATGGTGGATATGGTCATTAGAAATGAGATACCCATTTTATCCGATTCGGGTAATTTAATAGAACTCTTCTGATTTTTGTGGGAAATTTGTACTTAACTGCCCCAAAAAATGTCATGGTGTTTTTGTGGGTTTTTTTAAATATTTCTTTTTTGGGAGCATGCATGTAGTGCAAAGTGGGGAGGGAGGAAGCAGAGGGGCAAGGAGAAGCCTTCTGCTCAGGTCTTGTGCTCTGTCTCTGTCGCTCTCTCAAATGAATTTTTAAAAAAATTTTTTTTTTTTTTTTTTAAAGAATCCCAAGTAGACTCTGCGCTGAGCCCAACCTGGGGCTTAATCTCATGAGCCTGAGCCAAAACCAAGAGTTGGATGCTTAGCTGACTGAGCCATCCGTGTGCCCCCTCACTGTGTCTTTAAAACTAGGGGTATATAGAGAAAAATTATGATTTCCTTGATTTTGGTAATATTTAAACCACTTTAAAAAATACTTGGTGCTTCTGGGTTTTTAAATGGGTTAAATTTTTATTATTATTTATTTATTTATTTTTAGTGAGCTGGAGGAAAGGGCAGAGGGAGAGAGGGACAAGCAGGCTCTTTGATGAGCAAGAACAACCCCCCCCCGCCAACCCCCCGCCCAATTAAGGACTCTATACCAGGACCCTGGGATCATGACCAGAGCTGAAGACAGACACTTAACTGATACACACAGGTGCCCAGAATATTTGGTGCTTCTGGGTTTTTTAAAACATTTCATATGTTCTGATTCTGATTCTTGAGATAACCATTAGTCATTGTATTAATTTTTGAAATCTGCTATAGTAGTTCAGTGACTTAATATAAATTCCTTCTTACAGTCTTGAGATCAGAAGCTTGAAATCCGTTTTACTAGGCTAAAATTAGTTTCCTGGTTCTTTTTAGAAGCGCAGCGGAAAATCCATTCCTTGCCTCTTTTAGCTGCTGCGAGTTGCTAGAAGGCATTCATCACTTGTGGCTGCAAGTCCCTCCCTTAACCATCACATTGCCCAATACGGAATAGTGATCTCTGCTTCCTTCGCAGGGGATTTGTGATTATGTCATTGGGCCTACCTGGATAATCCAAATAATTTCCCCATTTTAGAATCCTTCATCACATTTGCAAGATCCCTTTTATCTAAGTACAGTCACTGGTTCTGGGATTATGAAATGGATGTTTTAGGGGGCCTTTATTCAGCCTACCGCAGCAATTCTCAAATTCATTGTGAATCTCAATTCTCCATGCTACACTCAATTTTTTTTTTTAAGATTTTATTTATTCATTTGACAGAGATCACAAGTAGGCAGAGAGGCAGGCAGAGAGAGAGGGGGAAGCAGGCTCCCCACTAAGCAGAGAGCCCGACATGGGGCTCAATCCCAGGACCTTGGGTTCATGACCTGAGCCGAAGGCAGAAGCTTTAACCCACTGAGCCACCCAGGTGCCCCTACACTCTTAATTTTTAATCTTTCAGTGGTACTTCCTGTTTCTTGTATGTTACCTACTTCTTTATGCCTTCCAGTCACATGGTTCATTTAAGTCTCTGATTGAAAATGTTGACCTTGAGACCATTTCCTGCAGGTTACCATTTACTGCAACCTCTTTGTACTGATCGATTAATAACTAAGTTTTTTTTTTTTTTAAGATTTTATTTATTTATTTGACAGAGAGAGATCACAAGTAGGCACAGAGGCAGGCAGAGAGGCAGGAGGAAGCAGGCTCCCTGCTGAGCAGAGAGCCCGATGCGGGACACCATCCCAGGACCCTGAGATCATGACCCGAGCCGAAGGCAGCGGCTTAACCCACTGAGCCACCCAGGTGCCCAATAACTAAGTTTTTGATACATAAAACAATTCTGTGATTCAGAGACCTTGCTTACCAGTTTGTGAAAGGGTAGGAGAGTTGCAAGACAGTGGGCTGGAGGAATGTTTTCCAAACCTCTCTTTACATCAAAAAGGAAGAGTTTAAAACTACAGATCGCTGGGTTCTGCCTTTGGAAACTGATTTGATTGGAATGGGAGGGTCACAGTTTTAAAAGCTTCCGGGGGTGGGGGTGGGGGTGGGTGGGTGGTGGCACCTGGGTGGCTCAGTTGGTTAACTATCTTCAACTCGGGTCATGATCCCAGAGTCCTGGGATTGAGTTCCGAATCGGACTTGTGGAGAGCCTGCTTCTCCCCCTGCCTGCCTCCCCCTGCTTGTGCTCTCTCTGACAAAATCTTTAAAAAATAAGGTGGCTCAGTTGGCTAAGCAGCTGCCTTCGGCTCAGGTCATGATCTCAGCGTCCTGGGATCGAGTCCCACATCGGGCTCCTTGCTCAGCGGGGAGCCTGCTTCTCCCTCTGCCTCTGCCTGCCATTCTGTCTGCCTGTGCTCGCTCTCCCTCTCTGACAAATAAATAAAAAATCTTTAAAAAAAAAAATAAAATAAACGCTCTAGGAGTCCCTCTGATGTATCATCAGGAGATGAGGTAGAAGAAATAATAATTGTAGCTATTGTTTCCTTAAGGGGAGATAAATCTGGTGATATCAAACACATTCACTTCTAGGGTAAGTTCCTAGGGGGAAGAGTGAGCTTGGGGCATAACCATCTGCTTTTCCCAGGGTTGCCGAGGATAATGAAAGCTACATAGAGCCAAAAAGAGGAAGAGGATAGCCCTGACTTTCTGCCTCTTAGCAGATTGTGGTCAGAGTTGTCAGTTACCTTGTTTCATCTTTTAAATGTGACAGACTAATTCAGACATGTTGAATCTTAATAGTTTGGTGGATTTCAAAAGTTTTTTTTTTTTTTTAATCTATTTATGTGACAGCACAAGCACACGGAGTGACAGGCAGAGTGAGCAGCAGACTCCCGCTGCCAGAGCAGAGGCTGGATCCCAGGACCCCAGGATCATGACCTAAGCAGAAGGCAGCTGCTTAACCGACTGAGCAACTTAGGCGCCCCTAAAAGTCTTGTTTTATGAGATTAATACTATATGAGAATCTTTACCCATGACTTTGTATTTTGGGTTAATTTGATTGTGAGAGATCATGTAAAAATATTTGTTTATTATGTATTTAATTGACAGAAAACAAGCAGGGGGAGTGGGAGTGGAAGAAGCAGGTTCCCCATCATGCAGGGAGCCTAACATGGGGATCGATCCCCAGACCCAGGATCATGACCCAAGTTGAAGGCAGACGCTTAACTGACCAAGCCACCCAGGTACCCCTAAATTTTTTTTTTTTTTTAAGATTTTATCCATTTATTTTAGAGCAGGAGGAAGGGGCAGAGTGAAAGGGAGAATGAGTCCCAAGCAGACTCTAAGTGCAGAGCTTGACCTGGGGCTCAGTCCCACAACCCTAGGATCACAACCTGATCCAAAAGCAATAGTTGAACACACCTGACTGTGCCCAGGCACCCCAGAAATCAAGCAAATTTTAACAGGTCTGTAATGTTTTGGTTGCTTAGAAAGATTGCTGCCATTGCAGAATTTCTAGGTGCATCTCAGGTAGATACCAGGTAAGAATAGGGGAAATTACTATTTAGTTATTCTTTTTATAAGACTTGAGTGTGTCCCATACCAGCTGGTCTGGAATCTTTAGGACACTTAGGGCTATCAGGCTTGTGCAGTCTTGTATAGCACTTTCTAGACTGGGAAACATATTTTTCTGTTTGGGAGCAACATGGACATTGAATCCATATCACCACTTTTGAATCACTTGGGTTTGCTTTATTTTAGAAACTGAATCTAAAGTAAGAGCTCTTTTAGCACAATTTAGAGGGCTCTGTTGTGCTGGTATTAGCAAATCCGAAGGAAAAAGATAATATTCAGGGGCACCTGGGTGGCTCAGTGGGTTAAGCCGCTGCCTTCGGCTCAGGTCATGATCCCAGGGTCCTGGGATCGAGCCCCGCATCGGGCTCTCTGCTCAGCAGGGAGCCTGCTTCCTCTTCTCTATCTCTCTGCCTGCCTCTCTGCCTACTTGTGATCTCTGTCTGTCAAATAAATGAATAAAATCTTTTAAAAAAAAAAAAAAGATAATATTCAGAGCCAGAATCTTAGCAATTGGTTAGTTGAGGCTCCCTTGTCCTCTTGTTTTACAGATTTAAAACCAAAAACCCAACAACAAACCAAGGCCACAGAAATTAAATGATGGTCCAGAATTTCCACAGATAGATAGTGCAGAGCTGGGGCCTCAAATCCCTGAACAGTGTGGAAGTTAATGTAGAAAAGACAAAGAAAGGATGGTGTCTAGGAAACTAGCATCACTTCCCATGTGATTTCTCAGTAGTACCAGTACGTAAAGATGCACCATCTTGATGGTGATCTCCTTTTTTTTTTTTTAAGATGATGACTTCTATTTTATTATTATTATTATTTTTAAAGATTTAATTTATTTATTTGACAGAGAGAGATCACAAGTAGGCAGAGAGGCAGACAGAGAGAGAGAGGAGGAAGCAGGCTCCCTGCCGAGCAGAGAGCCCGATGCGGGCCTCAATCCCAGGACCCTGAGATCATGACCTGAGCCGAAGGCAGCGGCTTAACCCACTGAGCCACCCAGGCGCCCTATTTTATTATTTTTAAATTTAAATTCAATTAATATATAATGCATTACTGGTTTCAGAGGTAAAATTCTGTGATTCATTGTCTTATATAATACCCAGAGCTCATTACATCGCATGCTTTCCTTAATGACCATCACCCTGCTCCCCCAGCCCTCCACCTCCTCCCGTCCGGCAGCCCTCAGTTTGTTTCCCATGATGCAAGTCCGTCCAGCAGCCCTCAGTTTGTTTCCCATGATGCAAGTTTCTTATGGTTTGTCTCCCTCTCTGATTGCCTTTTATTTTTTTTTCTTCCCCTATGATCCTCTGTTTTGTTTCTTAAATTCCACATATGAGAGAGATCATATGATAACTGTCTTTCTGATTAACTTATTTCACTTAGCATAATACTCTCTAGGTTCATCTATATCATTGCAAATGGGAAGATTTCATTTTTGATGGCTGAATAATATTCTATTCTATAGATATAGATATATAGATATATAGATATCACGTGTTCTTTATCCATTCATCTGTCAGTGGACATCTGGGCTCTTTCCACAGTTTGGCTATTGTGGAAAAATGCTTTTTCTGCATCTATTGAAACGATCATATGGTTCTTGTCCTTTCTCTTTTAAATGTAGTGTATCACATTTTAAAAGAAGATTTTATTTATTTATTTGACAGAGAGAGACACAGCAACAAAAGCAGGGGGAAGTGGGAGAGGGAGAAGCAGGCTTCTCGCTGAGCAGGGAGCCCGATGTGGGGCTCCATCCCACGACCCTGGGATCACACCCTGAGCCGAAGGCAGATGCTTAACAATTGAGTCACCCAGGTGCCCCTGCAGCATATCACATTGATTTGATTTCTGGATGTTGAACCCCCCTTGCCATCCAGGAATAAATCCCACTTGGTTGTGGTGAATAGTCATTTTAATGTACTATTAGATCCTATTGGCAAGTATCTTGGTGGGAATTTTTCCATCCATGTTCATCAGGGATATTGGTCTGTAATTCTCCTTTTTGGTGGGGTCTTTGTCCGGTTTAGGGATCAAGGTCATGCTGGCTTCAGGAAAAGTTGGGAAGTCTTCCCTCCATTTCCATTTTGAAACCGCTTCACAAGAATAGGTATCGATTCTTTAAATGTTTGGTAGAATTCCTCTGAGAATCCATCTGGCCCTGGGCTCTTGTTTTTTAGGAGATTTTTGATGACTACTTCAATGTCCTTGCTGGTTATGTGTCTGTTCAGGTTTTCTCTGTCTTCCTGTTTGAGTTTTGGTAGTTTATATGTCTCTAGGAACACATCCATTTCTTCTAGGTTGCCTAATTTGCTGGCATATAGTTGCTCATCATATGTTTTTATAATTGTATTTCTTCAATGTTGGTTGTGATCTCTCTCTCATTTATGGTTTTATTCGTGTGGGTCCTTTCTCTTTTCTTTTTGATAAGTCTGGCCAAAGGTTTCTCAATCTTATTAATTCTTTAAAAGAACAAGCTCCTAGTTTTCTTGATCTGTTGTACTGTTCTTTTTTTTTTTTTTTAAGATATTTTTATTTATTATTTGTCAGAGAGAGAGAGAGAGAGAACAAGCAGGCAGAGGTGGAGACAGAAGCAGGCCCCCCGCCAAGCAAGGAGCCCGATGTGGGACTCGATCCCCGGATCCTGGGATCATGACCTGAGCTGAAGGCAGTGGCTTAACTGACTGAGCCACCCAGATGTCCCTGTACTGTTCTTTTGGTTTCTATTTCATTGATTTCTGCTCTAATCTTTATTATTTCTCTTCTGCGGGTTTAGGCTTTATTTGATGTTCTTTCTCCACTCCTTTAGGTTTAAGGTTAGGTTGTGTTTTTGAGACCTTTCTCAAGGTCTTTCTCAAGGACCTTTCTCAAAACCCTTTCTTGACAAGGGTTTTATTGATATATACTTTCCTCTTAGGATAACTTTAATTGTATTCCCAAAGATTTTTAACAGTTGTGTTTTCATTTTCATTTGTTTCCATGAACTTTTTAGATTCTTTGGTTGACATATTCATTCTTTAGAAGGATACCCTTTAGCCTCCTTGTATTTGAGTTCTTTCCAAATTTCTTGTTGTGATTAAGTTCCGGTTTTAAAGCATTATGGTCCAAAAAATGTAAGGAATAATCCCAGCCTTTTGGTACCAGTTGATACCTGATTTGTGACCTAGTATGTGATCTGTTCTGTAGAATGCTCCATGTGCACTTTAGAAGAAAGTGTACTCTGTTGCTTTAGGATGGAATGTTCTGAATATATCTGTGATGTCCATTTGGACCAGTGTGTCCTTTAAAACCTTTATTTCCAGGGTGCCTGAGTGGCTCAATGGGTTAAGCCTCTGCCTTAGGCTCAGGTCATGGTCTCAGGGTCCTGGGATCAAGCCCCACATCACGCTCTCTGCTCAGCAGGGAGCCTGCTTCCCCCTCTCTCTGTGCCTGCCTCTCTGCCTAATTGTGATCTCTCTCTCCCCCTTTCAAATAAATAAAATCTTAGAAAGAAAATAAAACCTGTATTTCCTTGTTGATCTTTTGCTTAGATGATCTGTCCATTTCAGTGAGGGGGGTGTCAGTGTCCCATACTATTATGTATGCATTATGTCGATGCATTTGATTCTGTTATTAATTGGTTTATATAATTGGCTGTTCCCATGTTAGGGGCATAAATATTTACAATTGTTAGATCTTCTTGTTGGAGAGACCCTTTATGACATAGTGTCCTTCCTCATCTTTTATTACCATCTTTGGTTTAAAATCTAAATTTTCTGGTAGAAGGATTGCCATCCCAGGTTTCTTTTGATGTTCATTAACATGATAAATGGTTTTCCAGCCCCTCACTTTCAATCTGGATGTTATGGGTCTAAAATGAATCTCTTGCTGACAGCATATTGATGGGTCTTGCTTTTTTATCCATTCTGATACCCTGTGTCTTTTGACTGGGATATTTAGCCCATTTACATTGAGTAACTATCGAAAGATATGAATTTAGTGCCATTGTATTACCTGTAAAGTCACTGTTTCTGTATGTTTTCTCTGTTTCTTTCTGGTCTGTTACTTTTGGGGTCTCTTCACTCAAAGGATCCCTTTTAATATTTCTTGCAGGGCTGGTTTGGTGATCACAAATTCTTTTAGTTTCTGTTTGTTCTCAGAGTTTCTCTTTCCTTCTATTTTGAATGACATCCTAGCTGGATAAGGTATTCTTGGCTGCATATTTTTCTCATTTAGCACCCTGAATATGTCATGTCAGTCCTTTCTGGCTTGCCAGGTCTCCATGGATAAGTCTGCTGCCAGTCTAATGTTTCTACTCTTTTAGGTCACCAACCTCTTCTCCCAAGCTGCTTTTAGGATATTTTCCTTGTCTCTGAGATTTGTAAGTTTTACTATTATATGTAAGGGTGTTGACCTATTTTTATTGATGTTGAGGGGGGTTTTCTGTGCTTCCTGGACTTGAATGCCTGTTTCCTTCCCAAGATCAGGGAAGTTCTCCACTTTAATTTTCTCCAATATACCTTCTGCTCCCTCTTCTTCTGGGATCCCAATTATTCTAATATTGTTTTGCTTAATGGTATCACTTATATCTCAAATTCTCCCCTCATGATCTAGGAGTTATCTCTTCCTCAGGTGATTTATTCTCCATCATTTGGTCTTCCGTGTCCCTAATTCTCTCTTCTGCCTCATTTATCCCAGCAGTTAGAGCCTCCATTTTCTGTTGCATCTCATTAATAGCCTTTTTGATTTTGACTTGGTTAGATTTAGTTCTTTTACTTCTCCAGAAAGGGATTCTCTAGTGTCTTCTATGATTTTTTCAAGCCTGCCTGGTATCTTCATAATCTTCATAATCATTATTTCATCATTATATATCTTCATAATCACTATTTTGAACCCTAGTTCCTACATCTTACTTCTGTCCATACTGATTGTGTTCTTGGCAGTCAGTACTGCCTCTTGTTCTCTTTTTTTGAGGTGATTTTTCCCATTTTTTCATTCTGTCTTGAGAAGCATAGATGAATGAGAGAACAAAATACTAAAATGGCAACAACAAACCCAGAGAAATATGCACTAAAGAAATCAGAAGAGACCAGGAAAAAAAAAAAAAGACACTTAAAAAAAAAAAGAATATAATCAGGGGAACAGAATAAAGCAGTACACTGGATTCTGTGTATTTTGGTCTGTTTTTCAGAAAACTAGTTCCCAAAATTTAAAGAAAGAAAAACATATATATGTAAAAAAATAAAGTTAAATACACTGAAACAATAGAATGTAACTGTAAGGGGTACCTGGGTGGCTCAGTGGGTTAAGCCTCTGCCTTAGGCTCAGGTCATGATCCCGGGGTCTTGGGATCAAGCCCCACATCGGGCTCTCTGCTCAACAGGGAGCCTGCTTCCGCACACCCCACCCCCACCGCCTGCTTCTCTGCCTACTTGTGATCTCTGTCAAATAAATAAAATCTTCAAAAAAAAAGAATATAACTGTAAAATAGGAAATTAAAAGAAAATCAAAACAAAAACAAAAAAGGGATATAAACAAATAGGTGAACTGAATGGAGCAATATACTCTCTCCTGAGTGTATTTTGGTCAGTTAGTTAGAAGAAACTACATTTCAAAATCATAAAAAATGAAAAACTTACATATGCAAAGATAAATATATTGAAAGGATATAATGTAACTATAAAGATGAAAATTAAAGAGGGTTTTAAAAAAGAATTGATAAAATAATAAATTGGTTGAAAAAGCAAGGGAAAAAAAAAAAAAGCTGTGAAAGACTAAAGACTCATGGGGGAAAGCCATGAATTCTATGCGCTGTATTCCTGTATCTCTGAAGTTCTGCGGTTCTCATTGACCAGTAAACTTCGGGTTGGCTGGATGTTCTTGATGATCTTCTGGGGGATAGGCCTGTTGTGTTGACCCTCAAGTGTATTTCCCTGGGCGCTATTGCACCACCCTTGCCAGGGGCCAGGCTCAGTAATCTGCTTGGGTTTGCTTCCGGCAGCTTTCGGTCCGCGAAAGCGTTCGGTACAGCTTTGGAGGACAAGAATGAAAATGGCGGCCTCCCCACCTTGGGCTGGAGGACCCAAGAGCTCTCCCCTCCTTCAGTGCGCCCTCAGAGAAAAGCAATCACTCCTGGCTCCTCGGTCTCTGGCCACACTCCGAGCTCACCTGGCTTGTGACCGAGAGTCCCTGTCTCTGGACATGCCCGTGTGGAGTCTCCAAACCCAGCAGATTCCTGCGGTGCACTCCACACCACTCCTCCCAGGGGAGGAAGTTGGGGGGGGTCTCCCTGGATTTGCCACTTGTGGGGACCCTGCTTGAAAGCAGTGGCCAGACCGTGCCTCAGATCACAGTTTATGGCAGCCCCGCGCTGAGAGCCCACTCCTGGCTCGGTCTCTGCAGCCGGCTTCCCGACTCCAATACCTGGGAATTCTGCCACACTCAGGCACCCCCGATTCTTCTGTGACCCCGAGTCCTGAGGCCCCACTGTCCCAGCGAGGGTTTCACCCCTGCTTAGTCACTGGAGCGATGTCTTTCAGCGAGCAGACTTCTTCAAGTTCGGATTTTGTGCTCCGCTGCGCTCTCACTTGCTGGGAGGGGCTGACAGAGGCCCCCTGCGCCCCCATGGTCTATCTTCCCAAACATCACCTCAGATTCGCTTCTCCGCACGTCCTACCTTCAGGAAGGTGACGGCTTTTCTATTTACAGAGTTGCTGCTATTCTACACGTAGCTCTATGGTTGCGCTTACGGGGGTTCGGAACGATCTGAGAGTGATCTAGCCCAATTCCTGGGACCAGACAAACGTAAGGTCTCCTACTCCTCTGCTGTCTTGGACTCTGGTAATCTCCATTCTTAAAACACCAAAGTGAAATTGTATTTTCGATAAGACTCTCTAGTTGGGGCAGCAAAGTGCTTCTTGGAGCCAGAGCTTAACAATGCAGTCATTATCTTAAGTTTCTGGGAGCAGGTTAGAGGTGGGGAGTTGTGCGAAATCTTTTCATCTAATAAGAGTATTTGGTACATTAGATGTAGTACACTAAATAGTAGGGATGTTTGGAGACTTCCAAAACTCCTGATTTATTTCTAGGGCATATCTTGATGACTGCTGTGATTTTGGCTGGTTATAAACAGCCCCTTCTCCAGCTTACAATTCTAAATTAAAAATAGGTCAGTCTTCAACTGGCTAAAATCCCATTTGCCTCCAGCTTTCATTAGCTAATTTATAAGTATGCCAGAAGCTTCACAATATACCCATTCTTCCCCGGGGCTTCCTATAAAGCATGCACTAACCTGACAGATCTCTCCAGTAGGACCCGGATGTGCTGCTTCAGTCAGACTTGCTCATGCAGGGTTGTCGCTCGGCTGTAGCCTTCTCTGTTTATGTGTCAAGTGACTTAATATCAAACATGGAATTCCAAATCCTCACTTTTCAAAATTTCAATCTATTATAATCTAGGTCTAGTTAGAGAAAAAATTGAGATATTGTAAGCAATTAATGCAGAGGACATAATTCATGAATGGTTTTCCTTTAAAAAAAGACGCTGTTTTCTGGTGAGAATACATTTGCATCTGTCCAGTTAGGTAAATGGATGAAACATTTTCAGGGCCGTGTTTCTGATTTTGAAAGCAAATTATAAAATAAGCTCTAGATAACAGCTATGTAAACCCCACAGTTTCTGGACACCAGAAACAAGATTGCTGGAGAAGGAAGAAACAGCGATGTCTTTGACCTCCACGGCAGAGGAACTAGTTACGGAAAAGTGCATCTTTAACTGTAGATTTTCAATTTCTCCCTAAGTAAGTTCAGAAAATCTTACAATATATAGTCTTTCAATTCCACATTCTGGTGTTACTTGTGAAAATTGCCTTTAAAAAGTTAAAAAAAAAAAATTCACCGAGTAACATAGCAGTTTTGTGTTGTGATACACACAGTTTCCCTCGTATCTGTGGTTTCGTTTTCTGTAGTTTGAGCTCCTGGTAGTCCGCTGCGGTCTGGAAGCAGATGCCCGGCTCCTGCCGTGTGTGCGGCAGGTCAGTGGAGTATCGCAGGGCCCGCGCCCGGCGCCTCGCTCATCTCCTCATGTAGATACTTCATCACATCACATCATCACGAGGAGGCTGATTACAGCGCAAGAGCAGACCCCATTCACTTAACTTCCATTAGAGTGCACTGTTGTTGGGGCGCCTGGGTGGCTCAGTGGGTTAAGCCTCTGCCTTTGGCTCAGGTCATGATCTCAGGGTCCTGGGATCGAGCCCTGCATCTGGCTCTCTGCTAGGCATGGAGCCTGCGTCTCCCGCTCTTTCTCTGCCTGCCTGTCTGCCTACTTGTGATCGTTCTCTGTCAAATAAATAAATAAAATCTTAAAAAAAAAAAAGAAAGGGAGAGACATATTGCCCCTGAAATCAATATTACTGCCCCCATTTTACAGGTAAACTAAATCTCAGAGGCCTTAGGCAACTTGTCTAATATCAGACAGCAGAGAGAGGATGAACTGAAGACAATTAATGTCTAGTTGCTTCTCAACTATGTTCTTAGGTGGTGACCTCCTTTTGAATTTGTTCCTTTTTCTTCCTGTTTCATAAGTAATAGCTTTCTTTTCATTCTTTCTCTTTTACTGCTAGGGAATGGCCAATCATACATATGCCATTCTTGAGTTTCCTCCTAATAAGTCAAAAGTATTGAGTGGATTTTCCCGTAAGTGTCTTGCTATCCTGGCAATCTCACTGTGGCCTGATGTTTTGTGAGGGAGTTGGAAGGATTAGTCATGAATGGAGCTTTTTGAGTTTAGCTCTCTGTTGACATTGATTTGTAGACTGTTTAGCAGTGGTGAGGAAAGATCTGGCAGATTAATCACTACTTCTGTTGGTACTTTCCGGTATTATCCATTGTCTTCCTTGCAAAGCTAGAATGACACCTAATTAAATGCTCAGAATAGAAAGGGACAAAGGAAATTCTAGGAAAGAGAAATACTACTTTGAGATGGAAAATCTATCACTTCCCAGTGATCAGTGGACTTGAATCAAGCCAAGTTCTGAACTCTACTTTCTCTCTTTCCAAGGTATGCATCATTAGCAATTTGCTGTAACTTTCTGGATCTCAGTTTCCAAATCTGTGAACTGGAATAAACCCAACTTTAGATGACTGTGGTGAGGATGCAACAGCACATGTGGAAGCGCCTGGTCTGGGAAATACGAGCCACTCAGTAGTTTTAGTCTTTAGGGCTTGACATCTTTTGTTAGAAAATTTTACAGGATTTAATACAATTGTTTTATAGCATTTTTAATATCCTTAAGGGGCCTTTTAACACGCCGTAAGAATTCTGAGTAGCATATGCTGGATCTTTAACTAAATTGGTGGAGAGGAAGAGCTCTATCCCGCCATGATACCAGGCGTCAGTACCCAAATGAGACCCAGGACCAAGACTTTCTAAAATCATGCATTTGCTGCTTTATAGCAAACCCCTTGACAGCTACTATTTGTGGGGTACTTGGGTGGCTCAGTTAGTTAAGCAGCTGCCTCCGGGATCAGGTCATGATCTCAGGGTCCTGAGATCAAGCCCTGCATGGAGTCCCCCAGGAGCCCTGCCTGGACCTCTGCAGCACGTTGGGCTCCCTGCTTAGCTGGGAGTGTGCTTCCCCTTCCGTCTCTCCCCTCCTCGTGCTCGCCCTGCGGTAAGTAAATAAAATCTTAAAAAAAAAAAAAAAGAAAGCTGCTATTTGTAGTAAACATATGTCATGTTTTCTGGCTGACTGGTGAACTTTTTTTTTTTTTTTTGAAACTTTTTATTTGATAGAATTTCAGACTTACAAAGAAGTTGCCAGAAGAGTGAAAGGAGCTGTCAAAAAACCCAAAACTGTCTTAGCGTAGCTGGCGGGCTCGGTCAGTCAGTGGAGTCGGACACTCTTGATCTTAGGGTCATGTGTTTGAGTCCCATGTTGGGTGTAAAATTTACTTTAAAAAAAAGGAAGTGTCATATACACTTTATCTAGATTTACCAGTTGTTTACGTTTTGCCACATTTGCTTTATCAAATTTTCTATTTGTCTGTCTGTCTCTCCATATAGATACATATACACGTTTAATTTTCTGAACCATTTGAGAGTTAAGTGCCAGACATTAGTCCCTTTGTGTCTAAATATTTTTGTGTATATTTTGTAAGACATTTTTTTACATAGCCACAGTACTGTAACCAAAATCAAGAAACTTAACATGGAGGGGCGCCTGGGTGGCTCAGTTAGTTAAGCGTCTGCCTTTGGCTCAGGTCATGATCCCAGAGTCCTCAGATGGAGTCCCACATTGGACTCCTTGCTTGACAGGGAGTCTGCTTCTTCCTCTGCCTACTGTTCCTCCTGCTTGCGCTTGCTCTCATTCTCCCTCTCTCTGATAAATAAAATCTTTTAAAAAATTAAAAAAAGAAATTTAACATTGATACAATATTATAATCTTTTTTTTTTTTTTTTAGATTTTATTTATTTATGTGACAGAGAGAAATCACAAGTAGATGGAGAGGCAGGCAGAGAGAGAGAGAGGGAAGCGGGCTCCCCGCTGAGCAGAGAGCCCGATGCGGGACTCGATCCCAGGACCCTGAGATCATGACCTGAGCCGAAGGCAGCGGCTTAACCTACTAAGCCACCCAGGCGCCCCTATACAATATTATAATCTAATCAGCAGGCCATAGTCCTAGTTATGTTATATAACTTCCTGTTGACACGAAAGCCACCCTCCTCTCCATCTAGGATGTAGTCCAAGGTCATGGATTGTAGTTTGTTGTCAAGAGTTCCTATTATATTTCATGTACTTTGTCTTTCATGACCTGGACATTTTTTTTTTTAAGATCTTATGTATTTCTTTGACAACCAGATCACAAAGGCAGAGAGGCAGGCAGAGAAGAGAGGGGGGAAGCAGGCTCCCCACTGAGCAGAGAGGCTGATGCGGGGCTCAATCCCAGAACCCTGGGATCATGACCTGAGCCAAAAGCAGAGGCTTTAACCCTCGGAGTCACCCAGGTGCCCCATGACCTGGACATTTTTAAAGCTATGTAGGTCGGTTGTTTTATAGAACGTTTGGGTTCATCTAGCATTTCCTAATGATTTTATTCAGGCTGTGCTTTTTTTTTTTTTTTTTTTGCCAGGAGAGCCACAAATGATATTGTGTCCTTCTCAGCATATATCAGGAATCACAGGATGTTGGTTTGTTCCATTATTGTTGATAGTAACTTTTGATCTTTTGCTTACGGTCCAATCAAAGTTTGACTTGACACCATAAATAAACATGAGTGCTATAATTGGGAAATTGAGCCTGATGAATGCCGCCTGCCCAGTACCTAAAATACTCATATTCTTAATTCAGTAGAACCCAGAAGACTCATCCCCAAGTTGAGCACAGGCTCACCCATGTGAGATGCTGATTCACAAGTGAGTCAGGAGAGGAAGAATGTTGAACAAAGGGCAGTCGTTTTGCCAAAAAGGATGGCAGGAGAAACATTTGGGTTTAGGGGATGCAAAATCCCAAAAAAGGTTACAGCTGTGATCTGGACAGTAAGAGTCCCAACAATGGCCCTTGGTGCTTCAACAGGCTTGTTCTCTTGTGTAGGTTTGCACGTTGTCCTGGAAGCTTAACATTGAGCTTAGTTTTCTAGTCCTCCTGACAACTCTGTAAGTTCTCCAATCAGTATTTCTTCTAATAAGACGTAATTTACACATAATAAAATGTACCTATCGTAAGTATATAGTTCAATGGGTTTTTGACAATTGCATACACTTGTGTCATTTCAACCCTTTATTTGGGTTTCAAGAAAATAAAGATACAGAACATTTGTCACCCCAGAAAGTTCCCCTGTGTGTTTTTATAGCTGCTATATACTGAATGGCTATGTCCCCCCAAAGTTCAAATGTTGAAATCCTCAGTGTGATGTGTTGAGAGGTGGGCCTTTGGTAGTTTGTTACATCATGAGATGGAGCCCTTATGAATGGGCTTTATGCCCATACTGAAGAGAGTCTGAGGGCTCCCTTGCCCCTTCCACCATGTGAAGTTATGCCAAGAAGACAGCTATCTACTGTTGTTCAACATAGTACTGAAAGTCCTACCTTCAGCAATCAGATAACAAAAAGAAATGGCATTCAGATCAGCAAAGAAGAAGTCAAACTCTCATTCTTCACAGATGACATGATACTCTATGTGGAAAACCCAAAAGACTCCACGCAAAATTTGCTAGAACTCATACAGGAATTCAGCAAAGTGATAGGATATAAAATCAGTGCACAGAAATCTGTTACATTTCTATACACTAACAATGAGACAGAAGAAAGAGAAATTAAGGAGTCAATCCCATTTACAACTACACCCAAAACTGGAAGATACCTAGGAATAAACCTAATCAAAGAGGCAAAGGTTATGCACTCAGAAAGCTATAGAACACTCATGAAAGTAGTTGAGGAAGACACAAAAAAATTGGGAAGATGGGGGCGCCTGGGTGGCTCAGTGGGTTAAAGCCTCTGCCTTCGGCACAGGTCATGACCTCAGGGTCCTGGGATCGAGCTCCGCATCGGTTTCTCTGCCTAGCAGGGAGCCTGCCTCCCTTCCTCTCTCTCTGCCTGCCTCTCTGCCTACTTGTGATCTCTGTTGGTGGGAATGCAGGTTGGTGCAGCCTCTTTGGAGAACAGTGTAGAGATTCCTCAAGAAATTAAAAATAGAGCTTCCCTATGACCCTGCAATTGCACTCCTGGGTATTTACCCCAAAGACACAGATGTTGTGAAAAGAAGGGCCATCTGTACCCCAATGTTTATAGCATCAATGGCCACGGTCGCCAAACTATGGAAAGAACCAAGATGCCCTTCAACGGATGAATGGATAAGGAAGATGTGGTCCATATACACTATGGAGTATTATGGCTCCATCAGAAAGGATGAATACCCAACTTTTGTAGCAACATGGACGGGACTGGAAGAGATTATGCTGAGTGAAATAAGTCAAGCAGAGAGAGTCAATTATCATATGGTTTCACTTATTTGTGGAGCATAACCAATAGCATGGAGGACAAGGGGCGTTAGAGAGGAGAAGGGAATTTGGGTAAATTGGAAGGGGAGGTGAACCATGAGAGACTATGGACTCTGAAAAACAATCTGAGGGGTTTGAAGTGGCGGGGGGGTGGGAGGTTGGAGTACCAGGTGGTGGGTATTATAGAGGGCACGGCTTGCATGGAGCACTGGGTGTGGTGAAAAAATAATGAATACTGTTTTTCTGAAAATAAATAAATTAGGAAAAAAAAAAGATAAATAAATAAATAAATAAAATCTTCTAAAAAAAATTGGGAAGATGTTCTATGCTAACAGATTGAAAGAACAATTATTGTTTAAATGTCTATGCTACTAAAGCAATCTACACAGTCAATGCAATCCCTATCAAAATACCATCAAATTTTTTTTCACAGAACTGGAACAAACAATCCTAAAATTTGTATGGACTAGAAAAGACCCTGAATAGTCAAAGAAATGTTGAAAAAGAAAACCAAAGCCGGTGGCATCACATTGCCTGACTTCAAGCTCTATTACTATTACAAAGCTGTAATCGTCAAGACACTATGGCACTGGCACAAAAACAGACACATAGATCAATGGAACAGAACAGAGAAGCCAGAAATGGACCCTCCGCTCTATGGTCAACTAATCTTTGACAAAGTAGGAAAGAATGCCCAATGGAAAAAAGACAGTCTCTTCAACAAATGGTGTTGGAAATTGGACACTCACATGCAGAAGAATGAAACTGGACTACTTTCTTACACCACACACAAAAATAGGCTCAAAATGGACAAAAGACCTAAAGATGAGAAAGGAATCCATCAGAATCTGAGAGGAGAACACAGCTAAGTCTGTGATCTTGGCCATGCGGTTTCCAAAGGCAAGGGAAACAAAGGCAAAAATGAACCACTGGGACCTCCTCAAGATAAAAAGCTTTTGCACAGTAAAGACAACAGTCAACAAAACCAAAAGGCAACCAACAGAATGGGAGAAGATATTCACAAATGACATAACAGATAAAGGTCTAGTACCCAAAATCTATAAGGAACTTACCAAACTCAACACCCAAAGAACAAATAATCCTGTCAAGAAATGGGCAGAAGACATGAACAGACATTTCTCTAAAGATATCCAAAAGGCCAACAGACACATGAAGAAATGCTCCACATTACTCGGCATCAGGGAAATACAAATCAAAACCACAATGAGATACCACCTCACACCAGGCAGAATGGCTGAAATTAACAACTCTGGAAATAACAGATGTTCGTGAGAATGCCGAGAAAGGGGAACCCTTTTACACTGTTGGTGGGAAGGCAAGCCGGTATAGCCACTCTGGAAAACAGTATGAGGTTCCTCAAAAATTTGAAAATAGATCTACCTTATGGCCCAACAAATGCAATACGAATTATCCAAAGGATACAAACATAGTCTTTCAGAGGGGCACCTGCACAATATTTATAGCAGCAGTGTCCACAATAGCCAAATTGTAGAAAGAGCCCAGATGTCCATTGACAGATGAATGGATAAAGAAGATGTGGTAATAATATACAATGGAATATTATTCAGCCATCAAAAAATGAAATCTTGCCATTTTCAAGGACATGGATGGAACTAGAGGGTATTATGCTAAGTGAAATAAATTAGTCTGAGAAAAAGAAATATCATCTTATTTCACTCATGTGGAATTTAAGAAACAAAACAGGCGAACACAGGGGAAGGGAAGGAAAAGGAATACAAAATCAGAGAGGGGAACAAACCATAAGGGACCCTTAGTTAAAGGAAATAAACAGAGGATTGCTGGAGGGGAAGTCGGGGATGGGGTAACTGGGTGATAGACACTTGGAGGGCACTTGAGGAGGGCACTTGAGGTAAGAGCATTGTGTGTTATATGCAAGTGATGAATCACTTAATTCTACCTCTGAAACTAATAATACACTATTAAACTGAGTTTAGGTTAAAAAAAAAAAAAAGACGATAGCCATCTATGAATAAGGAAGCAGAGTTTTCCAGACTCTGAATCTGCCAACACCTTGATCTTGGACTTTGAACCTCCAGAACCGTGAGAAGCAGATTTCTATTGTTTAAAAGCCACTGGTCTGTGGTATTCTGTTACAGCAGCCTGGGTGAGCCAAGTTAACAGTCACCTCCGGTCCACCGCCCCAACCCCATAAGCAGCCACTACTCTGATTTTCAACATCGAAGACTGGTTTCACCTTCTTGAAACTTAGTTTGTCTCTGACCAGATTTGGGAATTTTCAGCCACCTGATTCCCTTCCTCCAATACTCCCCCCACAACCCCCAGAACTCTAATGATGTGAATATTACACCTTTGTTGTTTCGTTACAGTCCAAAACCCTGAAGGGGTTGGTCTTTTTTTTTTAATCTAGTTCTCTCTGTTGTTCAGATCGAGTCATTTCTATTGCTCTTTCAGTTCATAGATTACCCCCACCCCGAACCCCCCCCTTTTTTTGTCTTCTTCATTCTGTGCTGAGCCCATCCACTGAGCTTTTTATTTTGGTACGCAACTCTCAGCTCTAAAATTTCCATTTGGTTCTTCTTTATATCCTCTATTTCTTCGCTGATGCTTTCTATTTTTTTTTTCAGTTGTTTTAAGCACATTCATAATTGTTTGTTGAAGCATTTTTCATCGTAGGTGCTCCAAACATTTTTAAAGTTAATTCTGATGTCTCTGTACTGTTAGCCTTTATTTTTTGTCTTTTTTCATTTAGCTTGGGATCTTTCTAGTTCTTGGTGGTGAGGGATAATTGTCTCCTGAAACTGGATATTTTTATATTATGAGATTCTAGATCTCGTATATACCTTCTGTATCATCTAGCTTTTTCTGACCCGACGCAAGTGTGGGAAACGGGGTACTGCTTGCTCGGTGCTGAGTAGGGGTAGAAAACCAAGTTCCCCACTCAACCTCTGTTGATGCCTGATGTGGGTACTCGTCTCCACTGCTGGCCTGTGCAGGGTTGGGAGTTCCAGTTGCATACATCGTCCCTGATGACGCCTCTGTGGAACTGGCCTCATTACCACTGAACAATAGCTAAAGTCCTGACTCTGCACGAAGCCTCCTCTGAGGCCACCACAATGGGGAGAGAGAGACACACCTCACGGTTACTGGATGGGAGTGAAGTCCAAGCTTCCTACATGATCTCCACTAACACTTTGGGATAAGGTTGGGGGGCTCTTACTGGCCAGCAGGGTTTCCTGCTTGCCTTTCTCGGACATCACCCTAGCCAAGGTATTGGGGCCCCTTCATATAGACCTGTGAGGGTGGAAATCCATGCTTCCCGTTCAGTCCACACTGTTTATAGGTAGGGGTGAGGTCACAGGTTTTATTGGAGTTTGGAGTAGAGTGGCTATTGTCTGAATATTTGCTGTCCTGCTAGGCTTTTGTCAGGGTGCTTTGATCTGCAACATGGGCGTTTCTAGATTGCTGGCTTCTTCAGGTCTCAAGTCTGAGATATGTGAGGAAAAATAAAACCAAGGAACTTGACACTGGTCATCTTGTGTTTGTTTTTTATATATAATGTTCAGGATTTTTAGATATACATACTTCATGGGAGGAATCTACTCCATCTTTCTGGAAGCAGAAGTCTCTATTTTCTTTCATTAAGTGTGTAAGCCTTTTGCCCATTTATAATTGGGTACTGGGTCTTTTTGTTATTGATTTACAAGAGCCATTTATATATTCTAGATACGAATCTTTTGTCAGGTATGTATTTTGCAAACACATTTCTCCCAGTCTGTTGCTTCCTTTTTCATTTCTAAAACTGAGTTTAATGAACAGAAGTTTTAAATTTTGATGAAGTCCAATTCTAGATATCTTTTGAAATAAACTGCTTTAATGCAGAATGAGCCAAGGTCAACTTCTATTGCTTCCAACTAAAAATGCTGCTTGTACAAGCCTACCAAGAATCATCTTAATACTTATACATACAATGATATGAACGGTCAAAACATTTTTGGAATCCATTTTTGGAGTGGATTTATGACCATATCAGAAACCGGGCTCATTATTTTAGAGTTTTACCTAAGCTTTACCAAGCGCCATCTTAGAACCTGTCAGAACTGGCTCTATAAACTTTAGGTAATTGCACAAATAAATTTCACTCTCAAGGTATAGTAAATAGCCACAAGGAATGTTACGTAAATGGATGTGGCCCAAATTCTGATGGTTGGCATTTAGTCAGCTTTCCTATATACCTGCTGGTAAATTGATTTCACATGTTTAGTGACAGACGCTCTCCGTTGTTAACACATATTCCATGTGAATTCTCCACTGATTAGGCTTTCCATACAGGGGTACTCTGGGGTCCTGAGGATCTGGGAGAAGGAAATCCTTTTTAGCCTGATGCTGAAAGAGCCACAGTCCTTCGGGCCCAGAAGGCATGGTGGTGAGGAGTCAAGGTCATGGGGAAAGGCTAGGAAAATGAGACCGTTTCTCAGCTCTCCCAGGATGAAAGAAATGAAACCGCTTCTGGTACATTTATATTCAAATATATAAACACTTGCTCCTGATGAATAACTTGACGATAGCTGTGGTTTGGGTTGACTACACCTCTGCCTCCCGCTTGTATGGGTGTCTGAAGATTCTTTTTTTTTTTTTTTAAAGATTTTATTTATTTGACAGAGAGAGATAGATCACAGGTAGGCAGAGAGGCAAGCAGAGAGAAAGCGAGGAGGAAGCAGGCTCCCTGCCGAGCAGAGAGCCCGATGTAGGACTCGATCCCAGAACCCTGAGATCATGACCTGAGCTGAAGGCAGAGGCTTAACCCACTGAGCCACCCAGGTTCCCCTGAAGATTCTTGAAAGCCCGTTTATCTGTTCATTTATTTAACACTGAAGAGAATGGCTGTGACATTGCTAGAGCTGCTCATCAGCTCAGAGGCAGTTTCTCTGGGGAGTAGGTGTTAAATGCTTCCCATGGAAGATAAGAGGGTGACCTTCAATTCAAATGGGAAGGAACTAACAGCTGGTCTTTAAGAACCCAGAAGTCCTGGAGATACTGCACAGAGGAGAATGGCAGAACTTGACACCCACATTTATGATCCTAATACTTTTTTGTTATAATTTATAGGTGTTATTAATTCATATGTTCACTTGCTAGGGCCCCTAGAATTACATAGTGTTATGAAAAGAACTAAATATACAGTTGGCAGATAATCATTGGTCACATTTAACTCCCTGGGCATATAAAGTCCAAGTTTTGTTATCTTTTTTTTTTTTTTTTTTAAATAGACTTGGAGCTACTTATATATATTTAAGATGCTCTAGAACCACTTGGTCATTATTTATTCACAGTAATACAGTTTTGCCATGTAACTTAAGGGTAGTTGTTAGAGTAAATGCTTATAAAATAGGTTTTGGGGATATAACTGCTAAATTTTCATATTAAGTTTTTTTTAACAAGAAGAAATAACATTTAGATTAAAAGCAAACTGTAAAAAAAAGATGCTTAACACAAATTTTTAAAAATTAAGTGATTGATAGATTCCCTAGTTTTCCTTTAAATTAGAAATATAAATTTCTATCTCTGTTTTTAATACTTGAAATCCCTTCTGTGTGGTGGCAAAATGACACAGGAGTCTCTTTTAGATCTTGGTATTGGAATCACTGACCTTTCTGAGAACATTCTCTGTGCTTCATAACTCATGGCACTCTGTGGGCTCCAGAAGTAATGTTTGTTTCTACCCAGAACTCACCAACTCTTGAATATGGGACTCAAGTTCATCTGAAAATCAAAACAAAAAAACCCATTTCTACAGATATTGTTGATAGCTATTTCCATGGAATAATACTAAGCAAAATGATCTTCAGCTCATTTATACTTACAGAGGTAATGCTTCTGCATGGTAGAAGTAGAGTAATTCCATGTTGATCTGGTCAACAATTCATGGAGATCTTCCCAGTTTAGTCATACTTTATATTTGATAACATGTAATAATCATCCATCATACGTACAAAGCATATTACGAGCATTTGTGATAAAAAAATGATAGCCCAGTAACAAATGACATTTTATTATTCAAATTATCTTATAATGTCAACACCAATGCTAATAAAAATAGATAATAGGCTGCATTCATCCATGGCAAAGTCAGTTGTACTTCACTTGAAGATTCCCACATTTCAAAGTAAGCCTTTCATACATAGATGAAAATCCTCTATGATGTAGAATTTTAATCTTTAGGAAAGACTGGGCAAGGCAGAGCAAGAAACGCAGAGATAGAAGAGATGGGTCTCCATACACATGGACTCTGAGCACCTTTTTATTCTTGCAATTTAAGATGAAGAAAATTATTTCATTCTACTAAAGTTTTTAAATCTTGAGATTATGGGTTCTTTTCATATTGTATTTTGAGGAAGGCTGCTTTGCTCTATATCTAGGCCATTAGAAGCAATAAAATTTAAGCTCAATGAGTCAGTACAGGGTTGGTAACTTGGTGACCCTTTCTTTAAAAGCAAAGACGTACAAAATGATGTTTTTGAAGAAATTTTAACAAATGGGAGCTTGCTTTTTATATACATATCATCACTAAAAGACAAAATTTGGATTAATTGTTATGTTCAGGAAATAAGTATTTCATTAATTTTCCCTATACAGGTATGCGAAAGAGAGAGAGGGATTTCGAGAGAGAGAGAGAGAGAGAGACTGCTTTTTACCTTAAGCAAGATTCTGACTTCCTGAGAACTTTCTAATTAGGTGAAATACTGGTTGATCTATTTAGTTTTCTCTCCAGGAACTGAACGAAAAGTACATCCTGTAACATTCATGAGAAACTGAAGTAGATTATTGGTTAATAACCTAATGAAACATCTGTTTAAACAGATGTTTTAGTTGAGAGAAGTGTGTAAACATGATTCTAAATTTACAGATATGTTGGTTATGTTTCCTTGTCTGAGGTTGAACCAAAGTTTATGCAGATTAGAGGAAAGCCTGAGTCTGGAACAGTCGAAGGTATTACATAAACGCAGGTCAAGTGATATAATAAAGTCGATTACTGGAATACTTATTTACAGGCCTTCTGCGGCGTGACGTCGTCGGTCACATACAAGTGACTTGAGTCACTGCGTCCTCCTGGTCAAACTGGCCGTCGTCCAGCTCCCGCAGCGCGCTGTCGCCGCCGCCGTGCGGGACCGGCCCGCGCTCGCCGGCCCAGCGCTCCCTCGACGGAGACGCGAGGCGCTCCTCGGGCAGGTTTCTGCTCTCGGCCGGCGGCGACGCGGCCGTGTCCGACCCGACGCTCCTGCCGGTGGCTCGGCTCCGGTCCTCCCCCTTCGCGTGCCGGCTGCCTCTCCTCTGCAACACAAGAGACGGGCCGCCGGAGGTGAGAAGCCGGGCCTTTCCCGGCCTCCCGCCCTAGCACAGACCCCGCGCTGCCAAAATGCCCTTTCCGCGCTTCCCTTCAAAATCCCGCTCGTCCCGCAGGACCAGCTCCGCGCCACCGTCACCCCCCGGCCCAGGGGAGACCGGCAGCTGCCCGCGCGGCCTTTGCTCCTCGACGGGTCGGCTGCGCGCGTGTCTGCGCCCTCAGGGGTCCCGCGGGGGAGACACCTGCCGAGACCCTACGCTGGGGAACAAAACAGGGTAAAAACACATGCAAGTCCCGGTTTTCTTCTTGGCGTCGGTCAGGAGCCGGACAGCAGAAGAGCGCGGCGCGGCCGCCTCCCGCCCGGTCCCGAGGACGCGGACGGCGCCGCGGAGCCACCGAGATTCCGCCCGCGTTGATACCGCAGAGTGGCCGGAGGGTCTTCCCGGGTCGCGCAGCCGCGTCTCTCCCGGTCCTGCGGCAGCTCGCTCCGGCCCGACGCGGCGGGAGCAGCTCGGTCTGCGGACTCTCGGGGAAACTGTGCGCGTGTTGGCCGGGAAATACTCACGGAGGCCGCCAGGGTCCCTGGTGCAGTTCAGAGTGAGCAGGACATGGTCTTTGCCAAGGGAACAAGTCAAAGTCAGGGATCCAAGTCAATAAAAGGAAATCTCGGGGAGAGAATGGGAGCAACTTAACAAGTGGATGTTCCGGGTCCTGCTGAGATTCCCCTACGACGGCATCTTTAATCCTGATGACGGCACGTATTACAATCTGATCACGTCCGGGGCGCCTGGGTGGCTCAGTGGGTTAAACCTCTGCCTTCGGCTCAGGTCATGATCTCAGGATCCCGGGATCGAGTCCCGCATCGCGCTCTCTGCTCAGCAGGGAGCCTGCTTCCCTCTCTCTCTCTGCCTGCCTCTCTGCCTACCTGTGATCTCTGTCTGCCAAATAAATAAATAAAATCTTAAAAAAAAAAAAGAATATGATCACATCCTCTTAGGCACAAAGTCTGAACAAGGATAAACAGAAAAAGATAAAGATAAAATTTAAAAAGATAAATAAAAAAGCATAGCTATGTCCCAATTTACAGAGTTTATTTCTTGGAAGTTCGTTCATCTGTTAGGACCTAGGACTGTATTTTCCTAAATGCAAGAGGTACAACGTATAAAACTTAGGAAAAAAATGTAGAAGTCAGATGCCCAGGCTGGTCTGAGAAAACTCTGTTAACCCATAGGTTTGTTGAACTGTAGTGTGTAAAATACGAAAGTATGGTCTGCTGGTTTTCATGGCAAATATACAACGCAAACAAAAGCCTTATTAAATTAGATTTACTAGGCTACCATGGAATGCAACCACCTCGTGTGACGTTGCTTGTGTGGGAAGCAGCAGCCCTCGGCGTGTTGCACGGAAAGGCGCGTCGACAGTTCTTTTTCTTGGCTGAGCTGCTGGAGGCCTTGGGGAAGTTTAAGGCAACGAGTGGGTCCTGCCTCAACAAGAGCCTTCCCGGTCCCCAATCAGACAGGGCTGTGTTGTGACACTCCATTGGCCCCATTGTATTCACCAAATGCAAATATCAGATCTCAGATCCTTTTCTTTTGGATTCTCACGCCAGAAGTATGGGATTTAATGCAAGAAGTGGAACCTGACGGCTTTATTATCCTCGGTGTTGAGTTCGAGAATGGCACATTCTCTCGGTCCCTGGGAGCTGGTCAGTGAGGATCCAGCCTCGGCTGCAGGGAGGGCTGATGAATACGGCCAGCCCTCTCCCACACGCAGGAGGAGCACGCTCACTCTTGAATGACCTCTCAGTGCAGACTGAGAGAAAAGTAGGAAGGCAGGGATGCCTGGGAGCACTTGGCTGCCTGGATCTTTCCTTTCTCACCAGGAACAGGGCCAAACGTAAATTCTGCAATAAATTCCTTATTGTATGTCAACCAGTTCACATAGTCAAGAAGAATTTTCTTAATAAAATGTGGGTGTTATTCAGAATGATATGATACTCATAGTAATTTACTTTTAGATAAGTATTAATAAGTAAGCAGCCACCAAATGTAAATTTCAAATATTAGAAGATGACAATACCTAGCATGCTAAGTCTAAAAAATATTTCAGAACACTTTTACTTTTTTACCATATGATCTTAATAAATACATCTTCAGCAATGCTATTGCCTCCCCTACCCCACTTTCCACCTGAGCTAATGCTTTTCCAACAGATCAAGTTGCAATGTTCTCATAATTTAGAATGTAGGAGCCTGACCAGTCTTGAGAGATCATCTACTATAACTCGTCATCCTATAGAGGTAGGATGCAGGCCCAGAAGAAAGACAGGATTTGTCTAAGGTCAGGGAATGATTGGTCTCAAACTAGATCTCAAGTATCTTATCTCATTCTTCGAACTCAATATCACCCACAGCTGCAAAAATATGAGTAGATTTAAGGTCAAAGATTTGTGTGTTTCCCAAATATAATTTTCTTTCAGTTACAAAAATAATACATGTTCAGTGTAGAAAGTCTGGCAAAAACAGAAAAACAAAACCCACCCACAATCCTATCTTGCAGATAAAGATAAAATTTAAATTTTTAAAATGTTAAAATTTGCCATATTTTACTGGTTCTTTCTGTAAATATGTATGTATTTGCTTATGCACACATAGATGTGTACAACACACTTTTTAACTCAGCACTCTATTTTTAGTATTTCTCTATGTCAATAAGGAGCAAATTTCCATGATACATGGCCAGGCTTATTCATGTAACTTTTCGGGTTTTTTTTTTTTTTCTGATATTTTCACTATAAAATTGGAGAAAATACCAAGATCTGGATGCAGATCTAATGCCATTCTTAATAAAAATCTATTAACTTTTGAGAATCAGTGTCAATATTTGCTAAAAATGGGTGCCCCATTTCAAATATATGAGACTCAATGACAAGTCAGTTGAATTCAGGGTATCCTACGATTCTGGCTTCCATTTTTCACTGTAAGGGTCTTAAAAACAAAAAGGAAAGAATGCAGTTTATAAAGCAGTAAAAACTCGGAGTGGACATTCAGGACGTGTCTTCCCTGCGTGTCTCTGGCTTGGGGGGGTGGGATCAGGAAGCCTCTGCAAGCCAAAATGTAGCTCTAGTACCACTTGGAAGAGTCTGAAAGATTTTTGAAAACATATGGAGACACACAACCCGTGCTTGCTCACAGAACTTGTTCCTGGGGCACCCAGCTTGGGGTTATCAAAATCATTCAAGTCTGGGAAGGAAAAGCCAGCTTTCCCATCCACCTTCTTCTCTGCTGCTGCGTGGACACATGCCCAATCAGATCCAATCAGAGTCCTTCCCTGGGATTTCTAGATGGACTGTAGGATAAAGAAGCTCTTTATTTTTTTAGAGAAGAGGGTGGGGAAAGGACAGAGGGAGAGGGAGAGAATCTTTTCTTTTTCTTCTTCTTCTTCTTTTTTAAAAGATTTTATTTATTTATTTGAGAGAGAGAGAAAGAGCACAAGCAGAGTGGAGAGGCAGAAGGAGAGGCAGACTCCCTTACATGGGACTTGACCCCAGGACCCTGAGATCATGACCTGAGCTGAAAGCGGATGCTCAACCAACTGAGCCACCCAGGTGCTCCGAGAGAGAGAATCTTAAACGTGCTCCATGCCCAGCATAGAGCCCAGTGGGGGCTCAGTCTCAGAACCCTGAAATCATGACCTGAGCCTAAATCAAGAGTTGGATGCTTACTGACTGAGCTACCCAGGCACCCTAAGAAGCTCTTTTTGGTGAAGTGGCCATGCTCAACTTATCAGAAGCCTCTGCACATATGCACATAGAAGATGAAACAAACAGATGAAGGAGAACATCCCGGCAACATTGAATCTCTTGAGTCAGGACCTGAGGTTTCTTATAGCCCTTTTTTGATGTTGTGAGCTATGCCTGTATCCTTCCCATCTAGAAGTCAATAAATTCGCTTACATACATAGGCTGTCTGAGAAGGGTTTCTGTCCCTTACATGCCCAGGGAGGGACACCAAGAGGTCATAGCATGGGTGGCCTAGAAGAGAGCTGTTTTCCAGCCTGAACCTTGCCCTGTGGCGGCAGGGACCACTCTTCCTCTTTCAGCTCATACCAAGAAAAACCCATTTGCTTTGAGTGGAAAGCATTCCCTAGGTGAAGAACATCATTAAATATTAAAGCAAAATGCTTTTATCTTGATTTTTACTTAATGCTCTTTGAGACACGTGACATCCTCTGCTTACACTGGCACCTGATTTGATTTCACATGGACCTGAGTTGAGGATACTAACAGTTGATGAGTAAAGTATGACCCTTGTGATTTTCAGATAATTTCATATCAACTTCAAATGACTGAAAAAGTAAGAACAAAGTTTAGTAATCGTCTCACTGTAAGGTAAAGAAAGAAGTTAAGGTGTACCTTAAATATTTCTTAGTATTTTTATGACCTCATTATAGCTACTTTGGAAAAGATCTAATTTAGAACATTCTCCTGCTGCTGCTTCTTCACTTCTAGGTTTGTGTTAGAGAAAGGATTCCACAGATGTGCCCAAGAAGGCTTTACCTCCTGCAATCATTTCTTTTGAGATAAATTTTAAAGACAAGAATATTATTTGAATGTAAAACTGCTCTAAAGGAGGAAAATAAATTAAAATTGGCGCCACTAACATTAAGCTCATGTCTCCCTACTCTCTCCTTCTTTCAATAATGGGACTCCTCCCTGCCGCTGCCTTGCACTCTGTGGCCGGCCATGTGCTATTTCGCTGTGGCACCAGCCCGTGGTTGCCCACATGGCATATCCCAGCCTCCCTGGCAGACCCTCATGGTAATGTCACCCTCCTGTCAATGGGATGCGAGAAGAAATATGTGACTTAAGGGTTTTTTGAAGTATGTCTGGATTTCCTCTTTCCTTCTTGCTGGCTGGACATAGCAACAACTGTGACCAGCCCTGGGTCCAGAGGTAGAAGCCAAATGTTGAGGGCAGCAGGGCTGACCAGTCATGAAGCAGAGCCTTGCCCTACCCTGGAGGTCCTGCCCATCTTTAGACTATTGGGAGAGAGAGACCCTTCTGTTGTATTAAATCATTCTGTATGGGCCTTTTTGGTATAGTACTTAGTAACTAGTTAGTTACTAATTAATAACATGAAAAAGTTGTTGATGACTAATGCTTTTTAGCTTGATTTTCCCCACCTTTCTAATTATGAAAAATTTCAAGTAGACAGAAAGTTTAAAGGATAATACAACAAACACTATATACTCATTACCTAATTCTAAACATGTTAATATGTTACCATATTTCATGTATATGTATATGTATTTTTTTTGATAATCAAAAACATTAATACACTACATTCCTGCATACTAGCTGAAGGTAATTTTTAGTTGGAGAAAATGGAGTGTCATTAGGAATTTCTAGATTCTTCTTCACTTTTTCCATAGAATTATTGTAGCATTTAATTATCGAGTATTGAAAGAAAAATGTTTCTATTGAAAACAAAAGCAACATTTCATATGACCAGCCATTGTGCTAAGCTCTGTACATGTATTCTAATTGAATCCCCCTCACAACCCTGTGGTAAGTACTAACATTGTCCATATTTTATAGATGAAGGTATGGAGGCTTGGAGAGTGTAGCACGCATGCGCGCGTGCGCGCACACACACGTACCCCATCCCCTGGAATCCTTTTCATGTTTTGTTTTCTACTCCTGAAAACACCACTGAGTGGAAACTCTACTCTGAGTTAGTGGGAACTAAATACTTTCATATAATTATCAAAGAGAAATGGGCTGAAGAATTTGACTTTTAGGTAATAAAATTTTTTGATTAGTTTTGAGCCTTCAAAAGAAACAAAAAAGAATCTTGAAATTCTTTTCTGAATTCCAAAGATCTTAGAAGAAAAAATCTTGGAAGAAAAAGTTGGGAACATTTAATAGTTGGAGTTAAAATCCTGGTTGGGAATCTCTTATTCTACTGCATGTCACATCCTTGAATTCATGTAGAGGCCTCTCACCAAAAGAAAAATAAGAATAGATAAAAGGAACAAGATGGAAAGGACATTGCTTTAACCCTTACTTTAAAAACCCTTAATAGCCTTACTTCATCAGAATTTCATTATCAAGGACAGTCTCTTTTTTGTGGGGGGAGATTTATTGTTTTTTAAATTGAATTGATTTACATATATTATTAGTTTCAGAAGTAGAGTTCAGTGATTCATCAATCTTATATAATAACCAGTGTTCATTATGTCATGTGCCCTCCTTAATGCCAATCCCCCAGTTACCCCATTCCCTACTCCCCCCCGCCAGCAACCATCAGTTTGTTTCCTATGAGTAAGAGTCTCTAATGATTTGTCTCCCTCTCCCTTTTTTTAAAAAAGATTATTTATTTATTTGACAGAGAGGGAGAGATCACAAGTAGGCAGAGAGGCAGGCAGAGCTCCGGAGAGGCTCCCTGCTGAGCAGAGAGCCCGATGCGGGGCTCAATCCCAGGACCCTGAGACCATGACCCAAGCTGAAGGCAGAGGTTTAACCCACTGAGCCACCCAGGCTCCCAGTCTCCCTCTCTCATTTAGACTTGTTTTATTTTTCCCTCCCTTCCCTATGATCCTCTGTTTTGTTTCTTAAATTCCATATATGAGTGAGAACATATGATGATTGTCTTTCTTTCACTGGGTTATTTCACTTAGCATAATAACCTCTAGCTCCATCCACATCATTATGAATGCCAAGATTTCATTTTTTTGATGACTGAATAGTATCAATTGTATATTATATCTACCATATCTTCCTTATCCATTCATCTGTCAATGGACATCTGGACTCTTGCCATAGTTGGGCTATTATGGACATGCTGCTATAAACACTGGGGTACAGGTTTCCCTCCAGACACTATATTTGTATCTCTGGGGTAAATACCCAGTAGTGCAGTTCCTGGGTCACAGGGTAGCTCTATTTTAAACTTTTTGAGGAACCTCATACTGTTTTCCAGAGTGGCTATACAGGCTTGCCTTCCCACCAACAGTGTAAGAGGGTTTCCTTTTCTCGGCATCCTCACCAAGATCTGTTGTTTCCTGAGTTATTAATTTTAGCCATTCTGACTGGTGTGAGGTGGTATCTCATTGTGATTTTGATTTGTATTTCCCTGATGGCGAGTGATGTGGAGCATTTTTTCATGTGTCTGTGGTTCTTTTGGATGTCTTCTTTGCAGAAACTTCTGTTCATGTCTTCTGTTCATTTCTTGACGGGATTATTTGTTCTTTGGATGTGGAGTTTAATGAGTTCTTTATAGATTTTGGATTCTAGCCCTTTATCTGTTATGTCATTTGCAAATATCTTCTCCCATTCTGCTAGTTGCCTTTTGGTTTTGTTGACTATTGCCTTTGCTGTGCAAAAGCTTTTTATCTTGAGGAGGTCCCAGTGGTTCATTTTTGCCTTTGTTTCCCTTGCCTTTGGAAATGTGTAGAGCAAGATATTGCTGTGGCTGAGATCACAGACTTAGCTGCCTGTGTTCTCCTCTCAGATTTTGATGGATTCTTTTCTCACATTTAGGTCTTTTGTCCATTTTGAGCCTATTTTTGTGTGTGGTGTAAGAAAGTAGTCCAGTTTCATTCTTCTGCATGTGGCTGTCCAATTTTTCCGACACTATTTGTTGAAGGACTGGTTTTTTTTCCATTGGGTATTCTTTTCTGCTCTCTTGAAGATTAGTTGACCATAGAGTGGAAGGTCCATTTCTGGCTTCTCTGTTCTGTTCCACTGATCTGTGTGTCTGTTTTTGTGCCAGTGCCATACTGTCTTGATGATTACAGCTTTGTAATAGAGCTTGAAGTCAGGCAATGTGAAGCCACTAGCTTTGGTTTTCTTTTTCAACATTTCTTTGGCTATTGAGGGTCTTTTCTGGTTCCATACAAATTTTAGGATTGTTTGTTCCAGTTCTGTGAGAAAAGTTGATGGTATTTTGATAGGGATTGCATTGACTGTGTAGTAGCATTGACATTTTAAACAATAATTGTTCTTCCGATCTGTTAGCTTAGAACATTTTTCCGATTTTTGGGTCTTCCTCAATTTCTTTCATGAGTGTTTTCTAGTTTTCTGAATGTAGATCCTTTGCCTCTTTGGTTAGGTTTATTCCTAGGTATCTTATGGTTTTGGGTATAATTGTACATGGGATTGACTCCTTAATTTCTCTTTCTTCTGTCTCATTGTTAGTGTATAGAAATGCAACAGATTTCTGTGCACTGATTTTATATCCTGTCACTTTGCTGAATTCCTGTATGAGTTCTAGCAATTTTGGGGTGGAGTCTTTTGGGTTTTCCACATAGAATATCATGTCATCTGTGAAGAGGAGAGTTTGACTTCTTTGTGGATTTGCATGCTTTTATTTCTTTCTTTTTTTTTTTTTTTGTCTGATTGCTGAGGCTAGGACTTCTAGTACTATATTGAACAGCAGTGGTGATAGTGGACATCCCTGTTGAGTTCCTGGTCTTAGGGGAATAGCTCTCATTTTTTCTCCTTTGAGAATGATATTTTCAGGGCACCTGGGTGACCAGCTATTAAGTGTCTGCATTTGGCTCAGATCATGATCCCAGAGTCCTGGGATCAAGCACCACATCTGGCTCACTGATCAGAGGGAAGCCTGCTTCTCCCCCTGTTGCTCCCCCTGCTTGTGTTCACTCTCTCAGTGTCTCTCTGTCAAATCAATAAAAATGAAACCTTAAAAAAAGAGAGAAAGAATGATATTCACTGTGGGTCTTTGTAGATGGCTTTTATCACATCAAGGTATGTTCCCTCTATCCCTGCACAGTGCCGAGTTTTGATCAGGAAAGGATGCTGTACTTTGTCAAATGCTTTTTCTGCATCTATTGAGAGGATCATATGGTTCTTGTCCTCTCTTTTATTAATGTAATGTATCACATTGATTGATTTACCATTGTTGAACCATCTTTGCAGCCTGGGAGTAAATCCCACTTGGTCATGGTGAGTAGTCCTTTTTTTTTCTTCTTTTAAGGATTTTATTTATTTATTCGACAGAGACAGAAATCAGAAGTAGGCAGAGAGAGGGGGAAGCCGGCTCCCCGCCCAGCAGAGTGCCTGACTCGGGCCTCGAACGAAGGACCCTGAGATCATGACCTAAGCTGAAGGCAGAGGCTTAACTCACTGAGCTACCCAGGTGCCTGGTGAATAGTCCTTTTAATGTACTGTTGGATCCTATTGGCAAGTATCTTGGTGAGAATTTTTGCATCCATGTTCATCTGGGATAATAGTCTGTAATTCTTTTTAGTGGGGTCTTTGTCTGGTTTGGGGATGAAGATCATGCTGGCTTCATAGGAAGGGTTGGGAAATCCTCCTTCCATTTCTATTTTTTGAAACTGCTTCAGAAGAATAGGTATCAATTTGTTAAATGTTTGGTAGAATTCCCCTGGGAAGCCATCTGGCCCTGGGCTCTTGTTTTTTAGGAGATTTTTGATGACTGATTCAATCTCCTTACTGGTTATGTGTCTGTTCAAGTTTTCTATGTCTTCCTGTTTGAGTTTTGGTAGTTTATATGTCTCTAGGAATGCATCCATTTCTTCTAGGTTGCCTAATTTGCTGGCATATAGTTACTCATAATATGTTCTTATAGTTGTTTGTATTTCTTCCGTATTGGTTGTGATCTCTCCTCTTTCACTGATGATTTTATTTACTTGGGT
Organism: Neogale vison; assembly: GCF_020171115.1. Lineage (NCBI taxonomy): Eukaryota > Metazoa > Chordata > Mammalia > Carnivora > Mustelidae > Neogale > Neogale vison. The sequence continues at coordinate 9,837,039 of NC_058093.1, forward strand.
CCTTCTTCCTTCCTTTTTTATAAGTCTGGCCAAGGGTTTTTTGATATTATTAATTCTTTCAAAGAACCAGGTCCTAGTTTCATCTGTTCTACTCTTCTTTTTGTTTCTACCAAGGAAAGTCTTTAATGAAGGACAGAGACATAAGAAATGTAGTCTATGTGATTTATAAAGCAATCTTTTAAATTTTAGATTATTATATGCTAAAAGTATATAGTTCTATGAATTTCCACAGCCATGCATAGTTTTGTGTAACCACAATAGGCTACAGAACAGTTCCATTATCTCCTCTAAAACCTCCATAGGATCCCTTTATCACTTTCCTTCCCCAAACTCTAATTCCTTGCAACCATTGATCTGTTCTCCACATTATAGTTTTATCTTTTTGAGAATATCATATAAATGGAATCTCTATAATATTTTTATTTAATATTATTTATTTATTATTATTATTTTAAAATTACAGTATTGGTAATGCATGATAGTATTGGTAGTGCTATGTTAGTCTCAGGTGTACAAATAGTGATTCAACAATTGCATCCATTACTCAGTGTTCATCAAGATCAGTGCACTCTTTTTTTAAAGATTTTATTTATTTTTTTATTTGACAGCGATCACAAGCAGGCAGAGAGGCAGGCGGGGAGGGGAGGAGCAGGCTCCCTGCTGAGCAGAGAGCCCGATGAGGGACTCGATCCCAGGATCCTGGGATCATGACCTGAGCCAAAGGCAGAGGCTTTAACCCACTGAGCCACCCAGGTGCCCCAAGATCAGTGCACTCTTAATCTTCTTCACCTATTTTATCCATCTCCCCACCCACTTCCCCTCGGTAACCACAGGTTTCTTCTCTATATTTAAGAGTCTGGTGTTTTGTTTTGTTTCTTTTTTCATCTGTTTTGTTTCTTAAATTTCACATATGAGTGAAATCATATGGTACTTGTCTTTACCTACCTGACTTATTTCACTTAGCATTATATCTTCCAGATTGAGCCATGTTGTTGCTGACAGCAAGACTTTGTTTTTTTTTTTTTATGGCTGAATAATATTCTACCATATATATACATATACATATTGAGAGAGAGAGAGATCACACCTTCTTTATCCATTCATGTATGGATGGACTATTGGACTTTTCCCATATCATGGCTATGGTAAATAATGCTGCAGTAGACACAGGGGTGCATATCTCTTTTCAAATTAGTGTTTTCACATTCTTTGGTAAATGCCCACAAGTGCAATTACTGGATCATACGGTAATTTTGTTTTACTGTTTTTTTGAGGAGACTACATACAGTTTTCCCCATTGGCTGCACCAATTTACATTCCCACCAACAGTGTACAAGGGTTCCCTTTTTTCCACATCCTCACACCACTTCTTATTTCTTATCTTTTCTATATTAATTATTTTGACTGGTGTGAGGTGATCTGTCATTGTGGCTTTGATTTGCATTTTTCTAATGATTAGCGTTGCTGACCATCTTCTCACATGTGTGTGGGCCATCTGTATGTCTGTTGCAATATTAGGCACTCACAAAAATTTTCTTCTACCCTCTTATCTCATGAGGCTTGCAAGTTAAACTAACAAAAGACAGATTGACAGGAGAAAAGGTTTATTTTGGATGTCTATGGGGGCTTCACAAAGAAAAAGTGAAAACTTAAAGAGGCAGTTAGACTGTAACCATATAAGCTCCCCAGTCTAGCTTATACATGATTTTAGCAAAGTGGCTAGACAAAGGAACAGGGCTTTGGGCTTCTATGGGCAGCAGACTGCGGAAAGGTGCATATGTGGTGAACCTAATGGAAGATAAGGGGTTATTTTAATAAGATTTACTTATGTAACCTCAAGTCAGTGCCATATCTAGCAATAAGTCATCTCTGATGACTAGTAGGAGTCTTCTCTTCCTAGTACAGGGAAGGAGGACAACTTTACAAATGGAAATTTATGTTACCTTTTTTTTTAATTTTGAGATTTTATTTTTTAAGTAATCTCTACACCCAACATGAGGCTTGAACTCACAGCCCTGAGATCAAGAGTCAGAGCGAGTTCAAGATGAAGAGTCTACTGAGTCAGCCAGGCAGCCCTATGTTATCTTTAAAAAGGGGAATTTATTAAAAAAAAAAAAAAAAGCAAATTTATGCCCTGCTTTTTATCACAAAGGGAGGGGATAGAATATTATTCCTATGTATGTGATTCTTAACTGTGTTCAGCTGAAAATAATCCTTAGTCCACGTGGCAGATTTTGGGGTGACATATTTTGATCCCCTTCAAAACTGTCTCCCATCACGGAGTTATTGACACATTTCCTTTGTTGCTATATGTTGGTTTAGAGAATATTTCCATATCAAGTCCACATTTCCTCATCTGTATTCACCATTTAGAAGCACAATGAGAGTTAAGGATTAAATGCTTCAATAGAACATTTAGTAATAAAGCATCAGTTTTACTCACTTCTGGTGTTTGAGCAGCTGAATTCCACATAACTGGTCTCTGAAGGAACACAACTTGTTTTGTAGCCAAATTCCCTTCACTGCAAATTAAAGCAATAGCATTAGTATTTGCAAATTAGTAATTCTCAATTTCATCCTTGGCTAGAATATTTCATATGTATCCTTTGTAATATAATCTTCTGATCCAAAAATAATTATGAAATATGATTCTATATAAGTTGTAACTGGAAAAATAAGAAAAAATGCCTAAAAGCTGAATACAGTCCTTACCAAAGAAAAATTTGTTTAGAACTTGTAATCTCAATATGCTAATGTAGGTCTTTTTATCTTTTTTTTGCTCCCTCCTAGTCTTTATCAACATGTGAATTTCCACATTTCTGTGTTCTAGGCTTTTCATTAAACACCCCTTTCCCTGTTTGTACACTTGTGACCATATTCTTAATAGCTGCAGTCTCTCAAAGAAATAAGATACTAAAATGCATTACGCCTTTCCTGTATTATTGGAAAATTAGGTTGTTTCCAATTTTCCACTAAATTTTAAATAATGCTTCTGTAAAATATGGATAGTCTTCCTTATACTTACGACTTATTTCTTTGAGATAAAGTCTCAGGAGTGGGATTATTAGGTCAAAAGGGCATGATTTAAGCTTCTTGGTATGCATTGTCAAATTTGCCTCATAAGAAGAAGAGACTAATTTAGGCTGCCACATGTGAGAGATTTTATATACATTTTCAGCTGAGGGGCTTGGGCCACAGCTAGTTTTATTTTCAGATACTTCTTTGTAGTCAGCTACTCAGTATTCTCTGTATTTAACTATCCTCATGGCAAATTACCCCTCGCCAAAGACTACTTGGGGTTTGTATTTCTCTGAAATGCTTTTCACAGTCTCCATGGATTTATGGGGAGGAGTGTCTGTAGCTAATGTTGCTCAGTTACGACTTTTATTATGCAAAAAACCCAAACAAAACCTCACTATTAGCTGCATTTTATGCGGAGCTCTTTTTCTGGAAAACAAATGCAACATTGAAATTCCGGCCCTAGCGGTATATGTCAACCCGACATCATCTGAAAATCCCAAATTTACTGCTACTGTTGAATTTTGAGAAATGGCAAAGTTTCCCCCGAAGTGGTAATGAAAGATTGCTTCTTTTTTATTTTTAAAAGAATGCTTCTGGTCTAATATCAGTTTAGTTTAACTTTATCTTTGATTAGAAGGAAAGACTTGGTATGAAGTATAGTTGACCCTTGAACAACGTGGGGCTTAAGGGCATCGACCCCCTCCCCACCCCAGTCAAAAATCCACATGGGGGGCCACTTGGCTGGTTCAGTAGGTAGAGCACGTGACTCTTGAATTTGGGGTTGTGAATTTGAGCCCCAGTTTGGGGGTAGGGATTATTTAAAAATAAAATCTTTTTTTTTTTTTTAAAGATTTTATTTATTTATTTGACAGAGAGAGAGAGCACAAGTAGGCAGAGAGGCAGCAGAGAGAGAGGGGGAAGCAGGCTCCCCGCAGAGCAGAGAGCCCGATGTGGGGCTCGATCCCAGAACCCTGAGATCATGACCAGAGCCAATGGCAGAGGCTCAACCCACTGAGCCACCAGGTGTCCCCAAAATAAAATCTTAAAAAAAAAAAAAATCCACATATACTTTAGACTCTCCAAAAACTTAACTACTAAGAGCCTGCTGTTGACTAGAAACCTTGCCAAATATAGTAACAGTTTACTAACACATATTTTGTATGTTAAATATATTATAAACTGTATTCTTACAATAAAATAAGCCAGAGAAAAGAAATTATTATGAAAAATATCATAAGGAGGAGAAAACACATTTACAGTTTTGTACTATATTTATCAAAATAAATCTGCTTATAAGTGGACCCGTGCAGTTCAAACCCATGTTGTTTAAGGGCCAACTGTATATCGTTGCTTTTGGGAACAAGCATCAGGAGACATGGGTTATGACACAGGCATACAGGGAAGAGACTAACAGTGCGCAGAATAGGCTGGTCTGTGTTTGGGAAGTACAGAATATGCTGGAAAAAGCTGGAAAAAGCAGTGGCTTTAAATTCCAACTCTTCCATAATAGCTGATGATACCACCTCATAACTGGTGTCTTTAGCAAAGTTTTAAAATTCTCTTAACTTTCATTTCCCATGAGGGACTTTGCAAAGGGTAAGTATGTGGATGTGTATGAAGACCTCCGCTGTGCCTGCCACTATAAGGTCTACAACAAACGTGATTTCTTTCTACTTTGTCTATTCCTTCTGCTTTTCCTATTCATTTAATGAGATGTACGGTGCAGTTAAGTGGGAGGGAAATATCTCAGAATCTAGAATATTTTCTAAGAGAAAATGCAGGGGAGAGGGTGCCCAAGAATCAGAGGTTGTTTCTGGGTACTGTTCAAAGTGTATGATTCAGCTAGAGAATCCCAGGAGGAACCAGGCCTAGAACTATGCAAAGATGAGGAGGGATTTATTCTTTTTGAGTAGAAAGCAGGAGAATGTCAGGGCAGGGATTGTGAATGACCCCTGGAGTGAGTTCTTTCCAACCCATTATAGGATGGTACAGGTCTGAATGCCCTAGGGTGTGATGTTTGAACTAGAGCAGGCTTCGCAACCTTTCCTAATGGGGTAAAACAGTAAATGAATAGATGACTTCTCAAAGGCTGACTGTCTTAGGACAGTCTCCAGAAGCCCCGGTAAGACTGTGGGAGACAGTCTTTTCCCGTATCTTGAGGAGGTCCTGAGAACAAGCTCCTCAATTTGAAATATGTCTGAGACTGCTATGTCCCTGGTTTTCTGAGATCCATTCTGAATATTTTTTCACATTAAGTTTTATTTTCAAAATTTTTCTTTTGGTGCTGTTGTCTTTGTTGTTTATTTATTTAAGTAATGTCCGTATCCACTGTGGGGCTTGAACTCACAACCCTGAGATCAAGAGTTGCATGCTCTTGGGGCGCCTGGGTGGCTCAGTGGGTTAAGCCCTGCCTACGGCTCAAGTCATGATCTCAGGGTCCTGGGATCGAGTCCCGCATCGGGCTCTCTGCTCAGCGGGGAGTCTGCTTCCCTCTCTCTCTCTGCCTGACTCTCTGCCTACTTGTGATCTCTCTCTGTCAAATAAATAAATAAAATCTTAAAAAAAAAAAAACAAAAAGAGTTGCATGCTCTTCCAACTGAGCCAGCCAAGCCCCCCAGGGCCATTCTGATTTAAAATGTGTCCTGCTCTTTTCAGAACGGCTGTGAGATATGGAACTCTTTCTGGTCTGAAGAATTTAAACATAGTGGAACTAAGGGAAAGAAGTCTGGAGCTTTACAGAGGGACAACTAGTTGGCAGGATGAGTGCCTTGGTCTCCTGTGGCTCCTGGGGTAATTCTATTTACTGAGCTGGGATAGAATGTTTGCCCCGTAGCACAATTCTGAAAGGATTTGACAGATATGTCATCACAGGACCAGAGAGTTGTTCAAATGCCCTGGATGCTTAGAGGACAGAACCTTTGTCTCCTATTCCCTACAGCAATTCTCCTGTGAGGAATTTAAGAATCTTCAAATTCTTTTTTATACTATTCTTAATAGACAATCATGCTTTGGTGTAGTAGAAATGAACGCAGCTTTTGAGAAAGGCTTGGTTTGCACACACGCTCTGAAAGATTTCTGGCACAACCTGTGCTGGTCAAGAGTCTAAGCTGCAAGGATGAGCTGGTCAAGGGAATAGTCTGCAAAGATGCGAAAACATCCACTAGTTCTTCCTTCCCGAGGGCAGCAGATAATCCCTTGTGCCCTTGTTAGCGTGAGGGCACAGGCAGCGTGAGGGACAGGTCAGCCGGGGCAGGCCTGGGGGGGCTCAGTTCCCTGCAGGCAGTGGTGGGGAGCAGGGCGAAGGCATAAAAGGGCCCAGCCTGGGGAAGGGGAAGGAGGGTCATCAGTGCAGAAAGGGGACCAGGAAAGTAGCATGACTCCAGAGGCCAAAGTCCATGTGGGATCTGGGCATTGATCCAAATTAAAGGACATAAGGCAAAGGCCAGATGGTGAGGCCTACTGGAAAATAAGACCGGTGGGAGACCCAGGTCAGGTCCAGGCAACTCGCCAGACCAAATCGGTTGAAGTCGAGCGAAAGGTTAAAGCCCCAGTCAGCTCTCAGTTCATACCTAGGATCAGGCAAAAACCAGAGGGCAGGTATAGACCTAGAAGGAGCAAGAGAGGCCACCAGCACCACTGCTGTCCCATGGGACAAGGGCCTTTTGCTCTCTGTCTTGGTATTACACTCACCTTTCAATGTGGGCCAACATTAGTGTAGGATCTGGGGAACGTGAGCCCAGGATTGTATTTACAGCAGAAGTAGAGGAGTCAGGCCACAGATGGGAGAGAAAATGGGTTTTTGACCAGCTCTACAGCTTTGAAATGTGCGGACACATCATTTGTCGGTGAGATATTTATTGGAGAGGTAGTCGAGTGTGGGGGAAACAGCATATATGGCTTTCGAGTCAGACCAATGTTGGGTTTGCATCCCAGTGTTGCCACTTACTAGCTACGTGATGCTGAGCTAGTCACCCAGACTTTCTGAGCCTTCTCTTTCTCTTCTGTAAAACGGAGGTGGTTCTTACAGTACTGGTGAGGTGGTGAAGGAAAAATTCTTAGCACGGATCCTGCTGCGTAGTAGACGCTCAATAAATTTTCCTTCTTCCTTGCCTCCTCCTATGCCTTTCATATGAAGACAAAAGGAAGACTGTCTGTTTCGGTGTTGTTTAAGGGAGCAGGGTTTGCTATGGCCTCAACAGACTACCAAGAAAAAGAACGACTCCAACAGCAGAAGACCTCTCGGACTGAACTAAGAAGGGTAACTTGGATTTGTGTTTGCTTTTGATGTACTGAGTCCTTCCATGTAAATGATCATGCTTGTTTCTTCCCCCCACCTTCTAAAAAGATTTCATTTTTATGTAATCTCTACATCCAGGGTGGAGCACGAAACTACAACCCTGAGCTCAAGATGTGCACCCTCCACGGACTGAGCCAGCCAGACACCCTCTTAGGATTGCTCTTTAAGGTGAGCACAGAAGATATTATTTTCCTCATTTTATGGATAATGAAATTGAGACCCAGAGTTTTTTCGGAGTTTTGTCTTGAATCTCCTCTATTTTCTACAACACCATACTATCTATACAAGAAATATAGAGGGGCGCCTGGGTGACTTGGTTGTTACGCGTCTGCCTTCTGCTCGGGTTGTGATCCTGGGGTCCTAGGATCGAGTCCTGCGTCTGGCTCCCTGCTCGGTGGGAAGCCTGCTTCTCCCTCTTTCACTTCCCCTGCTTGTGCTCCCTCTTTTGCTGTTTTGCTCTCTTTCAAATAAATAAATAAAATCTTAAAAAAAAAAAAAAAGAAATGTAGAAGGAACTCAGTAAAGCCTTGACTACAGAGAGGAGTGGCCTAACTTAATTCCATTCTGACTGGATAACTTTGTAATAAATGGATAAGCACAGACTGTTTTGCAGAAGTTCCGACATTATGTAGCATCTCCCAAATGCATCATTTCAGCTTATAATGTTTAGGAGTTGTACTGGAGAATAATGAAGAAAATAAAGACAGGTGTTCATTTTTTTCCTTGGGCCAATTAGACTGTTTAAACAGACCGCACAGGTCCTGGTGTTCGTATGGCAAAAGGAAGGAGGGACAGGAGTAAGTTCTTGGCCCGTTAAGCATTTAAGTACCACATATAAGGTGTATTATGAAACTGTGATTTAAAAAATTTACTCTATGAATTCAGTTAAGAGTGAACAGCATTACTTAAAACAAGCACAAAAAATTGAAAAGCAGTTCTATTACAGTTTGATAGTATCTTTAGTGATACTTAAACTTGTAGATTATTTTTGCAGGAAGTTATGAGGACAACATGAACTTGTACTTGGTCCAATATTTGCTTATGATTTCAAACATCTTTTTTTTTTTTTTTAAAAGATTTTATGTGTTCATTTGACAGAGATAGAGCCCAAGCAGGGAGGGCAGCAGGCAGAGGGAGAGGGGGAAGCAGGCTCCCTGTTCCTCAGGCCCGGTGCGGGGCTCAATCCCAGGACCCTGCGACCGGGAGCTGAGCTGAAGGCAGACGCTTAACGGACTGAGCCTCCCAGGTGCCCCTCACGTATCTTTGAAACAGAGCTGAAGCGCTCAGAATTTGTGGGTAGATGGGAACAAGTCTTTCTACGTTCTTTAAAACGTAAAAACCCCCAAGACTGATAGTCCCGTGTGAACTGTCGGCTGCTCATGTTCCATCTTGGAATCCCGCCTGTGGCATTCGCCCGCGGCAGAGCCCGTGGCAGCAGCTCTGCCTCTTTCCAGGCTGCCCATCTTTTGAGATTCATTTTGAGGATGACCTCCTGCAGAAAGTCTTCAGTGATCCCTCAACTGAAGATCAACACCTCCCTTTTGGGGCCCCATGGAACCCCACATAGAGCTCATTCCCCTTCCCGGGGGTCACGTTTCCCTGCTACCACGTCTGAGCTCCCTGAGGATCTTATCTCCCTACCCCTGCATCTTGCACGTTAACTAGCAGAAGGTCCCCTTTCTCAATGATGCTCAGTAAATATTTGAAGACTCAAATACTTTATGAAAAAGTGGTCATTCGGTTTCTATGATAATGTATTGATCTCCAGAACATGCATTAGAAAAAATAATCACAACAAGTGAGCCAAGTCTTGGAGGCAAAATAAAAGGCTTCTTAGGTATTGTTACATCTGTGATGTTCATTGATGGTTAGTATGACTCTTTTAAGCTTTAACTCTTCCTTCTCCTCCTCACAAAACTTACCCTTTAGGCACACAAGCTTATGATAACTGTACCTAGAGAATTTTATGTTAATTCGAGATATTAAAATGTCTCATATTATAGCCAAATGTAAAAATAATTCGCTTCTCCCCTTTCCCCTTTCTCCTGCTTTAGGAAAAGGGAAGATTATTCTTTTTTTTTTTTTTTAAGATTTAATTTATTTATCTGACAGACAGAGATTACAAGTAGGCAGAGAAGCAGACAGAGAGAGAGGATGAAGCAGGGCTCCTGCTGAGCAGAGAGCCCGATGCGGGGCTCGATCCCAGGACCCTGGGACCATGACCCGAGCTGAAGGCAGAGGCTTTAACCCACTGAGCCACCCAGGTGCCCTGGGGAAGATTATTCTTAATATACCAAGAAGGGTGAGGATAGATACATTTGCTTATTTTAAAATTAAAAACTTCTGTTAATCAAAAGACATCACAAAAAGAGTAAAAAGACAAGCCACAAAGAATTAGGGAAGATAATTTCAACACATGTAACAAATAAAGAACTTATATCCAATATATATATATAAAAGTCTCATAAATAGAACTTCAAAGTAGGAGAAAGATTTAAATAGATTCTTTACAAAAGAAAAAATCCAAGTGGCCAATAAACATATGAAAATATGCTCAATCTCAGTAGTAACTACGTAAATACGAATTAAAACCACACCGAGATCATACTGTATCCACACTAGGATGGCCAAATGTAAAAATCTGACAATATTTTTATTGCAGGAATAGGGACTTCCTGTTCTGTGGTTAGGAGCGCAAACTGCAACATTCCACTTGGAAAGAGTTTGGCATTTATCTAATAAAGCTAAAGAAATGCCCTATGGCCCAGCGCTTCCACTTCTAGATCTATACCCTTGAGAAGCTCGTGGCCCCGTGCGCTAGGATCCCTGCTCATGCCCAGGACAGCGCTGCTTGTCAGAACCGAGCATTGGAGGCAACGCTATCACCAGTAAGCAGGATGGATTAATAAACTGCTACAGGAAACAACAAGGGTAAATCTCACAATGTTAAGTGAAAAAAACAACATGTTGAAGTATATTTTGTGTGTGTGTGTGTGTGTGTGTATACATATATGTATGTATTTCAAAACCAGCATTGTTTAGGCATACATACATGAATGATCCAACTCTTAGGCCAAGCACGGAAGTGATTATCCTAAAAACTGGGATGTTACCCCTGAGTGAAGAGAGTAGGGAATACACAGGGTGCTTCTAAGGCGCCAACAGCAGGTGGACTGTCCAGTGGAAAGTACACAAGTGGTTACAGTTACCCCCATTTGTGTTTTGGGTACTTCCTCCGTGTGTGTTGAAGACAGACTGTTTCAGGAGTACATGCGAGGGTGACGTGCAGGAGAACGTTTGTAGGTTTACACATGACACATACGCTCCCGCCCCTTTCACATTTATTATCTGGCAAAAATCAGTCTTGAATTCTTTGGGTTTTAAATTAGAGGAGGTCTTTAGGAATTAATTCATCGGCCTGTATTCACTTTTCCTTGAATATATCTTGCACATTCCTGTTTTCTCTGGTTTGTTTGTTAATTTGTTTTTGCTTAAGGTCGCCAGAGAAAGGAAACAACTTGGGGTGCTCACACATCAACCTCCCGCCTTCTGCACACGTGGCAGACGTCACTAATCGGTCACTGTGTTCCTTCTTGCTAAGCCTGGTTCTAGTCTCAGAATCCTTGGGTTTTAGAGTGTTCGAGGCGGCCGCTAGATGCGTGCTGCTACGGGAGGTGGAACTGAGTGATCAATACTTAGCCCTGTCTGCTGCCGGGCGTATTCTCCTCTCCTGTGCTTTGGGGAGATCTGTTCTTTCCTGAAGGTCTCCCTCAGACACCCAGCCCTCCTCCTTCACTGAAGTCCTCAAGCGTATCACCTGTCTTCTGCTCAACTCTTTCATTATCGCTTCCTCAAGAAGACATTTTAGATATTTTTCCTCTAATTTCTTTTTAGATATTTTCCCTCTAATTTCCCACATCCCCCATTAAATTTTTTTTAAAAGATTTTCTTTATTTATTTGAGAGAGAGAGAGAGAGAGAGAGGAGGAGGAGCAGGGGGAGGAGCAGAGGGAGAGGGAGAAGCAGACTCCTTGTTGAGTGTAGAGCCAGGACCTTAAGATCCTGACCTGAGCCAAAGTCAGAGGCTTCACTGACTGAGCCAGGGGCACCATGTCCCCCTCACCCCCTTTAAATTTTAATACTAAAGAGGGGTACCTGGGTGGCTCAGTTGGTGAAGTGTCTGACTTTGGCTCAGGTCAGGATCTCAGGGTCCTGGGAGGGAGCTCTGAGTCCGGCTCCTCGCTCAGCAGGGAGTCTGCTTGTCCCTCTGCCCCTCCCCTCCTGCTCATACTCTCCATCTCTCTCTAAAAAATAAATAAATAAATAATTTTTTTTAAAAAAGATTTTATTTATTTATTTGACAGAGAGAGATCACAGTAGACAGAGAGGTAGGCAGAGAGAGAGAGAGAGAGAGAGGGAAGCAGGCTCCCTGCTGAGCAGGGAGCCCGATGCGGGACTCGATCCCAGGACCCTGAGATCATGACCTGAGCCGAAGGCAGCAGTTTAACCCACTGAGCCACCCAGGTGCCCCAATAAATAAAAATTTTAATACTAAAGATATGCTGTGTTTGTTTTTATGTTCTGTGACCTTTTAGAGGACCACAAACCACTGTAGTATCTTAAGATTTTTTTCACCTCCTCCCACAACCAATGTTCACTGCCGCGGGGCAGTATCACTGCTCCTGAGAATACATGTTCTAGCCCCCTGCCGAGGGACCTGTCACAGACGGTTCTGTATTAGTTACTTGTCTGTCTGTTTAAAAATTTTTTTTATTTAACTTCAGTTTAGTTAACATACAGTGTATTATTAGTTTCAGGGATAGCTGCATTAGTTACTTGTAACTGTGTTGTGTCTCCAAGCCAATTATGAGAACACAGTCAGCCTCTAGAGTGGGTAAAATATTGCCTTGTACATACCAGGCCCTCAGTAGATATTTGAGTTGAACTGAAAGAACATTTTAAAATAAAATGGAAAATGTGGTTCGGTTTGAATACAGGTGAGCTGGTTCCAAATGAATAGCTTATCTGCAACTGCTTGGTCATTTATGAAATAAAAGCGTTCATTGTTGGTTCCAAAATCCATTAGACTAGAGGAAACAGAATTGTTAGGTTAATTTATTTTTCTGATTAGTTTTGCATCATTTCATTCATTCATTAATTGCCATGTTTAATGTTTGCAACTCAGAGATAAATGAGTAAATTCTTGCTTTTAAAACAGGAAATAAAACTCACTTTTTTAAAAGCAAAATTATAAAACTCAATTTTAGCATGCAACTTTTTATATCTATGTGCTTAGTCACAAAGTTCCTTTGCCTGATGACCCTGGTTTGTTTCTCAGGGTCATACTCACGTTAGTGTGCTTGCGATACAAAACTAAAAAGAGCACTCTCACAATTTAGCTCCCCCCAACCTCTCTGCCTGACAAAATGTTACAACTTCAAGTTCAGATGGGGAAGGGATAACTGGAAGGATCTGCAGGAGACGAACAGATTATTTAAAAAGACGAGGCCTTATCAACATGCTGCTCACTGCACGATTACTATGAACTTAATTCTGAATTACAGCGTCCTGTTTCTACAGAATTTAAATTAGAAGGGGAGAGAACTGCATTAAAACGGACCAGACATGAAGCCCTAGCCTGTCCCTCGCCTGTCTATAAATATGCAGCCCCGGCTTGGGCTGCACTTGAGGGTTGAGAGGAAATCACGGGGGCACTTAAGTGTCTCAAACGGCTACATAGACTTCTCGTGCTTCTGGGCTGTGGTGACCACAGGGCTGCCGAGAATGCAAGACGGAGGAGGCCCCCCTCACCCCCCATCACAGAGAGAAGACAGTTTCCTCTTTTTGTTATTCAGATCTTGTTCCTAAGGACCAGACTTTTTTGTATTCTCGGAACAGTATAACTTGATTCATGGTACCCAAAAGACCCTGCCTTTAAATTTTGTCTTCTAAGATAAAAACGAGGGTGTACACCTTTCTTCTGTTTTGTGTTTGCTTTCTCTCTCCATAAGGCTATAATTCAGTGTTCTGAAAGTGCATCAGAATCACCTTGGGCTCTTGTTAGAATGCTCCCTCCCTCCTCCCTTTCCAGATTATTATTCAGGAAGAGGGGAGAGACCTTGCTGGTTTGAGGTAGCCAAACAGAGGGAACTTGGGCTCCTCTTGCACTTTATTCTGGTGATTATTTTAAGGTCGGCAATATTAGCTGCTCGTTGAGGTAATTTGATCCTCTACCAGATTTGCCCTAAGAGTTTAGTGTCAATTTTCATCTTGATTTCTGGAAAAGAAAAGAATTGGGCCCATTTGTATAATTACATAGTGATAACGATTAAGAAGGGATTCTGGCAAGTTTTCACAGCTGACAACAAAAACCCCAGAATAATGTAGTGCTCTCTGATTACCACATTACGAAGTTTCCATGGCAATGTCGCTTTAAACGTTGGTGGTGTGATATTGCCTAGGATAATGAAGCAACAACCTCAGTGTAAGGACACACTGGGAAAATACTTTTATGCAATCCAGTAACAATATAATTGAGTAATGAAAGAAATGAGAGGAAAATACCTTATGTATAGACCATTCAATTTATGGTTTAAGTGACAGAAGAGTGGGGAAAAGTTGAAATTGCTTAAGACACTACTGTTGTGTAAGAGGCAAAAACATTTAAAGAAGAAAATTCTTCTTGGCGATGGTTGGTTCTAAGTCACGTTTGCGGACATGTGGGTGCCCTCAAAAGATCGTAACAAATACTGGCTTTTCTCGGTGAGGGTACACTTGTATGTCTATATCTTTCTCTCTCTCTCTCTCTTTTTAACATTTTATTTATTCATTTGACAGAGAGAGAGGGAGAGCGCACAAGCAGGTGGAGTGGCTGGCAGAGAGGGAGCGGGAAGCAGGCTCCCAGAAGAGCAGGAGGAGCCTGATGTGGGACTCGATCCCAGGACCCGGGATCACGACCTGAGCTCAAGGCAGTCGCTTAACCCACTGAGCCTCCCTCATGCTCTGTAAGTCCGTATCTTTATAGTGCTGTTATTTATTTCTGTTCCTTTATTTGGCTTGTAATCCTTAGGGCTGATTTGGCATAGAGTGAACTATGGTATTTACATTTTCTGGAATATCCTGATTTAGGACAGGTGGAGTGATCACCCTTGTGTAATTAGTATAATTAGCTTCAGTTTTTTCAGGATTTTGGCTCTGCTAAAGGATTGGCTTCCATAATACGGCTCTACTTGTTAGCCTGATTTGCAGAGCTTCTGGCATGGGTATTTGCAAGTATGGTCTTGCTGAATCATTATGGCAATCCAGTGAACTTGATATTATTGTACCATTTTCCAGATGAGGAAAATGAGACTTAAGGAGGTTGGGTGACTTCCCAAGGTCCCATGGCTGGTTCATGGTGAAGCTGTAATTAAAATGAGCTGTTTTTAGTTCACAGCCTGGACTCTCCTAGTTTTAGAGACCAAAAAACTTTTCGGCTCTCCCCTCTACCTTGACCAACATGAACTGTCTGTAGTATTTCTCTTTATGTTTAAAGATGGTATGGCTGACAGTGAGTACAACCTTTGTGCGTACTGAAGCAGCCAAGACAAGATGTGACTGTGACAGAGATAGCATATTTGGATAAGGCAGAAGATTAAGAAGTTTTACCAATCATCTTTATTACCAGATAATAACAATGAACTTTCACTTTCATCCCAGGCCTTGCAGACACCTGAAAGGACCCAAGTTACAAAAAGTGAAGGAACAAAATAAATATCAATATTACACGATGTTCCTTGCATATGGGAGAACAGTAGACGTTGTTGGTTCTAGTGTGCCTTGTTGCATAAGGGTGATTATTGTTAAAAAGTATTTTTCCAGAGTGCCTGGGTGGCTCAGTGGGTTAAAGCCTCTGCGTTCAGTTCAGGTCATGATCCCAGGGTCATGGGATCAAGTCCCACATCGGGCTCTCCGCTCAGCAGGGAGCCTGCTTCCCCCTCTCTCTCTGCCTGCCTCTCTGCCTACTTGTGATCTCTGTCTGTCAAATAAATAAATAAAATCTTAAAAAAAAGGTATTTTTCTACTATCTCCTATCCAGGGTAGTAGCAGATTCTAAGTGGGGATGCTTTTTTTAAATCTCATTACTAAGTGAAGATTCCACCTAAATTGGAAGTTTATCCTCTTTTTTTCACTGCTCTTGTACAATCTGCACTTGCTAAGGTACGTAAGCTTGACCTGCCTCAACCTGCATGCAAGCCTGGGTATGTACTAAATTCAAGCTTAACCAGCCACAGGCTCCTTCAAGACAGACACTATCTATAGCTTTCACGTCTTTTCGTTAATTGATTGATTTTTTTTTAACTTTTAAAAAATTGTATGTATGTATGTATGTATTTAAAGATCTTATTTATTTGAGAGAGAGGGAGAATGAGAGCAGGAGTAATGGGAGGAGCAGAGGGGAAGCGGGCTCTCTGCTGGCAGGAAGCCCGATGCGGGGCTCCATCCCAGGATTCCGGGATCATGACCTGAGCCAAAGGCAGACACTTAACTCACTGAGCCTCCCGTGCCCCTAAAATCGTTTTTTTTTTTTTTTTTTTAATCACAGAATAGATATGTATTCCTTGTAAGAAGTCAAATCGCAGAAAACGTATAAAGACAAAGTAGTCCTGACCCCCATCCGTAATCCCAGGAGCTGACCATTTGCTAGAATTTGCTGTGTAGCTTTTTAGCCCTCACACACACCACTCCTTTCGATAGACATTGATATTGCGTCCAGTTTTTTGCTATTACAAACAGTTGTTAAATAGGCAGTCCTGCAACTAGCTTTTTTGCTACTTTAATTGCACATTAGATGAGGCTTCACAAGGAGGGCCTGAGAGCCCTGCTCTGACCCCACGGTGCCTCAAGCGTCCGAAGGGACAGGAGAAGCCGGGATGGTGGGGAGGCAGTGGTGCTACCTCTGCTTCAGACCAACGTACAGCCGCTCCTCATTCCAGAGAGCCGAGCCTCCTACTCAATGGGGACAGCAGGTGACCTTAAGGAGTCTGACGCGCTGGACAAGATGGTCCAGTCACCTGTGGCTCCAGGTTCCGCCACCCTCTCCCTTCACGTTCTACTCGAGGCCTTTTCCTTCCCATCTTCAGTCTCAGTCCTGTCCTCATCCCCAAACCAACCGGAAGCAGGAGATGCTGGAGGAGCTCCAGCCCAGCCTGGTAGGTTAGACCTAACCCGTGCCCAATCTGTCCTTCATACCACTTTAAGAAAATATTTAAAAAGTTTTTATTTTAAGTAGGCTCCACTCCCAATATGGGGCTTGAACTCAGGACCCCGAGATCAAGAGTCACACGCTCTACTGTCTGAGCCAGCCAGGTGTCCCACGAAAAACTTAGACTCATGAGAGCAGAATCCCTGAGTAAATGGAAAGGTGGTGATAAATATATTTTTCATTGGTGAAAAAGGAACATGAAAGGTTCAGAATTCAGAGTAATGAGCTCGATGACACCCTAAGTTATACACCTGTGAGAATCACCAAAAAGAGACGAGAAGGCCACATACACAAGTTTCTCGGAGGGGGATGGGGAGTGGAATAGGTCAATGCGTGGGCATGATTGTGCGGGGTAGAAAGGCAGGGATGAGGTGTTCCTTTCTCACTACCTTCTGCAAAATTCCTCTAAAGTTAAGGAGCTTCAGGGACTTGTGAAAATGCAGATTCACAGGTCTCACCCTCGAAGCTTCTGACTGTTCCACTGGGGTGGGCCTCCAGCATTTGTCTGTGCATGGGCTCCCCAGGGGGCCCACGCTGCTTGGTCTGGAAACCAGTCTTGAGAATTACCTCTGCACTGTGACCTGACAGGAATGTCCCAGGTTTAAGAAGTTGGGAAATAATGCGTCAGGGAGTTGTCACTCGTCATCTGAGAACAGTTACCAACAGATCCCTAGACGGAAAGCAGACCAACTGCTTATCTAACCTCTCCTTTCAAAGCTTGAGTATCTTTACTCTGCAGCAATCTTTGTCCCTCTCCCTGTCTGAAGAAGATGTGGTTTTATTATAAAGCCATGGCAATCACATGTTTTAAAGTTTGTGAGGAAGTTGGGATACCGGACAGGGGTAAATCCTGGGCTGGAAAAACCAGAGAAGGCGGGAGGGTGGGTGAGACCGAGAAAGGAGTTGCCACCTTTACCCCTGACAGTTACTCAGTGCCCATCCGTGGGTGCCTGAGGCCGCTGAAGGGGAAGGCCCCTGGCACTGTGCTGTCCTCTGCAGGCAGCCATGCCCAGGCAGAGCCGGGCTGGCATTCAATCATTTTCTGGAAGCCAAAGAAGGTAGAGGGAACATGGCTGAGTCCCTGGGACAGCAAAGCGCTTTATATAGAAGACTTACTGGTTTCTGTCTTTCTTTCTCTTAAAAAAAGTTAACGATTCAATTTATCCTTCCCAGGAAAGGAAAAGAAAGGTTGGTATTGGGGAAGTAATGGCATTTTGGTTCTAATGCGTGCACTTCATTTGAGCGCGAACAGCTAACAAGTCTGGCGGGGGTGGGGGGGCGGGGGGTGCTGAGCCACCTCACTGGAGGCGGGGGGAGGCCACGGTGCCTGTCCTCTCCTGACGCTGGCTGTGCACTGTGGTGAGGGCACATTTGCACACACAATACCGAAGGGGATGAAGGGTCTACAGAGGGGGCCGAGTTTATACAAATTATACAAATTTATACAAATTATAAATTCTGTTTTGCTGATCGATGTCGACTCGATCTGCACTCTAGCAAGAGCTGGCATCTTGAGTGGCCCTGAGCTGGGAGTCAGTCTCCACACCCCTGCCCGGTTCTGCCCTGTGAACTCGAGCTTGCCCCTGCCCCCGCCTGAAGGAGCTGTTGTAGCTCGTTCATCTACAGCTGGAGGGGATTAGATGAGCTGATCTCCAAGGTCCATGAACTCAGATCGGAAGTTTGGTGAAATACCTTTTGTAGACATGAAATAAGCATTCACTGAACTGAGTTCTCTAACAAATGAGCTACGTTTTAGGATTAAATGAGAGTCTGTAAGGATCCTTTGGCATTACCTGTCATGTCTTAGTACAGGTGTGGGCAACACGGTAGTCAGCAGCCATCCAAACTCAGCCAGAGTGTGCAGCAGGGGGCCGTAGTCCGCTTTGATTTCATAGCCCTGTGTGAATAAGCAGAAGCGCTCACAGTCTTAAAGGCAAAGACAACGTGCTACACAGGGGATGGCGGTGAAGGGAGGTGGGTGTGACCGGAAAGGGAGTTCACGCTCCATGAAATACGGTGTCACCAGCTGTACTCTTCCTGGGCTTCGTTTTCTGTTACCCGCTGCCTTCTAACCCTGAACCAAGGTAGAAACACTGGGGGTCAGCGTGGAGAGAGGTTTCTATATGGTTCTCCAGAGTCTGCGCCTTCCTTTTGTCTTGTTCCCCTGGTCTTGTTCAGGCATCAGACTTTAAGGTATGGGGCTTGGGGATCTGCATTTTAAAAAGTTCCCTTTTCATTTGGATCCAAGTAGTTTATAGACCCCAGTTTTAGAAGCACTGGTCGAGGGATTGGGAAGTGAGGACAAGAGTAGGGGGTGGAGATGGGGAAGTGAAAGGTGAGTGGGGCTTAGATGCCAAGTCGGTTTCCTGCTTTTTACTCCTTTGAATTGATTTTTACTTGGAGCTTTACCTCTCTCCCCAGATCCTTTCCTCCCCCCTCAGTGGGATCTCTAGTTTCTTTGAAAATGAGCTATGCCTCTCTCTATGCCCTTAGAAGGCCAGAACTGCAACCATGTCCACGAAAGAGCCTGTCAGTGAGGGCCTCATGCACACAACACGATATACCTGAATTCAGTCTGTACACCTCAAGGGCAGTCCATTCAGGGACATCTGAATTCAGAGTGCACAACATCAGCAGCAATGTCATCTCTGATTAGGAAGGACAATGCTGTGTGTACATATTTGGCCTGGCGAGAGAGAGAACACCTTTTGGATATTTTTGCCTTTGAAAGTCAATTCACAAGGTAAATAAAAAGCCAGTCACATTGCTTGCTTGGAGATAAAATCGTAGTTATTGACTGAGTTTTTTTCAGTTTCAGCCAGTTGTCATGGCATGCGTCAAGAGAATCTTGGTGCCAGGGTACTTCGGACTAGCATGGGAATCTACTGCTATCTAGATGTAGGTAATTATTTTGCTGCCTTATAATGAAGTGGGACATTGAGTAAAGGAAATCGCCTTCTCACAAATGCGAACAAAGTTTAGTGATAGACTTGTGATGAAATTCTGAACCCTGCACAGACACGTCTTTGAAGGATGCTGCCTGGATTAGGCAACAAAGATCTTTATCATGTAAAACTAAATAAAAAAGTAAGGCTAAATTGTCAGAAAACTCCAGTTTACCTCAATAACGGTCCATTGTTCTACTACGATGGCATCATTTCCTTTCCTAATGGAACCTGGAACTCCAGAACCTTCCTCTTCGTAGATAAAGAATCCTTCCAAAGATTTAGGCAGATGGTCCCCTGTGAGGAAAAGGATACAATTAAGAAGAGTTGCAAATACTGAGTGTCTCTTAAGATCATTTAAATCCTTAGATAACACTTTAGTAAGCAGAAATGAAAGCATACAAATTAATAAGCTCTTGTTTTGGCTGAATCAACATCCTCCTCCTCCTCCTCTTTGAAGGTTATTATTATTATATTTTTTTGTGGGAAAGCTCAAGACAGGTTTGCACTTTACTGAATTAAAATCACACCGTAAATATGAAAACTACGATAAGAAAACCAAGATAAAATAAATATTGTACAATGGGAAGCAAGTGGATTTCCTAAGCCTAGAAAGCATCAGGAAATGACCTTCACCTTGAAATCAAATTTTGGTTTCCGGTCTGTATGTTTATGCGTATGAATTACACCATTAAGAGAGAAAACATAAAAAAATGTTAATCCTTGAAGTTACAGGTGTGATATTAAAACTAATGTGAGTTAAGACCACTTCAAAAACTGTAAACACAAAACAATTCTTCACCTCCATGATGCTTTAAAAAAATCATGAAAGAATGGTAACAGGAAAATCTCACACAGAAGTCATTGTCAAAAGAATTCCTGCTGGGAAGGAAGTTTTAAGGGAGGGCCTCTGACATTTTCTTGAATAGCTGACAATAACCAGCTGGTGAAAACTTAACTGATTTTATGGACGTTCTTTTGTGTCCTATTTTGCAATAGGAGACAATTTTCCCATGGTCACGTGCTGGTTAAACATTTTGGTTTTTTATACTGTACAATGTCACATCAAGGTCTCCCTGGAGGATTATCTAAATTATAACCTATAAAGTTTTCAAGTGATCTTTTATATTTAAAGATAAAAAAGACAAACATAATTTCAATGTAATTTTTAGTTTGGGTTTTTATTAATAGGCTGTGTACTTTAAGAGAAACTCTTTACTATTATTATTATTTACATTATTTACAGCTAGGGCAGAACATCATGAAGAATTTACATTGTTCAGACTGGTTCCCAAAAACCCAGTAAAGTTTAGTTTACTAGTTGGAATTAGTTTTCTGATTACAGCATATGTATATGTCCCACTTCCTTTAAATGTACTTGTCCACTGTCACCCCAAAGTGACCAGGGGAAGTAAATCTTTCTGACTGTAAGTTTAGAGCATCATAACACCATCTAGAAAACTATGTATGCCCCAAGTCCTTTTTTAGAATGGGGGTATGAATTTTAGAAATAATTGTATGCTGTGATAATTGTGTAATTATAATCTGCCTCTCATTTACTTGGGGATTATATAATGTGAGAACCATTGGGTTTGTGGCTCTGTGTCTGTTTCCTTGTTCTCAAGATCTAAATTCCCCCTCCCAGCTTTATTGAGATACAACTGACATATAAAGAGATGTCTTATATCTTGAACGTTTGTGTTCTATTTGGCTGTACACGTGAGGTTAATGCACTTTACTATGTGGATATTATACTTAGGTCCCTCCCTCTCACTTTAGAGCTCCCAGAGCCCTGGCTGACCTTCTTGGGGCCCATGTCAATTCCCAGAGCCACTGACGAAGGATAATTACAGCAGAAAGTACTTACATCCCTTGAAAAATTCGCCCTAACAGAAGTGGTGGCAAGACAGGGTGGCAGGGCCGGTCCCATGGAGAGTGACTGTTTGGGTGCTTCGTGTGTTAAATCTTTCAGGTAATGGTGTGAGGTGATAATTCTGACCAGTTACTTAGTAACTGTTCCCAAACTGGGTCACTTCTCAACATTACACACCCCAGAGCTTCCCACCCAATATACCTTGGCTCACTGGTATGCAGGGAACCTGCTACAGGAGTGCCAAGATGTAGGGCGCCCCCTCCCGCTCAGAAAAACGTTATCCTCTTCTACCTGTATGCTTCATATAATATGACCATTTTCTATGTGTATGTAATACGAAAAAGTTACAAGTCGTTGACCTGATGCAGTGCTGCTTAATTTTTTTTTAAAGCTAAATACCACCAATAGGAAAGGGAACTAGACCTTTGTCCTTGAGGATGGTCTCCGAGTACAGTTGGAAGTGTACTTCGAGTGTGGCAAGAATAATTCTTTCAACTCTAATGTTGTATCTTAAAATCCATGCAAATTTTGCATACTTTTCAAGTATGTTCTTATATGTAAAAGAGTGTGGTTCTCCATCTCCCCATCTTGAGTAATACTGATGTTCTAGGAAGAATTTTATCCTGTTAACCTTTGTACGCCCTAGCACAAGGCTGCATACCCCCAGAGTACTTGAACCCTGGTTTGAGAAGCACAAGCTTAAAGGATTCTCAGGGAACGGTTTACTTGTCTGGACAGATGTCCCGACACATTCATTTCAGCTATACGTGACACTGATATTTCTGTAAATGCGAGGAAAAGTAACCTTTTGTTTTAGTATTTTTGGTCCACGTGTCCTTTTTGGCCTGGACCATCTCTGAGGACTGGAGAGCACATATAGAAACTCTCATTTGGAGATTATTCATAAACATTCTGTCTCCAAAACAAATCTCAGCCTGTTAATTTTTCTCCGTCTCTACCCTTATCTCTGTATGAGTCAATGCAACAGCCTCTTAATGGCACCCCCCTTCCATGCTTGCCCTTCCTGATCCACTTCCCAAAATGAGGCCAAAGAGGTTCTTTTAAAAATGCAGATCAGGTGAAGCCCGGGTGGCTCAGTTGGTTGGACGACTGCCTTCGGCTCAGGTCATGATCCCGGAGTCTCGGGATGGAGTCCCGCATCGGGCTCCCAGCTCCATGGGGAGTCTGCTTCTCTTTCTGACCTTCTCCTCGCTGATGCTCTCTCTCACTGTCTCTCTCTCAAATAAATAAATAAAATCTTTAAAAAAAATGCAGATCAGGTCATAAGTCCCTCTTTAAATCTTCAGCGAATGACTTGGAATAAAAATCCTGGTAGGATGACAAAAAAAGGAAAAAAAAAAAAATCAATCCTGGCAGGACGGCTCATCCGCTAAGAGCCCGCATCCAGCTAGATGCCCGGTGCCTCACCCTCTCGTGGCGTGAGCATGGGCACATTTTTATTTAATATTTCTGTGCCTCAGCTTCCTCATCTATAAAAGGGGAATAATCATGCCAACCTCATAGGGTTGCCGTGGGGGTTAAATGAGTTAAAAAAAACGGTGCTGGTATGTAATAGTAAGTACAAATCCAGGTCAGCTCTGCTGCGTTACATTAAGCCCAGCTGCCGCTCCCTCGCCCGCCTTGCCTGGAGCCGGTCTCCCTTCATACCCGGCTCCAGACACTTTCCCTGATCCTCTTCCTGCCCTGGGGTTTCTGAACATCTGGGGGTGTTTCTTCTGCCTACAACGGCCTGCCCCTGGCTCTCGAATGCCAGCTTTCCGGTCTCGGTGCGACTGGTGACTCGTCAGGCGGGGCCTCGTGACCCCTCCTTGCAATAGGACGTTGGGGGCTGTCGCCCGCTGCTCTCGGTTTTGAAATCAGACAGGCCCGCTTCCATACCGTTGCTGCCCGACGGCCTTATGCCCCGGGGCCAGCTTCCTGAGAGTGGGGAGGATGTCCGGTTTGCGCAGCATCGTAAACCAAGTGCCTGGGTACCCGTGAAGTGGATGAACGCACGGTGCTTTGTGAGCGCTCTGCCCCCTCCTCATCCTGGTACGGCCTGCCTGCTAGCTCCACACAAGCGGCTTTACAGGGGTGAAGAGATTGAAATGAATTTAAGTCTAAACATTCCTAAGAAATAAAAATGTAGCCTTAAAATGTGAGTGTGCTCAAGGTGGGGAGAGACTATTCTCTGACAATGATGGGGGCATTTATAGGCTAGTAAAGTAGGAGGACCTCGTGTGTGTGTGTGTGTGTGTGTGAGTGTGTGAGTGTGTGTGTGTTTTATACCAGCTGGCAAAGCTGCTCATCTCAGCCCGTGCCAACTGCCCACTGAATCTCTACACATTCTGGTAAAATAGAGAGATCACAAGTAGGCAGAGAGGCAGGCAGAGAGAGAGAGAGAGAGGGAAGCAGGCCCCCTGCTGAGCAGAGAGCCCGATGTGGGACTCGATCCCAAGACCCCGAGATCATGACCTGAGCCGAAGGCAGCGGCTTAATCCACTGAGCCACCCAGGTGCCCCACATTCTGGTAAAATAAAGTGCTTTGTCTTCATCGGCTCATCTGGGGAAGCCTGTTGTAGGCTCTCCTGGGACCCTTTGGGGTTTTTGCCCTCCGGTGCTTATGCAGTGATTCCAGCAGAGGACCAGTTTGGTGAGGGCCCAGCAGTGCTGGAGAAGGTCAGATACAGGAGGCCGCCGCAGTGGGAAGCCTCAGGCTGTAGGAACAGCAAGCGGGCCACTGGGTGCCTCTCCCGGGGAGCTTTTCCAAGTAGAAAAGGCTTTGAGGGTGTGTGGGAAAGGATGCTGAAGAAGAATTCACAGACCTCACGACCCCTCCACCGTGACCCCACCGAAGGAAAAAACTTTTTAAAAGTTTGTTCCTCCTCTCCCTGTCTCTAGAGGAAGGTATTTTATAAAACGAGATTTGTGCAGTAATGCATTTAGATGTCTGTGCACCGTCTGGTTTTGTCCGTCTATTCCTCGTGACAGGCTGACTTCTGACAGTATTCTGGAAGAGGATGGAAGCGAGACAAAACAACACACACATTGTGTGCCCCGTGCTCTAGCTGTCAGGCATCACATATCCCAGAACAAAGCAACCGATTCAGCCCCGCTTCCGCTGACTTGCTTCTCACAGTGACACAGGCGCGGGTCACAGGTCCCCTCCACTGCTTGCCTGCGCTGGTCGGGAAGTCCCGAGTGACACACCCACTCGCCGGACCCCACACACCGTGGTGGCTCGTTAGGGCCTTGGCAAAGCCCTCCGTGTAAGATGGCTAATGAGACGTCCCCAGCTGCTGAGAGGGAGAGCTTCTCCCCGGGCTCTCTAACAGCTTCTGAGGCTTTGCGAACAAAAGGCCTCCGGAGCCTCCGGCTGGCAACTGCTGGGGCTAATTTTATTTTCACCAGGCGAGGCCCAAGGCCGGCAGGCCTGAAAGGGATTTTGAAAGGAGTATTTTTCGTTCTTCCTTCAGCAGTTAGTCACGAACCAAAATTTGAAATGGCTCCAACTTAGACTTTCTGGAAGGAAGAGAAGGAGAAAGAGAAGAAAGAGAACTACAGAAGCTTACACCGACCTCCAAGCCAGCGGCCCTCGGGGCTGTGACAGCCCTCAGAGCCGTGGGGCGGGGGAAGGGACAGCAGAGAGCGAGCTCTGGCAGGGGCGGGGCACCGTGGAGTCACTTCGTACACCCCATGTCTTATTAAATTTTCACAGCAGTAAAGTAGGGCATATTTTTATTTGCCTTTCAGGAAAATGGGGCTCCATAAGCTCCCTAATTTCTCCAGATCACCCACTCCTAAGTTGAGGACATAACATTTAAACCCTGGGCTTATCTGCTCTTCTTACTAGATTTTGGTGCGTCCATAAAAGTTTATAATAACTCAAAATACTAAGGAATATCTATTGAGCACAGCTGTGGGCTCTGTGTTATGGGCCATAATTTCTGGGTGTTCCAGTGGCCTAGATCCTTAGTCTTGGTTTCTAGTTAAAAGAACCTATTGGACCATGATTCTTTTTTTTTTTTTTAAAGATTTTATTTACTTATTTGACAGACAGAGATCACAAGTAGGCAGAGAGGCAGGCAGAGAGAGAGGGGGAAGCAGCCTCCCCACTGAGCAGAGAGCCCGATGCGGGGCTTGATCCCAGGACCCTGAGATCATGACCTGAGCCATAGGCAGAGGTTTAATCCACTGAGCCACCCAGGTGCCCCTGGACCATGATTCTTGATAATTTTAGATAGTTACCCAAAGCCTTTAGTTCTTTTTTTTTTTTTTTAATTCCATTTAACATATGTTGTATTATTTGTTTCAGGGGTACAGGTCTGTGATTCATCAGTCTTACACAATTCATAACGCTCACCATAGCACATACCCACCCCCCCATGTCCATCCCAAAGTCTTTAGTTCTGTTAGTTAAGGTATCCCTGGTTTACTGATAACTGATTTTCTTTTTTAAAAAATTAAAAAAAAATTCTTTATTTAAATTCTACTTAGTTAAACATATACTCTAATATTGGCTTCAGGAGTAGAATTTTGTGATTTATCACTTACATATAACACCCAGTGCTCATAACAAGTGCCTCCTTTTTAAAAAAAATTTTAAAAGATTTTATTTATTTGACAGACAGAGATCACAGGTAGGCAGAGAGGCAAACAGAGAGAGAGAGAGGAGGAAGCAAGTTCCCTGCTGAGCTAAGAGCCCGATGTGGGACTCGATCCCAGGACCCTGAGATCATGACCTGAGCCAAAGGCAGAGGCTTAACCCACTGAGCCACCCAGGTGCCCCAACAAGTGCCTCTTTAATACTCATCACCCATTTAGACCATTCCTGCCCTCCTCTCCTCCAAAAACCCTCAGTTTGCTCTCTGTAGTTGAGAGTCTCATGGGGCACCTGGGTGGCTCAGCTGGTTAAGCGTCTGCCTTCTGCTCAGGTCATGATCCCAAGTTCCTGGGACTGAGCCCCATGTCTGGTTCCTTGATCAGTGGGGAGTCTGCCTCTCCCTCTCTCTCAGCATCCCCAATCCCTGCTCATGCTCTCTCTCTCTCAAATAAACAAATAAAATCTTTTTTAAAAAGTCTCTTAAAGGGGCACCTGGGTGGCTCAGTGGGTTAAAGCCTCTGCCTTCGGCTCAGGTCATGATCCCAGGGTGCTGGGAACGAGCCCCGCATTGGGCTCTCGGGAGCCTGCTTCCTCCTCTCTCTCTCTGTCTGCCTCTCTGCCTACTTGTGATCTCTCTCTGTCAAATAAATAAATAAAATCTTAAAAAAAAAACCTGTCTTATGATTTGCCTCCCCCCACTTTTTTACTTCTTACCCTATGGTTCATGTGTTTCGTTTCTTCCACTTATGAGTGAAATCATATGGCATTTGTCTTTCCCTGACTTATTTTTCTTAGCATAATACACTCTAGCTCCATCTGACAGTGTTGCAAAAGGAAAGATTTCATTCTTTTTGATGGGTAAGTAATATTCAATCGTGTGTGTATGCTTGTGTATATATACACAAACATACATACATCTTTATTCATTCATCAGTTGATAGACTTTTCGGCTTTTTCTTTAATTTGGCTATTGTTGATAGTGCTGCTATAAACATTGGGGTGCATGTGTCCCTTCAAACAGTATTTTTGTATCCTTTGGGAAATACCTAATAGTGCAATTGCGGGATCGTAGTGTAGTTCTATTTTTAACTTTTTGTGGAAACTCCATACTGAATGATGGTCTTTTTTTTTTTTTTTTAAAGGATTCTATTTATTATTTGACAGAGAGAGACACAGCGAGGAAAGGAACACAAGAAGGGGGAGTGGGAGAGGGAGAAGCAGGCTACCTGCCGAGCAGGGAACCTGACATGGGGCTGTATCCCAGGACGCTAGGATCATGACCCGAGTCGAAGGCAGACGCTTAATGACTGAGCCACCCAGGCAACCCCGGAATGGTAGTCTGATTTAATGATAGTAAGGTATATTGAGATCTTATCTTATTTGCTTTTTTTTTTCTTTCCTCTAACCTCAGTGAAGTAATTAATTACCCTGGTTTTCATAGCCTTCATCCTTCCTAACTTATTTTTCAAATCTCCTAACCATGGATTTTTCTTTTCTTTTACCACTAATATCTTTTTCAAAATAGTTTCTTTAGAAAGAAATTTTTGGAAAGATTTGTTTGTTTTTGTGATAGACATGAATGATTACATGTTCCATTGCAACTAAGAGGAAGGCTAGGGGAAGTTGAAAGATAAAAGGGGGCAGAAATAAGTAGAGTCAATATCATTTTTGAACCAAAGGTTATTTTCTATACAAATTATAGAGTCAGATATAGACTAGAATACATGGTAGATAGTGTCCAAATTTGAGATAGTGTGTAAGTTTGGATAGTAACTGTCAAATGCAATTACAATCCTCCTAAATGGGCTGTTATAACAAATCTTATTTGGAAAATCCTAGTCAATCATACAGTTTTGTCTATTCCTGACAGTTACAAGCCAACAGCAAACATTCCATTATAATTCTACCACATATGATGGTTAAGCTTTTATCTGTCTATCATCTATCTATCTATCATCACAATCTCTTTATTATGATTCACAGCGGGAATCTGTGCCCAGCCTCTGGGAGCATCAGCTCCTTCAGGAGAGAAGGCAGAGCCCTGGGGAGGAGTATGCAGCTGTGGTGATGGGAAAACAGGGCTTGAAGATGTTCCCCTCAGTTTACTGTCAAGTTACCTTCTACAGAAAAGAACACAGGAAAGGCACAAGGGACCAGAGGACATTGTTCTTAGTTCTTAGTTCCAGGTTCTTAGTGTTCCCAGAGCCCCGCTCACAAGCCTGTGCTTGGCTGGGAGACGGGTCACAGACCATCTCTTCAAGGAGGCTGAGCTTGAAGACCTTGGTTTCACAGGAATGTGAAAAGGCCTTGCTGTGTACACCTTGCTGTTCTCATTTACGGTCATGACAACCCGTGCTATACAAACTGGAGCATGACTGGGCTTCTTAGTCACTGGCCCTGACCAGATGTGACACACTGTCCAAAATCTGGGTCATCAGGACCTGTGGCTCAGAGGGAAGAAGGTTTTCCTTAGTGCTTTTTGGGTCTAGTGGAAATTCGGTCACCTCTTTATTTTCTTTCCTTTCAAGGTTGTCAAAAGCAGTGGCAACAGGAAAGCATGATGGTTAAACTTTTAAATTAGAGCTACATGGCTGTGCCATAATTGCAATCTAATTCCTAATGATTAGTACCTGTCCTTTTAGCCACAGATCTTGAAAGACAAAAGCATTTCCACCAGCTCTGACACAGATCAAATTCTTTAGTTATGAATATATAACAATATATAACTTACCTTTAGATGTTTCCCAGCATACAAAAGAATCAATTAAAGACAAGCCTTGCTTATAATAAAATGTAGTTAATTCCAGCCAATCAGCATCAAGCGTACTAATGACAGATCCTTTTCTTGTTACTTTCATTGACAGGACGCCTTCCTGATAGGTCCAACAGGTTGATTCATCATCAAAAACATTGAATACCATGTACAATTTGTTATCTGGGGATAGATGTTCAGAAAGAAGAAAAAGTATTTATTCATTTATTAAAAAGTTTCCTAAAATTTTCTTTTATGACTCATGTATTTCAAGCAAACAGATAAGTATAGAGAATTAATAAAATTACCTACCACTCAGCTTTATTAAATGTTGACCTTATGCCATGTTTCCTTTAGACTTTTTTCCAGGAAATGAGAAATGGATGTAGTTGAGGCTCACTTTTTTATCTTCCCTAATCCAATTCTCCAGAAGGAGCTACTATAATGATTTGGTGTTTATTATTCTCATTCAAGCTTTTACTCTCTTAATGCACATTTATGTACCTATTAATAAATATCATGTTTTGCAGTTTAAAAAAAGGTTTAAAGCAGTATGATATTGTATATATGCATCTATAAATGGTCTTTTTTTTTTTTTTTAAAAGCTTGTTCGTCAGTCAGGGATTTTATTTTTATTTTTTTTTATTTTTTAAAAGATTTTATTTATTTACTTGACACACAGAGAGAGATCACAAGTAGGCAGAGAGGCAGGCAGAGAGAAAAGGGGGAAGCAGCTGAGCAGAGAGCTGGATGCGGGGTTCGATCCCAGGACCCTGAGATCATGACCTGAGCTGAGGGCAGAGGCTTAACCCTCTGAGCCACCCACACACCCTATAAATTGATTTTTTAAAAAAGATTTTATTTATTTATTTGTCAGAGAGAAAAGTCACAAGTAGGCAGAGAGGCAGACAGGGAAGGAGAGGAAAGCAAGCTCCCTGCCGAGCAGAGAGCCCGATGTGGGGCTCAATCCCAGGACCCCGAGATCATGACCTGAGCCGAAGGCAGAGGCTTAACCAACTGAGCCACCCAGGCACCCCTAGAAATTGATTTTTTAGAAAGATTTTATATATTATTTGAGAGAGAGAGAGAGCAAAGTCTTGTGGGGGGAGAGAAGAGAGAGAGGGAGAAGCAGACTCTCTACTGAGTAGGGATCCCAAGGAGGGGAGATGGGGGGAGGGGGCCTCAATCTCAGGAACCCAGATCATGACCTGAGCCAAAGGCAGACACTTAATCAACTGAGCCACCCAGATGCTACTATAAATTGATTTTTTTAATGCTTGAAGTGGAATTAATACATATAGACCTTATTCATTTAGTTAAACTGCAGTTTATTATTCTTGTTGATATATTGTTTCCAAAATTTTGTTATCGTAAACATTATGCATGCCTCTCATGTAGGAGTGACTCTAGAATACTTATTTAGACACTGAACTGCTGGGTCATATCTTCTAGTTTTCCATAAGCTGACAAATTTTTTTTTTTTTTAAAGATTTTATTTATTTATTTGACAGACTGAGATCACAAGTAGGCAGAGAGGCAGGCAGAGAGAGAGAAAGAAGCAGGCTCCCCGCTGAGCAGAGAGCCTGATGCGGGGCTCGATCCCAGGACCCTGAGATCGTGACCTGAGTGAAGGCAGAGGCTTAACCCATTGAGCCACCCAGGTGCCCTATAAATTGACATATTCTTAACTTGGGGAGTGCTCTATGGACCCACCTATATGGTTATGTTTTGGAAGACCAATGCCACTTGTATTGCAAAAGTACTTGGAGGTATGTATGTCATGTGCATTTTTTTTACGTGCATTTAAAAAAAAGATTTAATTAAATTAAATTAATTAATTAGTTTAGAGAGTGCTCAAGTAGGGGAGGGGGCAGGGGGAGAGAAAGAGAGAGAGAAACTCCAGCAGACTCCACTCAGAATGTGGAGCCAGATGCAAGACTCGATCTCATGACCATGAGACCATGACCTGAGCCAAAACCAAGAGTTGGATGCCCAGTGAACTGAGCCACTCAGGTGTACCCATGTACATTTTTCTGGACTGAGTCTCCATGGGTTTCAGCAGATTCTCCAAGAGGCCTTTTGTGTGTGTCTCCCTCAAACTCATGTTGCCACCATCCTACCCTGCACACAAAGTTAAGAAATACTGCCATAGACAAATTATTGAGAAGTATATGATTTAAACTATTTAGAAAGTGGAGCGTAGGGACTCCTGGGTGGCTCAGTTGATTAAGCATCTGACTCTTGATTTCAGCTCAGGTAGTGATCTCAGAGTTGTGAGACCAAGCCCTGGGTTGGGATCTGCACTGGGCATGGAGCCTGCTTAAGATTCCCTCTCTGTTCCTCCACCCACCCTCTAAAAATTTAAAAAAAAATTAAAAAAAGAAAGTAGAAACCAGGGGTGCCTGGGTGGCTCAGTGGGTTAAGCTTCTGTCGTCTTCGGCTCAGATCATGATCCCAGGGTCCTGGGATCGAGCCCCACATCGGGCTCTCTGCTCAGCAGGAACCTGCTTCCTCCTCTCCCTCTCTCTGCCTGCCTCTCTGCCTACTGTGATCTCTGTCCGTCTGTCAAATAAATAAATAAAATCTTAAAAAAAAAGAAAGTAGAAACTAAAGATGGATAATTTAATTAAATTGGTAGCATATTGGATTTAGAACTTAAAAGGACTGGAATAAACACCTGATGTTGTCGAAATTAGGATGGGAACCAGCAGGACTTTAAAGGTAGCATTGTATGGAAGATAGAAAATAGGTCTCTGACCATAGCTCCAACAACTCTTTTGTTCCTAAAATGTTTACACTGCAGGAAAATCTGGATGGTTGTTAGCTAGGGAGCTGGGGGGGAAAATGGGAGGGTGGTGGTGGTGAGGAGAGGTGAGATGGATTAGAAAATGCTTCTGGTTCATCCTTAAAAAGATGGTGCTGATCATGGTCAAGTGGGTCTCTGCCATCCTCAGAATGTTGAGTACATCTCACTACAACCTGGAAGGCCGGTGTATTTGTGTGTGGTGTGTTACACCAGAGTGTGCAGTTTCAGCCCTGGCACGGATCAAAGGATCAGTCAACAACAGTTAACTTCATACAGAACTGATTCTGCGGCAGGCACTGGACTAAGTGTCTTATCTTTAGCAACTTCTCACGACAACCCCCTTTCTATGAAGAAATTGAGGCAGTCTGACTCCAGAGCTCTTAATTCTAAGGTATGCATCGTCTTTGACTTTCTCTAGTAGTGCCTTTTAAAGCATGCCTGCGAAGGTAGCAGAAAACTCTGAGCAGGCCAAAATACATGAAAAAGCAGTCTCAATTTTTTGGAAGACTTGCCAGTTGGCAAAGTAGAAGAAGACTAATGTTTAAGGTTATTTTAGGATGCAGGCACTATTGTTATATTAATCGTTTCATCATGAATTGCATTTTCTTATTCTAATTGATGATCAAAGAAATCCAATTAACTTCAAAGGCAAAAACCATCCATGAAATGGGAAAAGCCAAAACTAAAATTCTCACACACTGTTTTTAAAAACAATCATAAGTCAGAACAGCTTTCTATATTTATAGAATCACTTTCTGTATACACACACAGCCTCCATTTTATACAGGAGTTGGTGAATGACTAAATGGAAACCAATTTTCAAAACAAAACTTCCTTATGTGGATGGCACTGTATGACCATGCCACGGACAGCTGTTTGAAAAACTGCCCTATCTTATTTTTGGCTATAATAATTTCAAGACAAGTTTATATTAGTTTATTCAGTGTTTATAATCTTAGAAATTTACTTTGCCTCACATTTCTAAAAAAACTTGAAAAGTGTTTTTTTGCCAAATTGAAACTATTGCACTATTTCTACTTCTCTTGTCTATTACCTTCTCCCCTTCTGGATTTAGAGTAACTGGGGCTGCCATCTCGGTCCATTTGACACTGTCCACTTTCATGATGAAGTTCTTCCTCAATTCCACTCTCAGATGACTGCCCACTCAATGTTCCTTCATTCCAACTTTTACAGTTTTCCTCTGAAGTGTGTCTCACAGACAGTGTTGATTCTGTATCTCCATCATGGTTGGTTCCGTTGCAGAATTTAAGTGGTGGGTAAGGCTGTGATATGAATCCAACAAATTTCATTCCTCTTTTAGCAGCTATATTAATCTGAAAAGAGATTATAGAACAAAATATAAAATTCATTTACATTGATTACTTCATTAGTTAGCCTATAGGCTTATTAAGGAAATCCATAAGAAGTAAATTGACCACTAAGCAAAGACCCATTCATACACAGAGTAATAACCTCCAGTAAAGCACTCCTCCTAAGACTATCACACTATTACTGTGACTTCTTCAAACAGAACTTCAGACAGATATGCTTTAGAAATTATGAGAACAGGAATCATGTTTTTCTTCAAAAGTTTGCTTTGAGAAGAACTAATAATTCTATAACATGATTTTTGCAGACTTGTTAACAATGGTTTCTCTCATTGAGGCAATATTAAAAACTATTCCAAGAAATCTAAAAACAACACAATCCTAATTAATAAAGAAGAAATATTAATTTCACTTGATCTTAGCCAAAAGGCCGAGAAGCGATAAGAAGAAACATTAATTTAAAAGCAAAAACATACAGCATTGTTTTCTTGATGCAGGTAAAGAAAAATGTTACAAGTCTAATTCTTTTTTTTTTTTTTTTAAAGATTTTATCCATTTATTTGACAGCGAGAGAGGGAGAGATCACAAGCAGGCAGAGAGGCAGGCAGAGAGAAAGAGGTGGAAGCAGGCTCCCCGCCGAGCAGAGAGCCCAATGTGGGGCTCGATCCCAGGACCCCGAGATCACGACCTGAGCCGAAGGCAGAGGCTTAACCCACTGAGCCATCCAGGCGCCCCTACAAGTCTAATTCTTGACAATTGTGTTGCATGTAATGCGTAGGCCTGATTCGCTCTCAGGAAGCTTTCATGTATGCTTATATCTTGATGCTGTTTCTATCGGGCCAGATGCACATGATTAGATTCAATCATGTAAGTTAAAGAATAGGATTCAGGAGCACATAATATAATGAGGTGAAATAATGTGAGACCTTGAGAGTGATGATTTTCTGCTAGGCACCTTTCCCTTACTCTGCTTTTGCTTCATTTCTTTGTTCTTTTTGTATCTATGTTTTTCTTCTTTGTTAAACTGGCAATTCTTTTGAGGGCTAAGACTGTATATACATATATATAATATATATATATATATGTGTGTGTGTGTGTGTGTGTGTGTATTAATCATTTCTGTATTGTGCTGTTTTGTACCTGTGGGTGCTCTATAAGTCCTTGTTAAATAAGTAAAAATGAAGAAATAACAACATCTTTTATTTGGTCACTGTTTCAAACATTTAAATTAAATGATATCTTTAAAGACTTATTTATCTGATAGACAGAGAGAGAAAGAGAGAGAGCATGTGGGGGGGGGCAGAGGGAGAGGGAGAGAGAATCATGCAGCAGACTCCTTGCTGAGTGAGGAGCCTGGTGTGGGGCTTGATCTCATGACCCTGAGATTACGACCTGAGCCAAAACCAAGAGTCAGACTTAACCTACTGAGTCATTCAAGCATCCCTAAATTAAATATTTTAAATGTTACCTGGGAGGGGAAAAAGACTTATGGTGGATGTTGCAAATGCAAACACCTATGGTCAGAAATGAAATAAATGAAAAGGACCAGGAACAGTTGGGGCAAAACCAGACAGCAATGCCCACAAAGGTCACTCAGCTCCAGCCAAAAAAGAGAATTCTGAGCAGGACAGAGGTGTGGGTGTGTGGAGCTGGGACAGAGGTCGACACTGACCCAGTATCATTTACTCTTATAAACGAACATACTGAGGTTGTAACAATGCATGACGCCTTAAAAATAACCACAAACTGTCCTTCATATCAGATGTCCTGGGGGAGGAAAGAGAAGTCGTAAGGAGTCATGGTTCTGCAGGTGGGAAAGGGTACATTTATTGTCAGTTCTTTCTCTAGGTCTTATTAGTTCATTTGGGTGAAAAAGTGCAGAAGGCTTTTTCTATTTTCTATTACTAGAAAGTTTTATCTGGAAAAGTCTGGTAACAAATAGAATATTAATTTTTTTCCCATTTTTTAAAGTTGGAAGATTGATATTTTTTTAAATGTTATTTTTATTTTAAAATCCTGGGAAAAACATTCATAAACCTAATT
The DNA here is from genome assembly GCF_020171115.1 of Neogale vison. NCBI lineage: Eukaryota > Metazoa > Chordata > Mammalia > Carnivora > Mustelidae > Neogale > Neogale vison. The sequence continues at coordinate 9,871,950 of NC_058093.1, forward strand.
TTAAAAATAGAGTAAATATTGATATAATGATAAAATGACTTAAAATCTAGCTATTTAGCAATAAACTCTTTTTGTAAGACAGCTGTTCCAAAATAACTTTTGGCATCATCTACTGCTCTTGTCCACACATGGAGCAAATGTTCAAAGAGCTCACGTGCTATGTTTCCTGAAGCTTTTCTCTTCATGAAATAACCCCATTACTCTAATTGCTGGAATAACAGTTACTTTCCTGTTTAAATAGATCTTTAACTGTGTCCAGGAAGTTAAATGCAAAACAAGGGCTCTGATGGTGATCTATCAAGACTAAATTAGTAGTTACATTTTTGTTTCAAAAGAAATTTTTTGGAGTGGATTTATTCCCAGAAAAGCAAAGTGAAATTTCCCAGAATAGTAGTAGTAAACAGTATGTGTTGGTTGTTTATAAAAATCTAGTCTCAAGGACTGTTCCTGAAAACATTACTGAATGATGACATTATACCTGAAAGGGAACATCATTAGCAGCTATAACTGGCCGTACACGAAACTACAGACACACATGGCCATTTAAAACTTGGCGACAATAATAGAAACAGTGAACAAATTTCACAGTTGCTTACTTGAAATGCCTTAGGTTTTTGGCTGTATTCCTTTAAAAAAAAAAAGCTAAAACCTTACAAATACATCAATGCAACTAAGAACAAACGTTCACTTAAAATCCCATCAATTTAGAATATTCATGAATGTATAATTTTTCTGGGTTTAATTAATATGTATATATAGTGTTCAGTTTTTCATTTGAATTTCAATTAAGTTATACTGTGTAGACTTTTCTAGGTCAACAGTCAATATAGTTGTTCAATCTCCATAAACTGTTACATTGTATGGATGTACCATTGCCGCCTCCTCAGTTTTCTGATTATTGAGAATATGGACCCTTATTCACTGATTATTAAACTATCTTCCTATAAAAATTATTTCCCTTTTCATTATTTTTAAAAAGAGATTTATCTATTTATTTTCGAGGGAGCGTGCACACGCATGAGCGGGGACAGGGGGCGGGACGAGGGAGAGTCAGAGGGAGATGGAGAGAAGCGGACCCCCTGCTGAGAAGGGAGCCCCATTTAGGGCTCCATCCCAAGACCCTGAGATCATGACCTGAGCTAAAATCAAGAGTTGGACACAACTGACTGAGCTGCCCAGGCGCCCAAGTCTTTCCGTTTTTTAGTTAATTTCTTGGATAGATTCTAATAGAAGAGGTAAAATGGGATTTATGATTTTTATCACCAGACTGATATTCAGAAACACTGTACTAATTCATTACAATGCCAGTTGCAATATACAAATGCTTTCTTAAAGCTCTTTCAACACTAGATTTAGTATCTTCAATTTAATTTTTCAGTTAATGTTGGTGAGGTATTAATACTGTTTTACTTAAAAAATTATTAGTTAGGTTGACCCTTTTTCCAAGTGTCTTCCGTGTTTGCTTTTGTATTTTGCTGTCCATGGATTCTGTCTGTCCATTCAAGACTGGGTATTACTTTCATGTATTTGGATTTGTTTCTGTAAATTCTAAATGAAGCTCGCATAGGACACAATTGTTGGGAATTCCTCCCCACCGTTCTTTTTTTAAAGCTTAATTTTCCTAGTATATAAGTTATATTTATATACTCAAACTCCTCAACCTATTCATAATTGAGTATGTCTACTCAGTATACTCTTTCATTTTCTTCTGGACTTTTTTTAGGTAAAAAAGTTACCCCTTTATCTCATTTAAAATGTGTGGAGTCTATTTTTCTACAGAACAATTATCCATTTTCCGAGCAGCACTTACTAAATGATGGTTGTGCCCCATTTTATTTCATCAGGTTTATTACCAAACTTCTTATATGTGTGTAAATTTATTTCTGGCATTTCCATTCTGTTTCATTTGCCTGCATTGCTGTTTCTAAGTGTTCAATTTGGTACGTGTGCTTCAGTATGTTTTAACCTCTGGTAGGAGAAGTCACTGACCATATTTCTCTGTTCTTTTTAAAGTAAGAAAGGAAACTGATGAAGAAGAAATACCAAGTATTTCTCAATACTTCATGGAAAAGTATATACATGTACCTTTTCTATTAGTTCTTTTGCTATGTCATTTGTTTGTGTCTCATCAGTTAGAGGACATTCCTCAATCACAAGTCTCGGGCATCTTTGTCCGCTGTGTACTGCTGAATGCTTCGGGCTGTAACAGAGAATATATTCATGTTGGAAGTTAGTTGATTATTTTCAGCTAATATGCTCAATGTTAAAATGAGTGAGCAACTCATAAATAAGGTCAAGACAATTTTTTTCCCCTTAAGCCTAATGGTTGTCTTTTTAGGTAAAAATATTAGAAAAACAGAGTAACTTCTATTAATTTTAATTTTCTTAGTTTAAACCTCTATTAATTTGTTTTCTAATTTAATATGGAAGAAAAAAAATTCACCAGTCCTTTTAATAAAAACTGTGAGAAATGATTTCAGATCACTGTTATACCTCATTTTTGTACAGAAGTAAGTGTCCTATTTAAGTGCAAAAAACTATCATCCTGTCTTTTTCCTTTTCTGATCTTTACCCCTTGCTTATTCTTAGTCTTGTCAGAGCACTGCTAAGTCCACTGGAAGTTACGCTAAAAGAGGAACAGTAATTTATACATAGTTTAACAGATTTGTAATTATGATATAAGCGTTGCTACCATGAGATAAAATAGCATGTTTATTCACTAATGCTTGAAATACCAGATGAGGTTCCATCTCATGGTGAAAGCTGGGGCCCGTACAAACCCTCTCAGATTTCCGTAAATTGGCAGTTACTGAGTAGCAGGGCAGTGTCCCTTAAAAGCACAACTGGAATTTTTTTTTTTTTAAGATTTTATTCATTTATTTGACAGACAGATCACAAGTAGGCAGAGAGAGGAGGAAGCAGACTCCCTGCTGAGCAGACAGCCTGATGCGATGCGGGGCTCTATCCCAGGACCCTGGGATCATGACCTGAGCCGAAAGCAGAGGCTTTAACCCACTGAGCCTCCCAGGCACCCCACAACTGGAATTTTTTAAAGTCCTTTTTTGTTTGTTTGTATTTTCAATTTTCCTGTTTTTTTTCCCCTCTATTTTCATTTTTTCCCCTCTATTTCATTTTTCTTTCCTTCCTTAGCTCTTTCCTAGTTAAAGTGATCAATTACTACGCCAGCACTAGTAAAAGCACAGAGAAAACAGTGTTTACCCTGGTCTTTGAGATGGCTTGATATAGTGCCAGAGTTGTGTAAAAAAAAAAAAAAATTGATATGTTATTGATATGTTATTGGCTATTTTCATTCTTCATTGGAAAGGGCAACTGTATTTTGAAAACTATCAAACTTACAAGCGAGGCTGACAAAAATGGTTGCAGTATTGTTTGGGAAAACAGCTATTAAAAAAAAGTTAAAAAAATGGTTTTTACATCCTACTTTTTTTTTTTTTTTTAAAGCTGGTAAGTCTCTCTGATTTGTGAGAACTTGGCAGGTAGGTCTTTCTGCTGTGAAAGTTTTAAAAGGGAGAGAGAGTTTCTGTCGCCACTATAAATAAAATACTATAGGACAGTTAAAAAAAACTACACTCAGTCAAAGTGGCCTTCATTGGTCCAGTCAGCTCTTTCAGTCCAGTGAAAGGACCTGTAGCTGACGGTTACTCTGCTGAAGGTTCTAGGAACTTTTTGAGTCTATTTTCCTTTTCCTTTGTTCACTAACATCCTCACGTAGGACCCATTTTCTGCAAAGCGCTAAAATCAATGAGGAGCTTTAAAAGGAAGGAGGTGTAAGTTTCCTTCTCTCGGTCCAGGTTGAATTACTGGAAAATATGCTCTAAACCAACTTCCCTAATTATCCTTTAATCCTCATCACTACATTCAAACTTCCTTTTCTTGTAGCTGAAGAAAACTGTCTCAACAGCTCCTCGTCTGTGTCCTCGAGCCCGAGGCTTACCTTGATTTCGAGCGCAACAGCACCACTCTGTACATGTAACTTGCGGGTAGGTGTTTCCTTGGCCCCACAGGTTGTATCACAGGATGAATGGCTCCAACAATGTATCCTTTAAGATAGTAGTCTTCCACTTTTGTTACTATATCTGGAATTGAATTTATCTTGATGACTTCTGGGTTCGGTGAAGCTGAAATAGCAAATGCAATGAGAAATTTGCACATTTATAAAATATTACTTTATAAAGCATTATTTCTATCTATGTGTGATAATCCTAATGAATAGGAAGCATATTCATATGATTTAATCTCAAATAAAGTTACACTAGCATGTATTATTACTAAATTAATTGTGGAAAAAAGCAAAAGTAAACTTCTAAGCTGGTAGATATGTAATATTACCAATATGATTTAAAGTAGAGTTGCCTTATACATATTTTTCAATTAAGGTAGCTTTATTCTTTAGGATTTCCTTTGATTGACTGTATTCCACTAATAGATACTGAAGACATACATAAGAGAAACAATATTAAGTTGAAGAGCTAATTGTTTTTACAATTCTGAACAAGATAAGATGCATATTTATTTATTTGTTTGTTTGTTTTTAAATTAAACTTTAAAAATATTTATTTATTTATTTAACAGAGAGAGAGAGAGAGAGAGAGAGAGAGCAAGCAAGAGAGCATAAGCAGAGGGCGCAGCAGCGGGAGAGGGAGAAGCAGGCTCTCCACTGAGCAGGGAGCCCAATATGGGGCTTGATCTCAGGACCATGACCTGAGCCGAAGCCAGATGCTTAACAACTGAGCTACCCAGATGCCCCCGATGCATAATTTTTTAATATAAAATTAATACAAATATAAAAATTACAAGTGGATGTAATGACATTTGTTTTTTTGTTTTTTTAAAGATTTTATTTATTTATTTGACAGACAGAGATCACAAGGAGGCAGAGAGGCAGGCAGAGAGAGAGGAGGAAGCAGGCTCCCTGTTGAGCAGAGAGCCCAATGCAGGGCTCGATCCCAGGACCCTGGGATCATAACCTGAGCCGAAGGCAGAGGCTTTAACCCACTGAGCCACCAAGGCACCCCTGTAATGACATTTGTTAAGCAGAGGTCGTCAAGTGCTACTTATTTCTACCACGTGTAACACCCCGTGCTCATTCCCAGCGAGTGTCCTCATTAATGCCCATCACCCATTTAGCACACCCCCACCTTCCTCCTTTCCAGCAAGCTTCAGTTTGTTCTCTTACCTGTAAAGTCTCTTGTGGTTTGCCTTCCTCTCTGTTTTTAAACTTATTTTATTTTTACTTCCCTTTTTCTATGTTCATCTTGTTTTGTTTCTTAAATTCCACATGAGTGAAATCATAGGATACTTGTCTTTCTCTGACTTATATCACTTAGAAGAATACTGACTTCAATACTTATATAAATGCTTGAGGAAAGGAATTGAAAAGTAAAGGGAACCAGAAAGTCTTTTTTTTTTTTCCCTGAGAGAGGGAGAGAGAGAAAAAGAATGGGGGGAGGGGCAGAGGGAGAGAGAGAACCTCACGCAGTCCCACGCCAGCACAGAGCCTGACACGGGGCTTAACCACACAACCGTGGGATCATGACCCGAGGTGAAATCAAGAGTTGGACAATTGGGGCACCTGGTTCGCTCAAGCTTAAGCATCTGCCTTTGGCTCAAGTCATGGTCTCAGGGTCCTTGGATTGGGCTCCTTGCTCAGCGGGAGCCTGCTTTTCCCTCTGCTTGCCACTCTCCCTGCTTATGTGCTCTCTCAGACAAATAAAACTTAAAAAAAAAAAAAAAGTGTTGGATGCTTAACTGATTGAGCACCCAGATGCCCTAGAAGTTCTTTTTTAATAAGTAAAATTCCTAAATGTAGAGGAACTTTATTTTTTTTTTAAAGATTTTATTTATTTATTTGAGAGAGAGAGACAGTGAGAGAGAGCACGAGCGAGGAGAAGGTCAGAGAGCGAAGCAGACTCCCCATGGAGCTGGGAGCCCGATGCGGGACTCGATCCCGGGACTCCAGGATCACGCCCTGAGCCGAAGGCAGTCGTCCAACCAACTGCGCCACCCAGGCGTCCCTGTAGAGGAACTTTAAATGCAAAATGGAAACGCAGTTGAATTATCTCTTTGAAGCAGGGCAGATCTGTAGAAACTACAGAGCAGTATGTTGTGTACAGTTTTTAGCGAAAGGAAAAGGGTGTGTTATTTGGGAAAACGTTCTTCATGTTCAAGCAGAATTAATTTAAAAAACAATTTTATTTTCTGTAACAATATTCCTCATTTTCTGGAAAACAATCAAGAATTTGTATCTAGAAATAGACCTGCAATTTGATTCTCTTGAGTAAAAAAACATATGAAATTAATTCCAGGTATAGGCAATGCTGGCTGTTGGCCTCCTGTCGGTTTGGTCAGCGGAGTCCAGCAAAGAACTGCTGCTAATTGCCTGAACACAGGAAGGAGGTTAAGAGGCAGACAAAGAAGAAGGGTCAGAGGAAACCCCCACCTCCCCTGACACTAAAATCCACGTGATGGAACAGAACCTCCAACCCTGGTATTCACACCAGCTTCCCAGAAGAAAATAAAACACTCAATAGGAAAGTTAAATAAACCAAGAGAGATCCGTTTCCTCAAATTCTGATCCTCCTTTGGATTTACACGAATCTATTTACAATGTACTTTCTTTATCGTCATGTATAGGAACGAAAACACAGAGAATCATCTTGGACTTCGAAGGAACAGCTGGGTTTCATGGCAAAACGGCCCTGTCCTGCGTGCTTGTGTGGTGATCACTCTGCCATTCATATGGTTTTACTCTTTAACGTCCCATCCCGATTTCCAAACAAAGAGAAGGACAAACTATAAAACAGAATAAACTGTTAAGACTAAGGAATGAAACCTAACCTAAACTTATTTTTAGAATTGCATACTAATTCCACAACATTTTAAAGAAATGCAGTCTTTTAATAGATCTCATTGCTTACTGTCCAAAGTGGAAATGCTTTAGCATGATACCAAAGAATCTTCATGGTCTGGCCTCTTGCTTCTCATTCAGCCTTCACTCTTGTCACCCGTTTTCTGGTGCGTCTTGCTGGGCGGGCGTGTACTACTGCACTTCCTGAACCTCACACGCTGTCTCACGCCGCCAGGCTTTGATTTCCCTTCCTGCTCCCTGCGCCTGGTGAATCACCTCTTCCCCTGTGCTGGGGTTCTGCTAGTTCCCTTTCAGACTTGATGAGAGTTACTTGTTTTTATGTTTGTCTCTCCTTCAGGGCAAGGAACCTACCTTATGACTCTTTTTATGCCCAGTGTTTTCCTTCGGTTATTATGTTAAGTTGGAAATTCTGTTCATAAGGGGAACTAGGAGGTGAAATTTTTGCATAAAGGAGGGAAAGCCATCAAGGTTAGCTAATGGAAACCAAAAAAGTTATCTAGTAAGTTCAGGAACAGAAGTACAGTTTCTCTAGGACTTGTTGGAGGGAGACACCACAGGGAACGAACACATGGGCAGTGTTGTGGAATTGCTACTCTTTTGATTGTAAAAGTGAAGGTGGTCAAGAACCTGGTGAGAATCCAACCAGGGAGAGTTCAAGGTCATATTCACTTCAGACGGCTCTAACTTCAGGCCCCGTTTTATGTTCCTTACGTTAGTAATATTGCGATGAGAAAACCACATAGAAAAGGAGGTTAAAAAGGAATGAGAGGTGGAGCCACAGCGGATGTGATTAGCTCCATCTTGGAGTGAAAACTGGAGAAATTTGTCCAAGGGCCACATCCCATACAGAGAATGAGGCTGTAGGCTTGGAGAGCTTCTCCATCCTGCTGCTCTTGCTTCCCTTGCCGCTGTGCTTGGCGTGACTGTTTGGCCTAGTCTACTCTCGTGCCACAAATTGGAATGAAACCCCAGAAACTAAGAACTGAGGACTGGGAGAAGTCTGCTTTCCTTGAGCAATTCAGGCAACCCTCGCTCTGCTTGTTCTCTGTGAAACTGCCACCATCCCAGGGAGTGGAGGGCTGCAGCAGCTGATATATAAAAGGTACTTACTGAGTTCAAAAGGCACTTACGTTGTTAGTAAATATAGAACATTGAAAATACTTCAATCATTCTGTATTTTACCAGGTGCTCAGCAGTTCATAATAATTAATTTTATTTTAGTTCCATAATGCCACCGTCATCATTAAAGATTATATGGTATCTGCTTATAATCTTTATCTGCCTATAATGTGTATGTACTTAATGCCGCTAACTGTACACATAAAAATGGTGAAGATGGGGCGCCTGGGTGGCTCAATTGTTAGCCTCTGCCTTCAGCTCAGGTCATGATCTCAGGGTCCTGGGATTGAGCCCCACATCGGGCTCTCTGCTCAGGAGGGAGCCTGTTTCCCTCACTCTCTCTGCCTACTTGTGATCTTTCTCTCTGTTAAATAAATATGTAAAATCTTTAAAAAAATGGTGAAGATGGTAAACTTTATATTTTCCCACAATAAAAAAGGTTCTATGTCAAAGAAAATATGTATCATATATGTACATATTCTACTTTCTCCTTCTGTACATATATGTACATAATCTACTTTCTCCTTCTGAATTTGATGACCTTAGATATTTTATATAAATAGAATCACACATTACAGTTGACCCTGGAACAACGTGGGATTTAGGGCATCAGCCCCCATGCAGACAAAAATCTGCGGACAACTTTTGGCTCCCTGAAAACTTAACTACTAATAGCCTCCTGTCAACTGGAGGCTATAATACAATAACACGTTGTATTATGTACTGTCTCCTTACAATAAAGTGAGTTGGGGAAAAGAAAATGTTATGAAGAAAATCATCAGGAAGAGAAAGACATTTACAGTACTGTATTGTATTTATAGAAAAATCTGCGTGTAAGTGAACCTGTGTAGTTCAAACCTGTGTTGTTCGTAGGTCAACTTATTTTGTCTTTTTGTGACTGGCTTATTTCACTTAATGTAACGGCACATGGTTCATCCATGTTGTAGCATGTGACAGGATTTCTTTTCAAGACTGAAGAAGATTCCATTGTATGTATATACCACATTTTGTTTATCCATTCATACATCAGTGGACGTTTGAGTTGATTCTACTGGCCTATTGTGAATACTGCTGCTATGAAGGGAGATGTGCTGATATCTGTATGAGATCCTGCTTTCGGCTCTTTCGGATATATACCCACAAGTGTGATTGCTGAATTATATGGTTAATTCTATTTTTAATTATTTGAGGAATGGCCATATGGTTTCGATAGTAGTCACATGATTTTACATTCCTGTCAACGGTGTACAAGTGTTCTAATTTCTTTACATCCTTGTCAACACTTGTTTTTTGTACATTTTTAAAAAAATAGTAGCCATCCTAATGGGTATGGGGTGATACTTCATTGTAGTTTTGATTTGCATTTCCCTAATGTTTAGTGATGTTGAATATCATACGCTCCTTGGTCATTTGTGTATCATTTTTGGAGAAATGCCTATTCAAGCCCTTTGCCCATTTTTAACTTGGGTTATTTCGTTGTTAAGTTGTAGGAGTTCTTTATATATTCTGGATATATATTTACTCCCATTTCACAGGTTGACTTTCTACTCTGTTGATTGTGCCCTTTGATGTGCAGAAGTTTTTAAGTTTGTTATAGTCTCATTACTTATTTTTGCTTTTGTTGCCTCTGCTTTTGGTATTATATCTGAAAAATCTTTGCCAAATCCAATGTCATGAAGGTTCTCCCATATGTTTTCTTCTAGGAGTTTTATAGCTTTAGGTCTTACATTTAGGTCAAAGGTGTTTTTTTTTTTTTTTTTTTTTTTTTTGTATAATGGCACTAGTTTATTGGTTTAAAAGGTTTTTTTTTTTTAAGATTTTATTTATTTATTTGACAGAGAGAGATATCACAAGCAGGCAAAGAGGCAAATGAAAACTTAAAAATTCATGAAAGTATAAGAAATTTTAAAGTTTATGAGAAATACTATTTACCTGACAAAAGTGAAACACAGATGTATGTAGATTACAGATGATAACTTAAAAATACATGAGTAGAGATGAGCATTTCATTTTTATGAAAGTGCATCTTCATAAATTATAAAATTCAATACAAGAGTAAGGGATATGCCTTGGCTTAGAAATCTATCCTGGCATTAACCACTACTGCTGGCAGGTGATAATGACAGTGGGGATCATTACCTGTGTGAAGTTGGGTTGTTTTCCCATATGGCATGACTAAACAGAGTGCTTGAGGTTTCAGTCAAGAAACCATTTAAGGATCACTTGAACTACAACTGTGAGTCCTAGTTCCCTGTTTCTTGCCTGAAAACTTGCCATTGGTAGCTTCTGGCAATATCAAGGAAGCCCCAGTCGCAAACCTGTAGAATGGGTGTCAGGTGCTTCAGAGAGAAGCCCAACAGTCTTTTAAGAAATGTGGCATTTTCAATGCTCCTGACAGCCCTGAGGAAAAAATTATGTGGAAAAAAGGGGACACATGGGCTCTGAGTTTGAAAGTGATTTGGAAGAATTGGGGCTTGAATGTAATTAAAGATGTTTTAGGGATATCTTTATTGCACTTAGTTTTCCTTTTTCTATGTACGTGGGAGAGAGGTAGAAGGAATAATTGATGTTTAAAAATGTCTGAAAGATGTTTTATCTTTGATAAAAGTTAAATTACTAAGTCAGAAAGTAGAAGTCATAGTTTAATTCATGTTTTTTTTTTTCCTCCCTTAGCAATACATAAAGTAATAGTGTGTTTTACAATCAACAGTGTTTTGGAGTCAATGAAAAATGATAATTATATACAAAGAAGTGTTGCAAATACAGTGGCTAAGAGAATGAGGATTTGAAGAGCTCTTGGCTGGGTGCTCTAAATGTTAAAAAAAAAATCTGAACAAGGATAAATTCTTAGTTCTTTTCATAGTTCAAAACACAGAATGAGAAAAATCTGATTTACATGTTCATTTGGTGGGGGAAGGAGGAAACCCTAGAGACTTCAGCTGACCACAGATTAATTATAAGTTAGCAGTTAGGGGTGCCTGGGTGGCTCAGCCCGTTAAGCGTCTGCTTTCAGCTCAGGACATGATCTCAGTTTCCTGGTATCAAGTCCCACATCGGGATCCTTGCTCAGTGGCGAGTCTGCTTCTCTCTCTGACCCTTCCCCCTCTTATACTGCCTCTCTCTCTCTCTCAAATAAGTAAATAAAATCTTAAAAAAACAAGTTATCAGTTAATATAATGTGATTATGGTCATCTGAAAGAAAATTGCCTCCACAGGAAGCTGGCTCACTGCATTCTGTGCTCAGTATAGCAACACTGGAATACTTCCCGTTTGTTTTCCTTCCCCTTACACATTTATCACCATCTAAATAATAATCAGAATATACTGGTGTATTCACCTGGTTATCTTTTTCTAAAGATTCATTTATTTGAGAGAGAGAGAGAGGGAGTGGGTACCTGTGCCCACACGTCCATGTGGGTCGGGAGAGGGGCAGCGGAGAGAATCTTCAAGCAGATTCCCTGCTGAGTGTGGAGCCCAAACTGGGACTTGACACCTTGACCCATGAGATCATGATTGAGCCTAAATCAAGAGTTAGAGGCCCAACTGACTGAGCCCCCCAGGTGCCCATCACCCCGTTATCTTACTTAAGGTCTGCCTCCCTCCCCACACTGAAAGCTCTATGAAGGCAGGGGGATAGTCACACTTTGTTCACCACGATTTCTTTATACCCGGAACAGTGCCTACCACACCGATGTTCAGTTAATATTTGTTGAATTAATAAGTGGATTATGTTCAATTTAAGGGCCAAATCAGATGCAGTTTCAAGTTGGCGTACATTAAAAAAAAGGTGTTCAGGATAGTGAGGGTTCTGAAGGCCCTTATAGGTGTTCTGCAATTATGTGCCGAGTAAGGGAGGACCAGGATGCCATCTGGATGTATGTGAAGGGCTGTCCCACAGAAGCAGCAGGCTAGTGTGGCACTGGCTGAATGGTGGAGGGGACAGCCACCTGGAGGAGTATTCACCCCAGCTGCAGGTGGCCGGGATCACCCACTTTTCCATGAGAGGCCTGCAGCCTTCAGCTCCCCTTACTACCAGGCATGATTGGACTGAGGTGGTGTATCCCAAACTTCGGTCACTGAGCACACATTCACAATTTTCATCATATCTGAGTACCACTGGATTTCCATATTCTTAAATTTCCTCTTTTAATTTTCTTTTCTTTTTTGTTTTTTATAGTGTGGAGCCCAGTGCGGGGGCCTGAACCCACAACGGTGAGATCAAACCTGAGCTGAGAACAAGAGTCAGATGCTCAACTGAGTCACCCAGGAGCCGCTTACTTTTCATTTAAACGTCCACTTATTTCAAAAGGAATCTATATTTCTCATATGACCATAAAAGCAGAATCACTTACCATAAGTAGAAAGCTGCCATACAAATGGATGCAATGAAAATACTAGATTCTAGCCAGACACTGATCTCTACCAAAGATTCTGAACCATACCTCTGTTCTCTCTTTGTTGAAAAGGAAAATTAGCCATTAGAGATGTGTTAAAGATACATTAATTCCAAACTGATTGGAAGGGCTAAGAAGAACTGAAAAGGGCACAGCTATGAGACTCTGTTACTTCTCTGCCTGTGTGTACAACTTGGAAGCATCTCATGTCCAGTGCCAAGTGATTTGGTCGCGGCTCAGAGACCCATTAAGGAGGAGCAAGGACACAATGACAGTAACAAGGAGACAGATGACATCAGAGGGATAAAATGAATTAAAAAACTAGATAAAAGAACTATAAAAACTTTACAGTTTAGGGTCACTTAATGGGCTTTCTACACTTCATTGTCCCAAACTGATTATGAAAATAAACTCATTTCCTCCATTCTCTTGTTTCAGAATATGGTTTTCAAAGGCAGAGTTATGTAACATGTTAAAAACTATCACCAAGAAGATAGTTATAACAGAGTAACATTGGTGCTTAAGGGGGTTCCTGTTCAGGTGGAGAATGTATTTCTAAGGAACACCTCGTTCTCTGGTGATGTCTGTGGAATAAGTCCAGCTTTCCAGGTCAACTCCACACCCTCTTGCACTCTCACTGAAGTAAGGTTATTGTCTTGAGTCTCAAAGCAAAAGAAATGTTAATGCACTACACACACACACACACACACACAGCGGTTTTGGGAGGAATTACAAACTGAGAAATCTAGAAAAGTTAGAGAGGGAGAAAAAATTATACAACTATATCTTAGCATAAGTTTATGTAAAAATCATGTTTCTTTGGGCTCAGTGCCTTATAGTCAGTATTGAACTGCCTCAAGTGTATATGTTCTTCTATCTGCAGCTCTGTGCCTTTTATTTGTTTGTTTTTAAGATTTTACTTATTTATTTGACAGAGAGAGAGATCACAAGCAGAGAGGCAGGCAGAGAGAGAGGGGGAAGCAGAGCAGAAAGCCCGATATGGGGCTCGATCCCAGGACCCTGGGATCATGGCCTGAGCTGAAGGCAGAGGTTTTAAACCCCTGAGCCACCCAGGTGCCAAGGTCTGTGCCTTTCAATAAGCAGCCCTCAGCACAGACATGACAGTTATGGTAAGTGCTTAAGAATACTTATTAAAGGACCAGCAAATGAAAAAAATTAGGTGTAACATATTCAATGAACAGAGCTCCAGGGTTCTCATGGAGCATGGGTTTAGAAAACAGACTCTAGAACCTGGATGCGAATTTTAGCTCTGACACTTATTAGCCTGGAAAGTGAGATTGAGAATAGGATCTACCCCTCCCTTCCCCCCACCCAAAATAGGATCTACCCTATAGGATTGTCAGAAGGATTAAATAAGTTAATATTTGTTCCTAGAAAGTAGCTGGTGTGCAGTATATGCCATACAATGGTTGCCTGCTTTGTTAAATAAATAAGGCCCTTTCCTCCGGAAAGAGAGGCAATGCAATATTTTCCTCAGAGTTTTCCTTAGGCTCTTGAAGCAATCACCTGGGTTCAAATCATGATTATGCCATTTACTAGATCTGAAACAAGTTACTTTGCCTCTCTGAGACAAGGATAAGTAACTGTAGTACTTCATAGATTGTACAATAGTAACATGAGCCCAGCGCCTGGCACAGAGTAAACGCTCAGACACCAGGGCTGAGCCTGTGTCTTGGTGGTCCAGTTCAGGAAAGAGAACTTCCAGTGAAGGTGTCTTCAAGGATGTCATTGTTGGTTTAAAAATCTCCAGAAAGGGGATGTCTGGGTGGCTCAGTGGGTTAAAGCCTCTGCCTTCGGCTCAGGTCATGATCCTGGTGTCGTGGGATTGAGCCCCGCATCGGGCTCTCTGCTCAGCAGGGAGCCTGCTTCCTCCTCTCTCTCTCTCTGCCTGCCTCTCTGCCTACTTGTGATCTGTCCGTCAAATAAATAAATAAAATCTTAAAAAAAAAACCACTTAAAAAAATTTCCGGAAAGAAGATCACTGTAGAGATTTGGATTTATTCAAGAACATGTCCTGCTTCCCATCCTGTAGAATTCTAGAGGTCTCTAACTCACACTCGAGATCAGAGGTCCTTATACATGCTCTAGATCTCGTGTCCCAACTCAGCCCGTGGATTAGGAGCTCTGAAGCTCACAGTCCAGATCAGGGCTTCCTAACTCACTGACTTAGTACACTGAGTCCCAGTAAGGGCACTTAAGTGTCCAATAAGGCAGCTGAAGGCACCAGGCTGTTAAAATGAAGAAAGGACCTGCTCTGGAGGAGGCTGTGGGACCTAGAAAAGACTCAGAACCTCATCCAAAGAGAGTAGTAGGTTCAGCCAACGGCTGCCATATAAGCACGTGGGCCCAGTTGTTATTGGATCTTCTAATTTTTAAGAACCCCCCCAAATCCAGATTCTTATATAATATTTGCACATTTAAAAAAAGATAGTTAATTCAAATATTTTAATACTGTGCACACCAAGTGAGACCTGTCTGAAGGCTGAATATGGCCCATTATCTCCTTGGTTTGCAACTTCTGCTGTGGGTCACACCAGGAACTCTGCTGACTAGAGCCTGCTCAGCTCCAGGCCGGGACACCTAGATCACATTAGACAGTGTCCAGCATCCTAGGACACAGAAAGAGTGATCCAATTCTTCATTAATGGGAAGAGGAGAAGGATGGTGATAGGGCTGGGGTTCACTCTTTTAACAAATTGTCCTCCTTATCTGACATTGGGACTTGCTTTAAACATCAGTCAAGAAAAGTAAAGCCAGGAGCATAGAGAGGAAAAATAAATCGAGGAATTTTTATGAGGACTTCCCTTCATGTAAGTCCCTTCGATTCTTACTTGTGCTGAGAAGAGACTAGAAGCCTGACTGAGCTGAGAGGTGTGAGGAAGGGGAGAGTTGTGCACAGAGAGGAATTTTCATCAGTGCTGACCACAACATGCTCCGTCTTTGAGGCCAAGCCTTTGATCTGATGTCTTTATACGGGGCAGTAATATCAGAGGGTCAATTTGTTGTCGTTGTTTATTTTTTTAATTACTTTTTTTTAAAGATTTATTTTAAAAAAATTTTTTAAAAGATTTTATTTATTTATTTGACAGACAGAGATCACAAGTAGGCAGAGAGGCAGGCAGAGAGAGAGGAGGAAGCAGGCTCCCCTCTGAGCAGAGAGCCCGATGCGGGGCACCATCGGGATCATGACCTGAGCCGTAGGCAGAGGCTTCCCACTGAGCCACCCAGGCGCCCCTAAGACTTTGTTTTTAAGTAATCTCTATACCCAGTGTGGGGCTTGAACTCAACCCTGAGATCAAGGTCACATGCTCTACTGACTGAGCCAGCCAGGCACCCCTAGGCTCTATTACTTTTGACACCAGGAAGTTCAGGGGGAGGTGGTAGTTGTTTTGGCTAGAATTTGAACAGCACAGGCGGTGAGCAGCAGCTGCAAGCCATCCGTCTTCCTCCTCCTAGCTCTGCAACCACCTCCGTCCTTTCTCAGTTCTTTGGGAGAAGGAACAAATGGTGCTGTTCACAGCATTATTGGGTGAGGTTGGTTACTGTGAAATTGATGCTGCATGATTTGTAAATGCTTTATTATACCTTACAAGACTATTGTGGATTACTGATGAAAGAAAATATTTTGTAATTGCTTTGAAAACTGTATAAACGCAAAGTGGATTTTTATGATTAAAATTGAAACACACTGAAGGTCAAGCAACATTTTAACATTTGTCCTCATAGTTTCTAAAATAAAATATCAACTAGGCCACCTGGGTGGCTCAGTTGGCTAAGTGGCTGCCTTCGACTCGGGTCATGATCCCGGTGTCCTGGGATCGAGTCCCATATTGGGCTCCTTGCTTGGCGGGGAGCCTGCTTCTCCCTCTGCCTCTGCCTGCCTCTCGGCCTACTTGTGATCTCTCTCTCTCTCTCTCTCTGACAAATAAATAAATAAAATCTTTAAAATAAAATATCAATAGACTCTTCTATGCTCATTTGCTTAAAAGCTTCTTAGGCAAAGATCACATTTTAGAAACAAAGATTTACCTTCCAGTATAAATCTAAGAACTTGCTCAATGCCAAAAGCTTTGCTCTGATGACATAACTTTATGAAAACTGTCCAAGACACATATATGTTCTTTCCACCAATTTACTTCTGAAGATTGGTATGTGTTTTTGAAATATTTATGAAACAGTATTTCCTCAGATAAACATACAATGTACAAACATTGGCAAGTAATTTCGCCATATTCTCAAAAGGGAATAGACTGTCAATCTCCATATATATTTAGGAATCATAGTAAAAAATAATAGGTAACATATACCAAATGCCTATGTGCCAGGCCCTATGTGAAATGCTTTACATGCCTAATCTTAATTAACCTTTACAAAACTCCATAAGGTAGATACTATCATTATTCTCAGATGAGGAAACCCAGGAAGAGAGAGATCTGGTAACTTGTCCAAATTGCTAGTAAGTGGTGAGGCTGTGATTAAACCAGACAAGATGACTCCACAGTCATACACTTCAGTGCCTATAAGAAAGTAAAACTCCATTGATTTGGGTCATGTTAAGAATTTGTGAAAGTTCAGACATGAGTTAGGCTAAAGCTTTTGGACTATAATAAATTGTTAAGCAATTTCACGTATGGATATTAAAAGGAATATTTGGTTTTACTCTACTTATCAAAATGCTTAAAATTATTTACCAGTATGAACTGCTAGATGAACAATATCCAAATTATGTAATCTTTTATATTTCCATGGAAGCTGTCATTTTTATAGTCACTCATTAGTATATTTAATCGAAGTAATGTAACTGCAGTTTTAAATATGCTGAAACTCTATTGAACTACAGGTTCATTACTATAGACAGATAAATGAAAGATCAAATTATGACCATTTCAGACTCCCGCAGCTTTCTGTTTCACTGCTGCCTCCTTCCTGAGCTTCTCTCCAGCCATTCTGTTTTATCTGTGGTTCCCAGACAGATAAAACAGAATTTCATGACATTTTCTCTCGTTTCTGAGTCTGTATATCTTGTCTTTCAGCCTTATTTGCTTTACCTATACTTCCTACTTAGCATTTAAAGAAAAAAAAATCTTTTAAAGATTTTTGGGTAGGGGTAGAAATGTCACTAGCATACAAAAATAAGATAAAACATAAACACTGACAGGACGTGGGTAACCACCATCCGTTCAAAAATCAGAACATGGCGGGCACTCCAGAAGCTTCCCATTTTGCCTTTTCCAATCACAATCTCCCTCTCCCACTCTGGGCTATCTTGGATTTTATGGCCATCATTTCCTTTCTCTTCTTTCTAGTCTCCTATCCAAGAATGCAGCCTTAAACACCATAGTTCAGTTTTGCCGATTTTTTTGTTTTATATAAATGGAATCATATGGCATATCCTTCTGTATCTATCTTCTTCTTCTTTTTTAAAGATTTATTATTATTATTATTATTATTTTTAAGTAATCTCTATACCTAGCATGGGGCTTGAACTCACAACTCCGAGATCAAGAGTTGCACACTGTGTTCACTGAGCCGGCCAGGCGCCCCCAGTGTCCGTCTTCCTTCACTCAGCATTATGCCTGTGAGATCTGTCTTGTGTAGGTTGCGTAGCTTTAGTTCATTCATTTTCACTGCAGTACAGTCCAGGTTGGCGAAGTACTGCCTATGGCTTATTTCATACCATAGGGTGCATTGGTACTCCAATGGCAGAGCCGAGTAATTGTGATGGACACCACGTGGCTCACAAAGACAAAAAGACTTAACTACGTAGCCCCTCACAGAAAGAGTTTGTTGACTTTTGCAGTATAGTGTTCCATTGTGTGAGTATACCACAGCTGATTTTTCTAATCTCTTATTCTTGGGTTTCTCTGTTGTTCATTCTTTTGGGCTATCATAAATAACACTTCCCTGAACACTCTTGTATGTGCCTCACAGTACGCATGGGCACACGTCCGTATTCGGTGTATCTTCAGCTAACCAGGTAATGCTAAAACATTTCCCCCCCAAAATGGTGTATAGTTTAACCTGTGGTATCGTCAGTCTTTTAAAATTTTAGCCATTTTGGATGATTTTTAGTGGTATCTCACTGTGGTTTTCACATGCATTTTCCCGGTTACTAATAAGGTTGAGCACAGTTTCATATGTCCATTGACCTTTGGGATTAACTATTTTGTGAAGTGCCTGTCCAAATTCCTTGTGCAGTTTTTTCCTATTGTGTTGTTTGTTTTTTCCTTATAAATTTGCAGTTGTATTTTCTCTATTGTGGGTACAAACCTTTGTCTAAGTCCTACTCATTCTTTACATACTACCTCAGATTGAGGTGACCCATCTTTTAAGGAATCTTTCTGGATCCCACCAATCAGGTATATGCTTCTGTAACCCTCACACTACCAGCATAGCCTGTATCATAGTGTATGATGTACACATTCTCACTGGGTGTCCCTCAGTAGGATGCTCACTAGGTTACAGGTTCATAAGGACCAGGGACTAGGCATTATTTATCTTTGTACCCTAGCTCTTAGCTCAGGAGGTACTCAGCAATATTAGTTCAATGAATGAGTAGCTGTCCACCCAGATATAAGAAGTATATGTGGGATAGAAGATAGAAGTTATACTGCTGATAGAAATGTATATATGTTTTCTCTCAACATCAGTATTTAAGAGGATTGACTGTATGCTATTATCAGAGATTCTCTTCTCTCTCAGTTCGGGCTGGGATCATTCTCTTCCACAATAGTCTGGATTTGTGAGGTTTTATTATTCTTCTAAACCAAATACCTCACCATTATTTCAAACATAATGGAACTCCCCTATAGGTTTTATCACCTGGTAGGAATTTGGGCTAGGCACTATGACAGAGATTACGTTAATGTTTGAGTAAATTTCATCACTTTTGACTATTTGAGGAAATGCTCATGAACTAAATAAACTCAGACAGATACAGAAAATTTAGCTGGGCCCACCCTCCCTTTCTCTTCTTCTTCTCCCATCTGCTTCCTTCCCTCATTTCTGATTCTTTATTCGCTGCTTATTGATTCCTCAATGCATTCTCTTCAGTGCTGTATCTTCATTCTTAAAAAGTTCTCTACAATTTAAAATTATTGACCACTCCTTGCTTTTTGAAGCCTTTCCTTTCTTTGTGTTCTCTGTTGCTACATGGTCCTGACTGTCTTCCTTCTCTGTTGTTTTGTTGAATTGTCTCAATATGGTTAAATATGCCAGACAACTCAGCCCAAGATGCTTACGCCCTTCCCATATTCCCTCTCTTTAAGACTTCCCTTATTTCAATTCATCCTTGTGGAAATCACCACACTCCAGCTCCTGTATCTGTAAGAGCCTCTCATAGAAGCAGTCCTTATGTATCTGTAAGATGTCCACTGCCCCCTCAAATGCAACATGCCTGTGACGGAGCTGCTCTTGACCACACACTGACTCTCTGGGATGCCCTTCCTACTGTGAGAGGCATCATTATTTCCAGTTACTCAGGCTCACTCACTCACTTACTCAGAAGCAGGAAGTCATCCTGGATTCCTCATTCTTTCTGTCCCTTCATATTCAGCCAGCCACAAGCTAGTAAGTTCCTTCTTCATATTGTCCTATATTTGCCCATGCGTTCCATCTTTTTGCTGTTCCCCACATGTGTGTCCTAATTGTCCACTTGCAGCCTTGACCACTACAAGAGGCCTTCTAAATCAGTAGCCTCACTCCCATCTCTTCCCACTCAATCTCACATTCATCTTCTAAAAATACTTCTCTGTACCCGTTGACTACTCATTCAAAAGCCTTTACAGCTACTTAATGCCAGTAGAATCAAAGAATCCTTCCTTAGCCAGGTCACAGCATTTCATACTCCATTTATTTCCAACCTCATTTTCTCCCTTTCTCCAACAACTCCCCCTGCCCCCGCCCCTTTGCTCACTGCTCTAGTCAGTGGTCCTTGAATCGGTCTCAACCTCTTAATCCTTTTCTGACTAATAAGCCCTATATGTTTTTCAGGGTCAGCTAAAGTCCTGGTTCCAATTCCAACTGATCCTATTCAAAATTGATTTTTCCTTTTTCTGACACCTCTTGTATCTTGTATTGTAATTTTTTCTTCATTAATTCGATAAAACTTATTGACCGTTGTTCATGTGCCAAACACTGTGCTAGTGACGGGGATACACAGATGGATAAGATCTAGTTCCCGATTTTGACATGTTCATGATCTTGTCTAGTTTGACCCTTTAGAATATAAAATACTTGAGGGCAGAAACTGTCTCATTCCTCTTTGTATTTCCAGTACTTATCAGCATCTTCTACAGAATACATATGTTATATGTATTGATTGCTGTGAACAGCAGTGATAAAAAATGAGAGCTTCTTCTTTTAATAATAAGGAAGCAAGTTAGGGGCCAGCAACATTTTACTTCATATATTTTACATAATTTTACTAGAAATTCAAAGCTACCATCTGTCCTGTTGGGTTTTTAGTATTGTAAAAACTCCTTTAATCTTAAAGCTGTAAGTGCTTTAAAAATCCTTAAGGCTATTGTTATTCAGATTCTTTTCTGGGCTTTAAGGATGAAACCAACACTTTTGGATCCTTTGCAGAGTTAATTTAACTATTCATTAAGAAATTCTGTAACACGCTCATATATACACTCACACATGCTCATAAATACGCATTCGTGGGTTACTATACAATAATCCAGAAAATTTATCACAAAAATTGTACCAAAATCTCACTAGTGCAGTTGGTAGACCTGGCACAAAGCCAGGATGGATAATAAGAGTTAACTTTTATTAAGTGGATTATCTTGTATTATCCTCTTTAATCCTCAAAACAACTCTATTATGTGAGCACCGGCAGAACCCTTCTTTTTCAGAAGGGGAAACTGAGATACAGCAACATTTATAAACCTGCCACAGTTAGAGAGTGAAAGAGCCTGATTAGGAATCCAGGAACTTTGATTCCAGAGTCCCGCGTGCTTAATGACTGTGCTATTATTTCTCCCATGGAGAAGTAAATAATGGCTCAAAGTCCCCCTGCCCACCCATCCAAAAAGAGTGTGGGGAAGCAGAGAAAGAGAGAGAGAGAGAGAGAAAGGGAGAGAGAGAGGGGGAACGCACGCGAGAGGGACAGGGAGAGGGGAAGGGAGAGGGAGAGAGAGAGAGAGAGGGAGAGAGATAGAGAATGAAACTGAATGGAAAAGAAAGAAATCATTCAGGATAACTAGGCATCCGAACACGGGGCCCTGGTAATTTCAAAGGGCCTCCTCTTGACCCACTGAGACTTTACTCTCTGTCTCATGTCCTCTGTTTGGAAAAAACGGAGGAAAACAAGGTATGAGACAGGCGGGTCGTGAGCACACACAGCTGTCACCAGACCATTCTGTTTCCTGAAAGGTCGCTCACAGTGGCCCCTGAGAAGCAGGAGGTGCCACTAGTTAGAACTCACAGCGATCCCAGGACAGAGCTGCCCGCGCTACCAGGAGGCCGGCATGTTCTCCCCACTCCCCCACTCCAGGCCTCGCTCCTCTATACACTGGAGGGGCAGGTGGAGGTCAGAGAACAGGATAAAGAAAGGTGGCTTGTGCAGTTGCGGGGGATACAGAGTCTTGGCTTCTGAGGCAAAGGCAAAGGCAAAGGCAAAAACAAAACAAACACAACAAAAAAAAGTGTGGAAGAACTGGACAGAAAGGGGCACCAGGAGACGCGGCGCCTCAACCAAATAGGAACCAGATGCAACTTTAAAATATGTGCCTGCTTTCTGTGCTAACCTTGGCCATCTGTGCCCCTACCTACACTTCACAGTGTGACATTCCGTTACCCCTTCCGAACACCTAGGGTGGAGGGAGCAATGACACTCCTCCACAGAAAGGAGGGCTTCTGGGAACAACAAAGCCAAATGCCTCCTGAAGAAAGCTGTAGACCTTTCTGATACAAGCATGACTGCATTTATACACATTCGTTCGAGACTGTTAGCATGGTTAGAAGGAAATAAGTCAGAAAAAAAATGTCAAGTTACTTTAAGCCCTGGGATCCTAGGACAGATGTGCAGCAATTCTTAAAGTGCAGATCAAAATGGCTCTGGCCTGAAGTTTGAGTAGACAAGGTTTTAAGGTTAAGGAAAGTGTGTGTTTGTGTCCTATGAATTTACAGAAACTTGCCCTAAAAATAATGGATAAGAACAGTCAATGGAGAAAACATGGCACATCATGAATATTTCTCAAAGGATGATTTTTGAAAAAGTATGGAAAAATTCACATGATTGGTTAGTTCTCTGATTGTCACTGTTTCCTCCATCCACTTTTAACTTCCATAATTAAAAATAAAATGAAGAGTATTGACATTTTTTCCTTGGCAGCCTTAGGTTTAGATAAAAATAGAAATGTGAATATGTTGAAAGTATATGTACAGATTTTATGTGTCCCTGGAAGGGAGTTTGCTTGCTGGCTAGCTCAATTTTTGACAAAGAAAAATGGGCTGTTCTTGCTTCTGGCACAAAGATGCACTGTTCACACAACAAACCAAAAAATGGAGAATTTGTGTTTAAGTTGAAAAGAAATTCATATCCAACATGATAACTTATTTAGTATAAACTTCTATTAACTGATAAAATGCGTACCTTATTAGAATGAAAGTGTAACTTTGTAATAAGAACTTAAAATACTGATATCCGGAAATTCTAACAGCAAGCAAGACATCCTAAATTTTATTTTCAGTATCTCATGATTAAAGATATTGTTCTGTTTTAAAAACTCAGTTTTATCCATGCAGTTGTATACTCTAAAGTTTCCAAAAGAAGTGAGGCAAAGTGTTTGTGAGTTTGAGCTGCCTCTGCTCCTTCCACAGGGCTGCCATCTGGACTTGTTTATTTGTGTTTCTAACTTTCTGGAACAGGGAGTTTCTCTGTTAGGGACGGGGCACCGAGTAAAGGAAGTGTCTTACAGAAGACTATCTTTTTCTCCTTCTTTTTTTTTTTTTGTTTTTTACTGTATTTTCAAACTTCAAGTTTAGCTTGGTCAAAAATATAAAATGATTAGCACAGTCACAAAATTTTACATAGTTGGAAACCTCAGAATTATCTTAGCAAATACTCTTCCTCACGATGCAAATCATGTACCCTACATGCTACCTTCTTGTGACTTTCAGATCTCTTTCAAGACCCAAACTGTCATTAAGGCTACAGCTATTTGGCCGGGAAGTCAAATATTTTTATCTATCCTTCTACAAATAAGCATTTGATTTAAAAATGAAAGAAATAATTCCAGGCATTTTTTCTAATTTTATAAAGTACATATAAGCCATATTACAAAAAACGAAGCAAACAAAACAAAAATCTTTTAAAAATATAATCAAGAAACAAAGCATTATTGTTAGATTTATACAATCTATCGTGAAGACTAGTCTAAAAATTCACAAGCAACACTTAAAAAAACTAGTGCCTTCTCTGAAAGATTTCATTTAACAAATAAAATAGAAGCAAAAATTACCTTGTAAAGTAAAATCCAGCAATACATATTCGTAAGCAAATTCTGTCTTTGTTTCCACTTGCGGTCTCTTCAGGGTAGAAAATATTTTTCCAGGACTGCTATCATCAGGGTCTTCTAGCTTTCTAAGTCCGCACCCCATAGCAGAATCTGTAAGGAATTAAATTGCAGGATAGGGGAGGGAGAGCAGCAAATTCTGTTGTTTTAGCTGCAAAAAGAAAGTTACAGACTTAACTGCTTTGATTTTTCCAGCTAAACCATAGGTAGTCAAAAGGAAAACATTTGAGTCCAAAGAAAGGAGCTGAAGACTCTTTCTATCCATTTTTCTGTAAAGTCGTTGAACCCATGATGATTAAGCTACAGCTCTGGGAGGGCTGGGCTTGATCTTAGGAGCAACATGCAAGCTGCTACAACTTAGCGGAGAATTTCCATGCCACGTCAATTTACAGCCAGCCCCCTACCAGACTTCTGTCGCTCAGGGCACCAACAGTGCTTTGTCTGTCCCCGTTGGCTGGATGATAAAAGAGGTGTCCAAAAACGGAAATAAAAGGCAAAAGTGCAACTCGGATGGAATTATCTACAAGTAAAGGATATATTCAGGCATAATGGCATGCAATTCTTTCTCTGTTTTTTTTTTTCCCTTTTCCCTGTGCCCACCCCCTCCTTCCTCTCTGCTATTACCAGCGAAGCAAAAGGACGGAGGAAGGGTGGGAGAAAGAGAAAGAATAAGAGAGAAGGAATGGAAAAAAAAAAAAAAGGATTCTCAACATGGTTGGAAACAAAAATCACTTCCAGAAAGGAAGTCACTTTAGGAGGAAACTGTTTCTGGAGTCTAAAAGGAGAAAAGTAGTTTTTTGTTTTTTTAAAAACAAACACTTAAGTCTTTAGGTAGCACTTTTGAGGATTTCTTTCAACTGAAAAGTCTTTCTGCTGGAAAAATAATATGCTAATGAAAGCTGCCAGATATAAAAAATTATAATATTTTAATAAAAAGATTTTATTTAGTTGCAAAGGAGGACAGTTATGTGGATAATTAGTTTAAAATACTCCATAGTTAGGCAGCATATGAGAGTAACTAATTAACACTTTTACAGGCCCCAAAGTATCCTTAATTTAAAAAAAAGGCAACAAAACTGACAATTTGATTCTTTCAGTGTTATAAATTGCCATTTACCTGAACTCAAGAACAATTTACAATGGACCAATTATAATGAGTGTTTACTGCATTTTATCATGTTCAGCTCAGGTAGTGTGGTTCACTCATCAAAACAGTGATTCCTGGAGTCAGACTGCCTGGCTTCAAATCCTGCTTCAAATGCTTACCACAGACGTGATCTTGGGCAAGTTACTTGACCTCTTCAAGTTTCAATTTCCTCCCCTACAAAATAGAGTTAATAATAGGACTTACTTCATGGGCTTGTTATGAAGCTTGAATGAGATCATCTTATCTCATATCTTAACACTATGCTTGGCTAATAGCACTAAATAAATTTTTTAATGTGCTTCTATTATAAAACAGGGTTGGGGATAGGAATAGGGAGGAAGCGATTCTGCTATCACTCCCATGATTTACAAAATAAACCTGATCACATTTCAGATTCTAGAGAACATAAACCTGTAAAGATTTTTCAATCCCATTGAAGAGTACATATGAAAACTCTCAAAGTAGGGATGGGAAGGGCGTCTGGGTGGCTTAGCCTGTTAAGCGTCTGTCTTTGGCTCAGGTCATGATCCCAGGGTCCTGAGATTGAACCCCACATGGGGCTCCCTGCTCAGTGGGGAGCCTGCTTCTCCTTCTCCCTCTACCTCTCTCTCAAATAAATAAATAAATAAATAAAATCTTAAAAAAAAAGGGTATAGATTAGATGATCGATCACTACGATCTCTTGTCTCTTCCTTCTGCCTACTTGTCTTTAAATAGTTTGCTTCTCAGAAGTGATCTTAACTGAAGAAAATTCCACGGTCCTTCATTCTCCTCGATGAGCATGGTTGATGGTAAGCAACTTCAATTTGGCTAAAAAGACAGGAGACTCTCACCCAGTGTGACTCATTTGACAGTCACAGTGCTTTCATGCCAATCATTTCTCAGGTCCTCTTTTTTATGACAGGCTGTGAGCTCCTGGGTAGCAGAGATTGGATATATGAAGTTCACTAGTCCCTGTTAGAGGACCTGGAAGATGACTTATTAAGTACTCACTGTATTTACTAAGTGCCTGCTGTATTCCAGGCACTGAACTAGATGCTGGCTGGTACACAAGATGACTAAAAAATCTCATGGTTCAATGGAGAAGACAGACTTAGCAAAGAGCTGGTTGAGGAGCTTAATGTCATCACACTGAGATCATGACCTGAGCTGAAAACCTGAGTCAGATGTTTAACCTACTGAGCCACCCAGGCTCCCCTAAGCTACTTCTGAAGATGAAGGAGGAGCTACTAAGACTAAATATTAAGATTTATTATAAACCTATAGAAATTAAATCTGTTATTAACAAGGCATAGACCAATTAACCAATACCATAGATTAAAGAACCTAGAAACAGAAGCCTGCATATGTGGAAATATAATATATGATGGAAGTAGCATGGCAGATCAGTACAGAAATGGAGCTGGGACAACTGATCATCTAGATGGGGATGAAACTGGTTCCCCATCTTGTATCATGTATAAAAATTTCAATTTGACATGAAGAATTTGAACATCAAAAGAATATTTTTATATTTTTATTTATTTATATTATATATTCATATATTTTATTTATATTTATATATTATATAAACGATATATTTATATTTTATTTATATTTATATTTATTTATTTATATTTTTATATGAAAATACGGATAAATACTTATTCTGACATCAGAGTACTAAAAAGCATTTTTAAAAAGAAGATTTTATTTATTTATTTGACAGACAGAGATCACAAGTAGGCAGAGAGAGAGAAAGGGAAGCAGGCTCTCTGCTGAGCAGAGAGCCCGATGCGGGACTCGATCCCAGGATCCTGGGATCATGACCTGAACTGAAGGCAGAAGCTTTAACCCACTGAGCCACCCAGGTGCCCTAAAATGCTTTTTAAAAATGCTTTTAAAGCCAAAAAAAAAAATCAGAAAATAATTACAATGATTAACCATAAAATGACAGGCATAAGATAAATTTTGATAAATTCTATGAAATTAAAATTAAGAACTACTCATTAAGAAGTTTAATGTGAAAATGTGGTATATGATATTTGTAAAATATCAACCGATAAAGGAACAGCATCAAGAATATATAAAAACCTTATGAAAATAAAATGAAAATAAAAAGACAAGTCAATAGAAAAAACACACAAAAATACAAATAGGCACATCACAGGCAAAGAAACTTACATGGTTAAAAACACACAGAGATGCTTAGCTTCAGTAACTGCAGATTAAGATCAAAGTCAGATAACACTATATTGTGGTAAAATACACATAAAATTTATCATTTTAGCTATTTTAAAGTGTACAATTCAATGGCGTTAAGCACATTCACAATATTGTATAATGACCATCACTATCTAGATTCCGATCTCTTTCATCACCCCAAGAGGAAAACCCTTATCTTCTAAGCATTCAGTCTCCATCCCAACTTTCCCCTAGCTCCTGGCAACCACTAATCTCCTTTCCATCTCTATGCATTTGTCTATTCTGGATATTTTATATAAATGGAATTTTCATTTTGCGGTCTTTTGTGCCTGGTTTCTTTTATTTATTTATTTAAAAAAGATTTTAGTTAATTATTTATTTATCCGTCAGGGAGAGAGCGAGTGAGCGAGCTTGAGGAGGGGAGCGCCATGCAGAGGGAGAAGCAGGCTCCCTGCTGAGGAAAGAGCCTGATGCAGGACTCAATTCCAGGGCCCCAGGATCATGACCTGGGCTGAAGGCAGTCGCTTAACAGACTGAGCCACCCAGCATCCCTGGTTTCTTTTATTTGGCACATTGTTTTACCCATGTAGGGTTTACCTATGTGATAACATGTATCAGTGCTTCATTCTTTTTTATGGCTGGATAATATTGCATGGATATACCATTTGTTTATCCATTCATCATCCATTGTTTGTTTATCCATTCGTCAGAGTATAGACATTTGGGGTGTTTCTACCTTTTGGCTTTGTGTGTAATGTTTCCATGAATGTTAAGTGAGATAATATTTTATACTTACTTAACTGGAAAAATTAAGGAGATAATACCAGGTAGTGGAAAGACTTCTGTAATAGTATGTTGTGATGGGGATGTAAATCTGTTTAACCATGTTGGAAAACAAGTTAGCATTAGCTTGTGAAATTGAAGTTTCGTATCCTCTATGATCCAGCAATGTCATTCCTAGATACATAGCTGGAGAAACTTTAGCATGTAAGTACCAGAAGATTTATACAAGAAAGTTAATAGTATGCTCCTTAGAGCAAACAACTTGAACCACTCAAAGTTCACCAATAGCCATTTCTTTCAAGGAATTTACTATAAAGGGAAGGAAGTTAATGGAGCAGTAGGGCCCGTTGAGTTTCTTCTTTCTTCCTTCCTTCTCCCCTCCCTCCCTTCCTTCCTTCCAACGATTTATTTGACAGAGGAGGGAGCACACAAGCAGGGAGAATGCAAGAGGTAGAGGGAGAAGCAGGCTCCCGGCTGAGCGGGGAGCCCAAGGCAGGACTCGATTCCAGGATCCTGGGATCATAATTTGAGCCAAAGGCAACCTCTTAACTAACTGAACCACCTAGGCGCCCCCTAGAGTTTTTTCTCCTTAAACCAGGAGAAAAACCAGCATATTTGTATGTTAAAGAATTGATTCCATGGAAAAGGGGTTGGATGGGGGGTGTGGAGAGTTACTGGAAAACTTGATTTCTTAGACAT
Source organism: Neogale vison (assembly GCF_020171115.1). NCBI lineage: Eukaryota > Metazoa > Chordata > Mammalia > Carnivora > Mustelidae > Neogale > Neogale vison. The sequence goes on from NC_058093.1 coordinate 9,900,711, forward strand.
TTAAGACTGGATTTGTCTCCTTGTCCTGGAGGGTGTTATACATCCCCTCCAGTTTTAGGTTTTATGTATTCTTCATCTTCCTTTCCAAAACTGCTGGATTAAATAGAGTGTATCAATTAAGTATTCAAAGAATATTTACTGCTACCTCTTGTAACTTGTATAGAGAATTTGATTTCTTCACTTTCCATATCACCACAGAAATCTGATCCAACTTACTAAATGCCTCCATTCACAAATTATTATCCAGCAGTCAAAATGAAGTAATAGAGTTACAGAAAGAAAATGAATTAATCTTAGTAACAAAACGTTGAGTGAAAATGATCAGTGGAAGAAGACCACATGTAGCATGATATCCTTTTTTAGACTGTTTAAATACAAGCAAAGTTAAACAATATGTTGCTTAAACATACTATGTATGTGATAACACGAATGCAAAAGTACGGAATTTAGGATAATGATGACCTCTGGGAGGAAGACAAGAAGACAGGGAGAAAAGGAGCACATAGACCTAAAGCGCTGGTCATCTTTTCGTTCAGTGGTTCTCAAACTTGAAGGTGCATCAGAGTCACCTGGGTTGCTCATTAAAACCTCCATGGTTGGGTTCCACCCCTAGAGTAGGTGGGGAGGGGGGTGGGGTGTGTGGCCTGAGACGTGCAGTTCTAACAAGGTCCCCGGGGCTGCTCTTCGTAACCTGTTAGAGACCCGCTTCTGGTTGTTAGGTTAGGTTGCGGGTTCACAGGCCTTGGATTGCATTTTATTAGTAAGTGAACATAGTATTTAAATGGGGAAAAAAAAAAAAAAGCCAATCGTGGGCCAAAGATGAGAGTATTTGACGGAGCGAGGATTAATACTAATCCAGTCTGGTCTCCGCAGGCATACTCTCCATCACTAAAAGCAAACTCGAAAAACTGCTGCAGAAGAACTGCGAGGCCACGTCGAACGAAAATTACTGACAACACTTTGAGAAAAAGAAGGTGGAAGGTCGATTCTGGTCAGTGACGACAGACTGCATTTCACGTCTCTCGAGGGATCTCCGTGATCTTTAGCGAAGACCTGGCAGAGGACAAATCTCCCCCCTCGGCTGATGTAACAAGGTTGTTTTTAGGGAGAGGATTTCCATTCGTTTGCAGATTCTTATTCTCCCCTCAAGTGACGAGATGATTATTTTTCTTCTTTCCTCGCACCTCCTTCCAGAGTCATCGTGTCCGCTAAGAACTGGGATCAGACTAGGCGGGTTTCGGACCCCGCGTCGGCCGGGGCGTCTGCGGAGCGCGCGCCGAGTGGCACAGGGCGCCGCCGCTCACCGCCGGGGTCGGGAAGGTGCCCGAGTGCGGACTCTGGCTCCACGAGCAAGTCGGCCGAGAGAGGAAATCAGATCCACAGAAACAAATGACAGCCCAAACGCAGGGCGCACGGGATGTTATACAAGAACCCGCTTTCCTAAGCTCCCCCAAACCCTGTTCCTTTAAGCCGTCTTTCCCGCGCGCAGGCACATTCGCAGCCACAACGGCCGAGAGGCGGGGCCGAGAGGCGGGGCCGAGAGGCGGGTGCCCGGAGCGCCCCACCGCATTGGCTTTCCCGCCCGCCGGAAGCCGCGGGACGCCCCGGCTGCGCATGCGCCCCTCCCACGTGCTTCCAGGACGCAGCCTGCGGCGCCGCGGCCCGGCGGGCAACATGCTGCGAGCTTCTGTCCTCCGGCTGCTGGGGCGTCCGGGAGCCAGTGCGGGAGCCGGGCTGCTGGAGTACTCCGGCCCACGCCACTACAGTTCGGGCCCTCTGGGTGCCCGCGACGATGCTGGCGGCGCTCGCGCCTTCTTCACGACACCCATTTTCTACGTGAACGCGGCGCCGCACATCGGACACCTGTACTCCGCTCTGCTGGCGGACGCCCTGTGCCGCCACCGTCGCCTCCGAGTTCCCGGCGCTGCCGCCACGCGATTCTCCACCGGTACGGACGAGCACGGCCTGAAGATTCAGCAGGCAGCAGCCGCTGCGGGCCTGGCCCCCACCGAGCTGTGCGACCGAGTGTCTGCCCAGTTCCAGCAGCTTTTCCGGGCGGCCGGCATCTCCTCCACCGACTTCATCCGCACCACCGAAGCCCGGCACCGGATCGCTGTGCAGCACTTCTGGGGTCTGCTGGAGGCCCGGGGTCTGCTCTACAAGGGGCTCTACGAAGGTTGGTATTGCGCCTCCGAAGAGTGCTTCCTGCCTGAGGCCAAAGTCACCCGACAGCCGTCTTCCTCAGGCGGTTCGTGTCCTGTATCTCTAGAGAGTGGGCACCCCGTGTCCTGGACCAAGGAAGAGAACTACATTTTCAGGCTTTCTCAGTTCCGAGAGCCGCTTCAGCGGTGGCTGCGGGGCGACCCTCAGGCAATCACACCCGAGCCATTTCATCGCGCAGTTCTTCAGTGGCTGGAGGAGGAGCTGCCGGACCTGTCTGTTTCTCGAAAGAGCAGCCACTTGCATTGGGGCATTCCTGTGCCCGGGGACGATTCGCAGACCATCTACGTCTGGCTGGATGCCTTGGTCAACTACCTTACTGTAATTGGCTACCCAAATGCGGAGTTTAAATCTTGGTGGCCCACCACCTCTCATATCATAGGCAAGGACATTCTTAAATTCCATGCTATCTACTGGCCTGCCCTCCTCTTAGGGGCCGGCATGAGCCCACCACACCGCATCTATGTCCACTCTCACTGGACGGTCTGTGGCCAAAAGATGTCTAAAAGCTTGGGTAACGTGGTGGACCCCAGGACTTGCCTTGATCGCTACACTGTGGATGGTTTCCGATACTTTCTTCTTCGGCAGGGCGTCCCCAACTGGGACTGTGATTACTATGATGAAAAGGTGGTTAAGTTGCTAGATTCTGAGCTGGCAGATGCTTTGGGAGGTCTCCTGAACCGGTGCACGGCCCAAAGAATAAATCCTTCTGGGACCTATCCGGTTTTCTGCACAGCCTGCTTTCCCAGTGAGGCAGGGTTGGTGGGGCCATCAGTTCGTGCTCAGGCAGAGGACTATGCTTTGGTGAATGCAGTGGCCGCTTTGCCCCGGCAGGTAGCTGACCACTATGAGAACTTTCAGATCTATAAGGCTCTGGAGGCAGTGTCCAGCTGTGTCCGGCAAACTAATGGCTTTGTCCAAAGGCATGCACCATGGAAGTTGAGCTGGGAGAGCCCAGTGGATGCCCCCTGGCTGGGTACTGTGCTTCATGTGGCCTTGGAATGTTTGCGGGTCTTTGGAACTTTGCTGCAGCCTGTCACCCCAAGCCTGGCTGATAAGCTGCTATCCAGGTTGGGAGTCTCTGCCACAGAGAGGGGCCTTGGAGAGCTCTGTTTCTTGCCTCGATTTTATGGACATCCATGTCCTTTTGAAGGGAGGAGGCTGGGACCTGAAACTGGGCTCTTATTTCCAAGACTAGACCAGTCCAGGGCCTGGCTGGTAAAAGCCCATAGGACCTAGAAAATTAGTTCTAATTGGACTGTGGTAAAAAAGCAAACGTGTTATTTTCTTATTTTGCATTTTCAGGAAAGTCATACTAATGTTTTCTGAAGTGCTGCATCATATGAGCACATAAACAATGTCCCTGTGGAAAGAGATTTGTTGCCTTTCAGGTGCCTATGCCCTACTCTTCAGTTCTCTGTGCCCATTAACCACTATCCTTTGTACACCAGTGTCTGTAAGATGTCTCCAGGGTAAAGATGGGTAAGAGAAAACTTTGCAGATACTGTTCCTTCTCATTGTGCCTCCTTCCAAGCCACAGTTAATGTTATTTGCCCAGACTACCTCTTATGGCTTTTCATTGGTCTGGCTTCTGCTGGGCAAATTAGTGAAGAGTGGGGGTTGGAGGCCCCCTACCTCAGCTTTTAGTAGTCCAACTTTGTTATATATGTTGGGTTTCCTATTAGAAAGAGATTCTTTCATTAAACCTTTAAAAACCAGTATCCTAGACGAGGTGGTTTTTGCCCTTATTTATATTTTCAGTTCTTACAGCTCTAACTCTGTACTTTGTTAGTTAATAGTCTAATAGTTGTGCTTTGTAACATTACACTTCAGCCAGCAGATGTCCCTAATGTCTCAATATTTAATTACTTGACATTTCATTTCAGAATATTGACATTTCAGAATATTTAGAAAAAATTAGTTTCTGCTCTCTGATTATGCAGAATTTAAACTTAAGGAAAAATTTTATTGCTTTTCTTAAAATAAGGGATAACTGTAGCCACTAGTTTCACCTAAAACAATAAAAAAAGATCAGAATCCTGTTTTTTTCAAACTACTGAAAAAGGACTTTTACTCTATTAAATGTTTAGGAAGCAATTAAGTAAATGTATCAAATTTGTTTGGACCATCTTACAAATTCTAAAGCTCTTGAGGTAGTTGCTATGTTAAAAATTTTAAACTTTAATAACATTAGGTTTACAGATAACGATTAAAAAATCTGTAAATGGTTCAAAATAGTTACATTTTCTTTTTATTTCTTAGTCATAATTTTGTCACCACATAGATAATTTACCTATGATTTCTTTTGGTCAATGAGAATCTATAATACAATATAGACATTGTGTAAGTAGTTTTAAATGTTAATACATTTACTTTCAAGTACTTTTTTTTACTGATTATTTCTTTTTGCTTTCATAAGTTATTAAAGCTTAAAAATTTGTGAGTACCTTATTCAGATCTGTTCTGTTGAATTGTTGAAGGTGATGTGCAGGGAGGAAATGATCAGTGCTCCAGGAATCTCAAACTGGATTTAGGGATCTCTCCAAGGCTCCATAAGAGAACATCATAGAGAAGATGTTAAAGTATCAATTGATACAGTGACTACAACACAGTAAGCCAGCATTATATCTCACAGGCGATTGGACAGGTAGGCCAAAGTTTAAAATGAGAACTTGCCTTGAAATATCCATTCTAAGCTGGTAGCAAGCAGAGAGGGCTCACTATGAAGTAAACTAGTGTGCTGGAAGTTCCCCCAGATTTATTCTAGGTGCTGCTATTTAGCTCCAGTTTCTGTTTATGAATCAATGTGGTGAGAGATTTCTGGTTGCTTAGAAACAATGCTTAGAAAAGAATGCTGGAAGGCATTCTAAAGATGGAAGGACCGTTTCTACAAATGTTCCTTTAGACCCTCCTTATTCTTCATGATGGAATCCTGGTCTTTCCACATGACATATTCTGGTTACCTGCTGGGATTAGTAGGGCTGATTACTGGGGCTGAGGACGGAGTATAGTATGTGCTAGGGCTGGATGGAGCAGAGTGGTGAAAGATGACACGTGTTTATATGAATGAACAAAAATGGGCTTGGAAAACCAGTGAAATGACAACCTCTGCCTTTGAAGCACCCTTAGAGCAGTCTTATTAAACCTATCATGAAAGGAGAGACAGTGTCTTCCACTTAAATGTTCTTTCCTATGGCCTAGTGCTAGTCAGTACATGGGACCTAGGCTTGCTGGGTGTTAATGGAATTCCTTTTGTGCAGTCTGTCGTTTGTATGGGCACTTAACTGGCTGCCAGAATATTTATGGTACCAAAGAGCACAAGAAAATAGAGGAACCAAAGGGGAGAGGGCATAATTAAAAAAGATAGGATACTTTGAGTGAAGAAGTATGGATCTGAGTTATTCTGTGGTGCTATGGAAGGTAAATTAGTTGGATCTCTGTTGGAGGCAAGATATAGGTAAAGCTGATAGCCTTTGGGTTCTCAGTTGATGTGTTCAGTTTGATGTAAACAGTTTAGGAATGCCAAGTGGAGAATAGGTGAAACTTAAAACTGGAGAGCATGTGCTTTCCAGAGAGGACATCTTGTGGATCCCTTGACAGAAAGGAGGTTTCTCCCAAATTATAACCTTGAGGCTCTTAATACTCATTTTGGGGTGTTCTTGTGGGGAGAGTTGCAGAAGGTGATAGAGCAGGTGTTCACAAGATGTCACAGTAATCTGTCAATAGGCTACCCTCCTATCAATGAAATCATGCAAGAAATTGTGGACAGTGCATATGTTAGGTGGCAGTGCTGTGTATGGAGAGCCATTCTACAAGTGCACTCATCGATTAGGCTCCTCAGAAGTCTGAAGACCATGGAGGTCAAGAATAGGCGGGAATAATAAATAGATACCATCTCTGGTTTCACTGAAATTTCAGAGTTCTTCTGAAGTAGGCCTCATTATTTTTCTTGACAACCTGTATGACCTCTACAGGGGCTAAGAAAGGCCTGGTAAGTTGAATATTAAGTTGATGTCAAAGTACTCATGAAAGCCTCGGGCTGTAAGGCACACATCTTTTTTTGCACAGTTATAGCTGTGGTTGGAACATAGCTCTTTATTTTTAAGTAATCTCTACAACCAACACGGGGCTTAAAATTTTAACCCCAAGGTCAAGAGTCACATGCTCTGAATGAACCATCCAGGCACCTCCCCCTTCCCCCTGGAAATAGCTCTTTAGATCTGGAGAGTTCCAAGACTGAAGTAAAGCCAGTAGTTGGTCAGGTTGTGGATCCTTATTATCAAGGAGTATCCTTATTATCCTTATTATATTATCCTTATTATCAAGGAGATCCTTATTATCAAGAAGTAGCATGGGTAGCAGGTGGCAGTACCAAGCATTCAGCAGATTCCTCCTTGGGCATTATGGTAGGGATGGTTTCCTGGATCTCTGCGCCACACCTGGTAAGTATGTAGTTGCATTGTTGGCCTACATTAGTGCAACCCTGAATTATGGGGGAGGCATGCCTCTGGACTAAGGACTTTGTCCATAAAACTGCTATGTAATGATCTAAAATTGTCTCTTGAGGGCAATTACCTACTATCCATAGTTCTACCAGATACAGATCAACTGTTCTTGTTGGTGAAGTCTTGGGTACTATAAATTGTGATGGGTCCTTGCCCTCATCTTTTGGCTGAGTGAATAATATGGGTGGATCCATAAGGGTCTGGACATACTGAGGGCCATGTGTCTATTTTTGCAGCAAAGGTTTACTAATTCTGAGAGCTTGGAGGGAGACAGGGCATAGATTGGGGTAACCAAAAACATAGGGCAATCAGTTTTAGAAGAAAGCCTTTATGTCCCTTGCAGAACTAAAACACTATGAAATATGTTGTTTCAACACAACAGCTGGGTGGTCCTGATCCTTCGTCGTCCAGGAGCTTTGTACAGCACTGGTTAATTTTTATCAGTAGGAATACACCAAATTTGGGGTTAATATTGCTGGAAGGGCTAAACAGTAATAACCATGCTAATTAAGGCTAGTAAGTGGGGATCTGAATCTTCCAAGAGGAATGTCTTACTCTTTTTTTGAGACAGGATAAAAGAAACCCAGCTTAAGCTACTTTCCTCTATCATTAAGAACTACTTTGAGCTGAGGGGAAGGGACTAACCAGTTTAGTGGTGAAATTGCTGCTTTCTTTTAGTTTTTTGGGAGTCCTGGGTTACTCAGTACAGATCTTCTGAATTAAGAGAACCATCTAACAGGGAATAGTTGATCACAGTTAAAATACCCTGTGTAAGATTATATCACATTAGTCAGTTTCTATTATATTTTCATGATGAGGAAAGAATTGGGAAGAGCTACAGAAGAGAGGATCTTTCTATGGCATTGACAATTAGAAATAATGTACTGTCTACTATGCCTCTTTTCATGACTAGCTATTGAGAGTTTTAGCATACTTACCTCTTCGAAGTAAGGTGAGACTAAGTACAGAAGTTCCATCTTTGGCTGTTAACTGAATTTCACCTGCATTTGGTTTATGGCATGGATTACTCACCATAGATTCTGAAGTCCACAGCTCCTCACTTAAGAACGGGAAGGTATGAGATGTCAGGATGTTTCAGGAAATCAAGTGTGCCATCTGCAAGAAGAAAATTAGAGCTCCAAGGAGAGATGAGCCCTGCCTTAAGTTATGAAGGGTTTTGGATGAAACACCTGCAGAAAGCCTAGAAGACTCATTGGGTAAGCTCTAGGACATAGGGAGCTGTCATAAGGACAGCTCTAGGAGTGACTGGAAATGGATGATGCCACCTTTCTTAGTGTATGGTATGGGGAAAATGGTACTGTCCTCCCTGTACTACCATTCCTAAGGCCATGCCTTATGTCTGTACCCTTCATTAGTGGATAGTCACTGGTTTGTGGGATTTAACATGAAGATGAACCTTCAAAAACCAGTTTATGATTGACTGTTAAAGATTAGAATTTGTTTTCTTAGAACATTCAATAAAAATATAACTATACATTTTTCTCCAAATATTTTAAGAAGTGTAATAACTTACTTTGGAAAACATTAAGTAAGATAGTTTCAGTAATTTGGTTCCTTTGAACTAGTCTAGAAGAGTCTCTTGGTTAAAAAGCTATAAATATTAAAAATATAAAGCTAGTAAGAATGTTACACAGTTTGGGTTAAATCACTAAAATAATACAAGTAGAAGGTATTTCTTTCAAGCTGGATGAAAAATGTTAAAACTCAACCCAATAGAAGATAGGAAGGAGAAAAACAGGCAAAGAAATATGAAAAATTTGGTAAAAGAAAACCTGTAAGATGACAGTAGAAACAAGTATAATTACAAATATTTTAGAATTGTAATAAACATCATAGGATGAATCTTTCTGTCAAAAGACAACAATGTTCATGCTTAAATTAAAAAGTTAGCTATAGGGGCATCTGGGTGGCTCAGTGGGTTAAAGCTTCTGCCTTCAGCTCAGGTCATCCCAGGGTACTGGGATTGAACCCCACAACGGGCTCCCCGCGCACCACTCCGCCCCACCCCGGCCTGCGCTTGCCTCTCTGCCTACTTGTGATCTCTGTCAAATAGATAAAATCTTAAAAAAAAAAAGTTAGCTATATGTAATTAAAAGGTATATGCTTGTAAAAGAAAATGAGACATGAAGAAATATTAGGCATATAAATAAACCAAAAGAAAGCTGGTACTGTAATATTAATAGTAGACAGACTATATTGAGAGGGAAGAACATTACTAAAGATAAAGTGAGACTTAATATAAAAGAAATAATGCACCAACAGGTTATAACAATTTAGGAACTTGTATGATCTAAGAACATATTCTCAAAAGGTAAAAGAATAAAATTGAAAATAACAAGACATGTTCAAGTCTGCAAAAAAAATGAAATCACCATTCATGAGTTCAGAGGAATTAGGCAATGAGAAAGTAAAAACTTAAACTGGATATTAGTACTTCAGTCTTTAATGCTCACTACTAAGTGAGTCTTTAATACTCATTACTGTAAGTGTAGAAAAAAATTTTTATAGCAGGTAAGGTTTCTGACTCTAAAACTTTGACTTTTTCCATATATGCCTCTGTGAAAATAACTTGCCTTTTAAATAGAAATGTCAGCAAATATATCTGTTCAGTAGGTCCTCTCTTTGGATTAAAAGGGGAGAATATAATGGTCATAATTTTGCCACATTTTTTTGTTACTAGTTCACAGTAACAAAGGTGAAGGGAGAGAACCAATGGTTCTATGTTCCTTGATTGTGTTCTTTCATTTTCTTTACCCATCAACTCTGAAGTATTTTTCTTTCTTTGTTTAGTTGAGGCACAGAGAGATTAAGTAATTTGACTAAGGTTATAGCTTGTAAAATGGAAGAGCCTGGACTCGGATTTCTCTTGATGTCAGAGCTGCAGCACTAACACCACAACAAACATAATCAATCACTGAGTATACTAAGGGCATTGTATAGTGGGGAAGAGGAAGTAGTATAATTAGAACCAAAGATGTGAAGATGAAAAGTCTAAATAAGAACCTTAATTAGGGGCACCTGGGTGGCTCAGTGGGTTAAAGCCTATGCCTTCAGCTCAGGTCATGATCCCAGGGTCCTGGGATTGAGCCCCACATCGGGCTCTCTGCTCAGCAGGGAATCTGCTTCCTCCTCTCTCTCTGCCTGCCTCTCTGCCTACTTGTGATCTCTGTCAAATAAATAAATAAAATCTAAAAAAAAAAAAAAAGAACCTTAATTGAAAAAAAAAAAAAAAAACCAATGATTCAGGATGAGGAATTATTAAATAGATTGAGTGCCAAAACATGAACTTAGAAAAAATACTTAACCTTTATCATGAAATATATTTCTCTCTTGCTTTCATAATAAAATATGTATTTCTCTTTTGCTTTCAATAGTTTCCTTTATATCCTGAACCTGCTTATATGTGCTGGTATAAATTGTTAAAAGTTTTAAATAACTATAGTCTCCTTTTCTTTTTCCTTAAGATTATTTTGTTGTTTTCAGAACACTGGTCCAAATTCTTGAATCCAACTGTTCTCTAAATGAAAGTACGCGGGACGCCTGGGTGGCGCAGTTGGTTAAACGACTGCCTCCGGCTCAGGGCGTGATCCTGGAGTCCCGGGATCGAGTCCCACATCAGGCTCCCAGCTCCATGGGGAGTCTGCTTCGCTCTCTGACCTTCTCCTCGCTCATTCTCTCTCTCACTGTCTCTCTCTCTCAAATAAAAAAAAAAAAAAAAAAAAAAATCTAAAATAAATAAATAAATGAATGAAAGTACGCTGTCGTAAGTTTATGAATCTAAGTATTTTAAGATACCATTTTACTAATACACATTTATCTCTAAACATGTAAACATACCAATATTCAAAAGTTTTATTTGAATTGAGTATTAGAGTAACGAAGCCAGAGAATTTTATTAGAGCTTACAAACACTGAAACTTTTTCATTTTATACATACAGTTTTAATACAAGTGAACTTATGAAAAGACTCATCTATTTACTAACAATTTAAATTCTATGAATTTACTGAAAATTTATTGCTATATTCTTAGGTCTTTCCTAACAAGCCTGCAGAAACCATAAATGCCTTTTGGCTCCAGTTGTTACCAAAGCAAATACCACTCTGTTAGCTAAAATGCCACATATTGAATAATTCCTGGTAAATTATCTCATACATGACCATCAAGACATGTTCTGACTTCCCCTAATTAGAGATTTTATTATGAACTGCACAAAATGTCATATTTTGCATTTTTAATGACATGTACCATGTACCTATTGGACATAAGCTACACCTTGAAGAAGTGTGATGAAACCCATGTTTATGTAGATCTCTACCATTTAAATTGTATTTTTAAAAAGGTATAAAAAAGTATTAAAGTCCTTGCTAACTTGGAAGCCAAGAACACGTACATCTTTATGTTTAAGCAATTTCTTCAGAGTTATGTTTAAATTCAAGTTACAAAGTTCTAAGTTAGCAAGGCATGATGGGTACTTTTTTTAGTATTTTTTGCGTGGTAGATTATGACTTGTTAATACAATCAGACTGGTGCATTATAAAAAATATATAGCATATTTAGGTTGTCTTAAAAAAAATCACTTACTGAAGCAATTTATAAAGGCTTTCATTAAGCAAAGAATCTTCAATCCTGAATTTGTTTTCTCCATTAACTTTTTATATTCAAATTGCTATAAAACTTATTTTTTAAAAAAGCAAAGCTTTTATTCCTGGGTTCAGTTGCATTTTATAACTCATCACTGGAATGTAATTAAGTCAAGTAACAATGTGTAAGAAGCCTATTTTGGTATTATAGAAGAAAAATATAAGCACTGAAATGAATTATTAGAAATAGGTATGATTCACTACATGAAAATTGATGGCTGGATTTTCACACCATTTAAAATATGGAAGGAGTATCTTTTGCTGAATAGAAAGGAAAAAATTTTTAACATTCATTGTGACATTGTCTGACCTAGCATTATAAAAGAATTGTTAATAATCCTCAAATTTTTCTTATTTAAATGTTGTCCACATAAAAATCAGCCTCTAAAAGGTAATTTATAGCAAATTTTAAATAAAACATTTTCAGATGTAACTGATGACATAAAATTAGTTTTCTATGCTAAGGAGCATATATAGGACGACTTCTTCCTTTTTCTGTAATCTATGAAGACTATCTAAAAGTAGAGCTATTCATTCTGGGGCACAAAAACCAATATAAATGTCTAACTGACGGTGTGTAGCTAAGTGTAAAAATTAGGCAATCAACCTGATCTCAGAAAAGCAAAGGGAAAATAGCGAAAACTTATTGCTTAACGTCAAGAGTAGTGAGAAGGGGACTAGCCAAGGCCAGTCAAGTTATCAAAACCCATCACTGGCAAGTCTGCAGAGGGAGATGTTTTAAATATTCATAAGTGAAGGTAGTTTAAGTTTGATCTAAAGAGTTTTGAAACAAGTCATTCTCTAAAGATAGACACATAGGGCACAGACATAAAAATCTAAATAGTAAACATAGGACTGTTGCTGAACTTATTTTCATTTTTCCTTTGCCATGGACATAAGGATATTATATGTGTTATTTTAATTGAAAGCTATTCTCACAAATGGTTGGATATAGCCTGAATAAAATAATCCCAAGGTTAACTTTAATAGTCAGTGCTTGGATTGTACAGGAAAAATTTACTTGAATTAGTATCTTTTAAAAATAATTTGCTCAATAGGTCAGATACTAATAAGGATTTTAGGAAGTGTCTTTTATATATTGCTAAAAATATTTAAGTGGAAATACTGTATAGTTTGCTTGGTACCAAAGTTAGACATGTTAAAAACAAAAGATCCTAAATATGATCATCAAGCAACACATTGAAAGTATTAAAACCATCGCAAATTGTTGGTGTATACTTTAAAATTATTATCCTTTAGGTATTTTCTATAAACATCAAAGAAAAAAATATGCTTTTTTGGTAATACTTTTTGTGTTAAGCATTTCCTTTATATATTATCATTTGTCATTTCAGAACTGTGAGGCTAAGGATGAGGGTTTAGTCTCCGTATCTTTGTCTATTTTGATATCCTGACTTGTAGCGTAAAGGACCTTGATAATTAAAAGCTAAAACATTTATCTTTTAAAGGTATTAAATTTTTTTTGCTATTACTGGTATCTTATGTTCTCTATAAAATAAGAGCCAGATATCACAGTTTAAGCATAACAGGGTTCTGTTTTGTTGTTGTTGTTGTTTTATATTAATGACTTTCATACCATCTCCATTTTTCTGTAATTTATATTTGGAGAGAAAAATGAAGTATTATAATCTTTATAGAATTGAGTGGATGCACTGTGAAAGTATATCAGTACATTTTGGTAAAGAATACAATTGCCTAAAATAAATTAGCTAAGGAAAACACTTCACATAGACGTCTTTTTTTCGAAGGGAAATGCAATTACTCTTGGACTCTTGAAATCTACAAAAGTTTTAGAACAAAAATGCCTTGGTATATACTGAATAAGCCTGAATAACAAATATAGGATTAAAATGAAAATGCCAGACAAGTGAGTATTAACTAGAATATTTCATGATATTTTTGACTAGGGCTCTAATTATAAAATAGTGTACCTTAACACATAGCATGTTACTTTCTGAATAAAGGTAGCAAAATAAAATATTCTTAATAGTTGGAGTGGATTTAGTGTATACCAGAATAATTAATATGACTATGCTATTACATTTTATTCCTCCACCTAAATATTTTAGCCTAGAAACATTTTGGCAATATACTCAAAAAGTAGATACATTCAGTGGATAATTCATTATCCTTTATGAGGCAAGATAAAAAAAAATTAAGTTATAATTGGGTTATCTTCCTAACATTATAAGAAGGTTTTAATATATAATATATAATAATAAGAATAATATAATTCTTACTCTTTTTTCTAACAGGTGCAAAATGGCTTTAGTTTTTGTAGTAGACATGAAATTAAAATAGTGAAAAAAAAAAGACTCTTTTCTACTACTGTGCAATCAAATTTCAGTTAATGTTAGAATAAATTTACATGTAGTTAATTTAAATGTTGCTAATTTATGTAACTTTTAATTGTTTCATTATCAATCCAGTTTTGTATATAAGGAATATGATATTTTTACAGAAGAAAGGTTGGCATATACAGGAGACAGCATTTAAAGAAAAGTTGGCATGGCCATTTTTTTATTTTAAAAAGTTCTACATAGTGCTGCATATTTTTAATTATAAAAAACTTTCAATTCGGTAAGAGCAGTCATAGCTTCTTTGTATTTAAAAGGTGAAATATAATGTTATGGGTTAAGTTTTATTCAAAGTTAATGTTTGAAAACCTAGAAGCCTCACAAACTAAGACCTGAATGAAAGATAAAAAGGAATAATGATAGTGTTACAGTGTTAAAGGAAGATATATGTATTGAATCTAACATGGTATATTCAGTGAATACTTATATACTTGCTAAGATGCTATAAGAATCCATGTACTTTTGGTGTGAATGACAGAAGAGGACCAGAGATAGAGATATCTTTAAGCATATTTAAGAATAGGGTCTACTCTGGTCATAGTAACTGGTATAAAATAAATGATCATAATATGACAGATTTCCAGATACTATATATAAATTATCTTTTACATATATTAATATATGTCAAAATTTCTAATGTAAATCTAGCTTGAAATGTTTTATAAAAAATATTTAATGTAAATGAAATATATATAAACCTAAGTATAGCAAAGCCAAAATTATGTAGAAGCTAGAGTCTTCTACATATATTATCTCCCTAGGAAGATAGTGTTTTTTTGAATTTATCATACTACAACAAATGGCCTGTTGCTGTGCATATTCTGTATATGCCATGGTTTAGGTCTACAAATATGAAACATCTGGAATAAATCTGAAAAATCCAACCACCAAAAATGTTTTTAAGGGCTTATATAGACATTATCATATTGGTAAGATAGCCAGATGATAACCAAATTTTTCAAACTTTCTCAAAATACTTGTTATTCTGTTGATACAATCTTTGTTCTATTTGTTACAAATTATAAGTTTATGTTACTTAAATGTACGTAAATTAATAAAGGAAGCCATGATTTTATCTTACACTTCCAGTGTTCTGGCTACTAAGATTTCTTTAATGCCCTTAAAAAAGCAAAAATATTTTATGTTGGGCACATTCAAACCCCTCATATTTGTTACCAGACCACACATGGGGCTAGTTGTTTTCTAATACTGGCTGTAATAGTTATCTAAGACTCTACTTAACAGAATCAGTAGAGGAAGGTGGAGTAAGAATGGAATCCTCTGCTCTGAAATATTTTCTAGGATGAAAGTGTGGGCTTAAGAATATCAAGGCTGTAAACCTACAAATGAAGGTTGAGAAAAGCTGCTTCTCACATAATGTAACCTTGGTTCCTATTAAGAGATTTAAAGGAAATTAGGGTTTTAATGCATTTTAAATGGCTCTTATTTTATAATTACTTAAGTGGAAAATTTAAAATAGAGTGTTAACTGGGCCTGGATTCTGAGGAGAGGTGTGCTTTAGGAAATTCCCACTATACAGAGTCGGCTACCTTAAAACTTGCTGGGGGACCAGACTGTATCCTAGGTCTTTAACAAAGACTCACTACAAAGGATCTCAAATGGCCATATCTTAATGGCATTTCTAAATTATTAGGTTATGCTTCCTTTGTGTCATCCCTGAACTTTGGTAAAGATTGTTTCAAAGAAAGATTTTTGTACTTAGTTATATAAAAATTAGATCCTATGGTCGAGAAAACAACTATCCAGAGAAAATCAGGGAATTATTCATAAACTTTGATATTACTAGATTAACATTTTAACCTGTTAAGTAAAACATCCAGTGAATATACTCTTTGTTCCAACAAATGATTTTTATTTGATCCACCACTGAACATAAAGATTGTTAGAAGATACCGCTTTGGTCAAGATAGTTGAGAACAGGAAAATTTCAGCTAAGGTGTATTTATAATGAGTAAATGCCTACTTTAGAGCATCAGTGGTTAGCAAAATCCTTTTGGCTAAAAATCTCATCATTTTTTCTGCTTTAAACTATCTGTGTTTGAATATTGTGATTCAAGTGGAATGCTTGCATCAAGCCCAAGTTTATCTATTAAAACTGTAAAACTCCAGGAATAGCATGAAGGCTAAATCAGTTGCCCATCCTGAATCTGACAACAGAAATTTAACGCCAAGTGTCAAGTACTTCTTCTAAAAACTTAAATAGGGGAGATGAGCTGAAGCTTCTAACATAAAAGGAAAAATTTCTGCAAGAGGCATTGTTGATTATGTATTCTGGTTTCTGTGATTTGGGTACAGATGCCACTCTACTGACCTAGCAATTCTCTGAGCATGTCTATTAACAATGTAAGAGCTTGCCAATGTTATAAGAATAGGTTAATTATCAAGAGTAAGTAATAAAAACAATTAAGTAATTTTATGGTGTATCAAACCTAAATGCTTCTAGGGTTAAAATGTTTTTAAATTGTGGGGTTACACAGAATTTATTCACATCACTTTAGGATAATTTGTGAAGGTACAAAATAGTCTTCTAACCAGAAAAGAAACATTTATAAAGTTTTGTGAATTAAAGATAGTTATCAAAATCTGTGTTTGAGAAAATTCACTCCAATGACATCATGCTGTACCTAACCTTAGGCACTGTTAAAATTTTTGACCTAAGGAGACTTTAGTAGGCAATTATGATAATGATCTCTTAAAATGATCACTTTATCTTAGAATCCCACATTTTATAAGTATAAATAGTAACATGAGTTTGGCCCTTGTATTAGGATGTAAAAAAAGAAAACTAGAATAGTCCTTTCTCAAAATAACAAGCAATACATGGAGGGTCTATACAAAGACTGATAAATGTCTACATTGCAGTTATTCGTGAGAAAAATGGAAAGAAGAAAAGCAATAAAAGGCTTGTTTTTGTTGATGGATTTTATGCTTCTCAAAACAGGTGGAAATGGCCATGTTCCCAAAATATAGAGTAGATGGTACCACTTATAGGTATCTTTTGCTGTCAGAGGGATTAGACTTTTCAGAGATAACTTAAAAGGCTGTTCTTTTCACCTTTTGTTCCTTCTTATATGTTCCAGAATGCTGAAATGCACTGCACTCTTAAAGAAAATTTTTTGTTAACAATCTAAAAAATTAAATTATAGGGCAATTCTGTTTCCACTGTTTTGGTTAGGAAACTGTTCATACTTCAGTTACTTGCTAGAAGCATGATTAAACAGTTTCATGTTTATCATAATTTATTTTAGAATTGAAATATTTTCTGATTCTGAATCCCAGATGCTGGAGGGATTAGAATAGACATTTTGTGTTTAAGATTTCATTTGTATTAGATTTAATTTTAGTGATTCAATGGAAGATGGTCCATAAATCTTAGATTGGACAAAAATTATTTCTAAAACATATTATGTTCTTTAAGGATCTTCCTCTCTCAGCTCTTCTACTCTCCAGAAATGACTTGCCTCCTTACTGGTGAAATTTATTAGTAATCAAAAGTTTGGATTCTGCCACTTAATACTAATGTCATTTGGGGCAATTCTTTTACTCTAATCCTCACTTCTCTTATAAAAGTTGCATGATTATTTCTCAAATATATTGAGTGGACAAAATGAGATAATATACAAGAAGTGCTTGTAAATTATAAACTGGTATAAAAATAAGAGGTTATTGTTGCTTTGGAATAATATGGTAAGCAAAAATGTGATAATCTAAGCAAGATTTTATAGCAAATTATCAACAGAGTTAACACAGTTTTATAAGGAATATTATCATGGACTTTAAATAATCTTCAATGACTAAACCAAAGCTTTTCTTGAGAACTACCTAGTTATTACATAGCAAATTTAGTTAACAAGGTTAAGTTACCCGTCTTTTAAGACTGATATCTTAAGAGTATTTTCCACAGTTGTAGACTTTGTAGTTTTCAAGTTAATATGATTCTGTGATTTTGTGTTTGTAACATAGGGAAATAGGCTTATACCTAAACAATTCAATTTATATAGCTGTATCAATGGCTAAACCAGAAATCATAAAGCTTCAAGGACCAAAGTAATAAAGGAATTCAGGCCTATTCCTTGAGGCTTAAACCCTTTCAGACTATAATTTTTGATCCCAGTTTAATGTTAATTTCATTTTGTAATGTATTAGTAGTGTTACCAACATTCTAATTTCCCTGGGACATTCTAAGTTTATGTCTATTATTAGAATTTTATTTTTGAAAAGTAGACTTTGAATAGAATGATTTAATAGGTCTATTGGTAAGATCAACTTATTTATTGGTTAATAAGTACATATTTCAAAAAATTGTATCATTTTAATTATTTTTAGTGTCCCCTTTCACTCTCAAGTGTCCTGATTTAATGATGAATATATCATATCCGCATATAGTAAGAACTTGGGGCAGAGATTAGCAAAGTCAGAAAATGACTTCTACAAAGAGAAGTGAAAGCAGAACATCCTATGATTGACAAAACATCAGAGGACCTTGTCCATAGATAACGGCTCTGATTTCTATAAAGGCAATCAAATCAAGGCTGTCTGCTGCTCACTAATGAAGTTGGGAGTGAGATTCAAGAGGAAGTAAGTGCTGGAGAACAAGGACTCCTAATTCTGAATCCATATAATCATATTTCAGAGAAGCTTAAAGCTAATATTCATATTGGAATTTGGCAAGTCTCTGAGTATGTAATTATTTCTGAGAAAAAATGTACTTACATTCTTACACATGACCCTATTCAGATAGACCCTAATTAAAAGTTTATCTTATTATAATAGAACAGACTGTACTTTATTAACAATAGAGACAAGATTCTTTTGAAACTGCATGACCTGAGATTAAATCGTGTCATTGAAAACTGTATTGTTGGTTATTTTTACCTACAGAGTAAGAATATGTTTATTTCGAAGGATGTTTAATAAAGAAAGACCAAGTGGATGATTTATTTGAAGAAATGATCTTTGGAATGAATTTTGAATATTTCCCCAAATAGTTTATCATTTAAAAGAAAGCAGAAAAGCTAAATTCTCTGTTGGATATACAACTTTTAAGCAAAAGTGACAATGGTTTATAATGTAATTTTCAAGAAGCAAGTGGATGATTAAATGGCTTGTGTAGTGTTAGGCTTATATCATAAATCAGAATCTATAAAAGAAGTTTTTAACTTCAAAAATATAAATCTGCTAAAGTGCAATACAGAATGTCTGTATTTCATTATTTTCCAGGGTGGCATCTATAAAATCCTTTTGGGTAACAGTAAGAATAAGGCACAGATATATAGAAATATGTGTATTAATTAACATATTCTCTTCTCTATAGTTGTATCTGCCCTTTAGGAGTTAGACACTGAGGTAACTCTTCCTGATCGTCATCTTTTAAAATTTCCTTTTTATATATTTATAACATATAAAGCAAAATAAGTTGAAGATTAAAAGGATATAACATTCCATGTTAAACAAAAACTTTTTGGTTCTTTTTTCATACTTCCAAAATGCTCACTCTATTATTATTGGAAACCATTGTGAGAAAAATGGTGCTATCAGAGTACCAATAAGCTCAGAAACGAAAGAAAGAAAGAAGCTGTGAAAACCAAGGATAACACTCTCTCAAGCATGAATTAGTTGCTTTTAAGCTAGATTCCTTAAGCCAAAACATCTTTCCCCATAGAGCCTGTTTTTTTTTTCTTTCATGTTAGATTATACTATTAGAAATTCTACAAATTGGAATATTTGGTTCCATTGGAATTCTCTTTAATCCTAATCTAGTCAAGTTGAGGCAAGGAAAGATCCTTGTTTTCTCTCTTGCTTTTATTTCCAAAATCTACAATTCAAGTTAGTATTATTAGATTATATATTTAGCCCAGTGCAGATATCTTTTGTAGGAATATCCTGTGAATTTCAACATTATTAAATATGGTTGGAATGGGGCAAAACTCTTCCAAAATTAACTATACTAGATGGCATTTCTTTTCTTTCAGTTTAGAGCCACATTTGAAAATGAAACCAGAGATAACTGCAGAAATAATGACTACACAGTAAATATCCTTAAGCTCTGTCATTTTAAGTCCAAGAAAGTTAATTAAATCGGGTAGATAAGAAAAGAATCACGGTCTTTAAAATTTGGAGAAATTCTATGCAAAATAGAAAACAGAGGTGCTTCAGAATGCTAATAGCCAGTATGGGGAAAAACCAGATGGAGGGAGGTTTTTCTCATTGTTAGCACACTTAGCTGTTTTTTGTTTGTTTGTTTGTTTTTTTAAATTGATTCAAACAATAAGGATATGGTACTTGGAAAACAAGTAGGAAAGTAAATACTCAGATGAATAGACAGGGAATTCTTTCCAGATTGAAAGAGGACAACTGGAAGGCTTAGGGAATTCATGGGGCATGAAGAATACATTTGATTTATAGTTTGGAATTTTCCAAAGGGAAAACTTCTTAAAATACTGAAACCTATCAAAGACTACAGAAAATGCCACAGAACTTGCTAATGTTCAGTAAGAGGAAGAGAATAAATGCGAAAAACTTGGAGACATTTATTTTGAAGGCTTTAGAATTTAGAGCAGAAACCTGACTCTCCTTATAAAACATATCAACACAAAAAATTAGTGTCTTCTCAAAAGTGTTACTTTCCCCATGAAAGAAAAAGTCTCAGAGATGTATTTTATCTTTTCTACTCCATGAAGGAGGAAATGAAGAAAAAAGTAAGAGTCTAATCAAGGGACATTCTTATTAAAAATTTTCTTTTTAGGCCTACTATACTTGTAGGTATATCCCAAAGAAGTGTGAGGAGCTAGGGCTTCCCAAATTTTCTCTGAAGAGAAAAAAAAAACCAGTAAGTAAAAGGGTTAAAGTGGGGAAAAAACTCTTAGCAGGGAAGGAAGGGGAGAGATTTAGTTCCTAGGTTTGGGGTACAGCTTCTCATATCCCTGTTTTCCAAAGGCAAGAAGTATGCCACAACGTTTATGACTCATCTTTAAAGAAATACTAAATGACATTTACTCATGGGTACATACCTTGACAGAAATGCAAAACTAGCTTCACTAAGAAAATTATGTACCAAAATATTAGTAAATAATCTAGTATTGGCTTGTTTTAACTAAGAAATACATATCAAGTGAGGAAAACTGACAAATCAGCTGGAAAAATTTTTAATTACATGTCTTAAAAATAAGTCAGATGTCAATATAAGATCACTCACTAGCTTAGATAAAATGTTTTAGTGACTATTCAGCCTATTGCTGTGTATCTTTTCTTCAATACAATCAGGGTTGGTATTATATTAGCTGATACTATTTTAAACAGCATACCTAAAAAGAATGGTAAAACTGAAAACCTCAATCTGTTAGTTCACTAATTCAAAATCAATGCCTGCTCTTTTACTTTGCAGATTCTGACAGATCAGAAAGTAGGTATTAAGATAACCAGTATATAGAAAACTGAAGAAAATTATATTGGGTGGAAAGGACAAAAATGACAATGTGAAAACAAGTAGTCTTGAATGACACTTGATTTCTGAGAAAAATCATGAGAAGGCAGGAAATACTAGCAACTTTATGCAATACATAAAAGTAAAGAGACAAAAACACATAAAGCAGGTCCAACAAACAACAATAGCTGTTAATCAGAGAGTGGTACTCAACATGGAAGGACAGAGCTGATAGCACATTTTTAGGAATTTATGCAGAGGAATGGAAGCATTGGATACAGTTGAAAGAAACAGCACCAGTTAAGATATTATACCCACCCTTTGGAAAATTTTGCTCTTTTCCCCAGAAGTCTATAGAGATTTCAGAATACATCTTAGTCAAAGTATAGGTCTAGAGGCCAATAATTTATTATCGTAACAGTAGGGCATGTTGAAGCATGATATCAAAGTTGGATAGGATGTCCCTGTGAAGTCTTTTCTAGTCCCTTGATTCTACATTTTAATACTATCCAAACACTACTTCTGGGAAATTAAAAAAAAAAATTCTTGTGTATATGACCCCCAATTCATTATTTTAATTAAATGTAGCATTAATCCATGAAACACACTCTTATATCTGGGATTTTTGTATAAATTTGTTTGAAAATATTGTACTGACATTTTTGGCAGAAATTTATAAAGTAGTATTATAAACTAAATCATACCTCTTTTCCTAAGCCATCATTCTGAAATTGGCTGACAGGAAAGGAAGTTAAAGTTTTAATTTTCCAAAATCCTTTATCTTTTGAGATGCTACTATCGTTCTATCTCTGATTGTATAAGAGATTTTAGGAAAACAGGCCGCAGAGTTATTACTTTGTGATTGGTACATGTACTAATATTTATATTATCCATTTCACTCTAATACAGTGAATTTCAGATATCTTCAGATTAGCCTTTCAAAATGGGGACTAAGTAAATAAAAACTTTTTATATTTATATATAGAAGATACTCTGCAAAAAAAAGAAAAATTTAAATGGGCTTTACTTAGTTATATAAGAAGAATTTCTACCCTCTTACTCAGTTTTTTAGAAGTAACATGTTTGGTCTGTCAAGCCAGGCCATAAAGAAAGTTGATGATGTTTTCAATATATACAGGTTGACAATAAATTCTTCAGCTTTAATTAGCTTCTCAAAATAAAGTTAAATTCCAAGAAAGTGTATACATGTGAGTTATATATATGCATATGTATATAATGTGATATGTAAATAATTTATATATGTGTGTATATACACATATGTGTGTATGCATATCATCTATACAGCTCTGTGGAAGAAACATACTTGGGTATCAATTATTATTCGAAATTCCTTATCCAATAATACATCATTAACTTTTATTAACAGTCCAGGCTTTGTTTAGCATCATGTTTAACATCTTGAAAATCAAAACATTAACTTTTTTTGTTCTCAAGGACAGTGGTATTAAAATATCTTTAACATTAGTGGTTAATAATGTTTACTTACAGAACAAAAACTTTTGATATTTCATTGTGGGACTTTAATAAGTCTATTAACATTTAATAAGTCTATTTATATTTCTAGAAACTGAGAATAATTAATGTGCATGGGATACTTGTATGCTAGTATATAATCATATAGTTTTACTGTTCTCATGAAACCAATTGGCTGGCAAACATACTTATTATGGTTTCAAAAGAAACACGCTATTTGACTCACCGGGAAAATCTTTAGGATCTACGTCCTATTGTTTCTGCTTCTGCTGTTGGACATGTATACATTTGGGGATGGAAAAGGGGAAGGGAGAGAGACTTATTAGGGTAATGCTAATATTTGTAGATTTTCCTCTTCTCTCCTAAAATTAGGAAGTTAATAAAAGAAAAAGCAAATGAATGTAGAATGGATTTTTTTATACTAGTACAGCAATTTTAGTAATTAAAAACACTTAAGCTTTGTTCTGTAACTTTTGGACAATGGCCTTTCTTTCCCACTTATTTTCCAATTTTATAATAAGAATTGGCCTTAGAATCAGAATCTAAAGTTTTCCTTTGCTGTAAGAAATAGTTTTGCTTTCTTGTGAAAATAATTGTCTTTTTAAATATTAATAACATCTACAATTGCATATATTGGTAACCTATAAGAAGAAAAGTTCAAAAGATTAAAGCATTCAAAGAACACGAAAATATAGTGGAATATCAGTCAGTGTTACTGGATCATGTCAGAGGTGAATCTTCTTTTATCAAAACAATTCTACTAGGTGATCCATATTATATAAATTTTGGTACCAGATGGCTTATATTATAGGAAGGCTGCAGCATTATCACAAATATGAGAGAAAAAGTTTAATATAGTCAAATTAATCACATGAAAAGGCAAGAACACTGATCATGTCGAATTTTTTCTAATATTTGGAAAATGTTATTAAAAAAGAAGTATAAATATTACTCAAATTTTGAAAACTATGGCAGAAGCAAAATTAAATAAGGAGTAGCAGTAACAAATAAATAAACTTAGACAAAAGCATATTAAATGACAAAATAGCAAGTAGTGGAACTGAATCATTAAGATCAAATGTACTTATACTAAAAGGCATGAAAGTATTAAAAATTCTATTAGGAAAGACTCATCCTAAATATTAAAATAAATAGCAAATACTATTAAACATTACTTCAAAAAAATTGAAAGGAAAAGAAATAACACAAAGCAGAGAAAATGAAAGACATCTCACTATTCCCAATGTGATTATTATTTATGGAATGGATAAAACATGTAGAAAATGTCACTACAGTTAGATTAACACATAAACAAACCAACATGCCACAACTACCTAGTTTTGTAGAACAGTTGAAAAAGCAAATTTCATCAAATTTAGACAGCTTATAATGGAATATATAAGTATGGCGAGGTATTAACTAACCCTAAGTGTCACAACGGGCAGCTTCTAGCCGGTTCGTCGAAGCTGGATCTCGGCCACACAAGGATCACTGGACAAGAAATCAGTTGAGTTGGACTAGAGCTGCCCAATTGTCTTAATAATGAATGCTCCACACTGTCTGTTAAGCGAAGAGAAAGAAAATATAGATCAGAAAGACTGAACAGGAAAGAAAAAGAGCAAGTTAGGGTAGATGAATATAGGACATCAATGTACATTTACTCAATACGTGCAGAACATGTGTACAAATTATATTAGAGTGTTAAGAAGTGAGAGACTAGAGATGAGGAGGGCTCCAGAACTGCTTCCTGCTCCCTGAGAGCTTACAATCTATTTAGACAATCTCTAATCTAATCTAACCAGTACAATGCTTGGTACAAAGCATGAGGTACAGGTTAACACAGAAACAAGTGACTTCAAACATTCCTTCTATTTTTGAAAACATTATTAGGTGGGGTTTAAAAACATGCTTTTAAAAGGGGAGTTTGGCAGAAGGCTGTTCAGAAAGTTGTTCAAAACCCAAAGGATACCCTTCAAGTTGGCAGTGGTAGGTTAGCCATATAATAGAGTAATTCCATGTATCTCGTCATCCTGAGATTTTGTGTTAAGATTAGTTTGGGTCAAAGAAACACCTAGTTGCTACTATTCTTTTGGTACTTTGAGTGTTGGTTAGCTTCTAATTTATGTAACCAATCTGTCCTAAGACATACATACTTTTAAATTTTAGATAGGCTCAAAATTTTCCATATTGTTTCAGTATCTCTAGAGCAGTATTGTCTGATAGAACTTGTTAATGGAAAAGTTCTGTATCTACACTGTCAAATATGGTAGCTACTAACTTAAAATGTGGCTAGTTGCAGTTGAGGAACTGAATTTCAAATTTCGTTTAATTTTAAATAATTTAAAATTGAAATTAGCCTTACGTGGCTAGTGGTTACTATATTGGGGACAGCATGACTCTAGGGGTTTGAATTCATCTGGTTTGCTAAACTCTACAGACTGACCTGAATTTCTCTGGCTTGTTCATTACTGTCCAATACCACTCAGTATTGTTCATTGCTTTATTCTCAGTATCTGGAATACTGGCTAGCACATGGAAGTGCTCAATAAATATCTGGTAAATGAATGAAATTTGTGGTAATATTCGAGTCTGGTCAACTACTCACAGCTCATGGGCAATATGCTCTGGTACTCTCGGAAAATAGAGAAGTGAAGACAAACTGTTCTATGTGAGTGGAAGTGCTTGAAGACTTCATATATCTGGAGAGAACAGGAGCAGTCTTGCTTCATTATAGCTCAAAGAAAAGAACTAGAAATAGCTGTATATGAATAATTTAGGTTGGTAAGTTTGTGAATACTGAAGGGAGAATATAATATTTAATGGTAAGGGATTTAGAAAGGATGTGGATAACAGTTGATGAGAGTGACTAAGAGGGAAAAAATTACTTCAGATTAAAAACCTAAATTCAGATTGTATACATGACTGAAGGATGGAAACTGAAGACAAGGAAGTTTTGAAGAAATAGTAATCTGGTAAGGCAATAATAGAGTTTAACAAAGGGATTTGGCAATGGAAAGAAATATATTATTTTTATAAAGTTAACTGAAAAGGGGACGTAAAATAAATGGACCATGTAGCATCAAGAGGTCAGAAAAATCACTGGTATTGTTTTGATTTTAGGGTATAAGAAAGATGGGCAAACTAACATTAAGGGGTATGGATTCTGAAAATAAAATGTGAAAAACTGTGTATTTGTGATTTTGAGTTAGAGGAGGGAGTGATCACCTATTCATGTGGTTTTTCTTTCTTGTTTTGGCTTAAATTAGGAAAAGAATCAGAGCACTAAGGTTAGATTCACTATTAAACACTATTAAAGTACAGAAGAAAACAGGAAACACTCCCTTATAAGACAGTTTATAGAACAAAGGGAATAGTCAGTAGCCATAATTAGTAGTTGGTAAAAGAAGAAATATATTTTTGAAAGAGATACTGAAAACTCAAACTGAATGTAAGGAAAGAGAACCACATCTGAGTTTAATAAAATTTGAGCACAGGCTGTTGACAGTATTGAATTAAAGAGAATCTAAGAGGACAAGAACTAAGACAGGACCCTTGGAATTTGGCATCAAATCTTGGCAATCTTACATGAGTAGTTTGAATAGATCTCAGGACTGAAGAAAAAGTAATTTCATATGGAATGAAAAAGACACCCTTATACTCTTCTTCTTGCCTTTCCAAAACAGGTAAATTTAAAATATCATTTGTGAAGTATGTAATACAAAATCCTACTGCTTATTATCATATATCCTTAAAGTAGGGGATGATGTGATCCAAAAAACGTTTCTAATTCTATAAGGGATTAAGATTTGATGAGTTGACTCTTGTGAAAAAGATGTTCATGTGTGCTAAGGGGAAAGAAGATTGAGTAAAACGAGAAAAAATGTCCAGTCAGAGGGAATGATAGAATGCAAGGAAATTAAGTGCTCAAACTCGGAATGGAAATAATGTAATGGGATATGCAAATAAAATGTGCTACACAATGGTATAGCTTTCTCCCCATAACAAAAGCATAGCATCGACTTATAATACTGTATCAACTAATATCTACCTTTGTGGTGTCATTAATATATACCTCAACTTGTCTTTATCCGCATATACCCCACATTGATTAATAACTATTTTGGCTGGTAAGAACTTATGACAAATGTAAATATTAAAGTAGTCCAGAGGCCCAGGGTAAAATAATTCATATTAGGTTAAAAATGATTAAAAAGAAATAATTAAAAATAGAAATATATGCAAAGCATTTGTACTGTATTTCACATTATATTTTATGAGGATGCATGATCCCAGCAATGGACTAACCCAAGAATTGTGAAATTATGGCCTTCAGGTCAAGTCTGGCCCATCTTTTGTTTTTGTAAATAAAGTTTTACTGGCACAGAGTCAACTCGTTATTTATATTTTACCTGTGGTTGTTTTCATGCTACAAGTAGCAAATAGTTGAGATACACACTGTGTAGCTTCAAAGCTAAAAATATTTACTATTGGGCCCTTTATCATATAAAGTTTGTTGACTCCTGCTTCAACCTGTTCAGGCTGCAAAAAAATTTTCAGTCTGAGAGCTTCTGAAAATCTATGAAAGAAAACCTTAATAAGATGCCTTAAATATAAAGAGTGTATATATTCCATATTGTGGAAGTAAATTATCACCAACCTCAAATATATTGGATTCACCTTAATTAAATGAAAGTCAAAATCAGACATTACAAGTTTAAGAGGAACCTTGAGAGAAGTTCAGAGCTGTGGAAACTAATGTTTTTGAGACTACAAAGAACAGGATTAACTAGGAACATGCTTAGATATATGAGATTAGTGAGTATCTGTGAACTAGTTACCATAATGTTTAAGTTAAATCTATTCTTATTCTATGTTTTACCATAAGAAATTGAGTTTCCTGTCTTTACAAAAGCACAAAGAACTATCCTGTAATACTGAAGTTTGTTTCTAATACGTCCAAGGCCTTGATTTTTTTAACACTGAATATTAGTGTTTTTTAAAAAGAAAATTACATTCATTATAATATTTGTTGTAGTAAGTTGTGTTTATTTAATGTGGAAAACTGTATTTGCAATGTCTGGTTGGTATTATTCTTTATCATCCGGCTCCCTATATTATTGCTTATTTAGTTTGAATAGCTTCAACCAGTGTGGAGGACTTAAAAGCTCTTAGAATTAGCAACATGTGGCTAAAGACATTTCTCCTTGCAAAAATTTATGTTACAAGTGAAATAAAGTAACTCTAACACAGAGGAAAACTTGTTTTTTAATTCTTGTTTCTTCTTTCTTTATATTACAGGTACAACATAGGTTTTCATAAATAGTTGTCATGGACTCCTTTGGCAGTATACTGACGTATATGGACCCCTTCTCAGAAACATGTTTTTAAATATAAAACATAGAGGATTAGAAAGGAAACAAGTTATATTGTAATATATTTTTATCCATAACCTCTTTGGGAGGGGTCTTTGGACTAGATTAACTTTAAAACTCAATGTAGAATATTATTAACTCTTT
Source organism: Neogale vison (assembly GCF_020171115.1). Lineage (NCBI taxonomy): Eukaryota > Metazoa > Chordata > Mammalia > Carnivora > Mustelidae > Neogale > Neogale vison. The sequence goes on from NC_058093.1 coordinate 9,928,931, forward strand.
TCCTTAAGCTCAGAGGTTAAATGTAAATGATTAGAACAGCAGTTATTCTGTAATACCACTAAGAAATCAGTTTGTAACTTTTTTTTCTACAAAGGTACTCAGGACAGCATATAGACTCCATCTCTTGTATGCATTCATCATTAACGTTTCAAGTATAAAAAATGACATAATATTCAGTTTGGCTATCTTAATGCAGTCTCAGATGGATTTTAACATTTCAGGAAAACCAAAGGCAACAAGATTCAGTTCTGTATATTTAAGAGCAACAATAGGATTCTGAATTTAGTGTAATTCACTAATTCTTTTAGAGAATCTGGTCGAGCTGGGATATACTATCACTTAAAATGTATTAAGAAGATAAAAAGAAAAGTATAGTGATATGAATTGCCATTTGTGTGGAAAACAAAAACTTCCCAACAATTATACATTATAATGACTAAATATATAATATGTATATTGTGGATAATGAACATTATCTTTTGAAGAAGATGTAATACAAAGAAAAGATTGTCATAATTATGACAATATAATCATGGACTGTTAGGAAACAATTTTTGACAGTATTTCAATGTTCATTTTTCATATGAGGCACATCCACAACTAATTATACTACTGAATATAGGAAATCAATAATTAAAAATATGGATTAGAACCCAAGTACCTGAATAATTAAAAAGAAACAGGCTAAATTTTTTAGAATGGATTTAAGTTCATAGCAAAAATTGGTCAGAAAAGTAGAGTTCCCATTAAACTCCCTAACCCCATACATGGGTAGCCTCCTCCACTAACATCTGGCAGTCAGAATGGTGAATTTGTTACAACTGATGATCCTACACTGACACATCATTATTACCTAAGGTCCACAGTTTACATTAGGGTTCACTCTTGGTGTTATATATTCTATGGGTTTTGACAAATGTATAATGATGTGTATCCATCGCAATACTATCATGTAGTTTCATTGACCTAAAGATTCTCTGCTGTATTCATCTCTCCCTCCCTCACCCCCTAGCAACCACTCACTTTTTTACTGTTTCCATCGTTTCACCTTTTCAAAATGTCATATAGTTGAGATTTTATAGTATGTAGTGTTTTCAAACTGCTTCTTTCACTTAGTAATGTGTATTTAAGTTTTCTCCATGTCTTTTATGTTTTATAGCTCATTTCTTTTTGTTGCTAAATAATATTCCATTGTTCGGTTGTACCACAATTTATTTATCCATTCATCTACTGAAGGGCATCTTGGTTGCTTCCAAGTTTTGACAGTTGTGAATAAACCTGTTAATAAACATCTGTGTGCAAGTTTTTGTGTTGACATATGTTTTCATTTTTTTAAAAAGATTTATTTGACAGAGATAGAGGACAAGCAGGCAGAGGGGCAGGCAGAAGGAGAGGTAGAACCAGGCTCCCCACTGAGCAGAGAGCCTGATGTGGAGCTCTATCTATGACCTGAGTCAAAGGCAGATGCTTAATCTACTGAGCCAAAAAGGCACCATGGACATAAATTATCGACTCATTTGGGTGAATATCTGAGATTGAGATTAGATTCTATGGTAAGAGTATGGTTGATTTCATAATGAACTGTCAAACTGTCTTTCAAATTTGTTGTATCATTTCTACCAGCAATAAACGAGAGTTCCTGTTGCTCCACATCCTTGTCAAAATTGTTATTGTCAGTGCTTTGTATTTTCGACAGTGCAATAGGTGTGTAGTGGTATCTCTCTCTCTTTTTAAATTAATATAATGTATTATTTGCTTCAGAGGTACAGGTCTGTGAATCATCAGTCTTATACAATTCACAGCACTCACCATAACACATACCCTCCCCAATATCCCATCACCCAGCCACCCTATCCTTCCCTCCACCCCCAGCAACCCTCAGTTTGTTTCCTGAGATTAAGAGTCTCTTATGGTTTTTCTCCCTCCCCAGTCCCATCTTATTTCAATTTTTCCCTTCCAACCCCCCACGAACCCCGCCCTGCCTCTCAAATTTCTCATTATCAGAGAGATCATATACTTGTCTTTCTCTGATTGACTTATTTCACTAAGCATAAGACCCTCTAGTTCCACCCATGTCATTGCAAATGGCAAGATTTCATTTTCTGATGGCTACATAGTATTCCATTGTATATGTATACCTCTTCTTTATTCATTCATCTGTTGATGGACATCTAGGCCCTTTCCATAGTTTGCCTATTATGGACATTGCTGCTATAAACATTCGGGTGCATATGCCCCTTTGGATCACTACATTTGTATCATTAGTAGTGCAATTGCTGGATCATAGGGTACCTCTGTTTTCAACTTTTTGAGGAACCTCCATACTGTTTTCCAGAGTGGATGCACCAGCTTGCATTCCCACCAACAGTGTAGGAGTGCTTGCCTTTCTCCACATCCTTGTCCACATCTGTCGTTTCCTGACTTGTTGTTTTAGCCATTCTGACTGGCGTGAGGTGGTATTTCTTTGCGGTTTTGATTTGTATTTCCCTGATGCCAAGTGATGTTGAGCACTTTTTCATGTGCCTGTTGGCCGTTTGAATGTCGTCTTTGCAGAAATGTCTGTTCATGTCTTCTTTCCATTTCTTGATTGCATTATTTGTTCTTTGGGTGTTGAGTTTGCTAAGATTTTTATAGATTTTGGATACTAGCCCTTTATCTGATATATCATTTGTGAATATCTTTTCCATTCTGTCAGTTGTCTTTTGGTTTGAAAAAGTTTTTTATCTTGAGGAAGTCCCAACAGTTCATTTTGCCCTACTTCCCTTGCCTTTGATAATGTTTCTATGAAGAAGTTTCTGTGGCTGAGGTCGAAGAGGTTACTGCCTATGTTCTCCTCAAGGATTTTGATGGATTCCTGTCTCACATTAAGATCTTTGATCCATTTTGAGTCTATTTTTGTGTGTAGTGTAAGGAAATGGTCCAGTTTCATTCTTCCGCATGTGGCTGTCCAATTTTCCCAACACCATTTGTTGAAGAGACTTTTTTCCCCCCCATTGGACATTCTGTCCTGCTTTGTCAAAGATTAGTTGACCATGGAGTTGAGGGCTCATTTCTGGGCTCTCTCTTCTGTTCCATTGATCTATGTGTCTGGTTTTGTGCCAGCACCCAGTACCATACTGTCTTGATGATGACAGCTTTGTATTAGAGCTTGAAGTCTGGAATTGTGATGCTGCCAACTTTCGTTTTCTTTTTCAACATCCCTCTGGCTATTTGGAGTCTTTTCTGGTTCCATATATATTTTAGAATTTTTGTTCCATTTCCTTGAAACAAATTGATGGTATTTTGAGAGGTATTGCATTAAATATGTAGAATGTAGATTTGTGACCCAGGATGTGATCTATTCTGGAGAATGTTCCATGTGCAGTAGAGAAGAATGTGTATTCTGTTGCTTTGGGATGGAATTTTCTTTATAGATCTGTGATGTCCATCTGGTCCAGTGTGTCATTTAAAGCCTTTATTTCCTTGTTGACCTTTTGCTTAGATGATCTGCCCATTTCAGTGAGGGGGTGTTAAAGTCCCCTACTATTATGATATTATTATTGATGTGTTTCTTTGATTTTGTTATTAATTGGTTATATAATTGGCTTCTCCCATGTTAGGGGCACAGATCCTTTAAGTATGATACAGTGTCCTTTCTCAACTCTTATTATAGCCTTTGACTTAAAATCTAATTTATCTGATATAAGGATTGCCACCCAGCTTTCTTTTGATGTTCATTAGCATGGTAAATTGTTTTTACTTCTCCTCACTTTAAATCTGGAGGTGTATTTGGGTCTAAAATGTGTTTCTTTTAGATAGGATATCAATGGGTCTTGTGTTTTTATCCATTATGATACCCTGTGTCTTTTGATTGGGGCATTTAGATATGAATTTAGTGCCATTGTATTGTCTGTAAGGTGACTGTTATTGTATATTGTCTCTGTTCCTTTCTGGTATGTTACTTTTAGGCTGTCTCTTTGCTTAGAGGACCCCTTTCAATATTTCCTGTAGGGCTGGTTTAGTGTTTGCAAATTCTTTTAGTTTTTGTTTTTCCTGGAAGCTTTTTATCTTTCTTTCTATTTTCAATGACAGCCTAGCTGGATATAGTATTTTGGATGCATATTTTTTCCCTTTAGTGCTCTGACTATATTGTGCTAGTCCTTTCTGGCCTACCAGGTCTTTGTGGAGAGGCCTGCTGTCATTCTAAAATTTCTACCATTGTATGTTACAGACAACTTTTGTTCCAAGCTGCTTTCAGGATTTTCTCTTTTTCATTGAGACTTGTAAGTTTTACTATTAGATGATGGGGTGTTGATCTATTTTTATTGATTTTGAGGGGGATTCTCTGTGCTTCCTAGATTTTGATGCTTGTTCCCTTTGCCAAATTAGGGTAATTCTCTGCCATAATTTGCTCCAGTATATCTCCAGTATACCTTCTTCCCCCCTCTCTCTTCTCTTCAGGAATTCCAATTATTCTAATATTGTTTCATCTTATGGTATCACTTATCTCTTGAATTCTCCCCTTGTGTCCAGTAGCTGGTTATCTCTCTCTTTTTAGCTTATTTATTCTCCATCATTTGGTCTTCTATATCACTAATTCTCTCTTCTGCCTCATTTATCCTAGCGTAAAAACCTCCATTTTTACTTTTTATTTTATTTTTTTTAAGACTTTATTTATTTATTTGATAGACAGAGATCAAAAGTAGGCAGAGAGGCAGGTAGAGGGAGGAGGAAGAAGGCTCCCTGCCAAGGAGAGAGCCCGATGTGGGGCTTGATCCCAGGACCCTGGGATCATGACCTGAACTGAAGGCAGAGGCTCTAATCCACTAAGCCACCCAGGTGTCCCCAAAGCCTCCATTTTTTTTTTTTTTTAGTTTTCAATTTTTCATAAAAATATAATATATTTTTATCCCCAGGGGTACAGGTCTGTGAATTGCCAGGTTCACACACTTCACAGCACTCACCAAAGCACATACCCTCCCCAATGTCCATAACCCCACCCCCCTTCTCCCAACCTCCCTCCCCCCACCAAAGCCTCCATTTTTAAAAAGGATTTTATTCATTTATTTGATGGAGAAAGATACAGCAAAATAGGAAAAACAAGCAGGGTAAGTGGGAGAGGGAGAAGCAGGCTTCCCATAGAGCAGAGAGTCTGATACATGTTTGATCCCAGGAGCCTGGGATCATGACCTGAGCTGAAGGCAGACGCTTAATGTCTGAGCCACCCAAGCACTCCAGAGCCTCCATGTTTTTATTGCACCTTATTAATAGCTTTTTTTAATTTCAACTTGGTTAGATTTTAGTTCTTTTATTTCTCCAGAAAGGGATTTTATTTCTCCAAAAGGGATTCTCTAGTATCTTCCATGCTTTTCTTGAGCCCAGGTAGCACCTTGATATTTTCATTCTGAACTCTGGTTCTGACATCTTACTAATGTCCACATTGATTAGGTCCCTAGCCATCAGTACTGCCTCTTGTTCACTTTTTTTAGGTGAGTTTTCCTGCCTTGTCATTTTATCCAGATAAGAATAGATGAATGAGAGAACAAAATACTAAAAAGGTAGCAATGACCCCAGAAACATATATGCTAACCAAATCGGAAGAGAAGAAAGGAGAAAAAAAAAGTGTGTGTGTGTGTGTGTGTGTGTGTGTGTAGTGATATATATATATATGTATCACACAAACATATATAATATATATAGTATTTATTATATGTATTATCATTATTATCAGACTGGTGAATAGAACAGAGCCACACACTTGATTTGGGTGTATTTTGGTCTGTTAGAATAAACTGCTTCCCAAAAATTTAAAGAAAAACTTATATACATACAAAAATAATGATAAATGTGGTGAAGTGATGGAATATGAATGTAAAGATGAAAACTGAAAAATATTCTAAGAAGAAATTGATAAGAAGTTGGTTGAAAAAAGAAAAAGAAAAGAGGAAAGAATGTAATTAGGCTGGAGACTAGAACAAACGTATGTGCTAGATTTAGGGTATATTTTGATCTATTAGAAGAAACTGAATCCCAAAATTTTTAAGAAAGAAAAACCTGTATGTATATGAAAAATAAGGTTAAATAAAATGAAGGAATAGAATACGACTGTAACAATGAAAATTTTAAAAGATTTTTAAAAGGCAGTGATAAAATATTAACTATTAACTTTAAATAAGTAAGAGAAAAATTTAAAGAATAGAATAAGAAGAAAGAAAATTAAAGATTTAACTTGGAAAGACTAAAGAATCATGGGAAAAATGCCATGAATTCTATGTTTTGTATTCCCGTAGCTCTGAAGTTTTGCAGTTCTCATTGATGGGTGAACTTCGTCTTAGCTAAAAGCTAAGACGATGTTCTTGGTGACCTCCTGGGGGGCGGGGTTGTTGCAGTAATTCTCAAATGTCTTTGACGGAGGTGGAACTGGGGCCAGGCTAAGCAATCTGCTCAGGTTCTATCGGTAGCTTTTGTTCCCTGAATGCTTTCCATAGAGCTTTGGAGGATGGGAATGAATATGGCAGCCTTCTAATCTCTGGCCCTGTAGGAGCCGAGAGCTCAGGGTCCCTCTCTTCAGTTCACCCTCAGAGAAAAGCAGTCAATCCCTCCCATCTCCCTGGTCTCCAGCCACATTCTGTGCCACGCAGCCTATGACCAAGTATTTCTATCTCTGGCGCATAGCCCCCTTTGGAGTGTCCAAATCCTGCTGATTCCTGCAATGCATTCCCACACTGCTCCTCCCAGAGGAAGAAGGAGGGGGTGTCCCCGGATCTGCCACTTGTGAGGTCCCTGCTCAAAGAGTAGTGGACCAACTGTGCCTTGGATCGTGGTTTAAGGTAGCCCTGAGCTGAGCTCACTCTTTGTCTCTGTCTCTGCAGCCAGCTTCCCTGCTGATATCTGGGCAGCTTTGCACTCAGGCACCCTGGGTCTTTCTGTGACCTCTCAGGTCCTGAGACTCCACTGTCCCCATGAGGGCTCCACCCCCACTTAGCCTCTGGAGCATTGTCCTGCAGAGGAACAGATTTCAAGAAGTTCCTATTTTGTGCTCCACTGCTCTACCGCTTGCCAGGAGCTGTCCCCTCCCCCCGCGGTCTATCTTCCTGTGTATCACCTTGGATTCATCTCTCCGCATGCCCTACTTTCCAGGAAGTGATTGCTTTTCTGTTCATAGAATTGCTGCACTTCTCTTTGATCTCCTGTTGAATTTGTAGGTGTTCAGAATGGTTTGTTAACTCGCTGAACTCCTGGACCTAATGATATTTAGGTCTCCTACTCCTCCACCATCCTGCTTCTCCTGTGGTATCTCATTTTAATTTGCAATTCCCTATGATGTTAAATATCTTTTCATATGCTTACTTGCCATTTGTGTATCTTCTTTGCTGAGGTGTCTATTAAGGACTTAGCCCTGTTTTTAATCAGTTTCTTCATTTTCTTATTGTTTAGCTTTAAGACTTCTGTATATATTTTGGATAACATTTCTTTATCAGATATGTTTTTGTTTTCTTTCAATCTATGGTTTGTCATTTCATTCTCTTGACATTCTTTCACAGAGCTGAAGTTTTTAATTTTAATGAAGCTCAACTTATCAAATATTTCTCTCATGAATCATGACTTAAATGCTGTATCCAAAAAGTCATTGTCAAACTCATGGTTATTTAGATTTTCTCCTGTGTTATCTTCTAGGAGTTTTACAGTTTTATATTTTACATTTAGATCTGTGAATTAATTTTTGTGAGAAGTGTAACATTTGTGTCTAGATTCACTTTTTTAAAAAAGATTTTTAAATTTATTTATGACAAAGAGAGATAGCAAGAGAGGAAACACATGCACAGGGGAGCTGGAGAGGGAGAAGCAGGCTCCCTGCTGAGTAGGGAAGCCCAATACGGGGTTTGATCCCGGGACACTGGGATCATGACCTGAGCTAAAGGCAGATGCTTAACAACTGAACCACCCAGGTGCCCCTTGATTCACTTTTTTGTATGTGGATATCTGGTTGTTCCAGTATCATTTGTTGAAAAGATTATCTTTTCTCCATTGTGTTGTATTTGCTCCTCTATCTAAGATTAGTTGAATATATATATGGGTCTGTTCTGGGCTCTCTGTTCTGTTAACATTGATGTGTCTGTTCTTTTACTAATACCACATTGTCTTGAATGCTATAGCTTTATCGTGTCTTGAAGTTGAGTAGTGTCAGTCTGCTGGCTTTTTTCTCTTCTTTAAATATTGTGTTGGCTATTCTGGGTCTTCTGTCTTTCCATATAAACTTAAAAATCAGTTTGCCAATATCTATAAAATAACTTACTGAGATTTTGAATGGGATTGTGTTGAACCTGTATAAAGTTGGGAAGAACTGACATCTTGACAATACGGTGTCTTCCTATCCATACACATGGAATATCTCTCCATTTATTTAGTTCTTCTTTGATTTCTTTCATCAGAGTTTTTAATTTTTCTCATCTAGATCTTGTACATATTTTGTTAGATTTACACTTAAGTATTTCATTTTTATATTCACAGCTGGTGAGCACAGAAACAACTGACTATTGCATATTAAGCCTGTATCCTGCAGCCTTGTTATAACCGCTTGTTACTTCCAGGAATTTTTTGGTCAGTTCTTCTGGATTTTCTGTATAGATGATCATGTCATCTGCAAACAAAGGCAGTTTTATTTCTTCCTTCCCAATAGGTAATTTTTGTTTCCTTCTTGTCTTTCCTCATTTGCTAGGACTTCCAGTACAATGTTGAAATGGAGAAGTGAAGTGAAGACATCTATCTGTGCCTTGTTCCCCTTGTTCCCCCATTAATACTTTCACTATAGTACAGATGTACCTTTGAGTCCACATATGAAAAATTTTTTAATGTAACATTATATTACAAGTAACAGTTAAAGTGAGAAAAAAATTATGGGCTTGGGGCATGGACAGATCTGAATATAATCTTGAGGGTGAAATATTACTAATTATACTTACAGCACTTCAAATATTATTTTTCATATGTAATGTTCAATATAAATGCTTGATAAATTGAACTACTGAGAATGAGTTGTTACTTAAGACTTGTCATATGGTAGCATCCATATAACATGTCTATGCAAGGGGTAACTTGTTTATGTGATTTTTTAAATTAACTTATGACCCATAATTTGTTTAGATTCTGTCAGATTTGACAGTATACAGTAATATGAGTCAGATACAGTAATAAATAATTTTAATCCATAAGGTTTTTTATTTCGGGTGCAGTTTCAATTTAATCCTCTAAATCTTTGTCAGATTAGAAGGATAAGCAAACTGATTTGATTTTGACTCCCTTCTTATTTTTAAAGAAACTTTCTTGAAGAGTATTCAAGAAAGGATAAAACTTACAAAAGTCAAGATAGAAAGTGAAAATAAAGGAGATGAGGTAACCTCCAAGTAGTACAAGCAGTATGAATTGATGTAATTTGGTATATATGAAAAAGACAAAATTGACAATATAAAACAAAACATATCCTATAAATATTTTTCAAGTAAAAGTTGTTTTGGCCAATTTTTAAAGTTGAGAGAGGAAGTTTTTAAATAAACCTTGATTAAAATTTCCTGAATGACATAAATGTCTATTCCTTAAAGGTTTACAAGAGGAAATAGGAGGTTTTCACCCTTGCAATGAAGAGCTAATAGAGTTTAGATTAAGAACATTTCACTGCAGAAAGCATGAAGGAAGGTAAGGTGTTTTGCAATGCACGAATGCTTTAAAATCTGTCACCAATGTATTCATTCTGAAGTTTTAAAGATAAGTAACAGACACACGCTCTGAAACAACACTGTTTCATGAAAGCTCTAAAGTCTGAAGTATTCAAGAAAGAATGGCTAAGTGAATACACAAGAAATTTCAGTATATTTTAACTGATTTAATTGTGTGGAGAAAACTCAAATTGATAGAATCTTAAGTCTGAATAATGGAAAAGTAAGCAAACATAACTGCTTTAGTAATACATATAGAAGACATTTCTAAGTAGAACACTAATGTATATAGCATGGTGACTACAATTAATAATACTGTATTGCATATTTGAAAGTTGCTCAGAGAGTAGATCTTAAAAGTTCTTATCATAAGAAAAAAATTGTAAGTATGTGAGCTTTTGGGTGTTAACTAGACTTACTGTGATGATCATTTCATAATATATACATGAATATGTTGTACACCTGTAACTAATATGTTATATGTCAATTATAGTTCATTGCTATTTCTCTCACATGTTACTTATTGTGTTGTTTTCAGATGTTTTGTGGTTTTCACCTTGAGAAAATCTTCTCTTGAGGGTATCATTAGCTAAGATGGTTGGTAATATTTAGTTGGCTGGAAAAAAAAATAAGAGGACTGGAGAGTGGTCCTAGTTCATGCTGTGGCTGAGGAGGAGTGGGGACTGTTATGACCAGGACAGAGAGCACTTAGGTCTCATCATCTAGGTTATAACAATGCTTTGCTGCTATTTCAGTAGGCAACCTTGTCTACTAGGGGTCATTCTCTCAATACTTCTGCCTTGCACCTGCTCTCCTTTCATGCATGTAATTCATTATAATTACTGAAAATAGCCTGTATAGTTTATTGAATTTATATTTACTTTGTGACTAAAATATTATCAACTTGTGTGATTGTTAGAAAAGAGGTAGCTTCTCTTTGCAAGGAACAAAATTTATATGTATTATTCATATATAGTGTTTTTAGGGCTTACTTATTTGAATCTGTGTTATGATATCAAAGTCTCTTATCACAGCTGTGTTTCTTTCTGTTGGTATTTCTAGAAGTTTTTACTTTATATTTTATGTTTTTACTTTTACTAAGAAGCCTCTGTACTCAAGATGGGGCTTGAATTTATGACCCTGAGATGAAGAGTTGCACACTCTGCCAAATGAGCCAGCCAGGTGCCCCTACTTTTTACTTTTGATGTTACATTATTAAACTGACCTTTTTCATTTAATTAAATTAATTAATTTTTAAGGAGATTTTAAAATTTATTTTTAGAGAGAGAGTGAATGATTGAGAGCTGGGAGAGGGGATGGAGGGAGAGGAAAAAGGAGAATCTTGAGCAGACTCCCCCCTGAGTGTATAGCCTGACATGGGGCTCAAGCTACCCCGAGATCGTGACCTGAGCTGAAATTGAGAGTCAGACATTCAACCGACTGAGACGCCCAGGTGCCCCCTCTATTTTATTTTTTAAAGTTCTATCTAAGTAATCTCTACACCCCATGTGGAGCTTGAACCCACGACTCTGAGATCAAGAGAGGCATGCTCCTCTGACTGAGCCAGCGGGAGCCCCTATTTTATATTTTTGATGTTATATTATTAGACTTAATTCATATTAGATTTGACTTTTTATCATAATAAACTGGACTTCTCTGTCTTGTTTACAATGCTTTTTACTTTGAAATTTACTTTTTTTTGGGGGGTATTTCCTATTTCTTTATTTTTAAAGATTTTTTTTTAAATTTATTTTTTATTTAATTTCGACATAACAGTATTCATTATTTTTTCACCACACCCAGTGCCCCATGCAATCCATGCCCTCTATAATACCCACCACCTGGTACCCCAACCTCCCACCCTCCTGCCAATTTAAACCCTTCAGATTGTTTTTTAGAAATTTACTCTCTTATTAATGTCATCCTGGGTTTTTTCCCCAATGTTCACATTTGCCTGATATATCTCGGCTGTTAACAATCTGATGTTCATTGCACTTTTGAAGTTAATTTTTAAATTTTTATTAAAAGTAATTATATACCTAGTTTTAAAAATCAAATAGTGGTTAAAGGGTAAGGAAATAAAGTTTTAACACACTCTTCCTCCCTTGCCACTCCATTCCTATTTCACTTCACTTTTTCAGAGGTGGCCACATTCATTTATTTCAGTTGTTTCTTCTAGCATTTATTTCTATATTTCTGTCTCTATTAAATGAACAATTTCATTATCTAATGACTTCTTACTTCTTTATGGTAGATAAAGATTTTAACTCTTTTATATCTCTTTTATTTCCTAGTCCATCTTCTTTACATCATAAGTTTTGCTTAAGTTTGTGTTTAAGTTTGTTTTTTAATTATTATGCTTAAATGCTATTCACTAATGAGTCATCTTGTATATTATAATTATGTTCTCTCTTTTTTAAAAAAGATTTTATTTATTCATTGGACAGACAGAGATCACAAGTAGGCAGAGAGGCAGGCAGAGAGAGAGGGGGAAGCAGGCTCCCAAGAGCCCAATGCGGAGCTCCATCCCAGCACTCTGGGATCATGACCTGAGCTGAAGGCAGAGGCTTTAACCCACTGAGCCACCCAGGCAACCGCCCTACGTTTTCTTTTTTGAACAGCTTTTTGTTTTTTATTAATTGCTTCATTTTCCCCACTCATTTAGGCAGTTTTCTTCAAACCTCTGGCTAAATCTCTCTATATTCCTTCCACAGTTCTTTAAGATACCTAATACAAGTTTCTACACAAATAAAAATTACTTCTCCTGCAGAGAACAATCCTGAATCTTGCTCCAGTTCAAGGCTGACTACTTTTTAAATCAGCTAAACAGCTATCATCCCAAGAATTCTTTTTGTTATCATCCTCAGAATTCCCATAGCCTTTGCCCCTGTTTTAGATGCCTTTTTTTTTTTTAAATCCCATATCTTTTCTTAGTTTATTCTCTTGTTTGGTGAAATATGTTTAGCAGCATCCTGAGTAAAGGATGCATGTGGGGCAAAGTTTTTTGAGACTCTACTGTATGAAAATGTATTTTTTCCATTTTTACTTGTCTATTATAGAATCCTACATTAAAATTTTCATTAAATATTTTTAAAGCTTTGCTCCATTGTTTCCTAGCTTCCAGTGTTGCTGATTCTTTGTATGTGATCTCTTTTCTTGCCGTAGGTTTTTTTCTTTTTTTTTAAATCCCTGCCATTCTGAAATTTCATAATAATGTGTCTTACTGTGAGTCTTTTGCAGTAACTATGCCAAGTAATTGGTAGGCCCTTTTAATCTAACGACCCTTGTCCTTAACTTCCTAGGGGATTTTATTGTGTTAACTTTTTGCTAACTTCCTCCAAACTATTTCTTTTTCTGGAATTAATATTTTACTTTTTGGATCTTCTAATCTTTTAAAAATTTTTTGGATTAATCTTCTAATTTTATCTTTTTCTCTATTATTATTCACCTCTGTCTCTTTTTGTTCTTTTTTCTCAAAAGTTTTTGCCTATAATGTTTAACCCTTTTACATTTAATTTATTTCAGCTATCACATTAATGGAAAAACTAGTACAATTTAAGTAAGGTATACAGTTTAATTAAGAGGATTGTATTAATGTTCATTCCCTGTACCAGTGCCCTTTAGTCAAAGAATAGTAGGGTGAAGGATATACAGAAACTCTATTATTTCTACAACTTTTCTGTTAATCTGAAAACAGTTCAAAATACAAAGTTAAAAAAAGTAAAAAGGACCAATATGTTTGAGAAAAAATGAAGTGTTTGCCAGGATGTCTGTCTATGCATGACCACGTCTCATTAATTTTCTCTCGAAGAGAATATTAATTATAGTATCTTTGATATTTTCTTCTGTCCCCTGCATTATATGCTTCTTTCTGTTTGTTATGGTCTCACATTCTGGAGGCCCTCTTCTAATGTGATTGCATGTCCATATTTAAGAAGGATGCTCTAAAATCCCAATGGGAAGTCCTTCGTGCATAGATAGGTTTGTCAATGAACTTTACTGTTAGGGATTTCAGAAGACCAGCTAAGTTTTTCTCTTGGTAGAAAGCACGCTTAGGTTGGAACCCTGGATCTCCCACTTACTAGCTCTGCTACTTAGGCAATTTACCTTTCGTGCTTAAAGTTATCAAGTTTAATATTACCAGCAATCAGATATGTTGGCATCTTGTATCCTTTGAAATGATACACTGAAAAGGGCACATCACTTCTGTGATATTCTTGTCCCAAATGCACAACTTTTTAAAAAAGATTATATTTGTTTAAAGTAATCTTTACACCCAAAGTGGGGCTTGAACTCCCAACCCTGAGATCAAGAGCTGCATGCTTTACCAACTGAGCCAGCTAGGAACCTCTGTATTACTGCTATTTAATCAAGAGAAGATACCAAACTCATATTGATTGATAATCAACAAAATAACTGACTAGTAATTTTTTACTGACTCCTTAAATAACTGACTCTTTAAAAGTGTCAAAGTCATGAAAGACAAGGAAATACTGTAAATTTCACAGATTGGAGGAGAATAAGAAGAGATCACAAATTAATGTAACATGAGGTCTTGGGTTAGATCCTGGAACAGAAAAAAAAATATGTGGGAAAAATTGGTCTGTAGTTTAGTTAATAATACTGTACAAATGCTAATATTTTTCTTCTAATTGTTCTATGATTATATTAGTTGTTAAAATTAGGAGAAGGTGGGCTAGGGGATACATAAACTCTATATTATTTTTTGAAACTTTAAGTCTAAAGTTATTAAAAAATATATGGTTAAAAAAAATAAAGGGACCAGAATGTTTGAAGGAGGGTAATGGATACTTATCAGAATTTTATACATGGATTTCCTCTCATTAATTTTGCTTGAAGGATGGTGAATCCCTTTTGACTTGTAAATTCAAAACAAACCAAGGGTGTTTTTGTTTTGTTATTAAAATTTCTGCTTGTTCTTTTTATTCAATTTTTTTCTTTATTCTTTTTGAGAATTACTCTTTTTTTGGTTGGATTTGTCTCTATTCTCTCTAGTGTAACATTTTATTTTTCATCATCATTTAATCTTTCATGTTATCTTCTGTATTTTGAAAGAATTTTAAAAAATTCTTTCTATATCAAGGATTTGTTTTTATGTATTAACTACTGGTCCTTTACAGAAAAGAAAAATTTAATTTTTTCCATCATATCAATAGTTTCATACAGTGTTTTCTTACTGGCCAGCAACCATTTCATCCTTCCTGTTTTTCAGTCTGTAATTACTGGAAACATGGGATATGTTTTTACAAGTTTATTTAATTTCCTCTTATATATATGTTCTTAATACATATATCCATATTTATGCTGTTTATCCTTACCTTCAGTGTAATGTCACATGCAAAAATATTTTCATGGGGGGCGCCTGGGTGGCTCAATGGGTTAAGCCTCTGCCTTGGGCTCAGATCATGATCTCAGGGTCCTGGGATCAAGCTCCACATCGGGCTCTCTGCTCAGAGGGGAGCCTGCTTCCCTCTCTCTCTGCCTGCCTCTCCACCTACTTGTGATCTCTGTCTCTCTCCGTGTCAAATAAATAAATAAAAAATCTTAAAAAAAGTATTTTCATGGGACCTATACAGTGTATACTTTACTGTTTAGCCTATCCCTAAATGAAGTTCTGTCCATAACAATTCTAAAAGATTCCTTAATTCCTGATTCCTCTTACTATCCCCATCCTCTGTTTTATGTTTATAGTTTAAGAAAGAGGCTTGATACACACAGAACCTATGCAATTTCTACTGCTTAACTCAATGAGCTTTTTTGCTCCTACTGTCAAGTTCTCTATTGAATAAAGTAATTCATTCCATAGAATCTGAGACTATAGTTTGACATGTACAATGAATGAAAATTTTTAGCCTCCTGTATGCCCAGAACCGCAAGGCACAGATTTTTTTCTGTCTCTGTCCTCTAGAATGCAGTGCTTTACATTTGTTGTCCTGTACTCTGAGGACTTGCTGAATGTGTGGGAATTTTAGTCTCTAAACTGCTTTATAAGAAGTGTTAATGATACTGAAATGAGGAAATGGTTAGGAAGAAGATAGTAGTGGAATGTTTCTGTAAAGTGAAGTGTCTTTGATTTTTAGTTTAAGTGGACACAATGGGTCTCTGAGCTAGAAACAGAACAGGCCAAATCCTTTTCTAATTTACTTCTGAATCACAGTGTCCTTCTAAAGGGTAAGATGTAATAGGTAAATAGCTGTGCTTTTCTTTCTTTCTTTCTTTTTTTTTTAAAAGATTTTATTTATTTATTTGACAGAGAGAGATCACAAGTAGACAGAGAGGCAGGCAGAGAGAGAGGTAGAGGGAAGCAGGCTCCTTGCTGAGCAGGGAGCCCGATGCGGGACTCGATCCCAGGACCCTGAGATCATGACCTGAGCCGAAGGCAGCGGCTTAACCCACTGAGCCACCCAGGCGCCCGATAGCTGTGCTTTTCATTCAAGTCCAATTGGTGTTTTATTTATTTATTTTTTTAAAAGATTTTATTTATTTATTTGACAGAGAGAGAGATCACAAGCAGGCGGAGAGTCAGGCAGAGAGAGAGAGAGAAGCAGGCTCCCGCCAAGCAAAGAGCCTGACGCGGGGCTCGATCCCAGGACACTGAGATCATGACCTGAGCCGAAGGCAGCGGCTTAATCCACTGAGCCACCCAGGCGCCCCCCAATTGGTGTTTTAATTAGAAGAAATTCTTTATAGCCTGGAAAGTAGTTAAATATTATTCTGAATATAAAATATTTTCATGAAAGCTATTCTATATTGGAGTTAAAAATGAACATTTAATGTTTTCATTTTTATTTATATTATTTTTTATTTAAATTCAATTAACACACAATGTATTATTGGTTTCAGAGGTAGAGATCAGTGACTCAACAGTCTTATATAATACCCAGTGCTCAGGATATCATGTGCCCTCCTTGATGTCCATCACCCAGTAACTCCATCCCCCAGCCCACTTCCTCTCCAGCAGCCCTCAGTTTATTTTCTGTTATTAAGAATCTTTTATGGTTTGTCTCCCTCTCTAATTTCATCTTGTTTTATTTTTTCCCTCTCTTCCCCATCATCCTCTGCTTTGTTTCTTAAATTCCACATATGAGTGAGATCATGTGATAATTGTCTTTCTCTGATTGACTTATTTCACTTAGCATAATACCCTTTAGTTCCATACATGTTGTTGCAAATGGTAAGAGTTCATAAAATGAACATTTAACTTAAAGGCTAACTTCAAATTATAATTTCCCCAGTCTCCAGGATCTCAGTTAATTTTCATAAGAATGAATTTGTTAGATACTTGTTTTAATGCAAAAATGGAAAAGCACTGTAAAACAGAAATACTTTAGAATTTTCTATTTCTACCCTTCTTACCTAGGGATTTGATACTGATCTTAAAAGCATAATAGTTCAAATGCCCAGATACACAGAGATTTTCCTTTTGTTCCTTCCTGTAGTCTAACTACAGGGCTAAAAATGGGATAATTTTATGATTCTGTGATTTCGCTTTCTTGACTTCAAAACCTAGTTCTTTTTAAGATGGGACTCTGCTGAATTAAAAAAAAATGATACTCTAATTAATACCATATTCATGTAGTAGTTTCTATATTGGTCAGCTTTACAATATATGTCGTTGATCTGACAGAATATAGTAGTGTGTACCTTATAGTCAATGAATAGTTTCTGGCAGTCTTTTACAGTAGTTAGACTTGTGCTCTGAGCTCTGAATAAAGTTTTTGTTTTATTGATTAGATTTGGTGCTTCACAATAGTTTTGGCGTCAGAAATTACTTACTCTGGAATATATACAGTTAATACCCTTAAATTATAATCATTAGAGCTTAAAAAATGACATATACTTATAAAAACAACAGGCTCAGATTATCCTAAGGAGTATTTCCACCTTTCTGTTTTAACTCACTAAGGTATTTGGTATCAGGGAAAATCTGCATAGTAAGAACAAAGGCTAATGTTTCAAATGTCAATATTTTAATATTAGTCTACTTTAATGTTTTAGAGAAAAGATCATCTCCTAATGATATAATAGTTATGTATTAAGACTTCTATGTTGTAATACAAATGTACTATAAACAAAAGTAGATAATTTTCCACACAGGGAAACTTGGTATATTAAAGCATTTCCCCAGGGTTATATAGTTTTAGAAAACTATAGACGTGATTTTAGAGTTTCTGTCCCTGAATGGGGTAGCATTTCCTGTTGAGGGCCTTCAAATCACCTAAAAAAGTTACTGAGTATAAAATACATAGGACAGGGTGCCTGGTTGTCTCAGTGGTTTAAGCCTCTGCCTTCGGCTCAGGTCATGATCTCAGGGTTCTGGGATTGAGCCCCACATGGGGCTCTCTGCTCAGCAGGGAGCCTGCTCCCCACCACCTCCACCCCGCACCTCTCCCCCAGCCTGCCTCTCTGCTTACTTATGATCTCTGTCAAATAAATAAATAAAATCTTAAAAAAAATGTACCAGGTGGTGGGTATTACAGAGGGCACGGATTTGCAATGGAGCACTGGGTGTGGTGCAAAAATAATGAATACTGTTATGCTGAAAATAAATAAAAAATAAATAAAAAATAAAAAATTACATAGGACATTGATCTTAAAACAAAAACAAAAATAAAAAAAAAAACAGGGAATATAAAACTCTATACAATAGCCCTGTGTTCCAGTTTTGACTCTGAAAGTTTATTAAAATTTTTTTCTCATTTCTAACAAAAGAGGACTTGTTTTTTCCCCCACCCTCTCAACATTACATCTCTAAATTAAAAATAAAAATGTTAAATTTCACTCATGTTGAGACATACATTTTTTCATATTTCAAAACCACTAAATAGGGATACATTTACAATTGATGGCAATATTTTTTTCTTTTATAGTGATAAATAATCGTGTGTCTTATAATCCATGATTTTGCAGATTCTATGAAATCTCATATTATGATTGTGAGAGACATGATGGGCTTCAGAGTAAGCTAGTTAAGTAAAGTTCATAGCTCTTCAACTCTTCCCTATTTCTTATATCTTAACTTGGGTAGGACTAAAATATTCCCTAGGATATATCCCATGTGATAACCAGAATTATTATAATGCTTAACGAGACAGATTAAATTCCAAATTGAAACAAGTCAGTAGTTTTGTTCCCTTTTGGTCTGTGCATGGTAGAGTAAAGATCTGTATCAGGACAGGAGGGGTGAAGTCCCTTTTAGCGGCCTTTCTCTAGACATCTAGAGGTAGTTTATTGGTTCCAGTTGTAAGCTTTTATGTACAAAGATATCTATTTATGCCTCTGTTATAATTTATAGTCAACATATGTTTACTTTCTATATGAAATTTCTATATATAATTTCTATATATAATTTCTCAGTATAATTTCTGTCATTTGCTACTCATAGATTTAAGAAAATATAGAAAAGTGTTTACTTTTAAACTAGAGGAATTAAACTTTAAATTAAGAATGTGTAGCATTAACGTTATTTGAAAATTTCTCCTATCCAATTACCACTCAGTACCATTCCATCCTCTATTGTATTTATTCAAGCAGTACAACTTCAATCATTTGTGTTTATATATATGATCTATATAATCAGCAACTGGAAAAACTAGTACTTATTTAATGTGGCAAAACTCTTTCAACTATCTTTAGAGAAGTATATTTGGAGAAAATGTTAACATCAGAGGAAGTCCATTTTAGAAGATTTTGATACTATAATAGTTCTCTATAGATAAAGTTTAGGAACACTCGAGGCTGTGACACTAGGTCAAATTATAGTTTTATTTCATTACTGGTAGTAATAGCAGTGAAGGAATGCAGTGAGTGGTAACGGGATGAAGGGATATTGGGGGGTGCTCCTTAAAGTAGACTGTCTTGGTACTGAGTTCCAACACACAAATATATATGCTTGTGAAATAGTTAATTTCTATCATTTTATTGTAGAGTATGCCTACTTTCTTTACCAAAGTACACTGTAAACAAGATTCATATTACCATCACAATAGTTAATCAATCTGTGGTTCTTACAGATATAGTCCGTTTCCTCCAAGTAATGATGAAGAGTTTCACTAAGAAACTAGGTCATAAGGGAGTAAGCAGAATTCCCTGCTACACAGCCAAGAGTTGAAATATATTGAATATATACATGGATCTAACTGGATTCCCACTCTTTGGCCTGCATCTGATTTAGGATGCATAAGCACAATTCCCAAACTGAAAGAGTAGATCGTCAACTCGATTTCATCTTCCCATAAATACTATATGCCATTAACAAAACCAAAATCTGAGTATATGAACTATCGAGGCAAATTCAATGAGATAAAACGTTGATTAGACAGTACCAGGGACTGGTAGGGAGAAAAGAATGCTAAGTTATTGCTTGATGGGTACAGATTTTCTTTTTGTGCTAATGCATAAGTGTGGAAACAGTGGTAATGGTTGCACAGCACATGGATGTAATTAATACCACTTAGGTAAACACTTAAAAATGGCAAATTATAAGTTATATATATTTTATTACAGTAAATAAAACATTTTGACCATGTGTGATTTGTAACTTATGCAAAACTAACTGTAAAAATTATAGTTAATTTAGAATTGTATGCTCTCCACATGAAAGAGTTCACTAATTCTGTTCTTCTGATTACAAATGTGATATAAATATCCAAAATTATTTCTTTTCAGAAAATAAATTTGAAAAGCCTGAAATAGGACTGAAAAAATAATAAAAAAAAACAGAACAAACTTCTTACTTTAATTGGTTCAGGCTGCATCACAGGTGCAGGCATAGCAATGGCACTTGGAGCATAAACCTGGTGATATGTTGCTTGAACACCATGATCAGAATAAGGCTGTTACAAAAAAAAAAGAAAAAACATGTGTTACCTTTTATTTATTAATTCAAAGTTTTTATTCATTGTTGCAATGTACTAGGCATTTTGCTACACAATGGAGGAACACAAATGAAAAACACATTCTATCTTTAATTAATTTATAGATTGACCAGGGAGAGTTGAATAGTCAAAATTACTCTAAGTCCAATGATATACATATATAGAAGAAAAGAAAAGAACTACTTGATTTAGCTTAAGAAAATTGGGGAGGCAGTCAAAAAAAGCTTTCTTGTGGAATTGATGCTTGGATTTGAAAAATTAAGGGAAAGAAGGTGGGAATAGTATATGCAAAGAAAACTAAGAACACACCTCATGAGATGCCTGGGAGGCTCAGTGGGTTAAGTGCCCAACTCCTGGTTTCAGCTCAGGTCATGGTCTCAAGATTGTAAGACTGAGCCCCATGTCAGGCTCTGAGCTCAGCACAGAATTTGCTGGTCTTTCTCCTTCTGCTCTTTCCCCTGTGCTCCCTCTCTCAAATAAGTAAGTAAAATCTTAGCAACAACAACAACAACAACAACAACAACAACAATGCACCTCCCATCAAAAGGCATGCAGGAAGAAAAAGCAAATTATGTTCAGGGGGAAAATAAGGCTGGCTTCAAACTCCTTTCTGGCTACACTCAACACCAGAAAAGAGTAGACTAGATGTTCTATAAAAAATAGTACTGTTAAGAGTTGAATTTGGTTCCCTCAAAACATATGTTGAAGTTCTAACCTTGAGTATATCAGAATGTGACCTGATTTGTAGACAGGGAATTTGCAAAGTTGATCAAGTTAAATATGGTCACTAGGATAGAAGCTAATCTAGTATGATAACTACTATCCTTATGAAATTGAGAAATTTGGACACAGAGATAGAAAAATAAAGTGAAGACACATGGAGAAGATGGCCATCTATAAGCTAAGAAGAGAGGCCCGAAACAAATGCTTCCTTCACGGCCCTCAGATGGAATCAAACCTGCCAATACCTTGATCTTCAACTTCTGGTCTCTAGAACTGTGAGACAATAAATGTCTGTTGTTTAAGCCACCTAGTTTGTGGCACTTTGTTTTGGCAGTATGATGTAGCTATTTTATAGCTAGTGTAACTGTCTTTCAGATTTATAGACAGCAATGTTGCACAAAGAGGCATGAAAGAACTCAGAGAATATAGCACCCACAAGTTTTCTTTAACAAAGAGTACTTTGCAGATTCAGTCAAGCACATGATGAGTGGAGGGTGAGATGAAAACAGAAATCCTGGTAGAAGTAGTGATAGTAACATTAAGATCCAACTGTGGAAATTATTATTCCAGAACTTCATGTTATAAACTGTAGATAATATAATACATTCTAATTGGGAGGTGGGTGCTAATTTTCTAATTTTTTACAACACTGACTTAAAACATACCTTTACAGTTCTTGGCCCATAGATGGTAAGGTAAGTAATGGTTTGGGAACATAAAAACACTGAAAATAACATTTATAATTTTTAGTTATTAAGTATTTTTAAAAAAGATTTATTTATTTATTTGGGGGGGAAGGGCAGAGGGAGAGAAATTCCAGCAGACTTCTGACTGTGCGCAGAACCCGACAATGAGGGGTCTGATCCCATGACCCTGAGATCATGACCTAGCTGAAATCAAAAGTTGTATGCTTATGTTGTTCTCTGGTGCACTCTGGAAAACAGCATGGAGGTTCCTCAAAAATTTGAAAATAGAGTTACCTTATGATCCAGCAATTGCACTACCGGGTATTTACCTTAAAGATACAAACGTAGTGATCCAAAGGGGCACGTGCACCCAAATGTTTATAGCAGCAATGTCCACAATAGCCAAACTATGGAAAGAACCTAGATGTCCATCAACAGATGAATGGGTAAGGAAGATGTGGTATGTATATACAGTGGAATACTATGCAGCCATCAAAAGAAATGAAATCTTGCCATTTGCGATGACGTGGATGGAACTAGAGGGTATTATGCTTAGCAAAATAAGTCAATCAGAGAAAGAAAACTATCATGTGATCTCCCTGATACAAGGAAGAGGAGATGCAATATGGAGGGTTTGGGGGGTAGGAAAAGAATAAATGAAACAAGATGGGATTGGGAGGGAGACAAACCAAAATAGACTCTTAAGGTCACAAAACAAACTGAGGGTGGCCGGGGGGAGGGGTATAGGGAGAGGGTGGTGGGGGTTATAGACATTGGGGAGGGTATGTGCTATGGTGAGTGCTGTGAAGTGTATAAACCTGGCGATTCACAGACCTGTACCCCTGGGGCTAATAATACATTATATGTTTATTAAAAAATAAAAAAAAATTAAAAAAAAAGTTGTATGCTTAACTGACAGAGCCACCCAGGTAGCCCACGAAATACTTTTGATTTACATATTTGAAGGAAGTTGTTAAGATTTTTTGAATTTTTATATGCTTTTAATTGACAGACTATTATTAGTAATAATACAGATTGACAGGCAAGCCAGAAGAAAGAAAAACATTTGGTGTCTTACTCTTTTAAGGAGATCAAGTCAGAGATTAGCCGAGTACAGTGAACAGTGGTTTTAGAAATTGTTTAGAACTAGTTAGTAAGGGGCGCCTGGGTGGCTCAGTGGGTTAAAGTCTCTGCCTTCAGCTCAGGTCATGATCTCAGGGTCCTGGGATCGAGTCCCACATCGGGCTCTCTGCTCAGCAGGGAGCCTGCTTCCTCCTCTCTCTCTCTGTCTACTTGAGATCTCTGCCTATCAAGTAAATAAATAAAATCTTAAAAAAAAGAACTAGTTAGTAAAAAAGTCAAAGATGAAGCATTCTTAGATACCTATAAAAGGGGAAATGCGTGAATAAGTCAAAGAAAAAATGTGCAGCTTCCATGAGGGTCTTAAATATTATTTTTATTTTTATTTAATTTTATTTATTTATTTGACAGAAAGAAAGAGAGAGACAGGAGAGAGGGAACACAAGCAGGGGGAGTGGGAGAGGAAGAAGCAGGCTTCCCACTGAGCAGGCATCTCAATGTGGGGCTCAATCCCAGGACCCTGGGATCATGACCTGAGCGGAAGGCAGATACTTATTGACTGAACCACCCAGGCACCACTTAAACAAATATTTTTAGAAAAGAAAAAGAAATAAATGTTAAGATGAGACAGTTATAGATAAATTACCTTGAGAGTAATACCTACCTCTGGAACTTCCATCAGAGACAGAGGAGGAGGAACACATCCACCATCTTGTGCAATTTCCACTGGTTGATAAATAACCTCAGAAGGCTGCAGGTATAAGAATGGAGCAGACGAGGCAGGAGACTAAAACAAAACCAGATTTCTAATTCAAATATGATTATTTATTTCAATGAAAACAAATGACTTACCCAACAGATGAAATATTTATTTCATATTTTCCTGAAGTTCTTTACCAGATAGCATAGATGTATCTTGTTACAAATTTCAATTGTGTAGATGTGATTAAAGAACTTTATCACTGGTAAGTATTGAAAGTTCTTAGTGCTTCAGAACTTCTTTTATAAATTCAGAAAATTGTTATATTAAGATCACTATCAAAGATTGTAATATAACGTACAGTATTTGAGTTGGCATAAACATCTATTCTCAACTTTGTGACTTCACATGGAAGTGGGAAATGTCATTAAATAGTCTTTTTGGTGGTATACTATTTGTATCAAAAGTTGAGAGATGATTTATTTACTTAGGAGCAGAAAACTGAAGAAAAAAAATGAACTGAAGCAAAATCTGAAGTACAACCAGAAGAATGATACATTTTCCCATAACGGTAAAAAGTTATTTTTCATGTTTATAAAAGTACTCACTTTTTAAAAGAATGACTTCACTTACATGATCTCATGTGATCTTCACCAAGATCAGGTAAAGAAATTTACAAATGTATGGTATCATTACTTCCATTTTACAAGTGAGGAAGCTAAGAAATAGAGTGATTAAATGAACTGCCAAAGGTATCACAGGTATTAAACAGAAGAGGAGTATCTCAAATCTAGTTCTCCTGACTTTAATATTCATTCAGTTTTCATAAAAACACTATGAAAAAAGTTAATATTTACCTGAGGAACACCCCACTGCCATTGTCCTGGTAGACACTGTGCAGGGGCCTAAAATGAAAACAAAAACCAAAAAAACCACCCAGATTATAAACAAAGATCAAAACTGGATATCTATGTGCAAAAGAGTGAAGCTGGATCCCTAAACCTCAAACTACATACAAAAATTAATTCAAATTGGGTCAAAGACCTAAATGTAAGAGCAGGAACTATAAAATTCTTAGAAGAAAATATGTGTAAATCTTTGTGGGTTTGAATTAGGCAATTAAAAAAATTATGACATGAAAAACACAAGCTTTGTAAAGCAACAAAAGAAAAAAGATAAATTGGACTTCATCAAAATTGAAAAACTTTTGTGCCACAAAATAGCACTTGAATACCATCAAGTAAAAATAAACTCAAAAGATGGGAGAAAAGATTTACAAATTACATATCTGATAAAGAATGTGCATCTAGAATATATAAAGAAATGTTATAACTCAATAATAAAAAGACAAGTAACCCAAATTTAAAAAGAGTAAAAGATATGAATAGATATTTCTCCAAAGAGGAGTGATTACTAATGTGTAAGGTTTTTTGGGGTGAAGGTTGATTAAAATGTTCTAAAACTGACTGTGGTATGGTTACACAACTCTGAATTTAGTAAAAAACACTATTGCACATTTTAAAAAGCTGAACTGAATGCTATGTGAATTATATATTAAAAAGCTGTTAAATAAAAGATGGTCAAATTTTTTAAACTTACTGTAAGATGACGCTATGTCAGACTTTTATTAAACTAGCTGTATTATTTCTTAGTAACGTTTTATTCTTTAGTTATTTTAGTTAATTTTTTTTTAAAGATTTTATTTATTTGACAGAGAGAGAGATCACAAGTAGGCAGAGAGTCAGGCAGAGAGAGAGGGGAAAGCATGGTCTCTGCTCAGCAGGGATGCTGAGGCAGACGCGGGGCTCGATCAGGACCCCGAGATCATGACCTGAGCCGAAGGCAGAAGCCCAATCCACTGAGCCACCCAGGCACCCCATTTTTAGTTAATTTTTAATTAAGTCTTTTTAATTATAAAGTAAAAAAACAAACAGAAAAAAGAGTAAGATGATACCTGGATCACTTAAACTGAATCACTGTGAATTTAGTGCTATTTAAGTTGCTAACGGATGACATCACTGTATTATAATAACCAAGATAATGTGGAGTCTATGTTCTGTATTCTACATGCAGAAAGGCAGGATGGGGCACCTGCCTGGCTCAGTGGGTTAAACCTCTGCCTTCAGCTTAGGTCATGATCCCAGTGTCCTGGGAAAGAGCCCCATTTTGGGCTCTCTGCTCAGCGGGGAGCCTGCTTACCCCCAACCCTGCCTGCCTGTCTGCCTACTTGTGATTTTTCTCTCTGTCAAATAAATAAATAAAATCTTAAAAAATAGAAAGGCAGAATAATAACCTCTTAAGAAAATATTTTAATAAAAAATTGGAAATAAAATGACTTACATAGTTTTTAGATAAATGAAATAACTATCTACTTATGAAGTGAGAAATACGAGATAAGTACTAATTGAACCATGTATTACCTGATTTGACTAACAACTGATAAAGCTACCAATCTTAGAATTTATGAAAAGAACAAAGGAAGATTTTCATCAAAGAGGCAGAATGATGAATATATATCTGAAGATAAATATGGGAGGTGAAATGATTTTTTGTATTATAAAATAGTTATAAATTGGTACAAAAAAAGATTTTGGTAATATTCCTGAGTAATACTGAGGTAACATACTTCCAATTTTATCATTTGTGTCAAGGAGACCACCAGAGTCAAAGTATAAAATTAAACTGTATTACAAACTTTTAAGAATGTATTTGGTATGTCAAATGAGCTATAGTTGTATGTAATTAGTTAAAAAAGGAGGAGCTGGACTCAATGCGGAGCAAGCAGAAAGCAGTTCTATTCTTTCTCATCCCCTGACACTTTAAAAGCACTGTGTTGACCTGTTTTTCCTTGCCCTAGGATTAAAATTAGGACAAATCATTTTTTTTGGGGTGTGGCAGATTCCAAATGCTGACTATCTAGATAGGTAGTTTACTGGATTCTTTGGTGATCTCTCTGCTGAGAACTCTTTTTTTTTTTAAGACTTTTATTTATTGAGAGAGAGAGAGGCAGAACAAGTGAGAGCATGAGAGGGGGAGCAGCAGCAGGAGAGGGAGAAGCAGACTTCCTGCTGAGCAGGGAGTCCGACACAAGGTTAGATCCCAGCACCTGACCTGAGTGGAAGGCAGACACTTAACTGACTGAGTCACCCAGGTGCCCCACCCTGCTGAGAACTTCTAATTGCAATTCTAGCCCTTGATTCTAGAAGTCTACTTCACACAGATTCTTTCTTTATTGGGATCTCCTTAAAGTTTTTTTGAAAAGGGTTTCTTCTGTGAGGTTCACATCTTGCTCTTGGGACACATAAACCTTTGCTTGTTGTGAGTAGAAGTTCAGCACATTCTCACTGTAGTCTTTTCTCCAGGCTCTGCCTCCGGAGACTAGCCCAGCTTCCTCTTTGGACTTTCTAATTAATTAATTTATTCCTCTTGCCGCCAGCTACCACAAAAACCCAGAGTCTTTCTTTTTGGACTTTTTTTTTTTTTTAGGAGAGGTCAGATCTAAGTACCATCTCACAAATTTCAGGGGATAAAAATTAAGTTTTCTCAGTCATTCTCTGATGTCTTCTTTACTTGGTTGGGAAGAAGGGGACATGCCACAGCATTCTAGCAACTTCTTGCAATCTCATCCTCCCCTCATGTGTACTCAAGGTGGGCAATTAGCTAAGGATCCCCCAACTAATTTCACAATATTTGGCTTGTTATATTGAAAGATCTGGTACCTAATGTTCTGTTTTTGGGGCCTCTGCTGAAATATGGAGGTAACTTAGGGAAAGTCATGTATTTTAAATATATGTCATTAAGTTACTTTAATATACATATTTTAAATATATATATTTTAAATACATGTCATTAAGTTATTTTCATCGTAAGTGAAACACTTTAGTTTTATATTTAGCATAGTAATAGAATTTACAAATTTATTACAAATAAATAATATAATAATATGATATACATTAATATATAATAGTAAGTTTAAATCTTAAATTCTATTTAAAATTTAAACACCACTGTCCTCCCAAAACCCAGTCTAATATTAAAAAGAATTCCAGTAAACTTAACATTTAATCTGGGTCTATTTTAAAAGTTCAAAAGAAAAAAAAAAGAGAAAGCAATTCTCTTCCACAATTCCAGAGGTAGGAAAGAATGTGATTTTATTTTTGAGTGTAATAGATGAGAGGTTGGCAAACTTTTTCTTTAAAGGGCCAGAGGGTAAATATTTTAAGCTTTGCAGACCATAATATCTCTGTTGCAACTACTGAACCCTGCCATTATAGTACAAAAGCAGTCATAGACAGTATGTCAACAGGTATTCTTTATTTACAAAACACCAAAATGGTCTGGCATTATGGCTCCTTTATCCCCAGTGTCCCACAAGAATTAATGAATAGTGTGGTTAACTAAAAGAGGCTGCCATAATGCGAATCACAATATATTACTTATTTTAATACTGATTATGTTAAATACAACAGCAAGAAAGTGACATAATGTTAACAATAACATTAAAAGATCAGCCTGTGATTTGGTATGTGTTATCTATATGTTGCTTTGGGAATTGTTTTTAAAAACTTTTTAGATTAAATGTTAGCCAAGGGAGCAAAACCGGCCTCATTACATTTAGTTAAATGAAGAAAACCAGCCATCTTCTTGTATAATATTGTTTAGTTCCCCATAAGAGAAGAAAAAAACCAAACCCAGCATTGTTATCAAGGTTTAACTATCTTTTTTTTTTTTTAACTATGAGAATATCTACATGAGAAAGAATACAATGAAATTTACTGAAAAAGGACTGAGTATTAAAGAGAATTTTCTTTGTAATTTCATGTTTACCTGGTAGTGATATGCAGGTTGCTGATAAACTGGCTGAGCTACCATCACAGGGGAACTAGATATAGAACGTGACTATAAGAGGAAAAAAAATGAGAAATTATTTTAGGTCTAGGCAAAATTCTTCAAAATAGTTTATTATAAAATTTATCCCGAATTGTTACCTAAACCCAATCAACTTATGATCTATAATTAGAAATGTCATTTTTCTTTCTTTTTTTTTTTTTAAAGATTTTATTCATTTATTTGACAGACAGAAATCACAAGTAGGCAGAGAGGCAGGCAGAGAGAGAGAGGAGGAAGCAGGCTCCCCGCTGAGCAGAGAGCCCGATGCGGGGCTTGATCCCAGAACCCTGGGATCATGACCTGAGCCGAAGGCAGAGGCTTTAACCCACTGAGCCACCCAGGCGCCCCAGAAATGTCATTTTTCTACCTCTTTTTGATATTATTATTACTAATTCAACTTAAGTGTATTAAAATCATCACAGTATTCCCACTTTTCTTTGGTTTCATTTTCATGGTAATGTTAAAAGACAACCACCAGATAAGTTGCTTTCAGTCCGAAGATTATGAAAATATAGTTCTAAGAGAATATTTAAAAGAAAATGGCAGCTGGACGTAAGGTGACAGTGCCTATTTCCATCAAGAGCCCAGGAGTAGATAATGCTTACACAACACAGAACTGAATGACTAATCATATTTGATTTTGCCACTGATTTTCCACTGCTTACAAATAATTAAATCCTGCTCCTTAGTTATATATTTAAGTCAAATACATTATTTATTAAAGCATTGATCAAATCCTATTTTATTAATTTGATATTTAAATGAATTGATCAATAAACTTCAAGTGATTTCTCTCTGAAGAAAATACACATAACACTTCATTATTCAAAGTACTAGAGTAAACACCAAAATAGAGTATTTAAAACCAGACCATTAATAAAGCAGGCAAACTGTATTATAAGATAGGTAAAGTTAGCTTTAATGATAGCAATTAAAATTCAATTTCTAACATAGGATCTAACTTTACAGTTTTATTTTAATGTTCACTCCTTCCCCTCCACAAAATGAAGAAAAATATCATAGTTTTGCACAATTTTCAGACTACAGTATGCTAATAAAATTATACCACAGATTAACATTAGAAAATAATGTAATTTATTATGATACTTATTTTCTATTAGTAGATTAAAGGACGAAAAATTCTCAGCAAATATAAGAAAAAATTATTAAAATTCAATATCTTTTCATGATAAATTCATGTTATAAATTTTCATTTTTAACAAACAGAATATGAAATAATTTCCTAGTTGATTTGGGGTAATAATTCTCAATCAGGTGTGACTTTGTCCCCCAAGGGAACATATGGCAATACTTTTGGTTTTTATAGGTGTGGGGAGACTAGGACACTGCTTAAACATCTTACCATGCACAGGATTAGCATTCAACGACACAGAATCATCTGGCCCAAAGTGTAATAGTGCTGAGGCTGAGAAACCTTGGTTTTGGCTAACATTATCTTCCAAAACCTACAGCATATACATAAATATATACTATATATATAAAACTTATATAAGTATATATAAAGCTTAATCATGAATTATTGAACTTGTTTCCTTTTTCAAGAACAAGGTCATGTTATCATATAAATACTATGGCAGAGAAAATGTTGGTACAATAACTTAATGGAGAAAAAAATGAGAAAAGAACAGAAAGAAACGTAAGTATACTGAATCATAACTGATTATCTCCATGGAAGTTGTGGAGGGTTTCTGATTAAATGTTAACATTTAAAAAAAGTATTATTGCAAACAGGTCACAACCTATTAGGAAGTATGATTTAAAAATATACCATCATAAAAGCAACAAAAACCACAGAGTACCTAAGAATAAATCCAACAAAAGATATACTAAACTGTTTTACAGAGAAAGAAAATTTTATTGACAGATGGAAATAAAAGATCTAAATAAATGTGGATGGTAAAATTCAGTATTATACCCAAATTAATCTACACATTCAATGCAATTCTAATAAAAATCCAACAAATGCTTTTCACAGAATTGAACAAGCCGGATTATAAAATTTATAAAAGTAAAGACTTAAAGATGGATGAGAGACTCCTGAAGAAAAAAATGACAGGACTGCCCTATCAGATTTTAGCACTCATTCTATAGCAATAGGAATTAACATGGAATTGGACAGGGCAAACACACCAGCAGAACAGAATAGAGAGCCCAGAGGAAAAACCCCCAAAATGTGGTATTTCATAGAGGATTCCTTTCAAAATAATGAAAGAGGATGGATTAGTAAACATGAACTCCAGATAAGATCTACATGTGAAAAACAGCAATACTAGAGTATTTTAAAAATAAAATCTAGAATACCTATATTGTAATAAGGAAGTATTTTTTTTAATTTAAATTTTTTATTCTTTTCTTGGAAGTGTTATGTTTTAAAAATAAGATACCAAAAGATGAAACTACTTCCATAAAGGAAAACATTAATACATATGTTAACATTAAAACAAAGAATTAGTGTATAACCAAAAAACCCTGTAGAGTTAATGGACAAACCACACACCAGAAGAACTCACAAAATTCATATAATGAACTCAAGAAAAAGACAACCGCAATAGAAAAGATAAAGGATAAAGGATATGAAGAGGCACCTCACAGAAGAAAAGTGGAATGCCAGTAAATACCCGAATTATGTTCAATGGCTAGGAAGATAAAAAAACAAAATACTATTTCATAATAATACTGGAAGAAATTGAAAATTAAAGGATTGGCAGGTTATGGAGAAATTGTAGCTCTCATAAACTGTTAGCTAAAGTATAAACTGGTATACTTTGGAAAGTCATTTGGCAACATTAAGTCAAAGATGTGCATATTCTATAATGTGAAATTTTACTTCTCTGCATATATTTCAGCTTAGACCAAAGGAGGAGAATACAAAATTTTTCCAGTGGTAAATGGGCATGAATAGGTTTCAGAGTATTAATTTTTAGATCCTAAATTTCATAAGTACTCCCTCCTGATTTGATGTGTCTGTGACTGTGTCTCTGTACCATGTGTCTGTTTTCTTTTCATAACGCCCTTTCACAATCACCATTCTCCTTCATGAGGAAAGGCACACTTCTCACTCATTCTGGATCTATTATAATGTTTTGTTTGGGAATATAAATACCAAAAGGGCATCAAACAAATAGATAATTCAAGTAGGCAATGCCCTTGAGAAGTGAGAGAAGCAAAGCAAAAAGAGATTTTATAAGAAATATTAGAGGGGAGATGGTCCTTTATTTCATCCAGAGAACAAAATAAATTATATGATGGTTGTAAGAATACATATTAACTCATTTATTTGAACTTAAAAAGAATTGAAAGTTAGAATTTTCTGATAGAAATGAAGTTTTATTCCTGTGTCCGAGAGAATAGCAATGAAGTTCTCCAAATATTCCATTGTAACTCCTTCCAATATTTAACAATGCAGTCTTTGGAGATTTTTCTTCATGAAAACCTTAAATACCTAATGTTCTAAGGTAAACCTAGAGAAGTAATATTTTAAGTCATATTTCTCCGTTCTCTCTTGTAGCTTTGTGATTGCATCCAGGATAGTGGTATATAAGATAATGTAATCTACTTCCAGATCTGTCCTTCAAAACATCTAATGGATCTCGAGGATCCTCAAGGCATTCCATTGCTGTGGTGAGATCACATGGTCCAAAGGCTGTAGCTGTAGGATGTAAGACCCAGCTACATGGACTTTACATGAGCCAAAAATAAATTTTTATTACAGTAAAAAAAAAAATGAAGTTTTATTTGACTGACTAGTTTTGTTAACAGAGTTCTAGATGTTTTCCATCTTTTTTTTTAAGATAAAACTGACATATACCCTTATATTAGTTTTATGTATATAGCATACATAATATGTTGTATTCCTAAATTATTTAAAATTATGATAAATTTCAGATATTAACTTAAAAATAAGTATTCATAATTTTTCAGAAAATTTTTAGAGGATATACAAGCAAAAAGCCTTGAAGACTACTTTCCTAGACAAATTCTTACATAGTACATACAAAATCTGAATGTTCACTGTGATCTTGATTACAGAAAAAACTTAAAACATCCATCAATAGGGGAATATACACTTATAATATGGAATATTATAAAATATTAAAATAAGTGAATTAGATATACTAGTAACAACACTGTTTAACCTCAAAAACATAATGTTGAATAGAAAAACTGGTTATTTACATAGTGTTAAGAAAATCACCCAAAGCAATACTACCTATTGTTTAAGGATACCTACATTTGTAGTAAAAACACAAAATGATAGGAAAGATATTATGGTTATATATTCCAAATATGTCTGAGGAGAAAAGGAGGATAATAAAATGGGGGCAAGGAGACTATACCTGAATTTCTCATACTTCATTTCTCCTTATTAAAAGAACTTACATAAATATGTCAAAATATTAACATTTATTAAATTTAAGTGGTAGCTACATGGCTGTTAATTATTATTAATACTTGTCTATGGTTGAAATATTTCAGAAATAAATGTTTTAAAAAATTGATAGAATAGATGGAAACCCTTTTAAGATGAAAATTACTTACAGGCCAAGGTGGTGGGACAGAAGCTACCTCTGGAGTATGAAAATAAGCAACACCATTATGATATGTGTAAGGATATCCAGTTGAAGTCGTTAGATACATTGTTCCAGCTGCTGGCATTATACTGGAACCTAAAGTAAAGATTAAATAATAATAATTAAAATGTTCAGTTTAAATTTTAAAAAGGTAATTTCTGATCACTTGATACAATTACAGTAAAAATTGAATGTTGCAAATTAAAAAAATTCCAAATGTTGAAGTATTTTTGAAGTATATATTTTCAAACTCACTATCTTAGAACTTTTATTAGCTTAAAGTGAGGAAAAAAATAAATTCAATAAAGAATACTAAAAGCTAGGGGCACCTGGGTGACTCAGTGGGTTAAGCCGCTGCCTTCGGCTCAGGTCATGATCTCAGGGTCCTGGGATCGAGTCCCACATCAGGCTCTCTGCTCTGCAGGGAGCCTGCTTCCTCCTCTCCCTCTCTCTGCCTGCCTATCTGCCTGCTTGTGATCTCTGTCTGTCAAATAAATAAATAAAATCTTTAAAAAAAAAAAAGAATACTAAAAACTCATCAATTTAGATTTGAATAACAATGTGATCAAACACAAGGCTTAAAAATTTAAATTATTATCAGCAAGGTCATAAGACCTAAGACCTTAGGACCTTAAGACCTAAGACCTTAGACTTAAGACCTAAGACCTTAGTTAAGACCTTTATTTGTAAAAGGCCAAAGAGGATGAAGGCAGTGAAGTTGGAAAAGATTCCATACTCTCCTGAAGATATTTTGGTTCCATCATACAAATTCTTTGGTTCTATTATCACAAGCATTTATTGAGGCCATGACTCTTACTCTCCAGCCTCCCTTTGCTACAACTGCTGCTTATTGCAAACATGACCACAAATCTTCATGTGTAGTTCTGGGTCCCCATCTCTTTTATCAGATCAAGTTATATATAAACCCTCCCTCCCCCAAAATAAAAGAAATATTTTTTTGTCAAGAGAACACTTGAAAAATTTATATAAGCCAAGTCAGATTAAGTACTTAAGTACTTAAGCCAAGTCAATTACGTACTTGACCAGCAAATTTATGTAAATTAGTGGACCGGGCAATCCTCCTTCCATTACACCAGTAATTCTCAAATTTTAACGTACATTAGAATCACCTAGATAACTTATTAGGATACAAATCCCAGGGCCACATTAGCAGAGATTTAGATTCAATAAGTCTGGGATAGGGCTTGAGGATCTGCATTTTGAGAGATTCCAACTGAACTGTTACTGGCTGCAAACCACACCGTGAGGAGTACTGGCCTACCACTTTAAACAACACTACCGCTTCTGAGCTTTTATATTTTCACTATATTTTATCTGTATTGTTACTACTTATTTTAGTGATTCTTAATCTCATCCTTTTGAGAATCTGATGAAAATCATGCATCTTTTTCTCAGGGATATACACATTAAAAATTTTTTTGCACAAATTCAGGAGGTTCATGGATTTCCCTTCAAGATACTCAAGGAACCACAGGTTTATCTGTTACATAAATAAATAAAATTTGAGACAGTACTATTACAAGGCATTGAACTTGGCTGGTGATACAGCCAAAAAGAAAAAAAAAAAAAACTGGACCTGTCATATGAAAGTTACCTTCTGGTGAGAAAATAGTTATTAGCTTATTACACAATTAATTAATTAAATAAAATTTTGATAAATACATTCAGAGGTAGTATAGGGTATTACACGTGGTAGTATGAACGTTCTAATTATATTTAATTTGTAAAGAAATGATGTTTGGGCTGAGCTTTAAAGAATGATTACGATGCACCGAGGAGGCTGAGTTGGGTAAGTGTCTGACTGTTGATCTCAGCTCAGGTCTTGATCCTGGCATCGTAAGTTCAACCCTACATTGGGCTCCACACCTAATCTTAAAAAAAAAAAAAAATGGGATGGGAATGGGATGGCAAAGAGTGTTCTAGGCAAAGAAAATAATGTATATCAGGAGTATGGTATGTTCTGGAACTGTAAGAAAGCTAGATGGCTAATGTATAGGAAAAAAAGGAAAGAAGAGCTCAAAATAAGCTAAGAATAATATGAAATATACACTTCTGAAAGATCACTCTGGCTGCCTTGTATATGATGGGTCAGAAGGTACAAAAAGTGGATTCAGAAAGACCTGTTAGAAGGCTCTTCCAGTAATCAAGGCAAGTGAGGTGGGTAGCTAGGACTAGAATATTGATAATAGAGATCAAACAAGCTATAGATTTGAAAAAAAAATTGAGATAAATATCCCCCATATTTTATAAGTCTACTTTTATACTTAAAATTTATTTGCAGAAAAGTATAAAGAGCTTTGGAGTCAACTTGTCCTGGATTTGAAGGCTAATGCAACTATTTGGTTAAGTTATTAACCCTATACTTCTCAAATTTACTATTTGAAAGCATTCAGCATGGTGATTTATGTTTTTTTTCCCTTAAAGCAATTTACAGGTCATAATATGAACATTACTACTTATACCTACTGCTGGTAATATAGAACTATTACTACATGTTACAGCTTAACTCTTGCAACTAATAAGAAGTATTAACCTATTTAGGGCATTCTTCATTATTCTCTAAATTAACAAATAACTAAGTCAAAATTAAACTTGATAATTATTTTTTTAAAGATTTTATTTATTTGACAGACACAGAGGGAAAGAGAGAGAGAGCCAGCACAAGCAGGGGGAGTGGAAGAGGGAGAAGCAGGCTCCCTGCTGAGCAGGGATCCCCATGCAGGATTTGATCCCAGGACTCTGAGATCATAACCTGAGCCAAACGCAATCACTTGACCAACTGAGCCATCCAGGTACCCCATAACTGTTAATTTCTCAGTCAAAGTAGAACAGTACAAAGGAGCACAGCTATTAATTTGTTAACAGGTATACAATAACAACCTAATGTTTTAAACATCCCAACAGACAGTAGGGCACAGTTTAGGAAGAATAAGAAAATTCAGTTACTAATTTTAGGTATCTCCTTCCAGCTGAAGACTGCTATAGAGTTCAGTAAATCTTTGGGTAAAATCTAACTGTAAAGATGCCTAATATAATAGAGGAAGAGTGAGAAAACAAGAAGAGTAGAGTGGACAGCATTACAGAAATTTAAGGAAGGCACAACCTTGCCAATTCTTAAAGCTTTAGGAATTGTTCCTTCATAATTTTAACATATCTGGTTGGGCTACAGTACCTACCATTGCAACTAGAGTTTCTGATTATTGGTTCTATATTCTTACTTTCAGTATCTTCAATTTCTAATTTTATTTATTTATTTATTTGACAGAAAGAGACAGATCACAAGTAGGCAGAGGCAGGAGGAGAGAAGGGGGGAAGCAGGCTCCCTGCTGAGCAGAGAGCCTGCTGCAGGGCAAGATCCTAGGACCCTGAGATCATGACCTGAGCTGAAGGTGGAGGCTTAACCCACTGAGCCACCCAGGCACCCCTCTTCAATTTCCAATTTTAAATTACTTTTATAATTAGAAAAATTTCCAATTAATAATTAGAATAATTATTATTACCAAAATAATTCTAATTACCTTTGCAATTTTAAATTGTATTTTTATGTAGAAGCGTTTTCCTTTAAAGATGTAACTACATGCAATATATGTAAACACCATTATTTGTGTAAAATTCTCCCTGCCCCTCCAAAATCTAACATATATTAATTTTGGTAAGAAATATTCATGTGATCACCAACTTTGCTAAAATAACTTTATTAAATGAAAGAAACATGATATTTTAATTAAGTTCTTCAAAAAAATTAATATTTCAAAAAAGAACCCACGCAAAAACACTGAAAAATATATTAGTTCTCAATACATACGAGGGATTCCTACTTGTTGTTTTCTTATTGCTGGACCAATGTTCAGTTTCTTATCCTTATAATTAAGTTTTTCAGCCTAAAATAAGAAAAAATTATTTTATTATCTTAGTACTATAATTTTACAAAACCAATAATGAAAAATTAGTGAGAAACAATTTTTAAAATTCAGACTATAATATTTTTTGAAAGCAGCCAGAATACTGGAAAGGACAAAGTCTTTGGATATTTAAAGATCTGGGTTTGAATTTTGGTTCCAATGGTCTGACCCCAGTTCTTTAATTGGAATACAGTCAGTCCTTTATTCATAGATCCCATATTTGGGAATTCACCTATTCATTAAAGTTATTTGTAACCCCAAAAGCAAACTTGTGGCAATTTAAGCAGTTACTAGTGGACATGAGCAGTGAGGTGAAAATTTTGAATTGCCTGACATACACAGTCCCAGGCTGAGGTCAAATAAGGCAACACTCTGTCTTCTTGTCTCAGCTCTTAAAAAAGAGTCGTTTCATGTTGTTTAGTGCCAATTTTTTTTGTATTTTTGTATTTTATGTTGGTGATTTTGCTATCTTTTTTTTTTTTTTTTTTTTTTTAAATTCTGCTATTTAAAATGGCCCTTAAGTGTAGTGTTAAAGTGCTGGCTAAGTTCCTAAGCACAAGAAGACTATCATTTGCCTTGTTGAGAAAATGTTTTAGATGGGCTTAATTCAGACACGAGTTACAGTGCTGTTGGCCAGGAGTTCAATGTTAGTGAATCAACAATATATATTTAACATGATGTCTTTAAACAGAAACACACACAAAACAAAGTTATGTATTGACTGGTTGGTTGGTTGGTTAATGTAAACAGAAACTAGTGGGAACTTTGTATTTCTTCTAGGAGGAACAGTCAGTATTTGCTAACTGAATGTTCATGGTGACTTTATAAAAACATAACTATTAAAAATAACGAGGATCAGCTGCATGTGATTTAATAATGTACAATTCAAACTATTTTTAGGGGAAATAATCTCAGATAATTTCACTCTAGGTATCCATGTTTGTTGTGTTGTTAGTAATTCAAAGTTCTATTAACACTTCAGAAAACATATATTCCCAAGTTCTTAGTAAGCAAATAAAGTAAAAAATTATATTATAACGTTGCAAACATACTCATGCTACTCATGCAATGATTTGGAATGTTTTTATGTAGATAAAATTTCTGTTTAATCTTTAAAAAAAAAAGATTAATTTTTAAGTAATCTCTACACCCAATGTGGCGCTCAAACCTACAACCCCAAGATTAACAGCTGCACACTCTACCAACTGAGTCAGTCAGGAGCCTCTGTTTAATCTTTTTTTATTCAATTTTTTTGGAGACCAGTGTCAATCTTGAGATGCAAATAAGTTAAAAATATTTTTCTATCAATTAATCATTGTATTGGAAAGCTAATAATAAAAAAGTATCCGGAAGGATTAGTTTCAAAGAAGTTCCAAAAAACAAAGTTAAATACATCAAAAAAATCTCACCTCTTGTAAAATTTTTTGTGCATCTTCTTGTGTCTCAAAAGTGACGAAACCATACCTAAATAAATATATTAATTATTTTCTTAGAACATTATATTAGAGTTATATTAAAATTAAATTTCTTTTTAAGAATGGGCCACTGTAGGAATGAGCGGTTTTCTATGGTGCACCACCATGCAAAATTTAAGAGAATCCTTCAGAGCATAACACTGTCACCTCTTCCTAGAGTCAGGGCACTAAGAGGAAAAAAAAAACCAAACAAACCCAGGATCTTAAAACAGTTTCAGATCTGAGCTGTATACAAAGCAGGAAAGCATGAAGGATTCATGTTCTAGCTTACAAATTAGGATATAATAAATTTTAGTACAGAGCAATAATCCCTTTTAAAATAGTAGAAGTTTAGCTTAAATAGGAATCAGAGTAGGAAAAAAAACTTCAAAAAAATAAAAATTTCAACACATAAAATTTTTTATATGTGAAAATGAGTATATAGATACATTATTTATTATTAGCACATATAAACTGATAATGCAATTATTAGTGTTTTTCAAATATTAATCAATTAAAAATGTGTACATACTAGATTTTATATCTGCTTTTTATATATAATTGTTACCTTCAGAGTACAATTCGTATAATGTTCAAGATACAAATACATTATGTATGCAACATCCAAAAAGCCAAAGAAGACAAAAAGATATGAAAGAAATAAAAGGTATATCCCCCCCAGCATAATTTCAATTTGGATAACTTAAGGAAACTAGAGTAGTGTTAAATATTTTGACTACTATTTTGATTCATAATTACTCTGTTGTATAAAAAGTTTATTTTTTTTAACAAAGGAATTTCTTTTTCTATGTGCCCAAACATTAAACAAGGGCTAATAGTTTTATGCTAATTTTTTGGTAGAACACATACACCACCCAGTGGAAAAGGCATAAAATACAGTTTACATCTCTATGTGTTTTTCAATGGTTAAAAAAAGGATATTACCAAAATATTGAGAATTCTATTAGCCATATACAAAGAGGTACAATCTCACTTCATCCTAATACTGTTTGTCAGTCTGAGGAAGCATCTCAATTGCTTAAAAATAACCTCTCTGCAGAATCCCATCTCTTCCAAAGTGCTTATCTGACATACTTGAATGAGGTTTTCCACTAGTATAATTTTCTTTCCACCTCACTGGTCCTTTCTCTTCTGTCTATTCATGTATGTCCTGCCACTTCTTCAAGAAAACACAGTCCTTCACTGATCGCCACTGTCTTACCCATTTTCTTTAACTTTGTTGTCAAACTTCTTGAGTACACTATGTAAACTATCTCTTTCTTCTCTGAAATTTGGCTTTTGCTTATACCAAGCCACTGAAACTGCTCTAAGGTCATTAGTGATTTTTAGACAAATCCTACTGATTTCTTCCCAGTTTTCATTCTCTTTGATTTGGCAATTAAAAATCATTCTCATTAAAATTGTATTTCTCAGGTTAGTTCTCTAGGTATCTGAGGCAAAACCTACAGATATTCCTTTGTGTCAGCTTTTTTCAAATAAAGCTTTCTCTAGTCTAAAGCAAGCATACAATTCTAAAAGTATCTGATTTCTTTAGCTTCTGGTTCCTTAGCTGCTGTACATTACTCAAAATTAAATGCTTGCTACCTAACATTGAATGGCCCCTCAGCCCATGCAAGAATAACATCCCAACAAATTAAGGAATGTTACTATGCTACCCCTCCCTCCAAAATACACACACCCACCCCAAATGGAAGATTAAAGATAGGAAGAAAAGAAGAGGGTATGAAATTCTCTTTTTAAAAAATGGAATCAAAGTAAGTGAGTATATAAAACCTAGTAATCCAATAAAAACACAATTGTTAATTCTATGTACTTTCTATAGTGATACTAACCCTTTGGACACTCCAGCTCTGTCATTTACAATCTTCACTTCTTTTACAGACCCATACTGGGAAAAAAATTTTCTTAAATCATTTTCATTTGTCTAATGGCATAAAGGAAACACACAAAAAATTTTTTAATTGCTAAAAAATGAAACAAGTCTTATGCTTGCTTTGGAGACAGAAAAGATTATAAGCAAATAGTAATATGAATATAGGAATGTCTCTTAGCATTAAAACAGTACACAAACCACTAAGTTATTAGAATCAATGTAAATACATTGCTTTATGCAGTAATCATGTTGTTAAACTATTCAATCAATAAAAAATTTTTAAGCTGAATTACTTTATAACTACAAAGAAAGTACACTAATATTTAGATAAATTCTTTTTAGTCAGTTTAAAAAATAATTTAAATTAGGCATGCTGTAACCTATAGCAATGGCATAGTACTATTCGTTCTTTTGGCCCAGAAAGGCTCATGATTATGGCAGTGGAACAAGGATTTTGGTATGTACCAGTCCCTCTATTTTAATCAGCTGTCTCCATAAAGAATGAGGTCTGAGGAAAGGAGTATTTCCAAAAATACTTGAACTCAGTTTGTGATACCAGTGAAGTGACTACAAGATTTTAAAGTTTAGATAATTTATCTGTACTCAATATACATTTTGACTAAATAATGACATTATGATTCAAAATAAAATAAAATCTGAGCCATTCAAAATAAAAATCTGAGTCATTATTAGACTATAGTTATAGACAAGATAGTTACAAAGATGGTTGTAATTGAAATAGTCTCTTAATAGACTCGTATCACCTTTACCTAGGGTAGTCACACTAAATTCACTGTAGTTTCATTTTCTGGCTCAGGTGTAAGTATGCCATGGGGAACTTTAAATATCTCTAGAAAAAAATTTTCTTTAGATATACAGAAAAAGACATGCCCAATAGAAGGGCTATGCCACTTGAGTTCCTCTGCTACCTCACTACTTACATCCATTAGCAGCTTAGCTGATATCCTAAAGTTGCTAAACTGGATGATAACAAATACTGAGTTAATCTAAGAACAATAAATATATCTTATTTCAATAAACTGAAAATGGAATCAATGCCAGAATAAGAATTTTTATTAGAGATTTGAATGCACATTAATTCAAACTATTCTCTGATAGAAGAAACACAAGTTCAATTTTGCGACTCTACTTCTTAGTTGAAAAATAAGGAGACAGAAAGTTAAGATGATTAAGTATGAAGAAAGATGGGCTATAAGCTTCTAAAAAGAATTATTTTAAAAAGTTTGACACAGCTTCCTACTACAGTAAACTATTTCCTTGTTGGCAATTGTCTGGTTTTGGAAAAGGGATAAGTACCAGGGAGGGAACCCTAGCAATTATCTGTAAATTATAACTGCACTGTAACAATGGCCTTCAAAGTTCATAATGTAGTTGACAGAATTCAGTAACCTAGAATAATCTAGTCATACAAATGCTTCCATTTATTGAGGATTTATTTTAAAAATATACTGTTTGTAACATAAATTTTGAACATGAATAGTCAACTTGAGTATTTAT
The DNA here is from genome assembly GCF_020171115.1 of Neogale vison. Lineage (NCBI taxonomy): Eukaryota > Metazoa > Chordata > Mammalia > Carnivora > Mustelidae > Neogale > Neogale vison. The sequence goes on from NC_058093.1 coordinate 9,970,981, forward strand.
GGTCAGCCATTACTATTTTCCACAGAAACAAAAAATCTTTTAAAAAATAAACGTTTCATTAGAAATAATTTTTCTTTATTTTTAGTGAACCAATCACATACTTGTTTAATAATCATTATTTTGACAAATACAGTAAGTGTAATATTTCTCTGGAGCAGAAAAAAAATAATTTCATCCAAATTGTAAAAGGTTGTTTACAGGGAAATAGTAATAAATTTCACACCCTAATGGCACAAGGATTTTTTTAAATTAGGAAAAACAACTATGCCTGTAATTTCTAGCATATAAAGTGGAAGCTTGGAAATGCTTCTACATATCCGCTTGGAAAGAAGGATATTCTACTTACAATAGCCATGCAGGCCTTTCCCATAGGTGTTTACTACTACTCCCAAATAGTGCTGCAAAACAACTAACAACAACAACAACAACAACAAACTAAGCCTCTCTGAAACAGTGAAATGGCTAATTACCTAATTAAAATATATTAATGCTAAGATGCTTTATTCTGACAAGGTCACAGGTCTCTTATTGGTGACCAAATTCTGAATTAGGTGGCAGAAAGCAATTTGTAAAAGCTGTAAGTTCAGGAGATTACTTAGCAGGAAATCGAGAATAAAATTGGGATAAAGAAACAGGATTTCATAGGACTAAATTTTGTGGTTTTTTAAAAGTATTGAATCTTTTTTTAAATTATTATGCATTATTTGGTCTATTGGAGTACTATGTAATAAAATATAATTAGTATGGTATGGTGAAATAAAGTATGAAACTATGAGTCGGAATACTGTGATTCTAGTCTTCACTCTGTCACTAAGAAGCTGGGATCCTACAGATATGTCAATGAGCCTCAATTTCCTTGTATGTGAAATAGGACAATTATATATGTTCCATTCAACCTACATTGTTATTGAAAAGATTCTTTATAGTAAGACAAAGTGAAACCTAGTAATCATTATGCAATTAGTAAATAAGATTATTTTTGCAGTTGTACCAAGTATTTCTGAGAAATAAAGTAACTTCTAATACAAAAAATACATTGCATGCATAAATAGGTACCTTAAAGTCAATTCCTCCTACAAAGATGCGATTAGGGATCACTGTTCCATATCTTGGGGCACTTGTTGGGTTATTCAAAGGCACAGGTGACACAGGATTAGGGGATGGAGATAATGAATCTGTTTGCGTCTGATTTGATGTTTGCTGTAAAATAAAATTCTTTTAAACTTTTAGCATTGGGTATAAGTTTTGATGCAGACTGAAAACATATATCCATCAAAAAGATGAGTCATTTAAGCAAAATGTAATATTTTAGACTTTAATTTTATGCTAATATTATAAAGATTAGAATTAGAACTAATACTTTTTGGAGCAACAAAAACATGGGAAATACAGAATTTGTTCCACTACAGAGAAAATCTTAAATATTAAAATATATTGTTTAAATACACTCATGTTGTTATTAAATATACTATTTAAGTATTATAAATGTTGAGGAATATTAAATTCAAAAGGAAGTTTGAGAAAGAGAAAAGCAGTCCAAGACATCTGGGGACTGGCTTGGTTCTGGTGGTGGTAGGAGTTGGCCTGGAACTCACAGGAAGGTTGTGGCGTTCTCTTCTTAACAGACACTAGGCAAAGTTACTCTGTGATTGTGATGGATCACCATAAAAAATACACCATTCCTTAATCATATCTGAACCCTGACAAAAACAAAAGCATTGTCCAAACCACAAAAATGACCAAACATCCTTCTATCCTGGCTGATATGTGTAACTGCTCCTTCTTTGTCGATCACAGATTTGGCCTCCATCTATTTTTCTTAACCTTCTAAATAAAAATTAACATACCCAATCACAGAATTACTCCCACTTTCTGACAACATGTACTTCAGAGTAAAGCCCTTCTTCCTTAAATATTCTCTAAAAACAGCTTAACACACGCCTAAATCCCATAGTAAATTCTTTTCTAACATCCTCTTACCTAGACGCTCCATGATGTATGCTCTTCCTTGTGTCAACAGTTCAATAGACCCAACATTACTTAACTACAGCTATGTTCCTGGTAGTCTTTGGCTAAAGGGCACTGATGAGTCAATAAACTCTGACATTCAAGTTCTCCATATTTAGCTCTAAAGTCACATTTTAAAATTTGAAGATCAAACTGATTTTGTAAAAAAAAAAAAAAGTATATACATATAACTCATAGGTATAAATCTGTATACTAAAGAGCTGAGCACAGGGACGCCTAGGTGGCTCAGTGCCTTCGGCTCAGGTCATGATCTCAGGTTCCTGGGATCAAACACCGTAAAATTGGGCTCTCTGCTCCAGGGGAAGCCTGCTTCCCCCTCTCTCTCTGCCGGGTTCTCTGTCCACTTGCGATCTCTCTATCAAATAAATAAATTAGATCTTTAAAAAAAAAAGGAACAGCACAGTACATGTATGTTCACAATGCTAAGTTGGGGGCCTAATTTAGATTTTAATAAATCTATATTAACATGTAAGCCTTTGTACAATGGCAAGATGGTAGACTCAATGTATATCTGAAAAAAAAAAAAGTTTTGAGAATAGGATTTTGAAAAGAAACCAGTTTAAGCACTTGCTAATTACTCTCCTTCTGGGAACACTTAACCGACTTCTGAGACAGTCTAACATACTAAATGAGAGCTTCAAAAAGCTTGCAGTTCATAAAATCAATTCTCTGAGAAACAAATACAAGAAAATTAATCTCTAACTTAGGTAATGGAGTTGTTCTTTTTCATATTTTCTCTCCTCTCTCACTTCATTGGCCAATAAAACCATAACCCCTAATCTCTTCAAGATATACTGAGAAATGACTAGGCCAGTAGTGATTATGGGGTTGTAGGCTGGACCTTATTGGGCTCTATTCTGCATCTAGTACTAAGGGAGGGACAAACAACACATATTCCCAATATAGGGGAGTTCATAAAGACACCTATTAAACCATCCAAAAGCTATCCCATTTAATAATTGCTGTGTTGTAGTTTCCATTTAAAGAAACTGGAATCCAATCGTAACAGCATGCTCTCTAGGGAATGACTCTGTAGTGCAAAGGATAGATGATCTGGGGATGCTTAGTTTTATTTTTCTACCAAGTATTTGCATTGCTAGAGATAATAGCATAGCTCTAGTAGATATAATCTTGTCTCTGTTTACAGAGTGTAGAAATTATGTATTTGCAAAATTAAAAAAAAAGTCTTTATGAAAGTTTCTTCTTAAAAACAAAATGAGTTCAACATATGAACTTGTTTGTTCTCCAATTTGTTTAGAGTTAATTCCACTATTTTTCCTTGCGAGAGATGGCATGAACAGAAGTGAAAAGAGTGCTTTATTTCCTACTTTGAGAAACTAGTTAAATGATACCCAGAAAGAAAAAACATCAACTTTTCCAGCCTATTCACTTCATTCTCCAGTTTCTAAGACTCCTGCTGTACTGTGCGTTCCAACTGCCTCACTTTTCTTACCACTTATCACTTTCCAACATGCTATATAATTTGTGTTTATTGTCTATCACTTTCCACGGTAGTGCAATGTTCATATGGGAAGGGATTCTGCCTGTTTTGCTCACTCAGCGTCTGAATTAAAGCCGGTACGTAGGAGGTGTTCAATTAATATTTGTGGAACAAAAGAATAAACGAATGAATCATTTCTTCCTGCTCATGATATCCCAATCATTAGGCTGAGGTTTAAGAACATGCCTAGAAAAATAGCCTAGAAAATTTTTTCTAGGTAACAAGGTTCAAGCAGAAGCAACATCTGAATTCCTTCGAGAAGGCTAGCGATGCATGGTGTTGAACAACAAAGAAAGCCTCAGATTCCACTGGCAATAATTTTCCAAGTGTACGGCAAGCACTTAGGTAGGTGCTGCTATTTGGTTAGAAGTAAGGGTTCTTGGCTTAGCAAAACTCCCAACGCTAAATATTAAGAATTTCCCCCTAAAGAAATGTGCCCTTACTGACTTCTTCCCTTGAGAATTAACCTCGGAATCTATCCTCCACTTTGCCAACGAAGACAACAGGAAGAGGGCGGGCTAACCGTCGCGGTCACAGCCTCGGCGCTCCGTCCCCTCCGAGGCCAGCAAGCCGAGGCGCTGGGGGATATGGCCGTGGCGACAACTTCCTCGGGTTCTGGCGGGTCATCGTGAACTTGGGCACTGACACGAGGGTCCACCCCCTCCCCACCAAAGTGCGGGAGGGAAAAGAAAGCCAGCCAGCGAGAAATTTTGTCCCGCAAGCCCGCCAGCAGCAGTGGCGGGAACCCTCAACGGCACCGGCCCGGCGTCGGCCTCGAGCGCTGGCAACCCCTCGGCCGCACGTGGCGCGTGCTGATTGGCTGCCGGCCGGGTGGGGTGGGGTGGGGCACCGCCGCGCCTGGCGCCGCGCCTGCCTCGGAGGCTTAGGCCTCTCAGGCCTTCCCTGTCTCCCCGCCCCCCCCGCCCCCCCCCGCCCCCCACGGGACCCTGAGGGGCTCCAGCGCACACAGGGTGTTGGAGTGTCTGGGTCCGTCGTGGGCCACGGTGCCCCTCCCCTCCCCCCAGGTCTCTCAGGCCTTCCGGTCTCCACCGAGACGCGGCGTCCGCCGCCCTGGCAACCCCTCGCGGTGGGCGGCCGGGGAGTCCCGCCGCAGCGAGCGTCGAAGACGCCGCGCAGCCCAGTTTGGGCGGGAAAGCTGTTGCTCCGGCCCAGCGCCGCCTGCTGCACGGGACCCGGCCCCCTGCCGACTCCCGAAGCCTCCCGGCCTTTTCGGAGGTCCCCCCGCCGGCCTACACCCGGCCCAGGCCCGGCGGTCCCGCCTTCCCGACCCCACGACACGACCGGACGGGGCCTGCAGGCCGGGCCGCTCTTCGCGGTGGTCGACGGGGCATCCTGTCCGCGTTTCTTCCCGACAAAATAGTGGGCGTCTGGGCCCTCGATCTCGGTCTTCAGCCCCTGAGGACCAGAGTCCGCGTGGCTCCTTCCCCGCGCCATCCCGGGGCCGGAGGCCCGGCCTGCTGTACTCACCGCCCCGGACTCGGTCTCCATCTTCCTCCACGCGCTTCCAATGCGAGGGCAAGGAACGGAAACCCGAAGTCTGAAAGCACCTTCACACCACGGAAGCAACACCACGATTCCCGACAGACACTCCCCCTGGCGGCGACGGCGGCACTGGCAGCTGCAGCGGCGCACGCTCGGACCCGGGGCCTGAACCCGCCACCCGGGGGGGTGGGGAGGAGCAGCGACGTCGCCTTAGGCGGCGGGGCGGGCGGGCGCCGCTAGCCGGGGAGCGACGCGGGCGGGCGGTTTCGGCTGGGGCCGGCGTCGCCGAGCTGGGCCGTCTGAGGGGAAGAGCGTGCGGCAGGTCGGGGTGGGCGTGGGGTGTGCGGACGAGGGCTCGGCTCAGGGGCCACCGTCGCCTGCCTTCGGACGGCTGGGGAGGAGAACGCGGACGGTTATGCAAAGCACCATGCACTGCGCGCCTCCCTCTCTTCTCCCCTTTGGGGGAAAGTCGGCGGCTGGGACTGGTGGGTGACGTGACCCCAGGCTTTACTAAGGAGCACGAGGCCGGCCGAGGGGCCACTTCGCGAGGCTGCTGCGGGGCGAGGAGGGCGGTTTCCAGAGGCAGACGCTGGCCCCTCGGGCCTGACGCGCCAAACTCGGGGACTCCCGAGCAGCCTCGGACTCCGCGCTCGCACCTGTTGTCGCCGTCACTCATTCCGGCCGGCGGGCGGGGCAGCGCGGGCGACTTGGCTGGGACCCGCCGTGCAGCCCAGTCCGGGCCCCCGGCGCAGGCGGGCGCCCCTCGCGGCTGAGCACCGCCCGGCCGCCGCGACAGCCTCGGGAGCGGGTCGGCGACGGGGCCGCGGCGCGCGGGAAGGGGTGAGCACGGGGCGGCGCGCCGGGAGCGGCTCTGGGGCCGTCTTGGGGCCCTGGGGCCGTCTTGGAAGGACGAGTTCTTTGCCGAGGTCTGCGGAAGGCGGCCGAGAGTTCTACACGTCGCCGCCGTAATGCGCGAAGCCATATCGTGCGTGCCTACAGAATATACGTCTTGGCGAAATAAAACACACAATCGGCCCGAGCAGTCACCGCTAAGTAAACGCGCGCGGCCGGGCTGACGATCGCCACCGCGACCCCTGAGCGGGCCTTCGGTCAGACGCCGATCAAGGCCACTCGGTCAGAACCTAAAGCTTTCAGAGACTCAGCCGGGGTCTCCCTGACGAGAATGCACGAGCCTAACCATGTTGACGCGTATTTTAAAAAAGTTAGTGGCGACACTTAACATTTACAATAGTAATAACCTCTGTCCTCTCATAACAGTTTGACTTTGGGTTATTCTACTTTCAAGAGAACGACTTTAAAAATATGCAGTATCGCTCTATTAATTTTTGATACGCTCTCAGATCTTTATATTATTTACCCAAAATAGGAAATAGAATTTTTTTCATTCGATTCAGTTCAGCGAAAGCATCCTAAAAGTCATTATACATTTCTGCATGCCATTCAAGCTCATTTCAGGTTTTAATTTCTGTGGAAACAGAAAACGCGAACCTGTTCAAATTAATACTCATATTGTAGAGCAGAATAACTTCGCTGTTCGATAATATTAAAGCTAATCTTTGGGCTTTTTTTTTTTTCAATAATATTGATAGATTTGCGTGGCTATTATTATCTTCATTTTTTGCTCAAGTCTTTTTTGACTGAAAACCTTTATTTTTAAAGACTGCCTTCACCACAGTAGGTGTTCAGTCTGTGACACGTAAATAATCAACTTAATTTAGGGAACGGTGGCTGTATTTCAGGGCCCAAGATGGTAATTCTTTGTTCTGCTTCTCTTTTAATTCTTTTTTGTTTATTTATTTATTAGATATTTATTTATTTATTTGACAGGGCGAGAGAGCACAAGCAGGCAGAGCAGCAGAGAAAGAAGCAGGCTCCCCATCAAGCAGGGAGCCCATAGTGGGGCTCAATCCCAGGACCCTTGGATCACAACCTGAGCTGAAGGCAGTCGCTCAACCAACCTAGCCACCCAGGCGCCCCTTCTCTTTTAATTCTTATGGCAAAAGGATATTTTTGTTTTAAAACTTGGGTAAACCATGTAAAAGTATACAATTCAACTAGTAGACGTTTGTCGTGCTCCTATTAGGTATAGTGCCTAATGTTCGATGTTATAAGAGAGAAGATGAACAAGATCAAATCTTCAGCTTGAGTTTTTTTCAACCTAGAAGGGGAAAAAGGACCAATTGCTCAAAATAATAATTATACCTAAATGTGCTTATAGTTAATAAGACACAAGCAGAATAATGTAAGCAGAAAAATGTAAGCTTGTAGTTAATAAGACACAAGCAGAATAATGTAACTGTGATCAAAGATTCTGTAGGAGTGCAAAGGACAGCATCCTGGAGCACAATGTCTGGAGCTGGGTAAAGGTATCATCAAGGCTGAAATTCTGGTCTGGGTGGGAAAGTGGGAGGAAAGATGTAGAGCCCCTTTTATCTACCCAGCACTAGACTAGGCACATCCTTTTTTAGTCTTCTTAGTTACCATTCCTTTTGTCTGGAAATCTGAACCTTAGAGAGGTGAAAGTGACTCATGTAGTCACATTGCTGGTAACTGGTAGATGCAGTTTTCAAAAGTTGGTTCTATTTGACCCCATTGCCCATGCACTTTCACTCTGTGATGTTATTTATACTGTGGCAATAATGACTTAGAGTTTTATTCTAGAGACCTTTGCAAACAGAAGGCCACTGAAGGTTATTGAATCAGGAAGTTAGATAATCAGAACCAAAATTCAGAAAGATAGCTTCAGACCAGAGAACAGTTTTTAAAGGACAGGAAACAGAGAATTGAATTAGGAGCATATTGCTCTAGTGAAAAATAATGGGGACCTAAACAGAAGTGGCAGCGATGAGAATAAAATACTGGGAAAGGGTTAAGGAGAAACCAGAGAAGAACTGAGACTTGGACATGGTGATGATGGAGAGGGATTGGTGAGGATGGTTCAGAAGTCTCAAGTTTCAAATCCTGGAGATGTCATTGACAAAGATAAATATAAAAGTGCAACCCATAACAAACTGCACACCTAATATCCCATTTGTTTATATTTTGCGGTAGCACCCCAATGTTTCTCATCTTTTCCCTTCACACAGTCAGTTAAGGGCAGAGTTCTTGTTTCAGGGAATTATCAGAACCTGCCTTCCCCCTTGCTTGCATTCCCTTACTGACAGGTCTTCCATTACTTCTTATTGACTTTTCTATACACTGATTCTAACTCCTAATAATCCATTTTAGGTACCTTTTTCCTCAATAACACTTTGGATGTGTTCTCTAGCTTATAGACCTAGGTAACTATTTGTGGGCCTCCTATGGACCAGTCTTTACTTTGAGGGAGTGGATATGGCAATGGTTCTTGCTCTCCAGCAGCCTGTGGTCTAGCGCAAGAAGGAGCTAAGTAAGTAGAAAGTTTATACACTCAATGTGCTAAGTGTAGCAGTAGAAGAGTTGCCAGGTGCAGAGACAGGGGGGTGACTAAAACAACACGAAAAGGACAGGTTTAGAAGATGCATCTGCTTCTATTTTATTTCTCTCTTGTTCCCATGTCTGTTAACCTATTGTTGTATTTTGGAGGATGATTAGGTGCTTTCTTCTCTATGCTGGTTAGATATTTGAAATAGGAAAGATGAGGGATAGGAGTTTTTAAAAATCTGTCTTAAGGAACAGAGAGTCCAGTTCAGATTTCCTTTTCCTTTATGGAATGTAATACTTACATTTAGAGAGGATGTTATAGAGATGACCTAGATTGGAATAGTAAGTGATTTATTGGAAAATTCCTTATAAAATTGTTTTATTTGCTTATGCTGTTTATTTTGAGCAACTACTTAGACACAGGAGTATACAATAGAGAACTCACTGTGCAACATAAGGTAGGACCTCAGTAATTATATATAGAATAGAGACTAAATGAACATACAACCCTCACACCACCCTCCATTTTATACCCATTCCTTACCATTTTTCTCTTACTTCTGGAATAAGAATGGAAAACAGTCATTGTCAGAAAATCTCTTCTTGATTCACTTACACAGGTATGGTTTAATAATTATACACATATTTTCACTTGCTTTTCAGGGGAAGACCTTGTGGTTGGAACATCCCATCTGCAAAATCCTTTGAACATTCACAGATATTTCCATAAGAGCAAATAATACCACCATATACAGAAATAAGATCTGTGCAGCAAAGCTTCAGTGCAAGAATGATTGCCCAGAACATATTGTCCAGTAATAGACTCAGTTCTGCAGTGTTTGCCTTGGCTTGGCCCTTTATTTTACCCTTACCTGGTCTCACCTTCTGACCACAGATGGCTGGCTGGTTGGCTGGCTGGCTTTCTTTCTTTCATCTTTATTATCTCTCTCTCTCTTTTTTCCTTTCCTTTCCTTCCTTCCATCCTTCTTCCCTTCTTTCTTTCTTTCCTTGCCTTTCTTTTCTCACTCCCTCTTTCCTTTATTTTCTTTTCCTTTCCTTTCCTTTCCTTTTGTTTCCTTTTCCTCCTTTCCTTTCGTTTTTCCCCTCCTTCCTTCCTTCCATCCATTCATCCTTCCTTCCTTCCTGTCTGTCTGTCTTCTTCTTAGCTTTATTTATTTATTAGATAAAGAGAGCAAACATGATCAGGGGGAGGGGCAGAGGGAGAAGCAGTCTCCCTGCTGAGCAGGGGGGCCTGTGGAGGGGCTCAATCCTAGGACCCTGGGATCATGACCCGAGCTCAAGGAAGACACTTAACTGAAGTGAGCTACCCAGGCACCTCCCCACATTTTTTTTTTTAAGATTTTTTTTGTTTTGTTTTGTTTATACAACTGCTGTTTTTTAACCTCTTTCCATTCTTATCTCATCTTTAGAAATGATCTGTCTGGGAGGAAAAGGTTTTCCTTGACCCTCTTAGGGTCCCTGGCTGGGTCTGAAAATTAAATTGACAAAGAGTAACAGGAGAAAAGCAAACAAATATTACTGAATTTTTACATGTACATGGGGGCCTTTATAAGGGAATGAAGACCTAAGAACTGTTCAGATCAGAAAGCTTTTATACCTTTTAGTCAAACAATAAATTTATGAGTAATTGACAAGATGAAGGAGTTTAGGCTAGAGATAGTAAATGGTGAAGAAGTAACTAGGAAGATCATGGTTAGATTAACAAGATTAGTTTGCAGTTTCCTCTGGTGCTCAGTCTTGGGGCTGATAAGAGTCTGTCTCCAGTAAAAGAATTTATTTCCTGCCTTTAGGCACAAAAGGGGGAGCTTTTTCTGTGTTTATTGCTTCTTAATTGCCTTCAAATCATAATAATTAGTAGGTCAAAGAGGCATATTTTGGGGTGGCATATCCTGGTTTCCTTCAAAGCAAGAAGTATTTTCGGGTACTATCATGAACCTCTTAATTCATATTTCTCCCACCCATAGGCATCTTGGCAATAGTTCATGTTCCTAGTATCCTTCTATCTATGACATTTCAAACATCTTTGTGTAAATATTTAGTTGTCACTTGTCCTTTCCTCCAGCAACTATGTTGTTTTTGAGTAGTGGACAATTATTGCCTTGGCGCACTCTGATCTTTTGAATCTAAGAAAGGCCACCATGTGGTGTTGCATAGATTAATCAACAAATAAGGGTGTCTGGCCAAAGGAGCTAGTAGTCTGAAATCCAGCCCTTAGTGCTCCACCAGGCACGTAGCCACAGGCCCCTCCACTCAATGGGAATGCATTTTTCTAACTCATAAAAAGATGTTGAGTGGGCCAGTGGTAGCCCTACCTAAACACAGTTCCCGTACTGTAGATGGTGTCAAGAAACCCTCGCTCATATCATGTTTTACTATCATATTCTCAGACATGAGTAACTGTTTGAGATTTGGAAAAATATTCATCTTGGTGAATGTTGCAAGTGAGTTCCTCAGGAAACGTACTCTGAGATTTGCCTGTAGAAATTTTTGGGAATCCGAGTTTGGGAAGAGTACCTGAGAAGAGTGAGAGGAACAGGACTGGGCAGAGCAAGTTGAATTGTGATTTTTTGCAACAGAGTGTCAGCAATACTAGGATGACCTGCAGAGTTGTCCCTACAGACTAGGGTCCCTTCCCTCTCCGCCATACTCTCTATCTTCATCTACCCATCTATAGACGTTGGGTGCAGGCTGCTCCCACACAGGAGTCTGGACTTTGGACAAGATGACTTTCTTTGGCTGTGGGAAATTTCTGGAGAGGAATTTAGGTGAGAACAGTCTACATGCCCAGTGTCTGGTGGAACAATGGCTTGGTTCTGAAGGGAGATTTGGGCCAACCACATATACAAAATTGTGCTTGTAACCATTGAATGAACTTTTCTCTATAAGAAGATTAAACAGGTTGAATTTAGTTTGCTTTTGGTTGAAGGAAAACATGACAAAAACAGAATAATTGAGGAAAAATTCAAACTTGTTTTTTTCTTAGAGAGGGTACCTCAGAGATTGCAGGAAGGACGGTATCAGGAGCACAGATCTGGTAACCCAAGATCTGGTAATCTTGTGACACTGAAAGTTTAGGTTGCACATTGTGTTTAATGATTACAGGCTAAAAACCAGCTTTCTATGAGTTTGCCCACTGTTGGTTCTTCTTTTTTGGATTTGATTTATTTATTTGAGAGACAGAACATGAGAAGGGAGAAGGTCAAAGGGAGAACCAGACTCCCTGTGAAGCTGGGAGCCCGATGCAGGACTCCATCCTGGGACTCCAGGGTCATGACCTGGGCTGAAGGCAGTAGCTCAACCAACAGCCACGCAGGCGCCCCCCTCTGTTGGTTCTAAGCTCAAGAAAATATCCATATTGGTCATCATTGGAGAAACTATAATTAAAGTGCAAAATCTTCTCAGTCAGAAAACCTCTCCATAAAGTTAATAGAGACAGAAACCAGTTTCACCACTGAATAAGCATGAACATTGTGGGGCACATCATAGGCAAGAAATTGCAAAGGAAAAACAAAGAGAGGACTCTCACGTGCTTATATTGTGAAGCAGACACAACATATCACAGATGGTTCATCCTAACCTTTCCTGATGACTAGAATCACCATCTTATCGGCTTTATAGAGAGGAAAAAACCTCATGTCTTTATAGCAGGAAGTAGTTTTGCAAACTGGAGTAAAGCAAACATCAAAGTTAGGCTCTTAACTTCTTACTGAAACTGGGAAATAGGGGAACCATCTCGATGTTTGCATTTCAAAAAGGTGGTTATTTTTTTCCTAAATTTTTATTTAAATTCTAATTAGTTAACATATAGTTTAATAGTGATTTCAGTAGTAGAATTTAGTGGTTCATCACTTACATATAATACCAGTGCTCATCACAACTGGATCAGAACAGATAACCCAAAAGTAGACTGAAGTGTATGTGGGAATTAAACATATGACAAGAGGGATAATTCAATTTAGTGAGAAAATAAAATAAAATAGATTACTTAATGAGAAAAATAAAAGTAGCTTACCATCTTATTTTAAAAAAATTATAAAATGCTTATATACACATATAAACTAAGTTAAAAAATAAAGTATAGAAGGACCAAATACTTAAATGTTAAAAAAAAAAGCCTTGCAAGAAAAGGTAGGAGATTACATGTATAACTTGGGGGTTGGAAAGTGTTTCTTAATGCTGAAAAGAGGAGAGACATATTTGTTTATATAAAGATTAATAGATTATATAATAGATACCATAAAATTGATAAATAATAGTCTGGAAAATATTAAAGCTGATGACTTAATAAGGATAACATCTATAATATACAGGTTGGGTTCTTTGAGAAGCACGTGGCATTAGAGACGAAAGATTTATTGGAAAGTAACACATGTGGAGGGAAAAGGGAGAAGTAGGATTGGGCAGGAGGAGTTCAGATACAGACATGACAAAAATCTCAAACAGCCCAAGGGGCAGCTGGAACAATGATTGCCTGTTGGAGAAGTCCTGTCATGGTGTAAATGGCTAAGGCCCATTGACTGGAGATTGCCCAGAGAAGAGAAGAGAAGAGCTTGCCCTCACCTATCAACATCTCACTCATTCACTGGCAATGGGACGCCCCAAGAAGAACATGACCTTGGTTCAAAAGTTGAGGTGAACCCTGAGTAACTGAACAGCTGAAGGCTGTCTGGAAGCCAGAGAGTGAGCCTCTTACTGAAGCAGGATCTGAGTGTGGCATCTCTGTGTTTGCTATAGAATGTTTACAAACTAAGAAAAAAAAAAAAGGCATTCAGTCCAATGGAAAATTATTCAAGGCACATGTGTATACAGTTTATACACGTGCATGGACACACACACGAATGTACACCAAGGTTGAAAAATGCTTTAACTTGGCAACTTTGGTTGTTAATTTGAGTTACCTTGCAAGGATTGGGAGGGTTGATGTGGGTGGAGGAGGAGAGAAATGTTCAAGACAGAAGGAAAAATTATACCAAAGAAGCATGCATTGATCACGCTTTTGCACCTTTCTTGCATTGGTGTGTAAGGAAACACATTTATCCTCTTGTTCACATATGTGTAAGAAAGGATATTTTGACATTAAATGTCAGTTCTCCTGGTAAGTTCAAAGATACATTGAATAGGAGTAAGGCATTTTCAATCGATCACATGTAACAAAAAAGGCAGAAATGGAGACTTACATAGCTTGTAGGAAAGAAATGAGAAAAATATGTCACAGAAATAGAAATAACTATGCACAATTTTTGGATATCCAGAAATTTTTAGTTTTTACTAGTTTAGTAGATGCCAGGAATGTTTATTTGCTATATAAATCAAGTAATATCTGGCTATATGGACCAATAACATTGTTGTAGAAAGTATAGAGTTTTCAGCAAACTTATGTATCTGTATCAGGAGAGACTAAGTTATACTACAGTAACACATGACCCCCAAATCTAAGAGTAAAGCCTCTTAGACATGGCTTTCTTGCTCATGTTATACATCCACTGTAGATTGGCTTGAGCTCTGTCCCTTGCCATTTTCACTTAGGATCAAACCTCTATCTGGTGATCAATTAATTTTGCGGCAGAGGAAAACGAGATCATGGTAAGCATACACTGGCTCTTGAAGCTTCTGTTCAGAAGGGGCTTTGACTCCTCTTTGATGGGCTAAAGTAAATCACATGACTGAGCCTGCTGTTAACCAGTTGAAGTGGCATAAGCTCTTCCACAGGGAGGATTAGTGAGCATCTCCACGAGTATGAAGATTGTCTTTAAAATGAAGAGTTAATGAAATATTTCCATGTGAGTCATACCTAATGGGTGTCCTTAGTGATTGGTGAGTATGAAGAATTAAGATGAGAAATAAGAGGGGTGCCTGAGTAGCTCAGTCAGTTGAACATCTGGCTCTTGATTTTGGCTGAGGTCATGGTCTCAGGGCCCTGAAACTGAGCCCTGAGTAGGGCTCCATGCTCAGTGGGGAGTCTGTTGGAGGATTCTCTCTCCTTTCCCTCTGCCCTTTACCCTACTCTCTCTTTCTAAAATTGATAAATAAATCTTAAAAAAAAAAGAGAGAGAGAAATAAAAGGGACACCTGGTTGGCTCAGTCAGAAAAGCATGCGACTCTTGATCTCAGGGTTGTGAGTTTAAGCTCTACCTTGGGTGTAGATTACTAGATAAATAAATTTTAAGATGCAAAATAAGAGAAAATACTTTTTTTTTCTAATCAAATGCTATTTTTTTTCACCTCCTGGGTGTACAGATAAGAAGTACTCCTTTTGACTTTGGTTTCAATCACAGACCACACACCATTATTTACATTTTCAGAAAACAAACAAAAAACCCGTTTAATCCATATTTTGAAGATAGGAAAAATATGGAAGAGGTAAGATTTTATTTTTTCATGTATTTTATTTTTCTGAAGTTTAGAATTTACATCAGTATGATTATGTGAAATATAGTATCTATCAAAAATCAGAAAAATATCCTTTCCCTTAGAAATGATCATCTAAAAATAATGATGTTTAGTATTTTTTTCCTAGCGTTTAAGTATGGCTCATAAGGAATTTTCCAAATAAATTCTATATTACAGTTACCAGTTTAGTTACTAAAATCCCATTTTGGTTAGGAGAAAAATTAAAGAAAGATCTATGATGTCTCATTACACTAAATGTAATATTGCACAATGTTTGTTGTTTATTATCTTACTTCACAGTTTAAGTTAAATTTTAGTTCTTTGTTGCTGCTTTATATTTTAGATGATCCCTGCAACATGACTTTATCCCCCCTAATCTTTAAAAAACAATTGTGACATCATCTGAAGTTTCACCAGTACATTTTATATAGAACAGAGAATGGCAAACATCCCAAGTGCCGTTCAGCAGCTGTTGCTCCTCTGCTGTGGATAAGGGAAGAAGTAGTTGTCTCCATGGTGACCTATATGAGTCAGTGAGGGTGGGAACTGGGGGATTCTCACGGGGTTAATGACAGAGGAAATGCTAGCAATCCAGTTTTCAGTAGACATTTGGCCTCAAATGGAATTTTTTTTTTAAAGGACTCACTTCTTTATGGCCTTTCATTTTGTAAACGGGATAAACTTGCATTATGCTCAACGAAAGAGCTAGGCACCTGAAAACTTATGGGGAACTAAAAATGCCTTACAGAAGAGACTGTACTTTATTTTTGTTTTATACTTCAGAACATGCATTACAATTTTGTGTTATTTAAATATTGCACTCTGCTTCTTCCTCCCAAAACACTTGAGGTAGAATGTAAAAAGGCATATCAATAAGGTTAACAAAATAGATAGAAGACTGATAATCATGATCAAAGGAAATGAATTAGGGAAAGAAATATCACTTTTCACTTTCTTCCAATGGGTCCTAGGATGCTGAAAAAAAGCATTAATAAACCTTATGTCTTGGCATAAATTGGAAGAAAACCCTCTACCACATGCAGATGAATTAGATTTGGGGTATGGACCTGGATGGGGAGAGGAAGAGTCTCCAAACTTATATTTACTCCTGCATTGCAAGTGTCAGGCATCGGGGGTGTGTTTCGTTTGAAGAGGTTTCTATTATAACATCATACGTGAAAAGATCCAAGTTGTCAACTAAAATAGATAAAGAAGAGAAACAAGTTTTCATGTGGGCCTCACTGGTGTCATTCCAGGGGTAGATTTCATAAATGCCCCTGTGGTTTCTGCATTAGTGTGGATCATAATGATGACATGAGCTCCATCTTCAGGATCCATGACAAAGTCAGTTAATACATAGAAAATAAATCAACACTGACTTCCTCTTTTCTTTTATTGTTATTATTTTTAACACTGCATATTTTAAAAAGACATTTACCTTACACATACAGAATGTTCCCAGATGATTTGCCTGGGGCTCCTAATCCTGTATCTTAGCCTTCGGGTCTACATGATTCCCAAGAGGGCAGTGTTAGTGGACAGACACCCAGGTATTCTGCTTTCCTGCAGGTAGTAGAAGTTCCCCAACATGGGAAGGAAGCAGTAGCCTTAGAACATTGAAGAACACTGGCTGTAATTAAAGATTTCTTAAATGTAATGCCTTTCATTACTTTGAAGATTTATTAACCTGAGGAATCTAGATCTATTCTAAACAATTTGTAATTTCTCATTTTTGTAGGACCACTATCATGGAGTGGATTACTTGTACCTTTACACAAAATTAGTTGACTTTTTTGTTTTAGTTATTGAAATTTCCTACTTAATTGCTAACATAAGGGACTAAAGAATACCTTTGAAGAAAAAAACCTTTGAATTTTAAGAACATGTATTTGGTTTTGCTTACCTTTTATTGCCTTCATACATATTTATTCTACTACAATATTTATATTACAAATTACCCTGCAAATTGTTTTCTTGAGTTAACAAATTGCAATGATTACTGTGTGTATTAGAGAGTGTTATGACTTAATATAAGGATATATATGACTCAGTTGAAAATGCCACACTCCTATTCAATGTATTTTTGAACTTACCAGGAGAACTGACTTATAATGTCAAAATACCCTTTCTTACACATATGTGAACAAGAGGATAAATGTGTTTCCTCACACACCGATAAATCTGTCAGCTTCACACTCCACCATGATGACATAGAGGTAATGCTGATGTCAAGAGGAGAGGCCATCATGCTGAACGTGAGTGGTTCCAGACCTGGAGAAGGGGCTCTTCAGAACAGGTGAAGTCTCCAGGACTTCACTGGACTCGCACCTTCTGAGAGCCTCATCCTGGTTCCATCACTTCCTTTTGGCTCTAACTCTGAGCAAGCTCATTGACCCTTTTGATCCTTACCTTCCTTGTCTGTAAAGTGGAGATCAAACGACTTCATAGAAGGTTATCTGGCATATCAAAAGCAGTTATCAGTTCTCTTCCCCAGCTGTGGTTTCCTGGTAGAGTACGGAAAGTCTTAATATTCTCACAGGATTTTTCCTAGGCCCAGGGTTCTGGGGTGACTTCTCTGGGCTGGAAGAACTACATTGACATATCTGGTCATTGATTCTGGGCTAGGTATTTTCAGGTTTGCTGGACCTGGTTAGGTTCATCAGTTGTCTTTCAGTCTAATTCTCAATTTCAAGTTATTCCAATTTATAAGCATCCTCCTACTTTTGCAACTGCTTGCTTTGGGTCTGTTCTGATTTCTGCCCTAGGATGGAATTCTAGGATCCCAGAAGATGAGAAGTCCTATAGTGTGGGCAGTGACAGAGCCTTTTTTTTTTTGTTTAATAAGAAGTGGATTTTATTCAGTCAGAGGATTGCAAAGGTGAAGATTCCACCTACAGATATTTATTGAGCACCTACTCTTTGCCAGGCATGATTCTGGGAGCTGGAGATAAAGCAATGAACAAGGACTTTTGCACATGGAGATGACAGTGGGGGCAGAGATCGGAGGTGAGTAAGACAGAATATATAAGTAAACAATTCCATGGACAGGACAGTTTATTCATAGTGATGAAATTCTATGAGAAAGCAAAACAGAATAATGTGAGTAACATGGTGTGTGTGTGTGTGAGGTTGAAAGAACTTGAGATTTGTGATCAAAGGAGACCTTTCCATGGTGGTTATACTGGAATCACTATTCATTACTGTTATTCATCCTTTCCCTTCCCCTCACCCCAGCTTCTAATTTGCCAATCAAGTGATTGCTTGTTTAAGAAGCAAGAATTGTGGGCGATATTAATTTGGAAAGGGGCGATTATTAATGGAGGGGTAGGAATGTGTCAATAGTTGCTGATTTAACCAAATCTAGTTAAACCTTTCAGTCTTGGGAATGGGGCCAGAGTAGAATCTGTCCCAGGTAGAAGAAGATTCAATGGGTGGCTCTTTTTTTTTTTTTTTAAAAACTGCAGATGTAAGTATCAGGAAAAGCCTACTGAGCTTATACTAGAAGACAATAGTATGAAAGACTAGACTAGGGTCCAGCCATTTTCTCAAAGCAGAATGAATTACATAATAGCCTTTATGAACAGAGGCTCAGAACAAAGGATTTAGTACAAGGTGTGTATGTGTGTGTGTGAGAGAGAGAGAGAGAGTCTGAAAGAGAGAGAAGCTGGGACTGTGTGTGTGTGTGTTTGTCTCTACATAAGGGTGGAGAGAAGTCTGTTAAAGGAGAGAAGAGGCGGAAGTCCAACTAGATAACATCTAGTTGAAACAAAAAAATTTGTACATTTTTATGCTATACGTTCTTGCAGCTGCTGCTGCTTCTTTTGCTGCTGCTTCTCTTTTGAAGATCACAGACTTTAAATGTTAATAAGGTGACACTAATTTTAATAGTTTAAAAAACATCAGAATTGTATATACAAGCCAGTAGGATGGGAAGGCTTTGTAGATAGTATTAATATTGGAGAATAAGATAATGAGTAAGATAACTGCCATTTACATTTTTTGGAGGACAACCCAAGAATGGAATTTTTGTGAGGGTAACAAAGAAAAATGAAGCTCTGAAATAACCATATAAAGGCAAAAGTAAATCATAGTAATAGTTGAATATTAAAGAAAAAAATGATAACTTAAAATAGGTTATATTTGTGAGGATAGCAAGTAAAGATATTTCCTGTACAAGAGAGGAACAGATCCCCTGAACTAATTAGTGGAGATGAAAGACATGCATGGTTGTTTTAAGTCTGGGGGCCCTTTTAAAGAGGGAAAGAAGAGATTATTTGCTGTTACAGATGCAGTTCTTAGACTCTCACTAGAGGGTGGTGTTGGTTCTAAAACCAGAGGTTGCTAATCTACAGTACATTCATTACTGGGCTGCATTTATATTTAAAGAAAAGGTAGACTTGAGGTTTCTTAGACTTACCTAAAAGTTGGCAAATGTCAAGTCTGAAACTTCCCAAGGGCCTTATCCAGTTCTGACTGTTTGCAGACCCAGAGGAGGGAGATAAAGTAGCGGAGATTACAGGAGGAGTTAAGTAGCAGATTCTAATTTCAGCTCCTGCACTAAGTAGTAGACAAGAAACTAAAGCTTCCCAGGCCTTCAACTCCTCTGTAAAATAAAAAGGCAGCCTGAGATGATCCCTTAATCTCCTTGAGTCTCTAAACTTCTGAAATTCTAACAAATTCTGGGTCTAAAAGCCTGAAGTATTTCTGATGTTCTTGGCCAGCCAAAGGAATGGGTATCATCTCAAATTATCAAATTATTAGTAATTAAAATATTAAAATATAATTAATGCTATAATATAATTAAAATGTAACTAATGCTATAAATAAGGTTTAATATAGATTTGGGTACTAAAAGTATTTAAACAAAATCATCATCTTCTGTCCTGCTATGGAACCTCGCAGTCATCTTTTACATCTACCTGAACATTCTGTGGTTAAATTTCAGTGACATTGCGTTATCTAAAGATCTCTCTTCTTGGTTGCTAACTGGCTGGAAACGAGCACAATATGTTCATATAGGATTATCTGGAGGGAGGAAGCTGAACCGTTATCAAATAGGGATGTTTTAGGATAGGCTACATCCCCCACCTCATTCTGTACTTCACCAACTCCCAGCATATCCATGCTCTGCTAGGAGACACTCTCCAGAGGGATTTAGCTGGTTTAGTTGCCCGCTACCCTCGCCTTTTTTTTTTTTTTAATCTGCTTCCCTTGCCTTGTTATGTTTATTTGCAGTGCAGAATGAACCGAAGAGCATTTATGAAAGCTGAATCGAATTATTCAGCTTCAGGGCCGCAGGACACCCTCGTTTACCTCTCCGTGGACTAGACTTCAAAGGGTTGGTAGGAGAAGCTGCAAAGCCCTGATGGTGCGAAGCTGCGCTCTGTCACCCTTCGGCACTTCGATACTCGGGCTCAGCACCCCTCTCCTCCACACTGCTTGGCTTTGCGGGGCCGAAGATTTCCTTCCCCCGCCCCCTCCCCCGCCCCTCCCCCGCCCCTCCCCCGCCCCCGGGTTTTGTGGCCTCTTCAGGCCCTTTTCGAAGATCTAAACTTCCTAAAGCGGACGCGGAGCGCCGGCGGGAGCGCACCCGCGCGCTGGCACCTTCGCGCGAGTCCCCCGGCCGGGCCGCGCCGGCTCCGCGCCGCGGAACACATTCTTCCATTCTTCGCGCTCGGGCACACCCCTTCGCAGTGGGGATTGGTCGGGCCGACCCCTCCTCGGCGACGCGAGGCTCCTAAGAGGCTCCGGCGCCTGCCAATCCCCACGGGCTGTCAAAACAAGTCTTCCCTCCCTGTCACAACAGAGCGGAGTGGAGGCCGCCGCCGCCGCCGCACTTCCTGGGGCCGCTGCGCCGCGCTCCGCGGGCAGGTGGCGGGTGCGACGGGCCGCGGGCGTCCGCCTCCGGCCACCCCCGCTCCCCACCCCCAGGCCGCGCGCGTCCGGGCCTCCGAGGCGCCCGGCCCGGCGCCGGGTGCCTTTTGTCTGGCGCGGAGCGGGCGTCTGCAGCGCGTTTCGGACACCTCCCTCTCCTTTTCGCCTCTGCTCCCTCCCGCCCGCATCTCCCTCCCGTTCCCGCCGCCGTCCCCCTGCGGACCGCCGGCCTCCCGGACCGAAGCCCGCGGACGTCTCCAGCCGAGCGATGTCTCCGCTCCAGAAAGTTGCCGCCGCCGCCGCCCCCGGGCGGTGAAACAAAGTCTGGCGGGGCCGCCTTCGGGTGCCGGAGCGCACTCGTGCCCAGAGGCTGGACTCCGCTGCCGGGCGTGCCGTCTCCCCCGGAGAGCCCGAAGCGCCGGCCATGGCCGAGGGCGCGGGCAGGGAGGGTCCCGCGCCGCCCGACGCAGCCGGCTGTGAAGACGACCCCCGAGTGGGTCCGGACGCCGCCTCCGGAGAAGGCGTGGCCGGGGCCCCCGGGGGCCGGTGGAGGGACCGTCGCAGCGGGGTCGCGCTGCCGGGTGCCGCGGGGGCCCCGGCGGACGGCGAGGCGGGCCTCCTGGAGGCCGTGCGGGCGACCCCCCGGCGCAGCAGCATCATCAAGGTAAGCGAGGCCGCGCCGCCCCGGGAGCGTGGGTGTGGGTGCTCGGTGCGTCGGGGATCCGGCCAGGATGCGCGGTGTCCGGAGGCATCGCGGGCTCCGCATTGTTTTCTCCCACCTCCCTCATTACCAGACCTTCCTTCCGCGTCCGGAGGTTCCCAGACTCAGCTCTTGGCCGTGAGAAGCAGAAGTCACTTTTTTAACCCCTCTGACAGCAGAGGAAAAGTTCCGCTCTGCGTCTTTGCGTTTTGATGGATGCTTTCCCTCATTTTCTCTGAAAGCTTCACTAAGCCGTTGATGGAAGGAAGAAGGAAGCAGTCAGTGTAGATGCAGACCGCGGGATGGTTGTGCATTGCTCTCTAGAGAAAGGTTCGCTTCCCCCCACCTCCGCCCCCTCCCCCAGCACAGTAAAGGAAATGCACGGTTTATCCTCAAGTGAAAACAAACAAACAAACAAACCCCCACATCAACCAAAAACCAAAAAACAAACCAAAACCCCAAACCCAAACAGCCCCCTTCCCAAAGACTCAGACGGTCCCGAAATCCCAAGAAGCGTGAACTTTCCCTGTAGACAAGCAGAGTTTTCAGTGGACCCTCTGGTTAAGCGGAGAGCGACGGTGGAGCCCAGAGTTTCTGCACTGCAGAAAGCGCGAGCGGAAAGCAAGGAATCCCCCAAGCCTCATCCCAGGTCTTTGTGGTTACCGTTGCATGCAGAGAAGATGCTTCCCCACCCCTCAACCACCAGACAAGATTTCTCTTCATCTGTTTGGCCAGAAATCTGTAAGCCTTTCTCTCCCTTATCTCTCTCTGTCTTCCTTCCACTTGGGGCTTACTTCCTGTTTGAAATTTCATCTTTTGGGTGCATGACATGTGGTAAGGTATCCTGGAAGTCGCTCTCCCCCAGGGTTTGGAAAAGGGCCTCTTGGCATAAATGAATGTGAGTAGTCATGAACATGTGAGATTAAAATTGATTTTGGTAGAGAAAGTAGTCTGTATGAAACTATATATATATATATTCCAAAGATGATAGTGAAAGATTGACTTGGAACTTCTTTCTATTTTCAGTTTACTTGGTGTGCTAATACATTCAAGACCCTTGTTCAAGGTTAAACTGTGTAACCCCCCTCATAATGCATGTCTCTTTCTTAGGCTCAAACTTCCATTGCCAGTGTGGGAAGGCTATGCCCACAGTACATCCACCCAACTCCAAGTATTGTCTAGGCTTTTCCCCAACACTGACACATGGAAGTTTAAAACCAACAGGAAGATTTCTATATAAAAAGAAGAGTGGGTGGTAGTTGCAAATGACTTATAGTAGTTTTTGTTATTTTGTGCCTTTTAGATTATGTGAAAAGGAATGTGCTATTCTGGGTGTGAATTTAGATAACAAGGAAATGATCACTTTTTCTTTTCTTTTAACCCACGAGTCAAAAAGCATATTATTTTGAAACTTAAAAAAACAGCACAATTAAGAAACAATTACATTTTGGATTCTAAGATATTGATAAAACTGTGTGTGTGAAAACAAACGCCCAACGATAGTTTAAAACATATCACCATAAAAAACAGTGGGCTCTCTAGTGTTGTAAAAAATAAAAGTAACAGAGTGTAAGGAATATACAAATTCTTGCAACTCAATTTGCAGTTTTTAAGTTGTATTATGTGCTGGTTTATATTCTCAAAAAGGCCCTTGCTGAGTAATTTTGCTTCTTTTGTTTTGAAGTTTATTTTTGTGGAAAAAAGAGGGAGACAACAGAGTATCAGTCTTTTTCCTATTTAATAGTAGAATAAGCATTTAATAAATGGCCTTTATAATTAAAGATCCTAGAAAATGAAGCACACTGTTGTTACTATTTTAAATTAGGTTTTATTGAAAAAGTAATATAAGCATATGATAAAAAAAAAATCAAATGTTCCGAAGGAGCAGGAAGGGAAGACTCCCAACCACTCCACACTCCCACTTACATGGTCCGCCCCCATAGCTGCTAACACTTTCTTAAGTATCCTTCCAGAAATATTCCATGCATATGTAAGCATATGCATCTGTATATATGTGTGGTGAGTTATTGACGTTCTTGATTTATATAATAAAATTTCAAGTTTACAGGCCTCATATTCTCAAATTTGCTCCAAATGATTTTGATTCCCAGTGGGTTGTCCAAAATCATTGTGATGTGTCAGTTAATCTTCAGGAATAAACTGGAAGGTGAATTGATGGGTATGGGTCCTTAGGGTCTGTTCTCAGAGAACTTTATTCCCTCCCACTGGGGAAAGAAGCAGGTGATGGGGTTCTGTTCCACACAATCTCGGAGATAAGGACCTTTCTGTTTACATCTGGAATCTGCAGCCCCATGCTTCACTTTAGCAAAGTAAAAAGGAGAGTCTCTAAAAAAGGTCTAGTTCATATAAGAAATATATAGCATGTGGCTTATATTGAGAGAAAAATGCATTCTTCAGAGTTTGGCCAAGGATTCTTTTTATTTGCTTTAAAACATACACAGAAAAGAAAGGCTTTAGTACATTTTACATTAATCAAACTATTAAATTTTCTCTGATTGCCCCAAATAGCCTTCACATAGTGATGATTCATATTCATGATCATAGCTCTGAGCCCCTGAAAGATTGTGAATCATCAAATATTAAATTATTTTCAGTTTAGGGTATTGTTTCTATTCTAATTATTTGACTGCTAATTATCTATTAACTTGAATATTAGACAAATCAGAATAGTGCATTCCTCTATCATGCCGGGAAACAGACTATCTTGTATATTAATAAAAAAAAGTCTTGTATATTAATAAAAGGAATGTTTTCAGTAAACTTGCCCTCTCTAATTTGTAAAAACATGGTTTTAGTTGAGAAAACATTTCCTTTTGAGCTGATGAAGACAATAACAACATTTATCTTTACACATCTTTGTAAAGTCTTCTTTCTACTATAGTATTTCTTCCCTTATATGTGAAGTCTAAAGTTTTTTTTTTTTTAAAGATTTTATTTATTTATTTGACAGACAGAGATCACAAGTAGGCAGAGAGGCAGGCAGAGAGAGAGGAGGAAGCAGGCTCCCCGCTGGATGCGGGGCTTGATCCCAGGACTCTGGGATCATGACTGGAGCCAAAGGCAGAGGTTTTAACCCACTGAGCCACTCAGGCACCCCCCAAGTCTAAAGTTTAAAAAAATTTAATAGGCGACTTAAACTAGATTTTCTTTAACCCATCCATTTTTTCCCCTGTGTTTTCTGTGGGTTGATATTCGATAGCATTGCCGCTGAAAAGTGATGCATGTTTTTGGTAAGTGCGTTGTTGAATACCATCATATTGCAATGGACTACATCTTAATTGCTTCTTGATGACTCGTGGTTTAAAATGACAAGTTAGTTACATGCAAGACTGATAATATCTAGCAATTATGTACTATTCTGCATATGAATATATTTCTGTTTAAGAAATGAGGCCTTTTTCTATCTAATATTTGCTATCAACCTTATAGGTTTTAAATATTTAACACTTTAAATTGTAGTTTATAGTATTTAAACTCCGTGATATTTTGGAAATAAAAAGCAGCATAATTCATTCCTTATACTAGATGATGAGAACTGAGATACATACATGTTTTCAGAATAGCAGTTGATTTTTCTTTCATTATATGTAACATATTGAAGGGTCCTACTTTTTTCCTTTCAATTCTACTTAAGAATGAGTTTTCTAGATAAAAATCATCCTTTGGATCTCATGGACATAGGTTTGTGGGAGGAAGACCGGAGCTGGAAATGAGGTGCTGATACCTGCACCAAAGTAGCTAAAGTAACTGCTTTGGCGTTTTTTGTATCATTATTTTGTGTCATGCCGTCCTCATTTTGTTATGTTCATTGTGGGACTGCTATTGGGGGTTTCTGAGCCATAGCTTCAAAGATACGCCTTGGGTACCTTTTGACACATAAAATTGTGACTATCCTCAGAGGGGCAAGAGGCGTTTTGTTCACATTTACCAAACACTGTCTACTATGAGTCAGGTGCTAAACTAGAGGCTTTTTATACATCATGTCACTTAATCCTCACAGCAAACCCTCTAAAGCGGAGAAAAGAGGCACAGAAGGCTACTAGTACAATGCGGAGTTTGGATTCATACCCGTGTGGGCTTAACTCCAGAACGTGTGCTCTCATGCTGACCCTCAGAGGCAGGGAGTCGGCAATCCGTGAATACTTTCAATTCACAGCCTGTGAATCCAGTATGAACATATAATGCCAGAAGAGTCTGAATCTTGGGCCCTGTGGCTTGGGGGGAAATGATCCTTTCTCTGCTCCCCCACTTCCCAACCCAGAACACCTGGAGGTGGGTGACTCTAGGGAGGAATGACAGAGCTTTCTGTCTTTGGTCATTTTGTGAGGCCTGTGCTATATTTTGAAAGGCAGAGCAATTTGGCAGGTGTTCTACCTGTCATCCATGAAAGGAGTGCACATCCGTTGTGTTACACCAGGCCACCTCTCCCATGTCCCTACCAACAGTCATATTTGTGAGGGGTTGGACTCTCTTTTAGGCTGATACAGAAAGGGAACAAGTTTCTGGGGCGTAGGAATATGTCGAATCCCAGGAGGGTGATGAAATAGTTGGAGCTCTGAAAGCATTTTGTATGACAGCGATGAAGGATGACTAAGTATGATTGAAAAATAAAATTGTTAGGCACACCATAACTTAAATAGGCTTCTGTAGATTGGGTTGGGAATTAATCAGCATTTGTAGACTTTTTTTAAAATTGCCTTTTGAAATATGTGTTAAAATTTCCAAATAACCGACTTATGGGTAACTTTTGGAAAAGCCGCCAGCCTTTCTGGTGAGCCTGCCTTCAGTCAGGGGTGCTCCTCTCAAGGTATGATTCAGCTGTATAAATAGCATTGAACTTCTTAGGTTGATCTGGTTTATTATCCCAGCAACTTCAGTTACAGTGTTTACTTTTCCTGAAATTGCCATAGAAACACGAACACATTTCTCTTTAGAAGTGGTTGCCTCTCATTGTGGTGCCTTTCTGATCTGGTTTCTTTTTTTTTTTTTTTATTTAAAGATTTTATTTATTTGACAGAGAGAGATCACAAGCAGGCAGAGAGGCAGGCAGAGAGAGAGAGGAGGAAGCAGGCTCCCTGCTGAGCAGAGAGACCGATGCGGGGCTCGATCCCAGGCCCCTGGGATCATGACCTGAGCTGAAGGCAGCGGCTTAACCCACTGAGCCACCCAGGCGCCCCCTGATCTGGTTTCTTATAATACCTCTTAAGAGTATTAGGAATAAAATTTAGATAAAGGCCTTTGTCTTATTTTGATGAAAGGTTTTAGGAGTGCCTGCCAATTAGTGTTTGCTATTGCTATCAGAATTTACACTATTTGTTTACCTTCTTGGAAAATGTTCTAAGTTTCAAAAAGTGTAAGTTAATGATATATTCGTTGAGAAGGGACATATACATTGCAATCTAGACTAAATAGGTTTTTTCCCCTCAGCTTTTTTTCCCATTTTACAGTAGAGAACACAAGTAATTAAATTTTGTACTGTAAAATGTCAATTGAACATATATTGCCAAATAACACCTCAGGCACAGCAGGGTGTTATGAGAAGATACCAGGAGAAGCCGACTTTGCCTTTAGTGTGAATGAACAAACAATCTGCCTCTAGCTAATGCCAGTGCAACTGGTCGGGCAGTGGACTGGGAGTAGCTCAGTCTCCCCTGCTCCTCCCTCACTTTCGTTCAGCTTGAATGACTATGAACATCAAACATAATTCCATTTTTCAGGAGTAATATCCCAACTGAGATATGTATAAGATTGGACATTTAAAACAATTGTCCAACTGAAAATGACTAAACAGCAGCAAGAGGCAGAAGCAATGTTTTGTTTCCTGTTGGGATCTCAACACCAATAAATGAACCATTGGTTATTAGATGGGAAGAGAGAAAAATCTGATTGAGCTTTCTATCTAAATCAAAGGTATGAAATCAGTAAACTTTATTATAGTGAAACCTGTCAGTTCTATAAAATCTTATATTTTGATAAGTGTTTTAATAAAGTCAAAAGCATTTATTCATAGTTTTATTGAATCTTATTTATCTCAGCATCCCGGTTCCTATAATAGGGTACAAAAGACAAAATTTATTGTGATTATTGAGTATGTGAAAAGTGATCATGAAAATTAGCACTAAATGGTTAACTTCTATAACAATAATTTTTCTCTTATTTTAAGTTGTCACCAATGTAGTATGTATTTCAGCTAACACTTGATGGCAACAAAATCATAGTACGACAAAGTATTGGAATAGTTCCTTGGATTTAAAATTGAACTTGATTTGTCATTTTATTTGTAACATCTCATGTGGATGTGTTTAAGAGAAATATAGTAGTTTATTTTCAACTGTACCATTTAACTCATTTTGCTAATAATTAATCTAGCATTTCTTTGAGAAAGTGGATTGTACATGGTGAATAGGAAGGAATCATTATTTATATTCTCATTAATACTCCAGGAAGAAGAAAGGCAGGTTAAAATCGAAAACAATGCAATCCATCTAAAACAAAACAACCTACAAGCCAAACTATTTTAGAAAGTGTGTTTAGTTTCCAAAGATCTCTTAAATCATATTTGTAAATTTACGAAAGTATGTAGAGGTTATGGGCAAAGATGCCGTGTTTTTCCTTAACGATGCAACTTTATATTCAAAAGATTATAACACCTTTGAAAGATAACATCACCTTGTTAATTCTTTCATGTTGACCTGTCCAAGAGCCTTTTTTTTTTTTAAAAGATTTTATTTATTTATTTCACAGACAGAGATCAGAAGTAGGCAGAGAGGCAGGCAGAGAGAGAGGGAAGCAGGCTCCCTGCTGAGCAGAGAGCCTGATGTGGGGCTTGATCCCAGGACCCTGGGACCATGACCTGGGCCAAAAGCAGAGGCTTTAACCCACTGAACCTCTCAGGCGCCCTCAAGAGCCTTTTAAAAGATGCTAGCTAAATCTGTATTAGATGAAGCATGGGCAATATGTGTAAGCTAGCATACTTGAATTACTGTGTGGTACAATGTGATGGTTAGAAATGATTGTGAGAGAGTATGTAGAACACCTTCTCTGTGAGGTGTTGAGGGAGATCAACACAAGTAAGGCAAAAAGAGACAAAAGAATGCCAAGATTTCAAGGCAGAACTCTATAGAGAGTTGGGTCTGATCACGCGTTGTAGGTAGGGACTTTCCCCTAAGGCACAAGTGATTTCAGATCAAAGTTGGCCAAATAGCTTGCGTGCTTAAGCCCACACCCCGCATCCCAGATCTGACAGCCAATAACGAGGGGAGTTGCTCAGGGGCACAACTCTTAGGGTCAGAAAATAAAGAGTCAGAAGGGGGAGAGTGAGTTCCTGCCAAGTCTCCCTTAACTCAGGGTGAATTAGGGTCTGGCTCAGAAAAAGGGCACCTGTTTTGGAAGAACCAATGCAAAAGGCACTATTCTGACCCCTTTATAGGTCAACTCTTGATGTTGAGTTCAGGACAAAGAGAGAACAACATCCTATGTGCACTCTTGACTTTTCTCTCCTTTGAAAAACATTGTCCATCATTGTCCTTGGACTTGTAGCTTCTTAATTATCAGGACTAATTTTTGGAGGACAAGGTGGAGGAGGACAGGAGTTTGTTCTCCCCCTAGAGGCTGACATATAAGTTGCAAAGACCTCTTCAGCATTTGGTGAACTCTTTCAAGATACTGGGAACGATTGATTCTCTTCTATAATTAAATATTACATATTTAGAAATATTATTAATAACATATTTCTTTTAAAATTTTATCTAATAGATAAAACATCTTGAAGAGACATGACATCTTGAAGAGATTTTTCTTATTGAGACATTTTCTTTATAATAATAGTATAAGCCTATGTAACTTCTATTATAGCCTCGCATTGTTCTAAGTGCTTAACGTGTGTTAACTTAGTCAAATCTCACAATAACCACAAGGTGAGTATTTTTTATTATCTCCATTTTTATAGACAGAGAGATAAGTGGCTTGCTCAAGGTCACATAGCTAGCAAATAGCTGAGCCAGGAAATAGACTCAAATAGTCTAGCTCTAGAAGTTGCCTTAATCTTTATGTTATATATCCTCTTAAATAATATTGATTTAAACCTTAGCTACTGTGGGTGAAATGGCATTTTATGCTTACCTTAAAAACTAAGTTTAGCTAACAAAAATTTTAAAGAAGTGATTCTGAAAAAGTTTTGGGAAGCTCTTAAGGATTATTTGAATACATTTTTTTTTTTTGGAATACATTTTTAGAGTTTTATAAGCTTTCATGTAACATACCTATGACTTTATATTAATATTGTATTCTGCCTTATCTTGAGAAGGGTGGAACTCCTATTAGCATTTTACTCTTTGACCAGAATTACCACCCTTACCACGAGACACAGCTTGTGATCCAACTTTGGTATAAATTAAAACAGGCTGAGGAATGGCCTGTTACTTAATCACTGCAACTTGATACGATTTATTTTCTAGTTTGATAGTTTTACCTTCCAGTATCAATAAATCAATAAGGAGCATTTGAGTTTTTAACCCAAGGAAGTTGTAATTTTGTTAAGTGGTAGTGTATATGATGTTGTGTGATTGAGATTTCCTTCCAGTTATGTTTGAGGTGAGTGTAGTTCTTCACACATAGGAGGAGCTTGGCATATATTCCATTATAAATTCCATATATATTTGGAATTCCATTAAATTGAAAGTCTTTGTAGTCATTTATTTCATTTTTTTTTTTTTTTGGTAGGAGATAGAAATTCCAAAGTCAATATGTGGGAAATTCAAATACATGATTATGTCAAGAAATTACTGTGCTTATGGCTGCTTTATTGTGTTAAAGGTAATGAGTCTGTTCTGCTGTTCGGAGATACAGTATGGTGACCAGGGGGTACCCAGAGACTTGTCCCCATCACTTGGAGACTGGTTAGGTATTAAAAGCATAGTCAGCTCTTTTGTTGAGACATCAATATGTTAGTTTTTATTATCTATCTGTAGTTATGTTAAATTATTATTATTTTTAAAGATTTTATGTATTTATTTGAGAGAGAGAGAGAGAGTGATCATGAGTGAGGCAGGGGTGGGGAGGAGCAGAGGGAGGAGCAGAGGGAGAGGGACAAGAAGAATCCACACTGAATGTGGAGCATGAGGCAGGGCTCAATTCTACAACACTGAGATCATGACCTGAGCTGAAATCAAGGTGCCCTGCAGTTATATTAAATTATTGAAAAGACCTTGGACCTTGGCTTTCTCTTTCTCTTTCTCTTTTCCTATTGCAACATTTGCACTGTAAGATATTTGTTCACATTCTTTTAAAGCAGATTTTTTGGATAGTCTTTATCCAAGGACAATTTTGTCATAGAAGTAGCTGCATGGGCTATGAGAAGTCATACTCAGAAGAGTTAGCAGTTACATTTGATGAGATGTTGAGAGTCTTGGAGTTTGGGAGAGAAGAGAAGGAGAAGGATCAGGGTGTGTTAGAGGGAAATGGAGTCAGATGGGCCCGTATTTATAAATGGACAGGGTAAACAGCTTAACGAATGTCTCTTTACCTGGATCATTCTACCAGAAGTTGTTCATTTGGGAATTCAGGTTTTTCGGATTTTGATGGATTTTTGGTTCTTCTGGAGAGTGTTTTAACTAACGAATAGCTCACACTTTAACACACCTAACAGTAATTGCTGGGCGCAAAGCCATTTGCGCTGAGACATTCCTGGGAAGGATCTAGGAAAGATTGGTCAGGGTTGTTGGACAGAATGCTTGCATTAAAGATGAGTTTTGTCTACTTTGCTGGTTTTCTAGCCCCAGCCCCAGGAAAGTCCAAGGAAATTCTTCACTGTTGTACCCTCAGCATGATAGTCTCACCAATACAGAAGACCGGCTTCTGACAAATGGGCCAATAGAGAAGTTAATGTAATGAGATGGACGTAGTTGGGAGTGCTGGAATTAACTATTACTCAAAACAAAAGGTCTGACATTTTATAGGTTCAGGGGACCATGAACTATTGTGTTCAGCCACCAGGTCTGGTTTTACAGAGAAGCTGCTTTCACCACAGCCCTTACCTATATCTCTATCCCAGGCTAAATGAGAGGAGGACTGGGAGGGAGGAGGTAATGTGGCGACGTGTGATGGTTCCTGAAGAATCTGTTCCTTTCACATTCCTCATTGGGGTGTGGGGGAAGAGCTCATGACCTTTTCTGAGAGGCAGAGGAAAAAGGACTGGAAAGAATATGTGATGGTGGTGACATCCAATAGTCCTCGCCTCTACCAAGTCTCCATATAAATTAGGACTGATGCTCATCTTCTCTCTGGAAGATACTCAGTCTCTCTGGAAGTCCCCCTGATGCTGGGTATAGAGAAAGGGAACACTATAGAAGATGGCCAGGCATCTTGCTGGTGCCCTAACCAAAGCAGCCATTTGAGTAGAGGGACTCTTAACAAAATACTGGGGCAGGGGCAAGGTGAGGGGTAAGAGGAAGATATCAGTGTCCAAGTCAAAGCTCTAACACCAGGATGATGAATATGCAAGGAAGGAGGGAACTGTGGAGAATGAGCAGCTCCAGAGAGTCTGCATTTGGTGCCTGCCTCACAGAGAGAGCCAAAGGCCAGGTTACTGTTAACCTAAGGAGGAGAGAAAACTTACCCAGTGTGGCCTGCAACATCCCTCTGGGACTATCTGTGGAAAACCTTGGCCTCTCCTATCCCTCAGACGGAAGAGCAGAGAGGAAGAGAAAGGGAGAAGTGGGTAGAGTAGACCCACCCCCAGCTCCAGCCACTATAACCGCCATTCTAGCTTGCCTTGTGGGCAATGGGGTAAAGAAGAGGACTTTGAACACAAGACTGAAGTTATAAATGAATAGGACTGAGTTTTTATGAACTTGAAAGAACCCTTCTAATAACTGAGAGAGACTGAAACATTACGGAGTCTGAGTGAGCTATTGGTAATAATCAGAGTACCCGGGGAAAAGAGGATCCAAGACAGTATGGTTGGGAAAAATAAAACTCGCAGGTTTGTACTCTAACAATCTGAGACTGCTTAACTATCAATTACATTATTATAGAATTGGAGAGCTTAGAGATCATTCTCTAAATTTACCCCTTCATTTACTAAGTATGGCTGTCCACCATCTCTCCTATTTATCCAGGGCACCATTGTAGAGAACTGTGATACCATGAATAGGGAATGGAGGATTCTTTAAAGATTTCGTGGTATGGTATACAATAACAGGCACTAATATTATCAAGATTGTACATTATCTTTAATTCTGAAAACGTGATAAACATAGCTACCATTATCATTTCAACCCTAGAGAGGAGGAAATTGAGACTCTGAGAGGTGTGGAAACTTGTTTTAGGTCTCACACCCATTAAGGTGGGTGGAGGGCAGAAATTTTCCTCCTTATTTTCTTTTATTCACCAAACCTGCAACTCCAATACTCCAGTTTTCCAAAAAAATGTGATTTAAGAACATATTGATCTGGTTGGAATGGAGCCAGGCAGAAAACAATTTAAGGTGGTTCAAGCTTGCTTTGTTCTGCAATAAAAGCAACCATCATTTATTGAGCTAGGTGCCCATACATCACTTCATTTAAGTTGGAAGTCAGAGGGATCTAAGAAACAGTACTAGATAAAAGGTGATTGTTTTGGCATACCTCTTAGATTGGGAGTTTGGGTTTCATACTCATCCAAACCTACATTTTAGAAACCCTAAATATATTGCTGCTGTAAGAAATTATCACAAACTTAGTGGCTTCAAACAACACAAATTTATTATCGTCTAGTTCTAGAGGTCTGAGGTCTGAAATATGCCTTACTTGGCTAAAATCAAGGTATTGTCAGGACCGTGTTCCTTTTTGGAGGTTCTGGGGAAGATCTGTTTTTGTTTTTGTTTTTTGGCCTTTTAGTGTCTAGAATCTGCATCCTTTTTTGGGATCATGGACCCTTCCATCTTCAAAACCAGTGATGCCTGGTAGAATCTTTCTCACATCACACACCCTTTGATTTTCCACCTTGCTCCCTTCTAATTCTCATGCCTCCTTTTTCCACATTAGAGAATCCGTGGGATAACATTAGGCTAACCCAGATAATCCCGGATAATCTTCCTCTTTTAATCTTTTATTTTAAAGTTGGTTGATGAGCAACCTTAATCCCATCTGTAGTGTTAATTTCCCTCTGCCATGGAAACTAATATATTCACAGGTTCTGGAGAATGGGACATAAAAATCTTTGGAGGCCATGATTCTATCACATTCCAGTTTTACAACTAAGTAATGGCTACAGTGGTGGTTTTTTCCAGTTTCAGATGAATTTTATAAGATCCTTTCAACAGAATGATATTTTGTTAACAAATATGAACAGTCCATTGGGTTAAGATTCAGGATTCTGATAATAGTTTTATTTTTTAGAAAGAATTTTTTTTTTGAATTTATCCAAGTTAGAAAGATTTTATTTATTTATTTGATGAAGAGAGAGTGCAAGAGCAGAGGTGAGGAGAGGCATTGGGAGAAGGAGAAGCAGATTCCCACTGAGCAGGGAGCCAGCAGCACAGGGGCTCAATCCCAGGACCCTGGGATCATGACCTGAGCTGAAGGCAGATGCTTAACGACTGAGCCAACCAGGTACCCCATCAGGCTGATGTCTATCTAGAGTTAGAAAGAGTAAGTTTAATTACTATCTAGATATCTGGATTTCTATCTAGAGCTATAAAAAGTAAGTTTAATTACTCATGTGACAAGTTTCGGCATATTTGAAAGGAGTTATGTGGATGTCCCCTTCCACACTCCCACCATAATAACCCCTGACGTTTATTGAGTGTTATCATGTCTCACTGTTCTAAGCACTTTATATGTATGAACTCACATAAGTCTCATTAGGGTTATGAAGTAGGGTCTATCTACCCCATTTCATTAATGAGGAAATTGAGCCACAAGAAGGTTAAATAATTTGCCCAGATTCACACAGCTAGTAATTGGCTTGCTCGTCTTTATCTGTATTTTGTTTAAAACTTTGTTCTGAGATCACAGTGCTGGTTGCTATGTCATTTGCACTGTGGTCAACTATATTAGACTGTTTTACCTCCCTTTTTCTGGATGCTATATTTCTTTTTTAAAAAATATTTTATTTAATTATTTGATGCAGAGAGAGAGAGATCATAAGTAGGCACAGAGGCAGGCAGAGAGAGAGAGGGGGGAAGCAGTCTCCCTGCCTAGCAGAGAGCCCCATGTGGGGCTTGATCCCAGAACCCTGAGATCATGGCCCGGGTCAAAGGCAGAGGCTTAACCCAGTGAGCCACCCAGGTGCCCCTGGATGCTATATTTCTAAATGAATACAACCATCAGGGGAATTTTCCTTCTGAGGAAACAAAACAAAACAAATGTATTTCACTGATAGCAGTTCAGCAAATTATCTTTGTATTCCAGAGGTTATGCTCCTGAATTTGAGAGCATCTGATGGGTTCACCGAACACAGGCTTCATATGGGGGCTCCATTAAATTTAATAGGCTATGTAAAGCTGTTGTACTTTTCTTAAATGGATGAGTAATTGGTAAAAAAAAATAGAAGTTAAGAAATATTTCTTTAAGAGCTTTGTGAAACAATGGAGATAATTAAGAATTAAGAGAGTAGCTAACAGTTTCTAGAATTAGATGCTCGGTCCAGGAGGTAATGTACCATTGTCTTTCCAGGGGTAGGTCTTAGAATTAGACTACCAGAATCGGAATCTTGATTCTCTGTTTATTAGCTGTGGTGACATTAGGCAGGTCACCTCATCTTTTTGACCCTCCTTGTTTTCTCCTGGAATGAGGCTCATTGTAGGAAAATTTGTAAATATATATAAAACGTGAATGAAAACTTGACTATATATTGAAAAATACCATGTCTGACTTAGACTTAGGTTTTCTGTTCTGTGTTCCGTGTTTGATTGTGAATTCCTTAAAAGCAAGAACACTTTGGAACTGTTTGATTTGTGGTCCTCAGAAGGGACCACAAAAAGAGAGAGTATAATGCTTTGTAAAGATGGGCCTTTTAATAAATAA
The DNA here is from genome assembly GCF_020171115.1 of Neogale vison. Taxonomy (NCBI): domain Eukaryota; kingdom Metazoa; phylum Chordata; class Mammalia; order Carnivora; family Mustelidae; genus Neogale; species Neogale vison. The sequence goes on from NC_058093.1 coordinate 10,006,448, forward strand.
TGACCAATCTTAAAATAAATCCTTAAGATTAAGGAAAGGAGTGAACCATAACTTTGGCAGCTGTTTCTCAATTTATTGTGAGTAATAGTATGGTTAAGGGGCCATGCTGTTTGTTTTTTTCCACAGCCTTTTCAAGCAAGGCTGCTAAGAATCCACAGAGCTTTCCCCTCATCTTCTGTCTTAGGTGTTACCATTTGGCAGGTTCTTATATGTGAGGTCAAGTCAGGTTAGAAGAGGATATGTAACATTTTCTGTCTCTACTCTTATACTTAGATTTAAACCATATCTTCTTTTATAATTATTGCTTTTTTGCATCATGTTTTTTTGTTGTTTACTGAGATATAATCGACATGTAATATATTAGTTTCACCTGTTCAACATAATGATTTGATATTTGGATATATTGTGAAATGATCACCACAGTAAGTTTGGTTAACATCCATCAGCACACAGAGTTAAAATTTTTTTCTTGTGGTGAGAATTTTTAAGATCTACTCTCTCAGCAGCTTTCAAATATATAATAGAGTATTATTAACTATAGTCATTATGCTGGACAGTACATCCCCAGCACTCGCTTATTTTATAACTGGGAGTTTGTAACTTTTGACCACCTTTACCCATTTAACCTATCCCTAACGCCCCACCTCTGGTAACCACTAACCTGTTTTCTGTATCTATGACTTGGATCTTCATAGTAGTGAGATATTTTCTTCTCTCTTTCTGACTTGTTACACTTTGCATAATGCCCTCCGGGTCTCCATCCATGTTGTTAAGAATGTCATGGTTTCCTTTTTTTTTTTTTCATCCTGAGTGATAATAGTGTGATATATATATATATATATAGATCTATATATATCACAATATTATGTGATATCATATATATAGATAGATCTATATATATAGATCTATATATATCACATTTTTAAAAATCCATTTATCCATGGATGGGCACTTTGGTTGTTTTCCTGTCTTAGCTGCTATAAATAATGCTGCAGTGAACATAGGGGTGCATGTATCTTTTCGCGTTAGTGTTTTCTTCTTTCAGATAAATACCCAGAAGTGGAATTGCTGGATCCACAGCTTCCTTTATTAAGGCATCCTGGGTATTTGGAATTTTGGCTGGAATCCTCGTGCAAACCAATGCATTCAATCTGAAAGATCGTAGTAAGAACTAAAGAGAATACGTTGCTGCTGGATGACCTTGGGCCGAATCTCAGCACACCTACCAGTAAACTTAGTTGAGGAGGCAGTGTTCCTGACAGTTTAAAGGCTGTAAACCCTTTTGGTAGAACAAATAAGCAGTATTATTTAGGCTTATCAGCTATCACCTGATTTTGGCAAAAGGAAATGAATTAGAGCCTATCTTGTGAACACTGGGAAATTACAGCAGCCTTGGTTCATCCTCATTTGTCTCATCTCACCAACTCTGACAAGAGGGACCACATTTTAGATTTTTCTTGTGTCCTCTGTAGCTCCTACTGAACGTTAGGCACAATCTTGTTGTATTTCTCTCTCAGATTGAATCAAGATCATTTATTCTTTCCCATATTTCTGAAAGAATTCTTTACCTGAGTTAGCATAGTTTGCTGTTGCTAGGTTCACCGTACTTAACAGAAACTTAATCTTTGGGAGTCAGCTTGGGTGGGTGGGGAAGGGGACAGAGACTTGAGAATTTGATCTGCGATCCTGGAATCTCAGCTTTGCTACTTTTGGGGTGTTCATGTTTGTTTCTGTGTGTTCATGAACAAGCTTCAAAACTTTTTCGAAGCCTCAGTTTCTTCTTTGGTAAAATGGGAGTTATGATGCCTGTCATTCAAGTTTGCTATATAGCCTGGAGGTGAGGAATACAACATCTATATAGATCTATATAAGATATATTTTAGGCTATACCTAACAAAGAGAGGACTTGACAAGACATTTAACTAGATGATAGTAATGAAAAGTCTAGAATTCTATAAAAATTTTTTACAGCACATTTTATATGCTTTCCCAGCAGCTGTGGTCAGTATTTCTTTCTCAGTGGCTTTCCACCAAACCTCATAACAGCAGCATGCTAGTGCTCTAAGAAGCAATCCTATGGGCTGCCACCATCTCTTCATCAAACCATGCATGACATCCCTTCAGTCAAGTTATCCTTCTGTTTTCATGAGATGCTTTGCCCACAATCATATAATTAATGCATGGGGACATGGGCCATGTCTGGCATCTGAGCCCTGCCACCTACACCTCATTCTCTGAGTTACAACTAAAATAAAAACAAAATTAATTCTTTTGGTAATTATATATAAAGGGATTTCTTGGTTGTGACAAATTTTGTCTCTTTCATTCAAGTATTGAAAATTAAGTTATATATAATACTACACATGAGAGGGTGGGGAGGGATGTGGGGCTAGTGTCTCATTATTCAATGTTTTATGTTATTGTATCTTTAAATGTATACTTAATATCTCTTCTGTGGTGCCAAGGCCACCAAAATTTGACTCTACTAACAGCTTTTTTGGCAATACTCATCAATTTCTTTCATGCTATAATAATTTGGCAAAGTTACTTTTAATGATTGATTCATTCAACTGTCTGTTCATTGATACTTCTGCTGTTTGTAATAGAAATTTGAAGGTATTAGAGACATGCTTTATACCCAGTTTGTTAAAGCAAGAATCTCATATAAGAAAAGAAGTGTTTTAAAAGCGGTGTAGAACTGAGCTCCAAGCTAGGCGCTTAAAAATGCTTATTGAATTTTGAATTCAAAAATTATCTATTGAATAGATACATCTAGTGCCATGTATCTGTTTGCTGGATATTTCCACATCCCTGGATTTGCCCTTTTCTATGTTTCCCATCTTCCCAGTTGCCCTTGTAGCAATCTGGACATGATAGTTTCCTTCTTCTCTCCTCTAACATCCAGTTTGTTGTCATGTTCTCTTGGTTCTACCTCCTGAAGAGTTCTCACTGTCTCCGATTTCAGCGGCTTCTGTACCTGGCTTCTATCACCACCACATCTTTGTATCTAGCTTTTCTTCCAAACCACCTTCTTTCCCCTACTCCATTCAGCATAGTAATAGCAGCAGAGTCTCATTTCTAAAAGGCAAATCTAGTCATATCAAAATCCTGCTGAAAAATTGTGATGACTTCCCGCTGCCCTTGGAATAAAATACAGATTTCTTTACTTGCTTCAGCAGGCCAGGTACAATGTGGATCCTGTTAATCTTTCCAACTCCATCTCCCACCATGTCCTACCTGTCACCTTCTATTCTATGAGATGATCTTATGTTAGAGACCACAGTGCCCTGCCCAGAGCTGCCCAATATACATTAAGCTATTCTTATTATTCTTGATGTTTCTTCTCCGAAAGTGGCACAACTGGGAAAAAATGCTTTTAGGAGCATTAAACAAGGAAGTTTGGAAGGGAGAGAAGCTCAAATTGAAAAGAGGATATGATAATAGTCTAGGTGCCATCCACTAAATGGATAATGGATACCATGATAGTAATTAAGAAATTATTAAGTCCATTAAACTTTTGGAAAACATTTTGGGGGTTGGTTTTGAAAACTAATTCAGTATAGCATATAAAAAAGACTCTGTTGGATCTTGAAATTTACTGTTTCCTGAGATTATGATCTAGTTTAGCCAAGTTGCTAGGTAGTCACTCTTCAAGATTTACATTGTTTTCCAGTGTCCCCAAATGGTTATAGTACCGTTGTTAAGTGTTTAGTTGGCTACAGAATTTCCTTAAATTGTGACTTTTAGTCAATGGAATATGATGACTCACAGGGAATGTAATGTTTTCTGTCTTAGTTTACTGATCTTTATCTTTATGTGGTCAAAAGTCTATGTTTCTGTTATTCTCACAAATTACCAAATGTGTTTGTGTATAAGGGAGGAAATTAAGTGTAATTTGGTTAACATTTTGTGTCTAGCATGACAAATATTATTAATAACTTGAATCATTTAGGTCATGATTTAAAGATAGAGACAAGTTTTTCACTACTGTTTTTTTGTAGTATTACATACTTTGGGTTGAAAGATCCATTTTCATTAGTTTAAATAGATCTTTTGAAAATATCAGTATTTCAGGGATGCTTTATTTAATGAAACTTTTTGCAAGAGATTGGTTGGTTTATCTGATGACTGTTGTCAAGTATCTTTGGAATAATATACATGCTACTTAAATGATTTTCTTATACTATTAACATGTTTCAATGATCAAAATTACCTTTGAGTCCAAAACTTAAGAAAACTGACAATAAAGCAAAACATTTTATTTAATAATTTTGATTTTTTTAAATTAGATTCAAAGTTTTACTTTTTTGCTAATTCAATATGTTAGATTAAGTGGAATTGTATATCTAGCATGGGATTTAAAAAAATTCTTATGATTGTTGTTTAAACATTCTTATGAATGTTGATTATCATTCAACAGTCGAGTATGGATTTTTTTTCAAGTGTGGATTTTTGTAAAACATTTAGTAATGGTGATTTGGAAGTTTAGAATAAATCTTTTAAAACTCATAGCTTTGTGATGTCAGGGGAGACTTTGTAAAAATATCTACATAGTGATGTGAAATGCGCTTGTATGGACAGATTGCTATGATCAATTTTATAATTATGTATGTAAATCCATAATTGAATATTCCAGTCATTGCTATTTGGGTAAAAGCTGTTATGCCCTCTTAAGAAGCATATTGAGAATAGATGGAAACAGAGTATCTTTAACTGTCCTAAAACAATTCTATAAATGGTTACTACTTTCTTTCAAAAGTTAGGAATTCTGTTGAATTCATTTCAGTTCTTTACATAGTTGCCAGCTGACTGTATAATTACATGCCATATAACACAAAGCATGATTTATGGTACTATTGTTATGGAGTCTTACTAAATAAAATAATAAAAAAATAGAAAGTATAGTATTAGTAGGAATACTGTAGGTAGAATTGTCAGACAAAATTTAGGACACCCAGTTAGATTTGTGCTTCAGATAAACAACACATAATTGTTCAATGTAAGTGTGTCCTATGCAAAAAATATTCATTTTTTATCTGAAATTCAAATTTAGTTAGGTGTTCTGGCATTTTTCTTTGTTAAGACTGCTACCTCTACCTGTAGCTGGTTGGGTAAAATATAGGTAATAACAAAGGAACAGCTTTTCTTTCTTTCTTTCTTTCTTTTTTTAAGATTTTATTTATTCATTTGACAGAGATCACAAGTAGGTAGAGAGGCAGGCAAAGAGAGGAGGAAGCAGGCTCCCTGCTGAGCAGAGAGCCTGATGCGGGGCTCTATCCCAGGACCCTGGGATCATGACCTGAACCGAAAACAGAGGCTTTAACCCAATGAGCCACCCAGGTGCCCCAGGAACAGCTTTTCTAATGGGACAGAAATTTTCCTTAAAGTTCCTCCAAAATCAAATGAAGAATATTTTGGTCACCCAGCTGATAAGTCAATTTGAAGCTTGGATTTGAACCTAAGGACTTAGCTTCAAGAGCCATGCTCTAGCACTGCCTTTCATATATTAGTATTTATATTAGTGAAATTAAAGTTAATTCTGATATTCTAGTTTATTTCATCCTATTATTTCAAAGTTTAGCATCCTTAAGGTCTTTAAAATACATATTTTATTTTATATTGAGAAATTAATTCAGTTAACAAATTGAATTATTTTCTAAAGCTTAGTATTTTTGACATGACAATTTTCAAGAAACATGTAGATTATTGCTATTCTGTTCTAAGTGGTGTTCATTAATTTAACCAAATGTTTTTGTTTGCTGGATGATTAATAGTGCTTTGCTTTTAATTTTTATGTTAAGACTGAATTACTGTTTTTGCACCAAGGAACTGGGAAGCAGCCATGATTTGGAGCTACGTACTGTTTTGCTTGTTTCTTTAGCTTGGCTGGCCTCTGTCTCTACTGCTGTAGCCTTCAATCATCCAGTTCTTTTTCCATGCTATAGGGCATATTTTTTTTTCCCCATGAGTGACAGTGGTTTCCTTTTATGACTTAGTGCTCATTAATAATTAGGCAGGCACCACATATGAGATCTGAAAATAATTCATGATCTGCATTCATTCATTTATAAATATAAATGCATAAAACTTAACAGTCATAAAAGACTTGAAACTTGAAATTTTTAAATACAGAGACGAAACATTGCAAGCTGTGTTTGTTAAAAGTAAGCTCTTGAGGGGCGCCCGTATGGCACAGTCAGTTAAGTGACCGAATGTTGATTTTAGCTCAGGTTATGATCTCAGGGTCCTGAGATTGAGCCCCAGGTCGGGCTCCCTGCTCACTGTGGATCTCCTTGAGACTCTCTCCCGCTCTGCTCTTCCCACTGCTTGCTTGCTCTCTAAAATAAATAAATAAATCTTTAAAAAATAAGCTCTTAAGAATGAAATGACTTTGACTTGATTTTTATTTTTAACATCTCTCTTTTTCCTGCTGCAGGGGAACTTTTCCTCCTAAGGAAATAGTAATGCTAATTTAGAATATTTAAGCATGGAGAAGAGACACTTTGATTAAATAATAGAAAAATAGACTAGGAACTATTTAGAAAGATTATAAGGGGCTTACTTACTAATTAACTAATTTAATTAAGCATGCTGATATTAGACTATAGCAATAAATGGACTAATGTTTTTTTGAGTTTTTCTTCCTGGTCTACATTTTATATTTTAAAAACAAACCCTGTGAAAGAACCTAATGAGATTCTAATGAGTGGTATAAAATGCCTCAGTTGCAGTGATAACAATATTTGCATTTAAAAATGTTTATCAGTATTTTGATTTGCAGCCTCAAATTATTTTTAACTATCCCATTATGAAAATCATATAACTGAAACATCTGTGATTTTTAAAGTCTTCTGGACTATGTATTAAAATTATAGAATTTGTAGGATATCAACAAAATGGGTATGATGTTAATGCTTTATTTTTTATGGAGGTAAAATATGCATAACATAAATTCACCATTTTAGCCATTTTGAAATGCACAGTTCGGTGGCATTAAGTACCTTCACATCATTGTGCGACCGTCACCACTGCTCCTCTTCTGAACTTTTGCATCATCCCAGCTGGAAACTCTTTTCCTGTTGAACAGTAACTCCCCATTCCCTTCTCCTCCAGCCCCTGACCACCACTCTTGTACTTCCTGTCTCTGTGATTTTGTGAAGATCATTCTTAATAGTGTTAAAAATTGATACCCACTATTAATAGGAGCTGTATGAGAAGATGGGAAAAATTGGGGAGTCAAACGCTTTCTGCCATTTTTTATTTGTCATTTGCGTCAAATGATCTGACTTCTTTGAGCATCAGCTTCCTCCCCTCTAAAGTAGAGCTAGTGGGCTGCATGGGTGGCTCAGTCGGTTGCGTGTCCAACTCCTGATTACAGCTCAGGTCATGATCTCAGTGTCGGGGGGTGGAGCCATGTGTGGGGCTCTGTGCTCAGTGCAGAGTCTCCTTGTCACTCTCCCTGTCCTCCTCCTCCTGCTCATGCTTTCTCTCTCTCAAATTAAAAAACAAACAAACAAACAAACAAAAAAAACCCTAGTAATTTATTGTGCTGTTGACGGGAGGGCAAAGGTGAGATAATGTATATAAAGCATTTGGCACATAATCGGCTTTTAATAAATAATATAATATATATAGAATGCTCTCAAAATATTAAGCTCATTTATTTATTAGCTCTCTGTAAGAGCTAGTAAAAAATAGTATAATGTTAGGGTATTATGAATGCAAATGTACTTATTTTCATCTGGTTTTTATATGTTACAAATGACTTTTTTTAACCTTGGAAAATAGAAATCTCAAATTACTGCATTTCACAAACTGAAGTTTTAAACAGTGTTTTGATGTATCTATAGATATAAATTTTTTATCTACTACTAGTAGAGAGGTAAATAGTGATTTAACTTAGGAATTTTTCATCAGCGTTTTTTTGTCTTTGTTCTTTTTAAATCATTCTCTATTTTCCCTATTGAAGTTAACCTATTTGAAAAAGTCCATGTTCTTTTGTCCTGTTTACATTTGTCATTTCTGTCCTAGAGCAAGTAGAGGAAATAAAAAGTGGTTTAACTTAAGTTTGCCAAAATTTTGTTAGCTCTGGTAAAGATTTATAAAACAGTTCTTCTGTATTAGGAGAATCAAAAATATGTTAAACTGCCCAAATAATCGGACTCTGAAAAACAATCTGAGGGGTTTGAAGTGGCAGGGGGGTGGGAGGTTGGGGTACCAGGTGGTGGGTATTATAGAGGGCACGGCTTGCATGGAGCACTGGGTGTGGTGAAAAAATAATGAATACTGTTTTTCTGAAAATAAATAAATTGGAAAAAAAATTGTACACACTAGGCAAATTCCTATATTGTAAAGTTACATATCTAACTATTTTTGATTTGACCATCAACAAGTATTTACTTAGCACCTTTTTAAAAATAGCCTTATTTATTTACTTTAGAGAGGGTGGGAGGGGCAGAGGGAGAGGGAGTGAGGGAATCTTCAGCAGACTCCTTCCTAGGGGAGGAGCCCTACTTGGGGCTCAATCTTATGACCCTGAGACCATGACCCCAGCCAAAATTATGAGTCAGATGCCCACCAACTGAGCTGCCCAGTTATCCCTACTTAGCACCTTTATATGGCAATATTTTAGGGAGTGGTTTCTATGAAGGACTTTAAAAGGCTTAAATTATAGTCTCTTTTCCCAAAGAGTTTATAATCTCCTTGGAAGGGGAGGCCACCCATGCATTAAAGTTTAAGATTGTAGTTTAATAAGTTTGGGAGCATGGGTTTTGAGAGAAAGATGACAATTTAGGTTGTACCGATGTTGTATCTGATTTGAAGATAGGATATCCTAATTTAAATGAGGCCCTGAACCTTATAACAGAAGACGGGAAAGTAGCTACATAAAGAGTTTATTATACACATTGAAGTGAGAGTGAGGTTCGTGGCTTACGGAGTCGAAGAACAAATCTCATGGACAAAGGAGAGTGAGTAAAGCCTTAGAGTTTTATTGAGTGAGGATACAGATAAAGCTCTCAGGCATGAGGGGCTCCTGACAGGGTTGCCGCTGAGGACCTTTAGGTCTTTTATTGAAGGCTAACCAGGAAACTTAAACATCTCTATTGATAGCACCATTGAGTAAGGAAGTAGTGATAACACCTTCAATGGCTTATTTCCTTTTCATGGTCTGGTAATTCTTTTTTGATTACAAGTAGCTGTTATAACAAGATTCCACCCCTGACACCTAGTACAGGATGGTCTGGTTTATTCCCTTATCTCTGGTTTCCTTACATCTCCACATTTTTGTGAGCCTGATCCCGTAGCCCTTTACCTATCTCTCCCTGCCTATCTCTCCCTACTTCTATCTACCTAGTCCCACTTGTCCCTAACTCAACATTAATGAAACAAATGCAACCTTGATAGAATTCGTAAATCTCATTCCCTAAATAATAAGTATATTTTAAATGTTCAACAAATTGATCAAGTTGAGTAATTTTTAGCTGCTACCTCTCTCTGTGGTCTCCACTTGGTTAGCCATTTTCTGAAAATCACTGGCTTCTTAAAGGTAGAAAAATCCGTGTTTGAAGGCCATCAGGAATATATTAGGTGGCACCTCAAAGTCAGCCCACTTCAGGCCACATATCTTCATCACTTTCTCTGGATGGATGGGTGCCAAAATTCCAATCTGGGGAATATATGTGTGGAAGATGGAGAGACAACATTGAGTTGGGTGTATGGGAAGGCTTTCGATAGTGTCCAGGGGATGAACCATTGAGTCAACTAAGTGAGTGTAAAATTTCAATACACAATGTTAGAGGGTAACATTGTCAGCTAAAATTAGACTGCTGGAAAATTTGGGAGATTTTATTATAAAAGCTTGTATCATTTGGTTCATATTGAAAATGGAAGAAAACAGGCATCATGTTTATTATTAAAAAAAAATGAAGTAGGCTTTTTATCCAATGTGGGGCTTGAACTCATGACCTTGAGATTGAGAGTTGCATGCTTTACAGGCTGAGCCAGCCAGGCATCCTCATCCTAACTAGAATATTATGCAATTACATTTAGCATCACCAGGGAGGGGAAATAGTGGCAATATTTCTGTTTGAAATTGAGGGCTTCTTTATACATTTTTCTTTTTCTTTTTTTTTTTTTAAAAGGTTTTATTTATTTATTTGACAGACAGAGATCATAAGTAGGCAGAGAGGCAGGCAGAGAGAGAGAGGGAGAAGCAGGCTCCCCACTGAGCGGTGAGCCCGATGCAGGGCTCAATCCCAGGACCCTGGGATCATGACCTGAGGCGAAGGCAGAGGCTTTAACCCACTGAGCCACCCAGGCGCCCCTGCACTTATATTTTTCAAAGGTTGTTCTAATCTGTGACTTTTTCAAAGAACAAAATGTAAATTGAATACAGTTATGGAATTTGCAATTTTTGTATTCTTAAATTTGAATGTGACGCATAAGATTTCTTTCCTCTGTAGGTTAAACTAGTAGGTTGAGTTAAAGATTATAATACCTAATATGGAAACTGGTCTCAGAGGAGGAAGCTGTTTTCTAAGGAAGCCCTATATTTGTTTGAGTTCTATTGTTACTTGCAGTGCTGGCCAATCATCTTACAGGATTTTAGTTTCTTGTTGGCTATCTCAAGAGGCAGTTTGATAAACTGCTTTTTGCTTTTCTCACTTAGATGTGAGGGCCCATGTGATTCCAAAGAGCTTCTGTCTTCTCCAAAGAAAAGCACTTAGGCAACTAATGCATCGTAAGAGTTCTAATGTTTTTCATTGTTAATATATAAATTTTACTTCCTAGAGGCAGAAAAATCTACGTAGTAATTTCCTCAGTTTCAGCCTTGGTCAAAGATAAAGTTGAAATTTTCAGGAATTAAATGACTTTCTAACTTGAGAAGTATTGGATCATAAAGAACAGGAGCAGGCTCTCAGTTTCTTTCAGAACAAAACCTTCATGAATTTAAAAACTCTTGAAAAGCCTTTTGTTTATGCTAAGTACTTCTATACCAGTAGGACCTAAGTCTGGGGACACTGTTCATGGAAGTATAAACACGTACATTACAGAATGATTGAAATTTGACTTTCATGGGTGAGCAGCAGTCAAGCTTCTAAGTACCCTTCCTGTTTTATAGGGGAGGGTGGAGTTGGCAGTACAGGAACTGACTTACTTCTACATGGATTTGGCAGTAATGTGATCCAGAGTGGGTCTTCCTGACCCACAGCAGAACCAATGGTTAGTTGTAATTGACACATGGAAATTTGTTCCCTGATTCATCTGAAGAGGCGACTTTAAGAATTGTCTTAGGAACCTACTTTATTTTGGAAATATGACAACTAATAAAATTGTAAAAAGGAACAACCCACTGTTTTAGTTCATATGCATTTCAGTAGAAAACTATTCAGTGTTAAAAGTATTGCCTTATACATCCACTCTATTCAGTCTGAATCCCTAATGCTGTTGTCAACTTTTATAAAAGTTATGTTGGATACCACAGTATTTCTTCTCATGTCTATTTTTAAAGACCATCTTTTTCAACACTGCCCTAAATACTTAAAAATAAAAACATTTCACTAACACATACTTATTAATTATCTATCTATCAATAGTATACAGAATAGTTTTATAAAAAACTTTGAAAACAACCATAAAAAATAGTCCAGACTCAAAGTTAATGTCAAACAAACTTACACGCTAAATAATAATTCTAACAAGCTACCTTAATATCATATGGAAGAATACAGTTCATTAGGGAGTAAAGTGTTGTTTAAAAAAACATTTTATATTTCATATTTTTAGGGAGCCTTTAAGCCAGTTAGACTATTCAGAGAAATTACCCATCTATTATTTTAAAAATTGCCTTAGTATATCCCAAAGCTGCATTTTCTTTCCTTTTTTTTTTTTTTTGATGGTTTTAACTTCTGTGCACTATAGTTAGAAATACCTGTTAGAGATGAATTCTAGGAAAATAATGTAAACAGAACACAACCTAAATTTGTTTTTCTTCTCTACAAGAATTGTTTAAAGCCTGGCAGCTGAAGACTGTTCTCTTGTCTACAAAGTATTACAGTAAAAATGCAAGGTTATCTCTAAATACAAAAGACTCTAGATTTCTAAGGAGAGATTTTTTTTTTCTTTGAAAGGAGGAGAAGGGATAAAGGGGAAGAGAGGGAATCTTAGGCAGGTTCCACACTCCCTGGAAGCCCAACACAGAGCCTGATCTCACAACCCTGAGATCATGACCTGAGTGGAAATCAAGAATCTGACACTTAACTGACAGAGACACCTGGGAGCCCCAGGAAAGAACATACCTTAAGAAGAGTAAATGAAGTAGGTGGCTAGAGGGGAAGGGAAATTTCCCTATTTCACCCTGAAACTTGGCAGCATTTCAAAAACAGAAATCGAAATTTCGGGATGAATTAAAGATAGTTTGTTTCACCTTCTTTGGAAGCTTTTCTGCATCCGATTTACTTTCCCCATATCAGATCAGTAAGGTACTTCATCTTCAGAGATTTTAAAAAATCTCATTGGCTGATTAAAATGCAAACAGCAACCTTTTGGTGAGAAAATAATTTCAATTCTGTCAGCTTTGGAGATCTTTGGAGATACACCACTGGTGAAATGAAATATGTTTTCAAACTTGTATTTTTATGTGCACTTGTTCATTAACTTCTCTTTGCCAATTGAAGCCCACTCTTTCAAGCTACTTTGCTTTGTGTTTTATGGGAAGACTGAGAGTGGGTAGGTAAGAGATTGGTACAGCTCAAGCTGCTCAATTTTATTTCAAACAAGTCCTGAGGAAAGGGAGAGTCCCACTCTCAGCCCCATTTTCTGTAGAAATGGGATGAAGAAACTCTCTTAAAATGTATACAAAGGAAGGAAGGATAGGATAGAGGCCCATTTATATCTATCTGGACTCTGAGACCATCTATGGATAGGTAGGTTGGTAGCTAGCTAGCTATATGTATAGTTCTGTAGATCCGTATGGATAGATACATATATACATACATATATATATATATATATATATATATATGGAGATGTAGATAGATATACATATAGATACATGACTGTTCAACTCAAGGCAGATAGATGAGTGTTTAGGGGCTACATATATAAAGGATTGAAAAGCTAGTCAATTTTATGGATTTGTTTTCAGATTTGAATCATTTAGTGTTTGTAGAAATTTCTTAAGAAAAAAAAATCAAGGGCGCCTGGGTGGCTCAGTGGGTTAAGCCTCTGCCTTCGGCTCAGGTCATGATCTCAGAGTCCTGGGATTGATCCCCGCATCTGGCTCTCTGCTCAGCAGGGAGTCTGCTTCTCCTCCCCCCACCCCTCCTGCCTCTCTGCCTACTTGTGATCTCTCTCTGTCGAATAAATAAAATCTTAAAAAAAAAGAAAAAATCAAAATGTAGGGGAAAAAATGACATAGGAGTTCTAAATTCCTGCCTTTGGGTGTATCATTTAGTCAGGAGAATGACAAATATGAATAAGATGGCATCCCCTAGACCTCAGGAAGCTGACAAATCCAGTAAAGAACACAGGATAACTGCGATGAAATATAAGATATTTTGTGATGCATGGGTGCCCCACAATTCACAACATAATTGTGTCCTAATTTAATTTGACATTGGTAAGAAAGATGTAGTGCATATATTTAGGGTAAAAAAGAAAAGTTGTACAAGTGTAGTGGTTTGATGATAAATGTTGGCAAGGCAGACCCATATGTAGATGATAGGCCTCAAAGATGTTTTATGAGTTTAATATATTGATGATGAAAGTAGGTCCGTTCTTTGGAGAAGGATCTGGGGAGCTGTGCAGTTGTGCTGCTGGTATGAGACTTATGGCTTCTTTTCCACATTTTATTACTATGAAGTAGAAGGCTGGGTCATTGAGCAAATGTGTGTTCTTTGGTTTGCATGAATGGTATGTACTTTGAATTCTCAAAATAGAACTCCAGTTTATTTTCTCAGTAGTCCCAGTGAGAAAAGCTATATTTCTTAAATATGGTCAGAAAGCACTTGGGGTGGAATGTTTACTGTAGGAACCTGTGATTGTCTGCAGGCACCAGCATAAATATGTTTCCATTCCTGAGCCCAGGGGAATAATCTTATTACTAAACCTGTGCAACATTCAGGTCAGTTTATTTCTAAATGCAACAACCAGTGAACATGAAAAAAAGTTAGACAATATATAGAGTATATAAGGAACAGAAAGCCCCAGGTTCCCAACACCCCAGGGGTAACCATTTTATCAGTTTCTAGTGGTCTTTCGCACCACAGATATTTTATTTTCATAGTGAGAATGGTTTTTCTTTTACCTCTGGACAGCATAAAGATAATTATAGTTTCCCAGCAATGCAGTCAGTAAATGATCTTTAACTTTTCTTTCTAAGGCAACTTTGAAACATGAGTTTTGAGGAGCGGGGTTAAACCCTCTGACCAAAGAAACAGATGCTTGAATTTCTGTCAAGACACATTTCCCCTGATACCAACATTTGGAAGAACTAGACTTCATAGTCATTTTTATCCTCCTGGTAAAACATGGGTGTTGAATGCTTTGGTTCTAATTATATTTTTTCATTTCATTTTTCATTTTAAAATAAACATGTTAGACCACCGGAACACTTCTCCCCACTCACAAGCCTCTCTCCCCATTGTATTGTGCTGAAAAGACAGGCTGCATTTAAGACAGTAGAAAAGTTGGCAGTGTCTGTCTTAGAATAAGCTTTCACAGGCAGCTTCAAACACCTTTGTGGTTAGGGTTGTATTTTGACAGTTGCTAGGTAGCTTGAATCAGAGAGTGCAGCTGTGCAACCCAAGATGATTTTTCTTATCCCAGTCTCTAAAGAGAGCTAAATGAAATGAAACTATAGTCGGACTTCTCGAGGGTTGCAGTTGACCAAACTACTTGGAACTCACATGGCAGAATGAAATGGATGAGTTCCACTAAAGCACATACAAATTAGAGTAGACGAGGGGATTTAAGTCGGATCAATGTAGGTACGCTTAGTGTAAACAGATGAATTTCTGAAATTTCTGAACTGTTTCACTGAAAGGAAAACAGCGAGTTTGGGAGAGTATGGACCTCTTAGCCCAGGTGAGGGTTTGACATTCATTAACCAGGAAATTCTACATAACATGCTGCTTATGATGAAGAGTCATGGAGAAAGACTAAGATTTCTGAAAAGGAAGAATAGGACAAACTGTAGAAATTCAGCTTACCTGGTAAAACGTGAACAATTTAGGATTTGAAATTTAGAAATGGGGTCTTGTGGGGCACCTGGGTGGCTCAGTGGGTTAAGGCCTCTGCTTTCAGCTCAGGTCATGATCCCAGGGTCCTGGGATCGAGCCCCACATTGGGCTCTCTGCTCAGCGGGAAGCCTGCTTCCCCCTCTCTCTCTGCCTGCCTCTGACTACTTGTGATCTCTCTCTGTCAAATACATAAATAAAAAAAAAATCTTTAAAAAAAAAAAAAGAAATGGGGTCTTGTGAAGGAGATAAGAGGGAAGCTTGTTGAAGCCTTCCTATTCTGAATGTTTTTCTTGTTTTGACAAGGACGACACTGAGAGATGTTTGATGTAAAGGGGGACAATCATTTTTTACAAACTGTAATAAACTGTCATTGGAGAACAATGTTCACAAAAGAAACAAAGAAGGAAAAATAAAAACTTTGTGGAAAGGTATCTCAGGGAGATCCTTGGAAAGCGGCGGATTGAGAAGACAAACCAGAGCAAATGGCTATGGAAACAGACAAGGTCAAGACATGTCAGGGCAAGCAGGACAGTCAAACCAGCTACCGGGTGTGTTGTTGCGTGGAAATTGGTTTGGGCCTGATTCTTGTGATGGTGTTTGGAAAGCCTGGAGAAATATAAGGCCATGGGAATGGGAGAAATGCTGCCTGCCCTCGACACAGAGCATCAAGAGAAGAAACATTCCTTTCTTTAACTAGAGGGAATGGTCCCATCAGCCAACCTGCATACTTGCAGATCTGTATGTCTTCTGTGTTCTGATATACTTCACAAAGTATCTTTTGCCGTAGGTGCTTGACTGAGTTGATGCTGAAGATTTGGTATTGAGGGAATTGAAGGGTAGGCCAGGCTCTGTTCCCAAGGCCACAGCCCACAGAGTATAACCCTCCTCCCTGCTGACTTTAATCCCTGGATGATGGTAGCAGTCAAGAGAGTAGCAAATGTGGGGAACAGTAGGTTTGCAATACTATTGACAATCTGCCATAAGTGTGGTTTAAAAGCTACAGCACAACAATAATAGAAAAGAAGATAGTTTTTTGGGGGGGGATGGGGGAGAGAGGGTCTTTCTTAAACTTTGTCTTGAATTTTTAAAAAATTAAAAAATTTTTTTTTTTAAAGATTTTATTTATTTATTTGACAGAGAGAGATTACAAGTAGGCAGAGAGGCAGGCAGAGAGAGAGAGGAGGAAGCAGGCTCCCTGCTGAGCAGAGAGCCCGATGCGGGACTTGATCCCAGGACCCTGAGATCATGACCCGAGCCGAAGGCAGCGGCTTAACCCACTGAGCCACCCAGGCGCCCCCCCAAAATTAAAAAATTTTAAATTAACATATAATGTATTATTAGCTCCAGGGGTACAGGTCTGTGAATCGCCAGGTTTACACTTCACAGCACTCACTCACCATAGCACATACCTTCCCCAGTGTCCATAACCCAACCACCCTCTCCTTGCTCCCCTCCCACTGGAAACCCTCAGTTTGTTTTGTGAGATTAAGAGTCTCTTATGGTTTGTCTCCCTCCCGATCCCATCTCGTTTAATTTATTCCTTTCCTACCCCCCAAACACCCCACGTTGCCTCTCAACTTCCTCATATCAGGGAGATCATATGATGATTGTCTTTCTCTGATTGACTTATTCCACTCAGCATAATACCCTCTAGTTCCATCCACGTTGTCGCAAATGGCAAGATTTCATTTCTTTTGATTCTGCCTGGACTTTTACAGGAACATTTACTCATCTTGATCAAACTAATTTTATGGGATGTCCAGTTGATACAGAGTAAAGGAAATTTAAAAATATATCAGTTTTTTCCACCCCCTTAAATACAAGAGTAATTAATGCTTAATGCAAGAGATTTAGAAAAACGCAATTGTAGATGAGTGGCCTTTTAAAATAATATATTCTTTTCTTAAAATATTCCATGGTGGGCCGGGTGGGATGAAGGGAAGAAACTTCACATTGAGGGGCTCAGGAGGGTTCAAAGAATAACACAGGAGATTGGACACATCTCCTTTTAGTATGTGTAGAACTGGCGTTAAGTCAATTCCACCAAAAGTAGAAGTATGTACTGAAGAAAGATCTCTCTGGTGAGATCATTAACATGAGAGTAAATTATCATTTGAGAGGCTGGTTCAAGTTTGCTCACCGCTCTTAAAGTGCCACTGAATCTGACATTATGGTCTCATCCAAATTTTCATTGCTTCCATTAAACACAAATGTGCCTGTACATATTGGCTGCCAGGAAACCTGGCCCATTTACCAGGTACTGGCATTCCTTGGGCAAGTAATTGAAACTTTCCAAGGTTTAGCAGCATGACAATATAGAACCAGATTTGCTCCAAGGTCCCATTCAGCTCTAACCCTTTTATTCTAAGGCAATGATCTCATTCTGTCTTTGTTTAACCCCCCATCCTTTCCCTTTGCCTTTAACATAATTACACTATTCTCAGTTCAGATGGTGAACTAAGTGCTTTTCCAAACATATGAGTTTAAGGAGTGTAGGAATGATTTGAGATAATATAAATCCAGCCTGGAATCCAGAACAGATGTTTGTCAAATTGTCTTAATACATACGTGTGTGTTTGTATGAGGTAGAGGATACGTACAGAAGAGGGGAACTGATGAGCCAGCTTACAATTTTTAGTAATATTTGGAATGAGAAAGATTAGGATTGTACAGTACTTGGTGAGAATATGGGTTTCATAAAGAGAATAAACTGGCCATGTATACCTCAGGAGAGTTACTTCATTGCTTATAATTTTGTTTCTCATCTGATCCCGAAGAAGAAAAGTCATACTCTACAACAGCTGTACTCAGCCACTCAAGATCTTCATCTTTTCTTCTGTGTGAGTGTAACTCTTGTTATGTGGAGATAGGGTGTCTGGAAACTTCAGAGTTTGGGATCCGTTCTTTACATAGAAATAAAGCAAAAAATTCAGCAGAGACGTTTTTGGTAATGAAGTGGCGTATGCTTGATATCAAGCAACAACCAGCCTATAACCTGAAGACTTCTTCCTCCTGCACACTGGTGGAAGTATTGTCACAAGTTGCAAAGGAAAACACTGCTATGCCTGGCTGCAGGGGTCTTTATTTGAAGACGCAGATGAAATAATAGGTGGTTATGAGGAGATGTGGTGCCTGAACCCCCATATTTAATGTCATTGCTCTGGAAATGACTATGATCCAAGTAAGAACAAAAAAGACTTTTCTAATGAAATCTAAAACATGGCTACAACTGAGAGGAGGGAGAAGAGTCAAGAATGGGTGAAAGTGATGAAAAGCAGCAGAGGCAGTGGGGGAAACAAGACAGTGGTTCCGGGGGAGCAGTTTCTTTCACCCCTCACTCTCACCTGGTGCAGAAAAAGGCCTGTCAGGAGAGGCAGGAAGGTAGGAGGGTATAGCTTTGGATGAAGTTCAAGGGACCTTTAAATCTACACAAGGTGAAAAAGGAGAACCGGCACTTGGCTCCTTTTACCTGACTCCCTTTCCCCAAGGTCTGACGATTATATATTAAGAGAGTTTTGGCACTAGTGTGAGACCACGTGAAAAATCACTCATGTGTGGGCACTTGGATTTGCCATTAGTAATGAAAGGTGAATGTAGAACAACTTCCAAATGACACTTCTCTTGTGTGTAAATAAGGATAGTTGGCATTTGATTTTGCTGTGTATTTCGAATCTGCAGCAGATGCAGTGAGTGAATTCAGTGATGGCTTTGGCCGTGTTTCTGATGTACTGGGTGGTGATAGCTGAAGATAGGAGAGACATAATAGCATGAAAAATAATGATGGCAACAGTGTCATTCAAGGCAGGATGCCTCTTTATTCCTGGCAACCCCTGCTGCACAACTGTAGTGTGGCAAGGTAGGGGAGGGAGCGGGGAGGATGAGGGAGATGGCATTGCTGAGGGCAAGAGCCCATCCAGCTTGCAAAATTGACACATCAGCTGGAGACGACCGTCCTGCCTCGAGGTTGTCATGGGATTACATATGATTTTACCACCTTTGTAACTGTTATTTGTTCACTAGGCCTTTGACTAAATCTTCATACACGTAGGGATTAAAAGATGGGTGGCCCTTCGTATGCTCATTCATCTGCCTTGACGGTAGATTAAAACAGGAGATGCAAGTCTGTAACTATACTTTTAAATCAGTTCGCTTTCAGGATTCATGGGTTGCTTTGCTTCTTTTCATTTACAAATTTCATCTTTGCATTGATTGATTTCAATATTCAGATACATACAAGGATGTTGATAAGTGCAAGTCACTGATAATTATATTAGGATTCTGAAGTAGTGGGATTGTGGGTAGCTTTGGCCCCAACTCTTTCACCCTCTTTTATTTTGGCCTTGAGGATGAAACTACTTAGTCTCTCTAGAAAACAGAACTATGCTTGAAATCCAGTGCAACCACTAGGACAAATGCTAAAAAAAAAAAAAAAAAAAAAAAAAAGCAACCCATATCCCCAAAACCCCCACCTTTAAAAAAAAAAGTATGTAAAATATGCATAATGAAATTTACAATTTTAACTATTTTTAAGTATATAGTTCTGTGACCTTGACTACATTCACATCGTGGTATAACCATCAATACCATCCGTCTCCAAAACTTTTTTGTCTTGCTCACCTGAACGTCTTTGACCATTAAACAGTAGCTCCGCATGCCTCCCTCCTCCAGGCCCTGGCAACCACCATTCTGTTTTATTTCTTTATGAATTTAACTATTCTACATACCTCATACAAGCAGAATCATAAAATATTTGTCCTTTTGTGACTGGCTCCTTTTACTTAGCAAAACGTCTTCAGGGTTCATCCATGTGGTAGCATGTATCAGAACTTCCTTCTTTCTTAAGGCCAAATGAATTCCATTTCATTGGAAACTAATCACTTGGAAATTTTGGTGACATACTTCCAGCCCCGGCATCTGAAATGTTGGGTGGCTCCTGTGTACATTGGCCTGTGAGCTGGGCGATTGCATTAGGGTGGGCCTTGTGTCCGTTCTGCATCTCATCTTTAGCTCTGAGCATGAGTCTTGGCATGAGTAGACATGCGGAAAATATTTGTTGCAGAAATAGGGTATTCTGAACTGAAATGAGGTTGGAAGAACGTGGGCTTCTTACAGATCCTGTATTAGGGAAGGTTAACTGCAGTGTGGGATGGGGGTGAACTCTACATTTTCCCAACGAATGAAGTACCAAGTCAGTCCCGGAGTTCTACATATTTATTGATTTCTTGCTGAGTGGGGCTTCTCTGTGCCCCAGCCTAATCTCTAGGAGAAGGAGATGAGCCATGTTTACTTCAAATCACCTCAGTTTCATGCCAGTCTTTTAAATGCTAATGTTTCTTTAGCTCCCAGGGGAAAAAAAATTCTTTTCAAATTAGCTTTTATTAAGGGTTACAGTGCTTGAAAGGGTGTATCGTGCAAGGATTTAAAATGAAGTTCTCTAGATGACATAATTTATATTAAAATTTATATATGCAGAAATAGTTCATATGCACATAATATAAAAACTTGTATACTGGGATGACACTTGTATGCTAGGATTTATAGACTACACTTTTTGCAGAAGTGTAGAAGAGACAGGTTTATTTTTGAGTGTGAGAGTGAAGGAGAAAAGGTGGATAGATATGAATTATTTAAGGACCTGAAATTAGTAGCAGTCAAGATCCACTTGAGTATATTATGGAGTGGCTCAATTGGGTGGCTTGACACTTTCTTAGTTTCCTCCTTTCTTAGTTTCTTGGTTTGAAGCTTAAGTTAAATAGCATCCTGAAACTCATTTGTGTTTAAGATAAAGACAGAATTTTTACAGTGGGTCTTATGATCTTTGTGAATATTCTTTTGGATAACAGAACTGGTCAGGAACTGGGATAAATATCCCTATGGTAGCTGAGGCCTTCTTTCAGCTAATATCCTGGGAGCAAATAACTTAATAAAGACTCATAACTATTTAGGTCAGTAAACTGATTTCCTCATTTAGCTTAAGGAAAATGCAGAAAGAATTTTGATAAACTGAGCTTTGAACTAAGAGAATGAGCTCTTTCCTTGCATCAGTGCTTCTGATTGGTGCCTGGCATTACTTTCCACTCATCTGAAATGCTTCCCTTTCTTCTCCGTCTCACTAGATCCTCTCTTCCCGTCAGCTTTGCCCTCTTTCCCAACACAGCTATTTTTTTTAGAGCCTACGCATGTTGGTCCTGCCATGTTTCAGGTTTTGGTAATGATCCTGTTCTTAGGGGTTTAGTCTGCTTGTTCATAAGAAATCAACCTTCATTAGCTTTGCTATGCCTTTGTCTGATTCTGATAATAGACCTTTTCTTTGCTCCTTGTGATCAAAACTTGTATTATTGCCTTCCTTCCACCTTGTCTAATAGTCTAGTTATTCTGGGCCTGGGCTCCTACTTGTTTTCTCTGGAACTGCCTAGTTGCCTGGGTTTTAATGTACCTGCTGACATATCTTGCTAATGCCAAGAATTTGAGTTTCTCAGACTTTTAACTACTGGTTGCCTAGATAGGTTTGCCCACTTGATGTTCTTTACCCAAGGACAAAATATCTTTCTACCTGGGAAAATCTATTTAGTCTTTGTGTCCTAACCTTCCTTAATATGGCTATTTCTGCTTGAGCTGAGTCCTGATTTGGAGAACCATTCGGTGGCAAAATTATCAACATCTGTGCTTTTGATCACTGAACTATAAATGTCCTGGTTAACCTCTGTGTCTTAGCCAGTTGTTCAAATGTGCTATTTGAACACAATAAAATAATGTCGTTTCAGAATGTTAACTCAATAAGGGTATCTGTTTTAGACGGACTGCCTCTTTTTGGCCTAAAATCGAATTTAGCCATGTCTAAGCAAGGGTCACCAATAACTTTTCTCCATTGCTTAAGCCTTACTTTCTAATGTGATTCTGAACTCACCTTTAAAAGCACAGCAAGCATTTTTGATTTGCTCATTGTACTTTTCATTGTATTGATTCTAGAGAAAATATATATATGCACAGCATTTTTTATATATTAGAAGTTCATGGACCCCTTAGAGGTTAATAGGTATAGCCCCATAGGCCACCATAATGCTGTGATGGAACTTTCCCTTACTCTTATGATCATTATATAAACCATGTAAAGGCAATCTATAAATGAGATGAAAAAGGATTTTCCTGATTAAAAGTCTCTCTTGGGTTAAAAAAAAAATTGAGATGAAAGTTGAAATAAGTTAGGGCAGAATGATGTTAACATTTCTTTAGCATTATAGGTTCTTGGATTTATGCTGTTTGGCTTGTTGTTACTACAGTGATAGTTTTATGAATGTTGCTTTTTAAAAACAATCTATCAAAAGCTACATATGCATGGAAGGAATGTGAAAAAATAAGAAAAGCATTTATTTTGACTAGAATGTTATTGTCGAAACAATTTTCACTTGTATGTTTGCAGTTACAAATGATATAAAAATGAATGTTGGCTAGGAACCATAGACCATATTTTATTTAAATCATTTGGAATTTTATTAAAATTTAGATCTGGAATATTTTAATTGGAAGTTGAAGAATTATAGCTAGCCCAGTGGTTTATATAATGCATGAGATATGAAAACCTCTTCAAAGGACATTTCACTGATTTGTTGCCAAGTTTCAATAACCAACCTATAGATAAAGATAAAACGAGCTCTTATTTCACCATTATTTGCAGTATTGTGACTTAGCATTTATTATCTACATGGTTCTGTTCTTTAAACTACTTATTGAAATACATTTAGTTGAGGCTGTTTGAAGTTTTTTTCAAAGTGGTCCAACTTTGAGAAGATCGTATGTTTAGAATTCCCACAGTTTAAAAATATTTATTGAGGACTGAACACTTTTTAAAGAAGATCACTTAAAAAAAAAAGATTTTATTTATTCATTTGACAGAGATCACAAGTAGGCAGAGAGGCAGGCAGAGAGAGAGGAGGAAGCAGGCCCCCCGCCGAGCAGAGAGCCCGATGCGGGGCTCCATCTCAGGACCCTGAGACCATGACCTGAGCCAAAGGCAGACTCCAACCCACTGAGCCACCCAGGTGCCCCAGAAGATCACTTTAATAGAGGACAAAATCCGTAGTAGATTCACAGACTTTTACAACTGAGGGACCAGGAAGGTCTCCTGCACCAACTGTCTCAGGTGGAGACCCAGAGATGGCATGCGGCTAGTTGAAGTCTCTGATCCCTTCCTCCATTTGTGCTACACCGGGCTGCCTGGTGTGCTCTTAAATCACCCCCCGGACAACCTCTGCAGAGAGCTTCAGCTATTTTCCTTTATTCCTTTTCATTTTTCTTCTAAAGTTAAACCTTACACAGAGTTTGTTTTCTGATAGGAGTAGGTACATTGAATAACTACAGCATAGCTGGCAATCAGACTTCTGACCTTGACATGGAAGTGCAAAACAAACGGTCAGCTGATTGGATTAGCTAAGTGTGGTGAAAAGCTAGGAATTCCATGCAAACAGCCTATGTAAATGTTAAATGAGAAGAGATCTGGTTTCCAGGTTGTAGTAAGGATTCGCTGGTTTCCTAGTGGAGGTCATTTGAAAGGAAAGGGAGCAGTGATGTCTGTACCTGGACAAAGAAGGATTAGAAATTATTAAAATCTGGCTTCACTTAGGGCTTATTCTAAACGAGCAAGTTTATATATGTTCTTGTAGGCACTTGATATAAATACACTAGGCATGAGGAGACCATCCTAGGAAATGAACAGAAAAGTGCAGTGACAAAGGCATACACCTGATAGGAGAGCAAGATAGCTGTACTCCATGTTTTTGGCATTATAGAACCTTGCCTATGAGGAAGCTGGCGTATAGTGAAAGAAGGGAAGATACAAGTGTCCCTGACTTAGGGCATTTATTCTGCAGTTGATTCATCTAATCAGAGAAGTGGGTAGAAGCCAGGTCCTACTTGCCCCTACTTCACAGATTTGTTGAGCATACTTCATAGGATGAGAAATGCTTAGAGGATGGGCTCTCTCAGAGAACTTCCATGTCCATAGGGAAATGCTTGGGGTTACTGAAGTAGAAGTGTTTTCAATTTCTATATAGAACTTTGTGTGGAGTAGGTCACAAGGTAAAAATGAAAACAGAGTGGTACAAAGAGCTCATGTTTTGGAAACAGGAATATGAGCTTAGATCCTGGTTCTTCAGCTCACCATCTATGGGCCTTAAGACAAGTGGCAGCCACTCAAAGTCACAGCTCCTTTTTGTAAAATTGATTAGTAATGTTAACTACTGAAGTGAATTTCCCATGAAAATAGTGAAATTTAGTTGTTGAAGCGACCTGGGAGGGGCACGAGCCATGTGTTTCCATGACATATGTTTTAATTAAGCCCCTTTCCATTCTGATTTCTCCTCTATTATACCTCCTCTTGTGTGGGGTGGCATCTAAGTAGCCATTTGGGTTTAGTGGTATGTGTTTATATCCTTTGTATTTACAATTTTGTATTATTTTCTTATTTTTTAAATCCTTGTACTATTTTTCTTCTTAAGGAGAACACTCCAAATTGCATAAACTTTATGCCTCACAAAACCTGGGTCTTCCCTGGTTCACTTCATAGGATTCTTACTATGATTAAGTGAAATAACCATGTAAAGCAGTGTATCAGTTTTTTGTTGCTATAAACAACCCACCTTCCAAATTTAGTGGCTTAGAACCACAGCAGTTTGCTCACAATTCTGTTGATCAGAACTTTGGCCTGGTGGTTCTTCTGGAGAAGAAGAGGTCAGAAGTGTTCACCTGGCACAGCATTGCTAGAGGGAGAGAGTGAAATGTGCAAGGCCTACAGCTCTCCTAGAACGGCTTGTGACGTATTCTGCTTGTGAAAGCAAGTCACAAGGTCACCCAGATTTAAAGGGTGGAGAAATAGAGTCCACTTTTTGATAAAAGTAGCTGCAAAGAATTTGTGGCCATTTTCAATCTACCACAAACTCTGTGCCTGAAAAGGAAGGTGCTGATATATATTAGCTTTCTTTCCTTCTTCCTCTTCCAACCTTATTTCTGCTAAAGTAAATAAACATGAATTGAAGAGAGGCTTCCAGGAAAGATGAGGAAAATAAATAAGGCTTCCACCAATGTGTCTGAGATTTAATATTCTAATTTCCTTTTTCCCCAGCTTTACTGAGATATAATTGATATGCAGCACTGTGCAAGTTTAGAGAATACAGCATAACGGTTTGACTTACATAGATCATGAAATGAATACCACAATGAGTTTAGTTAACATCCATCATCTCGTATGAGATAAATATATATGGTGAAGATTTTAAGATTTATTTTATTTTTAAGTTTTTTTTCCTTTAAGATTTTATTTATTTATTTGAGAGAGAGTGCATGTGAGAGAGAGTAAAAGTTGGGGAAGAAGCAGATGGGGAGGGAGAGGAAGAGAGCAAGAATCCTAAGCAGACTCAGGCACTGAGTACAGTATGTGGGCCTTAGTGTCATAACCTGAGATCATGACGTGAACCCAAACCAAGAGCTGGACGTTTAACTGAAAGAGCCACGCATGCACCCCTAGAATTTATTTTCTTTCCTTTTTTTAAGTTAAAAATTTTAAAAAGATTTTATTTACTTATTGGAGAGAGAGAGAGAGAGAGAACACAAGTGGGGAGAGAGGTAAATGGAGTGGGAGAGAAGCAGACCCCTTGCTGAGCAGGGAGCCCAGTGTGGGGATCACCACCTAAGCCAAAGGCAGATGCCCAACTGACTGAGCCACCCAGGTGCCCCTAGAATTTATTTCCTATGGATCATATAGCATATAGCTGTAAATTATAGCTATCATGTTGCAGATTATATCCCTAGTACTTATTTATCTTATGAAGTTTGTGCTTTTTGACCATCTTCATTCAGTTCCCCCTCCCTGTAAATTTGTAATCTGTTACTTAAATTAAATAGAATTTTAAATCTGTTCATGCTTTTTAAAAATAAAATGCTTAGAATTTTTATGGTATTTAATAACATATTCATATGGGGCATTAAATATTTTGCCTTTTATTTACATAAAAGAATTTGCTAAAGAAAATTTGGTTTCGTAATGAAAGTCTATTAATAATTGAAAGTACAGAAAAAGAGATGTATTTAGCAGTTTATTAATAAAAGCTCTGACACTCTTCTAGTTTAGTGTAATTGTATACATGGCATTAAAAAGATCCAATAAAGTGGGGCACCTGGGTGGCTCAAGTCAGTTAAGTGGCTGACTCTTGATTTTGGCTCAGGTTATGATCTCATGGTCCTGGGATCAAGCCCCAAGTTGGGCGCCATGCTCAGCAGGAAGTCTGTTTGATAGTCTCTCTCTCCCTCTGCCCCACTTCCAATCACACATGTGCGTTCATACTCTCTCTTTCAAATAAATCAGTCTTAAAATAAAAAGAGCAATCCAATAAAGCCAAATTCCATGATTTTCCTCTGTAAATGACAGTTAATTATCTGCTTATTGAGTAATTAAATCAATGGGTCTAATGATAGATGAGTTACATGCTGTGTTTAATGATTAAACAACATCTATAACTTTTAAAAGCCCGTTAAATGGTTATGAGAGTCAACCAGGTCCTCCTGATGATGTATGATCATAATAATTATCATCAAAACTAAAAACAATCATTTGGAGAGTGAGTTTGAAGCACTTGTTTTTTATATAGTTGAAAACAAGAAATGTTTCTCTTATGAGTACTAACTTGATTTTATGAGTCTTGAAGAGACAGTAATGAGTGAAAAGAGATACAAAAATAAAAGGAAAAGGAAGTATAAGCTATTGGTTGTCTTTAGGTTCTTAGGTTACAAAGGACAGAAAATGAAAAATGGGAAATTACTTGTTCATGTGAAGGGAGAGTCAAGAGGAAGATGTTTAGGTAGAGCTGGATGCAGGGGGAACCTTGTAGGATATCAGGACCGAGTTTTTCTCCCTCCATGATTTGTGTCTCCTTCATCTGTGCTGGTGTCAGTCTCAGGCTTGATATGGGAACAATTTGGCTGTAGTTGTTTTCCCTGTATCTCAGGTTTAAGTACAGTGGAAAAGAGTAGTTGTTTAGAAAAAGATCCTGAGATTAGCTCTGATTAGTTGTGCTGGGTTTGGCATCACACTTCTGTCCATCTCCAGACAAACGGTATGACCAGGAAGATGGAATACATTAATTATCTCAGACCTCTTTCATGCTTCACATGCTTTTCTTTTGGAGCTCATCCCAACAGCACAGACTGGGGTTGAGAAAGGGTAGATTGGGGGCTGTTGCTAAAGTGAAGATGAAGCTATGATGGCAAGCCAAACACTATCAAATCTATTATAAATGTTATGTGCATATTCCTGACAAATGGTAGAATCTCCATAATTTGAATTAGAGATAGCTGTAAGCAAAGGATATTTTAAGTACTTTTTGTGTGTAGTTTTTTTGCTTTCATGCCTCTGCTAAGTAGATACAGATAAGAATTAACACTTTTCCCCAAGGCATTTATTAATGATTATGTTCCTTCCACCTGGTTATTTAGCAATAATAGCATTCCTATTTTTATGGATGGCAGATACTGTGTATGATAAAGAGGCTTGATACTATTTATAAAATATAGTATTGGACAAATTTAGAAGAAAATGTTCTCCCCATTAAGAAATTTTGTAAACTGTTCAGAAAGTACTCAAAATAGATAACTATATTTATTTTATTGGCACAAATACATTTTTTAAAGATAGTCTGTGACAGTTTAGTCTGATACCAGATAGATATATGGGATATATTATTTCATGCTTTTGGGAAGCTTGTCGTATGATACAATTTATAGAATTTTTGGACACAACTGATTAGAATAGATATATTAATTTATTTTAGCTATTGGTAAAATTCAAGTTAGTGTATGAATTAGTTTCTGCCAATGTGGCTTATTTAAGATGTTTAGGAGCTTTATAGCATAAGGTATCATGAGTTTGCCTTTTATATTGTCACAGATTAGGGGTGCCTGGCTACCTCAGTGGGTTAAGCCTCTGCCTTAGGTTCAGGTCATGATCTCAGGGTCCTGGGATCAAATCCCGCATCAGGCTCTCTGATCAGCAGGGAGCCTGCTTCCGCCTCTCTCTCTGCCTGCCTCTCTGTCTCCTTGTGATCTCTGTCTGTCAAATAAATAAATAAAATCTTAAAAAATATATATTGTCACAGGTTAGTGTATAAATAGGTGATCATGTATTCAATCACCTAAACTGGGACATTATTGTAAACAAAAGGGGAAAATTACACTGGGAGACCAAGTGTAATCTAGACAAATCAGGGCTTATAGTTACTTTATGTATAAACAATATGATTTTTATTTATTGTAAACTTAATATTAAATTCTCTACATGAGGCTTAGCAAAAGGAAAACAACTTGTTATGTACAAGGGAACCCCCATAAAACTATCAGCAGATTTTTGAGCAGTACCTTTGTACACCAGAAAGGAATGGCATGGTATATTCAAAGTGCTGAAAGGAAAAAAAAAACAAACAAAAGACAAAAAACAACCAACTGAGAATATTCTACCTGGCAAGGTTATCATTCAGAAATGAAGGAGAGATAAAGAGTATTCCAGACAAGCAAAAACTAAGAGAGTTTATTATCACTAAACCAGCCTTACAAAAAATGTTAAAGGGACTTTTTTAAGCTGAAAAGAGAGGGTGGTAATTCCTAATAGGAAAGAATAAATCTCACAGGAAAGGTAAATATGTAGTAAAGATAGGAGGTTAATCACTTATAAAGCTAGCATGATGGTTGAAAGACGAAATAGTAAAAATAGCTATGATTATAGTAATTAGTTAAGGGATACACAAGATAAAAATATGTAAAATATGACATCAAAAACATAAAACATGGAGGGGGTGAGTAATGATGTTGACTTTACAATGGGATCAAACTTCAGTTGTTATCAACTTAAAATAGATTGTTATACATACAAGCTGTTATATGTAAGCCTCATGGTAACCACAAAGCAAAAACTGATAGGAAATACACAAAAGATAAAGAGAAAGGAATATAAACATACCACTAAAGAAAATCATGAAACTGCAAAGGAAGAAAGAGAAGAAGAAAGGAACAGAGAGGAACTACAAAAGCAGCCAAAAAATTTAACAAAATAGCAATAAGTACATACCCATCAATAAGTAAATGTAAATGGACTAAATTCTCCAATCAAAAGGCCTATAGTGGTTGAATGGATTAAAAAACAAAACTCATCTATATGCTGCCTACAAGAGACTCACTTTGGATGTAAGTACACACAGAATGAAAGTGAAGGATGGAAAAAGATATTCCATGCAAATGGAAACAAAAAGAAAATTGGAGTAGCTAAGCTTATATCAGACAAAATAGATTTTCAAACAAAGACAGTAATAAGAAACAAAGAAGATTGTTACATAATGATAAAGGTGTCAACCCAACAAGAAGATATAACATTTGTAAATATTTGTGCACCCATTATAGGAGCACTTAAATATATAAAACAAATATTAACAGATCTGTAGGGAGAAATAGACAGCAATACAATACTAGGGGACTTTAATAGCTCACTTACATCAATGGATAGATCATCCAGACAGAAAATCAATAAGGAAACATCAGACTTAAATGACACATTAGACCAGATAGCCTTAACAGAATGTTACATCCCAAAGCAACAGAATGAATCTTCTCAAGTGCACATGGAACATTTTCCCAAGATTGATCATATGGTTGGCTGCAAAACAAATTTTAACCAAATTTTAAAGGATTGAAATCCTATCGAGTATCTTTTCTGACTACACTGGTGTAAAACTAGAAATTAATTACATGAAGAAAATGGGAGAATTCACAAATATGTGGATTAATACAAAGTGCTACTGAACAACCAAATAGTCAAGGAAGAAGTCAAAAGGGAAATAAAAATATATCTTGAGAAAATAAAAATGGAAATGTAGTGTATTAGAATGTATGGGATGCAGCAAAGGCAGTTCTTAGAGGCAAATTCATAAAATATAAGCCTACTGAAAAAACAAGAAAAGTATCAAATAAACAACCTAATTTTACACCTCAGGGAACTAGAGAAAGAAGAATAAACAATGTTCAAAGTTAGTAGAAGAAAGGAAATAACACAGATTAAAGCAGAAATAAGTGAAATAGAGACTAAAAAAACAATAGAAAAGAAAATGAAAGTAAGAACTGGTTCTTTAAAAAGATAAACAATTATTTTTTGTTTAAAAATTATATATAAATAAAATAAACCTTTAAGTAATCTCACCAAGAAAAAAAGGAAAGAGGACTCAGATTAAAAAAAAAATCAAATAAAAGAGACATTACAACTGTTACAAAGGATCATGAGACTACTATGAACAATTACATACTAACAAATTGGACAACCTAGAAAAATGGATTAATTCCTAGAAACATACAATCTACCAAGACCAGATCATAATGAAATATAAAATCTAAACAGACCAACTACTGAATCAATTACTAAATAAGCAAACTAATTACTAAATAAGGAGACTGAAGCAGTAATCAAAAACCTTTCAACAAATAAAAGTCCAGGACTAGATGAATTCACTGGAGAAATCTACCAAACATTCAAAGAAGAGTTAGTACCAATTCTCAAACTTCTAAGTATTAGAAGAATAGAGAACTCTTCCAAACTGATTTTTTAAGGCCAACATTACTCTGATATCAAAACCAGACAGGGCAAAAAAAAAAAAAAAAAAAAAAACCAGACAGGGCTCACACAAGACAGGAATAGGCCAATATCCCTGAAAACATAGATGCAAAAATCCTCAGCAAAATATTAGCCAACTGAATTTGCCAATACATTAAAAGCATCATATACCATCATCAAGTGGGATTTATTCAAGGGATACAAGGATGGTTCAACATTTGCAAATTATTCAATATGATACATCCCATTAACAAAATGAAGGATAAAATTCATATGATCATTTCAATAGACACAAAAAAGCATTTGTTAAAATTCAGCACCCATTCATGATAAAAACTCTCAACAAAGTGGATATAGAGGGAATGTACTTCAGCATAGTAATGGTTATATATGATAAGCCCACTGCTAGCATCATACTCAATGATGAAAAGCTGAAAACTTTTCCTTTATGATCAGGAATAAGACAAAGATGCCCACTCTACCCACTTTTATCCAACATAACTTTGGAAGTCCTAACTAGAGCAATTAGGCAAGCAAAAGAAATAAAAGGCATCTAAACTGAAAAGGAAAAGGTAAAAAAGTGCCACTATTTGCAGATGCCATGATATTATATGTAGAAAACCCTAAAAACTCCAACAGAAAACCATTAGAACTAATAAATTCAGTAAAGTTGCAGGTTACATAATTAATACATCCAAAATTTATAGGATTTCTATTAAACAATAATGAGCTATCAAATAGAGAAATTAAGAAAACAATTACATTTGAAATTGCATCAAAAAGAATAAAATACCTAGGAATAAATTTAACCAAGGAGGTGAAAGACCTGTATATTGAAAACTACAAGACATTGAAAGAAATTGATGGCCCACCTGGGTGGCTCTTTTGGTTAAGTGTTTGCTTTTGGCTCAGGTCATGATCCTGGGGTCCTAGGATAGAGCCCTATGTGGGGCTCCCTGCTCATCAAAGAGTCTGCTTCTCCTCCTCCCTCTTCTCCCGACCACTCATGCCCTCTTTCTCTTTCAAATAAGTAAATAAAATATTTAAAAAAGAAAGATATTGAAGAAGACATAAAAAAAATGAAATGATGTTCTGTGCTCATGGATTAGAGGAATAAATATTAAAAAAATTCCCAGAAATAGAGAGATTCCCAGAAATAGAGAGCCCAGAAGTAAATGTAGGTATATGTTGTTAATTTATGACAAAAGAGCCAAGAATATACAAAGGGTAAAGGACAGTCTCTTCAATAAGTGATGCTGGGAAAAGAATGCAAAAGAATGAAACTAGACCACTATCTTATAGTATACACAGAAATGAACTTGAAATGGATTAAAGACTTGAAGAAAAGACTTGAAACCATAAAAATCCTAGAAGAAATTGTAGGTGGTATGCTCCTTGACATATCTCTTGGACTTTTTGAATCTGATATGAAAAACAATGCAAAAATAAATAAGCAGAACTACATTAAACTAAAAAGCTTCAGGAAAGCAAAAAAATCATCAATGGAATGAAAAGGCAACCTACTGATAGGGAGAAAATATTTGCAAATTATATATCTAACAAGGGGCTAATAACCAAAATATATAAAGAACTCATTCCAAACAATCTGATAAAAAACTGGCAGAAGATCTGAATAGACATTTTCCCAAAGAAGATATACAGTTGGCCAACAGATACATGCAAAGGTATTCTACCTCATTAATCATCAGGAAAAATTAAATCATTTTCTGATATCAGTCCGCCGTTCCCATTCCGCTTTACCTGCTCACTGGCGTCTTCTGCCCCTGTAGAGATCCAGACGTGTATAATTCTGATCTCAGGCTGATTTCATGGGTGATCGAGGAAAAATTAAATCAAAACCACAATGAGATATCACCTTACACCTGTTAGAATGGCTAGTATCAAAAAAGATAAGAAATGACAAGTATTGGCAAGGATGTGGAGAAAGCAAAACCTTGTGCACTGCTGGTGGGAATGTAGATTGGTGCAGCCACTATGGGAAATAGTATGTAGGTTCCTCAAAAATTAAAACTTGAACTACAATATGGATCCAGAAATTCCACTTCTGATATCTGTCTGAGGGAAATGAAAACACTAATTAAAAAAGATATATGCTTATTTTTCATTGTATGTGTCATGTTCACTGCAACATTATTTCTAAAACCAAGTTATGGCAACAATCTAAGTGTCCATTCATAGATGAATGGATAAAGAATGAAATCTGACCATTTGTGACAACAAGGTTGAACTTTGAGAGCATTATGCTAAGTCAAATAAGTCATACAAAGATGAATATTATATATATATGTATATATGTATAGGCTGCCAGAGTTGAGGAGGGGTGGGGATGGGTGGGAAAAAATCGGACTTATCAAAATGGATGACTTTGGTGCTTCAAAAGATCACCATTAGGAAAATGAAAAAAGTCATTGACTTAGAGAAAATATAATATACAGAGAACTAACTGAATGAGTCAATTTTATGATCTGTAAATTACATTTTTTTTTAAAAAGATTTTATTTATTTATTTGATGGACAGAGATCCCAAGTAGGCAAAGAGGCAGGCAGAGAGAGAGGAAAGGAAGCAGGCTCCCTGCTGAGCAGAGAGCCTGATGTGGGGCTTGATCCGAGGACCCTGGGATCATGACCCAAGCCAAAGGCAGAGGCTTTAACCCACTGAGCCACCCAGGCACCCCTGTAGATTACATCTTAATAAAGTTTAAAAATTGTGCACTCAAAAACTTATCTATATAAGGAACAATGTCAATACTTTTTTATTCTGCAAATCACTCCAGAAAGTGAGCTGTTAGTCATGTGACTTTTTGGCATGGACTCTTTTTCCCTTACGAGCTAATGATATCTTATACTTAGAGATTGTGATAATGTTGGAAGTCCCACTGCTTCTTTCTGCATTTTCTGGTGGAGTATTTAGTAAGACAGAGAATTAGTTTTTTGAGTGACCTATTGGTCTGGCCCTTCTCTATGCCTATAACTCTTTCCATCATTTGTTCAATGTGTCATCTTACCATGTGGCAGGCATGTGCCAGGCACCGTTCTAGAGACTAGTGATAAGTGATCAAGAAGGCAAAGGAGACCTCTGCTTTTTTTTTTTTTAAATTTTAAAAATTTTTTATAAACATATATTTTTATCCCCAGGGGTACAGGTCTGTGAATCGCCAGGTTTACACACTTCACAGCACTCACCAAAGGAGACCTCTGCTTTTGTGGAACTTATCTTTTAGTGGTATAGTTAGATTAAATTAATTAATAATATTTCCAGTTGGGTTAAATACCACAGGAAGACAAAACAGGGTTTTATGCTTGAGGTGGTTGACATCTGAGCTAAGATCTCAATGAGGAGAAGGGCAAGGGAGCCTTGCCAAGTTCCAGAGAGAAGTAGTCCAGGCAGTGCAAACAGGAAGCACAAAGGACAGAGGCAGGAATAGAAATCAGTCCAGAGGGGCTGGAGCAGAGACAGTGATGGAAACAAAACAAAACAAAACAAAACAAGACAAAACATAGGAGATGGGACTCATACAGACAGGGGCTACATCATATAACTTCTCAGTCTGTATCCCAGGCTCCTTTCAGACCATCTTCTCACAGACCTCTACCCTGTCATGCCCCCTAGAGGCCTTTGCTCATACTGCTTTCCTTTTATTTTTGTTTTATTTTTATTTATTTATTTTAAAAGATTTTATTTATTTATTTGACAGACAGAGATCACAAGTAGGCAGAGAGGCAGGCAGAGAGGGTTGAGGGGGAAGCAGACTCCCTACTAAGCAGAGAGCTCGATGCGGGGCTCCATCCCAGGACCCTGGGACCCAAGCCCAAGGCAGAGACTTTAACTCACTGAGCCACCCAGGTGCCCCATGCTGCTTTGCTTTTAACTGAAATGTTTTTTTTTTCTCCTTTCTGTGTTTCCAAACTCTATCCATTCTTCAAAGCCTGGCTTAGGGTTCATCTTCTCTCATTTTGAATGAAGGTAGCCCAATTGGTCTCTTTCTCTGAGTTCCTGCTGCTCTTTTGCTGTATTCATAGTTTTTTTTTTAAAGTTTTTTATTTTTTATAAACATATAATATATTTTTATCCCCAGGGGTACAGGTCTGTGAATCGCCAGGTTTACACACTTCACAACACTCACCATACCACATACCCCCCCACCAATGTCCATAACTCCACCCCCTTTCTCCCAACCCCCCTCCCCCCAGCAACCCTTAGTTTGTTTTATGAGATTAAGAGTCACTTATGGTTTGTCTCCCTCCCAGTCCCATCTTGTTTCATTTATTCTTCTCCTACCCACTTAAGCCCCCATGTTGCATCACCACTTCCTCATATCAGGGAGATCATATGGTAGTTGTCTTTCTCCGCTTGACTTATTTCGCTAAGCATGATACGCTCTAGTTCTATCCATGTTGTCGCAAATGGCAAGATTTCATTTCTTTTGATGGCTGCATAGTATTCCATTGTGTATATATACCACATCTTCTTGATCCATTCATCTGTTGATGGACATCTAGGTTCTTTCCATAGTTTGGCTATTGCGGACATTGCTGCTATAAACATTTGGGTGCACGTGCCCCTTTGGATCACTACGTTTGTATCTTTAGGGTAAATACCCAGTAGTGCAATTGCTTGGTCGTAGGGTAGTTCTATTTTCAACATTTTGAGGAACCTCCATGCTGTTTTCCAGCGTGGTTGTACCAACTTGCATTCCCACCAACAGTGTAGGAGGGTTCCCTTTTAATTTTATGTGTGGTTTTCCCCTGCTTCCCTCACTCCCACCCCACCTGCTAAACCGAGATCTCCTTGAGGGTAGAGAGTGTAGTCTGACACTTCTTTTGTGTCCCTCTTTACATGTTTGTTATAGTGTTGGGAATACCTTGGACACATCATTTGCTATTGTAGATAGAAGCTTAGGATCAGTGCACACTTCTTGAGTTTACCCTACTTAAATCTTCAAAAACAATTTTGACTTAAAAAAAACCCAAAGATAGATGGAAAACTCTAAATGAACACATTAAAATAAAAGAAACATATTGATTGCATTCAAACATCATGCTTCAAGTGATATATTTTAATATTTTAAATATTTATTGTAGATTAACATGAGCAAAATTGAATAGCTAGGCAGAAATTTATGATAGCTTTTCTTAGATTCAACACTAAAAATATCTTGAACATTTGCGTTGGCTGAAAGTGTTCTGAAAAAAGCTTCACTTTTCATTATTTTTTTTAAAAAGAGAATTATATTTCCCAGTACTTTCACATTGAATTAATTTGTCACTCATTCTAGTGGACAAACAAAAATAGCTAATTTACGGGAATGTTGTTGTGGCAGATGCTGCTAGCCCCCACGCTTTTCTCTGGGACCTTTCACTCTGCTCTGGTGCACTTCCAGCTGTCACGATCTGCTTCTCTATTCCTGAGAGTTGCCCCCCAAAGGCCACTTTGTCCATAGTCAGTAGGTTGGTTCTGGGGAATTAATATTCCCACTTCCTCAGCAGGCCTCATCCGCTAACTCTCTAGGGCTGGCGTATAAAATACCCCAGCTCTCTTGCCGTCAGATGAGAGAATCTTAGGAGACTGTGTTTTGCTCCATTTCTCAAGGTTTCCCTAGGGAATTCACCTCCAGGCACCCACTGCAGTAGCTGATTTGAAAGTTCACCCTTTATTAAGTGCCTTCCCTTCCTTTTCTCTCTTCCCCATTACCCATCATTGCCCCCTCCCCTCCCAAATAAACAATTTGCACTTGAATCCTTGTCTTGTCTGTGTCTGGAGAACCCAACCTTAATCACAACATGACACATTATTGTGTTTATAATTCCAACACCTCCTGGGTTAACACTGTGGAGTGCATGGTTCAGGAGTTCTCAAGTGTTTTTAAAGCAAAAGAAGTCCTTTCAGGATCGATAGTTCACACTAATGGATTGGAGGAGTTATCTAGCATGACCCAAAATGCATTAGCAAACACGGGAAATCTGACCTTTGGAAGAAGCCTCTGACCTGAGCCTGAAGAATAAGACTCCAGTTCGAGTGATGAAACTTCCTTACGCTCTGTCCACATTGGTTTGCATTTGCTGTTGAGCTAGTAGTCCAGGGAGGAGGGTTTTTGCTATGACTTTTTTACTCTTGCATTTCCCTCCTTGCTTGACTATGTTGGCAATGATCTCATATTGTTATTTATTCCTAGAACCTCCCCAGTGTTACATACATACGCAGTGAATACTTGTTGATCAGTGGGCTGCTAAGTGCTGGACACTGTGCTGTCAGGAACTACATCAAATTTTGTTATGTCAGTTACTCTTAGCCTTTGTGGTTCTCTTTTGGGTCACGTACGAACCTGCTGGTCTTTGTTGCTGTCACCTTATAGAACATTGTCAAATATTGGCAAGATTAGCCTCTGATTATTTATCTTTGCAAACTAGAGATAAGATAGTGGTGAAATAAGTATGACTTCTGACCTTTTGTTTCAACTCTCATTAGTTCTGTGCAGTCTTTTGAGTGGAAACCTACATACGCTAAGGAGGTCTTGCCCGATTCCATGGCAGCAGCCTGGCCCGCTATTCCTGACACACCCCAGCCTGCACTTGCTCTTCTGGCTGTGGTTTGCTGGAATGCCCAAGGCAGTAGTTACGTGAAAGCTATCATCCTCTCCCCTGCTCTGCTCAAGGGTTTCCAGCATGGCTCACCATCCCCAACCAGATGTCCTTATCACCAATTCTTTTCAGATGCCACTCAAAAGAATGCCACATTGATCTCACAGAAATGCTCATAAAGCATTTGAGAATTGCTATATGCCATGAATTGCTTGTCTTAGTTTGGAGTCATATCTCTCCAACTGCCTTTAATCATTTTAGTGACAAATGTATGAGTATATTGTATACTCTACAATGACATTGATTGATCCTATAAGTAAAATACGAAAAAGGGGCAAGGAATTTTATAATTGAAAAGACTTTCTGTCCCATTACCACTGCATTATTTGTTAGAAATGGGTATGGTCTTAGCTATTATAACTCCTTCTGGAAGTTCTGTGAACCTTTTGTGTCCAGTCAAAACTCTATACTCTACATATGCTTGTGAATATTGC
Organism: Neogale vison; assembly: GCF_020171115.1. Taxonomy (NCBI): domain Eukaryota; kingdom Metazoa; phylum Chordata; class Mammalia; order Carnivora; family Mustelidae; genus Neogale; species Neogale vison. The sequence goes on from NC_058093.1 coordinate 10,044,421, forward strand.
TTCAAGCTAAACAATGTTCATATATATATATATTTTCTATTTAAATATATTATTAGGCATTCACTGGCAAGTAGACTGATTACAGATTACTGCAGCATCTTATCAGCTGTTGCTTATCTGGCAACCTCAGCTAGGTGGAATCTAGCCAAGAAACAGGTAAGAAGCTGAACTTACCCTGTGAGATGACCTAAGAGATATTCCGGCATCTATGCAGTACCTGTTCTTACATACTTTATTCACTAAAGAGTCCCTTGAAAACCCCCATGCAAAATCTGTTCTTTTTAAATGTAATTAAATTTTTAACAAATATAACAATAATTGTATTAAATATAATTATTATTTATTATTTTATTTATTTTTAATTTTTAAATTTTAAGTCCAGTAGAGTTAACATATAGTGTTATATTAGTTTTAGGTATACAATATAGTGATTCAGCAATTCTGTACATTACTCATTACTCATTGAGATAAGTATATACTCTTAATCCCCTTCACCTCTTCACCCATCCCCCTCACCTACCTCCCTTCTGGTAACCATGAGTTTGTTCTCTATAGTTGGTTTGTATCTTTTTTCTTTGTTCATTTGTTTTGTTTCTTAAATTCTGCCTATGAATGAAATCATACAGTGCTTGTCTCTCTTTGACTGTCTTACTTCACTTAGCATAATACCCTCTAGATCCATCCATGTTGTTGCAAATGGCAAGATTTCATTCTTTTTGATGGCTGAGTAATATTCTATTGTATGTTTATGCCACATAATCTTCATCCATTGATCTACTGATGGACACCTTGGGTTGCTTCCATAATTTGGCTATTGTAAATAATGCTGCAATAAACATAGGGGTGTATATATCTTTTCAAATTAGTGTTTTTCATTTTCTTTGGGTAAATGTCCAGTAATGGAATTACTGGATCATAGGTTAGTTCTATTTTTAACTTTTTGAGGAACCTCCCTATCGTTTCTGTTACTGTTACTGTATAGCAGCTACACCAGTTTGCATTCCCACCAGTAGGGCACAAGGTTCCTTTTTCTCTACATCCTCATCAATACTTGTAGCTTTGTGAGTTTTTGGCTTTAGATATAGTTCCACTAGTTCGTCTTTGCTTTTCTTTCACTTACCTCAGGAGACATATCTAGAAAAATGTTTTATGGCCAATGTCAGAGAAATTACTACATGTGTTGTCTTTGAGGATGTTTATGGTTTCAGGTCTTACATTTAGGTCCCAGATCTATTTTGAGTTTATTTTTGTGTATGGTGTCAAAGTGTTATTTTGTATTTTACATACGATTTTAGTAGGTGTGGTTTAGTTATATAATTTTCTGGTCGATAGCAAATGAGAAGAGGGAGAATAGACTACCAGAGAAAAACACCAAGAAATTACACTTTTTAATATTTTAACTAGGTTATTAAATTTTGTGGAAGAATGGGTTTTAGTCGAATATAATGATAAAACTTGTAACAGTTGTGTTAGAAGGCTTCTGACTGACCATTTATCGAATGCCTGTTAACATGTCAAGCAATGCCGTGCACTCTTTACAAATTTCCTCTCTTTGCCTTTGAGATAGACATTATTATTGCCACTTAAAACAAATAAGAAAACTGAGGCTCATATAAGTGAAATGGTTTGTTCAAAGCCAAGTAGTAATTGACTGAACCAGAACGGATTTAAAATCCTCAGTCATGGGGCGCCTGAGTGGCTCAGTTGGTTAAGTGGCTGCCTTTGGCTTGGGTCATGATCCCAGCGTCTGGGCATTGAGTCCCACATTGGGCTCCTTGCTCAGCGGGGAGCCTGCTTCTCCCTCTGTCTCTGCTGCCACTCTGCCTGCCTGTGCTCGCTCTCTCTCTCTCTCTAACAAATAAATAAATTTTAAAAAATCTTAAAAAAAAAATCCTCGGTCATTTCTGTCATAGCAAGTTGCCTCCATATAGAACATTTCCCTGATGAACTTAATGGAATTATTGTTTTAAGAGAAATACACTCCTTAGAGGGACTTAATTGTAACCTCCTGTGGCCCTCCTGAATTTACATCTTGTCTTTTTTTGCCCGTGAATGGATGTATAGAAATCTTGATTATTTTGGTTTATATTTGTGTGAACAACTTTCTTAGTTCATGTAGATTCAATTAGTGACTTTACTAATACTCTTTCTGGCCGATACCTGATGCTTTTTGACTCGTGGAGGCATATACTTGGTCTTTGAATGTTTGTGGTGAGGGATCATGTGAGGGAAGGAGTGTACGGAAAAGCAACAGAACCCCTTTCGAGATAATTGTGGCCATGGCAACTGGTGGTATGGTGATTAACGAGAACTGATAGTGATGTGAATGTAATTTATTTGCTGAGCCATCACTGACGCAGAGGAGCAAAATAATGGAGACAGGCATGACTGACAGAAGTTTTGATGTTACCCTAGTGTTTCTTTTAATCTCTCGCCAGCTCTTAATACCGTTGATTTCTATCCATCATGTGAAAACAGTGGCAACAACCTATGGTACAATGTATGGTGCGATTGTTAGTTTCATGGGGAGGCTTACATAATTCAGAGATCACATGAAAGAAAACCGTGTTATCTTCTAGCTCTTCTCTGATTTAGTAAAAAGATTGCAAACATACATCTTTTTCATGATGTTATTTATTAGCAATGATAAGTGATAGAAACCAAACTTTGTCAAACATGAAAGGTTATAACAATTACTTTGTGGCTGGGAGGCCAAGCACTATGGAGTTTTTGTTTTCTTTCTGGAGTTAACTGGTTTTAGTACTTCCAGTGAACTTTAGTTAAAAACGAGTTAAAAAAAAAGTTAATTAGAGTTGGTTTATGCCAGAATGAGAATCAGCAAAGCATGAAGAAATTGGAATAAACTCTAAGGGGATGTCTTCCTGTTTCTGGGATCTTTGATTTGTTGTGAATTCTGAAGTGGTCACTTACTAATATCAATCCATTGGATTCCAGAGGGATTGCGTGTAAGAAGTAGTGACGTGTGCACAGGCTCCAAACCTCTATCATGAGCTGGGGTGACACTGTGTTTTGATTTTAACATAAAATGTAGGCTAGAGTTCTATTTCAGTTATTTATATTATAGCTCCCTTTTTCTGGAATTACAGCCCCACCCTTAACCTGTTGAATCAGGATCTCTTGGTTTATGGTCTAGAAATGTCCATTTTAAATATAATTCCCAGGTGAGTTTCATGAATGTTTGAAAACTGTAGCAAAAGTCTCCTAAGTGTGATAGCACCTCCCAATTGTGTGGCATTTATAAGCTTCAGAGAATGTCACTCTGTTTGTTGGAGGAGAAAAATGAGAGAAAAGTGTCAACCTGAAACATGGAGCACTTTGAACCTTTTTATTTTATTTCCAAATAGAACGTTTCCAAATATTTCAATCCCAACTGCCTTGGCCTAATTGTGTTTCTTTAAAATTCATATTTTCCTTGTGCTGTAACAGAGTTCTTTCTCCTCAGGTGTGGGATTGAAGTGGGGTGGATGGGAATGACACTTCCTAGAACAGAGATTCTTAAACAATATTAGAAAAATTTACCCTTTACCCTGCCTTTACCCTTCCCCCTCTCTCATTCTGATCATTCTGTTTCACTGTATCAGGTAACTGATTCAAATGTGTGCTCCTGGGTAAGACATGTCTTAGTCTGTTCGAACGACTATAACAAAGTGCCATAGACTGAGTGACTTATAAACAACAGAAATTTATTTCTTGCAGTTCTGGAGGCTCGGAAGCCCAAGGTCAAGTTGCTGGCAGATTCTGGGCATGTTTGTACTTGCTAGCACCATAAACATTTTTCTGGGTTGAAAGACCCTTTTCGTGGTTTTCAGATGGCCATCTTCTCTCTGTACCTTCACATGGCAGATAGAAAACGAGAGAGTTCTCTGGCATCCTTTTTATAAGGGCACTAATCCCATTCCTGAAGAATTCCCCTTTATGACCTATATAATCTTAATTACATCCCGGAGGTCCCATCTCTTGATACCATCACATTGGTGGGTAGGCTTTCAATGTATGAATTTTTCAGTGTATGAATTTGTAGGGAGTGCAAACATTCAGTCCTTAGTAGAGTTATTTTTCTAGAGATCGAGTATGTGACCAAGAGTGAATATATTGTATTTGTGTAAAGTTCCATGTTTGGGGGGGTTCTTGGGTGGTTAAGCATCTGACTTGTGATTTTGGCTCAGGTCATGATCTCAGGGTCATGGAAATCTGCACCAGATGGGGCTCTGTGCTTTGCTGGGAGTCTGCTTGAGATTCTCTTCCTCTGCTCCCCATCCCCAAATAAATAAATAAATAAATATTAGAAAATATCTATCCATGTTTGGGCTTGTGCTAGAGTTGGGAGTATTTTCTCGGATCTACCATGAAACAAAGAGACTTGACACTGACCCTCAAGTAGGAATGAGGAGATGCATTTTAATTTCTGGACCCTACTTTAGACTTATTCTGAAGATTTAGTTGAGGGATGTGAATGGCCTGTGGAGCTGCAAACTCACTGGCTTGACCACAAGCAGATCTCATGTTGAGGCTGGGAAAAAAATTCCCTGGCCTTCTCCATAGCCCTGGCTTCAGATATCTCTTGGACCAATTCTCAGGATGACAGTCATAAAGTGGGGTGGGGGGGGCAGTTGTAGCCTCCTGAGGCCAGAGGAGTAGGATAGGGCAGAGGTTCTTCTGTGCTTATGGGCAGTAGAATCCTACTTGGGAAGTTTGGTGAAATGGATTCCCAGACACCAAATTGGATCTTCTGAGGGTAGTATGTTAGTTTCCCAGGGCTGCCATAACATATTAGCCACAAACTTGGTGGCTTAAAAGAGAAGTTTATTCTTTTACAGTTCAGGAGGCTAAAATCAAGGTGTTGGCAAGGTTGGTTCCTTCTGAAGGCTCTGAGAGCATCCATCCCATGCCTCTGTCCTAGCTTCTGGTGGCACCCGGCGATCCATCATTCCGTAGTTTGTAAATGCACCATTCTAGTCCCTGCCTCCTTCACATTCCTTTCTCTGCTGTGTGTCTTCTGCCCTTCTCTTCTAAGGGCCGCAATCTTGGGATTTATATCCCTCACCTCCCCTAATCAAGGATAATCTCATTCTGAGATCCTTAATTATTTCTGTAAAAGCCCTTTTCCCAATTAAGATCACACTCACACCTTTTGGGTAGACATATCTTTGGGGGGTCATTATTCAACCCACTACAGGTAGTGTCTAGGGACTTGCATTTAAACAAATTTCCTAGTGATTCTGATACAGATAGTTTGAGGACTACATTTTGAGAAAAAGTGGGATGGACATGTCAGTCTCTGGGGTTGCCCAGAATGGATTCTTTTACACCATAAACACTTGAAATAGCAAATTGTTGTTAGGCTTTTCTATCATAGTAGCTGTCAAATATTCTTAAAATATTTATTTATTTATTTATTTGAGAGAATGAGAGAGAGAGAGAGAAAGTGTGAGTGCTGGGGAAGGGGCAGAGGGAGAGGGAGAGAGAGAATCCGCAAGCAGACTCTGGGCTGACCACAGAGCCCAGCATGGGGCTAGATCCCAGGACCCTGAGGTCATGACCTGAGCCAAAACCAAGACTTGCCTGCTCAACCGACTGAGCCACCCAGGTGCTCCCATAGGTGCCAATTATTGAGCGCTGTTAAATGCTTTGATGTACATGATTTTGTTTAATATTCACAGTACTCTGAGAGAGATATTATGGTCTCCTTCCAAATGGTTAAGGAGCCACCAATTACTTAAGTGACAGTGTGGGGATTTGAACCCAGGTTTTTCTGATGGCTAAACCAGAACACTGAACCACACTGATATGCAATTTCTAAACACTTTATTCATTTTAGGCAAAACCTCCCAGGAAACCTCTGCAGTCTCACCACCCAGCCACTCCAAACAACCCAAAACAAAACCAAAATCTACAATGGAAATGAAGTGAGGTGGTCTCCTTGGTGGCCCCCCCTCCAGTCTTCTGCGCAGACTCTGATCAGTCCGGTGGTCACCACTCCGCTGATAAGATAACTGGGATTGCAATGCGGATGTGTCTGACGAGGAAACCTGTGCTTCCCCCCCCCCGTACAACATCATCAGCCACCCTACCAAGGCTCTGTGAAGCTCTTGAGCCAATCAACCCTGTGACCTTCCTAAGCACTTGCCTTCAGTAGGTGACAAGCTGGGACCGGTACTCAGCTCCTCTGACTTCTCGTTTGCTCAGCTGTGCAGCAGCTTTATTGTTGTCAGTACTAAACTCCAGTCTGGGTTAAAAACATTTTGTGAACAATTCTTTGACTAATATTTACTATGCAGGAAGGCATAAAAAAAATGTCAGTTGACCTGAAATAGTTTGTTAGGTTTATTTCCCTGGCCCAATCCACGGTGCTTTCTGCTTAGTTCATCGGGTTCTTTAGTGACCTTCGTTTAGGTAGCAAATTTCCTGAGGGGTTTGAAGTGGTGGGGGGGTGGGAGGTTGGGGTACCAGGTGGTGGGTATTATAGAGGGCACAGCTTGCATGGAGCACTGGGTGTGGTGAAAAAATAATGAATACTGTTTTTCTGAAAATAAATAAATTGGAAAAAAAAATTTCCTGCTCCATGCAAGGAGAGGAAGTTCTTTGAGTTAAATACAGCAAAATCAACATAATACTAATCACCTATCTAATTAATTCCTTTATGCTAAGTTTGGAAGGCTTTTAGAATCTTAAATCTCTTTCCTGCCCGTTTCCTCTCTCCCTCCCCATTTATATTCTCTCTCGGTCTCTGTCTTTCTCTGTTTTACTTCTTTAAACTGTTGGTAGACATCAATACCAACCATACGTTTATACCAGACATATGATTGGCACCCCTTGTTGGGAGGTTTTGCATCCTAATGGGTAAGGGCTGGCCACAAATCCGGGTTTGTATTCTAGCTCTACCATTTACTAGCTTGTGACCTTGGGCAGGTTATTCAACCTCTTTAAACTTCGGCTTTTCCATTTGAGAAATGGGGATAATGATGATCATGGTGATAATGTTAATGCCCCCCTCACAGGATGATTGAGAAGATTCGATGAGGTAATCCTTACAGAGGGTTTGGGACATAATAAGCTTCTCAGTAAGTGTTGGGTACTTTTGTGATGATGGTTATTATAAAAATTATTTTATTTTTGCTGTCATCCAAATTCTGCTTTCTCAATTTTGTTTAAAATATATAAAAAATAAACTTGAAAAAAATATTTCTTTTAATAGAAAAGAAGCCAATGACTACAGGATGATAGACTGAGTACAATTATTTGGAAAATAACGAAAAGGCTCTTAATAGGTGGTAGCATCATTCCAGGGGACCTCACATGAATAAGAATTTAATCAGTGTAGTATGGTAAGAACTGCTACTATTATTCCTTTTTCCTGAGGAGGAAACAAGTACAGAGAAATCCTATAACTTGTTCAGAACTTTTACAATGTACCATGTTACAGTAATTCCACTACTTCGACAGAATAATAGAGGGGACACTTCCAAATTACTTTTTTTAATTATAGTATTATTCAACATAGAGCTTATGTTTATTCAATAAAAATTGTTCCCTACAAAGTTTTCAAAAAAACTCTTCTGTTAATACACACATCACAAACACATGTCCTTTGTGGGGCACAGGTAAAAAGCCTTAGTATCCTAATCTCTAGGTAGGAACCTATAGGCACAGAGTGATCTTTTCTTTCTGGTGGCTGCCAAGGGCACATAACCACCATGAACTCCGTGTGCCTGGGCCCAATGGACGGCATGGACCCTGTAGTAAGACTGTGCCATCAAGCTGTGGTGGTCAAGTTCCTAAACTCTGTGGGGGAGAACTCCCTTGCTTGGAGAGGCTCTTTTGGGCTGTTGCTGCTCACAACCAGGCTATAATTGGCCTCTGCAAAGTAGCAAGCGTGTGGGCTATGCTACCCCCCACCCATCTGGCTGTGAGTTTTACGCATATGCAAATAATGGAACCCTTATTTGTGGCTATCCCTGGGACTTATGAGTCACAACTCATGCTTCCATATGGTCTACAATGTCACACAGCCAGGGGTGGCGATGGGGGAGCAGAGCACTCAGATTCAGGAAGTCAGTCTTCCTTACCTCTGCGCCTTACCACTGTGTCAGGCCAGCTTCCTTGAATAGGAAAATCTTAAAAAAATGAAACAAATAAAAGGCCTGAAATTGGTGTTTCAGTCTTTGCCAGATTCTTGGCACACCACAATCAGGGCTTAAATTGTGATACAAAACATTCTGGACAGTGGATTGAAAAAATAAAAACAAACCTTTGAAGTTCTTAGCATTTCTAGTTGTTTACTTGTTTGTGGGTTTCTTGTTGATCTCCCATGAAGTTCATTTCATTTTCATACTCAATTATTAACTGATAACACTTTCTTCTTACAGGAAATAATTTTTGTATTTGCTAGCATTAACATGAGTAACACGATATGCTTAATATATCTGGAATGGTTCTCTAACCAAAATGTAAGCATGATTTCAAGCAAGCTTTTGAAATTTTACTTATATATATATATTTTTTGCCCCTTTCAAAGGTGAAGATAAATGGATAAGCCATTTGTTTGTTCATTTATCCAAGCATTTATATTTCATTCAGTGGGGAAAGGAAACTACATTTCTGAATATTGCAATTTGAAGACTGATAAAATAAAAATAACTTATGAAAATATGTTTCTTTTTAAAGAAAAAAGTAACATTATTAAAGTTAAGAATTTTTAGAATATATAGATAAGCAAAAGAAAAAAATAAAATAATACTCTCTTCACCCAGAGAAAACCATTGTTATACTTGTTTTTTTAAAAGGAAATGATTTTTAAAAAATTATTATTTATTACAAGAAAATATGTTGACAGAAAATGAGATTATCTGTTTAGACTAACTATGATAAATATTCCAAAAGAGGTCTGAGGCCAACAAACCACTAAAAAAAATTAAGAAAAATTTCATCTGAAATGTTAAAAAGCAAAAGCAAAAGAAATTAATTATTAAATCTTTCTTATGGACTGTTTTAATTTTAGATTAAGTTAATGATTCAAAAATATTTTTATGTTATGTAGAATAGTTTTATGTTGGGATGCAATTTCCATATGATACACTGAAGTTTCCTATACATTTATAGTGCACGTATATTTATGCTTGCTTTTTAGGATTTGGAATATAAATTTTTAATTGAAATTTATAATAGTCAAAACGGTAATCTCTAACAGTAGAATAAATAATGGCTTGCATTATTATACTGAATACTGTGCAGCAGTGAAAATAAGTGAACTACGGCCACGTAGAACAACATGGATAAATCTCACAAATGTTGTCTGAAAGAAGTCAGATGTACTGTGTGATTGTATTTATGTAAAGTTCTAAAAAAGGTATAACTAAACTAAAGATAGGATATTTGGGATAGTTAGGAAGTCAAGTATAGTTAGGAAATCAGGATATTTGTTACTTTTGGGAAGACAGCAGGGGTTAGAAGTTGGGTGAGGCAGAGGGGAACATCAAAATAATTAATTTATTGATCTGAGTGATGCTTACATGGGTATATTCACTTTTTAAATTTTTTAAAAAGATTCTATTTATTTGAGAGATCTTTTGAGAGCACATAAGTGGGGGGGGGGGAAGTAGCAGGCAGAGGGAGAAGCAAGCTCCCCTCTGAGCAGGAAGTCTGACTCTGGGCTTGATCCCAGGACCCTGAGATCGTGACCTGAGCCAAAGACAGAGGCTCAACCAACTGAAACACCCAGGCACCCTTAGGTACAGTCACTTTTAAAAATAATTCATTGAACTTCATTGAACATTTTGTGCACTTTGCTGTATGTATGATATACTTCAATGTAAATATGTAAATAATTATTAAAGAAATCACATTTATTTGATGTCTACTCTTTGCTGGCTTTATAACATTCAGTCTGCATATTATTTCCTCAGGGAAACTGATCTACTTTACTGTTACTCATTCATGGTTTCCAAGAATGCACTGTGGTTAAGAAAAAAAGTTGGACTGCTACTATTTGTTCTTTTCCCTATTGTGATAAAATTTCCAAGTCACTTAAATATTTTCTAGAGCGTTGATAAATTTTATTAATTCTTGTGTGCAACAGATGTGTGAGATAGTCTGGTATTGCTGTCTCCATTGTTCAGATAAGGAAAGTAGACACAGGGAGGATGAATGTTTGGCCAAGCCTGGATCTGGAATGCAGTTCTTTTGACATTTCTCTGTGCTGTCTGATTATAGAGCTCTGCTACAGTCCTGAATATCTCAGAGTTTCTAAAAACCTTGGACTACCAGGGAAAAAAGGTTTCCATGAGCACACACAGGCACAAAATATACAAATGTTTTTGTAGATTAAATTTACATTTGTATCTAAGAGTAATGCCTAAGAACACTGCAAGGATGGGGAAGTACTGACTGATTCAATTTTAAACATTTCTGAGCACAGGGGATTGTGCCCACCTCTATGGGGAACAGACCCAGAGATATGACCATAATACAATGTGATAAGTGACATGATGGAGGTTTGCACAGGACTTTGGGGACCACAGAGAAAGGGCCAGTAGCCAGCTTCATATGAAAAGAGTATCTGGGACGGCTTCTGAAGGAGGGGGTTCTTAAATCTAATCTTAAGTATATGAAGCTGTATTTAAAACTAGATAGATCAGTTAGATTTCCTACATTTCTCCCTTGTGATATTTCCATTTCCCAATTTTAGGAAACTTCAGATTCTCAGACTATGTACATATTTCTGAATTTGAAACACCAGATTGAATTTTCAGAAATGGCAGCTGGAAGGTAAACTCCTCATTAACCCTTTGTTTTTCTCATAGGATCCAGCAATGTTACCACACCCTTGTGGAGTTGGCTTCTTAGACTTAAATCTTTTAAAGCAGTTTTAGATTCACAGCCCAACTGAGAGGAAGATATAGAGACTTCCCTTCCCCAACACCGACATAGCCTCCCTGTGATCAAAATCCCTAACCAGAGCAGTACATTTGTTACCCTTCATGATCCTATATTGCCACATCATAATCACCCAGAGTTCATAGTTAACATTAGGGTTCACTCTTGGTGTTGTAAATTCTATGGATTTGTACAAATGGAATGACATGTATCCATCATTATAGTTTCATATATTTTCACTGCCTTAAAAATCCTCTGTGTTCTGTGAAAGGGGCTATTTCTGGTAGGAATAATTTCTTTAGTTTGATACCGTATTTGCTTTATTTGTCAGCAAATCCAAAGTGCTGAGCTGTTAGGTTCAGTGTTATTTAGATGTTTTATTTCAGCCAAATTCAAATACCATCAAATCATACATATTAAAATTCAACTGCAAATAAATTCCATTGAGCTGCCTAGTGTCTTTCGATGGTAATGCTTTTTAAAAATAGGCTATGCCATGGATTTCATTTATAGGCATTTAAATGAGCTTAAATTCCCAGGGGGGGAAAATTCATGTATATAACATATTGCTAAATCAGGCAAGGTTGACATTTTTGTTTTTCAGATCTGATGTCTGCATCATCTTATTCTTTTTATCAGGTTTAGTACATGATCTCTTGTTTGTAAACTGAGGTCAGACCTAACCAAATCTCAGCAATGAGATTCAGTTAAAGAAGGAGAATGTAATACCGTCAAAACCTTTATTCAGTAGTATTATTTTGCATTTCCCAATAGACATATCCTTACATCTCTAATGGCATTAACTAAGGTGGCTTTTGAAAATATTTTATAATTATTGCTAGAGTAGTTAGGTGATAAACAGATAACTCCTTAAATCCTCTCTTTTTTTTAGTAGGTGTGCCTTGAAAGTTCAGGTGGGAGAAAGAAGGGCATTTGTGATAAAGCAGAAGAGAACTCCTGAGGGCTCTGGGTTTATTCATGGATTTTGAAAGTTGATTATACCATTAAAAAATAACAAAATGGCGGGACGCCTGGGTGGCTCAGTTGGTTGGACAACTGCCTTCGGCTCAGGTCATGATCCCGGAGTCCCGGGATCGAGTCCCGCATCAGGCTCCCAGCTCCATGGGGAGTCTGCTTAGCTCTCTGATCTTCTCCTCGCTCATGCTCTCTCTCACTGTCTCTCTCTCAAATAAATAAATAAAATCTTTAAAAAAAAAAAAAACAAAATGGAAAATATTGGCCATCTTACATGGTTAATGAGGGAAATATCTTTTGACAGTGATACTCTGACACGTTGCACTTTTTCACATCACTATATCCGCTCAGGCCTGACTCACTTAAAAATTATTGTAATCCTCAAACATGAAATATATAGAAAGAGAGAAAATGCATGCAAATATACTGCCTTAATTTCTTAGAGCATATCCTGAAACAAATGTTCTTGGAGGCTGGCGTAAATTAAACAAAAATGAAATTATAGTGGTTTTGCGGTGGAGTTCTTAAATGAGGGCTCTTGGGTGGACTTGTTCAAGGAGTCCTTGATATCTTAAAATTTTGTACAAAATGTGGAAAATCAAAGCATTTTTCTCAGGGCTAGGCTGAGTCTTCCACTTTTATCAGGTTCTTGAAAGAGTTAAGAACCATTGACTAAACCCATATGAGCAGTGTATATTTATTAGAAATAGTGGGTAGAGAGTTGGAAAATATAACAAGTCTGTAAAATACACCCATGTATATGGCAACAAAGATGAAAGGCACTTAGATTTCTGGGAATGCAATAAAATGATGCCTATGTTATTAAAATATTTGCATCGATTACTTCATCCTCTTGGTAGAGCTGCAAAATTTTATTTTCCTCTGTGCCATGTTTTCTTGTTCTGTAAACAGTGAGAAATAACATTGTTCATTATCAGAGCTGTGTGTAAATTGAAGTTTGGACTTTTTTTTGTTTATTCTTCTTCTGTTGCCACACTTTGTTTGTACTGTATCATAGACCGAATAATGAATAAACCAAGGGCGGCCTGGTAGTAGCAAGCATTTTACTTGTCAGTGAGAATGAGCTTATTAGATTTTGAATGGGTTACTTCATACCTCTGAGAACAATTTGCGGCTGTTAAGTACATTTTGCTTTTTGTTAAAAGCAAAGACAACTGTAATTAAGGTCAGCCTATCTTTTGGGATATCAAT